>NW_028277034.1:26384642-27660000 GCF_059951505.1 Python bivittatus
TCTATTAAAAGGCTCCCAAGTAACTTCATTTTCTCCATCTTGTTATCCCTATCACTAATATTCTCTATGTTTAGCCAAACAATTCCAATTTCTATATGAATGATTAAAGTGTCAATTTCACTGGTTGTAATGAACATTAAGTAAGATCCAGCCTACTTTGTTACTACATAATTGTTTGTTTAAAAATTGAAATACTGAATTTGTGTTATTGAAACATTTATTGGAATATCTATCTTCTATGTATTATGAATCATTCTATAAATGGGACTACAAAGTACAGACAAAAACATAGAGTCCAGAACAATTATCCCTGGAAAAGGAAAGTAAGGATGGATTTGTTCCATTGTGACCCATTTATTTGGTCTCATGATACTTACCAAGTTCTTTAAGGCATCCATCTTGTCAAGCTGGGAGATGAAACATAGTCTTCACTCTGTCTTGCTCTTACCCCAGATAAATTAACCTGTCAAGGGCAGTTTTAGCTAATGCCTGATATGCCTAAACACAACAAGAAGTGCTTTGCATTTCTTGCTTTCTAGAACAGGAAACATCACAAAATAACATATCAACCATTTTCTGCTTCTTGTATAACTATAAATTCAAATATGGTCTAAATGTCATGTAGGATGGTACATGACATTTGGTCATGACTTTATTATGAAATATTATTTATAATAATTTGATTAAGCACTACAGCTACAGATAAAAACTAATGCAAACTACAAAAAAGAAAAAGAAAAGAAAAGAAAAAATAGAAAGTGCAGAAAAAAATAATATAAAAAGAAAAATAGAAAGGAAAGAAAAAAAATAAGAAAGTGCCAAGGGGTTGTGGTGGTGGGGGAAGTATATAAAGAAGTGACTTCCCCCTTTGTCACAATGAGTATAAACAACTTATCACCTCTTCTTAAAATATAACAAACAATCTCTTCATCCCATATCTCATCTCTTATCTATAAACAGGTCCTTAAGACCTTGTCATTCAATCCTGGTCAGCAAAAGTCCATTAAGGGTTACCAGAGATAACAACATATCTATTTTAACCTTGATCAAATAAACCCACTTCATATTCCATCCTTTTACTCTTAACAATCTTGGTCTTTAATCTCTTCAAATATGTCCTAGAATTTGTTTTCTTTTCATTTTTTTCTTTGTCGCTTCTCACAAAATCCTTCTGAACTTTAACAGATCTCTTTTATAAACCCAATATAAGAAAGTTATCCAAGTTACTCTTTTGATTTGCCATTTATATATCTCTTTTAATTATTAAAACATATGGTAAGTCTTTTCATTTGTATATCCAGTTTAACATCTTTTCCCATATCATTCTTGTATTTTGTCATTTTTAAATCCACTTTCAAATCAGTCTCAGTCTTATCCAGTAAAACCTGTTCCTCTTCCTTAACATCTGAACACAGTCTAACTATAATGGCAGCCACTTCTAAGATTAACTTCTGGGTCCATTGTTCAACAATATCCTTCAATACATCTAATGTTAAGGCATTTTGCTCCATTCTGTGTTAGTAAGTCAAATTTAAGTGTTCTTCTCCTTTAATTGTAATCTTTAGTTCCTTCTGGTCCCCTCTAGTTACAAACATTCAAATTCTCATATTATCATGTTTTCTTTTAAGAATTCAAAACAACAGCATTTTCCCATGGGAAGGATTCTTATAATTAATTTCAAAATCTGATTTCAAATACATTTGGACACTTCGTCTGTTCCTAGCTTCCCAAAACCAACATTCTAATCACCCTTTTGCTGTTTATTCAAAATAATAATAATAATAATAATAATAATAATAATAATAATGTCCTTAAACTTACCTTTAAAACTTCTTTTGCTAAGGATTAAAGGAAACTCACCTGAAGCGATTATAAAACTTATTGACGGGAAGGTTCTTAATAGTTGAAAGGCAGTTAAGAAGCAATTTCCAAAAGCTGTTAAGAAATGAGGCTTGGCAGAACTTTGTTTCAATAGTATAGGCTACCTTGCGGCTGTGAGCTTGGTGAAAATCCCTCAACTCCCAGCTGCTCAACACAAGCCAACTGCAGAAACCTTAGTTCCTGCAGTTTACTCACAAGAAGCAGCTGTCCAGAGTACAAGTGGGTGATTTCACAATCTCTCCTTTTTCCGGAAAGATTTCACCAGCTGGAAATCACCTTCTACTCACCAATATCGCTGTAATGCTGTCTCTGCTCCTTCAGAGACATCTAGTTTGCTATGAATCTTCACCATAAGTCATGACTATTATGAAATATTAAATATTATGAAACTAATACAGAAAGGAGGGAGGGACGTGAAAAGGGGTGAATCCTTTAAATAGATAATCCAGGACTATGAAATGAAGCAAAATATTATGCATTGCCTCAAGTGGTCCATTTAACACAAAGTTAATTGAGACATTTTCTTGGAAATGTCTTTCCTTGTGATTTTATTGAAATGTGGGAACCCAGGAAGGTGGCTGAGAAGATGATTAACTAACATAAAGTAGGATTTTTAGATGAAAAAGTTGATTTGGAGACTGATGAGACTGGTGTTTTATCTCCTGGATTGGAATGGCAGAGATTGCTCAGTACAGCATCTTTTCTTTCTTTGTAATTGTTTAAAATACACTGTATATTATGGGGAGTTGGTTCAGCATGTATATAGTTACAGATGTTAATTTAATTATATAGTTTACTTTAAAATATATACCATTCTTTGGTTCAACAGGAAAGAGTTTATCACTCATAGTAAATAGAACTATGTTCTATATGTGAGTTGGTTTTTCTGTTTTTTTCCCCACAGGGAGGGGATATGAAGCAGAGAGTTTATATTTTCCTTTAATCTGCAGTAAATCTATTCTGGATTTATTCTATTTTGTGTATGTGTGTGTTTCCTACATTAAAAATGGTATGAAACTATCTGATTAATTTTGCAGCATTCTTTTCAGTGGTTCCAGAGTCCTCACAAAGGGTGCAGGTCTGGAGGCCACGTGTTGTCAATTACTCTTCTATAGTATAACAGAGCTTATGTCATAACTAAACATAACATAAATGCAGAGGAAGCAAACTCTATTGCATTCCTCGAGATATATGATATGAGCCAATTTAGACCTTCATACACTCCAAATAGTTCTTGTTTTATTTTTGTTTTAGTTAGCTTGTTTTTGGCTATAATAGTTTTAAAGCATGGAATAGCAGTAAGGAAAGTTGTTTGCATAACTGACGAAATCACCAAATAGTATTATTTGTATTGTATTCTATTTTGGTCAGATCCCACCTCAGATGCTGCATCTAGTACACTAGACATTAAGAATGATTCAGTGAGATTGGAGGAGTTCAGAGAACAAGGCATTAGAAAAAGTGATTGAGCAGGAGTGGGATATCACATAGAAGGCGAAGACCACTATCCTCCAGAAGATGGAATTAAGTTCTCAGAAGGTAGATTCAAGTTAAAACTAGAACACTCTAACTGTGAAATAATTTCAGCTTCCCTTTTCTGGATGTGCATAAGCAGAGGTTGGTCAGTCTTATGTTGGGAATTTTTTAATATGGATTCTTGTATTAAACAGAATACAAACTCAATGACCTTAGAAGTTATTTCCAATATCATTCATGATTTCAAAAAAAATACAACAGAGATATCAAAGGGTAATAAAATCCAGGATCTAAAATTACCTAGCTGGATAATTGGCTATGAGTTAAAAGTGTGAGAGAATGAATGTGTGTGTGTGTGTGAAGCGCATTTACATGTAAAGTTCGTTGGGGAGCCTTTGTTGGTTTTTATATTGTTTGACTTTTTTCATATGAAGATAAAAAAGCAATGCAAAATAATACAATTACGTATATAATCCCAATATTTAGCTTTATTGCTTCATTGCATTGCCTTCCAACTGGATCCTATACTGCACGTTTACCATTACTGGCTTTGCATGGCATATTTCCAGAGTGTAGGCAAAATTGGCAACATGGGGTTGTTTATCCCAGGATGAAATGCTGTACAGCCTGCTCAGTTTGTTTTCTCTGGCTTCACTTGGACTTACTTATCAGCAGGTATGTTTAGGATGCAATTGTGTATATGATTACTTGAAATAAACAGATTTTTCAAGTAAACGTGCCGAGGATTGCATTACGTTATACATAACACAAACTTTTGATTTCATAAAAGTAGGTTTATTAATATGATCCATATTTCTTAACACTTAGTTGCAAATGTATAGTAAAGGCTATAGCTCTAATGAAACCTATTATATTACTTCAGTGTGAAACCAGCTGGAAGCTTAATATGATTAGCTATCTGAACTGACAAATAAGTAATTGCTCAAAGAACCAAATATAGATGGAAGGGATTGCTGAATCTACATTTAATTGTAAAAGGGATACACATACATTATACTGAAGTTCAGGGAACCATAAGGCAGGTGTCTGATAAAGTGTACTTTGAAAAACTTTAGAAGACATAATAACACAGTATATAGGGATGGTAGTCCAGCTTGGTCCTTCCATCCCTTGTTGAGAAGTCTGAGGTTACCCAGGAGTTCATGGTCATCATGACAATTATGCACCTGGCCCAATTCATCAAGGGCCCAATTCAGATAGGAGATCACATATTAGATCTGTTTTTTGTCTCAGGCTAGACACAACTTGATTTGAAAATGGGGAGCACTGAGCTTTGACGGAATAGGAAGGTGACTATGGTTCTTAATTAGATTGCATCAGAACAGACTTTCCCTTCATGGTTCCTTGGTTTTCTAAGGAGCTTAGGGAGATGAAGTGGCAAAGAAAACCACCTAAAGTACCACTGCAGGAACAATCTTAAATATGATTGGTCACACTGATATGAACTCATGTTTGAGCTTACACAGTGGCAATATGGATGTTAAATAGAAAAATGTTGCCACTTTTATCACATCTGTGATAGATCTTTTTAAGATGACTTATTCCCTCCTAGGGAACAAAAATATCTGAAGGGCCACTGTGAAGAATTCTTGTGGCATTTGGCAGATAAAATTGCCAAATCTGAATCTAATTCAGGTACCAATGAAGGGGTTCTATCTTATGAAGACATCTGGGATCAGTTGAGTCGATGAGTCATGAGGAAGTAGATATGATTCTTTGTTGTGTCAGATCCACTACTTCTCAGCTATATGTCTGCCCTTATGGCTGGTTAAGGCCTCATATGAGGAGATATAGGTTGGATCTGAGCAGTAACTAACACTTCTTCAGAAAGCTTTAGAAGAAGCAGATTATTTGACACCCACACCCCTTGGTGATTAGATTTCATGTTTGAGTTCAGCATGAAAATTGCATTGGTCACACTTGCTGTTCACTTTGGAGAGACCAAAACTGGAGAGTACAACTCTTCTGGTCCTCCTTTAACTTCAATGGGTTTCAATATTATTGATCATAGAATTATTTTGGGAGTGGTTGGAGTGGGGGACACTGGAATGGGAGGCACCATTCTTTGGTTCTCTTTCCTAAGGGGTTGTTTCTATTTTGTGGGGGAAGGGAAATGAGAGATCTGTCCAGAGACTGCTACTTTTTTGAGTGACCCAGGATTCTCTACTGTCTCCATTTCTCTTTAATATCTCCATGAAACTATTAGGATAGGTCATCCATTGGTGATAATGAGCTACATATCTTGGGCCCACATCACAAGGGCAATGCTACAGAAGTGCTGACACAGTGCTTGGAAACTGTTAGGGACTGGATAGAGAGGAACAGATTGAATCTCTCCAATATGGAGGACTTTGGGTTTATGGACCAAACAATTTCAGGATAATACAATCTCTGGCTCTAAATGAGGTTGCATTTATCCTTAGAAATGGTATTGAGAAGCATGTGTCATTTGTGGTCATGAGGGCTTCTGCACAGCTAGATCTTGTGTATCATTTGCAGCCATTCCTGGATTGAGAAGCCCTACTCACAGTCACATATGACCTAGTCACCTGGTGCTGGTTGTCACCTTAAGTAACCTACAAGTCTACCTGGCTTTCTATAGAACTGCCTTCTCTCATGCTTATCTCCCTGTCCAATCAAAGCAGGTCAAGTTCCTTCGAGTCCCATCTATTCAAGAATGCCATCTGATGGCACTTAGAAAACCACTATTTTCAACTGGAATTTCCTTCCCTATGAAAATACAGCCTACCCTTTCTTTTCTGGGTTTCAGGAGAGCAGTTGAGACCTGGTTTTTCCATTGGCCCAGAAGAAGGCATGTTCTGAATATTGGAATGAAGTGGCATAATCATGGCTTTCTTTGCTTTTCCTTGTCCCTTAAAACACTGTTGGGATTGTTGTTGTTGTGGTTAGCTGCTTAACTTTGGGAATGGGTAACCTACTGTGCAAATATAGTAAGTAAGTAGACAGATAAATAAAATACAGTAATTATGTTTGCATCAAATATTTCTAGATTGCAATACAAACTTTTATTTTGGTTTCTGTGAGAAAAGCTTAGTATGATCGCTTTTCAATGACACCTAACAATTAGAGGTTTGATTTGAAATCATAAAGAATTCATATTCAACAAAAAATAAGTAAACAAAAACAAGACAACAATTCCATACGTATTTACTTGGCAAAATATCACTGAATTCAAATGGAGGTTTAGAAGATACTCTCTATTTACAAGAATCTCTATTGACGGAGAATGACACAATGGACAACAGATTGGAAGAGATCAGTCTACATACCAGTACCAAAAAAGGAGACTCAAGAGAGTGTGCAAACTATCATACAATATTCTTAATTGTACATGCTAGCAAAATAATGCTTAGCATCATCCAGTGCATGTTAAAGGGAATGCAAAATGTTCAAGCTGGCTTTAGAAAAGGCCGAGGCCTTGAGACATTATTGCTGATGTTCATGGATAAAGCCAAAAAATATAAAGATGAACTAAGTATGTGCTTCACTGATTATAGAAGGACCTTTGGTTGTGTTGATTGTGACAATCTGTGGAATGTGCTTCTCATTGTCCTCATGTGAAACCTATAAATGAATCAGGATGTTGTGGTATGGATGGAACATGGTAAAACAGACTGGCTTCAGGTTGGCCAGGAACTGAGACACTCTTTCTTTATTGATTCAACATATATGCAGAATACATATTGAGGGGAGCTAGATTGGAAAAATATGAAGGATTGCCTTTAAAGTTGAAGGAAGAAACATCAACAACCTGTGATGTGCTGATGACACTACTCTGATAGCTGAAAATGCAAACGGTATCCAGGCTCTAGTAAGGAAAGTCAAGGAGCATGGGGAAAAATGTGAGTGAAAAAATGAGCACAGTGAATGTGAGTGAAATGTGAATGAAACATGAGTGAAACGTGAGTGAAAAAATGAGCACAGTGAAAAATGAAAAGATTATATATAAAGAAGTTTAAATTAATGACAACAGGTACAGCAACCAGCCTTAGAATTAAGAACGAAAATATTGAAGTGATGGATAGCTTCTGGCTTTACAATCAACTATCAGAGCAAAAGACCCAGCAGTTAAGAAATATGTCACAGGTTAACACTTGGTAAAATAGTGTGAAGGCCTTGGATAAGATATTTAGATGCCAGGATGTGCCCTTATGATCAGAATAGGTCATACAATGATATTCCCTGTGACACTTAGTGTAAGTGAATGTTGGAAATGTATTGAAACTTTTGAATTTTGTTGTTGGGGAAGACTTCTGAGAATACCAAGAAAACAAACAAATGCATCATTGGACAAATCAACCCAGATTTCTCACTTGAAGCAAAAATGACCAGGCTCAAATCATAGTTTGTATACATTATGTGAAGACCTAGCTCTCTGGAGAAATTCATAGCAATTGAAAAGGTAGAAGGAAAGAAAAGAAGAGGGGTAAATGGAGAGAAGGTAGGTGGAGAGAAGAAACTTTATTTCAATCAATGATCAGTATATAGCAAAATACAATAGTAAAATAATATGCTAATAAAATGCTAATAGCTCTAATAAACTCTAATAATAAAATATTTACATAATTAATGTGTACAGAATACTAGGATACTGTTCTGTTTCAGATAATCATACAATTAGCCTCTTTCAACCTACAGGCAATATAACAGTATATAGCAATATTGAGAGAGATTGTCAATTCTATCAGATAGTAAATATCAGAAATAAAATGAATTTGGGTGGCCTGGGAATTTGCTATTAATAGTGTTCAAGTATTTTCAGGTAAAAGGAACAGTAAGAAGAAAATAAGCAGTAGTTCATTGTATTATACACCCCTTCCAAGACAGCTGTAAGTAAAACATGAAATTGTGCTAATGTTAGATCCTGCTAATATTTAGAATTTCAATCTCAGATTCTTGGCTCTACTAAGGTTAAAGAGTTCAGCACCCAGATAAACCTTCAGCACACAGGATTGAGCTCCCTGGTTTTCTGTATTTATTATTCTCTTATCTTGGCTTTGGCATGACTATAACCTAAGGTTAATATGGCTTCCAGCAATTAGCCATAATGATTTAATTTATGTAAGGTGGCATTTTTTCCCATTTGCCAATACATTTGTCAGAGGAGATCAGAGAGACCAGACCATTAGGATGGAAGATTGTTTTTAATCAATAGTTCAGAGTATTGAGCTGCATTGTCATATCTATTTTGTGTACACCAGTTTCCAACGAAAGGATTACATTAGGTACACACCATAGGACCTGGAACATATTTCTCAGAAATTTAGCCTGTAGAGGCTCCAACCTTGAGGTATTTTTATAGAGTCCTTTTTGTGCAACATACAGAAGTTGTACTCAGGCTTTAGCAATAAATAATTTCATTGCAGCTAGAATATATACTGCTTCCTGAGATCTGTAAAAAACTTGAGTAGCCAAAGTTGATCACCATGTATTCTGTAGGGTGCATTCTAAATGTGCATTCCTGCTTCCTGTGGCATGATTACCCCTTGGTCCTTAAATACTGTGACCTGTTGCATCTGATGTCCATTTAGTACCCATATATGGATTTTAGGGCATTTTGCAAAAGCTATAACCAATTCCAAAAACTTTTCCAGAGCAGAACTCCATGAGGGACCTCAATGCCCTAATCAGGGCAAACTGTGTTCATGCAATACCACTACATTGTCTGCGTACAGGAGGGTTGAAACATGCTTGCATGCAAATTATGGAGGTTTATGTGCTAATTTATCTAAGGCTGAGACCATAAGTGTGTGTGTGTATGTGTGCCTGTGTGTGTGTTATATAATAGTTGAATAATATAGGGGCCAGGATAGATTCTTGCCTATTTTATTTAATTGTCAAGATTTTCCTGGTATATTGTTCTTGGATGGAACACTGAACTTTTATACTTGAATTGTTATGGAGTTTTTGCAGAAGTAGAAGCTAACATTTATCAATAGAGGATTCCTTCTATTTTTGCCACAGCCTATTCCTGGGAATTGACTCAAAGGCAGACTTAAAATAAAAAAAAGGCAGCATATAATGCTGTTCTTGATTTATTGGTATAATTTTCAGCCTGGCTGGTTTTAGAGACCAAATCCTAATATTACTATTCCGAGGTGAATGCACTCAGTTACAGTGGCAATGGGTGTATAATAGGCAGACCGAAAGGACCAGACTGGAGACAGATTCCCCTTGAAGAAAATTTATCTATGTGGTTGCTAAGAGTCAACACCAACTTGATGGTACCTAATCCATTAAAAAAAAAAAAAATCAAATAGATTTATGTCTGAATAGGTAGAAATAAATATATAAGTTACATGCCAAACAAGTAAAATTGAAAGTATATTATCTTTTTCATCTTCTATTTCATAAGCATAAGTATATACTTACAGTAGTCTTTCTTTGATATTTTGCGTAAGTTGATTGTTCAGAGAGCCATAGAATATCTGATAAAAAAGAATGGGACAGAAAATGCTGGTAGTTTGGATGAATGTACACTGGTGTACATTCATTTTGTAATGAATGCTAAATGACACTGAAAGCAGTCCATTTCTTCAGATTTGCATTTGTTACAACAATGAATGTGAAATGTAATGAATACAATTCATATTCATTACCCCCTTTGTAATAATTCATCATTAATTAGGAGTGTGGGGACTTACCATATTCAGATGTCTTTTCAAAAGCTGCTTCATGAGGATTGTTAATTTTCACAGAATGCCCAAAACTTTGTCATGTTTTAGGAAATGATTTTGAGACTGCTCCCTGAGGCAGAAAAGAAAAGAATGTTAAAAATAAAGCATCTACATATATCAACACATTGTAAGTAACAAAAGCTGTGATTTTAATAAGACAATAACAAAACAAATCACAATTAAAACAATGAAATGAAATGCTGAAATAAGAACCTTATTTCTCATGCTGGCTATCTAAACATGTATTTAAACAATGAAGTTCTTTTGAAGTAGTACTGAAAATTTGGCAAATAAATTTTCCAACTTACACATGATAGCTCAGTGCATAAACATCCTGTAGAAACGATGTGAAAATCTCATGCAAATCAGTTGCTTACATGTAGATGGCTTCTGCTATTGTGAATCTTCTGCGATGATGATCCATCTACAAATATGCAATAAGTTGTAAAAATAATAATAATAATTCTGCATTTCAGGATAGGAACACAGTGTATGATTGTCTGACCAGGAGCTTCAGAATCTATAAATGGAGAGGAATATGGGACCAGGTGGAATTCAGAAATTACATACTTCCTGTTAGGAAATCCCTAGCTAATGCAAGCTAAGCCACCCCACAGAGATCTATGAATTTCACTGCAGATTATGATAGCTCATCAGCCAGTTCATCCCACACTTTCAATTTTTAAGGACAAGTTAGAGAACAGACAGCAACCCAAAATTACCTAGACTTGTTCCCATTGAGAACTTATGGCAAGTGTCCTTGTTTTGTTTTGGTTTTACAGTATGGTTTAAAGATCAAAGCAATCACTAATGGCTGCTTCTTTCGTGCACACTTAACTGCACTGAAATCTCTTGGAAGAGGTTTTTCTATTTTGATTTTAATTTTTTTCCAGGCTGAAAATGCTTCGGAAAATGACTCTGGTTGAATCTTTTCATGCTCACTTCCAGATAAAAATGTACTGAAATGTAGACCTACAGTATTTACCAGGAAAAAAAAAAAAAAAAAAGGGGAGAGTCATGCAATTCCAAAGCCACATTGGCAGTGGAAGGTTTGAATATGATCAAAAGGTTTAATTATACAAATCCCAACTTAAATCTTCTAGACTACTATTCTATTCCCAGTCTTTCAGACTACAACTCTTTCTAAAGTTTACAGTCCTATTCAATTAAATCGTGAGAGAAGATATCATGGTGAAATTCCTTCCAATGGTAAGGCTACTTTCACTACTGTGGAGGAAACTTGAGAAAAGATTGGGGGAAAAAATGCCCTTCCCAAAGAAAAATTCATAGAAATTGACCACCCAGTTTTCTGTCAACAAACTTAGTGGAGAATTTCAAAAACCTATTTATATTTAGTTCCTGAAAATAATATGCTTAAAAAAAACATAATGAAATAATCCTCTACACATATTTCGCTAATTGAATTCTGACTTTTTAAAAAAATACTGAAAGGTAAATGACATTAGACTGTGTAGATGGTATATTTATGTCAGTTAAGGAATTGACAATATACTTCTTCCTGCTGCTTCCATCATCTGCTCCATAGTATAAACTTTATGTCAAGTCAGGCTGTTATTTTTTACATTTTATGACAGTCCATCAGTTGAAGGCAGAAAATTTTCTGGTTTACTGCTGGCTGCTACAACCAAAAAATGACAGAGAGATAGGAAGCAAACAAATAAGATGAAAGAAAACTATCTCAGTTCAGGAGTGGTTTGCTATACTTAGTTGACAGGTTTCCTTACATTAAAATTAGGCACAGTACTGTGTAGTAGGTAGGATCTTGGCCTAAGGTATCCAGGTTACCTACTCTCAGTAGGTAATCTACCCTCAGCAATGGAAACTAACTGAGGCACTTCCTATTTTTCAGCTCAATCTACTTCACAGGGGAAACATTATAGAAGGAAATATGCCACTGTAAACTCCTAAAAGGAAAGAAGAATGTTAATTAAATAAGCAAACAAATAAATATTGAATATAGAACAGGAAGATGATTAACCTTGAGATGTCAGGGTGCACTGCTCCAAACTAAGGAGTTAGTCCTTTCAGTCTTGAATTATTCTTTTCATCAAATTCTAATGACTTAAAGATTTAGGAAACCTACTATCCTAATACATACTCAGACAACTGTCTGCTATACTGTAAGTTTTTTTCCCCCACCAATTCACAGCACTTCAAAACATAATTTATTTCATAAAACCTCCGTGTAAGCTCACCAAGTGTCCTTTATTATAGTAAAAGAATTGTATACATTTAGGCAAAGTCTACAACTACACAAGATTTAAAAAGGCAATTTGAGGAAACTAATGGTTGTTTGTTGCTGTAACCCCCATGTGTGTTTTCAAATGGTGAGGTTATTTCTTAAAGCTTAGAGAAAGTGACAGAAATTATTATTTTTGCCAGCATGTCTCATTTTTCTAATATTACATGAGTGCTGAACAATTTTTTGTTGCCTCCTGTTTCATATTTGCAGTTATTTTGTCATGAAACAATTAGCTTTGAGTGGAATGTATTGGTTGCCAACATATAAAATTTAGGTTTCCTGCTGGGTAAAAAACTAGCAGAGATTCCCTATTGCTTTGAAAAGCCTGAGATGTTCACTAGTAATCCCCCAGGCAATCTCTGCTCTTCTGGTGATAAATACAGATTTGGCTCACTGTTGATTATTGTTTTGTTTCATGTGCTGATTTAATGAAAGTAATATTTGATTCCTCCATTTTGAATTTTTATTTATACACATACACACAAACACACTTACATTCTATAGCTTTTGATGAATTCATGAAAGTATGTGTGTGAATATACACACCTCCCCTCTATATTCTACAAATGCTTCCCAGCTTTATTCAGAACCATGGGGTCACTAACCCCCCCCCCCTCAATGACATGAAAAATACTTATGGCAAAATATGCCTTTATTTAAATCCAGGGTAGTGAGTTTTTAGGGTTAGTGATTAATTGTGACCTCCAATATAATATATACCTGACAAACATTTATTGAACACCCAACTTGGGACCTTGCAGTTTAAATATTAAAAAGGTATTCAGAAAAAAACCCCTCATACAAAGTTGCTGTTGTGTGGAAAATAAGAGTAGGGGTCATTATATAAGCTGCCTTGACTTGCACAAAATAACAGTGGGATATACATCTAATAAACAGCATGGGAAGAAAACCAAAATCAAAATATTGGATATGATCATTTTTGTTTCCATGTTATTTATTATCTTTCTAATTTTATGATGTTATGTCTGCTGTTAAGATTTGGCAGTGCCAATATGTTTTATGTTAATAACAACTTATTATCTTGTACACTTCCCCCCAAGAGATCTGTGCAAAGTAACAGCACTTCTGTTCAC
The DNA here is from genome assembly GCF_059951505.1 of Python bivittatus. NCBI lineage: Eukaryota > Metazoa > Chordata > Lepidosauria > Squamata > Pythonidae > Python > Python bivittatus. The sequence continues at coordinate 26,398,076 of NW_028277034.1, forward strand.
ACTGAAAACAAATAGCCAGCAGCAACAGTTTACTAAATTCTAGGTATTGAAGATTCAGAAATTATAGTTTCTTAAGTCAGTTATTACTCTACATTAAAAAGCAGTTAAAGAGCTGATTAGTCCATCACCGATCAACAATTTTGGCAATACTATCAGAAGGATTTCCTTAAAAATAGTTTTCAACATTTGTTGCTAAAATGGGGTCTATTTTACAGACTTTGATGGATTTATTGGTCTTCTGCTGAGGACAAAATTATTTTTAATCAATAAAACTGTATCAATAAAATTTTTTTCTAAAGCTCTCACTAATTTAAAATGGGAAGATATTTCAGTATTTTGGGTAATTGCAGATTATGTGATGTAGCAGGTGGGGTGGCATTCTGAAAAATTGCCAAAATCAAAATATTATTTTGAGATATGTGACATTATAATGCTCATGTTCAGTCCAAACTGAATTGAAATAATGTGCATTCCAAAATGAACTGGCAACAAATGAAAACTAGGGACAGTAGTAATGAGCCAGTTCATAAATAAACTGTTTATATATCAATGCCAGCTTGGCAGTTCTTTCTTTCCTTTCCTTTCCTTTCCTTTCCTTTTCTTTCCTTTTGTTTTTGTTTTTTTTTTTGCTAATGAAAGAAACAAGCAGGCAGGCATTCATGCATGCAACCAGCCAGCCAGCTATGTACTTTATGATCAATGCTTATGCCATGGTTTTCAAAATATAAATAGATGTTAGTGGTTCACTGATCTTAGTATTAGCATTTCATATTTGTTTATTTCACCCATTTACCATTAGTTTGACTAGGCATATTCATCAACTGTTACATTTGGGGGCGGGGGGGAGACATAAAACTGTGAACCAGGAGGTTTAAGGATTATACAATACAGGTTGAAAGATAAAAAACAAGTTTAATATAAATCATGATATATGAATGTTCCATGCTATCTAGGATTGTTAACCATTACAAGCAGTTTTTTTTTTTGATGATGATGATGATGATGATGATGATGATATAGTATGGCTATATTCACACAACACATTAAACTTGAAAATAAACAGAATTCCTGTTCTTACATACAGTATAATGCGAAGCCCAAACTAATAAGCCATATTGTAGCTTAACTTACAGATATATTTACCAAACATGTTGGCATAGTGGCTGGATTCTGAAGGAGCCCAGCCAGTTAAAAAAAGTCAGCTTTGATGGTTAATGCCATTTCAAGGGGGGGGGGGAGGGAACCATGACAAACTCCATGCTGTTGAATACATCTGCAGCTTGCTTCTTGGTTTCTGATTTTTATATGCTGTACACTCAGTGTTGTGCCCATATAGATTATAACTATATATTGTATGAGTGATGTTGACAGTACTAAACTTTTTGCACAAGCAAAAATGCATAGCATATTTGTCAAACGAATGTTAGAACCCTACTTTCATAGAAACACTCCCCCCCCCATCTTTAGTATTCTTTCTCTAAATCGGAAAGGGTTTCCATTTAATTTTTTAATCCTGTTTTTACTGAACTGTTGTTTTCCCTGGGCAGTTTTACTTTAGGAATATTCATTAGTTAAAAGTATCATAAATGAAAAAAGTACTATAACTATAGCTATTTAGAAATTCAAATTCCTATTAAACTGATATTTAGCATTTTGCTGGAATAACCTTTACAGTTCATTTTCTTCCACTACACTGGTAAATTGTGCATAAAGACAAGATCAATAATGTCACTCTTTCTGATTCTTTGCTTTCTGGGAAAATAAAACACTGGGAAACTAACCTATATATGGACAGACTTGAGGAGCAATGAACCACTTGTAGAACTGTGCTCATTAAATACCTTTAGTTGTAGCAACTCCTCATATTGATTCTATATTTTCTATGAAACATAAATGGTAGGATATTAATAGATTGTTCAAGAGACAAAAACATTAAAAAAAACGGTTGATTAATGACCTTATAATCAATAGGCTTAACGTTTGTTTGTCACTGCACCTTAATTAACATGATGGGAGTAAATGAGAGACAGTGCTTATCAACTTTCATTAAGAAGGAAAGTGTTAAGATAATATTGTCCCATTTTGTATACATTTAACAGAGTCAAAATATCTGTACTTATAAAGATTTGCTTTTCACATCCTGAGGCTAGAAGGAGAAAGTTTGAGTTTAAAAAGTTTGAGTTAAACCAAGGATTAGCATATCTGAGTCCAGGCATAGTGAATGGTTTCTGTACAATGAGATAGTAGAAACATTCTATATCCACATGACTATATTATCTCTATTAAAGATCCTATTTTTTGTGGGCTCGTACATTACTGTACATGATTCTATAATTTTCTGGTGGCCTTACTTGATATAATATAATAGGAGGTAATTTGAACCATATCCGGTCCCTCATATCATGAGAAAATGTTTTCTTCCATACGTCTCTAAGTATTCTTTCTTAGAGTTGGTTCTCTTTTTTTTAGGGTTATCTACCGTTGCTCATGACTTGTAATTCTTTTCATTCCTACACTGATAGCAATGGTTGCAATCCCTTCAAATCCATTTCTTGAAGAGTCTCCATAACAGTCCATCTTAATCTTCATTTCCATTAGAATCATTTTGATATATTCAGTTGGCATCTCCCACGTTTTCGGTGCATCATCTATAGCTCAGCACCAATATCTTGCATTCATAAGATTTCCTGCTATTTCTTTGTTCCCCATTTAGTACTAAATGTTCACAGCAGAGTTTCATTTCTGTATAAACCTTCTTCCAAATACAGTAGTATCAATATACAAATTATACCAGGCTGTAATTCCATGGGAAAACTGATAATTTATTAAAGAACAAAATTCAATCTATAAACAAACTGTTGGAGGTTGAATTATTCTGTGAGTGCATGTGAGTATTCCTGAGAGTAGGAATCTGAGCTGAGCAATAATTAGTGAAGCAGTTTAATAAGTATAAGAGAAAGGACATTTATTTGGATTAAATACATTGTAAAGTTGGCAAAACCTAACAGCTAGCTACCTACATCCAGATGAGAGTCTAAATGTCCAATGCGAGTCAAAGAATGTATGCTCTGTATGCATGCACCTGCAAACATGGGCACAAGTGACCTGAGATTAACAGTCTCTTCCCAAACAGCAGGCAGAGTAATAAACAGAAGACAGATACAGAGGAAATCCTTAACTTCCTGTGTATACCCAGCTGCCTCCAAATGCCTCCTGTCAGTAGGCCATAAGGTGCTGAAGGGTCAGCACTGCTAAATTCAAACTTTGAACTAAATTCAAAGTTCTGTGGTTGTGCAATAACAACAATGAATCTGGAACATTTTAATAAAATCACCAAGGAACATTAGACAAAAGGACCATATTATGCATTTGGAGGCAGTTGGGTATACACAGGAAGTTAAGGATTTTCTCTGTATTTGTCTTCTGTTTGTCTATCACTCTTCCTGCTGTTTGGGAAGAGATTGTTAATCTCAGGTAACTTGTGCCTATGTTTGCAAGTGCATGCACACAGAGCATACATTCCTTGACTCACATTGGACATTTAGGCTCTCATATTAACACTACACCTTTCAATTTTTTTTCTTTTTTTAAATAATAAACTCTTAGGATTTTCCTTAAATGAAGTAGATTCAATTTCCATCTAATTCCAACTAGTTTAAGGAGAAATGGTTTAAGAAGTGCTTTAATTTCTGACATCTTCAAAGTCTACCTTCAGTTCCTTTTCTGCTTTTTAGGCTACTTAATCTATTTTTCTTGGTTAACCTTTTGTCAGGTTCAGCCCAAGAACAACAATGAGGCAATCCAGTTCAGTCCAGTTCCTTTATTAGCTCGCACCTAATAGACAGAATCTCACCAGACTAAACCTATGCTAAAACAACCAGTGGATATACCCCGTGAGACTCTAGGGAGGGGCCAGCCTCATCCTCTTCATCTTCCCACACCCTTGTTGTGGGCTGAGGAGGCGCTTGGTCTGGAATACCTCTCCCCACTACTGACATTCTTGAACTTCCATTCCAGAATCTTCCCCACTCATGCCATCCCTTACACCATCTTTTTCTTATCAAAGTTGATTTAATTGATCATGTGCCATGGAGTTGGTGCCATCTTTTAGGAACCACATAGATAGATTTTCTACATGAAGATCTGTATTTAATCTTGTCTTTCAGTTCTTCCAATGGTATATTCATCACCACTGTTACTGAGTCCATCCATCTTGCTGCTGGTTGTCCTCTTCTTCTCCTTCCTTCCACCTTTCCCACCATTAGACCCTTCTCCAGAGACCTAGGTCTTTGCATAATGTGTCCAAAGTAGGATAATTAGAGCATGGTCATTTGTGTCTTGAGTGAGAACTCTGGGTTCACTCATTTGTTCAATGATTCATTTGTTTGTTTTGGCTGGTGTGGGTCTTCTGGGCTGTGTGGCCGTGTTCTGGAAGTTTTGTTTCCTAACGTTTCTCCAGGCTCTGTGACCGGCATCTTCAGAGAGCAGGAGCACAGATAGGAGCAGTTCTCCTGGGCACAGAGAGAACTGCTCCTGTCTGTGCTCCTGCTCTCTGAAGATGCCGGTCACAGAGGCTGGAAAAACATTAGGAAACAAAACTTCCAGAACACGGCCACACAGCTCGGAAGACCCACACCAGCCATAGTATTCTGGCTGTGAAAGCCTTCGACAATACATTTGTTTGTTTGTTTGTTTATTTGGCTGTCCATGGTATTCTCAAGAGTTTTCTTTAACACCAAAGTTCAAAAACATCAATACCCTTCCTATCCTGGTTCTTCAAAATCCAACTTTTGTTTCCATAGAGTGTCATAAAGAATACCATTGCTTGCATAAGTCTGATCTTTGTAGGTATCTGAATATATTTTCAAGGGCCCTAATGGCTGCTTTACTAAGTGCTAGTCTGTGACACATTTCTTGACTACTGGTTCCTTTACTGTTGATGGTTGCTCCTAAAAGGCACAAAGTATCTACCACTTTTATATCTTCATTAATCCTAAGCTGTTTATTGCATCTGTTCTCATTTAATTTGGTCTTCTTTACATTTAATTTTAGTCTTGTTTCTTTCACTATGCTCCTTGACTTTTATTAGTAGACCATGCATTTTTGGCTATCAGGGTAGTATCATCAGCATAGCACAGGTTATTGATGTTTCTTCTTCTAATTTTAAAACCATGTACATATTCCAGTTCAGTTTCCCAACATGTATTCTTCTTCCAATTCAGTTCATATATATAATGAAAAAAGGGGGAATAAACAGCCTTGTCTTACTCCTTTGTCAACCTGGAGCTGGTCTGTTTTGTCATGTTCTGTCTATACTGTGGCTGTCTGACCTGTATATAGCTTTCTCATTAGGACAATGAGATGTTCTGGGATTCCCATCTTTCTAAGCACATTGTACAGCTTGATGTGATTGGCACAATTGAAGGTGTTTCTATAATCAATGCCTTGCTACTGAGTTGTATGCACCTAGCTTACTCCCTCTCCAAATTCCCAAGTATTCATACAAAATCAGAAGGGGTTTTGAAAAATAAATGGAGAGAAAACAGCATTGGCAGTTACATAAACACACAACAATGGTTCAGCTTCAAGGCCATCAAACACCATGCAGTGAGTTCATTAATTTTTGGGAAGTGAGAAAATAAATAGTTATGGGCTTGAACTATCATAACCGTAAGAGCTACTTGTGCTTTTAAACTGGCCTTGGGCAATCAATTGCTTTGTTTGGCTCCATTTGCAGTGAAGATTCTTATGTGGTCAAATATGTCTGTGAGACTTCTGCCAAGTCCTAGCCAATTTAAAAGAGAGAGAGAGAGAGAGAGAGAGAGAGTTTAGCAATATACTATAAAAGCAGGATTCAAATGAGGAGTTGTGACCCCTGTATAAATTTGTCCTTCTACTCTGGAACCCTGAGAGTCTGAGGGGCTGAAACTGAGAAAATAGGTAAATTAGGGGCAATCCATGAAATACCCCAGCCATCAATCATTTTGACAGGAAGCATACATTAATTACTTCACTCATTTGCCTTTATCTGGCAATAAGCTGGAAAATTCATCACAGATGGTAACTGAAGAAGTTCTGTACTGTCAGTGTGCTAGAAGATCTAGACTAAACTGCTGAATTTATTATAAGAAGTAATACCACTCAACCATCATCTGTTGTCAAAATTACACACACAATTACTTTTTTTGAGCAAATCAAATCATTTCAGACCAATCTTTACAACTAGGTTGACAATGGTGCCTGGCATTCCACAACCACCCTGCTATATCAGAGATGGGTAACCTTTTGTTGGAGACCCACTGAATCTCTTCTAGGGATGACGAGGGCTGCAGTTGTAGAACAATAACGTAAACCCAGGAACCATGCATGTGGGTGAGGTAGTTTTTCTGAAATTTCAGTCTAGCTGTGGATTTTCTTTTCCCTTTCTGTGTCTTACTTCAGTCATTATACTTTCATGAGTGTTTTTATGACTTTCTGATCTCTAAAAATGTAGGAAATCATGTGACTGCTTTTTGGCCAGAGTGCCACTGCAATTTATTGCAAAGAAAGTGTTAGAGAGGGCACAAAGGTTTTTTTTTTTTTGGTCCCCTTACTTTTATAAACTCTGAAGGTTGTCCACTATATGATAAATAATTCAGTATTATGTGACTCCATGTAATTTACAGTTACATGTATACTGTTATTGTTTCAAAACTATATCTGCTTAATTAAAAACCAAGGATTCATTTACATCAGTACTAAAATAATGATTGTTGCTTGTAAAGAAGAGAGGCGCTATAATGTTACATAAATCACTACCTGGATTTATACTCTCAATTCCATCTAATTTGAAAATTTAAATTAATTTCAAATATTTTGTTGTTTTTATTGTTCAAATCAATTTCCTTGATGTTTTGAATCAGTTCAGCTGAATTTTCTTTTTCAAATCAAATTCACAAAAGTCTTTCTGAATCATTCAAAGGTAGTGATGCTGCATGCTCATCAAGAAAGGAAATTTAAACAGAATCTATATTTCTAAAGATCGTTAGAGACTGCCATTATATTATTGACTGGTGTTTGAAGTCTGCCTCTGGAAAGATAAAATAGAACTGTCAGCAGAATGCAGTGTTCAATTTGCAAAACAATTCTTCTGTAGCCTCCATAAATAAGCCTTCACAGTTAATCCAGTGTCCAGTTTATTGACTGACTTTCAGTTATTGGAGGCTGAGTATCTGCTTTGGATATTCTGCTTATCTTGCTCCATCCCTCTTGTGCCTTGAGCATTAAGCAATTTTTCTTCTGTTCACCTGACCTTATAAAATAATTTATGAAAACTGGTCATAAAATTTGTGAGTTGTGTTTTTATTTTGGGGTCACTAAGAGTTTGTTCTTGTTCCTGTTTTTGCTCTTTTCAACGTTACAGTCTAACTTTTAATTTTGGGTTCAGTTTGATTTAACATAAGTTTATTGTAATTTGTCTCAAAACATCCATTTAGGAAACAGTATATGAAAACTACAATACATGATTCTAGAAAAAATCCCATAGAAAGTGAAGTCATGCATTTTGTTGCAAAGGATAAAATGAGCATGTTTCTAACTTAAATGAAATGAAAATGTTAAAAGCTTAAATAGGCCTAGCCATTCCCAAATCTTATTACTTCATTCCTAACTTTATCTTACATGGTGTCAGTGACAGACACAGCACAAATCTACAATGACAAGTTTAACCATAAACAGACAACAGAAGCAATATATTGAGTCTGTCCACCCAGAAATCTATGTCTGTTGACAGGGTGACACAGTAGACATTGAGGGATAAGCATTAAAGGACATAAAGAAAACACTGAAGCTACATTTGGTCATCTACCCTCAGTCTAAAAAACACAAATCCTATTATTTTATCCTGAACTTAGTCTATGTTTAAGATCTCATTGTCTTTTGGTGCAGATTTGCATTCATCTCACAAGGATCTAATATTGCTCTAAAATATAAAGTCTCTTTTATTTATCTGAAGATATAGAACAAAACAAAACAAAAATACTATCCTTCAATTCCCCCACCCTCTGCTCAAGCTCCTTGCATACTTAATACACCTGACATTTGCATTTCTGATGTCAGGCATGAAGAGGTGATCTGAAAGTACTGAAATACTGAGCTTTATTCTAATTGCCCTTCAAACATGCAAAGCTATCTCTGTCTTCACCTCCTGGGGGAAAAAACATCACATAAAAGACCATTAACTTTCACAATCTGAAGTTCATCCCCTTTATTTGGATCTAAAGGCATCACTTGTTTCTAAGAAAGACCTCAACCTAATGTTAGCAGCAGGCTGCTAAGGCTACGTCTATATTTCACCACCAGCTGTCCTTTTCAGTACAGTAGGAAGAAAGAAAAAGGAATGGAAAATATTCCACAGCAATTCACACTCACAAAGAATGAGAGGATGGTATTGGCAGTTCCAACAGAGCTTTTAAGGAGAGAGCAAATAATTCAATAATACTCAAACAATGTGAAAAATATTCTTTTATGAAGGCCCTATATCCAGTTACTGAGATTGCAGTGCTAACGTTAAAGAAACACTATTTCGCAATAGTAAGGCAAAAATGTAGCATCAGACAAAGGAAATACTCATGGCCCTATAAGAATTAGCCCTTCCTTTCACCTCTAGTCCTGTTATTGTCCTGGCACAGCCAGTGAAACTAAGTTTTCTGGACAATAGGAACTGAAAGGAATTGAGTATATTCTTTCTGTATACACATTTTTGTGTCCATGAAGTGCTCTGCTCCTAAAAAGTAAAAAGGAATGTTTCTAGACCTTACAATGCGACAGTACAATGCGCCTTATTTGAATCTTTGAATGTTTAAAGAAACCTAGATGAAGTTGGCTGAGTTCAGAAAAGTAAGCAAGGTGAGACATGATTTGAAATTGGAAGGACAAGCACTAGGAAATATCAGACCTTGACTAGGATCATTTTTTAAGTGAAAATATGCCTATGGCAAACCATTTTTATATTATTGCCAACAAAAACAACATGCATGTGCTCATTAGGTCAGCAGAAGCTGAGCACAACTTAAAAGACACTTCATATTTCTTTTAATGTACATGAAATACAGTAATGAAATGCCTAAATGCTAGTCCAAATCAAAGTATCTAGCTACATTTTTTCATCAAAGTGGTTAGACAATAAGTTTTGTTGTTGTGCCACCTAAATACATACATGTTTGTAATTTTTTTTGTTGTACCACCTAAATACATACATGTGGTTTTGAAGGGTAGAATTCATACTATGTATAAGAGCAGCAGCAATAAGAACAACGAAAGGATATTAATGAGAGAATTGCTTATTAGTGTAAATGGCTTTCTACAAATGGATCTTAATTATTTTTATAAATATCTATAGTAAATCACTCTTTTTATTTTGAGGGGAGCTGGTGCTTTAAATAAAATTACTGCTATGCAGTACTTCTCTCCCATACTTTAATGACTTTTTTGCATATGTTGTAGTTAGTGTATTAGACTTAGACTGGGGAAACCCAGGATATAATCTCAACTTGATATGAATATAGGGATGACTTTGGGCTAGTCATTCTCAGTTAACTTAATTTATCTTAAAAAAAAACTGTGGGGAATTCCATACTTCCTTTTTCTATCTTTATAGATGCAAGGTTAGCAAGACAACATGAGGCATGCTTTATTGAAAAAAGTAGCTTTTAATCTCTTCTCCATAAAAGTGGAATGCAATTTCTCCTTCATCATATTGCATCCACATAAATATCTTGTCCTTTTAATTCATAGTCCTGAGCAATCTTACACCTCTAGCCCCCTTTTTGTCCAGAAATCAACCCCAGAAATCAGTTCCACCAGAGAGATAATTGGAATTGAATAGCTCAGTTGATAACCAAGTTAGGACACAGTTACAAAATTATTTTGGGATTTCTTAGCAATATACAGTTTGAGATAGCAATCCTGTAGGTGCCTCTTGAATTTCTAAGTGTCTTGCTCATTCCAGTTTTTTTAAAAAATCTACTATAGCTAGGAACCTGAGATCCTTTTCATTTTCATTTTCGTTTCTCTGGCTACTCAATAAACTTATATAAATTTAAAAAGAAAGACTGTGTGTTGTGATGGTTGAATGGAGAGACACAGTTTCATTCAATGAGCCTCTGAAATGGCTTTGAGCCAATCACTCTTTCTTGGCCCAACCTATCCCACAGGTTCTTATTGAAGAAGAAGTATATGCATCTTGAACTGGAGAAAAAAATGTGATATAAATCTAACAAATGTATTTAATTTTCCACTTCTGTGGTCACCTATTTTTCTCTCTCTCTCTCTTTCTCTCATACACTGCACCCAGTCAACTCCTTTGCCTAACTACTAATCCTCAGTTCTCTCTTCAATAAATCAGCATATTTCCAAAAATAAAATAGCCCTTACAATTTAAGAATGCCTTTATCTTTCAGTCTCTTTCAGTGAAATTCTTTCTTTCATGAAGTCTTGACTCTATTTTCTTATCCAAGCATTTAAGAGAATGGTTAGTTTAAATTCTGTATACCCTTAAAAAATAAATTAGTTTATTTTCTTATATTTTTGTCTTGCAAATATTACAAAAATAAAATACTAATAAACATTTTTCTTATGTAAAAGTTTATAGGTTCACTTCCAAAAATGCATAAGATCATTATGATATTTCATCATTTTACTGACTTTGAGCTTTAAGAAAAGTTTCTGATATTAAAGCATGGACTAATTTCTACAAAGATTGGGTTAACTTTTCTGTTTTGATTTTTGTTTTGTTTTGGTACCTTAATGTTTGCTTACATTGTTTCTAGCCTTTATGTGGTTGCAGTGTTTCCCTAGCTGTTCTCCTTTTCTCTCAACTTCTCTGTTAGTCAAAGCAGACCCTGCTTCTTTATATATATATGCATACACAGACGACCTCAAAAATCCTCATAATGACTGGGTTGAATCTTTGCAATAATACAAGTTTTTCAATGTTTTGATTTGCATATCTCTTTTAACCAGGGTTTTGACAGTCTCACCTGTTCAAGTGACTAAGGGAGAAACAATGAAACAGTCTGATCAATGACCCTGCTTAGTTGAGCCATCTTAACTGATCTTAACTTTCAGAGACATCATTTTCTATTAAGTCTAAAATACAGACAGTAATCTTCCATAGCAATTTTACCCACCCACCATGACAATTTCACTCTACCCACCCACCCCAAAACACAGACAATGCAGAACATTTTCTTTCCCAAATGAGAGAGACCAGATACTAATTAAAACAGGGTCATAAAGTCCCGAGTAACCTATTTAGCCTGAGCATGGATGCTGAATTGTTCCAGGATCTGTCATCATCTCTAAGACTGTCTTAGTTCAGATTTATTGACTGTTGGACATCAGGAAGAGCAATATTCCAGCAATATAAAATCAACTTCATATCCATATTACAAAGCTCTTGTTCCCATTTCCATCTAATGCACTATGCAACCAGAAAGCATGTTTACACAAAACCCCAAAATCATAGCATATTATGCTGATGTTAAATGCCTGAATCCTCATTTGATTATTCTTTACCAATCAATGGGCTGAGAAAGAAACAAATTAAGGACAGATTTAGTAATGAAAAGACAGCTACTTTCAGACAGACATTATTTAATATTCTGATCACAATAGCTGATTTGCTTATTGCACAGTGTAACATTTCTCCATATACTTCTGCATCTTTAAGGACATTCTCACTGTTATTATATCCATTTAATAGAATAACTGTGGTCCCCCATCTTCAAGTTAAAAAGAGAGGAAAAAAATGGTCTTTGTTCTTTACTGAATTGTTCTTCCAATTCACAATTTCATTGTTTTAAATATATCTGTTCTGACTGATATGAATTCCTTGTGGTTCAAAGGAACACTGCCAGCTGATTATTATATAAGATGTTCTTGTTATGATGTCCTTCACAGTGAATTAGATTAATAAAAATTAATTGTTTGATGTCCTGTTGCCATTTTTCAGGCAATCTGTTTGTCATAAGATTTTCATAAATTCTCAATGATGCTTTTTTAATTTTCTTTCTTATTTAATTTTTATTCCCAATCTCTAACCCTTTATCTCAGAAGAATTATTGTGTAATTATCAGGTTGTGGAGTTGCATGTGCTACATTTAGATGCTTCTTTGTTATTTATCCTCTAAAATCAAGGATGATTGTCAATTATTTGTACAAGCCTTAGCCAAGTTATTGTGGGGAGGGAGGGAATCATACTTTTCACCATAGTATTCAGTAGCTTCTGGAAGATAATACTTTTTTTCCCCTGTATCACTGGATATTTGTGGCATGGATCACTTTAATAAAATATAATTATCTAAAAATAACAACCAGTTAGAAAGAAGTTACACTGAATACAATTGAGTCAATAATTGTCAAACAATTTATTTATTTATCTTAAAAGAGTTATATAGCCACCCATATTGTAATAACAACCCCAGGTGTCCTACAAAACAGTAGAAAAACAAACATAAAATCGATAAAAACCTCTATAGAACTCTTTAAAAACTCATGGCACCCCAGGGCAGCACTCTCCCAGACATCTGGAAACCATTAAGCTATGCTCCAGCTTAATCCTATCCCAATGCTTATTTTAATTTATGGTCCTGATCTACACCAATGGAAACACACACACTATGAAGGAATGTAGAGCTGACCTTGGGGAAGGTACATGAGAGATGTTAAGGGGGAAAGGAAACTGTGAACAATTAAGGTGGGGAGTAGGGGGACTTTTATTAGTTTATTTTATTTAGTTTATAAAGTCCTAAATTTTATTTAGTCTAGTCTATTTAGTTTATTTATAAACTAAATAGAGATAGAGGAAGGTGTAAGGGGGGGGGGAAGCTTATAATAACCCCAATTTGATTTTGCTTAGTATAAAAAAGGGCAGAAAGAAATTTGGACAGGTTTTCAAGATTTGTGTCAGACATTTGAAGTAGGCCAGATCAAAAATCAGGCATGAAAGGGATTCCAGACATGCTCTTTGTTATAGTAAGGTAGAAAAACAGAATCTTGAAAACATGTCCAAGTTTCTCTCTATCCCATCTTATACTAAAGAAAATCACAATGGTTTCACAATGATGGTTTCACAATGATGCACTGTCACTTCACTTTAAAGAGGAAAAGAAGTACATACCAGCATTAGATGTATTTTATTTTACTTATTTTATTATTAACTGTATATGTTGCCTGATTCCCAATGACTCTGGTCCGTTGGTGTAAATTCAGCTCTAGTCTTTGAATGTAAATTCAGAGGATAAAACAAGTTGACTTCTAACGGTCATCATGCAAATGTATAGTACAAGCTTGATTTTAATTCCTGTTCCTGGGAAGTGGAAACCCATAGATACAGCTCCAAAGTTCTTTTCTCCCCACCCACAAGTTTCCTACACAATGATAGCCATTTTTCCCACAACCTGGAACCTTGATTTTTCAGGTGTTCAAACTGAATTTTCAAACTTGCTTAAAATTTCAGCTTCCCATTTACTTGACTGAATGTTATTGCAACTTGAAAAATCAAATTATATTCTTAGTAATGAGCCCAATAAGTGGCTGGTTTTTCTTTTCTTTTCTTTTCTTTTCTTTTCTTTTCTTTTCTTTTCTTTTCTTTTCTTTTCTTTTCTTTTCTTTTCTATGCCTATTGTTGAGTCTTTGCATTTCTTTAACAAATAATGTATTCTTATTAACATTTATAAATTTATACAACTTTTGTGTTACACTAATCTATATAACTATGCATTATAGAATAAATGCTACATCTTCAGGAAAAGAAGATTAGAAGGAACTTGTAAAATATAGTATATTCTAGTAGTCTAGTAGAGAACCATACAGATTCCTCCCTTGCCAGAAGTAAAAAAAAAAAGTGCATTTTTATGTTTCCTGGTAATAGTTATTTTAATGCTTCCCCCAATATCTCCAAAACTGGCTTCTCCTAAAAAGAAGTTTCTGTTTTTCTACCTCATTTTCATGGTACTCTCAAATGTCATTCACTGATGCATGTAAAAGGATGTGTGTACATCTCAAACACTTTCATGAACACCAGCAAACTTAGGGGTACAAAAATTTCAATTTTCATAAGTGAAAATTTCATCAAAATGTCACAATTTTTCTCCTGTTTATAAAACTGGATGAGAAGAGTGAAGAAGGAAGAAGATGGAAGATTTTGACACAGCACTAAGTTGGTTTGCCATTTTAGTAGCAATGATATACTTTTCTATATTATGCTATTTACATTTGAAATCTGCTACATTTCCCATTTATTTGTGCGTCAAGAATATCTTTCTATGACAACATTACAATGCAACAATATATTTTAAAATTACATTCAGTTAGAGCAAGCATATCTTTTATTGCAAATTTTTAGCATAACAGTCATCAATGGAAGTGGGAAATGAAATTCTTTCTTTCTTCTTTTCTCATAGTCATGGCATTAGAACTTAGGTTGTTTTACTATATATGCTTTACTATATGTTTTACTATATATCTGCAAAATATAATTCATATGTGTGAAACAGGTCTGACAGGCTGTTACTTTCATATTTAATGATGGTTAACTTCCAAAGAAAGGTATAAAATATAGAATATAGGATTTGATATTCTTGTTATTATTACATATTTTCAAAACTATAATCATTCTCTAGGAATGAAAATTATATAACTTTGTGAAGCAACATGGATTCAAAACAAAACATAAAAATTCTCATTTATGCTATTTTTTAAAATGAGATTTACTCCCAAAGCACAGCATGCAGAGCAATTATCAAATGATATACACTCCAGATGGATCATCAGCAGGGTTAGATGAAAATGTATATACATGATTGTAGATATCTTCATAGGTGGCATACTTCTTTTAAACATTAATTAATCTGCTTCTCACACCTTTTTACTAACCACTTCCTAATAAATGCCAATGATTCTCACAATAATACTCCAAAAAACAAGCAAGAGGCATCATATATAAACAAAAATAAATAAATAAATAAATAAATAAATAAATAAATAAATAAGGTGCCATTTTATATTGCAATTTATGTATAACACTCTGTCATACAAATTATTATTTTGCAATACTAATAATACTCCAAATTTACAATTTTGCCTTCAGCTTCATTGTATTATCTAAAAGAGGTTTACTGGTGAGCCAACATTTAAAATATACTATAACATACAGTATTCACCTATGACAGTGTTTTTTTCTTCACTTAAAAATAAGCATGGAGAAGTTCCTCTTATGGTTCTGATCCAGATCAGGACCCTTTATTTGTCAGTTGCATAGATGTTTGACAATTACAGCAAAGAATCTAAGGAAACCCAACCTTACATTTCATACAATGAAATTACCAGTGAAAGGAGTCATTTGAATTAGGAATAAATGGTGGACAGGTTGGTTGACCCTTTCTCTAATCACCACAGAAACTGCATAATTGCAAACAAGGTAGTTCAGACTTTTTCCAAATTGGATCAGTGCATTTATCCTAAGGTAGAAGCCAGAGTAGTCCCCCTAATTTACTCTCTTGCTTGTTGGAAGTATTCCATGGCATCTGTACAACATACAGAACAACTTTTGCTTTCCTTATTCCTTTTCTCCATATTTTCATAAACTGGAAAATGATATAGTATATATTATAGTATATATTGAACATTGGCTCATCAGTAAGCCTCTTTTAAGTGATACAATGAAGCTGAAGGTAAAATTATAAATTTGGAGCATCATTAGTATTGCAGAATAATAATTTGTATGATATACAGTGATCATACTATCAGTCTGTCCTATTATGTTGTAGTTTTGTATAAATGCTTTGACTTTAAAGTATTCCATGCTCAAAACTGTAATTATGTACATTCTGCTTTCAGAACAAAACATGTATATCTATAGTTTTGTCATGAACTCAAAATAAAATATGTAGAGCTTGATCAGAATTCAAAAAATAATGGATTTTATATTACATTGTCTTCAGTGTTCTGGCACTGTATTAAGCTTGTTTTTTTTTAAACTCATTCAAGCCATGTCAACTTGGAGACACGTAAGCCAATGAAGTAGTTATCAGTCTGTTCCGCCCTTGATACCATATCCACAGCACATTCAGGAGAGGATTTGGTAGGAATTAGGGAGGGTCAGTGATTTTATGTCCACAGTGAATCACTGTGGACATAAAAAAGGAGAGTTGCTTATGTATAATTTACTTACTTGTTTGCTGGTTTTACATACTTTTCTATGTAGAGTGTTATGTTCAGAGATACTTGAATATAGTTTCATAAACTAAACTGAAGTAACCTCATTGCTATTGATTGTTTCCTTGCTGGTATAAGGTCTGTGGCTATTTGTACAGGAAAGCCAGAATAGAAAAGCCATGCTTAATGGCTCTTCCATAATTTTATATGGGAATTTTTATTTTTCTATTAAAAAAAAATTATCCACTTGGCCATTTTTTTATCTAAGTTGGAGCCAGGTGATCACTTTAGTGACAGCAGCAAAAGCATAATTTCATGTTGTGCAGGAAAAGAAAAACCACTCCTGTATTTTACCATGAAAGTGACAAGGATTGACAAGATAAAGTGATGGACAATGTAGAACTAGAAGTTGGGTCCCTCAAGTTGGATGGCAGTCATTGATAATGCACTCTTTAAACAACCAAAATGATGCTGATGAACATATACATTACCAGATGAAATACCCAAAAATCAAATTAACTGCATTATTGACAGAAGGAAGTGGAAGAGCTCAGTTATAAAAACAAATATGTGGCCAGGAGCTGACTGTAGAATGGATCATAAACTGCTTATATGCAACTTCTAAGTTAAGCTACAGGGGCAGAACAAAGGTTCCATGATATGATTTTGAGCAAATGCCCACGATTTTCAAGCAGAACATCAGGAATCACTTGGAAGTTCTAAACCTCACTGATATGGCACTAGAGGAACTGTGGAATGGAATCAAAGAAAATGTTAAAGATAATTGTGAAAGGAGACTGCCAAAGATCAAGAATAGAAGAAAACAAATTGTATGTCAGAAAAATCACCAAGAAGAGAAGAAGATCAAAAACCAAGAAAGAGAAATATCTCAGGAAGAAACATAACAACAATTTCAAAGAGTTTTTGGAAGACACAAGAAGCAGTATTACAATGACATTTGTAAAGGCATTGAAGAATAGAAACAGACATAGAAAATTAAGGAAAGTTTTCCCAAACTTCTTCCAATTCAGAAGGAGATTCCAACCTCAAATTGGTATGTCAAAGGACACCAATGAAAAGATAATAACTGATTCAAACAAGATTAAACAAAGAGAGGACTATACTGAAATATTGTACCATAGATATATCAACATCCAAGACACTTTAGAAGTTATTGCATATTTACAAGAACCTATAGTACTAGAAGATGAAGTCACTCTGGTCATTACCAAGTTGAAAGGCTACAGGAACTGTTCAGATATCTACAGATATTGACAGAAGAAACATCAGTAAAAGTTCTACCCAAGCTCTGCCAGCCAATCTGAAGAACACCACAGTGGCAAACAGAGTGGACCAGGTTAATCTACTTTCCAAAACTAAAGAAAGGAATCTTAAGAAGGTGGGAAAATTGTCATATAATACCCTTAATTTCACATGCTACCAAAATAATGCTTAGGATCAACACAGATTAAATCTCTACAAATGAAAGGAGATGCCAGATGTTTGAGATGTTTTTAGAGGAACAAAAGGCAATATGCTAATGTGCACTAGATAATTAAGAAAGCCAAAGAATACCAAAAAGAAGTCACTCTATGTAGGCAAAAATTCACTCATTACAGACTTTCAGTTGTGTTAGCCATGTAAAGCTGTAGAATATGCTTAGAAAAATGGGAATCCCAGAACATATCATTGTTCTCATGACAAACCTATACAAAGAACAGGAAGCCACAGTTGGGACAGAGCAGGGCAAAATAAATCGGCTCCAGGTTGGCAAAGGAGTGAAACAAAGCTGTGTACTTTCCCCTTATTTATTTAATTTATATGCTTATAGTGAAGGAGGCTGGATTGGAAGATGAGTGTGGTTTTAAGTTGGAAAAAGAAACATAATAATCTGAACTATGGTGATGACTATCTGGTATCTGAAAATACAAATGATCTGCAAGCTTTAATAATGAAAATCAAGGAGCACAGTGAAAAAAATGGCAGTAATTGAATAAAAAGAAGATCAAATTAGTTAGAACACATACAACTGACAACCTTAGAATTAATAATGAAGTGGTGGATAGTTTTTTGCTTTTAGGATCAACTAGCAACAGTAAAGAAACTTTCAGTCACACAATATGCCACAGACTAACATTGGTAGTTTAGCAATGAAAACCTTGGAAAAGATACTCAGATACTGTGATGTGTCTATACCTGCAAAGATCAGAATCATGCAGGCAATGGTTTTCCCTGTGACACTCTATGTAGGCAAAAATTGGACTTTGAAGAAGCAGGATAGAAAAAGTATTGATATTTTTTAACTTTGCTTTGGAAAAGATTCTTGGATAGCCATGAAAACAAGCAAAAGTATCACATAACAAATTAATCCAGAGTTCTTATTTGAGGCACAAATGATCAGGCTCAAATGATATTTTATCAAATTATCATGTCATATTTCAGACCGAGCTTTCTTGAGAAGTCATAATGTTAAGAAATGTGGAAGGAGAGAGAAGTGGATGATTGGCCACAATGTGGATGGACTTGTCATAGCAGCAATGGGTGCACTATTGGAAGACCTGAAGAGCCAGGTTGGCGACAGATCTATCTGTGTGGTTGCTGAGAGTCAACAAAGTTGACTGGATGGCACATAGTCAATCATACTCCATCTACCTCTTTTCTGAGGTTAGTATGAGGAATAAGCAAACAATGAATTTGTTTTAAATTGCCTTATTCCCTATCATGAAATTCTTGAAATGTTTTGAGATTTAATCTGGACAAATTGAGACATTTTAAATTTTATTCTATTGGAACATAGGGCCCCCTAAGGTGACTGCTTTGTTCTGAGTTTGGAACAACACTTTTGTTTGTGTGTTGTTGTTGTTCTTCAGTCATTAAGTCATGTCTGACTCTTCATGACCCCATGAACCATATCACGCCAGGCCTTCCTGACCTTCACTGACTCCCTGAGTTTGCTCAGTTTCATGCTCATTGCTTCAGTGATGCTATCTAACCATCTCATCCTCTGCCATCCCCTTCTCTTTTGCCTTCAATCTTCAATCTTTCCCAGCATCAGGGTCTTTTCCAAAGAGTCCTCTTTGCATTAGGTGACCAAAGTATCTGAGCTTGAGCTTCATTATCAGTCCTTCCAATGAGCAGTCAGGGTTGATTTCCTTTAAGATTGACTAGTTTAACCTCCTAGCAGTCCCAGGGACTCTTAAGAATCTTCTCCAGCACCACAGTTCAAAGGCATCAATTCTTCAGCACTCAGCCTTCTTTATGTCCAGCTCTAAAAGCCATACATTACTACTGGAGAAACCATAGCTTTGATTGTGTGTACAATTCTATTCCATAGCTAATTCAGTTCAAGGCAGGACATTGATGAAGAGAGTAATAGCCTTAGCAACCCAGATAGAGGATTAACAAAATGTCAAAATCCTTGGAGAGGGATTAAATGTGATTGTCTGGTCACCTGTTGATGTTTTTGGATTTTAATTGTACAGTATTTGCTTATGTTACTTTTTTTTAATTTGTTGTATATTGCTGGAGACACGAAGTCTGAGTTGGGTAGTCACATACATTCTTTAAATAATAAATAATAAAATCTCTCACTTTTTTTTAAAATGTTGGTTATAATCTTATCAAAATAGTATGTGATGTTCCCACTCTTTCCTTAGTTATATAGCAGCCAAGAAATGTAACTCATTTTTAAAAATTATATTGTACTGTAATTATGTCCTTTAATTATAGAACAATCTTTTCTGTGTTCTTCTGATTCCCACACAGCACTTAAATGCCATGGAAAAACATAATGACAAAATTATTCCATCAGCCTTTTCCAATACTGGAAATGTGGACTGTCAGGGAGGTTGCAGATTGATAGGATCTTATTGACATTAATAAAAAGGAAAAAAAATCCAGCATCAACATCGTTAGCTATCTCACAACAATAATGTAAGCTTTAAAAGACAACAATAACAACTTCTAAATTGTGAAACATGTTGGGAAGATTGCTTGAAAAAAATCAAGGAATTCAATCAATCAATCGATCGATCAATCAATCAAGTTCAGTGTTATCACAAGCACTTGAAAGCTGCAGCTGTAAAATGTTATGCTAATCTTCATGCTTTGCGATTATAAATGGATTTTTATCCCTCTACTCTCACTGGAAAGCATGCTCATTTAATACTCTGCACAAAATTGTCTCTACTTTGACAAAAACTAACTGTTCTTCAAGCACCAGATCTGATAGTTTTAAAGGTAAGGAAAAGACTTTAGATGCTCCTATTTGGAATCCATATTCTGAACAGGATTTTTTTTTTCCAAACACATATATTGCACAGATAAATTAGCTTATTCTGTGAAATGTCCCTGTTGCTAAAATAGTAACAAGCTTTTCATCAGAGGACTAAGGCTTCTGAATAATGCATTTTCCTTCAAGCTTCATAAGACAGAAAGATCTTAAATTAACTCTGAAGAGCATGCTTGAAAACATAATGAAGCAAAAGTAGGGGAGGGAACATTATATAGTTTCTCTTTTCCTCTTCAGCTTACCTGGATAGTGATCATCTCCCACTCTGCCTATACTTGATGCCTCCCATTCAGCAGATGCACCTGAAGGCTTGTTTTGTCCCTTCAGTTTCTCCAGCAGGTCAAGCAAGATGTTGTGACAAATGGACCTGCTTCTAGAATGCTAACAAGATCAAAGCAAGTTTAATTTCCCAGGGGACACCTTGCCATAATTTAGGGGCTATCACAGAAAAGCAACTCCCCTCTTCCAAAAATCCCATAAGGGTTATTACAAACAAATTTTCCTGACATATTAGACAGGTTGATTCTAACTAAAGAAGGCACTGCTGTGCCAGACTATATAAGGCTTTATAGGTCAAACCCAATATTTCAAATCACACATGGAAACTTACTGGGCTCATAACATGGGGTAAAATATGGTCAGTTAACACATGAGCCACTGCATTTGTGCCAATTGCAGTTTCTGAGTGCTCTTTAATGAGAGGCCCCTTGCAGTAGTCCAGCCAGATGACAATAAGAGCAGGAGTTACAGTTGCAAGAGCCTCCTGCTCAGGTCATAACTAGTGTACCAGCTGAATCTAGGAAAAGGAATCATGGCTGGAGCTTCCACTATGCATCAAGGAGTAGCTATGAGTCCAGGAAGGTCATGGACCTGCTCAGGGGCTGTATCATCACTCCTAGAAGCAACTTTGGAGCTGACATAAGGACTTATTGGACAAACAGCTGTTCCATCTTGCTTGGTTTTGTTTCAGTTTGTTCTTCCCATCTAGAACCTAACAATCTCCAGCTACTGGGAATAGGATTTTGCCCACATTGTAAGAGCATCCCAGGATGGTGATGAGAAGTGGGTATCATTATTACTGCATCCTGAAGTAATGGATGACCTTTCCAACGGTTTCATGTTGACATTAAAAATAAGTGGGGGAGGACTGAGCCATGTGGCACTCCACATGTAAGAGGCCACCAGGCTTATCTTTCATCCCATATTCCCATCAACTGCTTACTGAGCAAGCAGATAATTATTTGAAGCATAGTGCCCATAGAGCTGATCCAGAAGTATGCTATGGTTGATGGTATCAAAGATAAAAATGAGTACTAATAATTCCCGCACCTAAGTTCCAATAAATATCATCAACCAGCATGATCAATATTCTATGCCCAAGTCTGAACTGGGACTGAAAAGAGTGTACATAATCTGCTTCCTATCACGGTCTCAACTATCAACTCTAAAAAGGGAAGCTTTTAGTCAGGATAATACAAGTGAATACATGGATGGCTTTTAAGGACGAGGTACACCATAGATTTGTTTGAGAGTGCATTCAACCCTCTTCAAAGTGAGACACTGATCACTTCCTGCCTCCAGGTGGCCACTCCTGCATGGTTTTCCAAATGAACCAAGAAAGGCATAGGTTTTGCCTGCAAATGGCAGAGAACACATTAGCATGCATTCTATTAATTTTCCCATATTCAACAGGGAAAAAGAATCCAGTTAACATGGCAAGATGTCACTCAGTTTTCACTATCGGATTCTGACTATAAAGAATTAAGACTATGATGAATCTTGGCAATTTTACTGGCAAAATGCTATGGAAAATGTTAACAGTTGCCAGGCAATAGATCTAACATTCTTGCCATCTCATACTGTTTCACCAAATGAGGTGAAAAATCTCATTTAGCCCAGAAATGATCAGACTACTGCAAAGGACTCAATTAAGTCCTCCATCTTTGGTCACATGTCAACTGCTGTGAGACAAAATCAAGCTCCAACATGTGCCTACAAGTAGGGGTCAAGCCAGAGATTACCAGGACAAAACCATAGTTACAGCATAGTCATAAATCTTCCTAGACCTTTCCCCAGGACACAGAAGTTTAAATCCCCAATACCATTAGTGACAGGAAGCTTAACAATCACAATCCTAAACAAGTTTCCTTTCACTACAGAGCATTCGCAGGACAAATGTATTATTTTTTAAAATCAACTTTGCACTAAATATTGCCTCTGGTGCCTTTACATAGCATATTAATAAGCCAAACATTCTCAGATAAAAAAAACTTAGCATATTCTAAATATAGATTGATATCTCATCTCCCTTGCTAACAAAGACTTGCTTTATGTGTTAAATTGATTCATTTTGAGAAACTGCTTGGATCATTATTCTCTTAATTTTTTGCCCATAAATTCCAGTTGGTTGCCTGCCCATTAAGGGTTTTTTGTTTTTTGTTTTGGTCACTACATTATGCTGTAACATGTAGCAGTGCATAATGAATATTGAAGATTTGGGTTGCAGCTTATCCTCTATGATTGTGCATGGAAGTGGAAATATTTGACACAATACTCCTAACAAGCGTAGACCCAAAGTGTGTGTGTGTGTGTGTGTGTTGTACTTTTGCTGAATCAATCAGAGAAGGAGGGGAAAGAGGAGGAAAAATGTTAATAAGGTGGTAAGGTAATTTTTCCCTTTTATTTTTGTGAATGTGTATTGTTATAGGTTTTAATTGTATATTTATTTATTGTTTTAATGTGTTGTGAGCCACCCAGAGTCCCACGTTGGGGGGAGATGGGCGGGGGACAAAATGAATGAATGAATGAATGAATGAATGAATGAATGAATGAATGAATGAAAGGACATATAAGCAAGAATTTCTTCTAGCTGGCTCAAACCCATCAGAAGCCAGTACAAGGCTAAGAAAATATAGGGAATCACATGTTGGGCCTTGGCAACTCTATCTCCCCATCAAGGACTACTCAAAATTTCAGATACAGTGTAAGTCATTAAAAATGTTAATACTGTAACAACTAATTGTGGACATGTATACTAAAGCAACAGACTTAGCTTCCATTATCTCAGATTGCAAAATCTGATCTGAGCTTCAATATGCTTAGTTCTGCCATAAAGTTTGGAGGATATTTTTACTTTCTTGTAGGAAATAGCAGCATCTTATAGTACAAGTGCACTACTTTTTCTAGATCTCTAAGCAATTGAATGGGATGCCAGGGATTCAACTAAAAAAACCAGTTGATTGATTGATTATGTATCATCAAGTTGGTGTCAACTCTTAGCAGCCACATATATTTTCTCCAGGATGATCTGTCCCCATGCTGGTTCTTCATATATACCCATTCATTCATTCATTCATTCATTCATTCATTCATTCATTCATGTATAGCATCCACTCCTCCTTCTCTTTCCTTCCACCTTTTCCAACATTATAGACAAGAGACCTAGGTCTTTGTGTAATGAGTCCAAAATATGACAATTTTAGCCTGGTCATTTGTGCTTTCAGTGAGAACCCTTGATTGCTTTCTTTGATGATTTTTTTTCATAGTTATCCAAGGTATTCTCAGGAATGTTCTTCAATAATCTATACTCTTTCTATTCTGCTTCTTTTCATAGAGTATCACAGGGAAAACCATTCCTTGAATGATTCTGTAGGTATAGACACATCACAGCCTCTGGTTATCTTTTCCAAGGCTTTAATTGCTCTTCTACCATCTGTTAGTCTGAAACATATTTATTGACTGCTGGTTCCTTTACTGGTGTTAGCTGATATGACTATCTCAGGGTCTTCTCTCTTACTCTACCAAGTGCTCCTATGGTGTACTTCTTAAGATTACATTTTCAACTATTAGATACTGTTACCAGCATAGTGCAGGCTATAGATGATTCAAATTTAAATTCAGCATGTGAAGGAAAGGGTATACAGCTTTGACTTATTCCTTTGCCATCCTGTAGCCAGTCTGTTTAACCATATTCCATTCAGAGTCTCTTATCCTATCCTGTGTATAGGTTTCTTTGTGTATGTATCTATGTACATACGCATACAGTACACATGCATAAATACATGCATCTGTAGGATTTAATTTTGAAGAAAACTATTGGGTATCTATGTAGTTTCACAAAACAAAAAGAACTTGCAATGCAACAGTGTCATGCAGCTTTTATAAGGCTGACCCCCTTTCCCCTGAGGATACAGCTGTTCAGTGTTTGGAATCACCCTGATGGAATACTCCAACTATATAGACTCCCTGGCAATAAATAGATATGAACATAGAGATGTGGGCATGAAAGGTAATATAATACAATGTCAGAGGTGTTTGTAACCATGAGTGTCCTATATAGGAGTAATATGTGAAAGAATTCTACTGACCAATACCTTCCCCAGTGTTGCTGCCACTAGCAGCCAGATGAAAATGAGAGATTTGTTTATATCAAACTCATAGAGAAGGACAGAATCCTTAAAGCTTTTTTTTTTTTTTTCAGGGAGAATTTGCAGTGAAATTCTGAATAAAATCAGAAGGTGATTTTTGAGGGAAACCTAGTTTTCCTACTTTCAGTTGTTATGTTTAGTAATCATATGTAAGCCAATATTTTCCATAAGGTATTTTAATCTCTTTTTATACATTCACAATGTATCTGTAGATTCTGCACATCCTTAATATCTTCAGTGGAAACGTATAAGAATGACCATACAGTAACATTAGCACTATTCATTGTAAACACAAAAATTAAGTTTCCTTTAAAGAAAAATCATTAATTTATCACAATCTATTGTAGTTCTCCACTACAAAATGTTGTTAACACTCCAACAGGTAATTAGGAGAGCTATGAATTAAGATTGTGCAATACATTAGCCAAATCTCAAGTCAAATTCAGTCAGTTCAGGAAAAAAAAATGATGTGAGTCTCTATGGTGAAGCAAGACTTTCTCCTAATGATCAGAGCCAAATGTGGACCTAACCAAAGACTTATGAATAATATGGCACTTCAGAGGACAACAAAATGCAAAGACTTCATCTACACAAATATTGTAACTCTTATTTTCTCTTCCTCCTTTATCAAAATTCTGAGATGAGGAAAGAGGAGAAGAAAGAAGATTTGAGTGCCAAGTAGTGACTGCTATTCTCTCGTTATAGAAAATGATTTATCACAAGGGTAAATGCTTTGGGGAAGGATAGTAGTTATGATATACTTGTTTTCTGTGATGTGTTTGTCACTTGGTGGTATGTATTGTTGCCTTTAAATTTTATTTAGGAATTGTGTCTTAGCATAGTCCTCCATATGGCAATGGATATACTGAAAGCAGAGACTAAAGTGCAGATCAATCTTTACCATTTTTTGATACAGTTGATTGCTTTATGGAAGATATTGGCCCCAATCACATTGGCTGATAATCTACAGGAAATTTAAATAGAAAGGAAAAGGATCCTCCTCCCTGGGTTTCATCTTAAATATTTTATTTACCTGGGATACAAGCCATCTAGATTGGTTCTTAGATAAAAGAGAAGCAAAATGAACTAATTAAAATCTTTAGAAGAGTTACTATAGGGAATCTTCCTAAATGCTCCAACCAAGCAAAGCAACTTCATCTGCTCATTTGCTGAGCTTCTTTTATACATATTATGTTTCTTTTATTTGCTGCTCAGTGTCCACAGACAGACTGACTGACAGAAGTTTATTTAACAAAACCCAGACTCACATGCTGTGGTGGGTGATCTAATCTTGACAAAGGATAGCCTCATCTTTGGAATATTACTTATCAATACCAAACCAGTCTATGTTGATTTCGTAGGAGGACATGATCACCTGAAGGATCATAAAGCCCTAGCCTATGCCTTCCAATGAGAAAGAAATGAAGACTATGGAAACATTTGTTTTAAAAACACCATGAAGAGAGCAGAGAGAGTAAATGGTCCTCCATTATCATTTCTGTCATGCTCTTTCATAGCTAGAGCTTTGAAGACAGTATAGCTTTGCAGTGTCAGAGTGTTCTGGTTTCAACGTGATTGGTCTGTCCACATCTTTCATTGTTTTTCTCCAATAATTGTACATGTTCATTGGTTAATTACAGAAGCAAGTTTTCATCAATGAGTTTTATACATTATGTTGCTTTTTCAACTTCAGTTTGATATTTTTTATTTTGGATAAAAATTAGAAGAACATATAGTAATTTCAGATAATAGCACCATGCACTCTAAGCAAAGGAAATATGATAAGAAATAAAAAAGAAATCTGAAGCTACTCCAACCCATACTCCAGATGTGCAGATTTCAAGTCCCAGAATTCTCAGCAATGGTCATTCTATCTGAGTAATTCTAGGATGTGGAATCCACATGTCTGGCAGGCACCCAGGTTGAAGGCTGCCATGAATTATTTGATGGGAGAGCACATTTTGGCTATCTCTGCCTCTTTGAATTTTGGAATTTGTTTTTACAGTACATGTAATTCTTGCATTTAACACATTTGCAATAAATTATTAGCCAGGATGACAGTGAATTATCGTGGTTAAATGCTATAATGAAATAACTTCATCTTTAGAGTGCCAGAACTTTAATTCTGTAGCACAAAGTCATCTTCTTTTAATCAAAGGAGGAAAACTGGAATCTCAAATACAGAATTTTATTTATTTTTAAATATAAATCCTTATGGAAATTTGAAGTCTCATAAAACTGGCAGGTAATTTAAGAAGATATACACAATGCACAGTCACCTTCTTCTAAACTGATATTTAACAGATAATTGCAGAGATTATGAAACTGAAATACTAAGTTTATATCTCTCTGGAGAAGCTGCCAACAGATCAAGGAAAGTCTTTACATTTTGCATGCTGCCCACAAGTGATATTCTTACATTCAAAATGCATGCCATTGCCAAAGTCAAGAAAGGTGTGAGCAATCACACTGCATACAGATAGATATTTGCTCAAAGAAACTTACTTTAGAGTATAGTGAACTAATGGGGAAAAAAAATCATTTGTATCAACCACTTTTCTTTATTTAGGGAAAAAAATCAAATTTCTCCACCAAAACCCATCTGCCATATAATCAAATTCTGTGGTCATCCCAGAGATTCAGTAAAATAAAACTACAGATGGTAGTTTATTGCAAAATAATACAGAAGGCTTAGAATAGATGATACATGTGGCCATTTTTTTGCACATAAACTCTCTGATTAAGTATGAAAAATATGAACATTTGTTTATCTTGGAAAACTGCTATTACTTGTGAAGCATGACCAATTAGGGAATTCTAAACTGTTATCTATATAATTAAGAAAAACAGCCATCTGTAAAGTCATAAGTGTGTTTTTCTTTTCTCTACCACTTCCATTCATTCTCTTGTAAAAGTAATTTCTCTGATCTGAGGGGGGAAAAAAACTTTCTGCTGATTGAAACTGTTCTGTTTCATTTTATTCCCCCCCCCCCTCCATTTCTATTCAGAATATTTCTGTGGCAGATGTTGGTTAATATGAACAGAAAACATGAACTCTAAACATATTTATTATTTCTCAGACTTCCTAACTTACCAAATTAAGAAATGTAATATATTCATGATTTTAAAAGAGTGCATTTTTTGCTGTCAAAAAACTGTCCTCTATATCCATTTGAATGTTAAATTTCAAAAAATCTCCAGTGGACCTGTCCTTGAGAAATGGTATTAGTAAGAATAGTATAATTTCATATCAGTTTTGTTGGCAGTTGTCAAAAACATGGTATATCAGTTGCCAAGCTCATGTTATAGATCATATCTATATCCCCTTTTACATAAGAATTTGCATGGGAGAGCAGTTATTGCTGCTTGATCCTATACCCTTCTGCATTCTCTCTCTCTCTCTCTCTCTCTCTCTCTCTCTATATATATATATATATATTCCGTATACCATATTCCATATTCCATTGGCAACATCCAAGTACCACCAAAGAACAGGCACTAAGCACCAGATCCATAGAAGCAGGGGTCTACCACACTAGACAGGACCCAAGGTGCAGATTGTGCAAAGAGGCCTCAGAGACAGTCCAACACATAGTGGCAGGGTGTAAGATGCAGGCAGGAGCAGCATATACTGAACAGCACAGCCAAATAGCTGGCATTATTTACAGGAACATTTGCACACTGTATAGACTAGACCCTCCCAAGTCCAGATGGGAGATTCCACAGAAAGTTGTGGAGAATAACAGGGCTAAGATCCTCTGGGACTTCCAGATCCAGACCGACAGGCATGTACTGGCCAATCAACCAGATGCGATAGTAAACAAGGACCAGAATATAGTGGTGGTGATAGATATAGCAGTGCAAAGTGACAGCAACATCAGAAAGAAGTTATATGAGAAGCTGGAGAAGTACCAGAGCCTGAAGGAGGCTCAAGAATATGTGGAAAGTAAAGGCCAAAGTGGTCCCAGTGGTGGTAGGAGCACTCAGGGCTGTGACTTCTAATCTGGGAGAGTGGTTCCCCAGAACAGATCCCAGGAACAACATCAGAGTTCTCTGTCCAGAAGAGTGCAGTGGTAGGAACAGCTAAGATACTGCACAGAACCCTCAAACTCCCAGGCCTCTGGTAGAAGGACCTGAGATTGAGTAAGACACATATTACCCATAGGGGTGAGAAGGGATTTTAGATAGATAGATAGATAGATAGATAGATAGATAGATAGATAGATAGATAGATAGATAGATAGATAATCTTACTATACACTTGTTTACCAGGTCTATAATGAAGGTAATTTCTGCAGAGTGTTAGTGATAAGTGATCTTTCAGAACTCTGATGTTTTACCAATTGGCATTAGTTAAATTGCCAAATATAACTGTATTAAGTTATAATTTATATTAGATTTATATTATTAAGAGAGAGAGAAAAACAGAGAATGAGAGAGAGACAAAGAAACAGAGAGGCAGAAAAATTGA
The DNA here is from genome assembly GCF_059951505.1 of Python bivittatus. Lineage (NCBI taxonomy): Eukaryota > Metazoa > Chordata > Lepidosauria > Squamata > Pythonidae > Python > Python bivittatus. The sequence goes on from NW_028277034.1 coordinate 26,427,462, forward strand.
AACAAAATAGAACAAAGCCAATTAAAAACAGATTGGTATGCTTCAGATCTCCATGTGCTTCTTGCTTTGATTTGGGTTTGGAAACTTTGTTTTAGCTGAATTGTAGCAATTGTAAATTTGCTTCCATAGTATCACAGAGCTGAAAGGACCTATAAAGGTAATATAGAACTCACCACATCATGTTCATAGAAGCTCTTCCTGATGTCCAGCTGAACTCCCTTCCTGGTAGTTTTAACCCATTGGTTTACACAGTGACCTCTGCGGAAATATATACACTTTATCTATGGCATTACCCTGATCTCTTAAGCTACTATAAAAAAGAGATAAAGTTGGTCTGGCACAATTTGTCTGCAACAAACCAATGCTGGCTCCTCTTAATTGTAAAATGACTATAATAATGCTTGATAATTTGCTCAAGACCTTACCCAGGATAGATGACAAGCTGACAAGTTGGTAGTTTTCTGAGTCCTTCTTTTCCTTTTTCAAAATAGGGATGATATTTGCTTTCCTCTAGTCTACTGAGAACTCAACAGTCCTCCAGAATTTCTCAAATTTTATTGAGACTGGTTTTCCCATTACTAGTCTACTAGTCTCTTCAGTTGTCTGGGGATGTAATCTATCTGAACCTTGGGACAGAATTCACTTAAATTAGCATTCTTAACTTCTTCTTGTCTATCCTAAGCTACAGTTCCCTTCTTTTCCCAGTGGCATGACAATGATCAGCTAGGGCTTCATTCCCCAAAATGGGAGTTAAGAAATTTTGCCTTTTCATAATCACCCATTATTAATTGACCACTTTCTCCTCAAATTGCACCTACGTTGCCTTTGGCTTTCCTTTTATCCTAATTTTGCTGTTCTTGTTGTTGAGCTTCAGCTTTTCTGATAGAGTTCCAATGGTTTCTGTACAACAGCTTGTATTCTTCTTTGGTTATGTTGCCCTCTTTGCTTTTCCTATGTGTTTCTGTGTGTCTCTGTGTGTTTTCTTCTCTTCATTATTATAGAGTGTTCTCTGTGTATCCACACTAAGCTCTTTAGATTTCTCCCATTCATTGCTTGCTTGCTTGCTTGCTTGCTTGCTATCTTTCTTTCTTTCTTTCTTTCTTTCTTTCTTTCTTTCTTTCTTTCTTTCTTTCTTTCTTTCTTTCTTTCTTTCTTTCTTTCTTTCTTTCTTTCTTTCTTTCTTTCTTTCTTTTTCTGGGGTGGGTATTGTTTATGACTGTACCTTTAGTATGTCATTTAACAGAAATTCCCATCATTTCTGGACACTTTTCTTCTTAAATATTTTTAACCACTAGACATAATATAGTTCTCTATGAGTTCATCAAAATACACTTCTATGTATTCTAGTATGCCGGCCTGATTCTTTTCAGTTCCTACTCCTCTGGATATCGCAAATAGAAAGATGCTATGATTACTTTTCCCAAGTGCCAGTTACCATCCTAGGTGCCACTTACTAGGTGCCAGTTGGTGAAGATTAGGTCTAGGATATCAGAGGCTCGTACAGTTCCTTCTTCCATCTTCTAATATATGAAGTTGCCAATGAGAGATGACAATTTGCTGGATCTCTGACCACTGGAACAATTATATTCCAAGCAGATGTCAGGATAATTGAAATATCTCACGATCACTATGGCATATATTTTTGAAAGACTGGCAATCTGATACAGTAAAACTTCCTCTGCAACTTCTTGCTTGCCCAGGTTTTCTACAATAAACTCTCAGAATCCTTTTTCACTCAGACTCTTTTTATTATTATCCAAATACTTTAAACAAGATTTCCATCCTCTGATTCCTGAATTTCTGTACAGTACAACATGTGCACTCTCTATTGTGTTTCTTCTTGTGAATAAATGGTAATCTTCCAGTACTGCATGCCAATCATGGGTATCATCCACCAGAGTTCAACTAGGGCTGTCACATCATGTTTGTCTTCCTGAGTCAAGATTTCTAGTTCTCCATATTTATTTCCTTCACTATGCCTTTCTGTAAAAATATATGAGGATTTGAGTACCACCTACTGGCATTACTATTGTAATCCTGGAAAACTCTGAGTCCCATCCTGGCCACCTGCTTCTCTCCTTGTATTTCTGCTTTCTTGTTTTCATCCCTTGGCTGCATATTCAATTCTAGGCCTTTGCCATGCTCCTCCTTTTCTCCTTGGTGGAAAGGGTGAAGCACCTGCCAAACACTTCCTTTCCAGTTTCTGTAAGATATGTCCTATCTGTTCCTAGGAGTCCTTATGCAAGTAGCATGCATTATTATAACACACCTTCTTGGAAACACCCTTTGCATAGCCAATTTTTTACTTCCTGGATTCTGTTTTCTCTTCCTGTGTGCTGGTCCTTAATAGAAAAGATTAATTGGAAAAAAAAAAAGACCTACATATCCAGTTCCTTCATTCTCCTACCCAAGTCCTTGTAGTTTCCTTCTCTTAAGGCCACTTCTGGCCATGTTATGTACTCCCACATGGCTAAAAAGGAGAGTATCATGGTTGGTGGATTTCAAGACTCTTGGTAGCCTCTCTGACACATTCTGTATACAGGCACATAGAAGACAACAACTGCTTCAGCATCTTATTAAATTTGCACTTAGCTGCTTTGTTTCCACTTCCATTATTTTTTTTTAAATCAAATCAGATTGATTTGCTCACCAACAATATAGTATATAAATCCCAAAAAGTAAATATATGCACCACACAGACATAAATAGCAATAGAACATATGAACAATTTTCATAAATCTACTGAACTTTACACTTAACCTCTATCTGCTCCTTTAATTTATAAGATATATGAAAACAGTTCTCTTTAGGGCCAATGTAACCAGAAAAATTCCAGCATTCAGAGAAGTTAAGCAAAATTGCATTTTGGCATTACTACCCTTTAACTATTACATTAATTCTACTGTGTCACATTTAGATAGTCTAAATTATCTTAAAATGAACCTTGTGTAGTCAATTAGAAATAGTTAAATGCTTCAAGCATTTGTATTATCTTCCAGTTTTCAGTATCATGAAGGTGTATTTTACATACGATGCAAATTGCCTAAAGGCATGCAGCTACCAATTATTTTTGTTTGTTTGTTTGTTTGTTTTAGTATATGTGCTCAGTTTATACTTGTAGCAATCAAAGCTTCCTTAGTCAATCTTGTGCCCAACTGATCACAGAGATGTCTGTATAAAAAATTGCGTACCTGGAATCAGTTCAATCAAAGTTTTAAGATCTCTCACTTCATCTGGAATACACCTTAACATATTAAGGTGGAACTAAATAGCACTGAATCTAGACCATGGGTAAGATTTTAAAAAAAGAAAAGATCATTGAAATTATTTTTTTTATGAACAGGCTTTAAAACCCATGCTTGTATAAAATAAATTCCCTTACAAAATATCATTTGTTTTAAATGTTAAGATTGCCTTGATTACTTAGTGTTTTTCTGTTTGCTACTTTATATGCTATTGTAATCTACTGTAGGCAAATAGATTCATACATTTAAAAAACAACACAATGAATAAATATTACATGCAGTCTCCTTAATTCAATTTATCACATGTGTATGACCATTCACATAGATTGTTTATAAACCTGATCTTCAGAATCCACTTCAGTGGACTGGAAAACCAGCTTTTTTTCTTGGTATACAAATTGGCATTCTTGTGGCATCCAGAACAGATCAATAGATTGGGCAAATAGAAAATCCTGCACTGACAATGACTCTGTTGACAAGAGAAAAATGTTTAAAGGTTATTGCTGCTATTCTATACTTACCATTCTAAATTTTTTTTTTAAATACAGGATAATTTCACCCTCAATGAAATTACCACCAGTGCTTCTAAGGCAAACTTTGCATATTCAACTGATCTTTAATATTACTGTTACCTGTGATCTGTTCATATTTCTCAATTATAAACTCCATTACTTTATTCAATTGTATTTTAAAAATCAATATAGAACTGCCTTTCCTAACTCTACTCCAAAAGATCTATTCTCATCACCATAATAGAGCAATTTTCTTCTCCCACATTATCTTTAAAGTGCACAGAAATGTACGTGGGAACACTGCTTAATTTCAGTTTTGAACGTAGATTCTGCAAAACCAATTCAGAATAATATTCATATTCCCATTTTCAAGTGTGGTGTGTCTAAAACAACAACTACAATAAGTTGTAGCAATATTTGCATGATTCTGAAATCATTTGATTAAAATAATGAAATTTAAATAATTTAAATTACACAAGGTTTTAGGACTCTTAGCTTTTTCTCTGAGGCTTCAGCAGCATAGGCTTTCAAATGTTATACCCAGATTTTCCACCAATATTAGTAAGTATCATCTATGAATGATGGTAAAGCCAGGGATCCTGATTAATTATCTGGTTTCACACTTACATTTTCCACTCTGTTTCTTTAAGATGCCTTGATAGAGCAAATATATTAGGCTAAAAATATCGAGCTGTTCTTTTCGGGACAAAAGAAGTGGCATCCGAAACAATCTATGCTTTTTCATATATGATTTAAAATCAGGAACAGTTAACCTTCACACATTATTGAAAGTTCTAAAGAATATGCTTTATTATGCTCTAAATTCTGATATCCAGGATTTAGTAATTTGGAAATATTTTGTAAAACTAAAACAAAATTTCTGGAAAATATGAATTAATACTTGAACAGTCCAAGACTTGGTTTGGAAGTAACCATTTATTAGATCTGTGTTATTTTATTTTATTTTCCTTAGATAAAAGGCACAATAGTTTTCATATATGCAACCCTACTTGGATCTTTTCTATACTGACTCATATTAAACGTAGTATACTATATTTTAAATTCCAAGTTTCATGGAAAACAAAAATATTTTAAAGTCATCACATGAAGACATAGCAGCATTAGTTACTATCAGATATATCATATGATCCACAGGAGACAATGACAGCCTAAGACTCAGACCAAGAATTCAACCTGCATTTTATGTAGCTCATTGAAAACAATTTTAAGACTTTAGCTTTCTTCATGGGATTATGAAATAGAGAAAATTTTCCAAGACCTCGGTTATAAGTTTCTAACTATCCATTTTTTTATACTTTTGAAAAATCAAATTATTTCTGTCAGCTATACTATATGATTAGAATTAGCATGTGCAATTGAATAGGACGTTATACTTTAAGAAGTGTCTTCTTTTCTGATCATAATTTGTTATCAACAGAGCTTTTACAAATTAAATCCTAGTGTGGATACGAGGGTGATCTGACTATGACATCTGTCACTCTATTGATCATGAGGGGTGATTCAACTGCTCTGGTTGCAAAACAGGTATCCTCATGCTCCCTCAACAATCTATGTGTGTCCATGCTGAAGTTGCATACTTGGTGGAAGAAAACCACCACCCCAGAGATGGGTGGGGGGAGTATACCTTTTTCAGTCAAGGCATATGATAGCTGTTCTTTCTTCCAACTACTAGTCACTGTAAATGTTTTGTTACCATTGTGTTCCTGACATGCATTATATCTGCTGTTGCCTACCATTTGTGGCCATGTTGAAGACTTCCAGCATTAAATGGAATTTAGAAGACACCAAGAACATTTCCCCCCATTCATTCTCTTCCACTAGTGCTTTATGATGAAAGTAAAGACGCATGTGCAGCATTTCCCATTTAAATCAGCAACAACTAAGGCATTAAGGAGTCTTTTCAGTTTGGAATAACATGTAGTGATTTCAGAAGTAGCAGTGGATGACAAATTGAATAAACTGTTCTTTCCAAAATTAAGATAAAGTTTGTCTTATTGATAGATCAGATGAATTCAGTAAACTAAACCATCACACTGTAGTTTTAGATAACAACAGCTCTAAATCCCTACTTCATGTATCCTTGTATTTCCAAAGCCAACCCTCTTCTCTTTTGTCCTGTGACAGTGGCTGCTGTGAGTGTGATTCCAAACCCAAGACAAAAGTAGCAATTTTTGGTGCCCATGGGCACACCTTATCATTTGGAATAGGATGAGGGTTGCAATGGAAAGGGCAGTGATACCACAATGGTCTGGACTGCATCATACATGTGAACAGGGACTAAGATTTTACCCCATTCCAGTTTGGAGGAGTAGGAAGATTTTATATAGTTTTTAGTCTTATACTACATTTTTTGTGCATTTATTGCATCAAAATGGTGGGAAATTGAAATCTGATAGTATAGCTAGAAAAGGCTTCAGATATTACTCCTGCACTAACTGGAGAAATGAAAGGGGAAGTCTCTTTTTAATTTACATCTGCAGCTCTACCATGAATTAAATGTGCAAATACTAAGAAATGTGAGGACTACATTTTCCTTTGCTCCATGTGACTAACTTGCTGTCACAGAAGCCAAATCAAAGTTGAGGTGCTCCTTTGTTTCTCCTTCTATTAATCAGAAGTGACACAAAGTTTGGAGTTGGATCCAGAGCTACAGCAACAATAAGTGCAAAGTGTTTAGAGAATATCTGGGATTTGGAAGTGGGGAGTATTTATTTATTTATTTATTTATTTATTTATTTATTTATTTATTTATGAAATTTATATGGCCATCCATCTTAAACTGCAATTCTGAATGCAGCATACAATAAACAAATAACTTAGTAAATAAACCACTTGTTTAATTTACAACTAAAATCACAACAGCACTTAATAAGCAGTTGGGAACTCAGATGTGTCTTATACACTTCAGGCAGAAGCTCCAATCATCTTGGTCCCAGAGTCTGAGGAAAGACCCAAATTTTTAGTCCCTTTCTAAAGGGCAATAGATTCAGGACCTAATTTATGTCAGGCTGCACATACTTTAAAAATGACTTGGAAGAAATGCTTCAGACTTGTTCAACCACAGCATGCATAACCTCAGCAGCTCTTCACTATTCATTAAAGCTTACTCTTTTTTTTTTTTTTCAGTCACATTAATCATGCGGTCCTTAATGATTCAAATCATAGAAGCAACCATACTTTTTTCAGACTTTTGCAAAAGCCTAAAAGAGGATGGGTTGCTTTAATGAAAAAGTGCCATGTTCACGAGAGGTTCAAAACACATTCTAAATCACAGCCCTAGTGAAAAGCATTCTCATTATTATCCATAGATAATGCAAGCCTAAAAATCCTTACAATTGTTATGTGACAAATATTGTTACTGGCTCAGCCCTTTTCCTACTGACATTAATGAAGCATTTTAAAGCTGCTCTGAAAAAAACTGCTCATGGCTAATTGTTATAAGAAGTAATATTGAGGCTTCTGAAAAACTGTTTAGAATATGAAAATACAATGTAAGTGTAAGTGAATTTCTTAAGTGAAATCTTTCTGTGTCAGGAGATTTCTACTGAGTCTATAAACGTTCAATATAGTAATCTGCTTGCTAGAGCAAACCAAGGTCGCTCTAGTGCAAAAACTCTGTTTTCTGAACTCTCTGTAGTTGTGCAGTAGGGGAACATCATTCTTATAGCACACAGTTGTTGTTGTTGTTTAGTCGTTAAGTCGTGTCCGACTCTTCGTGACCCCATGAACCATATTGCGCCAGGCCTTCCTGTCCTTCACTGCCTCCCTGAGTTTGCTCAGTTTCATGCTCATTGCTTCAGTGATGCTATCTAACCATCTCATCCTCTGCCGTCCTCTTCTCCTTTTGCCTTCAATCTTTCCCAGCATCAGGGTCTTCTCCAAAGAGATCTCTCTTCGCATTAGGTGGCCAAAATATCTGAGCTTGAGCTTCATTATCGATCCTTCCAATGAGCAATCAGGGTTGATTTCCTTTAAGATTGACTGGTTTGACCTCCTAGCAGTCCAGGGAACTCTTAAGAGTCTTCTCCAGCACCACAGTTCAAAGGCATCAATTCTTCGGCGCTCGGCCGTTTTTATGGTCCAGCTCTCACAGCCATACATTACTACTGGAAAAACCATAGCTTTGACTATGCGGATCTTTGTCGGCAAGGTGATGTCTCTGCTTTTTAATATGCTATCTAGGCTTGCCATAGCTTTCCTCCCAAGGAGCAAGCGTCTTTTAATTTCATGGCTGCAGTCTCCGTCTGCGGTGATCTTGGAGCCCAAATAAATGAAGTCTGTTACTGCTTCCATTTCTACCCCTTCTATTTGCCAGGAATTGATGGGTCCAGATGCCATGATCTTAGTTTTTTTAATGTTGAGTTTCAAGCCAGCTTTTGCACTCTCCTCTTTCACCCTCATCAAGAGGCTCTTTAGTTCTTCTTCACTTTCTGCCTTTAGGGTGGTATCGTCCGCATATCTGAGGTTGTTGATGATTCTCCCTGCAATCTTAATTCCGGCTTGTGATTCTTCCAGCCTGGCATTTCTCATGATGTACTCTGCATATAGGTTAAATAAGCAGGGTGACAGTATACAGCCTTGTCGTACACCTTTCCCTATTTTGAACCAATCGGTTGTTCCATGACCGGTTCTAACTGTTGCTTCTTGGCCCGCATACAGATTTCTCAGGAGACAGGTAAGGTGATCTGGTATTCCCATCTCTTTAAGAATTTGCCACAGTTTGTTGTGATCCACACAATCAAAGGCCTTTGCATAGTCAATGAAGCAGAAGTAGATATTTTTCTGGAACTCTCGTGCTTTCTCCATGATCCAGCGAATGTTGGCGATTTGATCTCTAGTTCCTCTGCCTCTTCGAAACCCAGCTTGTACATCCGGTAGTTCTCGGTTCATATATTGCTGAAGCCTAGCTTGTAGGATTTTGAGCATAACCTTGCTAGCATGTGAAATGAGGGCAATTGTGCGATAGTTTGAGCATTCTTTGGCGTTGCCCTTCTTTGGAATTGGAACGTAAACTGACCTTTTCCAATCCCGTGGCCACTGTTGCGTTTTCCAAACTTGCTGGCATATTGAGTGCAGCACTTTAACACCATCATCTTTTAGTATTTTAAATAACTCAGCTGGAATACTGTCATCTCCACTAGCTTTGTTGTTAGCAATGCTTCCTAAGGCCCACTTGACTTCACTCTCTAGGATGTCTGGCTCAAGGTCAGTGATCACACCAGCGTGGACATCAGGGACATTAAGATCTTTCTTGTATAGTTCTTCTGTGTATTCTTGCCACCTCTTCTTAATCTCTTCTGCTTCTGTTAGGTCCCTGCCTTTTTTGTCCTTTATCAGGCCCATCTTTGCACTAAACGTTCCTTTCTATCTCCAATTTTCTTGAAGAGATCTCTAGTCTTCCCCATTCTATTGTTTTCCTCAATTTCTTTGCATTGTTCATTTAAGAAGGCCTTCTTATCTCTCCTGGCTATTCTCTGGAAATCTGCATTCAGTTGCTTATATCTTTCCCTTTCACCCTTGCTTTTCGCATTCCTTCTTTCCACAGCTATTTGTAAAGCCTCATCAGACAGCCATTTTGCTTTCTTGCATTTCTTTTTCTTTGGGATGGTTTTAGTTGCTGCCTCCTGTACAATGTTACGGACCTCCGTCCATAGTTCTTCAGGCACTCTGTCTACCAAATCTAATCCTCTAAATCTATTCATCACCTTCACTGTGTACTCACAAGGAATATGATCTAAGTCATACCTGAGTGGTCTAGTGGTTTTCCCTACATTCTTCAATTTAAGCCTAAATTTTGCAGTAAGAAGCTCATGATCTGAGCCACAGTCAGCTCCTGGTCTTGTTTTTGCTGTCTGTATAGAGCTTCTCCATCTTTGGCTGCAAAGTATATAATCAATCTGGTTTCGGTATTGACCATCTGGTGATGTCCATGTGTAGAGTCGTCTCTTGTGTTGTTGGAAAAGAGTGTTTGCTATGACTAGCTTGTTCTCTTGACAGAACTCTATTAGCCTTTGCCCTGCTTCATTTTGTACTCCAAGGCCAAATTTGCCTGTTATTCCGATTACTCCTTGACTTCCTACTTTAGCATTCCAATCCCCTATGATGAAAAGGACATCTTTTTTTGGTGCTAGTTCTAGAAGGTGTTGTAGGTCTTCATAGAAGCGGTCAACTTCAGCTTCTTCAGCATCAGTGGTTGGGGCATAGACTTGGATGACTGTGATATTGAATGGTTTGCCTTGGATACGCACTGAGATCATTCTGTCGTTTTTGAGGTTGTACCCCATTACTGCCTTTCCCACTCTCTTATTCACTATGAGTGCAACTCCATTTCTTCTAAGGGTTTCTTGCCCACAGTAGTAGATATAATGGTCACCCGAATTAAATTCACCCATTCCCGTCCATTTCAGTTCGCTGATTCCCAAGATGTCGACGTTCAATCTTGTCATCTCATGTTTGACCACATCCAGCTTGCCTTGGTTCATAGATCTTACATTCCAGGTACCTATACAATATTGTTCTTTACAGCATCGGACCTTCTTTTCGCTTCCAGATACATCCACAGCTGAATGTCCTTTCGGCTTTGGCCTAGCCGCTTCACTCTTTCTGGAGCTATTTGGAAATGCCCTCCGCTCTTCCCCAGTAGCATATTGGACACCTTCCGACCTGAGGGGCTCATCTTCCGGCATCATATCTTTTAGCCTTTTAACATTGTCCATGGGGTTTTCTTGGCAAGGATACTGGAGTGGGTTGCCATTTCCTTCTCCAGTGGACCACATTTTGTCAGAACTCTCTGTCATGACCTGTCCATCTTGGGTGGCCCTGCATGGTATAGCTCATGGCTTCACTGAGTTACGCAAGCCCCTTCGCCACGACAAGGCAGTGATCCATGAAGGGGATAGCACACAGTACAGTCTCTATTTAAATAAATGTCAATAACTTGAGCTGTTTGGCCCCCAAATAGTTGCATGATTGAATACAATCTTATAAAATAGGAATATACAACAATTTGGAGGCCTAGGTATAAGTTTGACATTTGGCTGACATGTTGGAGGCCACTCTCCAAAGTGTGTGTAAGAAACAGTCAATGAGTGGGCAGGGCCAGGATAATAATAATAATTTAAACAAATCTGGTGGCATTACTACTCACATGCTTGATTTTTTTTTCTGTTACATTACAAAATTACAGACTTACTGTAGCTTTGCAATTATCTGTTAAAACTTTACTAACATTTGTTGGAGATATGGATATGAATGCCTGCATACTATTACAAAATATTGGAGTGAGAGTTCACACATTGAAAACAATTAATTAAACCATCAAGATTAACGACTCGGAGATTTGTGAGTGGCTATTAGTAATAGTGATGGTGAAACAGCTGCTTAATTTCTTTGGCAAGCATTTGTTCATTTTATGTGCAATGTGGGGAGGGGGGGATCATGTATCCTGTAGCCAAGAAGCTAAAGATTGTGATAGTCCTGAAAAAGTCAGTACTTAACCCAGATAATAATTAATGAAGAAAAAACATCCACCTTGACCAGTTAATACAGCTTAACATGTACACTTAAAAGAACAAATGTAATTAAAGCTCAAATGATATTTGTAGTCGACAGAGATCCACACCAAGAACCCTGTTTTTTCTCACGTCTATGCGTAAGGTACATTACAGTAAATGTCAGTGGATGCACTACTGATAGCTAATGCCTCTTTCTTATGATAATATGCTGTAACTTTTCTCCTTTTACATCTTTTCATGGTTTTGGTTTGATTCAATATCTACAATGATGATTTTAATTAATATTTTGTATTAATCATATAAATCATCATCATCATCATCATCATCATCATCATCATCGCTGAGTTTTTGTGTTTCATTGTCATTATAGACAGTTGACTTTTTAAGGAAAAAGGGGGAACATCACCTCATTACTACTCTTAAAATATATTTTAAATAAGGTCCTTATGTCGGTTAGTCTAGCCACTTGTTTGTTAGACTCTGGCCTCTCATGGGTTATTAAAGCAGCCTGAAGGGTAACCATAAGATGGTTTCAGTCTCTTTTAGAGAGGAGGTGGTTCCCTTCTCAAAAGGTCATTGCTGGACTCTTCCCTGTTGGAGAATTATTGTCCAGTTTCCAATCTTTCCTTTCTGGTGAAGGTTGTGGAAAAGGTGGTAGGATGACAGCTACAGAGAGTCTTGGAGAAATGGATTATCTGGACCTATTTCTGGATGCTCTCTCCTCTCCTGTTCAACATCTACATGAAACCACTGGATGAGATAACCTACCAGTTTGGTGTGTGATATCATCAGTATGTTGATGATACCCAGCTCTACATCTCTACCCCAAGCAGCATAGGTTAAGGCTGTCTGGTGGCACAGTGTCTGGAGGCTGCCTGGTCTGGATGAGGCAGAATAGAGTTTGGCTCAATCCTAACCAGACTGAGTGACTGTGGCTGTTTCAACCTCCTAGGTTGGGGATGTTACCATCCTTGGTCTTGGATGGGGCTGAATTTCCCCAGTCCTCTCTCCTGGGATTACAAAAAGCTTTGAAAACCTGGTTCTGGTCCCAGGCCTGGGATTGATGTTTGTTACTTGTTTAATGGCCCCTATTCTGTTTTGTAGATTTTGTTATTAGAGCATTTTAGTCCAGGCTCTCTGTTGATTTAGTGTCTTTAGCTGTTTTTATGTCTTTGTATTTTGTGCACTGCCCAGAATCCAGTGGGCAGCCAATAAATTTAAACAACAAACAAACAAATAATGGGTATGTTCCCCAGGTACTTGGGGGTTGTCTTTATTGCCAATGTATTTATTAGCACCAATGTATAAATGGTTTACAATGGATATTACAAAAACAATAAAATGAATTAAAGGAACAAGAACAGTAAGCATAATATAATTTAAACATAAATAAGCAGAGCTTAGGAGCTGATAAAATCAAGGGAAGCCCAGGATGATTAAGCATATTTTCTGTATTTTGTGAAATTATAAAGTTTCTTTGCAAGGCAGGGACACTTACAGAGACAAACCCCTTACCAAATTATAATATATTTTCCTTAGCCACAAAATAATAATATAATAGATTTTTCCAAAAGAGCCAGTTTGGTGAAGTGGTCAGGATGCCACGGTAGAAACTGGGAGATTGTGAGTTCTAGTCTTACCCTTAGGCACAAAGCCAGCTGGGTGACCTTGGACCAATAATTTTCTCTTAGCCCTATGAAGGCAACGGCAAGCCACTTCTGAAACCTTGTCAAGAAAATTGCAGGGACTTCTCTAGGCAGTTGCCAGGAATCAAAAATTGACTTGAAGGGAAAAAAAAAAAATCTGAAGCAAAAGGCACAAGCTACATCAATAGTGGTTTAGCAAATTTTTAAATACAGAGGAACATACAACTAGCACAATACATGGAGAAAAAAATGAGATATTACATTGTTTCTTTTTCTTTTTTTTAGAAAAGGCACTGAACAAAAAGTACTGTGTCTTTTTTAAACTCATTATTGGTGTCTCAGCAGAAATGACTGAACATAGCGGCAAACTTTCAAATATGGAATAGGTATTATATAACTTCACAGGCTTTACTTCCTGAATCTTTATCCCATCTTCCATTGGTATTTATTAACCATTTGGAAAATCTGTACAACAAAAGAGAAATCCTGTAAAATTCTAGATGAATTTTAGTTATGAAGACATCTCAGGGAAGATATTTCTTATGGGTTAGCAGAAGTGAAATGAAAACATAAAATGGAAAGAAATAGGTAGGGGTAAAAACCAACATTTGAGAAAGAGAATGTTTCCATACTGGTATCTAAAACCTTTTCATGCCTGCTTATAACCTTACTGGGAAATTAAAGATATCCTGAGCATTGAGTATATATGAGATGTTGTAGAAGAAAGAGAGATTGTCTTTTTCCTCTATAATTAACTGTCCACTGACAATATTAGATTTTCACCAAGGGATCCCCTTACCAATATCACAGATGGAACACACACCAATAGCAGACTAGCGAATATCAGTTAAATTATCTGTCCAAAAATAGTTAAGAAAAAAGAAGAGTATGCTTTGATTCATCAAAAGTAGTCACATTTCTCATCATATATACATTCAGTATCATAGATATTTCTTATTTACAAAGCAAAACTATAGCTGAAGGGGCCTTTGTTATTTACAACTGAAAACCAATTCAACTATCAAGAAAAAAAAAATGGAGATGAAAACACTAAAGGAGAAGACTTCCAGTTTTGTAGTCTTTATAAATTATAACTGCCCATATTATTTTTTAATTCTTCACCGTAAAATGATTTTCCCCACAAAGTTATCAGTGATGATATAATATGAAGACATCTTCGATCTGATTACCTTTGCACTTCCATTAATTTCTAAAGCAGATTCTCAGGAACTTTTCTTAAAATATGGTAATGAGCAACTACATTCACAACATTAGCATATCAGATGCCATATTCTATTGTGTTTTTAGCACTGAATAGTACCTCTGTTATTTTCTTCTGAATCTGAGATCAAGCACTATTTAGGCAGGCTTAGCTGTTCATGCTAATTTTTATATATGCTTGCATTCCACCTATCTGCACTCATCTGGATGATATGTAGAGAGCTGAATCTCCCTGTAGAGCTAGTTCCAATTTTCATGTCCAATACTAAAGATTAAAGACTATTTAAACTACATTGCAGGTAATGATACAATAGGGAAAAGCCCAAGGAGACATACTTTTCCTGTGCAAAAGCTGCAAAGCATCAATATTATACATTTAGCATTTTCATGCATGCGTGCATGCGTGCACACATACATTTTTTTTATTTTGATGCATGACCTGAGCCCAAGATTTATTACAAACATATAATTTTCAATGCATGAATGTAACTCTTTATTTCAAATATTGCCCCAAACATTTTAGTAAATGTGACAGTGTCCTCAATCACTCCTTTATACATTTAAATCTATCTGTCCTTCTAGTGAAGTGAATAGAGGTGCAGTGGCATACACATCAATATTTTCTGTGCATATGTCAGAGTACTTATGGAACTTTTGACAAGGCAATTTGATTTCTCTCCTTATCTGCCTTTTGGTTTATTCGTTTTGTTTGTCTGTAGGATGATTTGCACTCTCTGAAGTATTTTTAAAGAGCAAGAAAACAGGAGCTGTAAATTAGACTGGGTGCTGAAGAACACAACATATGCGGCTTAGAAGAATCTGCAGTGATATCACTACTGTGTTTGTACAAGTAATCATATGCTGTTGATCTAGAGTTCTGTGCCTTGGCTCTAGCTTGGAATGACGAAGCTTTACAGATCCCTTATTAAAGCATACAATGCCTATTGCATTGGCAGTAGATCTTACAGTATAAGGATTTTTTAGCATTCCATGTAGCAAATTTACACTGATTAAAGGCTGTTCCCAAGCAACAGAGAGAGGGAAAATGCAAATCAGATTCATCCACAAAGACATAGAATATGCGTATATTCCTGAGTATATGCACAAGGCAGAAAAAGCTAAAGGCATGAATATATATATACACACAAATACATACACACACACAGACACACACACTTGTTTACATGATTCCATATAGCGATTGACTGGTTCACATATTTGAGAGGACAGGTTGCTAGCAGTATAAGCCTTTTGTCATAATCTCTAGTACATAATGTTAAAAAAAAATTGGGAAAATGTGATAGTCAAGTTCTTGGATATCCACTCATAGAAGGTATGATAGTGTCTCCTTAAGATAAACATACAGGTTGATCCTTTTCTTGGAACCGTGTATACTGCATTCAGAAGACTGTGAAAAATGCATGCTATGGTCAGAATTTGTGTTCTGTGTGAGGTCTATAGAGTTCTATTAGATGTTAGGATTGTGTTTTTAATATGTGATGAGGGAAAACAAAGAGAGTGTGTTACACTATCTCCATTCTCACTATACTTCATGTTTTGACAATGTCTGTTTGAATCTAGCATCCATGAAAAGGGTCACAACAATGTTAGAGATTTTTAAAATTTTCTAGTTTGTGCAAAAAGTTTCCATGGGCAGAAAATACTGTCTATATCAGACAGTTTGAACTTGTGGAAGGTGATAACAACAATGTCAGGGAATGGGATGGAACTTGCTGTATCTTCTAATCTCTTAGATCTTCATGCAAAACAAAAATAGCACCTTGGTGAAGAGACACCTTGAAAAATCATGGAGAATCTCCTTATGTTTATAGTTGTCTACTAATGAACATATTTCTAGTTCACCTTCCACTAAATATATAGAACTGGGAGCAAGAATCTCTTTCCCATCTTATACAGTAGATTCAATATACATGGAAAAGTGCTTGTGCTATACATCTGAAGAAGGTGAATGATATTCTCACCTCATCATCATGCATATGGAAAATCAATTATTCTAAGTTTATGAGAAAGTTCACATTCTCTTACTGCATAATTTTGGGAGACTTGGTGTGTGATAATAATAATAATAATAAAAAAACCCTATTCATTATTTGCACAGCTCTAACATTAAACACAATATCTGCCCCCATCAACAGAACAGAGGATATTGCTTTACTCAGTTTTGCTACTAATGAGATGAAATTTCTTTCTTTCTGGGCAGAAACAAGCAGGCAAAAGGGGAAAAGGCTGTCCATTTGTTTTGTGTCCTATTTGTGGAAAGCAAATAATAGAAGACCTTAAGCGAATAAGAAATGTCAAAAGACAAGTTCCAATTACTATGACTTGCTTTCACAACCTGGATCCTAACCTTTCTGAAAATTCAGATGAAGTATCAACAGAATTAATCTTGGCACTGTAGAGGGAAAAGCCTCAGGACTTCATGGCAATTTATGAAAGTTTATTTCAACTATCTACAACACTTCAACTAGCAGCTTTTTATCTAAGTAGATAAAAGTTCCCAACATACTCTATTTTTGTGTCTTGTCTAACCATATATATCTGTGAAAAGTATTTAGCCATTGTAGTTTGTAATTTCATATATTCTGTTGCAATGAATAGATTAAAAGCAAAACAAAACAAATTGTATCTTCATTTTCCAGGTGAAATTAAGGCCCAGTCATGAACAAGTATATTACTATATCGATAATATATTGCTTCTCCAGTATAGGTCTCATGTACAGATCTATACCATGGACAATGCCGGGGCAGGGAACTTTTGTCCTGTCATGGTTCCTCTGTGAATCAAAGATGGCTCATGGCTAGCTTTTTTTTTTTTTTTAAGAAATTTGCCATTGGTACCAGTGGCAACTTTTTTCCTGATGAAAAGAGCCATGATTGAAGGGATGGTGGCTGCATTTTAGAACTGTAGCGGAGGACAGCCTTCTTCTTCATGTTGTGGTTCTCATTTAAAAAGTTAGTTTTTTGCCTAAATAACAGATTTTCTGACTCCTATTAATTAACTAACTAAGATTTCCTTCATTCAAAGAATTTATGGTTTAGTGCAATGCCTTGTCTTGTAATTAAATATATATATATACACACACACACACACACACACACATATACATATACACATATACACATAGTATATGCAAAAACTTCAGAATGTAATGTAATTATATGCAGGGATATAATTAATCTTACAAAAATTCATTTGAATACACTTATGATTTTCATCCCAATATGATAGAGAGATAAATCAGAGGTAGATAAATTTATCCTGCATCACTTTTAAGGCAGAAATATCAGTGATGACAAAAGGCAGCACAACCACCTTCAAACTGTCCAACAAAGAACCTATATAAAAGTTGTGCTGAACCAGTGCAGAATATATCCAACTTCAACTTGAACATAAAAATATTCAAAAACTGTTTAAAAACTAAGTTCTGACTTTTCTACTAGCTTATATGCAATGTCACAGTTGGTGGGACACTGAAGAATAAATTTCTCACCTCTGATTATTACAGAGTTCCAGGAAGATTCATATAGATCAGTGTTGTCCAAACTTGGCCACTTTAAGATGAGTTCCCACACTGGCTGGGGAATTCTGGGAGTTGAAGTCCACTCATCTTAAAGTGGCCAAGTTTGGACAACACTGATATAGATGGTTGTCAAACTTGGGCCTGGGAAGGATTCAGCTCACCACTGGTATATATAGAGTGCCAGACTGGGCAGAGGTGGTAGAGGATACTATCAAAGTATGGTACCTTTTGGACAAGGCTCAACTGTTCCAGGATTGTGATTTTATGGCAATGCTCTGTGTTAGATAGCTAGCAGAGGCAGTAGAAGTAGGCTAGCACAATAAGATGCTAAGTAGGCTGACACAAAGAAAATGGTATTTATACCCTTGCCGTTGCCTGTTTTTAAAATCAGTGAGCACTTGAGCCATTTCTACGTTTTAGCCTGGCATCCATTTACTTATTGTTAAGAAATGTAAACAGGCAATAATAATTTTAAATAATGTATGATTGAGAGTCTGTAATGGTCTCAATATCAGCCTTGAGTGGATATTCAATATGAATTCCCTGTTATGTTGAATTTCTAGTTGTATTGGTAGAACCAGCATGAAGAATAACATTCCATTAGCCCCAAAGAGAGCAAAGTTAAGGCTTGTTGCATGCCAAAATAAAGAAGTTGAGAACTAGAATATGTGAATGAAGCCCAAAGCAGTCCAAAAGAGTTTTGAAAAGTAGAGCATTTGATAAGGGGGTAAAGCTCATTAGCCAGCAACTCATGTTTAAATTAAAAAGTCCATCATACCATTCTATCTCTCTGTTTTCTGCAATAGCTCCACATTCAGCAAAAGAGAAGAAAAGGGAAGGGAAGGGAAGGGAAGGGAAGGGAAGGGAAGGGAAGGAAGGAAGGAAGGAAGGAAGGAAGGAAGGAAGGAAGGAAGGAAGGAAGGAAGGAAGGAAGGAAGGAAGGAAGGAAGGAAATAATCTCTAAAACACATTGCAGTGATCTGATTTAATCAGCTGCATCGAGTGGGACTGTTTTTATTCATGCAACTGCATCTATTACATCAATATCAAATCAAAGTGCTGTCAAATTGAAACATTCCTTCAAAACTATGCACACCCTTTTTATTAATTAAATCAAATGCACATGATTTCGGTATGAATACAGAAGCTTTCAGGAGGAGGATGTGAAGTATGTATCAAAACTCTTTCTAATTCTAATGTTGGTGGTGCCATGCATATATTAAACGTAGAACAATTGAGTTAGTGGCAGAAAAAAATAGCCATTTCTACCTACTTCAGGTTCTCACAAATACAAATAGATACATAAATGCACATAAATGCACAGCCCTGAAGGAGTACTGAATATGCTTATTAGTTATAAAGACAAATGAAATATTGCTGAAGACCACTGGATATCAATTGGGAAAGAAAAAAGGAACCGAGGAGAAAGATTAGCTACAGAAACTGAAGTGTTGAACATTTAACATCCTGAAAATGGGTTTAAAGACTCAAGAGAACTGAAAACAGCCTATCATGGTATACGTGGAAATTTCTGCAGGACTGCTATTCTATTATGAAGTTTCTAGTATAACCACCATTATAAAAGTAAACAGTATAAATACACAATGGCATCCACAGTACCTGAAAATAACACACATAACTCTTATTGCTTTAGCTGATGCAAATAAAAAGTACAGACTCTTTTTAATATACCCAAATCCATTTTTCTTTCTTTTTAATAAGGATCTGGGCATATTAAAAAGAGTCAACACTTTTATATTGACTCATCTATTTTTTTCAAGTATCAACAGGAGAAGTGAATCAACGATAAGGAAAATCTTAAATATGATTTCATAGCAATAGTACATATGAATGGCAAGGTTCAACCACCTTTTCAGGTCCTGGGCATTGTCATGTAATTTTCCATAATATCATAACACCCCAAAATATCAAATATATATCTATATCCAGACATATGGAATCCTACTGGTTTCAAGAGAATTGAGGAATCAGGAAGAAATTAAAAAGTTGTTAAAAACTACAGGAAGGTTTGTTCAGAGTTAGCAGTTTATCTTCCCTCATGCATATTAGACTGATCAATCTCTTTAAAGGCGCAGTCCAGTTCAGAAGCTCAGTATGTATTCAAACTAATTCTCTCCTTGCCCTTGGAAAGTGCTCACAAAAAAAGAACTCAAGAAAAAGCCTTAAGTTCCTTCTCTGATTGCTTAATTTCTGAGTCAGGTCTCCAGTCTGCTTCTCTCATCTCTTCAAGATTTAAATTCACCAGCCACTTCACTGGGCATTTTGCTCACAATGAAATTGCCAGCTTCCTTTGTCACATATTTGCCAAGGTGCCAACGAAGTACTTCTGAACTCTTTCCATTCCCAAGCTGATTTCTCTCTTTGCTGACTGCAGAGAATGGAACCCCAGCTGGGTAAAGTGCTGCTGAAAGAGAAGCTGTGTGCTTTTTTTCTTAGTGTTCCTGTGTCAGCCCTTCAAGGCAGACCAGGTAATGGTATTCTATTTTATTGTTTATGGAATTGTACTTTATTGGGTATAGTACAGAATCTTGACAGCCTGATAGAGGTTCCCTCTGACATTTCTTACACCATACAGAATCAAGGCAGTATTATTTAAAGTCACTTTCTTATGCTTACAACTTTTCTATGGCTGAGATTTCATTTACAATCTTTTTTTGTCAGTTAAGGGTTCTTGCATTCCTTAGCCTTTTCCTTATCTCTGCTTCCCTCCATATTCAGCCAGCAAAGGAGGGATTTCTCACTCTGCTGGTTCCCAAAACCTTTTCTTTCTTCTTTTCTTCTCTCCCCTACATACCTTTACTTGCCTCCCCTACATTAAACTATCACATATGTTTTCTGAGCTGTTTCTTTCCAAACTAGCTTTTCTTCTCTATTCCATCCCCCCTTGTATTTCCTGACTTATAGGAATTGATAAAACTAAGTCTCTAGATTTAGATTAACAACAAGTGCAGTCTATAATAAACTCATATTTCCTATCTGCAATTTTAGCTTAACCACTTTTCCTAGCTTTCAATTCCTTGCTTACTCTTCAACTGCCTTGCAACTCCAATGATGGTGCATTTACATCTGCTAGTAATATTAATGCTAATTTTAATTTAATTTGTTGTTGAAGATACCTTTTAGTGATTTTACTGCTTTGCCGAGTTCTTGTAATATGAGATTTAGGAAAGTTTGTCTTGCAGAACCAATGAGTACATTATCTGAAATCTAGAAAAAAACAGATTGATGGTATTAATTCAAAACATTGCACTTCTTCCTGCTTGAGATATTGCAACTAAACCCACGTGCATAAGTTGGCTTTTAATGTTTTTGCTAGAATGTCTGCAATCCGTAACATATATAAAAACCAATCTTTGTAACCCTCATAATGAGTTTCAGTTCTATATTAATTGTGAAAGAGTTTTATAAAGATAACATTGAATACCCTGTATATTTTAAATCATTATTTCATGTATACATTAATAACTGTCATTATAACAAAAGAAGGTTAATTTAATTGCAAACTAGACCCATGAATGCATTATCTGCTTTTTCTATCACATTGCTTCTGAACTCCAAAATAGATGATTTAATTCCTTATTATTATATAAATTAAAAATTAATAATAAATTATCATAATAATATTGTTATCATTTTGGCTGGACAACAGTCCTTGAGAAAAGAAGGGGACATCATGAAGAGTACAGATAGTACTAAGAATATTTTTAGTGATTGGTAGATTAAGCTTGTGAGGATATTTGGAGATGTGGTGATCCATTCTATTTGTGAAACTTAATCACTGAATTTGTGACTTATCTCTTTAGAACATGCATAGTAGATGAAAACTAATATAGGAGAGTCCATCCACTTCATGTCCTTTAATTATAACTGTGTAAAACTATTGATCACAAAATGGCAACATCTTGAAAATATCTGATTATAGCAGACAGATGTTATACAGTAGAGACTTGTTATATAATTGTAAAACCTGGTTGTAAAGATGAGCACTACAAAAGTGTAATTCTACATTTCAGAGTCCATAAAGACACTCATAACCACCTTACACACCTATTTAAAGTATAGGGAATGCCTTCAATCATGAAAGACTGTTCACCATTCTGCTTTTTAAAGAAAACTCTTAATTAACTATAAGCACAATTGTGTACAACCCACTGCCTGCCAGATATATGTTAGTTTAAAAATTAACTTGAAGGATAATAGTTTACTGTTTCAGTGAGTGCCAAACATTGGTTACATTTTCTTTAAAAAAAAAAAAAACATTCTCTGTCAATTTGGTAGAAATGGTTTTGATTTGTTTCATTACAAAGGAAAAGTTTTCAGTGAATTTTTTAGGGACAGAAAAATTAGAGTCTCTTTTGGTGATTTAGAGTCACAGAAAGAGATAGAAAGATTTAGCTTAGGAGTTTTCAACCTTTTTCAGGCTGTAGAACCTATTTATTAAAAAAAAAAATCTGGAACCTCTAATCAATAGGAAAGCACTAAAATTCCAATTCTTTAGCCAATGACCAATAAATTCCATTGGTATTCACTTTAAAAATATTCTTTAACTTTTGGTAAAGACATGTTGTGGGTTTAACTTCCATCATGGATTCTATCAAATGGGAAAGTACCTTGAAGTGGCCAAGACATTTGGCCCATATTGGGCTATCAAATCATGCTTCAGTTGAAAATACTGCCACTGTTGTGATCTAAGGTGACCAAATTCAGTGTGAAGCCAACAGCAAATCGATGGCTGGTGTGGGTCTTCCGGGCTGTGTGGCCGTGTTCTTGAAGTTTTGTTTCCTAACGTTTTGCCAGCACCTGTGACCGGCATCTTCAGAGTGCAGGAGCACAGACAGGAGCAGTTCTCTCTGTGCCCAGGGTGATGTGACCCTTCTGTGGGTATTTATAGAGATCTGAGGGGGGGGGGAAGGGGGGATTGTGTGTGTGTGTGGAGGGTTGAGTTACTGAGCGGCTGCTTGTTTTGGTGTCAGCATCTGTGTGTATCTTCCTGGGATTAGGCAGGGTTTTTTCTTCTATTGAATTGTTAACGAGGGGCTGCTGGGGGTGATTAGCAAGTTCATTGTGTAAATTGTTCACGGGTCCTGGTGGTTGAGCTGAGTTCCTTGACCTTTTGCAGGCTGTATTTTTCAGGATTGGTAGCCAGGTTTTGTTGATTTTTAGACTCTCCTCTTTTTTATTGAAACTGTGCTGGTGTTTGTGAATCTCAAT
Source organism: Python bivittatus (assembly GCF_059951505.1). NCBI lineage: Eukaryota > Metazoa > Chordata > Lepidosauria > Squamata > Pythonidae > Python > Python bivittatus. The sequence continues at coordinate 26,450,395 of NW_028277034.1, forward strand.
GGCTTCCCGGTATAGCCTGGTATAGTGGCTGTTGGTATTGTCCAGTATCTCTGTGTTTTCAAATAGGATTTTGTGTCCAGTGTGCTTGAGAGCATGTTCAGCTACTGCAGATTTTTCTGGTTGCTGTAGTCTGCAGTGTCTTTTGTGTTCTTTTATCCTGGTATGGATGCTGCGTTTTGTGGTCCCGATGTAAGGAAAATGGATATAAATATGAGCATATATATAAATGTGACAAATAAATGAATGAATGAATTAAATAATTAGGCAGAATCCACAATATTTTAAACAAAAATATTCTTCAATAATTTATTGAGTGCAATTCCTTAAAACCAGACAATTTTCCACCAATGAGGTCAGAAAATTTAGGTGAGCAATTTTAAAATATGCATGTACTATAATTTTATAGTGTCTGGAAACTGTGTAAAAATAAATGAATGTAAGACAAGTCTTCATAAAACAAGTAAGGTAAATTGACCCTAAACTTTCTTCATGTTTAATTTACACATATGTGTATTATACACTTTATATATCTGGTAAATAATTAATTTAAGTGATTGTAGGTATAGACTCTTACATATAAAACATAAACAAAGTAAGTTGTCTAACAATCTCATCTTGGATACAATACTTCAGTGTCACAGATTATTTATTATTCTAAATTAAAATCTTACATTAAAATATAGAAATAAAAAAGGATTTTTGGGGGGGTTATTTTCTAATAATATTAGATTTCCCTTCCTATCCCACTTCCCAATACAGTCAGAACCTCAACAGCATTATTGGTTATGAAAGTCTATGAAACAAAAATAATTGTATTGCATTCTCCTTTTTTGCAACAAATGTTGAAAAAGCAAAATTGTTTCTTTCTTTTGCAAACATAGTATTAGAAATAACATATCTGTTAATTTAAAAGCTAGTTTAACTAATCACTCATTGTATGATCAAGGTTGTTATAATGGATTAAAGGAAATGAACCATATTTATTTATGACATTAAATTCTAGCAATTACAGTGATTGAATTGCACTGCCTAAAGACTAATGAATATCTGACAGATAAGATTTAATTAATGACCATATCATTAATCAGCAAGATACGCAATATGCTTTTTTTGTTTATTTGTTTCTACTATAATAAAGAAGATATTGGAATATTCTGCTACGTACCTCTCCTTCATGCTTTTTATTTGTTGGCAGAAGCATTAAAAAAAGGGGGGGAGGATATAAATAGGATAAAATATAATTCAGGGGTCTACATCAAGCCATTTTTATTCTCATGATTTATGAGATATTCATGATAATGGCAAACTGACTACGCATCCTTACATTTATTAAATTCACCATGCAAAATAACATTTTTTTTTCAGTTGCTGATCTCCCTTAATGTGAAGGACTTCCTCCTTATTTCCTAATTTTATCGTCAAGTTAGTTCTGTTCAGCAAAATGAACTTTGCCATGGTTATTAACTCCTGTGACTTATTTAAGAGCTATATAAATAGCATTTATTTTGAGCAACATTTTACATGAACACTTTTGCACATTTAATTGATTGCTTATGGGCTAGTCCTCCCCATTACAGAAAATACACTTCAACTTCCTCTAATTAGACATGCACAAGTTCACCACCATCTCATCCACCTTGTCCATCAAAGAAAAGGAAAGGATACTTGCAACGTTGGATCCTACTCTACATAGTATCAGACCCCCTTATATTCTTTCCAGTCAGGATTGTAAATGTCTTCTTCACTAATCTTGCACTAAACACACACACACACACACACACACACACACCACTCCTTACACCACAAATGTCATAATCTCCATTCATTTTTAGGACTGACATTGTGATCTATTTTTTTCCCCTTATTTAGATCTTTCTACTATAATAGTGAATTGGGAAACATGCAAGTTTAACAAATTATTATTGATGATTAATAATAATAATAATAATAATAATAATAATAATAATAATAATACAGAAAATGACTTTGAATATATGAAAATGATCCTTCCTTAAATTATAGAGAATTACAGCAGAGTAGTTCAGAGAATAAGATACTTGATCCCTTTGCTAAAAAAAACTTGAATTTTCTTTAACAAAGGGTAAGTACTCCTTAACAACAACAACAGCAGCAGCAGCAGCATATAGGAACAGAGCATATTTTAGAACATCTATTGTTAAAGACAGTCATGTGTGAAAGAAACATAACTGTACGCTATACAGCATAAGGTAAATTTAATTAATTTCAATTGCCATGGGTTTACTTTGGGAATTTGGTCTCTACTTTTAGACAGGGAGAGAGAAATGGCATGAAAGAGAGTGAAGGAAGATATATATTTGTAGAATTTACAATAATCTACCTCTATGCCCAATCTGGCAATTATTCCTATCCATTAAAAAAAAACAATTTAAAAATCAGAACAAATATTTATTTGATCCAAAACAAGTTTCCAAAACTGGACAAACCAATGAGGTCTATTCCAATATAGAACCTGATTCTCCCTCTCCCCCCCCCCACATTGCTTGCTGGAAAGGGTATCTCAGGAAGGTGTTATTGAAAGAGAGCTAGGGGGGAACTTTTGATAATTTTTCATTTGGGCTACTTTGGGAGATTTGAATATGAATTTAACCAGTAAAGGATTAATGCATGTATTGTCAATTAAAAAAAACAACAACAACTAATAATAATAATTGGTGTCATGAACTGGAGATGTTCAGGGACTGCAGAAATAAGGTGGAAGATCATATGCAGCCCGTTGGTTGTTTATTTTTGCATTAATCCCTTTTCTCAAAATAATCAGCATAATTTTGCCTCTTTTTTTCTTTGGTCCTATTTTGTACACTATTCTGAAGATTAGACCACTGCATCACGTTTCTGCTGTAGGCATGACAAAAATGACACCACACTCCCAATAGCTTTTAAAAAAATCTATGAAAAGAAATTGAATGGAATAAGCCAACTTTTCTCTTATTAATTAAATACAAGTATGAAAGAGATTAATCTAGTTCAAAACAGCATAATAAAAAACAAATGTTTTAAAAGACTATATGAATATACAATATTTGTAAAAGAGATTGAAATATATTAATAAAAGAGGGCATATGCTGTATACAACCTAATTATATAAAATTTGTATTAAAAAGTGTGGGGAAATTATAGAGCCATGTTCTAGTATATAATTCATTATCTCTCACATTTAGTCAACAATTTATTAACTTTGGTGAACTTTATTAATTGCAAGACACCTTAATTTCATTTGCACTTAATTTCACATAATATGTTTAATATCCCAGTATTAATCTCACATAAATAGAATCAATGCTTCTTACAGCCTACATTGTTAACCTTACAAATACAAGAGCCAAATACAGTATGTGATTTAATTCTATATTTTATGTTCCTGGCTCAGCTGGAGATTTTACTTAGGAAAAAAGATCACCAAGTTGATGGATGCTCAGTTTGAATTGCTTTATACTAGTTTAAAAACTTAAGTCCTGGGTCACATGGATGTCTCAAAATACTTGGGTTTAAACCTTAGGATTCTTCCTATCTGTAATTTTTAATGTGACAGAAAAGGAAAATATTAATTATATGAACGTAATTAATTATATTTTTATTAAGTTCAAACTTTAGCTGATGTGCTATAGTAAACAAAATCTGGATTGCCTAAAATTGCAGAATGGAATGGAAGATATTCAATTAAAACATTCTGGAATTCATATTTTTATCCAGATGCATTAATATAATCTAAAACTTTCAGATTATTATTAGTATTAGAACATGTTTTGAATGTTTCTAAGCCCACAGACATCTGTTTGGGGAAGCAAGGGAGAATAAGTGATGAAAACATTTACTGTACCTCACAACGTAAACCCCATAACATATGTACTTGCATGTGACAATGAGATGCAAATACAAAAGGTGGGATTTGTGTTGTAATATTTTGATACACATTTAATCTGGGTTTGTATCACAGGCCTATGTATAAACCAACATTAAAAAACTAATATTGAATGGGGTGTTACGTATCAAGACCAAAAATCCTGATAATTTTGATATATGTACTCATTTTTCAACAAGAAAGTGCTCACTTGAATTACTCTTAATTAAATAATTTTCCAGTTGATATATCTCATCACAACTGTTCATGCAAATTTTGCCTTTTGTTGTAGAATTGAACAAAGAATGTATTCTGCTTGTCACTGAAATAGTAAAAATGTGAACCTGGGCTAACCTTCCAGACAACTCATTAAATTTTGTTTCATGCTTTATATTTATTACTAACGCAAGTCTTTGATTTTCTGGATAATATAAAATTGAACAATTTAAAACAAATAAAACACAGATGCCATAAACACAGCAATCAATGATATATTAAGCATAAATCAATATATCAATTATACTTTCTTTCATTTTCTCATTTTTCCAATCTTCATATGCTTATCTAGAAAGCTTGGTGAAGAAGTGAAAACAAACAAACAGGCAAAAAAGATACTTAGAGGAAATGGAAAGGCGAAGTCATAAAGGAAGAGTATCCAGTAAATTGGTATTCTAGAATTGCATAACTATTGTTAGGAGTGTAAAATGTCAGTGTTGACATTTAGCAACCACACAGATAGATCTTCTCAAGGATGTTCTGTCTATAACCTGTCTTTCAGGTCTTCCAATGGTGTACCCATCACTCCTGTAATTGAGACCACCCACCTTGCTGATGGCCATCCTTTTCTTCTCTTTTCTTCTACCTCTCCCAGCTTTATAGACTTCTCAACAGAAATAGTTCTTTGCATAATATGTCTAAAATATGATAATATTAGCCTAGTTATTTGTGCCTCAAGTGAAAAGTCAGATTAATTTGTACTGTGATGCATTTGCTTCCTTGGATACCATCAGGAGTCTTCTCCAACATTGAAAAGTGTTAATATTCTTTCTGTCTTCCTACTTCAAAGTCCAACTTTCACTTCCATAGAACATCACACAGAAAACCATTGATGGCACAATTATGAACTTTGCAGGTAAAGATAGATCACAGTATCTGAATGTATTTTCCAAGGCTTTCATTGCTACTGTACCAAGTATTACTCAGCATATTTCTTTACTGTTGATCCAAAAAAAAAAAAACCCAGAAGCTACTGCGACTTTAATATCTTAATTATTAACTCTAAGGCTAGTTACTGTACCTATTCACATTAGGTTTGGTCTTTAATCTTAATCTAATTTTTTTCACTGTGTTCCTTGATATTCATTATTAGAGCTCACAGATCATTTGCATTTTCATCTATTGAAGTAGTGTAGGATATTGATTTTTTTCCCTTCCAACTTTATAACCATGTTCATGGGAACCATGTTCCCAATCCAGTCTCTCTCAATATATATTCAGCATATAAATTGAATAAATAATCTAGGGTCTGGGAGTGTGTTTGAGGGACTGGAATGTGTCAGTGATATAATAAACCTATGGCTCGGTCTCTGTGAGCAGCCCACCCCCATCTCCCATCATTTCTCCCCCTAACCATATTAGGATATTACAATCTGCCCTCATCTCTTCAGAGCCCTCTCTCCTCCCTTGTCCATAAAGGTCCATGTCCAAGACCACACACCCTACCAAACTCACACAATCAACAACCAATCAACCAACCAACCAACCAACCAACGAACCAACCAACCAACCAAGGGGCTCCTTAATAGCCAAGACACTTCTGCAAAGCACTCAGTGCCTCTAGACAATCAGGGATCCACCTCACCTCATCTCATATACCAACTTCACAATGTCTTCAGCCAGTAACCTCTCACCAGACTACTTAGTCTTGATTACATCACATCAATGATCCAAGAAGCTCCCTTTCTTCTGGCTCTCACTTGTGGGAGGTAGGCAGAATTACAGTCCACAGCCCAAAACTTTTCAACTAGGTGATCAGTCCAATTCCCTAATCCAGTCCTCTTAATCAGAGTCCTCTTGGGTTGCACTGACTACTGCTTGAAATGGCCCAGATGGAAATGGTCATCACAATGCCTTCCAGCTTCCAACCAGAAAGGAGTCAAGATGCCTGCTCCACAGGGCTCTGGCAGCCATAACCAGCCTAATCCAGCCCTGCATCTGCCACAGCAAAATTCCTCACCTCCACAAGACGAAAGAAAGGTAGCCCTTCTCTGCAGTCCGGTAGTCCTCTCTCTCTCACTCCATGGCACAGTTTCTTCTATGGATAAGGGCTTCCTCCATTGTCAGCAGTGGCAGCGCTGGCCTCCTTCCCACCACTGTGTCACTGATCACCACAAAACACATGGAATGCTTCCTGCACAAAGCAGCTGATCCATGCACCCAGTGGTACAACAATCCAACCACCACTGCCACCAGCTCCAATCCAGCCACCACTGCCGCTGAGTCCAATCCCCCAAAGCCAGCTCTCCAAGTCCAGGTAAGGGAATGGGTCTCAGGCCCCACACAAAATTCCATCCCAAGCCACCCAACTACCTGGCAAAAGATATAAACCATGCAGGCCAGATAGAAAACCAGTCTTGCTTGGTCTGGTTGGGAAATGACCCCAAAAGACTTCACCATCATCCAGTCTAAATCAATAAGCTTCTAGCCATCCATGACATACTAGAAAGCTCCTGGCAACAGCACCCACTCTAACCACATGTGACAACTCAGTGCCATGATGAAAAAATATAAAGACAAGATTGATTTTGTCCAATCTGTTGGCCACTGTGTTGGATGTTGTCATCTCTAATGTACACAATTTAAGTATATTCCTTCCATTTTTGTTTTGATTTTCTTGAAATCAGTTACTATCTATCCATTGGCATTCTTTAGTAAATCAATATGAGGTTGGAACCTACTTCTGAGTACTGAGATCTTTGGGAAGAGTTTTCTTGGTTTTCTGTGTCTGTTCCCATCTTTGATGTCTTTGCAGATGTTATTGTAATACCACTTCTTGCCTCTTGTAATAGTTCTCTGAAATTCTTTGTTAAGTTCCTTCCTAAGATCTTTGTCTTTCGTGGCTTTGGCTTCGCTTAGCTTGATGGCAATTTCCATTGCTTGTTCTGACATTTGCTTTCTTCTGTTTCTTTGGCTATCTATTTTCATATGCAACCTTAACTTCTTTGATTTCATTCAACAGTTTCTTTGATTCCCTATCATAAAGGTCCAGGATTCCAAAGCTATTCTTGATGTTTTCCTTGAAAATTATAGTATAGACACTGGCTGGCTTTCTCCTTCACCTGTAGCTTGACTTGGCATTTGCACATCAGCAATTCATGATCTGTTCCACAATCAGCCCTTGTCCACATCTTTGTTGCTATAACTGAGCCCCCTCACTTGAGCTCTCTTTGTATCAATAATATAATCTGTTTGATTTCTATGTATCCATCTAGCGATGTCCATCAATATTAGCATCATTTTGATTGTTTGAAGATTGTTATCCATGAATGACATTCTTATAATTGTTAGATAGATAGACACATAGATAGATAGACAAATAGATGAAGAAATTTATACATCAGGCTTTCTTAATTAATATTTAAACTTAATGAATTACACTCTGCTGATAAACTAATAATGGCGTCTCCTGTAGGGTATTACCCTATGGGGTATTTTTTTCTTTTTTGTTTTTGCTTGTTTAAAAATGAGAAAACTCAGAGAAACAAGTGTATTCCAAAATGAACTGATGACACTTTTATCACTGGCTTATTGGTAATTCTGAATTTGCGAAAGCCCCAAATCAGCCTTTGGCTTATTATTAGAATTGTAGGGATAGTGTTTCCCTCATTACCACTTAATTTGCATACTAATAGACTGCCTATGGATTTATGGAAGAAATTATCTATTTTGTAGATTATAAACAAAATATGTGACTTGCTTCTAATAATAAAATGGATGAGGCAACCTGTATTTTCTTTTAAGTGAAATACAAAGGAATTTGTATTTCACTGTAATGTAGGACAAACAAGGTTACAGTAGGAATAAAAATTGTTCAACAAGAGGCTAGCAATGTTGCACATACCTCTGAAACTCTGGATAATGTCCATGTTTGTGAACCCATGTCTGTCAGCTAGTCCAAAAAATCAAACAATTTGTAGCTGTAGAGTTCAGATTCATACAATCTATGCGTGCATTTATGGCCATTTATTGCCTTTAATATATTATTTAGGAGTGGCTGTCAAAATGTCCTTGAAATACTTTAAGCTGAAATATTTTATAAATTTGTCACAGAATGTTAACTCAGGTAATGAAGAGCTGTCTGGTGTAATGATTAAAATGTTGAACTATCACTGGGGAGACCCAGGTTAGTTCACCTTCAGCCACAGAAGTTCAGTGGATGACCTTTGAGCAGTCAGTCTGTCTCAGACCAATCTACCACAGAGTTGTTGTTTTGGGGGAAAATAATAGGAGGGAATGCTATATATTTGAGTTCCTGAATGAAAGGTGAGATCCACATCAAGGAAATAAATACATAAAAATGTGATTTTTCTGCAGGTAAAACATTAACATTAAAAAAATGAGAGACAAGACTTTTGCTTTGATACATATTTGTAAGGATTCATGAGAAAAAAGCTTGACTCTTTCCTTTGAAAAAAAGTAGGTGAATATAAAATTTAAAGCATACCAAAAAAAAAAAATTAAAATTATATTTGTTTTATATTGTAAGTGCCTGTTTAAGTCTTTGGTCTTCGAAATAAAGCCTTACTTTTGGAATAACTGCCCATATTAATATATTTTCTGTATCAGACAAAAACATTGCATTCCAAGTATTTTAGTAGCTTAGCATTACTTCAATTTTAACTGTTCACTCAGTGCATAAGTAGAGACTTTTATAGATTTTGTTTAACTTTTTTTTTTTAAAAAACCTTCACATTTCAGAAACTTTCTGAAATAACTTGCATTACTGAGTGTCTTAGTACATATGTGTTAGTTACCATGAGATATAAAAAGGTGTAGCAGTTCTATAGAAGTTGAAGAATATAATAAAGAGGATGGAAAACTTCCATATGAGGAAAGACTTAAACTTTGAAGAATTTTAGTTTAGAAAAAATAAAAAAGAGACCGAGAGAGAATAAGCATAGGAAAGAGAGTTTTGCATAGTTATGCAAGATGTTAAGAAAATAGTTAAGGAATGCCCCCGCCCCCCCCCCCCACCACTGGCTTAGTAATACTATAAACTACAATCATTCAATGAAGCTAAGTTGTGGGAGATCCAGGAAAGATAAAGGGGGGAATTTATTTAAACAGAATATGTCAAAGGTTGCAGTGATGGCTATCAAGTGAGATGGATTTAAGGGAAATTAGACATGTTCTAAAGTATTAAAGGCTACTATTAATGATGATTATACAGTATGTTATTTTCAGTATTGGAGGTACCTGCAGTGTTAAAGATCAGTTCCTTGGGAACATGAACAAGATATTGAAATTATGGCCTGCTTATGAGCATCTCCTAATTCTCTTATCTTATGTGGAAAAGAACATTAACCTAGATAGACCAGATCATGAATTTTAAGAGGATAACTGATTGAACTATATTGGAATATCTAAGCTATTCACTTATGTGTTTTGTGTATTGTTTTGAGAAAAATAAAATAAAATAGGCAAATGAATTGAGAAGGCTTTATGGACTAAGTTAAATTTTATTTACAATGAATTCTGCCTATACAATAAATTCTGGATATATAACCTGAGGCACAATAAGGTTTAAGAAAAGAAAACAGTTGCATTGTTGATCTCTAATAAATGTGTCAAAAGTTTATTAGTGAAATTATAGACTACATAGTTAACAGTCCCATCTCTTCCTCTTTCTTTCTTTTAATGGGAAATCTAAAATAGACCCATATGAACTATTGGGCTTTAAATTAACTGTGACTCAACTATATTGATTTCCTCAGTTTACTCTATATATTATTAAGTCTGGATCTAAGCCATGTATCTTGTGCAAACTGTTTGGAGGAAGCAGAGAAGATGTTAGTTTATGATGTCATATCAGTGCCCATCTTCCTTTTTCCTAACTGGGAATTGTATTCTATTACCCTAACTCTTACACTCTACTACCAACAAACAGTAACATAGATGAACACACTGAAATTAAATACACAGTATTTACATTATAAACTTAAAAACCTAATGTAAGAATCACAGTTTTAAATCATATTCAGTGAACATTAAAAGTGATTATATGTACCACTAGCTGAATATGTACCAACATTAGAAGGTTTTTATAGATATATAAACTATAAAAACTTTAAACTTTTTATCATTTATGGTCTGGTGTTCAGATGGAACTTAGAAATATTTGTAGAAATTATGTCCATCCCTATTCACACATACAAATGATCTTATTATATGCTCTTCAGATTAGTATTCCAAAATGATTATCCACTTGTCAGTCATGAGAAGAAAACAACATTCAACAATCAGTGAAAGATATAATAGAAAAAGGTAGTACAGAGCAACAGAGCTCTTAATTCTGTCATGTTCCTGATATTTAGTTTTATCCAAGATATAATTTTATTTTTAAGAACATACTCTTACTTTTGACCAGCAACTTCATTTGTTTGCTTCTTGAACTCTTCATTTAGGAAATTGATGCATGAGTTGAAACAATAAAGCTCCTGTTTTCAAATTTGCACTCAGTCATGAAAATGAGTAGATAACCTGCCTATGGATCATGTATGTAATTGAATTCCTTTCAGCTGAATTGAAAGGTTGAACTACTTTCAGACAAATGCAGTTTAAACATAAATAAAAACAATTAACACACCTAATTAGTTACCAATTAACTAAATGTCTTTCAAAATACTTTTTTTTTTTTAACCTTAGTCTTGACTTCTTGCAATAACATGGACAAGCAGGATTGTACGTGGGTCCCCCCACCTCCAATGTAACATTTTAAGAAGGCTTCTTGCTAGGATTGAGAAAGAATGACTGGCCCATTGTCACCCCATTGACTTCTAAACCTAACACAGGACTAATGCTCAGGTTTCTCCATTATCCAGCAGCTTCATCACTAAACCAAACTGGTTGTCACTGAACATCAGCTATTGCTTTTTACTGAGAAATGGGGTGGTTATGTTCAATAATCATTTAAATTATTGGGTTATTTGTATTTAATTTTTCATTGATTTTTCTAACCCTTAAAGGATATCACACTGAAAATTTCTGGCTACAAGCCTGAAAGGATGATTAATTCAACTCTGTCTCCAAAACCTACCTACTAGAAATGACATTTGTGCAACTCCACTGTTGCTGCAGAGTATAGGAACACTAAAAGCTCATTTAGTCCATTGCATTTAAGTCTTACATTTGAATCTTCTCCTCCTTTTCAAACTTTGGACTTTAGTGACACCAGCAACATTTAAAGATGATTTTTTGCCTTACATTTTCCACAGGCTATTCTCCCAATGCTCAAGTTTCTAAATTCATTACTTTTCACCCGTAGGCTGATGTCTATCATAAAGGCTGCCTTCGAAGACACTGGGAGCTCTAATAAGATGCTCTAAAACAGTCAGCTAAGAATTGGGCAATGGTATTATTTTCAAAATTTGGCAGAGGAAGGGGGTAAGAGATTTGAATTGTTTTACATACCAAAACAATTAGGTGGGATTATGCTTTAGAAAGATTATGAAAGTTTAGGAAGGCTATGCACTTTCTAAAAACACCAATGAGAATGATTTTCCATTTAGAGTCATATATCCTATATATCTGAATAAATTCACTGCAGATCTTGTCTACATTTTCTGTCAATGTTTCAAATTGACAGCTGGCTCATGGTTAATTATATGATCCTTCACTATGTCTCAGAGCACATTTCTGTAACATTTCCAGTACTGTATTCCCTGTGTTATTTCCATTTCCATATAAAAGTAGTCCAAATTGTGCACCTTGGAATGCTGTATGAGCGATAAATGTGATGCAGTTGCAAAAAAATCATATACAACTCTAGATTCCATCAATAGAATTATAGTGTATAAATCAGGAGAAATCATAGTTCTTCTTTATTTTCCATTGGTCAAACCACACTAAGAATATGTACTCATTTCTGGGCATCACATTTTAGGAAATATTCTAACAAATTGGAGCATGTCCAGAGAATAGCCATGATGATAATGGGCCTGTAAGGAAGACATCTATGCGCAATTGTTGGCAGCATTGGGAATGTTTAGGCCAGAGAAAAGAGACTGAGAAGAGGTGTGATAGGTGTCTCCCAGTAACTGAAGGATTGTCATGGAGAAGACAGAGCAGAATTGTTCCAGAAGGCAGGACAAGAAATCATGGGTTGAAATTAAAATGATTCCTTGCAGGAAAAACTTCCTAGTGGTAAGAACTGTTCAGCAGCACAACCATATTACTTGGGAGGTGACAGATTCTCCTCTGTTGAAAGTGTTTAAACAGAGATTGGATGGCCATCTATCAGGTTACAGTAGTAGATTCCTATACTACTACATTGCTGGAGTTCAACTAAATAATCATCAAGGTTCCTTCGAACTTACCCCATATAATTTAATTCTGCAAGCATTTATTAGAACAGCCACAGAAAGCTTTCCAAGATTTGTGATGGCATGCAGATAATCAACCTTTTGTACAGCTATATACATATCCATATTTCAGGACACCATAGGGCAAAGGTGAACAAATAATTGCTTAGGACTATATTTAGCCTTTGGACTAATACCATGCACCCTTCAGCCTAATTTATAAATCACAACATGAGAAAGCAGTTTGAAACTTGATAAATACTATCTATCCCTTCTTTGCAGCCTACTCTAGAGAAGAAATATTGGAGTATTGGAGTACTATCAGAAAGTAAAACAGAGTATATCAAAAAAACGGGTGGGTGCTCTTGTCCTACTCTTGGCTATTGGCCCATTTACTGCTTTAACTTTGTCCATGGTGCAGCCTAAAATGGATTTATCCTTAATATTTAAGATGTCATAATACTCCCCCCTTTTTCTTTGGGGAAGTTTATAGATGTTTTCATGCATTTCTTCTGGGTGTCATTTCTCCTTTTACTATCTACTGTGAATTATGTTTTTCATAAAATGTGGTTTCAAGGATACAGAATTGAAATTAATTTTCACATAAAATATTTCTGGCAAATCTTGGAGATGCTGCAAGAAAAAAACAGCATATGATGAAATGAAGGTGAACACCAATCAGGAACATTTACTGTACAATATCATATTATATTATGTGATAACCACTTATAGCATTTAACATTCATAACAGGGCATCACCAATGTACAAGATATTTTAGCAAAGCTATTCAATCTTTTTTTAAAAAGGATGGCTGACATTTAAGACATCAACAACTTTCATTTAAACTAAGTTTAAAAGTTATGACAGCTATAAAAATAATAATTTTCACATGCAGTCAAATATCTGTGCTAGTGGTACTTTCCTTTAAAAAAAATAGTTTGACTGTTTCACAGATATATACACAGACATATAGAGTTTATACGATCTAAGCATTTAAATGCAAAAGCCAAAGCACACTCCTTAGGACTGGTATATTACTGATTTTGCTTTCACTCCTGTTTTTGAGTATTTTATTATACTGAAATATAAAGCATTATTCTACTACTGATGATATATTCTAGCTGTATTCATAGTTTATACTACAACTGAAATACCACAATCAAGTTGGGAAAATAACATTCAAAAGATGACCTGCCTTGCTATATGATTTCCTTTATCTTAAACAAATTGCAAAAAAATGCTTGCAGAACTGTCTTTAGTTGTAGATTAGCGAATTATGGTAAGATTATGAGTAATCCTTATGATGCATTGTCTAAACTGAAATCAACAGGCACATTTCCTAAGTTTTAAGACTATGGATACTTTCACACCATCATCATTTCCACTGTCCAATCCACTGAACAGTTGGAGATGACCTTTATCATCTTTACTTGTGCTGATCTGCAGAAATTGCTATGAGCCTAAAAGTGTTCCAGTCAGGTGTCCCACTGGAGAGTGCAAAGACTTAAGTACTCCTGCTGCCAGTTCTGCTGTAACAAAAATTTCTCACCCTATTTCACATAAAAGGCAAATAAACTAAATTGCTAGTGCTCATTTTTCACATCTTTAGTTCACTGTTGTGGTCATCAGCCTTTGCCCTCCTCCCCGAAATCTAAATGGTTGCTCTACTTGGAAAGCCACATTTTCTTTTACATTTAAAAGGCCCCCCTTTTTTTTTTCTGAAATGAAAGCATCTGGAAAATTTTGCAAGGAATTCTTTTTCCCCCTAACAGCATCTTTCACTTGTGGCTGGAGTGATGAAGAGCAAATTTTACAACACTGTATACACAATAGAACTGTGTAGTTCTTTTTTCAAAGACAAAAAGGTGCTTCAGAGTACATTGGGGCAGTCTCATAACACCTGTCTGCAATTTTTAAAGCAACTGTGTATTAAAGCAGCTGCAGCACAATTTTGGAAAAGGCAGGTTTGCTTTAAAGAGTTGGAAGTAGAAACTATGTATGCACTCTTGTATGCCTGGAAACATCTGTTTGCATTTAAACATAAAATGCTGCACAGGTCTAATAAACAGATAGACACCAGGAACATAAATTCTATTGGGGGCAGGAGTCAAGAGATTCTAAAAGGAAACAGTTCATCACAAGTTTAACAGACCAATGTTTTTGCTTCCATTTTAAGTAAACCACAGCAGAACCATAACTTCTGGTCTGGGTGGTTATTCCTTACAGAGTGAGAATCTCAATCTCTCTCTCTCTCCCTCTCTCTCTCTTTCCTGTCTCACTTAAATTGGGAATAATGTATTACTTACTTAAGATAAAAAGCATATAATAGAACATAAAGAACAAAATTACCAGATGCGTAAAGTGAAAAATACGTGAGAAAGATTTTGAGAGATCAATATATAAAGATATTTTTAAGGATAGTTATAGAACCCTCTAACTCAAGGTGAAGATATTGGATGCATTGTTTTAAAGTAAAACTCTCATATGGTTTGAGAGGGGTATAAGTTTATTTCTAAATACAAACAACATTGGAAAGGGCATTGGGGGGGTTGTTTTTCTCCAAACAGACTGGAAATCTCTAAAGAGGAAGGTTGGCAACATAATTTTTATGCATAACTGTAGCAGGGTGAATGTGATGATTCTTGAAAAAGTTATACAGGTTAATATTTGGATAAGAGATCACCAGGAGATTTTAGAGGTGTAAATTAGACTGTAAACTTGAGGGGGAGGAGACCTTAAACTACCATGGAAGCAGGCAATAGAAGCCACTTCCACTTACTGTCAAGAATAGTAAGTGGCTATGTGGATAAGTCACCAGGAAGTAAACTCAATTGAAAGGAGATATTATTTTTACCAGAACCCAATGTAATTTAAGGCTTAATGACGCTGAAAGTGGCTGGCCAGAAATGGTCGATACTTCAGCGGTTTGAGCCCAGCTTTCACGCAGCAGAGTGAACTCCTGCTTCCTCCCACAGCTCCTGTCAACCCAGCAGATTGAAAACTTATGTGAGTAGATAAATGGGTACTCTCACTCCAGTGAGAGAAAAAATGCAGGCAGCGCCTTGCAACAGGAGTTGGGAGCAGTTGCTGGTAGCGTGGAAGCCGCGCTCGCCCAAAAAATGCGCGAAGCAACAGAAACCCCGCCTCCTGTGCTCACCAGCTGGGCTCTGCTCTAGGAAGGAGGCACTGGCAAACCACTTCTGAAACACCTTGCCTTGAAAACTGCAAGGACTCGTCCAGGCAGTCACTGCAGAGTCAGTAATGACTGAACGCGGATAAAAAAAAAAAAAAAAGTAATTTAGTGCTAGCAAAACGTTGTTGCCCCTTGTCCCAAATTTTCAACTTATCTTGAAACAGACAATGAATCAGGGAGGCATTCAAATGAAAGCTGGTTATGGCAATGAGTAACTTCAGTTACTCTTACATAAATAATATAATAAATGTACAAGTCATAGCACAGACTGTGCAATTTATGGATATTATAAATTACTGTGCTTGGAATAATTGGTCTTGGGATCAAGAAGACTGGGGTTAATTGTGAAGTTAATTGTAGTGGCTTTCAGTGACTCCTAGAACAAAATGTGAGATGAACTGAATGAAAACAGGAAGCATGGAGTTATCAAATTTAATTGACTTGTAAGTGAAAAGTTACCAAGGATATCTGCCCAGTACTGTCATGTTTGATTTTTAAAAACTGAAGTATCAATAATAAAAAAAAGAGTTTAAAATGGATAGCAGGTGTCACTAATTGCTCTAGAACACATTTGATACTTTTAAAATTTAAAATTTTAAAATTAAAATAAGAGAGTACATAGCTCTCTTATTGAAGTCACGAAAGACTTCAACAACCAAAAGGTCAACATAATGGTTAAATGTGGCTATGTGAGATTTAATTCTACAATGATTTTTCAAGCAGCTTATAGCCTCTATTGCAACCATATCATGAGGGAACTCCTTCATAGTTTATTTTTTCCCCCCAGTCCAGAGTAGCAAGGAAACTTACAGAATGATGCATCTTCTACCATCTCAAAAATAAAATAAAAACAACATGAAATGAATCCCAAACAAATTTTAAAGTACTTTGATGAAGTGATAAGTAGGAGAAAAAAAAGCTTTTCTCACACTGCTGTATTCCATTCTAAGAAAAAAAAAGTCTTTGGTAATATTTTCTATGGATAAACATAAATGTATTTTAAATGTAACAGAGAATTTTAAACTTTAATTATAATTGATTTGACATTAAATGTCAAATATTCATCTGAAAACTAATTTCATAAAATAATTAATTATAATTATTGGCAATGAATGTGACTTTCAAGATGCATTATTAAACAAACAAGGGTTTATTATGCTTGACCATGAAAAATAAAATGCGATTTAAACTTATATAAGATGCATATATAACTAATTTATAGATCTGCATGCAATATATACCTATAAACTTAAAAGATGCATTAAAAATAAAAGAATCCATTCAGTGGTTGTAAAGCTGGCTATTTATAATTAGCATTAAAACTGCCAAGTTTTAAGTATTTTCTGTTTTCACAGCCAGGTTTCTTCAGTTGGTTGGTTGTGCTTATAGTCAGCAGAATGCTAAAATTATATTTTCTGCTTCCATAATTCTATTTATTTTTCAACATTTGCTAAAACGAGCTATTTTATGAGATACACAGGCATATATTTATATTGATTTTTACAAAGTATGTAGAATTTTGAGACGGAATACCCAAAAGTTTCAGTAATCTAAATATCTATTAGCATATGCCTATAAATATTAAAGACACATATACCTTAAGCATATCAAGCATTTCTTGAAAATGGGAAATATATCTGTAGGTAGTTAAAAAAAAAAAAAATCAGAAGGGTGTCCAGCAGTTGAAAAAAGTATTTCACAATGGTATGGGTGAAGCTCCTTCAAGGTTAGGACAGCCACATTATCCAGAAGGGTAGGTCTGGCTTTCAGTGCAAGCATTCAGAAGGAGGGACCCTTCACTCCTCAGGGGACGTATTGGTTGTGCCTGCATTCACTTCCCCAAACAGCCAGGAAAAGTCTTCAAAGCAGCTATCCGAACCCTTCCAAAGGATACAGCAGTCTTGACACTTTCCAAAAGTGGTTCTTTCTGAAGGTTCTTTTTCAAATGCTTTGCCAGGTTTGTGTGCAAGATATGGTAAAAATCAAGATGGCAACCACAAAGATGAGACTGAAGCTCCATCCATTTACTTATGACTGTCACACATAAAAACCAAGTGGCACTTTGATCTCACAGTCACTGCTGCCATTTCAACTTTTTTGACCCTATGCTACAGACACCCTAGTGTTTTGCACAGCCCTAACAAAAGCACACCCATGATGTAATAAAAGTTTCGGCTTTGAGAGTATTTTTAAATTTTAAATGAAAACAATTCTGGGTATTAAAATGCCTGGTAAGTCTGAAGTAAAGTTGATCAGACCTAATTTACCATTATAGGTTGTTCTAATTAGCATGCATGGAAGGTAGTAGCATATTTATTTATCTATAACTTGCTTGCTTTCAAATATCTATAAAGAATTCCTTGCAAAATTAGTAAAAATATTTTTTTCTTACATTTAAAGTACTAAGGATTTAGTAAGAAGACTCAGAACTAGAATTTATGTAGGTTTAAACCATAAACGATCTTCTTTCCCACACATACAAACTTTAGCCATTATATTTTTATGTATTCCATACATTGAGCACAATGAAATGCATGTTTGTACAGGCTTAACATTGATCAAAATCTCGGGCTTAGCCAAGTTTCTAATAGGAGAAAAATAACAAAACCATTATCCCATCTATCTATTGCAGCACTTATTGTTGCCTTTATTCACTTCCAGGAAAACTGTAAAGCTTTCCCTGTGCTTTGGTATTTCCCTCAAATATGTTAAATCTATATAAGGGCTGATGTGGCACTTTTAATTTTTGCACATAACAAAATGGCAGCCATCACCAAAACCTCTAAGTTTTAGGTTTGACATGACTCTGGATTGTAAAAGCTTGATATGTGGTAGCTCTGAATAGATACCCAAAGACAGATTAAGAAGATGTCCTATGTGATGTTGGAAGGCAACTCTTCCTTACATCAGCTATGGCTCTTGCTATAAAATAATCTTTAGAATTTACAATGCAAAGCAGCTGGTAAAATTAATATTTAATACAGATAAAATTCTTTTTCTGTATATAAAATTCAGACAAATTCCTATTGGTAGCTATTTTTTTTCCCTCAAGAAAATAGCATCACAAATAAGAATAAGAATAATCACTTTATTATTCTAGTTTTCAGGTCAGATCTGAATCCTATACCATAATAAGGCCTCACCCTCAGAAAATTCCTGTTAGTGCCATTGCCTTCTCCAATCCTCTCCCTACTCAGCCTGCCAATGAGGGCACTCAGGTAACTAGAACTCAGTGTTTGTAATGTTAACCATGAAACCAAACTTATATAAAAATATTTATGCAAAAGGGCAGAAATAATCAGATGAAGGCTTCCTGCTTCACAGAGTCTGAAAAGCAACAGAAAATACCAAATTTCACCCTTTTTTAAAGTCTTTGTCTAATATTCAGTACAACTTATACTGTTATTTATTGAGAAGGGAATGAATTTTAATAGAACACAATGGTTAATCTTATGTCTACTTACAAAATAAAGTTAACAGCTTTAGTAATTCACATGAGCATAAATGGTAACAAATCAGTTTTGTCCCTTATGATTTCAGGCTTCTGAAAGCAAAATTATTATTAACTTCTCAGAGGCATAGTTTTCTTTTAATAAAATGTTGAAAATTCAAGCCTTCAAGTGTAGCTGTTGTTTGGTGGTACAGTAGGAGAAAAGTGGCGTATACTTATTAAACTGTGAGAACATTAAAAGTCCATAAATCATAACAAACTCTGTAACACATTAAACTGTATATCAGCCAAATTTTATTATGTGTAGGTGAGTTTGGAGAACAAAACTACACAGAGATACAACACCCACAAAGACACCTACGTAAGTGTGTTGTTAGGCATAATTTAACAGACAGCTATCAGCACATAGACATAGAAGAGGAATAAAATAAAAATAACAGAAAGAAATTAAGAAGAAATATTATGATTTACTAAAACGCATAGTTTTAAAATATGCTTATAAAAATCAAGCATATGAAAGATGTATGCTATTTGCCTGCTGGCTGATAATTTTTTTATTTCATGTTTACATCATAAAGACACACTGTTTGTCTATTCCATCCATAGTAATAGAAACTTTAAGTTCAGACTTCTACGTCTTCTCTGTTGGGAGGAAAAGAACAGTGAGTTCAGGAGAGCCAAATAGGGAAGCTATGGTGCCTTGAAACTCTCAGCTAGATACCACTGAAACGTACACAGGGCAATGAACATTGGGGTGCTGCCAATTATATCACTGATTATCAGAGTTGTGTCACATGGGTGTCGATGGATGGGTCAAAACACTCAGATGTTAGGCATGACTTGAAACCCTACTTCACATTACAAACATGCATGAACTCAATCATGTAGTTGTGTCTACCATTTTGACATTTTGATCCTTCTTCCCCATAGATTTCTCTGCTGTTGTTGAAACTCTATGTCAGTGCAGAGAGATATATTAATTGCTCAAACCACTACAGCATCCTTCTACAACTTGGTGCTGTCCAGATACGCTGGAACCATTCCCCAAATTCCCTTTTAATTCTGCTATTGCTATGCTAAATGGAAATTTTTAATGTTTAAATGTGACGGAGAGAAGGAAACTCATTACATTTAGCTCCAAATCTGCAAGCAAGTATGCACCTAGCTAGACAAGATCTAAGAAATCCTGACAGTGAACCTGAACCTGAACCTGAATCTGCACTGGTTTTAGTTTATCTTGCCAGTTTGCTGTCAGCTCCAGTAAAAGAAAGCAATCTCCAGTCATTCACTAAAACAGAATCCAATTGAATCCAATTAGATTGATTCATTAAAAACATCTGAGACTAAAAAGCCCATATTAATTCACTCAGCATGTTTAAATGAACAAATAAATAAATAATTTTAATGCAAGAATTTATAATGCGTGAGACACAAAAAGGTATCCACTACATGTGTAAGAGAAAAGTGAATTGTCATCCTAACATGTGAACATCATAGCATCACTGTCAATCATGCCAGTTGCAACCTCAATACATTTGGAAGATGCAGGTTGGCAAAATCTTGAGCTAACTCAATAATCTAATCAGTTGCTCATATACCTTGGATTCACAACTGCTGCTTTCCAGTGGCATCCCATATAACCACCACAATTAACATTTATTTAGGAGCTAGATGGACTTTTCATGTAATCCAGCAGGGTATTTCTTAGGATGTGGAAAGGAAAAGAAAAATGCATTTTTTTTCTCTAAGAACGGATTTAAAAAATTAACATATGGTTTGATTTAAATAATACATTTAAAAAATTAAAAATAAAGTTATTTTTACCTATATTTTACATATTTGTTTTATGAACCTGATTCTTTTTAATATGCATATGTTAGTTCCTCGAGATTTCTTCTTTCTTAACTATTGTTATTTTAATTTTTTGTACTTTTATTTAAATTGCTACATGGCATGTGGCCAGATTATTTGAGGGACCTCCTCTCCCCAGTTACATCTACCTTTGCCATCAGGAAGGGCATGTTGCAGGTTGCATTCCACAAAGGAATGTCATCTGACAAGACCCAGGAGGAGAGTCTTTTCTGCTGTGGCACCCACCCTTTGGAATATCATTTCCCCTGAGGTCATACTGGCCTTCCAGAAGGGCATGAAAACGTGGCTTTGCCATCTGGCCTGGGGATCCCATAACGTGGGTATGGAGCCTGCAAAATAACTCTATTACTAGAGAAATTAAGTATGCTCTTCCACAAATTTTTAAAAATTGTTTTTATTGTTTTTAAATTATTTTTGTTATGTTTTTGGTTATTTTGTGGTATTATTTTTGTGTTTTTAACTTTGTACACCACTCAGAGTCATATATGTGAGAAGGGTGGCTGTATAAATTTAACAAATAAATAAATGAATAAGAATTATAATTCAGATGTTTGCTTCAAGGTGGAGTGCAAGGCTTCCTTCACACCACAATTTGCCCATGGCTTTTGGCTGACATGATGGGAACTGCATTACAAACAGTAGATAGGATCATGAATCAGGAAGGCCAAAATGAATGTGATATTTCATTAATTTAATTATAATGTAATTAAAATTATTTTGCATTAAGTACTGTTAAGTACGAAACAGACAAAGTAATGGAAAATGAAGAAGCTAAAGTGCTCTGGGACTTTAGAATTCAAACAGACAAACACCTGCCACACAACACCCCAGATTTAACAATTGTTGATAAGACAGACAAAAAAATCTGTATAGTGGACATTGCAGTACCTGGAAATGGTAGAATAGGAGAGAACTGGATAAAATCACAAAATACAAAAAGACCTGCAAATAGAAGTTGAACGAGTATGGCAAAAGAAAGCAAAGATAATATCAGTAGTAATAGGCACCTTGGGTGCAATCCCAAAACATCTGGAGTACCACTTGAACACCATTGCCATTGACAAAATCAATGCAGTCAATTGCAAAAAGCAACTTTACTTGGAACAGCTTATATCCTGCGATGATACCTTTAACACCATCAAACAACCACATCTGCCTAACCCAGGTCCTTAGGAAGGACTCGATCGGTGGATAAAAATGCCAAATCCAATCTAAACATCTGGCTGTGCGACCTGCAAAAAATCTTATCATCAAATAACAATATCTGCCTATCCCAGGTCCTTGGGAAGGACTTGATAGGTAGATAAAAATGCCAATGCTAAACATCTGGCTGACTGTGTGACTAACTAATAATAATATGGCTTTGGAACTCTTACTCAGTGGTCCAGAGGAAAAAAAAAAAAAGGAGGATAAAATTGTTTTTTAGTTTCCTTCTACTGTTCAGTATTGTTGAGCTTGGATGCCGAGTTTCAGGTTACTGTGTCTTCTGTCTCTTCACTTTTCCTTTTCAGGTAGAGCACAGAGTGAATGATTTATTGCTGCCAGAGTTGTAACAACTTGCAGTGAGGCAGTAATTTTCACTCCTTGTTCTCAGCAGTTTAGATCAGCAGAAGTGAAAACAGCGATGGATCATTTTCAAACTACTTGTGAGTGATTAGAAAGTATGGAGAAATCCTCTCACACTCTCTTGGAAAATGTGGAGGTGGTTACAAGACATTTTGGATGTAATGTCTGACATTTGGATATTATATGACATGCCATCTTTATTTTTACTGATAATTGCTTTTATTTTTAGTTTTTATTGTGTCTTTTAACCATATTTAGATTTAATTCTCTGTTTTTAGCTATCTTATAAACTGCCAGGAGTCAGTTGACTTCTGTGATCTATAATTAATAAATCCATAAATAATCGTCATTTATAAATACTCTCATGCAATAGAAATTGGCTTTTTATCAATATAGATGAAGTAGTTTTAAAAAATTGAGTTTATGTTTATATAGCAATACAATATTTGTAGTTCATCATATCTTCTTTTATATGGTGCTTTATTACCTTCTTCGTCCTTGAATATTTAGCTCATAATGAAGTGCTCAGAGTATTAAAATAGCAGTACATGTGGAAAAACTCATAGACTCAGCAGAATTTTTAAAACCCTGGCTTTCTGTATTCCACTGGATAAATAGGAAGCTTAGAAACTGGCCAGAAAAAAAAAAGTGTGTGTGGGTGGGGAGGAGGAACAAGAAAAGCATCTAAGAGAAAAGGGAATGGATGGTAGTCTCTCAACCCCTACCCATCTTGACTTATTTCACTTAACCAATGTGGGTAGACTGCATGGATCTTTTGTATTTTTGCCTGGTGGAATGGTGTTGCTAGTTTTAAAGATTTTGCCAACTATTATGAAGCACAAACGTCACCATGTATTTATTTACCTGGATGGCATTCAACAATTAAATAAAATAAGAAGTGGATAAAATAAAGCAAGATAAAAAGATAAAAAGTGATTATTAAAATAAAAGCACTATCAAAAGTTTTAAAAAATTAGATTTTAAAATATACAAACCACACAGAGAGATCAGAATATCAAACAGGTATTTGTTTCCAAAGACCTCCAGGCCTGATGACACAAGCAGGTCTTGAGGAACTTCCTAAATGACAGCAGGGAAGGGGTGAGGAACATTCTCTCTTCAGGGAGGAGAATGTTCCACAAGGAGGAGATACAACAGAGAAGGCTCACCTCCTGGGACCCACCAGTGCAAGTCCCTGGCCGATGACATGTGTAGCATACCTTCCTTGCTGGATCTAATGGGATGGGCTGATGTAATCCCCCAAATAACCTGACACCATGTCATGAAGGGCTTTAAAGATCAAAAGCAGCACCTTGAGTTGGACCTGGAAGCAAACTAGCAGCTAATGCAACTTGCAAAGCAGAGGTGTAATATGTGCTCTTCTAGGAGCACACATAACTGCCCGCACCACTGCATTCTGCACCAGTTGAAGTTCTGGATACTCTTCAAGGGCAGCCCCATGTAGACCACATTACAGTAGTTCAATCTGGAGGTGACTAGGGTATGAGTGACTGTGAACAGAGCCTCCTGATCCAGGAAGAGGTGCAATTGGTACACAATACAGAGCTATGCGAAAGCCCTTCTATCCATGACTGCCACCTGGTTTTTGAGCGGGAGTCACGAGTCTAGGAGGACCTCCAAATTGCGCATTGGTCTGTTCAGGCAGGGCCACCTCATTCAGCACCAAAGATGGTATAGTACCAGAACTGGCAGGACCCCAAACCCAAAGCCACTCCATCATGTCAGGGTACAGTTGAAGCCTGTTGTTCCCCATCCAGACCTTCACAGCCTCCAAACACTGAGATAAGACATCCACAGCATCACTTAATTCGCCAGACACAGAGATGTATAGTGGGTATCTTCAACATACTGATGATACCTTACCCTGTGGCAGCAGATGAGCTCATCCAGTGGTCTCATGTAGATATTAAGTAGGAGAGGGCAGAGCACCAAACCTTGCGGCACCCCACATAGTAAGGGCCAAGGACAACCACCATCTCGCCCATTCCAGATATCATCCAAAAGTGCGACCAGTGCTGTTTCTGTCCCATACCAAGTATGAATCCTTTTGTAAGTTTCCTCTGTGGTAGTGCCAGCTATCTGGGATGCTATCCTCATATTTAATTATTGATTTAATTGGTATAGCATCAAATCTCAGTCTTGGGGTGTACAAGCAGATAAAACCAAATGTAATAAATTTACAAAGATAAAGCTAACAAAGAGTTTAAAATATCAAGTAAACAATTAATTATAACCAGAAAAAAAAAGCAGGAAAGGTTGAATGTTTCATTTTGTATATACCTGTTTGAAATTGTTTCATCCAGCCTTCCCTAGATGGATGGCAATGGATGAGTGTTGTTTTGCTTTGCTTTTTCTCTTCCTCTTTTCAATACATTTATTTTTGCATTGTTTTAATTTATTGAATTTCATTGTTGCATTTTAATACTGTTTACTATTGTGGCAAACTTCTTTGAGATGTGACTTCACAAGAAGCAATATAAAATCATTAAATAAACAAATAAATATTCTCCTGCCTCCTTTTCCAATAACTCAACTGTTCTGGCAAACTCATAAATGCCATGATGTTATTAAGCTTGGGATAGGAACTGGCATTATCTGCATAATAATTTAGCTTAAAATTGCACAGTATTTCATCTATATAATAATTTAGCTTAAAGCTGCACCAGATAGAAGAAAGAAAAGTGACTTATATTTATAACTTTAGTTTGGAGAGAGCAGAAGAAAAGGTATAACATAAATAATGAAAACCAAATAGTAGCCTAACCACTCAAAACATTTCTCTTCACTTTGTGTTATGGAATATGAGGTGAACAGTAGAAGGAAAGGAAAGGAAAGGAAAGGAAAGGAAAGGAAAGGAAAGGAAAGGAAAGGAAAGGAAAGGAAAGGAAAGGAAAGGAAAGGAAAGGAAGAAGAAAAACACTGTATTAAGCTGATACACATAGTAAGAAAAATAGTTTCTTCCAGCTGTTGATAGATTGAATTCTATTTTAATAGCTAGATAGATGAAGAAAAACCAATAAGTAATTGTTTCACTCTTTATTTTCCATAGATGATTTAGCAAGGAGCCATCTTTAATACACATTATAGCTGTGTACTGTATGTATTCATGGCTGCATAGCAGTTGATTGAGACAAATGAATATTTCTGAAAATTAGAAAGGGGACGTACCCAAAGGAAATAAAGAAAAAACTGTTATTTCCCGAAAGGAGGTCGTATACTAGCTTTCTGAAAAGAATATAGTCAGTCAACTCTCACTAGTCATTTGTTTATGAAATTATTCAATAATATTTGGCATATAATTCCTATTGTCTATTGTATCAGAGATGAAAATATAACCTAGGACCACAAAACAGGGCCATAAAAATATAACCTACGGCCACAAAACAGATATTGTGACTTATAAATATGTCCTTCCTCATTATTTCACGCAAAGTCCTTTGGAGGAAATAGGTACCAGGGTGATTACAAATTAAAGATGTGGGTGGTCTCCAGAGGGTACACAGCTCAGAAATACTAGTAATTATCTCCTCAATGCAAGGATATTTTCTTCACTGTGATGAAGCATGTCATACCCCACTTTAATCATACAATACTGCAGAAGACATTTGCTGTGATGAGGAGGAGGTAGTGGTGTACCCATTTTCCTTTGTACCTTTCTTAGGACTATTTTAATATAGTGCTATATTCTTCATTTTCTTTCTCTTTAGGTAACTGACTGTTGTATCTCATGATACCGCTTAGTTCAGACAACTTATCTTTCTATGAGTTGTGCTTTGGCCAGATTTAAAGGCTTGCTGGGCACTGCTCTCAATTGCCATTTGGTTTGTGCTGTTGGATTAAAATGTTACCTGGCTTCTGAAGGCAGTTGCATGAAAAATGCTGGCTAGCTGACGTTTGATCTCATGTGGGCTTCTTACTATGAAAGTAGATTCTCACCTTGAAAATTAAGCTAGCAGCCATTGTGCAAACAATATCCAGGGGCAGGTTGGTCTCCTTTCTCAGAAGAGATCAGCTTCCTCTCCACTTCACTGTAGGCATGGGGGAAAGAAAGCAAGAAGTGAATAGTTTTGAATCATCAATATGCAAGGTTCACATCTGAAAGGAAAAGTACTTATTGGAATTCTGGTGCTTTCACCTTAACCTTTTTCTTAATAATCCTCATTAATCAGAACTTGAAAGATTTGTTCCTTGAATATTCATTTCCAATTTACTGCTACAGAGTTCTGAAACTTAGCAACAGCACTAGACCACTTTCAAAACATATGTCCACTGCTCCTGGGAGAGAGTGCTGCAGCTCTCTTTTAAAGATGACCACTCCAAAAACATGACTACCTGTCAGCGCGAAAGGGCAGTGTCATAATTATGTAGTCTCCATACTCAGCTGCTAGCTACTACTGGCTGCATTTACTTTTTTTTTTTTTTGGTGTGTGTGGGTGACTTATCCCCTATCACTTTGCCTATTTGACACCACTTCCAATGACTCCTCATGCTTCACCGCTCACCCTGACTGATGTGACAAGAATGAGACAGCCACAGATTGGAATGAAGCAGCAGCAACAGTGGTAAGATTGTTACAAAGTTCATTAGCAAGTTTGCCAGAGATTCAATCCACCATTGCTCCCATTGTGTTCAGCAGAAACAATACTGGACATTAATTTTCATAGATATCTTGCTGTTGATTTGTCACAAAAGATTGCCTGTGAATGGGGTGAATTGACATACAGTATAATTCAGAACTGATTTTTGTTATGATATATTTACTCTCATATGTGATACTGAAGTGCTTCCAAGGTAACTCCTACCTTCATTCCCACTGTACAATCTTCCCAGACATGTATGTACCCTGCTTTGTCAGGTGACTTAAAGAAATAGTTCCTGCTCTAAAACATGGTGATCTAAAAAAAAAAAAACCGAATAGAAAAGGATTCATGAACAGAAGGAAAAATGAGGATTCTTCAGTACCAATTCTTAATGTTATATACTAATCTTATAACAACTATGAAAAAGTAAATTGTTCTAACCCTAAATCAGAAGAAATTCTGGCTCTTTTTTCTTGAAACTTCTCACTAAATGTAAATTGAATTGTCAATTTTCTCAGCCCTATGTACACATTTTCCAAATAACTAAAATGACACAAACACACACGTATATATTCTCTTCTTGCAACTGCCATCCTTAACTTCAAAATTTGGGTAAATGATTCAATTTATTCTGCCTCACAGGCTGCTACATGCAGTGCAATTCCAAACCTTGTGGTCCTAAAATGAGTTACAGCTGCCATGAAATGATCAGCATAGGCTCCTGGGTGAACTATGTGAGATTTAACACAAACTCTGTAAAAGTGTTAGCTAGCATTTCTTTGCTGTGTCTGTTACTGAGGATAAATGAAAAGTGCCTCCTCACAGCATCTCTTTTCCCCTGACAACTTTATCAAAGTACTAATCCTTCCCAAGTCAATATTTCTTCCATGTTTCCTAGCCCCCCAGAGTATAATGCTGAGTAGATTTCATTTTACAGTCTAAGAACTTCTCAGAGATCCAGTGGTAGTTCATTGATGATTGTTTGAGACTGGATAGGATCCTTCCTTCCTTCCTTCCTTCCTTCCTTCCTTCCTTCCTTCCTTCCTTCCTTCCTTCCTTCCTTCCTTCCTTCCTTCCTTCCTTCCTTCCTTCCCTCCCTCCCTCCCTCCCTCCCTCCTTTTTTCTTTCTTTCTTTCTTTCTTTCTTTCTTTCTTTCTTTCTTTCTTTCTTTTCTTTCTTTTTCATGGATAGAATAGCCTGAGATAACTCTGGAAAAAATAAATAAAAGGCTTTTTTTTTTGGTATTCTGAACAGTAGGATCAACTTTTTACATAGAATTATAAAAGTAATTATAGTCACTGCTGCATATGGAAAATAAAATCAGGAATGTAGCAAGATAGGTAATTGGTTTAATGAGCAACAGTTTCATAAAATTTATTTGAGCTGTGATGAGAGAAAAAAAAAAACTTGCCAGTGCTGGTCCTTGTACTTTAGCTTTGACCTGGAAGAATAAACTTGACCTGTCAAGTTTTCTTGGGTGATCCCACGATAGTTTTATGTCTCAGTCAGCTAATTAAACTGAATATATCCTTGCCAACTCTCTATAAGAGCGCTGTAAGACAGTCCTCATGGCACTCCAACCAAAGGTAAATTAATGTCAATGTATCCTCTTACCAAACATCTCTAAGGAATCAGCAGGCTTCTTAGAACATTCACCAAACTACTCTTGATTTCACTCTTTCTCTCCTTACATTGCACCCTTCTCCCCAAATCTACTATTGACTAATTAGCCATTTTGATTGATTGTTTAATTTATTGAACATGTATTTTAGTTTTGTACTCCCAAAGTGGCAATTCTGTTGATTACCAGAAATAAGGAATGCAGGTGATAGGTGTTTAAGTGTGTTGTGGAACCTCAAGCTCTACATGGTCAAGTGCCCTTTCCAGACGCAACAGGGCCATGTACCTTTACATCAAAATTAAACTTTACCTCAAGAGTTTATGTTGTTGCTTGCAAATCTATGATTCTCAATAACACTAGCTAATCCATTCAAGTAGTCATTGCAAACCATTTTTCCAGCTGCATGGCACTATTGATCATTTTTAGTTGCAGGTTTAATCCTGAAGCAATTATGACTTAAAATACAAGGGATATGCAGTTATTTTGCACTCTTTGTCTCTGATTTTTTTTTCCCTTTCATCACAGTAAATATTTATGGAAGAGATCATTAGAAACAATACAAAGTTTATTCAGCAATTTTTGGCAACTGGTAAAGGAAAAAAAAAGTAATAAAGCATGTCAGGGATATAGATTTCCTAATATTAATTTTTTAAAAAAGAATAAAATGAAAAGGGATTTTTAAAAAGTTTAAATAATATATTTAAGCATGATGCGGATCATGCTGTATGTTACAGAGAGGCCTTATTAAATTAGCAAAAAAAGTAAATAGAAGCAGAAAAGTGTCAAGTAGAAGGTTCAACCTCACCTTCTCCAGTTTGATGACCTTCTATTCTATTCATTTACAGCCTTTCAAATCTATTTAGCATGACTAAGCTGGACAGGAATGTTGGGAACTGCACTTCTTTAGTAATTTATCAAAACTAGACCTATATGAATCAGTCCTGAGTCCAACAGAATTGGATATCTGAAATTCAAAGAGAGCATAATTCATATCAGGTTTGCAATCTAAGAACAACTATAACTGCTTTGATATTCAAGATTCGTTTAAAAAATCTATAATGGGCAAGCATCAATATGTTTGTGCTTATTTTTTGGCAGGAGTGTTATCTAAATAGGCAACAATCTATTCCTGGAAAGAGAAGAGACAGGGTGAGCTATAGGATGAAGACTTGGCAGGACCAATGCACTCATAGATGTCTTACCACAGGGAAGGAATCATCCGTCTCTAGCTGAGCTGTACTCAGGGTGGGCTGGGGGTCTTGTATCCCACTTAGTACATGGATCATTGTGCTTCTGCACTGACAATGCCAGGCACCTTTAATGGGCTATGCTGCTGTCCCTTCAATGTTTTAAGCACACTAACTGCCACATTTTGCTGCAAGACAAGTAGAGAGGAACCCTGTCGAAGAATGAATGAATATATGTAACAGACCAACCTGGCTAAATAGCACCACTGCCTGTATAGTTTCAGCTGGATATCTTCTAGGATTTCCTAGTAGTAATTTTTTAGAAATATTCCCCCTGCATCTTTTTGAAATCAGAGATAAGAAAAAGATCCATGACCTTTATTATATTGTCCTAGTTTGACCTGAATAAAGTACAACAGTGTTCATAGTACACATTTGATCATCAAGCATTACTTGTAAGCATTTTTTAAATACTCAGAAGAAGGATTTTTATCACTTTTTCAAATCTAGCCCTTATCTGTCCTGTATATATCAGAATCCTGTAATGGAATTGTCATTTGGCATTTGGCATTTACTTACCATTATCTTTTTTGACTGTTTCAATTAATTTGTAGTGAGTTATTTTTAATACTGTGTTATCATTTAAACCAACCAACCAACCAACCTCCTTTTTAAAACTAGGTATATTAATTTGAAGGTGTAAATAAGTAACAGTAAAAAAAATCCTATTTTAGTCTGAGAGAATACAAATATTTTCATAAAATATGGGATAGTATTTTCCCCCAATTTTAAGAAATCATACTGTATAAGAAGGTGATAATGCTTATTGCATCTAAGCAATATCATTCAGGATTTTCTAACCTCAAAACCTGATTACTATACATGTATACTACAAGCAATTTTCATTTAGGTGTTGAAAGGCTTTTTTTTTTTAAAGCACACAGGATGTGGCAGTCTTTTAATGGGTTATGCAATGAGGACACATTAAACCACTAGTCCACTAACATCTTAGAGAGTGTAGGCAATGGCCAAGCCTGATCCACTGGGAGAGGTCCGGATCTTGTTACTGTTGCAGAAATGGGGAAAGATGTCAAGACTTTAGATCAGTTGAGGAAGGGAGAGAGTTGTCTTTCATCTCCTAAGACACAGGAAAAAGCTTAGTTCACTGCCAGCCTGTTTAGGAACCAGCTGAGTCACATTTACCCTCTTGGAGTAGAAGTATAGTGAGAGAAATCATGTGGGAAACAGCTTAAGATAGGAAGCTTATAGCAAGGAGCCAAGGCAAGGGAATGGGCTTCAAAGCCCAGCCCATCTTGAGTTGAGGATTAGCTCTTTGAACCTAATGATGACAGGTAATCATAGGATCTATTTCTGTGTACATTTACATTCTGCTATCTCCTATAGTTCATACAGTAGTCAAATCATTGACATTGGATTTTCAAGCCTACAAGGCAGCTGGTAAAGCATGGAAATTAATTTAAGTTCATCATATCTTATGCTTTTTGTAACAATAAAATTATGATCAATATACTCTACCTTCTCTGAAGTTTGTGTCTTATTATCTCTGTTAGAAGAACCGTTGAAAGGGGTAGAATTATGAATGAGAAACTTTGGTGCACTAGCTGTTTTTAAGATTAATAAACAAAAGACAAAGATGTTAACAAAAAATATGAAGGTACAAGATCAAACAGAATTGATTTGGTTCAAGATTGAGAAAAAAATAAATTTTGGGGTGTTAATCTGACAAATATGAATTGTATGTTGTTTCAAAACAAGTATGTTAAGACATAACATGAAATGAAGTTAAAAAAGACTTGTTAAGATGGGATAGATTACAACTGTCATTGTTGGGAAGAGTCTCTGTGATAAAAATGAATGTTTTACCTAGAATGTTATTTTTGTTTCAGACAATACTTATTTTGACTACTGATTTACCATTTAAACAATGGAAGAAAGATAAATCTAAATATGTGTGGCAAGGGAAAAAAATCGTGAGTAAAATATAAGATGCTAAAGAAAGAGGTATAGCTTTACCTGATTTGAAATTGTATTTTGCAGCTTGCTGTTTAGTTTGGATGAAACAGTAGGTGACCCTGAGAAATAAAACATTATTGGACTTAGAAGGGCAGGATTTGAGATTTGGGTGGCATGGCTATTTATGGTATGACAAAGTTAAGGTTAATGTAGATTGCAGACATTATTTTATTAGATGTGCCATTCTGAGATTTTGGAAAAACATAAATGTAGATTGTGTCTGAAAACATCTTTATGGCTATCACTACAGGAAGCATTTTACAGAAGAGAAATACTAACTAAACAGAAATGGTTGACTTATGGTGACATACTAGATTTCTCCCAGGGAAAATTTAAAATAAAATCAATAGAAGATTAATATTAGAAGGATGTATGTGTCAATGGTTTTCAAATGTACGATTAATAGAAAGATTTAAGGTGGATAAAAGGATTTTTGGTTTTGAATGTGATAAAACTGAATTTGAAATTGACTGGTGTACTAATGATGAATATATATGTGTGTGTGTTTGTGTGTGTGTGTGTGTGTGTTAGGAAAAGATATATAAGGCTGGTTCACAGAATATGATAAATTACAGTAGTTAAAGATTTAGTTAATGAATTCATGCAACATACTATGTTTGGTTAGTGTTAATTTTGGTTAATTTTGCTTGTTTGCTTAGTATGTGTGTGAATCCAATAGTCTACATTGATATATTGCATAAACCCAGAATATGAGTTAATTCAGTAATAGTTAAGCATCTATGTAAGCAACAGACCTGGACATAGCTTCAAATATGGCAAATTCAGCAAAAATGAAATAAATAGATTCATCTGTTGCTCCTTGGGACAGATTCCATATAATTTAGCCAATAGTGAATTCCATATAATTATTTCTCCAGAGTAACTTACTGTTTTTAATTCCTTCCCACTCAAATACTTCGACCCTTTTATGGAAAAAAAATACAGCATGTTCTGATATGATACAATTATTATTTCTTTGGATTTTACTTAAGGTTTTGAGCCAGGGTATGCCAATACAGTCAGTTCGCCTAACTCTAACAGATAATAAGATGCGAATATATTTTCTTCTCCCTTCTCACAAATCCTATTGGCTAATATAAGAAATAAAACTACATATAAATTCAGAAGTAGATTATTTTTCAATTTCTTCTAATTGGCATATTCAGAAACAGAATTAGTCATTGTAAAGCATGAAATTTGTTTAGGACCTGTCTTCTGTAATAATACTGATTCCTTTCCTAAATATTTAACAAACACTAAAGTAATCTATTTTCTCAAAGAAGGGTCTCAGTTTGGTTCGATCTTTCCACAAGGATATGGCATTAATAGAATCATTAGTTCAGAATGGACAGAAAGGAGACTATTAACTTGTTGGGGGGTTGTGTTAAAGGCTGTATACCAATGGATAAAGGAATTGGTTTTGCTGTTCTATGAGCAGTTTAAACTAATTGTGTTCTGCTAGCCATAAACATTTCCCCAAATATGTTCAGCTTTATAATAATAACGTTCAGAAGTTTAAGCCAAAAGCTCTTTGGTGTGAGGGATAGGAAATAGTTGAAACTCATATGATCTCTTTCAACCATGCTTGGGATGGTTGTCCTTTTCCACTGACTGTGTAACTTTGCAGGATGCACATAGGGTGGTGAGGGAGGCCAGGAACACCCACTTAGCCAGCCAGGTCAGCTGAATCAACTCTAATGATCAACAAGATGAAAGATGTTGCAGCCATATCGACCTCACATCCTCACGTTTAGGTTTTATTTATTTTTATTTTTGTATTACTTTTTATATTTATTGTATTTTTATAGCTTGTTATATACTCACCGTAAACCTTAAGTGATGATGTGATGGTAGAAGAGATGAGCACTCCCAATAACATTGTGCTAGAGAGCAGAAAATTTTACCTTTACAATAGTATAATACCTGCTAGACTGGAATTTTGTGGGAAAATAATGAATTAAGAGATAATATGCATCATCTACACAATGTAGAATTTCACAGTACATCAGACATTAAATAAAATGAAAAAGAAATACAGATTCCATCAAATGTATTTCTTGGAATGTTATGGGGTGGATAACAAACTGGCAAGTGTTTATTAATTTTCTTTAAAATTATGATCTGATCTTTCACCAAGCAGCTTGGTTAACAATGGCCGAAAAGCAGAGTTCTTGGGGTTCCTGACATTTAAGAAACTGGCTATGAAACAGAAGGATCTATGGGGTAGCAAGGAGAGGTCATAATGATGTAACATTGTGGCATCACAATGAAAGGTCTGCCCCTTTTCCACATGTCACAATGCTGCATGTATGCTCAAAAAGATCTTGTGTCACAATTCTGATTTTTCCTTTCTGACAAAAGCAGTGAGAACCTGCAGACACTATTGTGTCAAAGAATGTCATATAGGTTGTGTGAAGGGAGGGCTGATAGCCCTGATGGAAGTCCATCTAGATGCCATAGTGACCAAGTAGATCTGGGAATAGTACAATCCAGTGATATTCTGGCTCTTGAGCCAAATAGTAAAGCATCCAAGTTGGTTTGTGTGAAAATGTGTGTCCCTCCAGGTAATCCTTTCAGCTTCGGAGGTGGGGGAGTGGAACTGTAGCAGACATTAGAAATGATAGTGTCCTACCATCCTAGTACAGATTTGATGTAGGGATTTAAATGCCCATACTATCTATCTATCTATCTATCTATCTATCTATCTATCTATCTATCTATCTATCTATCTACACATACATACATACACACACACACACACACACGTGTGTGTGTGTGTGTGTGCGTGTATGTATGTAAAATTTGTCACCACCCATCTCATTAAAAAATGACTCTGGGCAGTTTACAGAGAAGTTAAAATCAATTAAAAATGCAATATAAAATAGTCCTGAATAAATAAGAAGTAAATGTAGTCCAAGAATTGATGTTAATTGGTAAGCCAGCATGAGATTTGCGGCAAGCAAAGATATTGGAGGATCGGAGCACATAGAGAACATGTTTTCTTGTACTCATGACTTACAATAAAAAAGGTCTCTATGAATCTTTATATAACATTTGTTGTTCTTTGTCCTGTCTTTGAACTGGTAAGGAGAGCTAGATTATAGAAAAAGCTGTTAGCTACTGACATTGATAGATATTTTATGGGTTTGATTTACAAAGAATACAAGAATGCATATGTATAATGATGCAGTAGGAGCATTGACTTCTAAACATTGGATGAACAGAAAAGTGAAAGAGGGATTCATTCCGGCTCCCTTCTTATTATAGTTTTACATAAATAACATTGTAGCAGGGGTTTTCTCTCTCTTCTTTATCTCTATCTCCACTGAGTAAATGGAAGACTTCTGGGTTACGATAAGCAGATGATGTGGTGTAACTCTCCACAACAAAAACTAGTATGTGAAGGCTTCTGAATATGCTGAGTGAATAATAGAGAATTGAATTGCTTTATATCAACTATTGCAACATGTACACACACACACACACACACTGAATAAATTGAAATGATTCAAAAGAAATTTATAAGAACCATCCTGGCACTACCATTAAGTATCCTGTTGCTTTGCTAAGAATGGTGGAGGATATTTTGCTCCATTAGAGAGTTAAAGCACTCTTCTTTTACAAAAGTTTGGTTGATATACCTGCTTCATGCCTAACTAAACAATATCGGAGAGAACATCTTAATGGTGATGGCTGGGTTTTGGATTGTCTATAGTGTCTTGAACGTTACTTCCTTTCAGTGAAACACGTGTACAGCCAAGGATGATTAAGGATTAATTGTATGACATGGATTCTTCCAGGGTGTGCAGAATGGTTTTGTGTGGCTAGGTTGTGTCAAGGAATGTCAGCAGATTTGCAGGCTATGGCAAATCCATCCCTGAAACAAGGCTGTATTGAGTTACCCTTTCAAGCCATGTCTTTAGCACATTTGTACAAGAGGTATAGAGTAGAGTACTTGTTCTGGAATGTGTGTGTGGTAGATTGACGTTCTAACTGATTATGTGCTAAGTATAAGGTTCCTAGAACCCAATATATTTATCCACTTCTTTCTTGGAACTCCTGGAAATTCTATAGTAAAATAACCACTTTTTTGGGTCAGATTTAGATCACAAACAAACAAATAAACAAACCAGCAAGTGGGAGAATATGCAGTGGCAGCAAGGAAGATCAGGTCTAGAGCTAAGCACCTATGGGAATCAACAACGGGATTATTTAATTTAAATAATATATGTATTGCTGTTGTCTGTGTTTATTCATGAAGGCTTTGTGGTTTAGTTACTTGAGTGCTTCATGAATTTTAAATATACAAGCCTCATGGATGAGTCTTATGCCTAAAATGTGCCTCTTGCAATGGTCTATCTCATTTGGTTGCAATAAAAAGTATATAAAGCATAATTTTATACAAAGTATATACAAATTTCATTCCCATATAATAAAGTGGACATTTATATACACTCTTACACATAGCAATATTTGCTTCTTATGACAAACATTTATTCCTGTCAAAATAGCACATACTACCCTACTCATCCATTCATTTCATTGAGCAGAATATCCCCTTTCTCAGATTGCATTCATTCAGAATGTTGCACTCATTTTCCTAAAATGCCTATCTAGTTCTTTCATTATCACTATTTACTGGAGTATGCGTGTTATACTCCAGTAAACAGTGGGTATAAAAGTAGGAAACCGTAGTTGGTAGTGTTTGCATAACACTACCAACTATGGTTTCCTACTTTTATACCCACCATTAACAATGTGGTCAACATTAACACATTTTCTGAAAATTTAGCCCTGTCATTTATAATGAAACTTACATATTCACTTCCCAGAAAGTATGAATCAACCCTCCTGCACAAGATCAAGCTATTTTCATTCATATCTATTACTTTGTTTCATTTCTGTTTGCTTCACAGACACACAGCAAATATAATTCTCTTTTATTTATCTCATTCATTAATTCATTATCTTAATCATTTGTTCTTACATTCCAAATCATAATATTCTACATACTGTAGTCATTCACCATTTGGACCATAGATATTCAAACGTCATTGTCCATCATGGCCTTTGTACTATTATAGAAAAGGTATTAGCTAGATTACCAGTATTAATTTTATCCATGCTATATGTAGCATTTCTTGCTAATTAAAAGAAACGTACTGATCAATTTTACCACATTTTGAGCAGTTTGCAACAAAGCTATCAAAGCCAAGTTTTGCATATCCTGAGGATATCTAATCTAAAGAGTACATTAGTACTGAGAAACACTGACTTTTGACCCTTCCTCCATAAATCTCTTGCATGGGTGGGACCCTTAGCATCCCCATGTGGGATATAGTAACCAAGCAAGTAGGTTTCTATTTGAAGTAGTTCACTAACATCCTTTGTCCAGATTGTCACCAAAATAAAGACAGTGATGATGGACTTCTTCTCATAAAGGCTTTCTAACTCATTTTGATAACCCAGTGAACATGGGTAGCAAATGTATACCACCCCACTATGGCAATTCAATCCTTCTGTTTCATGCTTCCCACCCCTGAAAGTAAATG
Organism: Python bivittatus; assembly: GCF_059951505.1. NCBI lineage: Eukaryota > Metazoa > Chordata > Lepidosauria > Squamata > Pythonidae > Python > Python bivittatus. The sequence continues at coordinate 26,487,932 of NW_028277034.1, forward strand.
GAAAAGAGATTACAATTTTTGAAAGCTGTCATTTTTAGGTTGGAGTAGTATATGTTCTGCATTGGTTCAGCACGATAGGCCCTTTGCTAATTAATAGACTGTTCTTTTGTCATTCTTTCTATAACTGCAAGAGGAAGAACTACAGGGAAAATACATTTAAACCCTTATTTGGCTGAACCTAGGTTGGGTTAATGTCCTTCAAATATATACCATCCTATTCTGCCAAACAGTGAAGCAAGTACTTGGATGCTTTCCCATTATAGCTTATGGAAAATAGTGATTGATTGAATTTTGAAGCAGATTGAATCAAGCTAATTAGCCCTAAGTCTACAAACTCAAATTGAATGATTCATCATCAAATATTCTATTTTTAGGACGAATTGAATCAGAGCTGTTTCACAGAAACCTGTTGTTCAGTTACTCTTTCTTTTCAGTTTATATGTAGAGTTGTTCTTATTGCTCAGTGTTGCTTTAAAACAGCTACCATTGTTAAGATTCATAGAAACCTATACTTGCACTTCACCATGATACAAATATATCTGGAAAGATCTATTTTTCTACTGGGTCCCTATGATGTTACCTTCATCTTGTCTCCAGCCCATAAGTGAGGCAGATGTAAGGCATCCTTAACTGTATCAGAACTGAAGTAGATATTCCTGCTTCAACCAAGTGTCTCCAATGGTAGCCACATGGTTCGTAAAATGTACCTGTTACATTGGAGATACCTATTACATTGGAGGTAATGACATTATATAGCTGTCTCATAGTGATGTGGTATACCTTCCATACCTCCAATTCCAGTCCATTTTCTGTGGCACTATTCCTATATTATCCCTAAAAAGCTACACAGTGGCACAAGAAATATTACAGCAAAATGCATAGTACAATGAAATAGTGCTATTGTGAAATATTGCAACAGGCTAAAATAGTGGAACAAGCTGACACAGAATAAGAGGCTGAACTGACAAGATGAAACACTTCTGGTTCCTAAATAGAGCAAAGAGGGATCTGGAAGTGGTTTGATCCCATTCCATTAAATCAAGGTTCCCTCTTCTTCTGATTTAAGGAAAGGGGATCTCATTAATATATAATAGGACAACTGTCAAGTTACAAATAGAGATATGGATATTTGCTAACTTTCATACTTTTTTTTCATTTTTTTCAAACTTCTCACCTCACTTTGCACTGAAAAAGGTATAGAAACACGTACCCATTTTGTATGGCTTTCTCCAAATATATGGAATATGTGAACAATTAATGTTCATTCTAAACATACACCAAATATAATATATTCTGCATGTTTCCCATTAACATTCTAAGGTTTGTGAGACTTTCTTTTATAATACCAAAAATACCACACACACCACCCAAAAAGGTAAGCTATTTTTATTTGTTTCATTGCATTACAATACTTATAGAAATCTATGTATTAATGAATACATATTTTCTTTAGGTTAGGAAAATGTAAATTGGGTAAATTTCATTCAAATGCCTGTAGATAAATTCCCTACCATCTTCTGTATCAACAAAAGTCCTGCACACTTCTTCATAACGTCTAATAATAGCACATCATCATATCTGGAACTTCTTGCTCATCCCTCCTCCTCCTCCTCCTCCTCCTCCTGATGATGATGATAATGATAATGATAATGATAATGATGATGATGGTTGGTCACACAGTCAGGCAGATGTTTAGACTGGATTTGGCATTGTTATCCACTTATCGAGTCCTTTCCAAGGACCTGGGATAGGCAGATGTTGTTGTTTGATGGTGTTAGAGGCATCGTTGCAGGATGTAAGCTGTTCCAAGTAAAGTTCCCTTCTGCAATTGACTGATGTTGATTTTGTCAATGCCAATGGTATTCAAGTGGTGATCCAGATGTTTTGGGATTACACCTAAGGCACCTAAAACTATTGGAACTATCTTTGCTTTCTTTTGCCATAGTTGTTCTACTTCTATTTGGAGGTCTTTATATTTTGTGATTTTCTCCAGTTCTTTCTCTTCTATTCTGCTGTCTCCAGGTATTGCAATGTTCACTATTCATCCTTTTTTTCTTTCTTATCAATAATTGTTAAGTCTGGGGTGTTGTGTGGCAGGTGCTTGTCTGTTTGAATTCTAAAGTCCCAGAGTGTTAGAAGCACTTTAGCTTCTTTGTTTTCTATTACTTCGTCTGTTTTGTGGTCCCATCAGTTCTTGCTTGCAGGAAATGGTATTCCAGTGCATCATTGTTGTGAATTTGTCATGCCATTGTTTGTAGTCAGTCCCTGTGATCTTCTTGCAGCAGCTAACTAGGCGGTCCACTGTTTCTTCAGCTTCTTTGCAGAGGCAGCATTTGCTGTCTGTTGTTGTCTTAATTAATAATTAAAAATTAAATTATATTATTATTATAATTACTACTACTACTACTACTTTTGGAAAGAGAAGAACGCAAGGGATGTCATACATTTTGTCATGCATGAGCTAAATGGAAATAGAGTAGGAAGAGATGATGAATTGCTATGATCAATGCAAGGCTTCCTTACCCATAAGCCACCTGTATTAAACTCATTAAGCCTTATTGTAAACCACATTGAATTTAATAGAACTTCTTAACAGAAATGTAGAGGATTGTACTTTTAGAAAATGCTCCGCCAATTCCAATAAGAACTTTTGCCCAGTATGGTTACACATTTCCTTTCATATCAGTAGGCATAAGATCAGGTAGCATAAAATGGGAAAAGACCAAAATGAGGGATACCAAAATGTAAAGATGAACAAAAATGATGATCTAAGAAAGCTTCCTGAGTTCCAGTGGCATTATTACAAGCACATTTCTAAGTAGCAAACACTAAATAAAAGTTTTCAGCAGAAAGAATTTCCATCAGAATTTCACACAGAAAAGAGTTTGCAAGTGTCACCATGCAATGCACTTAAGACTTCCTACTATCAGGCAGAATGATTAAACATACCCACAATGCATCCATATGAGAGATAAGTATAATATTTGTTTCCTATTCCATGCTATTATGTTCAGAAGAATGATACTTCTGAATACAGTTCTTGTTCAATCATCAAAAGTATCAATAATATACTCAACAATAAAAATGACTTTAATTTTGGAATATAGTAGAATTTCCTGAAAGAACAAAACATTTTATACTGTCTACTGAAATAAAATAGCTCTGTGTAATTTCTGAGCTTCTTAAGAAGATAAACCAGGACTGTAAAGAAGTTACATGTTTAGCCTAAACCTATTGGTTGTGGGTGCAAAACATTTTGGAGTATTAATAACATATTTGTAACTTTTTTGTGAAATAGGTATAACATATTTATGACATTTATTGGATCTGGGCCATGGAAACCTAGAAAACATAAATTTGAAGTTCTTAAAGGTTGCACATTCTGAAACAATATATAAATATTCATTTTATCTACTACTAATGTTTTCTATTTGTCAAATGACATACATACATGCATTCATGCATGCATGCATACATACATACATACATACATATATATATATATATATATATATATATATATATATATATATATTCTATCCATGTCCTGTAAGATAGATACAGGTTTATCACAAAAGGCAAAGAGGTATTTTCCTGAGTTTATTATTACAAAAAGTAAATATGTGAAACTATCATGGGTAGATAGGTAAGAGTTATTTTTTTATGTGTTTTGATTTGTTAGATTTACAAATAATTTTTGCCTTCCTATCTTACCTTCAGGAGCTCAAAGTGGTGCACATTTTTCCAGGTTTTTTTTTTCCACTGTAACAACTCTGCAAGGTATGTTGGGCTGACATAACAGCAAACATTAATGGCTAAGTGTGTACCTGAATATCAGGCTCCTGGTGCCAGTCCAACACCTTAATTAATACATCACTCTGTCTCTCAAAATGAGTAAAAAAACACAAGCATAAATAGCAATAATGTGATGGAATATATCTATAAAGAGGAGGGTAATGGGGGGATAGCAACAGAAGGAAGGCCACCAGGAAGGGAAAGGAAAAAAGAGACAACATGGTCCACAGGGGGAGCGTGGGAAGCAAAAGAGGTTCAGGATAGCCACTCCCTAGAATCTCCCATGGAATATCTGCTAGTTGCAGTAGTATAGATTTAGTCTGGCAATATTCTGTCTATATGGTGTAAGCAAATAAAGGAACTTAACTCAACTGGACAGTTTCACCATTGTTTCTTGTTCTGGGCCTGACAAATAGTGATATAGCATAATAAATTAGATATATAGATAGATCTAGATCTAGATGGCATAGATACAGATCTAGCAGACTGTGAAGGAAGAGATGAGAGTGCTTTGGTAGAAAAGTGAGAAGTCAAAAGTAAAAGTGAAAGTAGAAGTGGAAGAAAGGTAGATTGTTTGAATGATATGTAGTGAAATATAAGTGGGTCTCATGCCTTTTATTATTTCTAGATAACATGTAAAGATTTTGTCTGTTTGTTTATTACTTACTTAGGCTTATAGGACACCTCACTGACAGATGACTACACAGTATAATTGCATGAACAGTTCCTGGGAGTAATGTTTTGGAGGGTGAGATCTCAAAATATTTTTGAACTATTTAAATGCTTAAAGACTGACATCATTTCTACTAACTCATGATGCTGACATACAGTCAGACTGTTATCAATCTAGCCCATCTACTACATGTTCCATGTACACTAGCTGATCTAACAGTCAGGTATCTCTGACAACTCAGACAACTGTTTCCCCTCCATATCTGATTGTTTTAATTAAATATTCCAGTTATTGAACTTTGTTACTGAATTATTGCTTTTCTCCTAGTAAGTATAATCCATTGCTTTAAATCACTTTAAATTAAAAAAAAAAGTGCTTTCTTCATAATTTAATTAAAAAAAAAGCAGGATAAATGATATGAGAAAATCTGCTTAGGAAGATGAGCTACTTTGGAATAAGGTCACAATCAGTGCTTACTGATCTATGTTAAATTTCATAGAAACTGCATCAGTTAACTTAGTGGAGATGCTAAAGCTCAGTTTTGAGCTGAATGCAGAAGAGCACAGAATGAGTACATTTCCTCTCTGTGAGCTATAAATTTTGTTTGGGTCGTAGAAACTCAGAATTGTTTTTTAATGTGAGTTTCCTAGCATTTGCAAAGGTGTTTACAAAAGCAAGCAGAAAATGCCTAGTAGTAAACCCCCAATCTGAATCTGAAATATGTATATAATCTAACAATGGCAAGAAAAACTTGCTGCTGTTTATGCATTTTAAATGCTTGCATTCATTTCTTTACCCAAGTGGTGGTCAGAAGCATACAAGACAAATAATGAATTAATGCTTACTCAAAATGTATTGTCAGTGTCAGATATATATATACCATATTTACTTAAAATGTGCACTGAAATCGCTCTTGCTTGTCAGATACAATTTGGTAAGCCATTTCAAAGAAGCAGGTAGCCTTCATCATGTGTAGGTAGTTACCAAGTAACTCAACCAGATCCCTAATATCCTGAATTTGTGGTATATATGTGTGTAAGACTCACTGAGAACGGATTATTTGTATTTTCCATAAAGTGTAGTTAGTTCACTGGGTTGATCGGTGGGTCCTGGATGTCTGAACCACATCACCTGAGCTTCGGCTTCTGCTCCACTACCGAATATAGCAGAATTCAATGTATTGTGATTACCTTTATCCATCCTTACTTTATGGATAATGTGAGTTAGTATAAACTATAACTGCCTTTTGAATGATCAAACTGAAGGGTTAAAATGCTTTTATTATGGATAAATATTTTTATTACTTGGATACATTATAATGTTACTGTACGGGAATCCTAGCAAATAAGAGGAACAAAGGCATCCTTTATTACTGTAAAACAACTCCTAGAATATTTAAATAACTTATATAAGTATACTGTTGGCTTAAACAAAGTCATATGGTGACAAAAGAAAGCCATCAAGAAAAATGAAGACAATTAATTGTTACTGTCTGTTATTTCTTGGGGCCCATAAGTTATTCTTTTACACAATTTGTTATTATTTATTATTATTCATTTAAGCTAATGAGAGATAGCACTTTCTTATAGTATTTATAATCTATCTATAACAGACTTTCATATAAAATACCCATCTTCAAATTTTGTTCCAAGGGAAAATTAGGAATGCATTTTTAACTTTGCAGCAAAGCATTGCAAAAGGATGGCAAGCAAAATAAGGCGCCCAGCTTTCTTTTTAGCTCTCAGTTAAATATTTTAGTTGCGTATATTGCTATATGGTGTGTGCCAATCTCATTTCTGAGGAAATTGCTTTAAGATTGAACTAACAATTAGCAAAATGTGAACATTACCTTACACTACATTACATGGCTTCTTCCTTTCCATGCTTTTCCATTTGTACTGCAACTTTTGGATTGTAATTGGAATATTATTGCTAATTGTATAAACTGCTCAAGGAGCTCTTTACAACTGATTTGCAGGTAAAAGGCCTCAAATTTAATTGTGGACATACTTACAACACCATTCTTTTAATGTAGGTGTCCTTTATACAAAAAAAAAAAAAAAAAAAGACTGATAAATTTAGCCTTCCCTGATTTGGCACCTTCCAATATGTTGAACTATAATTCCTATCATTTCTAGCTAAATCACGTCACATTTTGGATATAAGTTATCATTTGGACAGAAACCTTTCTTCTTTCTACTATTATATCAACAGCTATTAATGGTATTTAGGTAAGTAGGTAGGTAGGTAGGTAGGTAGGTAGGTAGGTAGGTAGATGATAGATTGATAGATAGATGGATGGATGGATGGATGGATGGATGGATGGATGGATGGATGGATGGACGGACAGACAGACAGACAGACAGACAGACAGACAGATAATCTGTGGCCTGATAGTAGGCTTTCCATACTCTTACAACCTGAATAAGTCAAGTAGAAGGAGCTTCCTTATGATGTCTTGTAAGATTCAGTGTAACTGTGAGAAACCAAGCTGCAGACTGCTTAAAAGATTATTGCAGTAAAAGATGGAGAATTTATACAGACATATATGCCCTTCCTCACTGACTATCTTTTAACTAAGTAACTAAATAACAACAACAACAACATATTAACCTTGCTAAAGTGCTGCTCTGCTTTTGAAATAGATTACAAAAACGAATTCACTTTCTTCAGAACAAAAAGAAACTAAGAGGGGAACAAAAGCGGGATTTTTTTTTCACCACATTACAGGGAATTGTGATATTTCAAATTTCTGTTCAATGCCATCTGATAGATAGTAAAATATTTCTTAGCAATTGCTCACTTTTTTTTAAAAATTAGCTCACTAGAGGCTGGTTTAGCTATCTAGATGCTCATATAACCAGTTTCTAAGCAGTAATCTTAGCTTACAAAGAATTAGTTTAAAATATGAGATTAAACACAATTCCAAACACAAACTTTGAAAATAACATAATCGGCAAAAGTATAATTGGCTGGGGAAAAATATCTAGTTTAGTCTGATACTGGTACCATAGTCAGAAGACTGTCACTGACAAATCTCTTTCTCCACTAGCCATCTTCTCAGTCTCAGATAGTAGACAGGCATCTGCCTCTTAGTGGTTATACTGGGAATAAGAAGCTTGGTAGGTGAGATATAGCTGTGGAAGGGAAGGCTATCCAATGAAAACTTAAGTATATGGGCAGACAGACATATCCAACTGATGAAAGAGCTATTATTGGTAGAACCTGTATAGAATATAATATGTCACTGAGGATGGTCTGAGGGAAATTGAAATGAAGGGTCGCATCAGTCTCAGGCATATAGATTCATGGCTGACAGCATTATTGTAATCAATCATTAGTGCTGGGGTTGTGAACTTGAGCCAGGAGGCACAGATTCAAGAGCTTTATCCTGCAAAGGGGCCCTGCTCTTGAAATACAAATAATCTTTATATATAACTTTGATTTGCATGCAGAAGAAGAAAAAAAATGGCAGGCATGAATGTGTGCATGCAGTTAGTGGCAACACATTGTCCCTTTCTTTCACAGTCTATCTAGTTGACAGGTTTGTTTTCTCCTTAATATCAGTTTGCAGGAGCATTACAGCATAAATTGAACTTAAATTCTCATGATTCCAATGCAGGAAATCTAGAAGAAATTTGTCTCAACACCACCCATCCCCATCCCGGGGCAAGAAAAAAAAAGAAGCAGCAGCAGCCAATATTTACATGTGAATGATTTCAATTTTGCCACAGTCATACAAACACAATACAGTAATATTCCTGCTGAAATGTAAATTTCAGATTTTTCTTGTTCAGTTTTAAAATTTATGATTAAATGCTTCTTTATACTCTAGCACAAAATAAATTGGAAGAGATGCTGTCAGTGCTACATTGAGTATCAAATGCAGAAAAGTAGGGGGTTAAGAGATAGGTTTTTATACAAAGAAAGACATAAAGAAAAGCTGCTTACTTCCAGAATAGGTTGTTAATAATCTAATTTTGTTCAGCCCTTCTCATTTTAGTATTCCAAGGACAATGTATACTCCTTCAAGGGGTAGCATATATTAGAAGGTGCAGTTTAGTTTTATAAGTTTAGCCATTGCTGGGGAGCAAAAGCTTAAATTGTGCACCAAAGGTCTTCATGAACAGATATGTAGGTAAAGTTTCAGAAGGTTTTGAATCGGTATTGCAAATATCTTCATATATGTAAAACTTACTGTATTTTTCCAACAATAAGATGCCCCCATGTACAAGACGACCCCCACTTTTCTAACCCAAAATTAAAAAATCAATATTTTAAAGATAGTGCAGAACACATTTTTATTTAGTAATTAGTTAACATTGACCTGATACACTCGGTGGGAGGAGGTCCAAACCGTCTCTCTGCAGCTCTATTTCCACGCTCTTTTGCATAACTGATTACATTCAAGCATGAGTGAAACTGCAGATAGCTTGTCTCTGCAAACAGCCTTCCTCTAATTGGTTTGTTCAGCATCAGCTGATGTCAGTTACATCAGGCTCGTGACTGGAGGAAGTCTGTTTGGGAGACAAGCTATTTCACTCGTGATTGGAGACTAGCAATAGGAAGAAGCCTCTCTGCAGAAACAAAGTTTGGCAGTTTTGCAACCGCGATTCTCGGTTGACTTCCTTGAATAAGACGCCCTTCAGTTTTTAGGGTAAGGATTTTAGAAAAAAGTATCGTCTTATAGTCAGAAAAATACGGTAATTAGAATGCCCTAATATACTGCCTAATTTGTACTGCTAGACCTGTTTGAACCTTATTTCTTAATTATCTTTTGTAATACCTGCTCCTATGAGTCTCAGCTCATTTTAAGTTCTTTTTCACAATTCCTATCTTTTTTTAAAAAATAATGTGTTGCTAACATAGCTTTTATTATCCTAGTCGATATTGTTTAAAGAGTTCCTTCTTATCATTGCTCCTTCTCCACAAATTATGTTTATGTCTATTTCTATTTAAAATGTTACTTAATACACATATTTGAAAACCCTGGGTACAACCAAACTCTATAAACACCAATGGGTACTTTGATATTATTTTCAGGAAGAAGTAAATTTGCACACCATGATTCCCTCTGTTGCCATTTAATTTTCAGTTATTCATTTTTAGTTTTCCAAAGAGAATTATCACTGTGACAATAATAGAAAGCATGCAAAAATGGATGTTTTGGTATTTTTATATAGTCTGTTGTGGAGTAATTAAATGCATGATAAGCCCAGCTATGCAATAATGTGGGAACACAATAGAATTTGGAGTCCTATGAATGTGAAAAATATTTTTGTAATTCTAGCTGCTGTGATAAGATTTTTAAAACTGTAGAGGGCTCCCAATTAAGGATGCTCAGCAGAAAAAAATGCCTGCCCCTTCCCCAGAACAGGTGGCTGTCATTATAAAGTTTATTCAAACTGTGTAAATAGCACTCCAAATGTTATTACCTTGCAAAATGTTTTACTAGCCTGCTGGGCACTGGCTGTATTTCTACCATAAGCACGTAAAGAGATCTTCCCTTATCAAGCTGCGTATTTATCTCCTATAAGGACTATTTCATTATTCTTCAGCCATGTGATCTCTCACTTACATAGACTTCCATGCAGTTATCTGTACAGTTCTCAATGGTTCATGACAACTAGGAAAGAGCTTATATTATGCTAACCTCTCTCACCATCACACCATCACTTAAGGTGTATGGTAAGCATGTAATTTGGGACCATAGAAATACAGCAAGCTAGGCATCAGGGTTGACTCACTGCTAAAATGCAACACAAAAATAATTTTAATACACCACATTTAAATTGTTTTTGTTGCACTGCAACGTATAGTTGTAATATGAAGTGAATTCCTATTGAAATCCAAGGGGTATTGGATTTCTTGTATTTTGGGGAAGTGTTATAAATTATGAAGTCTGTAATACAAGCACAATAAATTCACTACCTGCTACTTAACTTCCACTCTCAACGTTCAGATATGGGTATGACCTCTGTTTTCTACTGATCTATGAGATTTTCCAGATATTGTTTTGCATTATTGTAAAATTTGTGTTTCATTTAAAAATACATATGCTTGTGTAAAGGGGACAAAGCAGAGAAAGCCCATTTGTTTCAACTGAGTATATAAAAGCAAATAACAAGCTTTGCATTTATTTTGTTTTCATGGAGAAACCAAAACAAACCCATTTATGTTATTCCTTGGAGTGAATGAATTATTTTTTTCTGTAAAATATGAAATACAAAAAGAGCTGTGAAAAGGACGAATTAGCTGTGCTATGATAAAAATAAATAAATAAAAATAAATAAATAGAAAGCTTGTTTATTATTTCTGCACAATGAGATGTCATTAATGAGAATCACAATTATGTTTACTACAAATGTCCAGCTCTTTACAGTTCCTTAAAATAGAACAAGGGAGCCATTTCTGTCATAAAATAAAGGACCAGAGATCTACTTTAGGAGAACACAATAGCTTATTGTGGACCACTCACCAAGCAGTCCATTTATTCTCATATTTCCTTTACACCATATATTGTTCTTTCACAGGCATGTTTAAGAAACTAATCTTTCTGTTGCTTCTGCATTTACTATTTCTTACATTTTCCTTCCAACGATCAGGTAAGATTTAATGTTCATTCACATATTAAACAAGTTATTCAGCCATTCTATAAGCAAACTACATTCATATTTTGACATTTTCCAGGCACACCATTTGTTTTCGTTTTCTATAATTTCATTTTCATTAATTTCTTCTTAGACAATAACATCATGGCATTCATTTCAATTGTACACTCTTCAGTGTCACTATCATTCCCATACACATCTTTAAAATACTCCTTCTAACTTCCTCTCATATCATTTTCATTCAAATAATTTCACTACTTTTATTTTTAATTCTTTTCACTCTCCTTGAGGCCCCTTGTTTAGCCCCTTTTCATCACTTCCAAAACATTAAAAAAAAATCCATAAAATTTTCTCCAATATATCATTTTCCTATTTCTTACTGTCTTTAACTACATTATTTGCAATTCATTGTCCTGGTTGTAACATTTAATGCCCTTCTTGGCAAAGAGCCTGGTTATGCTCCAATGTTTCTGCCTGCCCTATAAGATATGGAAGAGCAGCATATTCCAAGTCTCATACTTGAAGCAATGTCATCTGTGTTTCCTGTTGTGGCACCTTTGGCATTATATCCCTCCAGAAGTTTGCATTGGCCAAACCCTACTGTTCTTTAAGGGAGCCTGGAAGATCTTGCTCTTTCTCCAGGCCCTAGGATGAGTTGATTTTTGGTATCTTTTTATTATCAGACCCAGTTTATTTTAGCTTTTATCACTTCTTTCTGGCCTTGCTATCTTATAATATTGGCTGCTGTTGTATTGTATTGACTGTTTTTATTGCAAGCTGCCCAGAGTTGTTTGAATGGGGTGGCTCTATGGATTTGATTAGATAGATAAATAAATAAATAGCATTTATTTTTTCTCTATATGCATTATACAGTATATATTTTTTCTTATTTTAAATTTGACAATAGTTATTTATTTATTTATTTATTTATTTATTTATTTATTAAATTTATATGCTGCCCATCTCCCCCAGAGGGTGACTCTGGGTGGCTCACAATTAAAGTAAAACCTGAAAACAGTTAAAAAAATAAATATCTACATTAATTAGTTAAAAAGTCAAACTATATAAAAATATCATAAAAAGGGTTATTGGCTTATATATTTTTTTATTATCCTTATCCCCTTCTATTTATCTTCCCATCAAGCATTATTTTTCATACAACCTTTTAGCAGAACTACACACATTTCTGCAGCACTCTGTAACTTTACATTCCATTCCAAACACTTATATCCTCTTCCCTTATGTCCCCTTTCCATTCATTTTGTTGAGAGAGTAACCTATCAGTACATTTCATGCGGAACTCATATTTTCTTTTCTTTTTTTTAATAGTTGCTCTACTTTCAGTCTATTTTCTTTCTCTTCTTCCTATTCTTCCACACTGATATAAATTCAAACATAGCAAATGGGTACTTCAAGAAAGCTCAAGTGGAATTATTGGATGGGGCCTGCCAGACATCTCTCCCTGAAATGTGGTGACTTAAAAATTACTATTTTTTTAATTCATAGAAATAGATGAAATTTTAAGGGAAAGTAAAAGTAATCTTTGTCAAATTTCAGAGAACTACTTATAACTGACATGAAATAATGTCATATGGGTAGTGCTCTTTGTGTATATACATTATGAAGATATAAAAAGAAGGAACATAATTATATTAATTTTAAATCCATAAACAACCCTGGATTTTGGATATGTAAAAGAGCACTCTATCATATATAAGGCTTTCCATCAACTATGATCATCTTGGTAATTAATTATTTTTCTAAGTTTTCATTCCCACAAAGAGTTTATGGATGGCTGAAAGCTTGGCTTGTTTTTCCAATTGCATTAGCTCAGTTTTCAAATACCAAATCCAGATGTGTTTGTCTGGACCTATAACTGTTATCTTTTAAATATAGTAAAACATAAAGTCAATCCTGTACGTTAACTCAAACTTTTGAGTGTAATTTATTCACTTGAAAGTGAGGAATTCCTGAATTTTAGATATTGCTCACCCTCATAAAAAAAATCAGACAATTAAAACAAATCTTTCTCCATTACTACATTCTCAGCACATGTACTTCCCATTTTAAAACTAAATTACTTAGAGCTGACAGGGCAACCTTGTCTTAAATACAATATTGGTTTCCAGTGTGAGTCATGGTTGACTGAAGATGTCTCTGTGAATGAGCAGAAATGATAATTTGGAATGTAAGAATGATCTTGGAAGACTTTTTTTGATTTTGTTAATGTAGCCTATCAATAAAGTAGAAGTAGCTTATCTAGTCGTGTTTCCTGTCTGGTTTACCTGGGAGGGCTGACATCAATCTTGCAAGTCTGAACATACAAATCTCCCACCATCCCTATTTTCCACCTGATCAATTAGGGCAGGTCCTTTATAAGTTTCTTTCTCTGCCCGTTACTCAGTTGCGGGCTCCTCCTCCTTTTATCTGATCATTCCCTAGGCAGCATCTCTTTCTCCCATCTTCCAAGGTCATTCTTACATTCCATTACAAACAACAATTGCTGAGAAGAATGAAAGACCACAAGTAGACTGGTCCTTCAAATCTTTCTGGAGAAGGACAGATCAGGATTGCCCACAAGTGCTTTGAATGGCAGCTCCTCATGAGAAGACTGTAAAACAGTGGTCTCCTGTGGGTTTGAGTGCCAGAAACCGAGGGAGATGACATCTTTACTCTCAGCAGTGGCAGACCCTTTCATAATACACTAAGCCAGCCGAACTCACATTTTGGAAATGTTCAATTTAATCACTTTATGGATATTAGAGACCTTCAAATGGTGAGCTTAATTTGACACCTGGTGAGTTTTATTTTCTTTAGATTTAAGACATTTTAAACAGACATTTAAGAATGTAAAATAATATACAATTATTATTATTGTAAAGCAAAAAAAAAAAAAAAAAAGATTTAAGACAGTTTTAAATGGATTGGGAGACCAGAGAGATTTGGAATATTGGTCATTTTTGCTGTAAGATTTGAAAAAAACAAGTATAGAATTAAGTAATATACTTGTGGGAAATGACTGAAATGGAACTAAATCCATATTAGGAACTGAGGCTTGATGAAGGTTGCAAAATGACACTAGAAGGAACTAAAGGACCTGGCAAGAAAAGAGTTAAAATGGCTAAGTCAGCTATTACTTTTTCTTATCTTAAAGAGTTTTTTGAAACATGGACTGAAATATTAATAGCTGTTATCTCAGAAAAGATACAGATTTCAGTGGAGTAACTTTTAGAAGATGTTGATAAAAACTTTAAAAAACTTGTACCTGACATAGACATTATACAATTTGAAGGCATGGAAGACAACAAAATTGAGATTACCAAAATGGGAATGCAAAAGAGAAATTAAGAAAAGGATCTGGACATAGAACAGCTGCGACAAGAAATCCTCAACTGTGCCTCTTTATGGGATGTACAAAGAAGGCTGGTGAAAGCTTTGAAGACTCCTTTTTAAATGAGTGATGATAGATCAAATCCTGCAATGCCATAAGAAGGATTTTAAGATCAAGATTGTGCAGAGCAAAAAGAAGGAATATAGACTACTTGACCAGGGATAAACTATTTGTTCGATATTTCTGGTAACCCCAATGGACTTTTTGCTGAACTAAGATTGAAAAGATGATGATTTCTGGATTGCATACAGGTAAAAGTTAGGCTATGGCGAGAAGAGCTTGTTTATTTGTTACTTTAAAAGAGGGTGAAAAGTTAGTATATCAGCTTAGTGCTTGGTGTGATGAAGGTTTATTATTGTCTTTGTTGCTTTTTTCTTTTTCCTTTCTCTTCTACCTTTTTTCTTTTTCTTTTGTACCTTCTGAACTTTTTCTTTTTTTCTTTTAGTTTCGTTTGTATTAGTTTTTACTACATTCATTCAAAACTTCAATAAAATTATTAACAACAACAACAACAAAACGGAGGGTCTTGGTCCTGACAAATTCAGGACTCATGCGTAAATGCTATTAAAATTAATGAGATGTTTAATGTAAATCAATGAAATGTTCTTAAAATAAGCTAGACTGATTTTCACAGAACTTGTGCATCTCAGCAGTCATTTTTTTTCTGTAAGTCAAGCTGTGGTGGATACAGCTCTACTAGTGCATGGAGGAAATTTCCTTTTATCTCTTCTGGCCTGCTAGCTGAAGGGGCCATCAAAAATGAGGAAGCAAACAAATTTGTACAATATGGATTTTTAAAAACCCCTCTACCTTAATTCTACTAGTAAGCTGTCTGAAAATGAAATGCATTTACAAAAAAATAACAAATTAATTAAATATAATATTAAAGACACATTAACCACATAGTCCTATGATTGCACATTTGTTCACAAGGAACTTTAGGGATGTAGAAATGGTCCCTTTTTCATACTTCCATTAGTAGTGGTGAATGTTTGATACTCTTTCTATTAGCAACCTATTTCCAACTGCCCACTTCATAGTTGATATTCTAGACAATGAGGAAAAAGGGAAGCTATAAGCATTTTACTTTAACTCAATAAGATTTCATTAAATACATGAACTTGTAATGAATTGGATATCATTTTAATTTTTGCTTTAAATACTTTTCAGTCAAGCCAGTAAATAATTTCTCAGGGTTAATTCCTATCATTAATAAAAGCTTTTATTTATTTATGTATTTATGTATTTATTTCAATTTATATAGCCGCCAATCTCACATACGTGACTCTGGGTGGCTTACAGAGTTAAAAACATAAAAACAATACAACAAAATAACCAAAAATGTAACAAAGAAAAAATCATTTAAAAACCTTAAAAACAATAAAAATCATTATAACAACCAAACTCTGTGGGAGAATGCACTCAATTTCCCTAGGAATGCAGCCACTTTGCTGTAAGAGCAAAAGTGAGGAAGGACCATGATGAAAAGGAGAAAGGTATATACTCATCCTATAGCTAGGCAGATTTTCCTGTTTTTGTTATTTGTTCTTGCTTTGCTTTGTTTTCTCCTTTAGAGAAATAAGGTTTACCTTTGTGTCTTTAACAATTGTATACTTATTTGAAGACTTACACTTCTGCTTTTGCGTGTTTTCTGCCTCAGAGTGATGGGAAACCATACGGCTGATTTTCAGTAACTGCTTGACTACAACTCAGCATTATGGTTGGGAGGGATTCCAAAAACTTCTTATATAAAGGAATACATAACTGTAAAAGGCTTTCAGGGGGTACTTGCAGCTCTGCAATCCTAAACTGCTCACTCGTGCTATAAAGGAAATCAAACAGCAGGCTGCATTTTAAAAGACCTCTGAGGAACATCCCAATATTGCTATTTTGAGGATATGCAAAAGCAAATAATTGTTTTTCTGCCAATTCAAAAATGTTTGAAAATTGGTTCAGACTGTTTCAATTCCTTGAATCACTTCACTCTCAAACATAATAAAGAGGAGACAATGTGCTCCCCCCACCCACAACTTTCCTCTTATTTTCAGGTCTCTGTCATCAATATATCACAGAACAGGCTATTCATCAGGAATTCCGATACAGGCTGGTATTAGAATGAGGATATTTATGCAGTTGCCAGGGAACCAAAGGGTCAGAAAGATTAATTTAATCCTGTTAACCCTCTGAAGCAGATAATTTTGGTAGCCAGGTATTTTTGATAGAGGTGACCTGCTTTGTTTAACTGGCCATTATTTTCATATTCACAAATCCAGGTGTTATTAGGTCGGATTGAGTTAAACTAGGATGGTGGTTGTCTGATATAAAGTAAAGGTGAGTGCTGGCTCAGGGCTTATCAGCTATGGAAGCCAGCTACATACCTCATTGGTCTCAGGCATGTTTTCCCAATGGATGACCAGACTTCTGAAAAAGAGCCTGGCTAATGCGTCAGCTATCTTCCATTTAAGAACCAGCTATATATCCACAAAAACAGAGTTAACTGAGTCCAGCCCAGTTAACTGCAAGTAGCTGCAAACATTTACAGTGGCAAATCTGAGTCTGTAGAGATAAAGTAGTAGAACTCTATGGCAATAACATGAATGAGCTATGATATTGCTAAAAATAAAATGAGTTATATATGATCTGTACTACATTATAAATACCATGATAAGGCTCATTCATTTATGTAGGACTCATTTCCAAATGAGCATGCATAAGATTAATCTGTTAAGGAAATTCATCCATAGTGCATATCTCTGTATCATCATCACTCTGCGAGTAATGACCACAGATACAAAAAAGCCTGATCTTATTAGTTTTTCGTCCAGCATGCTTGTGAAATCCAGCAACAATGCAACTGTGAATACAGCAATAATATATCCTATAAAAAAGGATTTCTAGAAAATACCAGGATGTCACAGTGCTGTGTGTGGGATGGGGCAGGTGAAGGAATGCATGTGTATAAAGAGGGGTAAGCATTTTGCATCTCATAAGCAAAAATGTCTAAGCTCAAAAGTGAACACGGTTTTTGTTCAATTCTCGTGTAATTACAATAAGAGAGCATAATAATGGAATCTATTGACAAATGATTCAGAACAAACTAACAAAAATCTTAGCATAGGATATAGAAGTCCCTTCCACAACTTGTGGTGATTTATATAGGAATTAGTCTAATTTATAAAAGATAGAGTTATTTTTCATTATGGGCCTATGGAATTTCTACATTTAAAGGATGCATTGTGCTGTATATCGGTTGCTATGGACCAATAGCAGACTGGCTTCTTCCTCTGTTTATAAGCTTTACAGAGATAAAGATATATGAGTCTTCTACATGGATGCCTAAGACAGCATACCCTGCCCACCAGTGTCAGATGCAAACCTCCAATAACTGTACAGCTGGATAGAAAGAGCGCAACAAAGCAACCGTAAAATTATACAACTAATGATCATGGATGCACACCTCAGACTTAACAAGTACCAACATACCATTGACAACTTCAAGGAGCAACTGGAATAAACCATGACCCCAGGGCACACAAATATACTTACAACTACCATCAAGACCACATCCCTAAGACAAGCTGAGAAAAGAAAAGCAAAACTTCAAACCAAACTATACCCCAGAAACAAAGAGGCACCTGAACCAGAATGGGTAATCAACATGTCCAGTCAACCACTATCCACTGCAGAACACAATATCCTCCAGAAAGGCCTCAACTATAACATGGACAATTTCAATCATCTAGAATTCTGTGCAGCCTTAGAAGCAGCATTTAAAACTACAGGACTTAACATAGGGACCCAAGAAAACATAGGGACCCGAGAAAACAAAGGGCAGACAATCATACCACAGATCAGAAGAACACAGTATCAGCACCAACTCAAAGCAGAGGACAAAGCAGCCCTCAAAGGAAGGCCTAAGGAAGGAACAAACCATCATTCTCCTCCCAGCAGACAAAGGCCAAACCACAGTTATTATGGAAAAATCACAATACTTGCAAAAAGCCATGAAGTTATTAGAGGACAAAGAAACCTACATCCCACTTAACACCAACCCAGTACAGAAACTAGACAACCTAATCAAGAAAACCGTTCATGACCTAACCAAGAAAGGCCAGATCATAAAAATACAGTGGCAGATGAAAAGCAGTGGACCCATCCTCCCATGTTTCTATGGATGACCAAAAATACACAAGCTTGACATACCTCTTTGATCAATTCTATCTTTACCAGGGACACCAACATACAACATAGAGAAAGAACTGACAAAAAATCTTGGACATCTCACAGAGAAGAGCGAATATTCTATCAACTCCTCACTACAGAGCCTCCAGAAAATCAAAGATGTACACATAGATGAAGTTTAAGTCATGGTCTCATTCAATGTCACAGCACTCTTTACATCCATGAACCCAGAACTAGTGAAAAATCCGTATCAGCAGTACCACACAACACACCCGACCTAACCAAATATACCCAGATTGAAATACCCAGAATCATGGACCTCATCAACCTCTGCCTCACTATCTATTTTCAGCTGGATGGACAAATATACCAACAAATCAGAAGCCCATGGGATCACCACTGTCAGGACTCATAGAGATTGTAATGCAATGCCTAGATACTATAGCACTTCCACACATACAGCCTAAAGTATGGATCCGGTACGTAGATGACACCTTTGTCATAACAAAAAAGGAACAACTAGAGAAGACACATGAAACCATCAACAATATCTTCAAAGGAATAAAATTCACCAGAGAGGAAGAAAACAACAACATTCTACCTTTCCTGGATATCCTTATCAGCAGAGGAAACAACAGCAAATTATAAACCCAAGTCTATCGGAAGACAACCCATATTAATCAAGTATTCCATTACCAAAGTAACAACCTAACCTCCCACAAGAAGAGCTGTGTAAGAACATTATTCAAACAAGCACAAATGCATTGCAGCAACCCAGAACAGCAGAAAAGGAAATAGACAACCTATACAACATCTTCCCACAAGATGGATGTCTACACAACTTTATCGAAAAGTGCCTGTTCACTCAACCTACTACAACACAACCAACACAAGCTATGAAAAGGATAACATTGGCATACATCAGAAACATCTCAGAAACTACCAACAGACTATTACAACCACATGGCATCTCCATAGCACACAAACCAACTAAAGGCCTCCAAAACATCTTAAGCAAACCAAAAGACCCAGTAGCCCAAGAAGAAAAAACAGGAGTCATCTACAACATACAGGGTAAGGACTGTAACAACCACTATGTAGAACAGACAGGCAGAAGGCTAGCAGAGCACATCCATGAACACCAACTAGCAGTCAGAAGACACTATGAAAACTCCTTAATCTCACAACACATGGACAGACTTAACCATAGTTTCAACTGGGAAACTGTCAGCATCTTAGACCAAGCTAAATACAAAAATGTGAGGGAATTCCTGGAAGCTTGGGATTCACACAAGGCAGCAATCAACAGGCACATAAACAAAATCTACACACTATTCAAAAGAGACAATAAAAAGGAAAACAGAAGACTAGAACATCTCCTCATCAGCACTCCTCATCAGCCCGCACCTGTGGAGATGGCTGGTGGGATGATGGGTTGCCCCCCCTCCAGCATCTTACAGATTTTTATAGGACCAAAATTAGAGGAGGTTTTTTAGGGTATTTTTAATATGTTTTTTAATTATTTATAGTTTTTAGCCATCTTGGAGAGAATTGTATTTCTTCTTTTTTATTGTGAGCCGCCCAGAGTCACCCGTGGGGGAGATGGGTGGCATACAAGCCGAATAAATAAATAAGTAAGTAAGTAAGTAAGTAAGTAAATAAATAAATAAATAAATAAATCATCACCCAGATAAGCAGAGATTAACACCAAGATTATCACCAGACAAAATCAGCAGTAAACAATACCCTAATCAAGGAACTACCAGAGGGAAAAAATAAAACAAAGCCCCCATCCCCACCAAAACTGGCAGGGCAAGCCACTGTATATAAGCAGAGAGCAAACTCCATTCCATTCTAGCACTGAAGATGTTACCTTGCTGGGTAATGAAACATTTGCAAGAAAACAGTCAAGCTCAGAGAACTCCAAGGACTCCATATATAAATCTGACACAGAGTTATTAGAATGTATATATTCTTTAACTCAGTGGTACACAGAGTTTGTGGGAGAAGGATTGCATCAGGCTGTTGAATGGTATGGCTGGACAACATTTTTCAAAACATGGGCAGATCAAAGAACAAAGAAGTGGGTGAAGCTAGAATAAAAACATGCTTTCCTTTAAGTTAGCTATAACATTAAATTAATGTGATTGTTCTCTATGTATTTAAGAACTCCTCTAATTTTATTACATTACAATTTGTCGTACAATTTCCTCATTGCTGTTTTTCAGCCATAGATAAGCTTTTTGTGCACATTCTATAGTTTCAATACAAAGGCTTTCCAGAGTCTATGAACTGCAAGTAATTAAAACTGGATTACAGTAACTTTTCCAACTATTGATAAAAAGTGAAGATACCCTCAAATTGAACTTGACTCCTGGTGATTACATTGACACTTGCATGCAGTTTTCTTGGCAACAGCACAGAAACGATTTGCCACAGACTTCTTCTGGGATGTTTTTTCAACTTCTCTATTTAGCCTACAACCCTAGAATTCTCTGGTGGTCTTCCATCCAAATACTAATCAAACCTGACCCTGCTTAGTTTTCAAGCCTAGGCAAAGTTGGTCAGGTCCTTGCCACCTCCCGAGGTACCAGCTTAGAGGGACACATTTTTGTTTTGTTTGTTTGTTTGTTTTAAGGGTGCAGAAAGTTTTGTACATGCTGTCCTTTCATTATGTGACATAATAACATTTAATGCACTTCATAGCCATTATTATTTAAAAACCAATGTGCGGTGCAAAACTTAACATTAATGCAGTTTGCTTGTCAGTGTTTGTACTATGCTGCCATTAAGTGTCTAATGATTTTATACATGTTGATTACAATAATCATGTTTTCTGTTCTTCTAACACTCCAAAGAAAGAATTGTAATGAAATCCAGCAAAACCAACATTTAGAAACCAACCATTCGTGCTGTCACAGGAGTTTTGCTCTGTTCTGGTCTGATTGGCATATCAAAATTAGTTCTCTAAAATTCTCTGGTTCTTTAGATGGCTTTTTCTTTCCCTTTACATTTGCAATATATCTCATAGAATACAGTATATCTGTATATGTTCATTATGGAGATTCATAATAAAATCAAATAGCTGTTTCTTTCACTTTTCCCAAGTTCTCTTCAATGTAGGTTCATGAGTTGACTTGATTAGTCTTGGAGGATTCTGTGAACTTTTCAGTTGCCAAAATATAAATTACTGAACACCAAGGTGCAATATTTCCTCTCTCCCCTGCCTTCTATAGAAGACCTTTCAATACTGTAGACAGAATGGTGCAAATAAGTACCAAGATATTAGCCCCTGAAGTATGCAAGTTAGGGATGGGCAGCTGTTGTTACATATTCCCAAGCCACAAATTCATGCTATTGAAATTAGGCAGTATGATTTTTATCTTATTTTCTTTGCTTATGGAGGAAAAGGGATTAACTTTCCCCACCACACACACAAATAATCAGTGAAAAGGAATCAATATAATATTTATTAAGTAACCAGTATGCGTAATACACTTATTAAGTATATTATGTCTTGCCTGTATCAGGAATCATCCTTAAATGGGGAGAAGGACCAAAATAAAAAGGAGAAGCACCCCAAGAATTAGCCTCTGTGCTGCCATGCTCCAGCATTGATAACACAACAACAATTAGCTTCATTATTCCTAAGCTGGACCAGCAAACAACAAAAAGCTCAGAAGCCTTTTCCAATCAGCTATATAGAATACTGGCATCCAAAGATAAACACCCTAACACAGAAAGCATAGGAGTACTCAGCTATGTTCAGAGACAACTAGACCTAGCACTGCTATCCATGAGAAACCAGATCTGAGCTAGTTGCCCTGAGTCTAATCAAAACCTGTGGAATTTAGGGATCCATGCAAATCCATAACTGTCTTCACCACTACCTATTCATAAAACTCTTAACTACCATATTTTCCTATACTGATTTGGAAGTAATCTCTAATTTCTATCCAGTTTGTTCTTGCAAATGAGTCTGCTTGTATGTGAATGGACTGTGGACCGAATTTATTACTGAGATAACCTTGACATATTTTCTATGACTCCCCTCCAGATAAGACTTGTTGTTTATGAGGCCAGGAGAGTGTCACTCAAATGTCAGGTGGTGGCTCTCATATAGGTTTCCCATGCTGTTAGTACATGCATACAATGAAGGTTCTCAACTGTATGAAACACTTAGAGATATGAATAGTTTTTGATATTCAGATGCCCTATACAGACTGCCATAAATTGTCAACACATTGCAAATGTTGTAGGGAAGCCAACAGATGCAGTCTTGCTTAACCTCTAGACATATGTCTAATGTATGGAAGCAAAGAAGAAAGGCAGAATGATCTGGTGGCAACAGATCTGAGAAACCTCAAGAGTTTATGCAATCTTGATCACATGGCCAGTCATGTTGAAAATTTAAAAAAAAAAATATTTCTGAAAACCAGATAACAAAAGCATTGTATGGAAACTCCTTGGAGCAGAATGAAAAGAATTATAGTCTAGAGTGCTACAGAAACATGAGTACTTACCCAAATGGTAGTGATGAAAAAGCATGGAATGGTAGAATTATAAAGTGAAAGAAGCTGCAGTAGATAAAAAGGCAGATTAAATTTGATCTAATAAAAAAAAAAAAAAACTGGTGAGGAAGTGGGGGAAATGCCTAAACCATGTATCTCTAGCCACGAATGGAATGAAAAATATGGAATAAAAATTGAAGAGACTAAATGCTGGAATACATATTTTGTAGATTATAAAGTGATAGCAATCAAAGAGTAGTGTTGGAGGAGGTACTATAAATGTTACTGTTGACAAAAAGAAAATAATAGACATGGTAAAAATGTTGAAAAATCGTAAAGTTGCAGCTGTAGTCAGTGAACCTGGAAAAAAAAGAAGATAAAATATGGATGTCAATTCTTTATGGAGTGGTTGCCTTTGTGAAGATTATATCTATGTCTGGCAACTGGAAAAATGTAATAGCTGTTTCACTGTACAAAGTGAAAGGCAGCAACATTGAATATAGAAGCTATAGGGGGATTGCTTTGTTAAATGTGCTTTGGAAGGTGTTTGGCAGAATTCTGATTAACTGTACAGAATATGAGAAGTGACAAAGAATAAAATGTGGGAAGTTCAATATGGCTTTAATGTTAGTTAAGAAATGTTTATTCAGTTTCATACAACTTGTAAATCTCTTTTCTATCTTTTTTTTGTTGTTCTTTTATTTATTTACCTGCTCATTTACTTGTTCATGCACTCCAATATCTATTAAATTAAAATAAAAACAATTAAATATTGAAAATGTCTGAATAAAAGCATGCTTCTGCCCACTTTGTTATAGGCAAATGATGGTTGAGGTATGTTGGATGCAGTGAGAATTGGTGTACTTAACAAGTATGTATGGTAAATCAAAAAGAGATACAGCTAGAAACAAATGTGTACTGAATGAATATGGATTAAACCCAAAAGGAATATCCAGTAAAAGAAATATGTTGAAGTGATTTGGTCATATAGGGAGAATGAATGAAAAACAAATTATGAACAAAGAGGAAATGGGTCAAGATGAAGGTAAAGATTGAGAAAATCATGACTGGAATACAGTTGATGAGATCTTCAAGGAGAAGGAGAAGGAGAAGGAGAAGGAGAAGGAGAAGGAGAAGGAGAAGGAGAAGGAGAAGGAGAAGAGCAGCAGCTAAAGAGCAAAGTGTGATCTATGAAGTAGTAGATAGATGTGATGGAAGCAAGTTTGGCTTGCAAGCATAGAGAGGTATGTAGATGTATCTTCAATGGTGTCGGTGCAAACTGTATTAGTACTATGTCTTTTTCTTACCTGTTGGTTACTTTGACTTACTATTTCTTATTCTTTGTCTGTGCTTCGCAAAACATTTCTTATCCCTAAAGGGTACAGTGTGATGGCTACGTACAAAACAACAAAATTTTTAAAAGCTGACATCAAAATAAACAATCTGCATTTTATGGGATTAATATCACTAGAGAGAAGCTTAAAAATGAAAGCAAAATTAAATTGTTAATCAGAAAAATAATTTACACAAGAAAATATTGTGTTCTTTTTAATTGGTTCACTTACATTTGCAAAGCCTAGTTCCTATTCATTCAGTACCAAACATATAGATTTACTGTTCTTAACATTAGAGACACTTCATGATCCTAGCAAAATAATCTCACAACGGCTATTCACCTAAACCATTATCCAATTCAATAATTTCTCCCTAATTTTTACTCTAATTCCTTAAAGCCAGAAACAAATGCTTCACACTTTTCCTATTGCTTCTTGGCTTCTGGGATGATTCAGCTGTTTGGTCAGACTATGCTTAAACTCTCAAGTGCTGATCTCTATTGCAGCTTGGTTAGAACTTCAGCAGAACCTCACAAGAGAAATAGCTACTCTCTTCCACTACCAGTGTGAGTTTCAGATTGTCTCCTAAAGAAATTATTTCAGATTGTGTTTTCCTTCATCCTGTTCCCTTCAGCCACCATTGCTAATCCGTCTTTAGCTGATTATTATATTTCTTAGGTCGATGCTTTGATGTTGGAATTGAATACTGAGCAAAGATTCAGTACTGAGGCAGCCTCCTTTTAGTATGCAACATCTTTTCTCCTCCCTCCCTCCCTCCCTCCCTCAGAAAGTGATCCTCTGCTGACTTAGGAAGCACACTAGAGGGGTATCTCTTTTGTCTGTAGTTTATTTTTTTAATTATTTATACGGCAGCAACTCTGGGTGGCATAGAAAGAGTAAAAACCCTGTTTTTACAATAGCCCATGAAGCCTGAGGCAAATAATACATTCTAATCATAAAATCAGATCAAGAACAAAGCTTGCCAACCATCTGGCACAAAAGGCTGGGAAAATAGGGGTTCCTATTCCTGTGTTTCTTCCCAGCAACATACATACTTACATTGCTTTTATTTTAATATGTTATCTTATTATCTTTGCTTTGTCTCTTCTTTCTGTCCTATCTTGGATAATATTAACAAAGCTAAGCAGTCAGACCTGTTCACACTTGGATTTGAAACTACCAAGAAATTCTTGCAAACTGAAAAAAGTATCCTAAAAAATGGAATTAAAGACCACTTTCTTTAATTTAATTTTTTATTGTTGCCAATAAAATTCTATGGTCATAGCCATGCCATCACCAAAAGCTGAGTCTTTATACATAAACAGCTATACTGTAGATATATAGCCACAGCCATGCACACACACATGCACGCTGAATTCTAAATAAACTGATTCACTTCAAAAGTATGTAGTTCCTGTTTGAGGTTGCTTTTCTGGCATGTAAATCTGCCAGTTCAAAATATTCCTTTGTACCTGGATGAGCAACTTTTATGAGTTTGGGCCAAAATGCAGCCTATCAGGTCCTCTAGTTTAGGAACTCAGTTGCTGCTGTTAACAACAACAACAAAACAACCATTCTTTAATATAGCTGAGAATGAAATTTTATATCAAGGAGATTGGTAGTCAAGTAAGAGAACTGATAAACTCTGACAGTTAAAACTTTCAATATAAAAACAAATTCAAATGCTGGAAATTGGATTTCTTGGTCTGACTCTTTGAGAGCTCTTTGACTTACATTATTCGGTTGTGTCAGCCATAACATATGTTAACACAGTCCTATGGGGGGAAAAAATATAGTAGTTAAAGATGCAAATGTGGTTTTAAATTATACTCCTAAAAGATGGAATGTTATATTTTATGAAGGTTTTTGGCTTTATCAGGCCTGGAGCTTGGCAAAGGGATTAATGTTATGTAGTTGAAAGTAAACTTATTTTCTACATGTTAAGAAAGTGAGTGAAGATATGTATTTGTTATCAAATTTTGAAATGTGGAAAATAAGATGGAGCAACGTAACCTAACAACCCTTAATAACTTTAAGGATTGAATAAATTTTACATTGATATAGTATGGATCTTAATTTTTTCCTCTTTTTTCTTTCTTTTTAGCCTTTATGTTCAGTTTTTTTTAAAAAAAAAACTGTAATGTGGTTTTCTTTTCTTCTTTCTTGGGGCATGATGTAATATAACATCTTTATCTCTTTGCTCTGAGATCTTAAGGGAAGGTGGACCATATGTACCATTCTGATAGCAAAGGTAAAGTAAAGTCTTCCTCAAGCCGAACAAAAAGATAGTTTCTGAAGATAGTTATACTTCACTAACTAAAATAAGATAAAAAATCAAACAATTCTACCATTTTTCCTGCTGTTTCTTTTAGCTGATTCAAATCTAGGTTTATATTTATCATCCTTCACCTCTGTCTAGAAGCTTTAGAATTACTGCATTCTTTCCCACAGAAGTAGACAAAGCATTGTCCTTGACCTAGGAAATCTGCTCCTTTTTTCCAACTGTTACCATCAATGGTTTTTGAGCCAATTTGGGAACATGTTTTATGACTAGAAGAGTTTAAAAAGAGAGATGTTTTCCAAAGGGCTCCTGCTTCTTTTGTTTAAAAGAATTCCCCAATAATTGCACCATCAAAAATTCAACCATTTTTCCTCCAAAATACATTGGTGTCCTCTTGATTTCTGGGGATTCCATGTAGCCCTCAGGCTAACATTTCTCCACTACTGAATTAAGCCATATATAGAAGTATGTGATTTGAATTTAGTTCTTTGCCTAAAAACATGTGTTGTAACACTTTCCATGGCTGAAGTTAAATATATGTACTTCATAGTTGTGTCTCTAAAGTCACCAAGAGCCTTGTTCGGCTTGAGGAAGACTTTACTTTACCTTTGCTATCAGAATGGTACATATGGTCCACCTTCCCTTAAGATCTCAGAGCAAAGAGATAAAGATGTTATATTACATCATGCCCCAATATATAGGGTTTTACATGACTTCTGCAAGGGAGAATTTCTCTATTTTTACCAAGAGTATATCCTGTATGGCATTTTTCTGTTACATTGACTGCCTGGAGGTACTGCAAGAATGGTTTCATCATCATTGGACTTCTCAGAGACAGAGAACATCTTAGAGATGTTTTCTATGGGGTTCAAACCCCCTAACTGGAATTGAGTTCCATGGACCTTTGCACATTAGATAACTATATACTGTACAGTAACTTTATAAACTGCCTATGTCCTGGGTGCTCAGTGGTTCTAGGAAAGGATATCTAGAAGCTGTCAGTCTACCTTCCCTTAAATTCTCAGAGCAGAGATATACCAATGCCTTTACTATGGGTGTAAGCTCGTGTAGTCTAGAATCTGTGTTACTAGGTTTCTGAATTATATAACAGGCCAATATTGATTCTTCATTGTTTTCCAATGCCTGGAACAAAGCAGAATCAAGTGACAAGCATGCAGTAGAGTTAGCCATGCCAGGAAACATGTGAGGTAATATTACTTGAAGAGAGTTTATTTCTGTTATCTGATCCATTTACCAGTTGTTTGTAATTCTGCTTATTAATTGCTCATAAATGTTCATGAATTTTTATGTCACTCAGCTGAACTTGTTAGCTAATGTACAAGTCATTAATTATTCATATTAAGTCATTAGTATCCTAAATTTTGCATGCTCATTAGGTAAACCATCCACTTTAAGGGCACACTGATTCAGAGACAATATCTAAACGGAACTGAGGCAAATAACTATAAAAGCATTCTTGCTAAATTTAATACAGTATGGTACACATATCTTAATATTGTAATGAAGGCCCAATTTAATCAGAAATCCCATCTACTTCTGTTTGTCCTAAAATGCCAAAACTGTACTTTTGAAAGCTTATAGAGGAGGAAAGTTCTTCATAACATAGCAGATATCAAAAGACCCTTAATATGAGGCAATACTTATGAAAGAACCTTGTTCCCTTACTCCCTCCCTTAATTGCAGTTGCAAAAGTAACCATTGTTGGCGATTATACCAATACTACCTACAGGCATAAAACTTCCATTGTGGTGAAATTGAACAAGCATATTGACATCCATTGATAGCTGATTGTATACAAATCTCACAAGTGATTAACACCTTCAATGTTCAATGCAAGACAAAGGGGTCAATACCCTCAGTACTCATTGCAGAGGCTGTAATGCAGGGTCTAGGAACTACAGCAGTCCCACACATACGACCAAAAATATGGATCCAGTATGTACATGACACCTTCGTCATAATTAAAAAGAAACAACTGGAGAACCTACATAAAGCAATCAACAACATCTTCCAAAGAATAAAATTCACAAGAGAAGAAGAAAACAACAACACACTACCCTTCCTGGAAATCTTCATTAACAGAGGAAAAGACAACAAATTAGAAATGCAAGTTTATTGAAAAACAACCCACACTAATGAAGTGCTTCATTACCAAAGTAACAACCCAACCTCCCACAAGAGGAGCTGTGTAAGAACATTATTCAGATGAGCACAAACACACTGCAGCAATCCAGAACACCAGAAAAAGGAAACAGACCACCTATACAATATATTCCAACAAAATGGATACCAATGCAACTTTATCAAAAAGTGCCTGACCGCTCAACCCACTACAGCACAATCAACACAAGCTAGGAAAATGATAACACTACCATACATCAAAAACATCTCAGAAACAACCAACAAATTATTACAACCATACAGCATCACTGTAGCACACAAACCAACTAAAGCCTTCCAAAACATCTTAAGTAAATCAAAAGACCCAGTAGCCCAATAGGAAAAAACAAACAAACAAACAGGAGTCATCTACAACTTATAATGTAAGGACTGTAACAGCCACTATGTAGGACAGACAGGTAGACTAGCAGAGTGCTTCCATGAACACCACCTAGCAGTCAGAAGACATAATGTAAACTCCTTAATCTCACAACACATGGACAGACTCAGTCAAAGTTCCAACTGAGAAACTGTGAGCATCCTATACCAAGCTTAATCCAAAAACTCTAGGGAATTCCTGGAAGCTTGGCATTCAGACAAATCAGGCATTGATAGACACATAGAGATAAAACACATTACACATCATTCAAAAGAGACAATAAAAAAGCTAGGAAGGAAACAAAAAGACCAGAAAATATCCTTTCCAGCAGCCAACACCCAGATAAGCAGGGATTAACACCAGACAAACAATCAAGCAGAAAACAATAGCCTAATCAAGCAAGTACCAAGGAGGAAACCACACCCCACCAACACTGGCAGGGCTAGCTACTGTATATGTATAAACAGGGACCAAAACCCATACTCACTTACACTGATGATGTTGCCTAGTTGGGTAATGAAATGTCTGCAAGCAAACAAACGAGCTCAGAAAGCACCAAGGACTCCATAGAACAAAATGTGGATTTTGTTGAGTTCCAGTCATAACCTTTGAACTGGTCTGAGTCCCCATCAGGGAAAATGTGACTTCTGAAAGCATTTTAACCTGAACCTGCTGAAAAACATTGGCAAGTGTTTCCCCCTGCTCCCCCCCTGCTCCCTGGACTTCCCTTCTCTTCTTCTGTGACACTCCAAAGGCTCTTTCTGTAACTAATCTTTGAAAGCCAGGACCAGGTGACTTCCTCCTTACATACAGGCTGGGTTTTTTCTCCCCCCCCGCCCATCCTTTTTCTTCCTCCCCCTCAGCTATGTGTTCCATATAGGCTGGGTTTTCTGTTCCTTTTTCTTTTCCTTTCTTTTTATACTAAACTCTTGACTTCCAGTGCTAAGAATTGTGTATACGAGTTCACCCATTTCCCCCCCTCTAAAGTATAGAAAAGAACTTGTACAGAGCTCATGTATGGATTTCCTTTCTTCCCTAAAAACTGCAATGGACATCCTGTCCTGGCATTAACCATTAGGATTAACTCATTGCTATTCCTTCAATACTGCTTAAATGCTATTTCAGCATTGCATGCTGTTTTCCAATGATTGCTACTTTCCCTTCATTGCCATGTCCCACTGACATGCTTTCTTTGTGCTGCTTCTCAGTAAAATCCATATCCATTCCCCTTTTTGAGGCATGTGTGGTCAGACTTTTTGAGGTCCATATTCAGTCTGGAATGCACAGTTTTATGTAATCTTAAGTTAAAAGACCTCCCTTGCATACTAGTTCTTGCTGGATGGTCTCCCTATAACAATGCTTAATGAAAAAGTGTCACAGAACTGAGTCACATGTAATATGTATAAATAGAATGAAATACATATAACCATAGGACTTCAACAAAATCTTCATTTTTTTTTAAAGAATGAACCTTTTATTATGAACTGAGAGCTCCCATAGCTCCATTTCTGTCAGGACCTTAAACATTAGATATTATTAAACAGATTTATGCGTTCTGAAAGATCAGAAATAAAGCCATGATTAATAATAAAATATATTAAATAGTAGTTGAGACTACTAGTTTACAGATGAATCAAATTATAAGCAATCGACAATTCAAGGGAAAGTAGTACAAATAATTTTTTAGGCTAATAACAAGGCAGTAAGAAGCAATTAATAACATATGGAAAACTTTGTAAATTAAATTCAGTGAGAGAAAGGCAAGGAGTTCAAATAGTACCCAATTCAATTCCATGAGAGAAAGATGAAGCAAGAGTTTAGAGAATGGCCAAAGCCACGGGAAGGTTTGAAGAAGTCATTCACATACATACCGTTGACCTATAGAAAGATCCTATTTATGTCCACTGAGATTGAATTCCATTGGACGTTTTCTTAATATCTGTATCTATTTCTATATCACATTGCAGCCTGGTTATATCTTGAGACTGGAAAATGGGAGGCAGGGTAAAAAACATGAGCATAATGTGGCATAGCACATAGAATTCATTATAGAGATGAGAGTAATGAAAAATGTTAGATTTTTCTCTTTATAAATTGCAGTCTTTTTGCAGGCTGAAATTTGATATTTTTCAGTGGGGATCAAGAGTAATATATTTATCCATGATGAACCTGAATCAGAATAATTAACAATGACTTCTTTGGCTTATGGTGCAGTACTTTTTCCATGTTGTTACTTCATGGGACGTTTCTGCATTATGGATCATATCTCCAAGGCATTATCCATGCAAACAAGTTTGGCTCCTGGCTAACACTTGAGAGATGTCAGATAGAAATTGTTAAATTGGCACCTACTTCCATGTGTCAGCTTTGATTTTAATAGTAATGATGATAATGATGATGATGCCCCAGTTAATGTTTTGTTACTACTTTAAAAATAATTCAAGCACAAAATCTGAGGAACTCATTTCTGATATAATACAATGCAGCATTCATTGGCAGTTGTAACATTGGTATAAAAAATGCTGAGGAGTAATTCATAAAATAGAAGACTATCTAGTGACAACATGAATCATGAAAAATGAGTTCAGCTCTGTTAGTTTCACTGTAGGAAATGACTTTCCCCATGTTTTACCTTTATGTTCTATTCTTCACTCCAATGCAAAATTTATCAGATTTGGAAATCTGTTGATCTCAGCAAATCTTTTTACATTCCTTTCATTAGCACATATATTCATTCTTTGTATTTATTTTTCATAGCTTCATCAAACCTCATGAAGTACATGTATTTTTATTTACCTTTTTTCAGGTTTTGGCTGCTGAACCCTTTTATTCTTCTATTTTTCTGCTATGTTCTATGTATAACTAACTAATATGGTATAATAAGGTAACCTTCCAGAATATTAGAAACAGTGACATCTTACAGCATTTCTGAAAACAACTGAGGTTTTATATGTCTGAATGAGTTCGTTTGAGCAATGGCAACTTATTATTTAAAAGAAACTGGTTGGAAGAATTTGAGGTTTTAAACTATTCATGGTTATTTGGCAGTAATCCTACTGAATTTATTTTAAGCTTTCCCCCTTAATAGACAGAACTGGAGAGTATCTTACAACGATCTTTATCTTTATAAAATTCCATACAACTGTAAAATTGCACATACATATAAAGCCATAACAAGGGGCTAATTTCAGACTAAGTTGGTTGCATTTAGCTCTCACTTTAATTAATCACTATATTTAGTCATGATTGGTTGTTTATTTCAATAGTAACCAAGTTCACCTGACTAAAGAACTATACCCTTTAATGCTACAGACTTCCCCTTCTGCCTCTGGACAGAGAGGTCCACCATTAGATTTCCTTCTTGTATAGCAATCAAGTTTTCTGCCATCTTCTGCTGGTGTTTTTAGTGGGCACCGCAGCCAAAAACATACTGTTTTCAAATATGTCATGGGTAGCTGGGTATCCAAAAAAATCATAGACACATCATTGAATCATGCATTTATGCAAAGCCAGAAACGTAAGGGAAATAAATTGGGTATTGGAGGCAAAATGGCTAAAACCATTATATTCTAGTTGACATGTTTTGTAAGACATTTGGAAGTGCTAATTTGTTGATGTGCCTGGCTGGAAGATCACCAGCAAACTCATGCCATGTACTAGAGTTTATCAAGACTGGCTGGCTTTGGCAAGCACTGCTGGATTGTCTGTGCCATGCACTGAAGGGGGCCAACTTGGAAGCACTTTGATACCACCAAAGGCATTCCAGGCTGGCCAACTTCAGTGCATCCCTGTTGCCGGCAAACTCATAGTATTTACTGAAGCTGGCCAGTTTAATGTACTGGTGCAAAGAAGGCAAGCAATTTATTAGTGACATTAGTGAGCGGCTTTGCCTCTCTTCAGTACCAACAGCCCAAAGCTTCTGGCTAGCCGATCCAGCAGGAGGTTATCTACCTTTTATCTCTTTTGCTTCTCCTTGGTATAGTTAGCATATCCCTGTAATGTAAGCCAGCTCCACAACCTGCCTACTTCCCTCTGGCACTACCTAACAAAAGCTTTTGGCTACTATATCAGGGAAAGATGAGCCACTGATTCTAATTCCTTGTCTTGGTCCAACCCTTGCCAACTCAAAGCTCACTGCTTCCCCAGTTCATTGGTGGTTTGGGGTGGTGTGTTAAAATTTCTCCATCTGAAAGTCTTCTGATCCCTGTTGAACTTCCTTTGTTTCACTGAGGTTGAAATAAAGAGGCCAAATAAATGTTTACAGAGAAGTCACTGTTTTTTCTGTTCCTCCCCTTCAGACATCCCACTAGTGAATATATCTTCCAGTTTAACTACATGCAACACTCCC
Source organism: Python bivittatus (assembly GCF_059951505.1). Taxonomy (NCBI): domain Eukaryota; kingdom Metazoa; phylum Chordata; class Lepidosauria; order Squamata; family Pythonidae; genus Python; species Python bivittatus. Next base: position 26,521,618 of record NW_028277034.1, read on the forward strand.
CCCCCCCCCGCCGTAGCACCAGAGCTTCATTGTAAATCATGGGATTCTGCACATTGTCATGTGATGTCTGGTGTGTGTCTCCACATTTTGGGTGCATCAGAAGAGATATCTGATGGACCTGAAGTTTTGCTGGATAGCTTTTCTTCTCTAGCTTGTTGTTAGGGAGCCCCCTGTAGGAGAAAGATCTTTGTACTGGCTCCAAATGTTTATATGGAACAGAAAGGAAGTGAGATTTAGGACAAAGCTGCCTTGAATGAACCCAAAAAGAAATTGCCTAAAGCAATAGAATTCTGAAGCACAAAGTCAATCAGTTTTCCTCACCCAACAATGTCTTACTGGGGGAAAATTCACCATTTTCTCTCTCGCACAGCCCAACAACCACATTTTGCCATGTGCAGGCAAAATAAAAAGGTAGTTTTATTGTAGAAAGTCTTCTTCTGAAGGGGAACTGGCAGTTCAGTAGTCCAGGATGAAAAGTACATGAAGAGTGGTAACCAGAGGAGAGAGGGGCATGTCCACTACCACACTTATCAGTTGCAGTGGAAGCATTACCTACAATGAAATGAAACACAGCAGAGGGGCTGTGTACGATGAGTAAGATGAGGAGCAAGAAAAGATGAGAGGGACAGTTTGGAGCAGTGATTAAGGAATCAGTCAAGAAACCAGGAGACTGTGAGTTCGAGTTTTACCTAAGGCATGAAGCCGTCTGGGTGACCTTGCCCCAGTCACTTCTCTCAGCCCAAGGAAGGAGTCAATGGCAAACCAGTTCTGAAAAACCTTGCCAAGAAAAATGCAGGAACTAAACCAGGTAATCATCAGAAGTCAAAAAAATTATTTGAAGGCGGTATATATATATATATTTATATATATATATATACACACACATACATATACATACATACACACACATACATATACATACATACACACACATACATACATACACACACATACATACACGCATGTGTGTGTGTGTGTGTGTGTGTGTAGAGAGAGAGAGAGACTAACTATATGTAGCACTATAGCTATTCCTAGCACTGCACTCTTCTGAACAGATAGCTCTGATGTTGTTCCTGGGAGCCACTTGCCCAGCATAAGAGTCATAGCCCTGAGTGCTCCTAAAACCACTGGGATCACTTTGGCCTTTACTTGCCACATCCTCTCAAGTTCCTCCTCCAGGCCCTGGTACTTCTCCAGCTTCTTATACTCCTTCTTCTTGGTGTTGCTGTCATTTGGCACTGCTACATCTATCACCACCACTGACTTCTGGTCCTTGTCTACTACTGCAGTATCTAGTTGACTGACCAATGCTTGCCAGTCCATCTAGATCTGAAAGTTCAACAGGATCTTAGCCTTATTCTCCACGACCTTCTTTGGAATCTCCCATCTGGAGTTGGGAGGGTCTAGCCCATACATTGTGTAGTTGTTCCTGTACACAATGCCAGCTACTTGGTTGTACTGTTCAGTGTATGCTGCTCCTGCCTGCGTCTTACATCCTGCCACTATGTGTTGGACTGTCTCTGAGGCCTCTCTGCACAATCTGCACCTTGGGTCCTGTCTATTGTGGTAGACCCCTGGTTCTATGGATGTGGTGCTTAGTGCCTGTTCTTGTGCTGCTATGATCAGTGCCTCAGTGCTGTCTTTTAGTCCAGCCCTTTCCAGCCACTGGTAGGATTTCCTAATGTCAGCCACCTCAGCTATCTGGCAATGGTACATCCCATGAGGGGTCTTGTCTTGCCATGGTACTTCCTCCACTTGAACTTCCTCCCATGTCTGCTGCTGCCTGAGGCATTCTCTCAGCTGCTCATCTTTGGGTGGCATCTTACTGATGCTCTGGGTTTTGTCCAGGACAGTGGCTTTAACACTGACCAGACCCCACCCACCCTCTTTTTGGCTAGTGGACAGTCTCTGGGTGTTGGACTTGGGGTGGAAACCTCCATACATTGTGAGGAGCTTCTGGGTCTTCACATTGGCAGCCTCCATGTCCTCTTTTGGTAGTTCAGTATACTGGCAGGGTATCTGATGACTGGCAGGTCATATGTTTGATGGCATGGGTCTTGTTCTTCCTAGACATGGCTCTTCAGGACTTGTCTTATCCTTTGGTGGTACTTGGATGTTGCTGTCTTCCTTGTTCCTCATCATGGTTCCCATGTGACTATGGGACACCAAGGTACTAGTAGCTGGTCTGTATGTCTGTTATGTGGCCTGCTGGTAGTTCCACACCATCAGTCTTAACTACCTTTACTCTCTTTACTACCATCTGGCCACACTTCTCCAGGAAGGTCCTTAGAGTTCTTTGACTTTGTATAGTGTCAGGAATTCACAGATCCATGTGTGTGGTATTGAGTGGTAGGTTTCCTGTAATTAATCCAGGCTGTGCTCAGATTGGTCTATCTAGACCTTGAGTCTCAGGCGACTGCTGCATCTATGAGCAACTGGTGCTTTGAGCCTCTGGTGTTGTTCCTAATGCCCTTCTGAACTGTGTTTATGTACTGGCCCATGTAGTCATAGCTTGGCAGCTATGATGCCTGATAGGACTTTCCATATTGTGGGGAGGCGCGTTATTGGCTGGTAGTTGGATGGTGCTTTTCTCTTGTGAGGTCTTCCATGATCCGCTATGTCCTTCCTTGTGTTAGCCAGTCTGAGTAGGATCCTGCTGCTAGCAGCTGGTTCATCTGTGCTGCTAGATGTTCATGTACTGCTGTTAGTTTCTTTAGCCAGTAGGTGTGGATTATGTCCAGGCCATGTTGCTGTCCAGCTCTTCATGTTCTTGACTCGCTGTTGGATATCTGCTACTGTGATGGTGACTGGTTTCTGTTCTGGGAGATTGCTTTAGTCTTTTATGTCCGGAGGCCATTTTACACTGGTGTTATGTGTGTTCTCTTTCTCTCACATGTTCTTCCAGTACTGTCCAGTTTCTGCTGTTGGTGGCTCTGCTGTTACTGTGTTGTTGCACTGCAGTTGAGAGTACACCTTGGATGGTTCTTTGGAGAGGAGAGCATTTATCTTCTTGGCCTCTGCTTCTCTAGTGTATCTCCTTAGCCTGGCAGCCAGTGCTGTAAGCCTTTGTATTTTTTCAGTAGCTGAGTCTTATCCTTAATCTCCACACCCTTCTGTAGTTCCACCAGCTGACCAACTTCTTTCTGGGTGCCTTGATCCAACCTCATTTTTTAGAGGTGTATATACTGCTGTTCTTCTTGATCATGTAGCCAAGCATCTCCAGGATTACAGCAGCTGCAGTGTATACCAGTTAATTGGTTTGAGTTATAGTGGTAGTAGAGATTGTTGTGAGGCTTCTACTGGCATCTTCTAGGATAATATCTGATGGCACTTCTATACTGAGCCTTGGTAATCAGTCTCAAGGGTTGACTGTAGCTAGTTTATCCATGATGTTATGCCTCATAGCAGCTGCTGTGGTCTGTAATGGAGAAGGTGGCAGTGACATTCCAGCTTCAGGCATTGACTGCACATCCAGTTCTTCCAGGTCTTCTTGAGTCTGGGAGATAATGTTTCATTGATCTATCTCAAGTTGTGAGAGCAACTTCCTCTTCACTATGTTGAAGTGTTGTGTAACTAGCTGTTTTTCACTTAGCGTGGATGTAGGACTTCTGTCCATCGATAGTTCCCTCATGCGTTTCATATATCCCCTCTCATTAGGTCTACTGTTGTAGTAGCATTCCATCAATTCCAGGTTCTCTTGTCTCATCCATGTATGGTTTGTTCCAGTAGCCCTCATATTGTCAGATTGTCCTGGTTCCCCAACATTTGGACCTTATTAATCCGGGCATTGTCCAAGCCGGCATGACACTCTTGGTTGTGTCTCTCTCATATTTGAGGTAGGTGGTGTTAGGTGGTATTTGCCCAAGGACCCCTACTGGTAAGATAGGTACCAGCCAGGATTTGAACCCTGGCCTCTTGTATCAAAGGCGGTGCTGTAACCACTACGTTATCCAGCCAATATATAAATAGATAAAAAGATGAATGGAGGTTGCTTTTGTGTAGGTTGCTTTTGTGTAGGTTGCTTTTGTGGTGGGCTTTTGTGTTGACAGTGTTATGCCTTCCCATTCCCAAGAAATGTGAAGCAGGCTGTCCTTATGCCAAGGCAAGTAGGATATGGGGTGGGCCCTTAATTTCTGATCTTCTTTGTTATATTAGGATAGCAGGTAGTATGGTTCTGAAGCCAGCATGTTCAAAATACCATCACAAAGATTCATAATTATATAAGATACTGTTATATAAATCTGGGGAAATTGTTTGTTTTGGTTCATTTTGAATGAAAAAGCAATAAGCGATCATGATGGCTTCTACTCCAGAAGAAATTCAATATGCATATGATTCAATTTATTAAAAAGAAATGCCCTAGTAGCAAAACCTAACTTTTTTCTTTTTTCCTTTTCTTTTTGCCAAAAGCCTCTGTAAATTTTCTGTGTGAATGTAAAATTATACACATCACATTCCTCCCCTCATCTGAGCATGTTCTTTACTCTTTTGAGTCAGTAGAGACTGAAATATTCCAGAGTCTTGCTGCTCAGAGAGCATAGAAAGCCGGCTTTTGCATACTTAAACATTGCTTGTCACAGAGTTGTTGCAGATCAGCAGATGAAGGTTAGAGTGCAATGCATACATATCCATACTAAACAAAACACAGCTGGTATATTTAATTTAGAGTTGCTGTGCGTAAGAAGATCAAAGAGTTAATTAATTAAGGTGCCTTTTTCAGTACAGGGTTTGGTTTTTGTTTTTTCCATCTGTAATTTGTTAGAAAAATAGTGCCTTCTTTTTCTCATAGAATATTTTGGGAAAGGTTCAGTTCAAAGACATATATGTAGGCCATAAAATACTGGGCAAAGGATATCTCCTTTTTCTACCTGCTTTTACTCTATTTGATGAAGAGGAATAGTTTTACAAATCCTTTCCACGCAGACAATAATTTCAGATAAACTCATGGGGTAGTGTAGTAGTTATACATTTATTTAAATAAGAAGTAGTCAAGATTAGAATGTCTTGTCTTTCTGTTCCAGTGAATTAAAGTCTCCCTTGCTTTTCAACTTTCAATATAATATAACAAATGAAGATTTTATAAGGTAGCCCCTCTCACTGTCCTCCTTCAGTAACTGTCACTGCTAAGAAGAAGTCCTACTCTTGAGAAATTGTTGGACAATTGGAGAAATTCAAAGAAATCTTTCAGCCAATTTGTCTGATCACAGATTTGGTGAAAAAATGAAATTCCTTTGAGCACAGCTTGAATGCCATCATACATACTCTAAAATTTCATTGCTGAACAGAATGACTTAGATCTAAAATTCCAGTCAAGGGAAATCTGCATACAAGATTCCCACAGGAGGAAAATGTGAAATGCATCAATTTCTCCTTTGTGTTGAATCCCCTTGGGCACTTTGAATATCAAAGGCTGAAGGGGCCTTTGGAATTGTATGGCATGGTACCTGGCAGGCAACTACAAAAGAAAGGGAAAGGGACAAAAATCACCTCTCCTGCAGTAGAAAATCAGAAGGATTCTAGTAGCTCTTTTTCAGACTCCCAATTGACGAAAAAGCATAAACTTTATCAGCTCAGTTTAGCAGATGAAAATAATAATTTAATAAAAATTGTTAATCTAAATATCTGTAACCAGAATCCTTCTGATTTGGGGCTACATAGATTAACATGGCATTCTTCCTACACTTTCCTGAAGTGGGGATCTTTTCTGAATCTTAATCCATTTCAAAATAGAATAATGCTTTCTATTTACAAAAATAAACAAACACACATAGCCCCTCCATTTGGGGTATAATCATATATTTTGAACCATGTGTCAGTTTCATTTTTAATTCTCAAGATTATATATCTTGATTGAAGAGAAAAGCAATGGGCATTTTCAGGAGGCATCAGTATCTGAGAAGGGTAGTGATGGGAAAACAGGATTTCAAAACTTAGCATAATATTCTGAAAAAGAGGTGTGGTGATAAAAAATGCAGTAACCCTGAAGAAAGGGGGGGAGAGCATAGTCATGAGGTACTGGGCACTTCTTATGTACTATCAAATATCTACTCTTCCCAAGCCCAATTACTTGGCCTGGCATTATGCTATGCCATTTTTTTCCATGTTGAGGGCAACCAAGGATTTCTTAAGTAAAGCATTCTTTAAACATTTTTAATGTTTCCTTTTATAGAGTTCTAACATAATCTCATTAAATTATTATTTTTTGTCTCTGCACTTCAATACATTCTTCCAAATCATTATCATAGTGGCTCTCAGAAGTTTCTTGAGTATTGTAAAATTAAAAGGGATTAGAACATAACAAGACATTTTCCATTAACATCTTCATTATATTGTGTAGGAAGAAGCAATTTGGATTTGAAATGCATTACTGTTTATTTGATGAATTAACAGAGTAATTTGCAAGTATGGGCAAGCTCTTTCCTTTAGAAAATGCTGCAGGTTAATTAAAATACTCCATTTATTCATTTTAAGTTACAGAACTTTTCTTCAATTTTTTTTTTTTTAAAGTCAATTTTACTTTTTTTCACTTTTTTTCCTCTGACTCCAACTTCCTTTTTTTCTTACTGCTTTGTCTTCTTACTTGCATTATCCATCAACTCTTTGGTACTGCAAATTTACCTAGAAAAAAGATTTACCCAATATCTGGACTCTGTAAGTAAATGAAAAGTCTGTGCTGCCCAGTGTTTGTGGAGGAATTTTCTCTACTTGCAACAATTCCAAAGAAGAAAAAATATTAAACTAGCAGGCATTATTCAACCCATTGTTTGGGCCAGAGTACATGATTCATTCAACAAATAGTGTGGTAGATTGATTTACAGTGGTGCTTAAAAGTTTGTGAACTCTTCTGAATTTTCAATATTTCTGCATAAATAAGGCCTAAAACGTGATCTGTTCTCCACCCAAGTCCTAAAACTAGATAAAGAGAACCCAATTAAACAAAACATTCTACTTGTTCATTTATTTATTGAGGAAAATGATACAAAGCTACATACTTGTGTGTGGCAAAATTATGTGAACCTTTAGGATTTTCAGTTCATTTGAACAGGACATTAGAATCAGATGTTTCAATCAATGAGATGATAATCAGGTGTGTGGAAGATTCTGCCTTATTTAAAGAACAGAATTCTGGGAATTCACTATGAAAATCTGATCTTTCCAACACAGGTATGTGGAAGTGTGCAATGGCTCAAACAAAGATATTAGAAGACCTCTGAAAAACAGTTGTTGATATTCACCAGGCTGGAAAAGGTTATAAAACTATTTCCGATGTGTTTGGACTCCACCAGTCCACTGTCAGGCAAATCGTGTACAAATGGAGGTAATTCAGGAATAGTCAACCAACCAAGCTCACATCATTAGCAAGGCATGTAATATTCCAGGTGGTCTCAAACAACCCCAGGGTAATGTCTAAGAAACTAAAGGCCTCTCTTGCATTGGCAAATGTCAGTGTTCATAAGACTACCATCAGGAGAATATGGAACAACAATGGTGTACAGGGTTGCAAGGAGAAACCACTACTTTCCAAAAAGAACATTGCTGCCCATCTACAGTTTGTGAAATACCATATGGATAAGCTACAAGGCTATTGGAAGGATATTGTGTGAATGGATGAGACTAAACAAATAATGGCACTTCATGGAATACATAAAAAATAAAACAGTAATCATTCAGGTGATTCACTAATTGCCCTAGCCCAGGATCTCTTGAAAAAAAGAAGTGTTGAGATTAATTTATGGTCCAAAAGAGCCATGAATCCAGAAGGATCCTTAAAGTGCACATAACAGTTCCATCTGGGAGAGTGCAACCCTGTCAAGAACTAAAAATGTAAAATGCATGGATATGGCTGATCCTTGAAGCAAAAGCCACTTGGTCTTGTTAAGGTTGAACCTGAACCTGTCAATGACACTCAACACCATTGCTTGGTCAACCAGAAGTTGAGATACACAACTGGGTATAATACTGATGATACTAGAGTTCATGCTGTTTATGAATTTATGTGTGTATGCCCGTGCATATCCCCTTAAGGAAGGCAGAGAAACTTTCTAAGGAAAGGGTCAATAAAGATATGACAAAGAAGAAATAGAAAAAATCTTTTAACATGAATTTAGGAAATGGAATAAATGAAAGGGAAGATGTGAATGGAGACTAGAGAGTGAGGGAATGAATTAGGGTGTACAGAGGAGAAAAAGAGATTTGTTGTTGTTGTTTAGTCGTTAAGTCGTGTCCGACTCTTCGTGACCCCATGAACCATATTGCGCCAGGCCTTCCTGTCCTTCACTGCCTCCCTGAGTTTGCTCAGTTTCATGCTCATTGCTTCAGTGATGCTATCTAACCATCTCATCCTCTGCCGTCCTCTTCTCCTTTTGCCTTCAATCTTTCCCAGCATCAGGGTCTTCTCCAAAGAGATCTCTCTTCGCATTAGGTGACCAAAATATCTGAGCTTGAGCTTCATTATCGATCCTTCCAATGAGCAATCAGGGTTGATTTCCTTTAAGATTGACTGGTTTGACCTCCTAGCAGTCCAGGCGACTCTCAAGAGTCTTCTCCAGCACCATAGTTCAAAGGCATCAATTCTTCGGCGCTCGGCCTTTTTTATGGTCCAGCTCTCACAGCCATACATTACTACTGGAAAAACCATAGCTTTGACTATGCGGATCTTTGTCGGCAAGGTGATGTCTCTGCTTTTTAATATGCTATCTAGGCTTGCCATAGCTTTCCTCCCAAGGAGCAAGCGTCTTTTAATTTCATGGCTGCAGTCTCCGTCTGCGGTGATCTTGGAGCCCAAATAAATGAAGTCTGTTACTGCTTCCATTTCTACCCCTTCTATTTGCCAGGAACTGATGGGTCCAGATGCCATGATCTTAGTTTTTTTAATGTTGAGTTTCAAGCCAGCTTTTGCACTCTCCTCTTTCACCCTCATCAAGAGGCTCTTTAGTTCTTCTTCACTTTCTGCCATTAGGGTGGTATCGTCCGCATATCTGAGGTTGTTGATGATTCTCCCTGCAATCTTAATTCCGGCTTGTGATTCTTCCAGCCTGGCATTTCTCATGATGTACTCTGCATATAGGTTAAATAAGCGGGGTGACAGTATACAGCCTTGTCGTACACCTTTCCCTATTTTGAACCAATCGGTTGTTCCATGACCGGTTCTAACTGTTGCTTCTTGGCCCGCATACAGATTTCTCAGGAGACAGGTAAGGTGGTCTGGTATTCCCATCTCTTTAAGAATTTGCCACAGTTTGTTGTGATCCACACAATCAAAGGCTTTTGCATAGTCAATGAAGCAGAAGTAGATATTTTTCTGGAACTCTCATGCTTTCTCCATGATCCAGCGAATGTTGGCGATTTGATCTCTAGTTCCTCTGCCTCTTCGAAACCCAGCTTGTACATCCGGTAGTTCTCGGTTCATGTATTGCTGAAGCCTAGCTTGTAGGATTTTGAGCATAACCTTGCTAGCATGTGAAATGAGTGCAATTGTGCGATAGTTTGAGCATTCTTTGGCGTTGCCCTTCTTTGGAATTGGAACGTAAACTGACCTTTTCCAATCCCGTGGCCACTGTTGCATTTTCCAAACTTGCTGGCATATTGAGTGCAGCACTTTAACACCATCATCTTTTAGTATTTTAAATAACTCAGCTGGAATACTGTCATCTCCACTAGCTTTGTTGTTAGCAATGCTTCCTAAGGCCCACTTGACTTCACTCTCTAGGATGTCTGGCTCAAGGTCAGTGATCACACCAGCGTGGACATCAGAGACATTAAGATCTTTCTTGTATAGTTCTTCTGTGTATTCTTGCCACCTCTTCTTAATCTCTTCTGCTTCTGTTAGGTCCCTGCCTTTTTTGTCCTTTATCATGCCCATCTTTGCACTAAACGTTGCTTTCATATCTCCAATTTTCTTGTAGAGATCTCTAGTCTTCCCCATTCTATTGTTTTCCTCAATTTCTTTGCATTGTTCATTTAAGAAGGCCTTCTTATCTCTCCTGGCTATTCTCTGGAAATCTGCATTCAGTTGCTTATATCTTTCCCTTTCACCCTTGCTTTTCGCATTCCTTCTTTCCACAGCTATTTGTAAAGCCTCATCAGACAGCCATTTTGCTTTCTTGCATTTCTCTTTCTTTGGGATGGTTTTAGTTGCTGCCTCCTGTACAGTGTTACGGACCTCCGTCCATAGTTCTTCAGGCACTCTGTCTACCAAATCTAATCCTCTAAATCTATTCATCACCTTCACTGTGTACTCACAAGGAATATGATCTAAGTCATACCTGAGTGGTCTAGTGGTTTTCCCTACATTCTTCAATTTAAGCCTAAATTTTGCAGTAAGCAGCTCATGATCTGAGCCACAGTCAGCTCCTGGTCTTGTTTTTGCTGTCTGTATAGAGCTTCTCCATCTTTGGCTGCAAAGTATATAATCAATCTGGTTTCGGTATTGACCATCTGGTGATGTCCATGTGTAGAGTCGTCTCTTGTGTTGTTGGAAAAGAGTGTTTGCTATGACTAGCTTGTTCTCTTGACAGAACTCTATTAGCCTTTGCCCTGCTTCATTTTGTACTCCAAGGCCAAATTTGCCTGTTATTCCGATTACTCCTTGACTTCCTACTTTAGCATTCCAATCCCCTATGATGAAAAGGACATCTTTTTTTGGTTCTAGAAGGTGTTGTATGTCTTCATAGAAGCGGTCAACTTCAGCTTCTTCAGCATCAGTGGTTGGGGCATAGACTTGGATGACTGTGATATTGAATGGTTTGCCTTGGATATGCACTGAGATCATTCTGTCGTTTTTGAGGTTGTACCCCATTACTGCCTTTCCCACTCTCTTATTCACTATGAGTGCAACTCCATTTCTTCTAAGGGTTTCTTGCCCACAGTAGTAGATATAATGGTCACCCGAATTAAATTCACCCATTCCCGTCCATTTCAGTTCGCTGATTCCCAAGATGTCGACGTTCAATCTTGTCATCTCATGTTTGACCACATCCAGCTTGCCTTGGTTCATAGATCTTACATTCCAGGTACCTATACAATATTGTTCTTTACAGCATCGGACCTTCTTTTCGCTTCCAGATACATCCACAGCTGAACGTCCTTTCGGCTTTGGCCCAGCCGCTTCACTCTTTCTGGAGCTACTTGGAAATGCCCTCCGCTCTTCCCCAGTAGCATATTGGACACCTTCCGACCTGAGGGGCTCATCTTCTGGCGTCATATCTTTTAGCCTTTTAACATTGTCCATGGGGTTTTCTTGGCAAGGATACTGGAGTGGGTTGCCATTTCCTTCTCCAGTGGACCACATTTTGTCAGAACTCTCTGTCATGACCTGTCCGTCTTGGGTGGCCCTGCACGGTATAGCTCATGGCTTCACTGAGTTACGCAAGCCCCTTCGCCACGACAAGGCAGTGATCCATGAAGGGGTAAAAAGAGATTAACAGGAGGTTGTTCCAGACAAACCTCTGTTCTTATACTATTTATTTACTAATTTGCTTGTGAATGTATTTCTGAGTTGCTTTTTGGCCCAGAGAAAGTCCCCAGGGGCACTTTACAATGTAAAGTTGTAATGTAATTTATAAAGTTTAAAATATGACTGGTATCAAAATTAAGAGGAGTGAAACAAGGAGGGAACTAATGTATTTAAATGACTCAGTGGAAAATATTTCAGTTATCTTTTTTTTTAATGAATTGACTACAGAGAGAAAGGGATAGAGAGAGAAACTTGCTTTCAATAATTTCTTCTCCTGTCTCCAATATTTCTTCCACTCATGGGAGACCCTCTTTTTACCACAGAAGATGGGAATCTTCCATGATAGGTGGGAAGCGTTGGCATGGTTGGAAACTAATTTTCTTTTTCTGCCTCACTGCAACAGAATTTTCAGTGCAGCTGTTTTCCCTGTGATCTAAAATAGTATATTGTTGATTTGCATGTATAGATTGCCTTAAATTCCTGCATGTCAATAAGGCAACACTATTTCCTGATGTACTTACCATTGTTTAAAATTTATGCAGTATATGTCAGTACTAATTAGTGATTTCTAATACTTTACTAAACTTTTACTATAAATAAAGTATGGCTACAAAATAACTCTGCCATTGGCAGTCTTAAGCCCAGATGAGAAAGGAGTAAGGTCTGGTGTCTGGCTAGGAACCCAACCCCATAAAAATTAAAACCTCTAAAGAAGGTTTCCTTTAAACAAAGGAGATTCAATTAAATCCATGAACTTGGCCCAAAGTCATGAGTACATCCCTTATAATGATGCAGGCATTCATGGTTTGGCTTCTGGAGCAGGGGCAAATGACAGTACACTGAGCAAGCAGAGTGCAGGTACAGTGCTGCAAATGTGTTTGGGTTGGAGATTAACATAAAGATGAAAGAAAAATAAATATCAGGCAAAGTAACTAAATGAGAATTCAGAAGCCATCGTGATGTACCAAGCACTGAACTACAAAGTCAAGAGAAGTTGCCAGGCTGACAAAAAAAATCACTTAGAAGAATGTTCCTTAAAACCCTTGATTGAATAGCTTCTAGTGGCTCTATGTCCTTATAGGCACATATCTGAAAGCCATATGATAGCTGTGCTATCATAACCTAAGTTATGAACCCTAAGTTCACCTAGTATATAATTAATTACTTGAACAGAAGAACCTTAAGATAGCAGCTATACTCCTTTGAACTTTCTCTTTCCAGAATTGAATTTGGGCCATCCAAGAGCCTGCAGCTTGGAAAACAATTCCAACATATTAGACAGTCTGAAACTGTTTGATGGTTTTCCCATTTTTTTGTCATTTATGTTTATATCTAAAATGTTTCTTTGAAAATACCATATATATATATGGTATTTTCAAAGAAACATTTTAGATATAAAATATCTATGTATATATTGTATATAAAAGTTCCTGTGGGACTTCCAGATCTAGATGAACAGGCAGATACAAGTCAATCAATGAGACATCATGGTAGTAGACAAGGACCAGAAGACACAAGTGATGATAGATGTCGTGGTGCCAAGTGACAGCAACATCAGGAAGAAGGAATATGAGAAGCTAGAGAAGTACCAGGGCCTGAAGGAAGAACTAGATAGGATGTGGAAAGTAAAGGTCAAAGTGGTCCCACTGGTGATAGGAACACTCGGGGCTGTGACTCCTAAGCTGGGAGAGTGGCTCCAACAGATCCCAGGAACAACATCAGAGCTCTCTGTCCAGAAGAGTGCAGTGCTAAGAACAGCTAAGTTACTGCACAGAACCCTCAAACTCCCAGGCCTCTGGTAGAGGACCTGTGATTGAAGAAGACATACCACACATAGAGGTGAAAAGGGAATTTAATATATTTTCTTATAGTTGCATGGTCATTGTCCATGCAATAGAAAGCAATTGTCCTCCTTGGTCCAATGGGTGAAGCTGAGATAATGGCTGCATCATCTGCATATAAAAGTAATAATTAATGTACCAGGAATTATTGGAGAATCACCAAGGAGAATATAAAATTAAATTAGAACAACTAATGACAGGAGGATATAGTTGTCAATGGTTTTCCCATTTACAATTATCGAAAAGATTTAAAGTGGATAAAAAGATTCATGGTATGGAGCAAAGAAACAAAATTTGAACTGCAATTATGTACCGATGACAGCATGTCATTGCTAAAATGTTTAAACTTTTGTTGAAATTTGAAATTGAAGAAGAACAAGTTAAAGAATTTATGATAAAGTGAGCTAAGAATTTTGGTTATAATATACATATGGATCAATGGGAAAATATGTGGTCAAATGGTAGAAATGTACATTATATTACAGTCTTAGAAAGATTTTTTTATAAAATGATATCATCATGTATCATAGGTACATGATGCCATAGAAATTATCTAGAATGTATAAAGACATTCCAAATGTATGTTGGACATGTGAACAACATGAAGGGACATTCTATCATGCTTGGTGGACATGCAAAAAACTAAAAAAAAAAAAAAAGGATTTAAATGTACACACTGATACAGAGGATTTTAAAAATTAATATTCAGTTGAATCCAGAACTTTTCCTTTTAGGACTGATGGATACACAGTTAGAAAAGAGTCATGGAAGATTACTTCAATAAATGATTACTGCGTCAAGATTATTATATGCACAAAGATGGAAAGATTCAGCACTACCCACCATGGAGGAATGGTTGGTGAAATTGACAGAACTTTCTGAAGTGGCCAATCTAACTTCTTTGATTAGAGAAATGACATTATTGACATTTATCAATGACTGGAAACCCCTTATAGACTTTTTGCATAAAAAAAGAAAATGATTTTGTGACTTATGGTATTGATGATTAGAAAGAATATGTTACATAAAGAAGAGAATTATAATGTCATCTTACAGAGAGAGGTTTGATTAGAATTGCATGTATAAGTGCCAAGAGGAAGATTGGAAGCCATTTCTTTATATTTCTTTTCATGTTTTCTGTTCTGTTCTGTTCTTTTTCTTTTTTTCTATCTCCTTTTTTCTTTGTCTCTTTTTCCCTTCCTTTTCTTTTTTTCTCTTTCACATTTACTATATCTTTTTCTTTGAATGTACTTCTTATTATATATGTAAAATCTTTTAATAAAAACTATTTTTTTTTAATTAATGCAGTAGGTATGTCAGCCAGACATTGAGGGGAAGTGGATAAAGTGCTAATGTTGTAAGTTTATCCACAATATCTTTGATGTAGAAATTAAAATTAAAGGACCTAAAATATATCCTTCTTTGACATCCTTGTGGGTAGTTACCATACCAGAAACCTGACTGGAATGGTCAAACCTTCTTTGAATATGCAGCATTTTGATGAATGCTAGCAGGTGCCTTTCAGTAGATGAAGTCTCCAATTCATTCTCCAATTGCTCTCTAGAAACAGAGTGAAAGGCTGTTTTAAAGTCAATAAAAGCCACATCTAATGCACAGGGACCACAACAGAACTACTGAAGCATGATGGAAACAGCATGGTGCAGGAACTAATGAGGCTGCTAAACAAATTGTAGAGCATATCCCAGATGAATGGAGAAAAGGACTGATTATCAAATTCCCCAAAAAGGGTAATTCCACCAACTATAACAACTGTAGAGGCATCACATTGCTTTCAGGCCTCGGCAAAATCTTCTGGATCCAGTGGACAGCACAATAGGGAAGCTGGGTTCCACTACAGTAAACAGATATTCACACTGCATAACATCACTGAGCAAAATATTTAATTCCAACAGCTACTGTTAATCAACTACATCAATTTCAAAAGGCATTCAACAACAAACATAATGAATCATTGTAGAATTGTATGGCATCTCCCAGAGCTATCTCAATACATTCCAGAGCCTCTACTTGAACTCGAAGTTAATGTATGAGGTCTGATAATGGCATCACTGATTTTTTTTTTCAAGATTAATGTTGGACTATAGCAAGGGTAAGTATTCATTTCACTGTTATTATTCCTTTTGACTGCTGACTTCATAATGAGAAAGGCTATGAGTGAACAAATGTAACTATCCCATGGAAAGACAATTCCATATTTAGATTTAGATTTTGCAGATGTTATTGCCTTCCTAGCATAAATCAGGATATTTATAGGACATGATTACCAATCTAGAAACAGAGTCTGAGAAGAAGTAATGACGTGTTTTGTCATGTATTTGGAAATGCCCAAAAGGTATTTGTGGTAGGTTGTTAGATGCCAACCTATTTAGGAAGTGGAACAGTTTATTTATCTCATCAATGTACTGTCAGATGAGGGAGGGAGCAAGATAGACACCAACTGAAGAATTGGAAAAGTATTAACAATGTTCCAACAACTGCATCCAATTTGTCTATATCAAAGGTTAACATTGCCTCAAACATCCAACACTACAACACTACCATTATGCCCACAGTAATCTGTGCAAGTAACATTTGAAAAATCACCAAATAAATAATGCAAAATCTCAATGTATTCATAAGGTAGTACTGCCTTATGAAAAATCCTTGGTATCAGCTACTATGACCATATTCCTAATGGTAAGACTCAATGAAAAAGTGATGTATGCAGGTTACAGGACATCATGAGGGAGCAATGGGTATGTTTTGCTGGACAGATGCTGTATCTGACAGACCACTGTTATCCAAAGGCTGTCATGTGTTAGAAACCACTTGGAGGGAAGAGGAAGACCTTTCCAAACTTGGTGAAAAAGATCTAAAGAAGACTTGGAAATCACTGGAGTCACATGGGAAGAAGGAGCTGTCTGAAGTTGTTGGAAAAAAACATGTTGGCAGTATAATGTTCAGAACAGGAAGACCCAAATGTAAATTTCTAGACAAATCTTAGTCACCTCCATTCTATGTCAACAACATTTTCTTCTAAAATTAGGATTTGCAGTATGTTGGGAATTTATGTTCTCCACATTTGGTTTGTTACTTGTAGAAGCACTAAAGATTAAAAAGAAGGATTTCCAGAACAGGTATTAAAGCTTCTAAGAAGGTTTGAAACACTTTTTTAAAATGAAAATAGTCTTAATTTGAAGTCAGTTCACATTAGTCCCATCTTATGTGCTTTACCTACTGTACCTTTACTTGGTTTTGTAGATCTTGTTTCAAATTAGTTTCTTAAGAGTTACAACCTGTCTATTTTAAAATATTTTTGAATAATGTATTAGTATATTATTTTATTTCAGTAATTCTTGAAAATAATATATATAAAAACACTCACTCTATGAAAACCTTCAAAAATAAATGTAAGCATAAAATAACATAATTACTGTCACTCAATACCTGTTAAATCAGACAGGATGCTTTTTGTGATACTCCAGAGCATAAAAGTTCATATTTATTTCTATAGTGCAATATATCCACAAACCCCAAATGAGCTGGTTTCTGACAGCAATATCAAAATGAGAAATATATGTGGAAAACAGTGCAAAAAGAGAATCACTACTGAGATATATTATACTTTTTTCCCCCATCCTGCTATGAGAAAAGAAAACAAAATCCATACATAATATTACCTCTAAATTCTGTCATGCTTATTTTAATGTTTAGAATAGAAATGATGAGGCGATGAAGAAGAAAGGATCAGCATTTCAAAATGAACTCATCTGCTGGAAACTATCAATCTGCCATCCTAAACATGATTCCCAGCGTTCATATATAGTAGAAATCAATGAAACTTACTTCTGAGTAAACATGATTAGGAATAGGATTGAACTATCTGGTGGATGTTTAAAAGTCCCTTTTCTTTCATCAGCATGCCTCTCTGCCATATTACAAACTGCCTTCAAAATTCATCTTTATTTCAAAATAGTTTCTATGACTGCTGTTGAAGTAACCTAAACAGCAATCACTCATTGGCTCTTCGAGATAATAAGATCTAGACATAAAATTCCATATGTTTTCATTTTATTTGTAGTTACAGTCAAAGACCAATAAATCAAAGATTAGAACACACACACCTACATGAAGAAACAATAGCACTATCAACCAAGGTAACTATCTCTTAGTACAAGCCTAATTATTCCCTTCAGACACATTGGTCAGATGCTACTGAAGATTTTAGAGTGGCAAAGAAACTAGCAACACATTTTAACCCTTTCATTCTTACATGAAAGTAAATAAGTTACAATCTGCTCTTCCAGCTTCTCTATCCCTTTATTCTGAAATGGGATTATGTTGAACCCAAAAGTTCTCCATAAAGAAAAGCATGTGTCTAACTATTTTGATTGCCCTTGCACTACATGGACATTGCAGTTATGTGCTGGTACTTTTATATATTTGGCCACTGCAAGGGCTGTCAGCAAGACATTAAGATGAGCCAAGCCAGTGCCAAGATAAGCCAAGCCAAATAGATCTGGCTGGTGTGCAGAACTCTTTTTCACTTAACAAACTGCTAAAAGAAATTATCAGATTGAAATCTTTTTGTCACATCCTTTGTTTAAGGACACTTTAGCTTTGTTTATACCCAGAAAGATTTTTAAAAATCTGCTTATGTGAATCCATTATTCAAAAGAGATCTTAAGGAAGAAATGAAAGTTGTGAAGAAGAATAATTGGGAAGAATCTGCAGGATGACAGAATGAAGAAGCAAAACAAATGATAGCTTATGCAGAAATACTGGAAAATAGAACAGAAAATGTGGACTATAAGGCAGAGATGAACATGAGAGTGGAAATACAAACATTAAGCCAAGAGATGAAAAATGACCTGGGAAATGACCTATTACTGGATTTCCAAAAGCGGGCTGTTAAAGTCTTGGAAAATTTTTTGATCTGGGAGAAAGAAGATTTGGATGGAGATCAATTCCTAAAACAGCACCTTAATGTTAAATTAAGGATCCAGAATATTAGAATATTGACCAAAAGAAAAGAATATAAAGTTGACTTGTTTGATCAGGGTTAAAATAAGAAATATTTCTATAAACTTCGGGAAACCTTTTATGGGCTTTTTGCTGATATTGGACAGAAATGTTAATGATTTTTGGATTTATGGATGGATAAGGGTTGGAATATGGGAAGAAGTGAACTATACAATGTAACTTTAAAGCGGGTAGAGAGATATTGAGTTTGCTTGTACTTGCTGTAAAGAAGATCAGAAGTCACTTATTATTATTTCTTTTCTTTTTTTCTTTCTTTTTCCTCTTTTTTTTCTTTCTGTATTTTTTTTCTTTCTACTTTTCTTTTAGCTTTTACTTTGTATTACTGCATATTTTACTATTGTTAAAAATTTTAATAAAAAGTATTGGGGAAAAAAAGACTGGTTTGGGAGTAGTATATTAGCATCACAGTCTTTTAAATTTGTTGAATATTATCCTCTCAGCCAGTTCTAAAGAAAGAATTACTGTTGCCTTCCTTTGTGAGCTTTGCTTGATTATACTCATTTGTTCTGCCCAAGATACTTAGTTATTTAAGCATTTGATCTGTTTCAACCTTATTGTTATTTACTGTGGTTGCTATTCAACATAAAAATTCAACGGTCGCTTCTGAATTACCATAATCTGGAAATGTATACTATAACCTCTTCCCTCATACTAGAAATGTGTAGAACTGTTTATCCCTATGGATGGAACGGATATGACTGAACCTACAGTATTCTTAATGCTAGCAAAACTAAGGTAGAAATTCATTTGGCTTATTCACAGAACTATCTTCTGGGAATTCTCATTGCCACTTATCCACAGGAATTCTCACTTCTGCAAATTTTGTGATACAGCTTGCCAAACAGAGAATGAATACAGAATGTGTATATTAAAGAAAATTGATGCAAAGTTGCATTGAATCCAGAATGTTTATGGATTGTTATGCAAATTACTGTGGGAATGGGAATGAAGGAACTTGCTATTGGAAATCAAATTTATCAGTTGTTCATCCTGATACAGTATACACACGCACACAGAGAGAGACACACACACCAGATCCAATTGGCTCTCTGGTGACTGATTGCTGTAATTAGTTTTAAGCAAACTATTCACAGTGAATAATTCATCTGCTAACTTTTAGCCCCTTCTCAGATAGGAATTATTTATGACCATGTCTTAATTATTATGATCTGCTTCTTCATTTGCAACTAAGAACTTTATTCAGACCTATCCTATTCCATGTACTGCTGAAACTTTATATATTATTTTGGAATCAAAATCCTAATTTGAGCAAATCTCCAGGCAAGCTTAACCCTTATGAATAGGAGATTAAATATCGCTTTTTTGGAACTGAAAGGCATTGCCATTTGATTAGGTTTCATCTATTCACAGAGGTTTGAAAGAGAAACAATTAATTATAAGGATAAGGGATACTGCTTTTCCTCTTATTTGCAGAACTTTCCAGGTGCAGACTCTACTCATGCAATCCAATAAATGCTGAGGCTGGAATGGATGCTGCAGTCTCCGCTCCCAATCTATACTTATTAATTTGAATATCTTTAGGGAGCCCTCCACAGGGTACTGTGATAACAGAATGTCTAATTAAGTATACTGGATCCGGTAAATCAAGAGCTTGGCAAAACTACTCTTGTTTGGTTTCAGGGGAAAAAAAAAAAAAAAACCCAACAGATTCAATAGACTCAAAATGAAAAGAAACAGAAGTCAGGACAGGCTTGTTCTAGAATGACATCAGTGCACACTGTCCTAGAAGAGCTCCTTGACTTTCTTCTACTAAGAATTCCACCTCAGTTCTGATTTGTTGCTAGGCAACATCATGCACAGCAGTCAATATATCTGCACCATGGGTAAATCCTGTTTTGTGAAATTCAGTGTCTGATCACACATGGGCACCCGCATACAAACATATACAGTACTGAATGCCTCCTTCTGAAAGTTACTCCACTGTTCTCACTAGACTCTTAAAATATTCCACTATCTCACTGGATGTAATCCAGTTCTTTTTCTCCTATGAATTTATATTTCAAGGGGAAAGTACTTGCCTGCATAGGTCTCTAATTATTTGCAATATTAGTGGGAATACTGGCTCTGTATTATGTTTTCCTGTTTCCCCAGTCTGCACTTAGCAAACTGAAGCAGTGGGGATAATACAGAAAGTCAGTACACCACTTTTGTTCTCCCTTCTTGATGGCTTGGATCCCCAGTGGTTTGCTAGGCGGCAGGGTTCTTGAACATGAGATGGAATGGACCTCCAGACTCCAAAATTCTGCCAAACTGCAACTGCCAGCTACAGCGGTCTTATCTAGTCTGGCTTGTGAGAAAAGATGACGGGTGTTGCAGTTCATCAATACCTGGATGGCCACAGATTCCTAACCTTGCATTAAGGCCAAATCCTTTACTTATTTTTTTTGGCCTGATCCCTTGCAACTACTTTATCAATTTAATCATCTAGAGAAATCCCTACACATTTAGCTATACAGTATATACAGTACTACTACCATATATAGTAGTAACTGCCTGCTGACATTTGAATTAACACTGTTTCCTTTTTAACATTCGTAGTATTGTATGTCTTAAATAGGACTTGTAGTGTGGACAATTTCTATTACGTAGCTTAAAAAAATAATGACAAGCCATTGAGAACATGAAGGTCTCACATTTCAGTTTGTGTTCCAGATCAGTGTAATGGAGTTAAACTGGTGGTTTAAGGCACTCACATCTCACTGTTTACCGAGGTTATATTCAGAGTTTTATCAATGCCATGTTTGCACTTCACAAATGTAGAAATGGAATTAGAGTTGTGGAATCCAATATCTTGAAAATCTTTGTTATAAAAATAAAACCATTTTTAAGCCCTATGCTGCCTCAGTTAGTTGAGTGTAAAAGTGTTGAGTAATGTCTGATGAAATATCAAAGTTCTGAAGAGAGCTGATAAGATTTTCTGTAACTGCCAAAAACATAAGTGGATTACACAAAAGAAGGAAATTTCAAGCACCTTTATATCATTTGCACAATATATATAGGCTGCAAGTGTTTATCATTAATTCATCCTATTAGCTGACACTTGTTCAGACATCTGTGTACAATCTGCCTGTTTCCCAATGGGACTGCCTTAATCGTCTGCTCTAGTTGTACAAGTACAATGGACAAACTCTTGTTCAAGATTTCCTGCTTTACCTGTACTATTTTATTTATTAATCATCACTTTGATATTATACACAGATTTCTGTTGATAGGATTTTTTTGCTTCTTAGGCTTACGATCATGTAAATGTCAGTGCATAAGTTTGGGCTTGCTGAAAGTGTTTACCTACAGTTCCATTAAATCACTTGTGCTGTTTTATGTCCATCCCATTTTTATTAGCACATTTCTTCTTAATTTCTGTAGTGCTCTCTCTCAGATGCTGGAATAATGCTTCCCATGTTGCATACATTCCAGCATTGAAAAGGAACATCTGTTTGGAGGCAGCCTTTATAAATACAGCTTTGCATGCAATGGTTGTCTCTATGGAGCCATCTGTTCTGCGCAAATACACATGATGGCACTGGTGAGCATGCTCTTACGCCTCTGATCATATATTTGTAACAGTGTTATAGGACTGATGTACCCTGGGCAAGATACATTTGAAAGGGTAAGACAATTCTGGGTCTCAAATTTCTCTCCTCCTGACATTCTCTTTTTCCTTCTCCTTCTTCGTATCAGCCATCCTCACTTCTTCTGTTTTTTCTTTCTTTCTTTCTTTCTTTCTTTCTTTCTTTCTTTCTTTCTTTCTTTCTTTCTTTCTTTCTTTCTTTCTTTCTTTCTTTCTTTCTTTCTTTCTTTCTTTTGTCATTCAACCCTTTACCAGGTAGCAGCATCATAATTTCTTTAACTTTTTAACTTTTAATAGTTTAGGTGTGCTGCAGAGCAAATCTGCATTAGCATTTTGCATCTTTGATGCATCTGAGAGTATCTAGGAGATAAAAGAAAAGGAAAAGGAGAAGGCAAGAGAGCATTTATTCTGAGGCGTGGCAAGATAGCTTTAACATTTGCTACTGCTGTCTGACCACTTTCTCAACAACCTAAAAAGGAAGGTTGGAAACTGTGAAATACAGTAGCTGACCAGCACTATTGGATCCAGAAAGACCTTCTTGAGAAGGGGGTACACCATCACCTCTTTCAAAGACAGGGGGATCACCCCATCCCTCAGTGAAGCTGACACCATCACATGGACTGAACTGCAGGTCACTTCCCAGCAATCTTAATAAACCAGGAGGACCTGTTAATAAATACATGGCTGAACTCACAGATTGGAAGACCTTGTCCATTTCCTCAGAAGTCAAAGGCTGCACCTCAATCCAAATAATCCCTCAAGACTGTGCACCAGGCACATCAACTTAACCTGCTTAATCAGTCCAACTCTGAGAAAAACTGAATGATTATATCTGCCAAATAGCAAGAAAATTCGTCAAAGTGTTCCTGAAGATGTGTCTGTGGCCTGATCCATCCCAGCAAGGAATAGGTCAGTCTAAACAAGGCTGCTGGACAACTTTGTATGGACTTGATAACAGTGAGAAACAGTGACATTTTGCCACCCTTATCTCCATGACGTAATCCTTAATATTGACTTTCACTTTCAACAGGACTCATTTGATTTTGGCCAACTCTAGGTAGCTGCATCTTGATGGTTCTGCTGGTTCTGCTGACTTTGCTGACTCCACTAGTGCTGCCAATGTCACTGTTCTGGTGCAGACAGGTCCATAGCTCCCAAATGCACTTACAGGCTTGAATCAAAGCCTCCAGCTCTGGTGCTTTCATCTTGGTCTTGCACAGCATAATTGCTGTGTACTGCTCCTCCCATAGGCAGTGATAACTT
Source organism: Python bivittatus (assembly GCF_059951505.1). Lineage (NCBI taxonomy): Eukaryota > Metazoa > Chordata > Lepidosauria > Squamata > Pythonidae > Python > Python bivittatus. The sequence goes on from NW_028277034.1 coordinate 26,544,809, forward strand.
GCATCTGCAAAAGCAAGAATGATCAGGGCCGCATAGGAGCAGGAAGGCACTAGTGAGTATTTCTCTATCCTGTCCTTCAGTGCTGTTGATTAAAAGTTACTCCAACTCCAGGACAATACAACAAATAAACAAACAAATAACATAAAATAAAATAAAATAAAATAAAATAAAATAAAATAAAATAAAATAAAATAAAATAAACCAGATCAAACCAAACAAAAACATAGGCAAATTCTGAGTTCCTGAAATACCAACATTCTAGGTACCATCATAAAGTATATGCTAATCATTTATTTTTAACATTATGATTCCTTTTTAGCATACAAGAATATTAACCAACACCATCTCCCCCAGTCAGTGTGTGTGTGTGTGTGTGTGTGTGTGTGTTTAATACACCCAGAAAAATATTTCTCTTTCTTTCTCTGAATACCTTGAATAAAAATGTTGAATACAGAGACTTTTGTGGAACAAAAAGAGATTTGTAAAACTATTTTTTTCATTTAATAAATACCTTCAATTTTTAAACAATTTAACTCTTTCTATAGGTTGACAGATAGTTATGTGAATTGGAATTCTACAGTGCAATATATACTGGATGACTTTGTTATATAGAAGTATTTTATTTCTACTTTACTAATAAATTTCTTTTGATTTTTTTTTTTTGTTTCCTGGTCTCTACAAACCGCAGATCAAGTACATATAAAATATGTCCTTCAGCATCAAAATATGATGAAGATATGAACCTGATGAAGATATAAGAGAGAGTTGCTGAATTTCTAACAAAGTTTCTGGAATGGGATGGAGAATATATGGAAGCAGAAGTGGACAAAGTGTACAGAATTAATAAAAAATATGCAAAATTAAGAAAAGTACCAAGATATATACATACAGGAAGAATTCAAGAGCAACATTTTAATACTAAGTTAAGATTCAAAAGTAATTTTGCTCAAAGAAATATCTATTATAATATTGCACGAGAGAAAAGAATACACCTTTTTACAGAAGAGGATACCATTCTGCTGGGACAAATTGGAAAGAGTGATTTTAAGTCACTTTTTGTGAGATGGGTGGCCATATAAATTTGATAAATAAATGAGTAAATAGAGATACTCACTTAATTCAGTCCAAAAGGCAAAACATTTTTATGAAACATTCAAGAGGCAGATAAAGGAGATGCAATTGAATCAAAAGGAGGGAACTATACAGCAAGATCAGGAAGAGACTACTATGTTAGGTGACACAGATACAGACTTTTCTTAAGTTTACAATATAAACATGGATCTTAAGTGCCTAACGTGGAGTATAAATGCTCTGTAAAAAAAATTAAAAAGTATTTAATTATTCAAAAAAACTAAAACAAGATGCAAATTGTCTACAGGAAACACATATTTAAAAAATGATAAAAATATTTGATTTATAAAAATTAAGGACAAGAATTTATTTCAGCAGGGACAACCAAGAAAAATGGAGTTATATTATACATAAATCCACAGTTACAACCAAAACTGATAATGAATCATGATCATGGATGATATGTAGGGACTGAAGATAATTTGAATGAAACTAAGATATGTGCCCCAAATGACGATAAAACTATTTTCTTAAGGGATTTATGGAAAAATTAATAGATATGTCTTATGAAAATTTGTGTTTTTGGGAATGGTTTGCCCACAAAAAGACCGAACCTCCATGAAAAGATCTAAATTAACACAACATAAATTACTGAAAATATTTTTTGAAATGATGGATGACTTTGAGTTTATAGATCGTTGATGATGTGTAAGCTTCGCCTGCAAATGGTTGCTAATAGTTATTGATGGAAGGAGTAATATTGTTGTCTGTTTTATTGTATGTATTTTTATTGGTCAATGACTGAAATAAATATGATGATGATGATGATGATGATGATGATGATGATGATGATGATGAAAATATGCAAAGAATATTTCACAGGTATTATACAAAATTTTATAAAAGAGAAGAGATTTCCCTGGTAAAAGTAGATCAATATTTAAAGAAACATTTACCAAAGATAATGGATAATGGATAAAGAAAAGCAGATAATGAATGGACCTATAACAATAAGGGAAGTCTGTAAGGCTATAAAAAAGACTATAATAAGGAAAGTTCCTGGCCTAGATGGATCACTAGCTTCCTATTATAAATATTTTGAAGATGAACTGATGCAATCTCTTCAGAAAATGATGAATTCCATTTTGGAAAGAGGAAGGATATCTGAAATCTGGACAGGTGTAAATATAGCATTAATTCACAAAGAAAGTCAGGACCTGATATTAGCAAAAAATTATCAATCAATATTATTACTGAATAATGAGTATAAAATATTTACTGATTTTAGCTAAAAGGATGAAAAATGTCCTGCAAGAATTTATATATGAAAACCAATGTGGGTTTTGGCTAAAAAAACAGTTAAGAGATAATATTAGAAGTATTCTTAATATCTCATTCAATATCAATTATTCTTAATATCTCATTCCATAAACATCATTGTGAAATATCTCAATATTTCGTTATGATGTTTATGGAACATCATAATGAAAAACAAGCCATGTTGATCTTTTGGAAAAAGCTTTTGATAATTTGAATTGGAGTTTCTATTTAAAATTTTGGAAAATATGGATTTTGGAGAAAATTTAATTTAAGGGTTGAAATCAATATATACATTACAAACAGCACAAATCATAGTTAATGGGGGATTGGCAAAGCCCTGTGGAATACTAAAAGTGACATGTCAAGGATGCCTGCTTTCACCACTGCTGTTCATTCTGGATCTTGAAGTTTTGAATAAAGACATAAGACAAGATGGGAGAATAGCTGGGATGCAAGTTATCAAGAAGTATATAAATGAAGGGCATTTGCAGATGATTTGGTTTTAATTTTAGGAAATCCTATGGAATTAATGAATATGTGTGTGTGTGTGTGTGTGTGTATGGAAAAATTGAAGGAATTTGATAAATTAGCTGGATTTAAAATTAATAAGGAGAAAACAAAGATGTAAACAAAAATATGAGGCTGGATGATTAAAAGGAATTAATCAAAAAAACTTTTTTTTTCAGATTGAAAAAAAATCTTTTTTTCAGATTCAGAAAAAAGTAAATAATTGGGCATTGTTATGACTAATATGAACAGTATGTTATTTCACAATAATTATGTTAAGGTATGGAAATAAATTAATAAAGACTTACTAATTTGGGAAAAGTTACAGTTATCACTGCTGGGAAGAATTTCTGTGATGAAAATGAATATTACCTAGAATGATGTTTCTATTTCAAACAATACCTGTTTTGAAAAATGATGCACATTTTAAGCAATGGTGAAACAATATATCTAGATTTATATGGCAAGGGAAGAAACCAAAGATTATATATATATATATATATATATATATATATATATATATATATATTTACTTACTTTTAAGAGAGATTTTTTATAAAATTAGGTACCATCGGTATATGACACCACAGAAATTATCTAAGATGTACAGTATAAAGGTACATCTTGGCAATGCTGGAAATGTGAAAAACATGAAGGGATGTTTTACCATGCATGGTGGACTTGTGAAAAAAACAAAACAATTTTGGATAAAAGTTGGATATGATGATGCAAAGAATATTAAAGATTAATATCAAGATGAAACCAGAGCTTTTTTTTTACTAGGACTTATACATAATCAATTAGAAAAGACTTATGGAAGATTGGCTTTATATATGATAACTGCAGCAATATGTACAATGATGGAAAAAAACTGAAATACCCACAATGTAGGAATGGATTCTGAAGGTGACAGAATTAGCAGAAATGGCAAAACTGACCTGTCTGGTCAGGGATAAAGCAGTAAGCACTTTTATAAAAGACTGGAAACCTTTTATGGGATTTTTGATGAACATAGGAAAAAGTGAAATTGTGATTTTTGGATTAGCTGATTGAAAAGAGGTTGAATATGGGTTAGAAGGTATTTTTGTAATGCAATCTTAAAGAAGGAAGTGGGATAATAAGTCTGTTTGTAGCTGCTGAAAAGAATATCGGAAGCCACTTCTTTAACTATCTTTTTCTTTTTCTAACTGTATTACTTTTTGCACTTTATCTTTTATCTTTCTTTTTTTTTCTAACTTTTCTTCATATACTTTTATATTTACATTTTACCTATGTAATTTTTTTCAATAAAAATTTGAATTTTTTGGAACATTATATAAAATTGAACATTATATAAAAATGTTTTAATTAAAAGTTTTTCCCATCCTTTTACTATGAAGGATTAGGCAGGAATTGTCAGCCTTCTAAGGTAGATCAGACTAGGAATCCAATGTCATGTAGGTCAGTACTACTTTTATTGTAAAGCTATAGTAACAGAATCTTCCAAATCTGAATGTGCTCACCCCCCCCTTCCTTATCTTTGTGAGAACTAGGGAGGGGCTTGTCTGAGTCACTTATTCAGGTTACATTCCTACCCCAGACTCAGTCCACTTTTATCTGATCATTGTCTTGGTAGTGGCTTTTTCTTCTATCCCTCAATGACATTCCCTCTGTCTTCTACAGGAATCATGTAAACTATTGTGTGCATTAATTGAAACTTCCACAAAAGTAACGATTGCTGTCAATTTTATAGACAAGCCTTGCAGTTGGATAGGTGATCACTACTGTACTGCATTCCTAACATTTAAAATGTGTGTGTGTGTGTGTGAGAGAGAGAGAGAGAGAGAGAGGGAGAGAGAGAGAGGGAGAGAGAGAGAGGGAAATAGAGGGAGAAAGGAGGGGAGAGAGAAAGGGAGAGAGAATTGCTTTTTTAGGGCCAAGTCATTCCTTTTGAATGATCTTCCTGAATGTTGCCCATCTCTGATGATGTGTGAAATATAAAAGACTACTTCTCATACATGCCTGAAAAGGAGAAATAATTTGAAATGAGAAAATGCATGGGTTTTCAAACAAGTTGCTATTTGCTTGAAAGGTAAACTGTACTTACCTTTTCAATTTTCACTTTAATTCCTTTGAATTCACAGACTATGAATAATTTCACTAGTTGATCTCTATGTGTAAAGTTTCTGATAAAGGCATAAAGAATAATTAACAGTGCTGCATTTTTTTCTTCTGGATAGCAGTCAATTAATTCTAACAGCATTGCACTTGCTATATGACAAAGCCAATATCCTAAATACTTGTTATTTTTTCATGATGTTACTAAAAATGATATCTGAGCTTTTTGCTTATCTTCACACATGCATATTTCTGATATTGATTGCATTAATTGCTTCTTACTTAACTTACAGCTTGGCTTTCTGAATCTCAACATCTTAAAATAATATTAATGCCTAACCTGAAATTGAAATGATAACCTCCCCAAAGCACTTAATTTAATAACAGAATTCTCTTTAAAATCAAATGCAATTAATCACTCCTATGATAAAATAGTGAATACTTTATGATCTTTGGACATTTTACAGAAAAAGTGAGGTGATTTATAACTTATACAGAGATTTATTATTGTCATTTCAAATGAGTATGTGCCTTATTTTTTACTAGATTCAACTAAACAATGGAATGATCCTGAAACATAGGTTAATTAAATTAGAATCTGTTTCCTACTGACTTATGGTTTCTGTGCAGTTGATGTCAGCAATTTTTGTTTGTGATAAAAATGATTTCTTTCTTAAATGAAGACAAAGTATTCTTTATAGAAAGAAATTCAATCTATTGTTGTACTGTATTTTCTCTTCCTAGAAGGAATGAGAAAATGAGGACAACCAGCAGCAAGGTGGATGGACTTAGTTATTGTAATGGGCATAGGCAATAACCTTGAGGAATAGGAAGAAGAGCTGCAACCAAGACAATGGTCACCTATCATAAATGTGTGTCTGGGGCAGGAGGGTAATTTGAGAAAGAGCCTCAGACAGGACCCTCCCTAGTTTCACGAAGATAAAGGGAGGGAGTGGAAAAATGTATTCAGACTTGCAAGATTCTGTTACTGTAACCTCATAATAAAAGTAATATTAGCATTCATAACTCTGGTTTCCTAGTCTGGTCCATCCTGAAAGGGTGAGAGTTACAATGGCAATAAGTGTACTGTCAGATGATCTGAAAGACCAGGTTAGGGAACATCATCATGGAGAAAATCTATCTATGTGGTCGCTAAGAGTCAACCACAACTTGATGGCAGATAATCAATTAATTTTATCTTCCAGTAGCAAAATGCATATAAATAGAAAAAAAAGGGGGGGGGAAATCCTGCAATATATACTCCTGCACACCACATAATTATCAAGTCACTGGATTTAATTTGTTGACTTACTACCTGAAGGCTTTATTTTAAAAAGAAATAGAGGGCTGGAAAAAAGAATTAAAATATTCAGCAGCTATTACTAGCAGCTTCAGATGTTAAAGAGAATGCATGATCTGCAAGTCTTTGCTAAAGCTTCAGGGAATTCTTTTTCATGTGTATATTTTGGATGTCAGTGCTGACCTCACTGGGGTTATGTGACCTCCTGTACTGATCCCTCACTCTTCTAACTGGATGTTTGTGATCTAATTTTGTGCCACTGTTATTTTATCCTTGAATGGGGATCATTCATTCATTCATTCATTCATTCATTCATTCATTCATTCATTCATTCATTCATTCAATTTGTATGGCTGCCCATCTCACTACAAGTGACTCTGGGCATCGAACAATCATAAAACAAATTACTATCACATTACAAAAATTAAAATACACACAGCATCCAAGAAGGATGTTATAATCCATGGTTTATAATAAATATATGACATGATAATTCAGTGAATGTCTCTTTACAAATGGCTTTGCCATTTATTCTTTAGAGTCCTTGGGGTTCTCTAAGCTTGGTTCTTTTCTTGCAAACGTTTCATTACCCAGCTAGGTAACATCTTCAGTGCTAAAATGGGATGGGATTTGCTCTCTACAGTTTGATTGGGTGCCTGGTGGTATCCTTTGCTTATCTGGGTGATAACTGCTGGTGAGGCGATCTTCTGGTCTACAAAAGACCAATCATCACTCAGATAAGCAAAGGTTACCACCGGGCACACAGTCAAACAATAAACATATGCTAATCAAGGAACTATCAGAGCAGCAAAACAAAACCCCCACCCCCACCAGCACTGGCAAAGCATGCCATAGTATATAATAGAGAGCAAACAGGTGCAGATGTGTGCATGTGTCTTTTTCTGCAAATCTGTCCGCAGAACTTTAGATTAAAAATGAAGAGTTTTAAGGTATTTCGATATGATGAAACAACAATGTGACACTTTCTAATCAATCAGCACTATCATATTGGCTAGCTGCCTGTGTAAAGCTGATTGTATGAACATACCATTACTTTACCTGATGATGTGTTTGACAATGATATAAGTTGGCACTTATATTAAAAGAAGAAAATAAAATAAAATTGTGCAGGGAGCAGTGTATAATGCATTTTGTCTCTTAGTCCAGACTCTCTGATGATATTTAATTAGCTCATTAATTAAATTTTAATAAATGCAGTGATCTAAGAAATCTCAGAGTATATAGGAATGGTGGAGCAAAACAAAATAGTTTTAATTAACCTTTCCCAAAATATCCTGTGAAGATGGACTGTTCATCATCTGCAATTTGATAAATTCCTGCTTTGCTCAATAAATCACATAGATATTAGTATAAACATAACTGTACCAAATGCAATCAATACTTTCTCTTCTTGAAAACATTTTTTTCCACTTCAGTTTAGATAAATTATCAATTTAGGAGTGACTGACTGCAATTCAGACATTATGAAATTTAATTTTGGAACATAAACGATCTTCAAGCTTAAGATATAAAGCTCGGAAGAAAGAACAAAGTCTGAAAGAAATTGCTATTTGTGTCCACTCGAATGCAACGTGAGATAAGAGACATATCTGCCATGCATCCTTAAGCTGTTCCTATCATATGAGGGTTGTGAGTTCTTGATCTCTGTATGTCTAAGAAGAGGTTGGAGAGCCAACTTTCATAGATAGTTGAAATAGTTTTCCTGCACACTGCAGACAGATGGGTTAGAAGATCCATGTGGTCCCTTCCAACTCTACAATTCTATGATTCTTATGTCCATGTAAGTTTAAGAAAATCCTGCCCAGATTGAGGCACTTTGGTAATTGCTTGCAAGATACTCAGTCCAGACAGCAGACAATCACTTCCTCCTACTGGACCATTCACTTGCTGTTGTGCCCTCCCACATTTCTGTTCCAAAAAAGTAACTGCTAATTAAAATTGCTTTACTTCCTGTGGGTGGGTAATATTGTGTATACGTGTGTGTACACATAAACAGTACATATGTAATCAAATGGCGAACCCATGGACTAGTTTATTTATTTATTAATCATATTTATATGGGTACTCATCTCACACAATGTGACTCTGGGTAGTGTACAAACAACCATAAAAATAATTTTAAAAACATTCAAAAGTACAAAAAATAACCTTATTATAAAAGACTAAGAGACAGCATCAGATTATAAACAATGGAGCCATCTAATCAAATGACCATACCTTTGTGATTCCCCAGGCCTGTTGACCCAACCAGGTTTTAAGGAGAATTTCAGGGGAGATGGGGCCAATCTCACCTCAGGGGGAATGATGTTCCAAAGGGCATATGCCACAGCAGAAAAGGCTTGTCTCCTGAATCCTGTCAGGAGGACCCCCAAATTACACACTGGGTCTATTTGGGGCAGTGCAACCCCATCTTTCTAGAGATGGCATAGTCCCAGAATCAGCAGACCCAAATACCCAGAGCCACTCAGCCTTGCCAGGGTTCAGTTGAAGCCTGTTGTTCCCCATCCAGACCCTCACTGCCTCCGGCACTGGCATAAGACATCAATAGCATTGCTTAATTTGCCAGGGGCAGAGATGTATGACTGGCTATCTTTAGCTTACTAATGATACCTCAGCCCGTGGTGATGGATGAGCTCATCCAGCAGCTTCATGTAGGCTTTAAAAAGGAGAGAAAGAGCACCAAACTCCACAGAATCCCACACAGTAGGGGCTGAGGGCAGGATCTTTCCTCCCAATCACTACCGACTGGTATTGACCCCAGACAAGTATAATATTGTGCCACCCACTCCTAATCCCCTGAATGAATCCAGAAGGATATCATGGTCAATGATATCGAAGGCTGCTGAGAGGTCAAGCAGAGCTAGGATGAATGCACAACTGCCATCCCATTCCCACCAGATCTAACAATCTAAAAGTGTCAAAGGTGCCAGTGCCAAAAATTATCCAGTATAGTGGGGCCCAGTGATGGTTTCTTGATAAGGGGCAAACCAAGGCCTCCTTAAAAGGCAAAGGAACAACCCCTTCACCCAAGGAAGAATTTACCACCAGTAGAACCCACTCACACGGCACCCCCCTGGAAGCTTTAATAAGCCAGGAGGAGCATGGATCTAAAAAGCAGACGGCTAAGATAACAGTCATAAGGACCTGCCCACTTCCTCAGGCCCAACAGGTTCAAATTGTTTCCAGATAACAGGGCAAGACTGCTCCAAGAAAGTCCCCAGGACCTACAACAAGGCCAGTGTATAACTGTGAACAAATCTGAGCAATTTTATCTGACAGATACTGAGCAAATTCTTCCACACAACCCTGCAGGAGGTCTCTGAGCTCCCTCTACCCAAGAGGACATGAGTCACCCGAAACAGGTCTGTGAGATGGCTATGGTTATCTGCAGATGCAGTAAGGGGAGGGAAGTATTATTGATTTGCTGCCCTTACTGCCACAAGGCAGGCCTTAATAGCAGCTCTCACCTATTTTGGCTGAGTTCATCTCTCATTGAGCACCAGCGGTGCTCTAGACGTCTCTTCTCCCATTTCATCTTCCTCAACTCTTCCCTCTTGAGAGGGAGCAATGAGATCCATTAGAAGGGAAGGGTTGCATAGGCATGATCCAATCTAAAGCCTCAGTGGCTCTCTTATTCCAAGCAGCAAGCAAGGCCTCAGATGGAGCATGTGCCAGACCAGTAAGAATTACCTTCAGCTCCCTCTGGAACCCCTCAGGGTCCATCATTCACCAAGAGTAAACTTATCTAGGTCCCACCTCCCTATCGTGAATAGTGGCACCAGAGAACCCCATGGTAATCAGGGCATGATCTTACCATGACAAGGGGGACACCAGGAGTTCCCCCAATTCCAGTTTACATTGCCATTGCTTGGACAGGAAAACCAGATCAGGTGTGTGACCACTGTCCCATGTCAGGCTCTGGATAGGCCTATGGCTTTCATGGTAGCCATGAACTCCTGAGCTGCCTCTGACCCCAACCCCAGAGAAGGCAGATTGAATTTCCCCAGAACCATAAATCTGGGGAACTCCACTACCAGCCTGGCAATGGAGTGCAGCAGCTTAGGCAGGGAAGTTGCTGCACAGCAGGGAGGTTGTTACAGCAGCAACAATCCCAACTGATTCCTAGAGCTCAACTTAACAAACAGGGTCTCACATCCAGCAACTGTGGACCAGCACCCCTGACAGCCTTAAGAGACTCCCAGATGACAATCTCTACATCCCCACCCCTGCTCTGGACTCTGATGATGCCACACCCACAACTTGGCTTGGCACATTTCCAAAAGGGCCACCATTCCTTTTGGACTCAGCTAGGTGTCAGTAATGCATGCCACGTCAGCCCTCTCATCTGTGATTGTAGCACAGATGAGGGAGGGCTTATTACAGACTGACTTGGCATTTAATAGCAGCAGCCAAAAGCCAGGGCCTCTGAAGGTCTGCTGACAGGGCTCAGGGGTTGAGATCAGGGAGCTGGAAGCCAAAGCTGGTATAAGACACTGGGCCCACATTCCTAGAAAACGGCCTACTCCCACCATACCTACCCATACCTATCACCACAATGATGTTCTGAAATGCCCCAGCACCCCCCCCAAAGGTATCAACAGCCCCCAAACCAGCCCTCCCAGTTCCAAAGGCTGGGGATCTCCCTCTGTCATTAATACCATTCATCCCAGGGAGGGGAAGTTGAGTCCCCCAAGGTCAGCTTTAGCTCTTAGCACCATCAGGGTATCCAACAGCCGCCTCCTTTTTCCACTCACAACCCAATCACCTCTCCTAGACACTCTCAACAGACTGGTCAGGGCTCCCTCTTCATTCATACCTAGCCCAACCAATGCCCTTCCCTAGCTCTCACCCAGGGGAGAGAATTGGTGTCTCAATGGGAAACCCACAGTTCATAGTCCATAACCACTGGCAACCTGTCCAGCAGATGAAGCCCACACTGTTATTGCATTGTGCCACCCCTTGTGGGCCTAATAATAAAAAAGGCAAAAAGACCTCCATGGGAGGGCGGGGCGGGATCCACTGTAGCCTCTGCTCTACTGCTATCCCTCCCCTGTCTAACTACCACCAGCATCTCCAGGATCCTGTTAGGTCCTTCAGTTGAAAGTTGAAAACTGCAAGAGATGCAATTCCCGGCTTGGGCTGCACACGATTACGACAGGCAAAAGACCTGTTGTCATAAGCCTGTGACTAGGCTTGCCACCAATGCCATTGCCACTGCCCCAAACAGTCTCCCCCCACTGCAGGTCAGGAAAATGTCACCTTGGCCAAGGACCAACAGAAAGAAACTGTGGGGGGAGGAGAAAACACAAAGGTCATCCTCCCAAGATGTTGCAAACAAATGAAAGCCCATCCTCTGGGAATACAGCCTGAAGAAGGCCAGGTCCAAGTCCTAGTAGGAGTCAGCCTAAACATTTCCCTTTTTCACTGCGTCCTGGCCACTGGCCATGAGACAGGCACCAGTGCTACAGCCAAACCAACCAACTAACAGGAGGATGATCTTTCCATGGCTCCTGCTTTCTCCATCTTTACTAATTTATTGGGAATGGGGGTAGGAAAGTCAAGTGGAAAAAGCTAGCTAGCTCTTGGAAAGATTTTTGCGTTATTGTTTTTAAGAATGTTTCTGTAACTTCTGTATCATAACTATTGTACTCTTTCACCACTGCTGTTAAAGTGATTTTCTAAAAGACATTAGAGATCAGGACAGTACTTAGTTGAAGAGACTTTCCTTTCTCTAGAAAGTAGTACTGCTGGAATTAGCCTATATTGTAAGTAAATTGACTCAGCAAAACAGACAGACGCTCTTGAGGCAACACACAGAGAAAAGAGTACTTTAGAATCACATTAGGAAGACACACACAAAAGTCACATTCACGGTGAATAAAGGGTGACTGCAGGGCAACTCTGTTAATTTCTGCCCTCAAATAATGGCTGCTGGTCTGATTTGCAATGGGCTAACAGGGTAGTGTGGTTACGTTCAAAGACTGAAATGGGTGGGACGGTGAAGTTTAGCATTGCCATATCACTTGTCCCACTTTGAGATGTCACAGTTGGAGGAATATGTGAAAACAGCTCTAGTCACCAGGATATCATGGATAATCTCATTATTCGTACTGCTAAAATCTGGCTCTTAAGCATGCTTAGGATAAAAATGGATTCCAACCTCTTAAAAAATACCCTATTTCATAAAATAGGGATACATGTATATACACATGTAATCAAAAGGAAAAGTGCATCACTAATGTCTAAACTTGATATTTAATTTGCAATCCATGTCATAAAATCTATAAAAATATGCATAAATTAGAAAATCAAATCATACTAGCAATCGTGTATTCCCTGAGCTGAGAAATTAGCAACACAAGGAGAAAAGAGTGTAGCTTTATAAACTGGTTTGTAAAATTTAGTCTGAAGCATCTCACTATTTATCTAATGCATTTCTTTATTATTATTATTATTATTATTATTAAACTGACATGTCAAAGATATAAATTGCTGTTATTGTATGTGGCAGGGTACAGTATGTACGAATGTGTTATTTGTGTGTGTGTGTGTGTGTGTGTGTGAGAGAGAGAGAGAGAGAGAGAGAGAGAGAGAATAAAAGGGAATATTTCTGAGTATCCCCAAAGAATAATGTGAGTCATTCCAGAGGTGTTTCTCCATACATGCATGGCATCGTTTTGGCTCTTTTTCACCATTATAACTGTTTTGTATCCTTACAGAAAAGTCAGAACTGATGGGACATAGTGAAATTGTTCAAATTGCTTTGATTTCATGCCATGCACTTATGCAAAGCGATTGCAACAATTTTCTATCCAAGAGGCATCTGGTTTGCTACTTTTGTGTTTCCTCTACAGTTGTGAAAATAAAACCAGGCAACCCTAAAGGGAATTGGCTGAAGTTCAGTTAATACTTTGTGGAAGGCTTCTCTGCTTTCAAATGGTCCATCAGTGTTTCCTTGAATAATATCAAAAAGGCAATTTATATATTATTTTGGGAAGCATTTTCTATTTTATAACAGGTTGTTATAAAATGTTATAAAAGCATGTAAGGCCAGTAGAATCCAACTTCCCTTGAGCTATTTTAAACAGCTGAAAATTATTCTTCAACTAACGTTATAGCCAGGAGGGAAAATTATTGCTAACTGTAATGAGACAACCAAAACATGCATGAGATAAAATACAATAAAAATAGCTGTTCTCTAGCAACCTAATGGGGAATTATTCAATTTATTTCAAAGATAATCTAGAACTATGTTGTATAAACAATAGGGAACAGCATTCATGGGGAATATAGGCAAAAACAGAGTTTGTCTGCAATTATAAACAACAAGTAATAATACTGGCACTATAAATCTTTAAATCTTACTTTAAAAAAAAAAGCCAATATAAATATTTGATTCCAAATTTTAAAAAAGGAAATCCATCAAAGAAAGCTGACTTCAATTGACTGAGGTTATAAAAAATCCAAATAATCATGTAATTTCTGGTGTAATAAGACACAAAATCCAGATGTAATATTGAATGCCCTGTACCAGAATCTCCCTGGGAAACTTACTTCCAATCATTATATGCCCAGAAAAGTAGTGCAGATGTCAATGTATTATGGAGACTTCTGAAATCCTACTGTGCTGCCTATATCTGTCTGAGAGTTGAGGCAACTAATTGAACAGTATAAATCTAATACAGCCCCTGGTTGTGATTTTATCCCCACTGAGGTCTACAAAAATAGTATTGACTGGTGGGCTCCAGCACTGGCAGCATTTTTTTTTTTTTACATTTATTGATAATATTACTTTTATCCCAGAAGATTGGGACAGAGCCATTATGGTCCCCAATTTTTAAAAAGGCAAAAGAAAGACCCTAATTATTATCCAGTCTGTTAAATGTCATCAGTAAAAATTATTATTATTGTTGTTGTTGTTGTTGTTGTTGTTGTTCCACCTAATTCCATCACAACTTTGTATAGAGTACATGTTTAATTGATGGAAATCAGAGCATGCTGATTCTGCCAGATTGTATAAGATGGGCAGCAACAATGAAAGACAGATGGTCCCTCAGCTAACCAGGTCTTATCCTGAGAGAAATTTTATGCCTGGAATGGAGAACAGACCAGTAGAAGAAGAAGAAGCAGAATTTAAACCAGGATGATCTACTACAGACTAGGCAATTATATTACAAAAATTAATGGAGAAATATGTCTAAAAATCCACTTTACACAGCTTTTATAGATCTTAATCATCTCGTCTTTAATTCTATATCCAAAGGGATATTATGGATGAAACTGCTGGCTACCAATATTGAGAAACAATTACTACTATTTATGTACAGATGTTATAATAATACCACTTTGAAGGTTAGATGTGGTTCCCAACAGCATGTGACAGATTTAATCAGTATAGCATACGGAGTAAAGCAAGGATGAATCTTGTGCCACTACTTTTCAGTTTCTATATAAACACCATTACATATTATCTTAATAAAAATAACTTGCATCCACTGAACTTGGCTGACAGATACCCGAGTGCTCCTGTATGCTGTTAACATAGCCATTCTTCACTCTCTGTTTTATGGATGAGAAGAGCCCTAAAACCCTTCATTAATACTGCAAAGATAAACATTGCTGATCAACTATTTAAAGCAAAATTATGACATTTGATAAGAGGCCTAAAATCAACAGCTGGGTTATTAGTGGCAAAAAAATAGAACATGTTAAATGATTTAATTACAGGGGAATTTCTTTTCACCCATCTGTATGCAGAGATCTATGTCTGGCCTATATATCCCGGGCAGCCCAGGAGAGTGCAATGACTTTTTTGATCTTTATATTTCTCTAAAAATGGGCATTATATTATAGCTACTTTAAACCTATTTGAGGCAAAAGCAATGGCACAATCATTGTATAATGCCTAGTTAGGGTCTTACTTTAGCTTAACTTCAACAGAAAGGGTGCAATCCAAGTTTTTAAGATCAATAATATAAGTTCCTAGAGGTGTGACTAACCCAGCTTTAAGATTAGAACTGGGAACCACAAGGATAGCAGCCTGGATTTGGACTGTCATCTTTAACTACTGGCTGAGACTTTTCCCAACGGGGCTGACTCCTCTGAAAAACAAAGATAACTTTAAATTTTCACAGAAAATATGTATCATAAAAAAAAAAAAAAGTACTTATATGGCTTATCCAGTGACTAAGTTAAAAAAAAAAATGCTAAAGGAGAGAATTCTAGACCAGAATGGTAGCAAGATATTAGTATGGTACCGAGGCACCATAAGACTTGAATGCTTACTTTCAGTGCAATGCCAGCTGACTATTCTCAATCCCTAACAAATTATAGACATTGCAGAGCATTTGTACTAATAAGTTCTGGCATACTGTCTTCAGAATTCACTAATGGTAGATACTGAAAGATTCCCTACCATGAAGCTCTGCTATTTCACTCCCATGGCATAGAGATATGTAACATGTCCTACTATACTGTGTTATACTGTAACTTTTATAGAGGTTTATATGCTGCATCATAAAAGAACTGTCAGGTAAAGAACATGATTGGTAATCTGTCCCCCCCCGCCCCCCACTTTTGGACTATAGGCCAAAGTTACCCATAATGTGAACAAATTTTGCCTAGCAGCTACAAGGGCAACAAATACCTGACACAAAATATTTTAATCTTTGCATAGATTATTTTTTGTTGCCTCCCAGATCCTTTGCTGCTGTTGTAATGAATTAAAAGGAATTTTATATGAATATTTTATTTTATAAATGCAAAACAGGAATTAAAGTGTTATGGCTTCATGTCAAACTTTAGAACTTTTTCCTTGGAATGAACCTACACCCACTTTGGCTTTGCCTTTGTTCTTAATGTACTCAGAGAATCTATTTTTGTTGTTTTCTATATATCTTCCAAGCCTCAGCTGATTCTGATCTATAACATGACATAGTTCCTGGAGATTACCTTATATTCTTCTTTAGTTATGTTCCTCCTTCTTCATTTCCTGTACATTACCTTTTTTTCTCTTCAACATTTCAGAGAGCTCTGCATGTATTCATACTGGCCTCTTAAAATTAATCCCATTTTTCCTTCTTGTGGGAATTATTTCCAATTGTACTTCTAATATACCATTTCATGGGATTCCCCATTCTTCCTGGAGATCTTTCTACTTAAGCCACTGGATTTGAAGCCAGAAAACCAGACTTGCTTTCCCACTGAGATAATAAAAAATCTGCTCTTCTGAAGTCCATTCTGCAGGTCTCACTCTTCAATTCCTCCTCCTCTGGATATTATGAATAACATGATTACTTTCCTCCAAGATGTTAGTCACTATTTTTTTCAACCAGTTCCTGTCCGTTGGTGAGGATTTGGTCCAGGACAGCAGACTCTCTTATTCTTTCAGTTGTCAGGAAGAGAGAACAAGAACTTGTTGGACCTGTGACTCTTGACAGACTTTGATTACAGTAGATGCCAGAGTAATTGAAATCTCCCATTACCTCTGTCAAATGCTTCTTTGAAAGGCTGATGCAGAAAGCCTGCCTAGCTGGTATATAATAAACTCCCATGATGCTATCCTTTTTATTTATCTCTCTCTGTCTCCCTATCCATCCATCCATCCATCGCGAAACTCCCATCCTTTCTGTTAGGTCTGTTCCTTTGGAATAAAGTGTAACCTTTCAGTGATGTGCGCCAATGACAAGTATCCTCTCACTAAATGTCAGTGATGCCTGTGATTTTAAGTGTTATGATCATATTCAGGTGTCCTAAAAGCTACTAAAATATTATTTTTGATGCATGAATATATGAGTTTGCGGGTAACACAGACATTAAGCATTTACGATTTTTCACACTGGGATAGATTAGCTATCCTACATCTAAGTGAGAGCACTGGGGGCAAGGGAGAACCACCTTTCTTTTTCTCTTAAATCCATATGAAATGTGGATTGTTTTCTTTTGTTCCCATCTGGTTTTGTTAACCTGCCCTTCTTTTTATCTTCTGTTGTTTTTCTTGTTTTTAATGTTTTAAACAGTTTATAAACCACCAGAGTTGCTGGGGAGTTGGGCAGTATATAAATTTAATAAATTATTATTAGTAGTAATATAGTAGTAGAATCTGCAACATAGAGAAGAAAAGATGAGTAGAATAAGCAGATTGAAAATACATATTACATTGCATGAGTTCCAGATGGCTGAAATATGAACAATTAATAACATTCAAATTCCCTTTAGAATCCTATATTACTGGCTTTGTTTGCAACTGAATTATATAACATATGTTGATATAATCACTGACGTTCTATTACAGGGTCAGTAAAATATTTACACAAGGAATATTTAAGATAAATATAATGGCTTCTATTCTGGTATTTCCTTTTAACCTGATATATTTGTTTTTTCTTGTTGGTAATAATCATAGTAATATATTTCAAGAGTGCTATAAAATATGGGATGATTAACTCTTCCATCTGACTCCCTTTAAGTCAGATTTCTTGGATAATGGCATGCTAATTTGCAAATGTCATTAAAAAATACAGAGTATGAGTGTTGTCTTTCTTGATAACAGATTTTTTTCATGTACAACATTCCCCAAGCCTCAGCAATTCAACAATTATAGTTAATTATTGATAAAGTAAAATCATTATTTATTCCTGTAACATTAATTCTATGAAATTCCATGTTTTTCTATATATTTAATCAATACTATATAGTTATTTCTGTCTTTATAATATTTCATATTTTCCCATCGTGACAGTTGATAAAAATACCCTCTGACCCTAAAACCTGCAATATCTTTAAACAAATGAGAAGAATGAGAATTAAAATCTGAAAATCAGTGAGTTCTTCATTAGTCTTCAGATCATCTGAAGGCATCATCAGTCTTAAAAAAGTCTATAAAACAAACACATATTCACTACACTATCATATTTTACTTGACACCAAGTAAAATACATTCTACTTTATCATAATAACATTCTTTTTTTTCTCTACTGGGCCAGTGTGACTAGTTATGGAATGTGGGAATATGTTTCAATATTATTGTCCCTGAATAATATCATGCAGTTTGACCACATACAATAACTCTGTGTTAGAATAGTAATGCAATGAGATAACCAATATTTCCAGAAGGATTTTGCTTAATGCAACATTGGAAACTGGTTTCTTTAAGAAATTGAAATAATTTTGAACCTCTTCCTTTTGTTGTAAAAAAATGCAGGCTTTGTGTCAGTTTGATTGTAGGCTCAGCGGGTGATATTGTATAGATTGGCTGCGCTCAGCAGCAGGAGGCTACTTGTCCCATTCAGAATTTCTCAGGAAGGTAGTTAAGAAAGACAGGTTCTCTTATTCCATAACAATTTAAAGTTTTATTTTTCAGAACTTTCCATATATTGTCTTAAAAGCCTCTGCTATGAATCTCTGTGGATTCAACTTAGAAAGACATGAAGAGAAAACTTTAAGATGCAATCCGTAATTCACATATGCTTGATTTTTTCTTTGCCATCTGTATAATAAATAAACTTTTTAAAAAATAAAATGATAGGAAACCAAGATATTCACTGATGCCTATATTCACGTACTCTGTTGTTCCTATAGCTACAAAATCCTTTCTTTTTTCGATTAAAAGAAACACTTCTTACATACTGTGTAGTCTTTAGCACTTAATTCATCTACACATGGAAATGGGAAAAACTGTAGGTTGCTTAGTGATGATTCAAATGTTGCAGGCATATCTACCAAAATGTTCTTTAGTTTTGTATCATAACCTACTTTAATGTCAGAGGTTTAGCCCAAAGGAATCTTGACATTACTCTTAACATTTTTTATTTTAGACAGATCTTGAGGCCATTTAACCCCATTTCCTTTCTCTAAGATAATTCTGGGTTTTATTTTGTTTTATTTGCTTCTCTCATGATAAATCTGCTGTTTTGCTGGGAAAAGAACATCCAATCTGTCTCACAGTTTTGCTTTTAGAGCTATGGAATTTACTTGTCTTAAGCTACACATGTATAGAGTTGATTACTATCAAGTATGGCATGGCATAGGAAAATGTTGAAGTTAGTTGTATCTTTTAGAAGCTCCAGTGATGTTGTTAACAGATATCAGTCATAATCTGGGCATTAGCATTATACTGATTCTACTGCCTTGTTTAGCCTTGTTAAGCTCTTACTTCAGCTATACTCACCAATAATGGTATGTGGAATCCTTTTTTCCTTAGGTGTTAGTCAGCTGTCTGTCTAACTTAATTTGTGACCTCTGATCAAAAATAGAGTAACCTACAAAAATAAGTTTACATAATACAGTATATGTAAAGAAATGTAATACTTATGCTCATGTTTTCATAACAACATTGAACAGATTTGCAAAGTATTAAGCAGTATGTGTAAACAAGATAAACTTAGAAATAAGAAGTACTTTTAAGTAATACACAATGTTGTGTAGCTATAACATAAACATCTGAAGGGTTCAGTTGCTAAAAGTGTCCATGCACAAGTCATAACAGTTTCATAGTGTCCACATTGTCCAAATATTGTAAACTTCATTGGATCATTTCATTTATTGTAATGGAACAGTTGTTTTAGTGACATAATTACCTACCTAGAGTTTTCATAATTTGGCAGTATATACATGTTGGACAATAAATATATATACTAAGTTAAATGGTCTTAAATAATTATCTCAACTGCCTGCTAAATATGAGATGTGTCATTGATGTTATTCATTCTGAATGAATTATGCCTGACTACTACATCTTCATTTCTTTGTGCAAATAATATGAAATATCAGTTTTGCTTCAAATATATGTTTTTTACTGTCTAGTCTACAGAGTTATAAATGTAGTCATCCTAAATTGAGATACATGATTCCAGCTTTGGTCATGTTTCTTAATTTCAATATATAGCATGATTTAAGATTTTAAGAAGTCCATTAATGTACAATTTGAATGCCTGAATGTGCTCCTAAAAGACTGGTAATTGGGATTTATGGAAGCAGGATCATGCTAAAGAATAAAAGTAGAGTTTCCAGTTGCAAGGACATTAGGCAAAGTCAGTCTGAAAATGATGAGAGAAAATGGTTCAAAGAAACAGTTTTCCTACAGTGATATTGAAGCGTTTCTCTGAGCATACGTTCCCTCACAGAGTTGTTGTGAGAATAAATGAACATAAGGCAATGAAAGATGTTGTGAGCCATGCCACCTTTTGGAAGAAGACCTGTATCTAAATAGAAAATACAAAACTTAAACAAGTTATATTTTCTAGCTAGAAATAGGTGGGTCAAATGCTTATAATTTAAGAAAAACCTTGTTATATTAAACCAAATGTCATTTCATTTACCATCTGTTTATAAAGTATTTCCAAGACTTATTCCATACTATTCAGAAGCAAGCCTACACTGGATATAACAGAACTTATTTCCACAAATTTTGACAGAATTTTTCACCTATTCCACAGTGGAATGCTACTGGGCAGTAGTTATCTCTTTTGAACTTGATGGGGGGAAAAATGCAACAAGCTATGGTAGGTAGGGCATATAGATAAAACAGTGAGTGCCTGGTGATATTTGTAAGGTAAAAGTGTATTTTTTTAATATGGTACCCATAATGTTGAAACCTGGGAAAATGAAATATTACATTTAAAGGCCTGATTGCATCATTCGCTTTTGGGGCTGGGTTAAGCTCAGCCCTTCTGAGGTTAAGAACCTTAGCAAGACCTCCAGCCCTTCACTGTTGTGGTGCTGATGATGTACGTAATAGCTATGGTATTCTGTATATTCTATCATTTCTGCATTTGTCACAATCTCACTAACTGCTATTTCATGTGAATGCACAATCTCCATATTAATTTTTACTAGAATGGACTGGCATATTATTTTATTGTTTATAAAGTTATACTATTGTGTTATTACTGTTGCATGACACATTTCTTCTTGCAGATAAAATGCTTATGTTACAATTGGGGAATAATTAATGCAGACAAAAAGTTAGATGCAAACTATCAGGCTGGCTTCAGGGAAAGGAGATCTACAATAGTCTGCTGTTTGATTCTGCACCATTTGATAGATCAATACCCATGAGGTACCAATTTACAACTATATGTAGCTTTTCTTGATTTCAAAGCAGCCTTTGATTTGGACACAAGAACACTTTTATGGAACAAGCTCAAAAACTCCAACACTGACAAATGTTTGTTGTTATTAATGTCCGAATTATAAGAAAATGCCAGTCTCAGAATTAGATGCAACCATGCAGGGAATCCTTTGGGTTGAATCTCAACTTTAAAGTGAGTGAGGCAAGGACTGTTGTTTAATATTTGTATAATCTCTTTGATCAAATATCTAAAGGACTTGACTTACATGTTCTAAAGATGGCAAATGGTTATCAATCATATTCAGGCACAATGAGAGTGGGTTGCAGGGGCAGAACATGGTCAGAAAAGTCACAGTGGTGACCATGACTGCATTATTGAAGCCCTGATCCCCCCCCCCCTTTAAAAAAAAAGTGCATTGCACATTCTACTTTATGGAGGCAGTGCCATAATCCTCTCAATAATCTAGATCAAGACTCAGAAGAGAACTCAAGGTTTTTGTCCAGCATTGTGAGGTTAAGCAATTAGTAATAAACCAAAGTTTTCCTATTTTTTAACAATACCACAACCTATAACTGGAACATGGGTAATCAAACAACTAAGCAAGCCAAATGCTTTAAATATCTTGGTATAGTATTCTACCCCTTCAGAAGAAACAAAGGTTCAATCTAATTATGTGTCCTTCATGTCCATAACAGTGCTTCTGCTATTTTAAGATTGCACCAGAGATAAAAAGGATCCTTTTTTTTTCCAGCTACAGTTAAATTATTCAGTACAAAGTTTGCTGCATTACCTTATGGGACACAACTGGGACTTGATTGAAGTTTTGCTCCTTGTAAGAATGAATATGTGCCAAATGTTGCCCCGAGATTAGAGACAACAATAGGGACCATACTGTGGTTGGTAAAGAATTCTATTTACCTGGATAAGGCTCAGCCTGTCCCTTACAGTGCTGCTTTCACTAAACTGACAATTACATATTTCAGTGTTTGGCAAATGTTAACAATAAACTGTTCTCTGGGGGCTTTGCATCTGATTTTTTTCTAATTTCAGGACCAAAAAAATAATAAGACATTGGATCAATCATGCTGAGTTTCAAAATGAGTAGAATCAAAAGGATTGATCAACTACTTAGGAAAACTCACAGGTTCATCCCACCAAAATATCTCTAGTCTCTCAGCTACTGTGGCCTTCCCTAGAGCTTGATTTAATGTTCTTCCCTCAGTAATCTTGAAGGGCAGATTCAGCAAAATCAGGTTATGCCTATATGGATCAGACAACATTGAGTCTATTGGTTTGTTTGTTTGTTTGTTTGTTTGTTTGTTTATATTTCAAATTTAGTCACCACCCATCTCATTCAAAGAGTGACTCTGGTGTGTTTATTTCCTTCCAACCTAAGTGTGGCATATGGGCTTTGTGGCCAGGCTAGCTGCTACTGTGCTGGCATAAGCCAGCAGAAGGAGAACAGAAAAGATAGGAAGAAAAGGCTCAGGTATGGTCTTGAAGTGCAGCTGTGCTACCATGAGATGAACTGCCCTGACTGCTAGCCACAACTATTGTGGGGCCTATTTTCATTGGCCAAGCCTAGTATATGTCAGGTTCAGCCGGCACTGCACGCCTAGGACCTTGCCCAGCCACGCTTTAGTCAATTTCACCGCTCAAGCGCTAGTGCAGAAAGAGGAAATGCAAAACCGGAAGCTAATGAATGGGCCACCTGGCGCCACTTCACTAATCTGGAGTGGATGTATTGTGTTAACGCCAGAGGGCCACG
Source organism: Python bivittatus (assembly GCF_059951505.1). Taxonomy (NCBI): domain Eukaryota; kingdom Metazoa; phylum Chordata; class Lepidosauria; order Squamata; family Pythonidae; genus Python; species Python bivittatus. The sequence goes on from NW_028277034.1 coordinate 26,567,964, forward strand.
GGCGCTATAGACAAAGGAGAGAGCTGTGGAATTGAGGAAGAGATCAGCGCGCGAGGGGATGCCCCCAGCTGTGCGGGACAGAAGCCCCAAGGAAGGCAAGGACCACACCATAGGCAACAACAATCAAAGAAACAAGAGAACTGGGCTGAACCTGCCATTCCAGTGGAAGGGGGGGATTACAGGGGGCAATCTGCAATCTAATTTGTAATATGTAACCTAGCAACGGGGCCCACGGGGGGATTGAGACAACTGTAAAGGAGTAATGTAAATGTACCAAGCCAGTCCTGGCTTTGCTTGTAACCGCTACGTTATGCAAGAGTAAACCTCTTTTGTGAACCACAGGTGTCACGGGAGTTTCTCTGTCGAAAGGGGCAATTCTTACAGTATATAGATATAGAGGACTAAAACCATGGAGGAAACCCACCTCCTCAATTGTAGCGGACATACTGCTAATTTGAGCTGTTAAATGAAAGAGAGAGACAAAGAGAGAGGAAAAAGATGGAAAGACACGTTGCCACATTTGAGCTTATGTTCCTTTGATGCATCATGGCAGGAAGTGTGTTTGAAAAGACTGTGAGGAAAGTTAGTGGCTGGAGAGAGACATCTCTGTGCATGTGCTGATCCATTGGACTGTGCAGGTGCCAGTTCTTTACTTCAGAGGGGGAAGACATCAGCTGGAGGCTTCAATGGGAGAAGGGAAGTGAAAACCCAGACAGAGGGATATGCTAGAACGCAAGGCAGTCATGGACTGAGGGAAATGGCTGCCTGCAGGTACACACCTGGAGCCTTCAGGGAAGCCCCAGAGTCAGAAGGATTGGGACAAAGACCCAGAGGGAGATGATACGTCATGCAACAACTATGCAGAAAAAATTGGCTGAGTTACTTTGGAGTGTGTTTAAAGCTTTTTGTCATGCTTTTAACACCCTCCAAAGTAACTCAGCCATTTTCCTTCTTATCTCTCTCTCTTAGTGAAATGCTGAAGGGGAGCGAGGAGGACAAAGGGGAAAGTTGGTAGCTAAGCAACAGAGTGGGCGGTTGCTAGTGAATAGCCCTGGGAGAGAGGTAGAAAAAGTTAGAAAATGGAAGGTTTGGACACTGTGTTGTAAATAGTTGTTCTTTAATTCCTGTAAATTGATGTACATAGAAAAAAGAAATTAAAACAAAAACAAAAACAAAATTCCTCCACAGTTTCTGTCTCTGTGAAGCAATTGTCCTCCTTAAAGACATACACATACACCTAACTGAAAAGAACCCATAGTCACACTGTGACACTAAAACAAAAAAACTACTTCCACTGAACAGATGAATTTTACATGTTACTCTATAGCAAACAGAGATCCTATTCAGTTACCTACTTAGTTGCCAAATTCTGCTATATCACATCATGGATAACACATAAAATGGTCATCATTATGGGACAAGATAGCTAATATGGAAGGATTGTCCCAAGAAGAAATGAAACTCAGAAAAGTTAGGCAAGGATAAAAGTAGATAACCTATGAATAGTGCAAGGCAGGAGTCCAGTTTGACAACCATCCCTGACTAGGAAAATAAAGTTAGCCTAAAAAACAGTCTAATAAGAAGGATAAGGAACCAAACTTGGAAGTTTTCTCTCTTTCTGAAATAGGTGGGAAAGAAAGGCAAAGAGTGTGTTAGGATCAGGTAAAAGGAGAAATGCATAAAGCTTTCCTACCCTGCAGTGTTGTGCTCTGCAAGTGTTACTTCTCTGCCACAAAAAGAATAAGAAGCAGTTTTGAAGAGTCTTGATTGGTAATGTTTCAGCCAGAGGAAGAGAGAGAGGCTCAAAGACTCATTAGAATGGAAAAGTGGCCAATAGATTGACTGTGGAAGGGTCAAAGCTTGAACAGCCAAGAGGAGAAGAACCAGCCAAAAATGTGGAGCCAAAGAAGAAGGATGGGACTGGAGATGAGAAAAACTGCTATAAGGCTATTTTGCAGACCCAGCTGTTGTTTGGGTGCATTTTGACAAGGCAGGACAGAAGAGTTAAAATGTACTGAGTCTTTAAGACTATTCCATTTGAAAGGGAGAGTTCTAAAGCAGTTCTGGGAAGAAACAACTCAGAGCCTGTGCATATAAGAGAGGGAAATGAAGTGCTAGCTCTCAGCAACCTCCTGACCCATGGAAATGAAATGAGTGGTTTTGGGTCAGTCATTATGTCTCAGACCTCTCTGAGTTGTTCTGGGGGAAAATGGTAGAAAGAGTCCTGAGGTCTCAGAAGAAAAGAAAGATAAAAAATGAATGAATTAAGAAACAGATATGAACAAATGCACATGAAAAGCTTACAAGATAGGTATTGACATGCCCCAAACGCTATGAATGACACATACATATTCTCATTCCATACTCAAAGGTACATCCTTTTTTTAATGGGAAAGACATGGACAAGGCATCTGTGCAGAGTTGCTATGACTACATCCTACTCATACTTAAAACAATGCAGAAAGGGTGGTGTGCCACAGGGTGCCATCCAAGTCAGCATGATTTGTGATTGTCAGTTGCCAATGACATATGATGCTACATTTCTATTCTTTGGTGGCATTTGTGATGCGAATAGCTGGCATAGGAGCTATTTTGAAAACTCACTTGGCCTTTTGTGTATGTGGATCTTGCATGGGGTTCTGTAACTTAAAACCAATAGCAGCAGTTAAAAATGTAGTTGAAATAAGTAACCAGCCTACTTATGAATTTAATTTGTTCTTACCTGACTATTTTAACAGTTCAGATCAAGAAGAATTGAAATGACCAGGAGAGGAAATGTTAGAATGAAACTACTACCCAGTACTTTTCCTCTGGTTCTTAGAGAAGATAAACAAAAGCCATTACTTCTGTTGTTTATATATGAAAAAATAGTTTCCTTTGCCAGAAGGAGCTCTCAGGATGACTCACAAATCTCTGATTCAGATTTTTGCCAGCTTTCTTCTCTAATCATTACGATCTACTTGTGAATTTCTTGGCTTTTTCTTCCTCATAATAGATACAAAGATATGCTGAAAGTCAAAAGATGCTGGTAAGTTACGGTAACTCCAGGATTATTTTTTGTGAATTCTGTTGGTAAATGTGACCCTCACCATTTTTTCTTATCTGTTTTGGAATTAGTCTATGAATCCTATTAAATTGATATGTTCATACAAAAATCTTGTTTTTAAGATAGTCTAGAGTGGAATCTAGGTTTTGGATAAAACAACAAAAACTGCACCCTGAAAGTTAGAATGTTTGCAAACACTGTAAAACAGGGTTCCTCATCCTTGGCAATGTGAAGATGTGTGGTCTTCAACTTGGCTGGCTAGGGAATTCTGGGAGTTGAAGTCCACACATCTTCAAGTCGCCAAGGTTGAGGAACCCTGCTGTAAAATATTCAGCCCCAAATCACTAGATCCTTTAAAATGTTGTATAAAAAAGCACCACAGTGAGTCACATGACACCAATGTTTGTATCAGGGAGGAATTTGTTTATTCACTCACAGTCCCAAATTACTAACTGTTGCTGCTTATCCAATTAATTTTTCATCCCAGGTACTTCTCTTTGCAGCCCAGTTCAGAAACTCAGACATGGAATCTCATAACCTTCCACCTCTCCTATCCCTCTCCTTTTGCTGACTTACCTTTAAATCTATGATGGATGTGTTTGGTCAATGGGACAAAAATAACACATGAGGCATAAATATCATAATTGTGCATGCACAGCTTAACATTGATTCAGAAGTGCCTTATACCTGTACAAGGCACAATCAACTCTGTGATTCATTAAAACAGCCAGTCTTTTTGTTCATCCTTTTGTGAACTTAAAGAAAAAGTGCAGCTCCTATAAGGAGCTGATTCATGTAAGCTAATATGATCCTTAAAGCAACCACATGTTTTTTCCAGCCTTGGCAAAATCTGAAGAGGCTGCTTTAATGAACAACAATGAGATGCTCTGCTAGGTCTAGTTTCAAAGCACTTTTTCCAAATCATTTTTTAAAGTTTACACAACACTCGTTAGGTACTAAATTAAAACTCTAGATCATTCCAGTTCCCATCTGGACCCCACAGATTCATCTGTTTTGAGAAGAACTGACAGTTTCATGAAAAATAGTTGTTTGAAATAAAAATAGCTGGTGCTATTCTGGAGATGGTATTCTAGATGCTGTTCTATTTGCCTGTTGTCTATATCTGAAATATCACAAACACTTCCAGCTCAGATAATTCACTTCTGGAAAAAGTCCTGAACCATCCCTGGAATGGCCTGAATGGCATGGTCCAGAGAAGAAGTAGAAAAATAGGCTTCCATATATAAAATATATGCAATAACAGAAAGTTCAATTTCCATCAGATTACACCAACCATTGTGAAGCTGATCTGATAACTTTTTAGAAATTACTCTCCCAAACTAGAAATGTGTTCTGGGGAAAGAGACCTGTTTGGGGGACAAACCTTTCCAGAACATTATAAATTGTTTCCCCTTCAAGACATTAACATCCAGAAAAAAATAGATGTTGCAGTTCTCATATGTATTAGTGACTTTCCAAATATAACAGTGGCTTTCAGAGAATAGAGTTAAAATAAATGATGGAGAAAAGGGATGGCAGTCATTGTTTGCCCAGTGCCCAGATATGTTTGGTTACCATGACTGGGAACAGAGCATAGCAGACAAAGTTATTGTTACAAAGGACAATTCCAATAATGTGATGTAAACAAATAGCCATGTACACCAAGTAGATTTTTGATATAACTTGAACAGTTGAATTAAATACATACACATACATATATGTACAGTATATGCATATATACATATGGAACTGCTGTGACGTTATCTCTCTCTTTAATTCCTCTTTTTACTTTTTATTTTTGCCAAGTTAACATTTTTTGCTATTATTGCTATTCTTCTTCCTGATTTATTTTGATGTTCCTTTACTGAGTTTAGTGACCTGACATTTTAAATTCCCCAGTTATTTCTAAGTTCAATCGCTTGTCTATTATTGCAAAAATCTGTATGGTTATACTTTTAAAAGGTTAATTTAATGCAGTAAGTTTATTGTGTATTCCCCCTGCAAGATATTTCACCTTTTATTCTTGTTTTTCTTTACTTGTTTGTAGATATTAGCTACAGCACAAAATGATAGAAACAAAATTCCAAATCAAAAGGGGACTGGTCTTACAGCAGGTTCATATATGTAACTGTAAATGTGCCAAATTCAGCATTTACATTCCAGTAAACATGTTTAATCTTTTTATTCCATATCATCAAAGTGATACATTTTGGATTTACAGATTACACATTTACATGCAATGATGACTAATCAACGCCCAGCTGAGACAGATTAGCCTAGAGTAAAAATATGCTCTGTCCATATTGTTCTTCAAAGGCTTTTTCTTTTAACTTATTAAAAGCCTTCTCTTATTTCTTACAGGTCTTCCCAACAATTCTTCATTCACTGTAATCCACTTGTATAATGCTTGGGTTCCAGAATGGACAAATGGGAGGAAGAAATAAAGAGCTGGTCTCTAAAGCACCTGAAATACTGCTGTGCAATGGGAAGAATAAGAAAGTATTTTGGTTCTGGGTACTGAACAGTGATATGAGTGATTTAGCATTCTAGTCAACTCTGACAGCATCAGATAAAGATTTTAATAAGCACAAACACTAATCAGAATAATGCCAGGATAAGAAATTTCAACATTCTGAATAAACTATGGGTGTATATATATATATACATATACCCATTGCTTATACCTAACATAAACACAAGGAGAATATGTAATGTTGCTATGTAGAAAATACACTAGATTTCAAAAAATTAACAGCCTTCAGGGTGTTCGTTCACTGTAAAACTAATTTCACACCTAGTCTATTATGTAATGTGGTATGAAAATAGTTCTTTGCTTCAAGACATCATGATGAGATTTTGGGTCACACTGATTTAGTTGTGTTTAGTGAAAAGGAAAATATACAGGCAAACCTCTTGTGATCTTGTGAAAATATTTATATTTTCTTTTCTTTTAGGCAAATGTTTCTGTATTGCTACAAGCAACATATTCACATTATGACTACTTCACTAAGATCTGTCAGGAATAATAATGCTAATACTGATATATTACCTATAAATTACTTAACTGAACAGTAATTTGTGTAATCAAGACAGCTGTTATATCATTAAAATAACTAGCATAGATGCCTCCCTAGGACCTAGAAAGTCAAGGACTTTTGAATGATCTATCTATCTGTCTGTCTGTGAGTCTATGAGTTATTTACAATCATACTTTCATTCTTTGGTACTATCATATTAAATTCAAAGCCAAGAGCAGAAACTAAAGGCATAACTGATGCCTTCAGATTTTGGTATTGCTTCTATATCACTTTTTTTTTTTTTTTAACATTAGGTTTCTACATTAGCATCTTACTATCATTGTATTGTTAACATTTCTTACTATTTACATTTTTATTATTTTTTCTACTTTTTCAAATTGAACCCTCTTCTGCCCAGCAATGATGAATTTTTAAGTCAGATTTTCATATTCAAATCCATAAAGTCTGCTACTATATGTGAGGATTAGTGCATTAATTCAACAAAGATTAATGCAGCAATTCAACAAAGAATAAAACGAGACACCCTGACCACCTCCTAAAGCCACAAAGAGGACACAACAGGAATTTTTGTAGACTTCCTTATTCCATAACAGGCTATGATGATAGAATATTAAAGATGCTGATATTCTTAAAAATCCAAAGTAGAGCAGTGAAAGTCCTGTTCCAAGAACATTCAGTCCAGCTGATCTGGGCTGGTATGACAGGCAGGCTACAAATACTGCATGAGTTTATCTAACATGTGTTAAAGATTTTTTCCCCCTGATTTAAATAAGAAGCGCCAGCTGATTATATAAAAACAGCAATTATGCACAGTGTATCTGTGGAAAATAGCTATACTATCCCCAACAAATTATAACACACACACACACACACACACACACACACACATTGGTTATGAATTAGTGTAAGTTACATAATTGAAAAATCTAAGCAAAGAAATGAAAACAAAAATTATATTGCTCATAAAAATTCAACCAGTGTGAAACTTCCGGTGGAGGCATGGGAAGCTAAACACATCTCCATGGAGAGCGGAGACTATGACCACAGCAAAGACTGAAGAACCAGTGAGTAGACAGTTCTTCAGAACCTCTCCAGACAAGGTGAGGACCAGAGATCACCCACATGTGCTCTGGACAGCTACTTCTCATGTGGAGACTGCAGGATAGTGGTCTTCCATGGGTTTGAGTGCTGGGAGATGAGGGGATTACTTATCAAGCTCAGAACCATGGTGGAGCCTTTAAAGGATGCTAAGTTCAGTAACATCACTTCAAATCACTTTAGGAAATTGCTTATCTAACCATCTTAAAGCTATTATCTTTGGAATGACAAGTCTGAAAAACCACCTGGTAAGTCTATCTCTGAAGAAAAGAAAAATTAACTACAAGTTTAAGAACTTAAAGAATTTGAAATAAGTGGCAAAAGCCAAATAAGATTTTGAACCAAGAAAGTTATAAACAAATTAAGGGTCCACACAAATTTGCAATATTGAATCTTTTACTATAAGGTTTTAAAACTAACAATATAAAATAAACAGCTTTTCATGGGAACAAAAATTATGTGGTCTACTGTAAGTCATAACACAGATTAGTGATGTTGTGATTTAAATTAGACACTAGAGGAGACTAAAGATTCCAGACAAAAAAAAAGGGGGGGGGATTGTCTTTGGTTTTGATTAGGATTGGGATATACAAAATGACATAAAACACTATAACGTTTGAAATATTAAAGGATATCTTCAAAGAATGGGGCCAGAAATTAGCAGCCACAATATCACAATATCAACAACAATGTCTGCATCTACAGATAGACTATGTTTAAAGGATGTAAATGAAGGAATGACAGATATGAAACAAATCTTGCTTGATGCAGAAATAGTAAAATCAGAAATATTGGTTTAAAAAATGTGTGGATTACAAGACAGAGAAAGTATTTAAAGTGGAAGTACAAGTGACAGGCCAAGAGAATGACTTGGATAAGGATTGTTTACTGGGTATACAAAAACGCTGGCTGAACTTTTAAAAATTAAATGGGAAATACAAATGATAAACCAAGAGAATAACCTGGATAATGTATTTTTATTAGATTTACTAAAGAGGCTTGTTAAAGCCTTGAAGAAGCCTATGCAGTGGGAAAGAAGAATTGAAGAGAGATCAAATCCTATGTCAATAGTTGAATGAACTAAAGATTAAAATTTTCACATGTAAAAGGAGGGGATATAAAGTTGGTTTATTTGATCAAAGTTAAAATAAGACACATTGTTATGAAATTCTGGCAACCCTATATGGACTTTTTGCTGACACCAGGACTGAAAAGTCTTATGGATTTGCTTATAGATAAGGGATGGGTTATGGGAAGAAGAGATATCTGCTTATCTCTTATAGAGTGTGAAGAACTGCCAAACATGTTTATACATGTTGTGATGAAGATCAGAAGTCACTTCTTTATGCATTTCTTTTCTTTTTCTTTATTTCACTTTTTCTTTTTTTCTTTTTTTCTTTTTACTTTCTTTTTCTCTCTCTGAGTTTAGTTTGTATTAGTTTTTATTACTGTAATTAAAATAATATATATATGATTTTATATATATTTTATAAATATATATATTTATATATATATAAAAAACAAATTCAGCAGGTGCCAATGGGTATTTATATATTTATATTTATACATAATTTTTATTGAAGATTTTAATTACAGTAATAAAACTATTACAAAGTAAATTCAAAAGGGGAAAAAAGTCTTCCTACTGACCTTGGCTAATCTCAAAAAGCAAAGGGGCATTGACCTAGTTGAAAGATCACCAAAAGTGGCAGCCAAGAAAGCTAATGCCACCTCATCCTCAGAATTTGACCTCAAAGGGAACCTCCTATGAATGCTATCCACTGCACACATACTGAAAATTGGACTCTGATGAATGGAAAGAACCAAGGCTGTATTATTACTTTTGTATACAAGCAATATAGAAGAAGCCTGTGTGTGCGTGTGTGGTTTCTAGACTTCTCAAGAGGTCCAGTACCTCTTCCTCTGGTACTTCTCAAGAGGCAGACTTTGTTGCATAATTGTTATACATGACAATGGCAACACCTAGCTGATTTGGCTGATCTTGAAAAGAACTAGGCAAAATCAGAGTTGTAAACTAGACTGGAAATAAGGAATAGTAAAATACTTCTACATCATGTCAAATAAATAAATAAATAAATAAATAGATAAATAAATAAATAAATAAATCCCACCAAACTCCACATAGAAGTTGCAAGAATCTAAGAGACTTTGTATTTTTTATACATGCAAATACTACAGTAGTTGTGCTGCTTTGTTTAGATTAAACAGAAACTGTTTTCCTAAAATTATAAGAAATTAGTAAGCAGAAAGAATGTCAGGATTGTTTGGTATAAAAATCACTGTAATAAATCATTGTAAAGGAGGATAATTTTTTTCTACTTTGCACTATAATATTTATGATAAAAAAGAGAAAGTGATACAGATAATGCTAGCATGGATTTGCAAACCATCACTTCTGTTCCAATAACAATATTTAGTTACTGTTGCAAGTTCCTATTAAGCTCCTGCTGAATTCTTTAACAATTTTTCTTAACTGAGGGATCAGCAGGAGTTGGATTACACCTCTGAAAAGTATTGATGTTTGGCTAGGGTTAAAAAAAAAAATCCTTATATATCAACATATTATTAGAATAGTCATGTGCCCAGGGAAGATAAGATACTCTTAGATCTTGGAAGAATAAAAGGTATGGTTTAATTAATCTAGAATATGAGTATTGTATATCATTAATTTGACAAGTTATGTTTGAAGACAATCAATGCATAGACAGTGCTGAAGAACTATAGAATAAAATGTTAATATTTAACATTTTATTGTTATGAAAGCCCATAATGTGTTTTCTAATGCATCCATTTACAATGTATTTCAACTCCAGGAAATGAGAGGTGAAAGGAATGAGGAGAGGAAAGCTTGGTGAAATTTCCAGGTTCAAGGTCTAGATTTTTATTTCTATTACAACTAAAACAGATACATGATGTTCTTGTTTTAATCATTTATCTTATTGATACTCTTATGCATCAGTCTCTATACTCTATGAGAATGCTGATAAGAAGGTGTTAGAACTATAGCTGGCTATCAGCATGACTGATGTGGGAGGAATTATTTTTATCCCCAATGACCCAGAGGTTAAATTGGGTTAACACTAGCTAGTCCCATCTGCTGTTGGGTTTGCATGTCGACATGATGGACTGACTTCCTTATGATCCAGTTAAGCTTATCATGTACTTTTTCCAAAACCTGGTTCTCAAAGAAGAATTCTCACTTGTGGGATGCCACAGGGTTCAACACTTTTTTCCCTTCTGTTTAGCATCTTCATGAAACTGTTGGGTGAGGTTATCCATCAAACCTGAGTCCAGGATTATCAATACACTGATGATACTCAGCTATACATCTTGTTCCTTAACTGTCAAAGTGCTGTTATCAATGCACTTGTCCCAGTGTCTGGAGGACATGGGTCTAGAAGGGAGAAAGATTTAGGCTAAATTCTGACAGGATCAAATGGTACTTACATATTTGGTCTTGAATGGAATAGCAACTCCTCCTTTGAGACTAGTTCACAACCTAGAGTGTTGTCTTGGACTCACATTAAATTAGGAATTTTTGTATTTTGTAAAACACTACTATTTCAAGAACACTGCCAGTAGCTTATTTTAATAAAATTACATGGTAGTTCCATATTGTGTTGTAGATAGGCTTATAGGTCATGTTTGCACAAAATGACTGATCTGTACAGCTGTCCCACATATTTAAACTTACCCAGGGTAATGTAATGTAATGTAATGTAATGTAATGTAATGTAATGTAATGTAATGTAATGTAATGTAATGTAATGTAATGTATATATATATATATATATATACATACACACACACACACACACACATACACTCTTACATAGTTGCCAATATCCTAAGCAAAGGGAAAATGGTTATTTTCAACATTGTTCCAGCTGCTCAAAAACAAAATATGATGCTATCATTTCCTGATATTTTTTTCCCTATGGAAAAATTGGGGGAAAAATTGGTGCCCAATTGGGATCACTAATGTGGATAGAATTGGGTGGGAGGTTTTCCTCCATGTTCACAGGGCAGTACTAGAGCTTGTTTCTGTTCCAGAAGCTGCTTACGAAGTTTAACCTACAATCAATCCTTCTTGCTTGTCTGCATGACATAACTGATGTGGGAGGAATTATTTTTATCCCCAATGACCCAGAGGTTACATTGGGTTAACACTAGCTAGTCCCATCTGCTGTTGGGTTTGCATGTCGACATGATGGACTGACTTCCTTATGATCCAGTTAAGCTTATCATGTGAATAGGGCCATATTTTTTACAGACAGGATTGCTAAAAACAGTTTATATTTTTGTTTCCTAGGAAACGTCAGATCTTCAAAACTTTGTGAACTGTGGCCCATGAATATTACAGGGCTAACAATTTCCATTTGGTATTCTGGAAGGCCATTCCTAACATGAATATTTTCGGTCTGTGGGCCAACCTGCAATCAACAGCCACAGACATTTCTGATATAGTACAGACTGTCAGAAATTCATTATGTCAGTTCTTCCTTCCTCTCCTCTTTCTTTTCAACTCTCATTCCTGTGAAAGCTTCTGAGGAGCAATAAGCATATTCTTTCTGTATTTTTAAGGAGATTCCATTTATTTTCAGTAGGTATTTCTGCAAATCTCAGAGTTCCAGCAAGCATTCTTGAGTTTTCATTCCATTTCTGTTGACATGGAAAAACTGCTTAAGAATTCTGCACCAGTCTAAAAGGACATCTCCAGTCCTCATACAACATTAGAAGTGTTGCAGAGCTAAGCCAATTTATTCTATCTGTAGTGCACATGAAACTGAAGCAAATCTAGTATTTCTATTTGCAATGCCTTAAAATGCTGAGGCTGTGGCAAAGTCAGTTTTACCTTTGATTTTTTTTTTCTATCACCCTTTCCTGAATAGAAGAAAACTATTAATCTCTCCCATGTTTATACTGTTTCAGTTTACAAAATATATCTGGTTAACTTCCTCTTTAAGGGTCAGGGATCCATCTTCCATCTCATGGAACAGCATGGTGCTTTGCAGTGAACTGCTCTCTAACCAGAGAGGAGAAACCAATAGAACTCTTGCTAGTTTCATTCCTGCTCACTTTGCTGGGTTATTGTACACCTGGTAAGTGTAGCAAAGATTTATGAACACTCAAAATAATCAAGAACAATCCCAGCTACATTCCTCCATTCTCACTACCAGAGCAATGAATAATCATAACCAGTGCTATAGTGAGAAGCCTCTGGTTGCAAAATGCAGACTTGTTATTCTTTCAGTTTCACAGTTTGCTTTAATTCTTAAATCAGAAGACAAAGAATGGTGCCTTTTCAGCCTGGTAGGTTCCCCTCATAGCAGCTGCTTGCGTATTTATTTATTGTAACTGGCCAAACAAATGCGCACATGTAATGAAAACTGGGATGAGGAGTAATTTATTTCCTTTATGCTATTTGCAAAGTGGGAGCAAGGGGATTTTTGTTACTCTAGCAATTGCAACACCTCAGGGAGCTAAGCTCTGATTGAACTTCTTCTCTCTCTCTCTTTCTCTCTCACTTCTCCCTTAACCATGGGAAACAATGATTGGTTCATTGTGGCTGGCAGAAGTGAAGATGATTCGGTTTAGGTTTCATACTGGTTTTGAAGACCTGGGCAACAAAAGTGGTAATGTTTTGGAAGTGCGTGCATTTTCTGTTAGGATATAATTAATAAAGGAGCAACTGCAGGCTACTTATATTCCATCTAGATACTATCACATACACAAAACAGCAAGAATCCTTCTATATAAAGATTTTACCGACTGGACAATTTAACTCTCTGAACTGAAGACTGTTCTTCAGTTGATCAAAGAGAATTTTAAGATCAAGAGTGCTTTTTAGAGATCAGAGTTAGTGAGAAAATAAACTTAATGGAGTAAGCTTTAATTTACTTTGCCTCTCATTATCCTTATTAACACAAACTCCCATACAACAGACAAAAAACTAGGCAGGAAATTAGCCTGTACAATACATGAAGAGATATCTTATATCCAGTATATATAAGATCTCTGAAAATCTTCAGGAGTGGGACAGAACACAAAGTGTTGTAAATGGACTGCAGTGATAACAACTTAAAAAAGGGCAAACGATTAATAGGAAAGCAACTGACTTTGGGGATCTTCAAATGCTGTAGAGGAAGACTTGTTAGCACTTGTTTCAGTAGTCATAGACAGCACTATGATAATAAAAAGAAAAATTGATGGTAATTCATTCTGCCAAGAGTGAAGAAAAAGGAAGATCTGGAACCTCATCATTACTGAAAGTATATTCCATCATCATAACTTTGAATTATTTTAGAAGTAATCATGCATGAGACACAGAACTGTTATTAAAACATAAAGCAGAAATAATAGGAACTGAAAGGAGAACTAATATGCTATAACTTCAAGAATCCTCTTAAATAACTTATCTACTTGTATTGTGGTTGTATTTTAAAAGGGCAAACCTTCTGAAGTAGTTTAAGAGATTATGCTTATTAACTGGTTTATATAGCATAACAAAATACTGTTTTTTTCATATAATAAAAGCAATAGCTTTAAGTTATCCAGGGCAGATATACCATAGTTCCTAATAGTCAAGTGAATTAATTATATTATTAAAAATAATCAATAACAAGGATGAGACATGGTTTATTATTCAAAATATTGGTCAAAATGTATAGCATTATTGACTGTGATGTCAATAATGCATGTCTGTTTTTAATACTGAACCTATCATGCAGTAGTTAATCTTTAATTTGAACTTTTGCTTGATTGTCTGGACACTTAGAAGACATTGTTTTTAATGATTATTACTTTTCAAATATATAATTATGTGTGTGCACATGTGTCTATTGTATGCTGTTTCAATAGCACATATTATATCTTCGCAGTCTTTTAAAAGGAAGATCCCTCTTCCCTTCACACACAAATTATACAATTTATTTTACAATTTCTGGGTAAACTAAATTTTTCAATATTGCTTTCTACCTTTGCAGCTTAGATTTTAAGTGAATATTAAAGAGCTGATTTCTTACAAAGTTTGAGGCTACTTTAATAATCAATTTGGTCTGTAATAGGCTTTTTAGAGACCTGTGGTAAATACCAAGAAAATGAACAAGCTTTAAGTTTAAAGAAAAATGACTTCACAAATTGATTAGGGATAATTGCCTTAATGGATACTTAAAGATAAAGGGATTAAGTGAGAAACCTGAAGTTTCAGCCAATAATCAAAGAAGAATGAATGAATGAATGAATGAATGAATGAATGAATGAATGAATGAATCTCTGTATCTTTCAAAACCCTACCATACCTTAAACTAGTAACCTAGTTCCTATTCTGGGATAGAATGAACCCATTAGCAATTTTTCATTGCAGTCTATTGCAAATAAGCATCACAAGCATAATAATTATCCCGTTGAGCAAGCTATGGAATATTTCACCTTCTTTAGTTTTAAACTATATCATAAATTGTTATACCACATGCTACAGACTATTTCAAATGTTAAAAATAGCAAGATTATCAAATAATTAAAAAAGATTGAATTTATTATTATTATAATCATATACTCATTTAGCCAGAGCTGTTGGAACTTAAATGGACTTACAATGAAGTCTATATCAGTTTATTCAAAAGTCATTGTTTTGTTTCTAAATTAATGGATTTACATATTTAAGAAACTTTAAATTGCTTTTCAGAATTTAAAAGAAATAGAATAAACTTAACTTTGAGAAAAGACATGGCTTATTCCTCTCTAAGGATAGTCCCAAATCTTCAGTTTTCTACACAATGAAAGAAGAACATCAAAGTAAATGTAAAGAGCTAAAACATCCACTAAATGGATTACATGGGAAGTATGAAAATCAAAGCCTAATAATCAAGACTGAAACTTTTGAGGCATATTTTCTTTCCTATTACTATTATTAATAATAATTTGTCAGCTTTGAAAATATAACATGTATTTGTAAACTTTAAGTATCACTCTGCAGGCAGATTTTGATAACATTAACATCAAATTATCCTCTGAATTTTAAATTGAATTTTAAAATTTAAATTGGAAAGAATCAGTTACAACTTATAATTTCATTCATTGTTTTCTATTTTTATGACTTTTCTCACATTGGGAGCAGGTTTTATTGTGCTTCCGTGAAATAAAGTGATAGTATTCAAACAAACTATTGCTTTTCTTGCAAACTGAACAAATTACTTGCAACTTGAATAAAATATTTTATTTATTTTATATTTATTTATATTTCAAATTTAGTCACCACCCATCTCACTCAAATAATTCATACTTTGGGAAGAATCTTGCACTGCTTTAAACCCCTTTGTGTTTTAATACATTCCAAGAAGTCCAAATCATGATTTTTTTACAGATCATTCTTATATATGGCTAAGATAAATTTTAAAACTAGCATAAAGCCTGTCACTATTTAGTGCTACCAGATGGATTTTCAATAATATTTGCAACACAAATACATATATCTATACATATACAATACACAATACATATCTATTCTGATTATCCCTCTTATGAGATCTTAATACTGGGGTCTGACATGAAAAAGGCTTGTGTTCACGTTTAGAACAGTGCTTAATTACTACTATAGAGATAATAGCCTGGCTTTCTTTCTGGAGCAATTAAGTTGCTGTAAGTACAACATTCTTACTTTGTTTGTTTAACCAAGCAATTACAAGCCATCCCATGTGTTGATGCCATGTTGTGTTATTTTCTGCTAACAACAATAGAAGGTTGCCTTTGAGGCTGAGTTTTCAGCAATTTATGTCCCATTGGCTGGTCAATCAACAGCTTTGGGTTTAATGTTGCCATTCTGTTGATAATGCTAATTTTAATTGTGCAAATGTGTTTGACATTGACTTGGTAATGTTTGGTAGTGTTTTCTGTACAGAACTCTATTTTTCCCATTTTTTAAAATCATAGGTGGCAAAGAAACATTTTTCTTAATTTTAATTGTAATAGAAATGCTAATTCTGAACTTTATCCAACTTGAGGACTTACTCCTGAGTTTATTTGTCAATGAGTACTAATGGGTAAAAGGACTGTACTTATGAGATTTTAACAAAAAAATGAAACAATTATTTTGCTGCAAGTGCTATCTACTGTAAATATAAGAATACTCATTGTACAAATACTAATACAAGCTTTGACCAGCGATCTATTAATATAGGAGAGAGAAACACATCCATTAATTAAAACCATTAAATTTTAGTACAGTAACCTAAAAGCTAAGGATGAACTTTTCAGTAGAACTGTAAATTAAAGGCACAGTTTGTTTTTGAGGTGATACTGTTCAGGATTGTTTCTGTAAAAATTAAGTTAAAACATAAAAGAAGCCTTTGTAATGGTCTTGTAGCTTTTATTCATCGAACTGTAAATATATTTCATTCAGTGTTCTAATCATGCATATAAAATATGGTTTGAAACATATGCAAGTTTGTTTTAATGGGATATGCTAGTGTAATATTATTTAGTTCAGCAATTAAATAATTACATGCTTGATCAAGTCTAAGAAATTCATTCATTCATTCATTCATTGATTCATTCATTCATTCATTCATTCATTCATTCATTCATTCATTTAACCAATTTATATAGCCACCCATCTCATCATAGGTGACTCTGGGTGGCATGCAACAAAGCTAAAAACAGTCAATAAATACATTAAAAATATAAAAATAAAAATAAAACATAGAATAAAAGGATGTTAAAAATAAGGGAGCCACCTCACTAATTCCCCCATCCCCTGGGGTCCCCAGGCCTGCTGGCATAACCAAGTCTTAAGGGGCTTCCAGAAACTCAACAATGATGAGGCCAACCTCTCCTCAGGGGGGAGGAGATTCCACAGTTCAGGCACCACAGCAGAAAAGGCCCACTGCCTGGGGCCTACCAAATGTAGCTCCCTAGGTGACGTAACCCATAACATGCCCTCTCTGCTGGATCTGGTAGGATGGGCAGTTGAAATTGGGAAGATGTCCCTCAAATATTTAAAAGAAAAATGATAATTTTCATAGACTGATGAATGGCTTTTATGTTACAAGTCTATACTGAATTAAAAGACATTTTATATCTGAAAAGACAATTATGTCAATCTTTTAGACATTTCTGTAGTCTTCATACTACAAAATCATCAAGTTGTGCTGTGGTAGACAGAATCTGATACTTTCATCCCCAAGCTTCAAAGTTTGAGTTGCCAGTCAGATTTAAAATAAAAGTAGTAACAACCAGCAATAAGATACTATTTCTTCAAGTGTTCTCATCAGTAGGTTGTTCCTCAAGATGTCCTGTTGTCTTAACCCATAAAGGATTGTTGCTGAACCTAAGCCCATAAACTAAATATGCCCTAAGGCACATGGCTTACAATCAGAATAGAAAATTTTGTCTAACTGTGGTGAGAGGATGCATTATTTTATATAATTTATTATTTATATTTTATTATTATTATAAATATCACCAAAAATGTATGAAAATATTTACTAGGGCTGTGGAAGTCATTTAGAAGAAATACTTCACAATATTCAGGAGTATGTACAAAACTCTTCTTTTTAAATATTAAAGTAGCAATTAACCTCTCTGTACAGACACTTCATTTTTTTCTGGGAAATAAGCACATGTGTGTAAACAAAGCCAGCCCTAATGTTTCCCAATCTCACATGACAAATCTCATGTTTATGTTATTCCTCATTGGTATTTTAATGTGTAAATATTTAGAACATCCAAGATGCTCTTTAACTGACACTCCTGTGTAAGTTTTTGCTGTAGCCTAGTCAAGAAAAGATCCACTGTTTTTTAAATATGACTGCTGCCACAGATGCTTCATTCTGTAGTTTTTTTACACCATTCAGATATTGTATTATTCATAATGCTCAACATGTGGATGCTCCGTATAACCCCTGTGCTTCACTAATATTACTCAAATGATGATGCTTGCCTCATCTGCTGCCTTGTGAAGGCTTTCCTATTGTAGATGTCCAACTGAATTTGTGAATGCCTGCAAAGCCTGATGTTATCAGTGAATGGGTTTCTGGAGCTCTCCAGAAGCTGCTAAGGTTGTCCGATCCAAATGCCTTTATATCTAGCTGGAAACCTTTGATCATTTATCTTACAGAACTTTTTAGAAGTCCGTCTAATCGCTACTATATAAAACTGAATAGTAAACAGAATATTTGTTAATGAATGAATGGTAAACAGAATGTTTATCACAAACTAGTCATTTTGATTAACCTATCATTTAAATGATAGTTGATTCTGCTGTAAGCTTTAAGTCATAACTCTTTTCTTGGCAAGCTTCCAGTAATAGCAGTCACATCTATTTTTTGTACAATTTAACTCTTAGTTAAAACTTATTTTAAATTTTAATAGTCAACTATTTTAATTATAACCCACCTGTATACTTTTCATATAATATTTTAAGTATTGTTTTCTCACATTTAATTTGTACAGTTTCTACAGATTATTCTACAGTTCGTACTTATTTAGTTGGCTGGGAGACTGTGTTTATTCTGCCTTATCATCTCACCAAACTATGGCATCCAGCTTTTTACAGATTTAACCCATCCACATAGCAGCCTAAAGCTGCTTGTCTTCCATGCAGAACCTCCTGAGAGGTCCTATTTCTTCAAGTTATATGCAGCGCTAATCATATACGCTAGATAGCTCACAATTACACAAAAATCAATGTAGAACAGTAATCATTTTTTTAAAAAAAATAGTAATTAAAATTAATCATACATCCCTCCCCCACCCTCCAAAAAATAAAATAAAATAAAATAGAAAGCACCCAGGCCCCAAAGTTCACTAAAAGAAAACAGTGGTAACTATCTTAAAGTTTAACTGATAAATGTGTTAGGAAATGCTGAAAAATGGGATGACTGCAGGTATGGTGTAGTGCAGGTTACATGATAAATGTTTCTATAATATTATATAGGACCTCTCCAGAATCACTGCTTAAGAGAGAAAAAGCAGTACTCTGGAAGCTGGATTTAGACCACTGCTTTCATTTTCAGAAAAGGAATTCAGACCTTTCTCTTCAGTAGGGCATTATGAAATATATGAAAGAATGAATATAAGAGAGTGTGAGTTTGTAATAAATACCAATCTGCATTCACCAGACTGAAGGAAGGGCCTTGGGGAAAGCTTGGAGAGGAAAAGGATTTTCTCTAGCCTCTTGCCTGATAAAAGGAAAAATTGACAAGAACCTGGAAACATTCATGACCGCAAGCAGAGGATTTTTGTTCAGAATCAAGTCAGCTCTGAGAAATAGGCAAAGGATCTAGTCAGAAGCTGCATTGTTTTAATTCCTTTGTCTGTGTGCCCTAGTTAAGTCTTACTGTCTCTAGTTTTCATTTTCTACAAGTTGGGCATTCTCTTTGGGCTGTAGCCAAGAGTATTTACTTTGCTTTTTATTAACTTCTTATGAACTAAAATCTAATTAGGAAGCAGAGATCCATCCCTAACTTACTCATTATGATAAGGTTGCCAAGAACATGGGATGTGTTTTTCTAAATCATGTTTCATATAATGTATATTTTAGAGGGGACATGGTTGTTTTTTAAATAAACTCTGATTTTATTACTGACAGATTTATTTATTCCCAAAGTAGGAAGAAAAGGCTATGCTATCAGGCCAAGTTATTTTACTATGATTTTTTTCTTTAGTTCTTTTATACAGCAGGAAGGCATAACAGTTGTATCTCCCTCTCAGACCAGCATTAGAGGAATGTAACCAGCTAAGGCAGTGACAGAGGTAAGTTCCAAGCAGCTGCACCAGCACAGGAGGCAGGGGCCAAGATGTGTTTAGCTAATGGGCATCTGTGAAAGGAGGCTTGAAACCTCCAGACATTTATCCTATGTGTTCAGCTGCCCCACTCCATTGTTTAGATTTAGTTTTTAAACGTAGTGTTTATTGGCCCTCCTGCCATCTTCACTTCAGAAAGATGGGATGTAATCCGAATATATATCCAATTATATTTAACTCCTTTTATGTGAAAAATTATAAGATCTACAAATCTATCTATCTATCTATCTATCTATCTATCTATCTATCTATCTATCTATCTATCTATTCACAATTTAATGGGAAAATAAAGGAAACGACCTTTAAATAATCCAAAGAGCTTCGATGATATGCCAGTACAGTTTATTTAACCTTTTAAGAAAAACACATTTAAGTCACTCCAAATCATTAAAACACTGAAAATGAGATATATTATCAAGATAGAACATTGTGCATTTTGAGAAAATTCATTATTTGTGTCATTTGTTAGATTTTATGCAATAACCATAAATCTTTCATGCTGCTAAATTAAAAAAAAAATCATTCATACTGGTTGATTTGACTTGTGGGAAATTATCTTTAGCCAGTTTTTGAATTGCTACTAATCTTGAGTTAAAGTATAGACTTTATTCCCCTTCATGGATCACTGCCTTGCCATGGTGAGGGGCTTGCGTAACTCATTGAAACCATGAGCTATACCGTGCAGGGCCACCCAAGACGGACAGGTCATGATAGAGAGTTCTGACAAAATGTGGTCCACTGGAGAAGGAAATGGTAACCCACTCCAGTATCCTTGCCAAGAAAACCACATGGACAATGTCAAAAGGCTAAAAGATATGACGCCGGAAGATGAGCCCCTCAGGTCGGAAGTTATCCAATATGCTACTGGGGCAGAGCGGAGGGCAATTCCAAGTAGCTCCAGAAAGAGTGAAGCGGCTGGGCCAAAGCCAAAAGGAGGTTCAGCTGTGGATGTATCTGGAAGCAAAAAGAAGGTCCGATGCTATAAAGAACAATATTGTATAGGTACCTGGAATGTAAGATCTATGAACCAAGGCAAGTTGGATGTGGTCAAACATGAGATGACAAGATTGAACATCGACATCTTGGGAATCAGTGAATTGAAATGGACAGGAATGGGTGAATTTAATTCAGGTGACCATTATATCTACTACTGTGGGCAAGAAACCCTTAGAAGAAATGGAGTTGCACTCATAGTCAATAAGAGAGTGGGAAAGGCAGTAATGGGGTACAACCTCAAAAATGACAGAATGATCTCAGTGTGTATCCAAGGCAAACCATTCAACATCACAGTAATCCAAGATTATGCCCCAACCACTAATGCCGAAGAAGCTGAGGTTGACCGGTTCTATGAAGACCTACAACACCTTCTAGAACTAGCACCAAAAAAAGATGCCCTTTTCATCATAGGGAATTGGAATGCTAAAGTAGGAAGTCAAGGAGTAAGCAGAATAACAGGCAAGTTTGGCCTTGGAGTCCAAAATGAAGCAGGGCAAAGGCTAATAGAGTTCTGTCAAGAGAACAAGCTAGTCATAGCAAACACTCTTTTCCAACAACACAAGAGATGACTCTACACACGGACATCACCAGATGGTCAATACCGAAACCAGATTGATTATATACTTTGCAGCTAAAGATGGAGAAGCTCTATACAGACAGCAAAAACAAGACCAGGAGCTGACTGTGCTTCAGATCATGAGCTTCTTACTGCAAAATTTAGGCTTAAATTGAAGAACGTAGGGAAAACCACTAGACCACTCAGGTATGACTGAGATCATATTCCTTGTGAGTACACAGTGAAGGTGATGAATAGATTTAGAGGATTAGATTTGGTAGACAGAGTGCCTGAAAAACTATGGATGGAGGTCCGTAACATTGTACAGAAGGCAGCAACTAAAACCATCCTAAAGAAAAAGAAATGCAAGAAAGCAAAATGGCTGTCTGATGAGGATTTACAAATAGCTGTGGAAAGAAGGAATGAGAAAAGCAAGGGTGAAAGGGAAAGATATAAGCAACTGAATGCAGATTTCCAGAGAATAGCAAGGAGAGATAAGAAGGCCTTCTTAAATGAACAATGCAAAGAAATCGAGGAAAACAATAGAATGGGGAAGACTAGAGATCTCTTCAAGAAAATTGGAGATATCAAAGGAACGTTGAGTGCAAAGATGGGCATGATAAAGGACAAAAAAGCCAGGGACCTAACAGAAGCAGAAGAGATTAAGAAGAGGTGGCAAGAATGCACAGAAGAACTATACAAGAAAAAACTTAATGTCCCTAATGTCCATGCTGATGTGGTCACTGACCTTGAGCCAGACATCCTAGAGAGTGAAGTCAAGTGGGCCTTAGGAAGCATTGCTAACAACAAAGCTAGTGGAGATGACAGTATTCCAGCTGAGTTATTTAAAATACTAAAAGATGATGCTGTTAAAGTGCTGCATTCAATATGCCAGCAAGTTTGGAAAATGCAACAGTGGCCACAGGATTGGAAAAGGTAAGTTTACATTCCAATTCCAAAGAAGGGCAGTGCCAAAGAATGCTCAATTTCGCACAATTGCGCTCATTTCACATGCTAGTAAGGTTATGCTACAAATCCTACAAGCTAGGCTTCAGCAGTACGTGAACTGAAAACTACCGGATGTACAAGCTGGGTTTCGAAGAGGCAGAGGAACTAGAAATCAAATTGCCAACATTCGCATGGAGAAAGCATGAGAGTTCCAGAAAAACATCTACTTTTGCTTCATTGACTATGCAAAAACCTTCGATTGTGTGGATCACAACAAACTGTGGCAAATTCTTAAAGAGATGGGGGTACCAGGCCATCTTACCTGTCTCCTGAGAAATCTATATGCGGGCCAAGAAGCAAAAGTTAGAACCGATCATGGAACAACCGATTGGTTCAATATAGGGAAAGGAGTACGACAAGGCTGTATACTGTCATCCTGCTTATTTAACCTTTATGCAGAGTACATCATGGGAAGTGCCAGGCTGGAAGAATCACAAGCCGGAATTAAGATTGCAGGGAGAAACATCAATAACCTCAAATATGCAGATGATACCACCCTAATGGCAGAAAGTGAAGAAGAACTAAAGAGCCTCTTGATGAGGTTGAAAGAGGAGAGTGCAAAAGCTGGCTTGAAACTCAACATTAAAAAAACTAAGATCATGGCATCTGGACCCATCGATTCCTGGCAAATAGAAGGGGTAGAAATGGAAGCAGTAACAGACTTCATTTATTTGGGCTCCAAGATCACCGTAGATAGATAATGCAGCCATGAAATTAAAAGACACTTGCTCCTTGGAAGGAAAGCTATGGCAAACCTAGATAGCATATTAAAAAGCAGAGACTTCACCTTGCCAACAAAGATCCGTATAGTCAAAGCTATGGTTTTTCCAGTAGTAATGTATGGCTGTGAGAGCTGGACCATAAAGAAGGCTGAGCGCCGAAAATTGATGCCTTTGAACTGTGGTGCTGAAGAAGACTCTTAAGAGTGCCCTGGACTGCTAGGAGGTCAAACCAGTCAAAGGAAATCAACCCTGATTGCTCACTGGAAGGACTGATAATGAAGCTCAAGCTCAGATACTTTGGTCACTTTGGAAAAGACCCTGATGCTAGGAACTATTGAAGGCAAAAGGAGAAGAGGACGGCAGAAGATGAGATGGTTAGATAGCATCACTGAAGCAATGAGCATGAAACTGAGCAAACTCAGGGAGGCAGTGAAGGACAGGAAGGCCTGGCGCAATATGGTTCATGGGGTCATGAAGAGTTGGACACAACTTAATGACTAAACAACAACAATAGACATTACTGATACTATGAAATTAAGCTTCTGATTTGTACACTTATTATTTTATAGAATTAACTCAGAAGACACAAACATATCTACAATGTTTTGCTTTTTGGCATTAAGACAAAGACATTTGTGGCAAAAGTCACACCAAGAAAATTAAATTAAATGGTTAGCCATAATTATCTTGTTAGGTTAGGGAGAAGCGTACAGTAAGATGTAAAATCAATATAAACTCATTTTCATAGTTTTTATGAAAACTATATGGCTACTTACACAAAGAACCAATCAGCAGCCTGGCTCAAGGACAGGCCAATCAGGAATTTCTTCAGAATAGATCTATCAAAAAAACAAACAAACCACAAATTAAATGAAACCACAACTTTTTTTATTAGGTATAATTTCAGAAAGAATCAATAAGAGAGCTCATAATTTATATATGCTTACGCAGCAAGGATAATTTTTACTTCAATTCTGACTATATGTGATTGGAAACTTAAACTTGCAGAATACACAGCTATAGCAAAACTAACAGTATATATACATAATAGAAGTTTAACCAAATCTAAGCAAGAATGGTTCCCATACATACAACACATCACACAGCATGGCAAATATAATCACAAATATAATCACACATTTAGGCTTCTAAGTGGGCCTAAATGTGTACAAATATTGTAAAGCAGCAGCTATAAGGGGAAAGTAGGAAATCCAATAGTTTTTTTTTTTTATTAATCTTTTTCTTCTCTCTCTCTCTCTCTCTCTGGTATTTTAATCTTTGTTAATTTTGCTTCATTTATCTATTTTTCCTTCATTGACGTGCTAAAAATTATTAATGTTTTGTTTTGTTTTATATATATATATATATATATATATATATATATACACACACATATATATATATACACATATATATATATATATATGTATATATATATACACACATACATACATACACACACACACACACACACATACACACACACATAATATAACAATGCAATGGAGTCTTTAATATTAAGTAATCAGTTTACGATGAAAACTTTGTATATAACTGCAATTTGTAGCAGTTATATTCAGTTATAGTTTCAATATATAGTTATATATTCAAGTTTGGATGAAAAAGTCAAATAACTGTATGCTTGTAACATTGCTATTGTAAATTGTAATTAATATTGATAGAAGATTTTTTTCTTCTCTCCTCTATTCTCAACACTTTAAACTACCTAAATAATAGAATGCTAATATCGCCGATTAACATTGTATAAAACCACTGTATTGAAACAATATAATATATAATGTATCAAGATCTATAACAATATAATAAAGGGGGGGGAGAGTCTCTTTAGATGAGAAATCAATCTGGACCTAGCTTTTTTGGACTCCTTTGACATGGACCAATCAGAGACCAGCCTGCTTGTTTAAATGCAGAGCCCACTCGGTCCCTGTTCAGCTACCTGTGAGCTGACAAGAAGTATACAACAAAACAACACACTCAGCTTCTGAAGATTCCAGCCACAGCTACTATTGAAAAGTCAGGACACCAGAAAACTAGACCATGGTCACTCAGCCTAAAAGCTCATCACTGCTTGATTGACTCGACATGAAAGCCTACACTAGTATAAAACCATACAAAGCTTGGCTTCTAGGTATCTCCAAGTCTACTTTTAGAACCAGCCTGTCCTTTGCATCCATCTATGGTGGGGATACTCATAATCTTAAAATTTGTTAGATAAAATGGTTCAGGCATCACCCCACCGAAAGACAGTTGGCGCCTACCCTTGCATCTTTCTGGAAGCTTTCAAAACAGAAAATGTATAATTTATTGCAGGAAGACTAGAGTTGGTGCCATAATTACTATTATTTTGTTATTCTATTAATATTCTTGGTTGTTCCATTGATTTTATATTTGAACTGTAATTCAAATACAAAACTGTAGTTTATTATATTTTGGCTTTATTTATACTATAATTTGCCATGAGTTTGTTTGACTGAGGCAGTATACAATTAAAATAAAGAAATAACCTTGATATCAGTGTGTAATAAAGCAATCATAGCACTACTTCCATACCCACAAAACTAGTTTGGATTGTATCCAACATTTTATATTTACCCTAACTTCAGTTTAACCAAGATTCCCTCACTTCTGATCACATTATAATAAAGTTGCACCAAATATTGATTTGATTTGGGTTTTTCTTCTGTTCGCTCGCTTTGCATTTTGTAAATTGATAAACACAAACAATTACAATATATATTTTTGAAAGCATTTTTACTTTACAGTATTTTTTCACACCTGCCTAAAACTTTTGCACAGTACAGTATATATATAAATCCCTTCTCACCCCTATGAGTGGTATGTGTCTTCCTCAGTCTCAGGTCCTGGGAGTTTGAGGGTTCTGCACAGTGTCTTGGCAGTTCCTAGCATTGCGCTTTTCTGGACAGAGAGCTCTGATGTCATTCCTGGGATCTCTGGTGTTGTTCTTGAGAGTGTGCTCCTATCACCACTGGGACCACTTTGGCCTTAACTTTCCACATCCTCTCAAGTTCCTCCTTCAGGCCCTGGTACTTCACCAGCTTCTCATATTCCTTATTCCTGATGTTGCTGCTACTTGGCACCGCTACATCTATCACCATCTCTGTCTTCTGATCCTTGTCTACTATCACAATGTCTGGTTGATTGACCAGTACCTGCCTGTCCATCTGGATCTGGAAGTCCTATAGTATCTTAGCCTGATTATTCTCCGTGACCTTCTGTGGAATCTCCCATCTGGACTTGGGAGGGTCTAGTCCATACACTGTGCAGATATTCCTGTACACAATGCCAGGTACTTGATTGGGTCATTCCGTGTATGTTGTTACTATGTGTTGGACTGTCTCTGAGGCCTCTCTGTGCAGACTGCACCTTGGGTCCTGTCTAGTGTGGTGGATCCACCACTTCCATATGCATTTTCACATTGCTTTGGTCAAAGAAATGACCAAACAAACTTTGAACTCTTACTCTATGTCATGCTGAATGATACTACTTTACCAATCCTTGAATATAAAACTTTCTTATTATATTTTTCTCTAACTATTATGCATTAGAAAATGATTTAATTATTTCATTATGAAGGAAGCAATTCTTAGATACTGTTCAAAAGTTGCATGTATAAACTGATATTAATAAAAGGATAATTAATATGTTACTATAACTGCAAGCACTCCAATACAAATATTTTATCCTACAATCAAATGCATTCTGCTTATTGTTCTGTTATAGCACAGATTGAAAAACTCATATTCCTTCTATAATGTAACATCAAAAATCTATTTTTCTCTAGCAGCTGTTCATATTTGGTTGTTGTTGTTTTTTAGGATTGTTAGCACAAAAAAACCCACTCTTTCTTTACACCCACTCTTTCTGATGAAAAAACTTCATGAATTTTGATTCACCCAATTAGTATTTGGCTCTGTCAGATAAAAGTTATTTAAATTGCCACTGAATGGTCTTCCAGTCTATAATAGCTATGAACCAAATACCCATTAAAGTATTTTATAATGCTTCCATGAATGGGGATTTTAATTTATTTTTTAAAATAACTAATTCATCATTATAAACTTGTTTTCACTTGCCTAGATTAACAAGCTCACCAAAACATCAACTTATGTTTATTTTAAATTTAAAGCTTAGAAACTCCTCCTTAACCTCTTCTTATTTCCTTATGTAGTTTAGAAAATATTGATATTCACTCAGTAATATATTTTCTAGTTTAAAGCAAAATCAAAGTTCTTAATTTTTTACATTTCAAGCAAGCTGTGAATTAGCATAATAGAGTTCAAGAGGATGCTTTCAGGAAGTATTTCAAATTCTGTAGTCTTGTCAAGATGTTTGCAAAAGATGGACAAAGCGACTAATTTTAATTTTGTTCAATTTTCTTTCTTTTCTTTTTTGCTCGAATTATGTTTCATCCCTTTTGATGTCCATTTATAATTGTAAAAGGAAACTGCACAAAAAGTCATGCACCTTTTCATGTACATTCTCTAAATATATGCATTTAAAATTATTAATTGATTTAATGCAAGCAATTTTGTTCAATGCAAACAGTTACTATTTTTGTTAAATAATTCACCTTTTTGTCTCTTCTCCTCTAATATTTCCTTATATTGGAAGCTACTGGAAAGCACTGTTTTAAGGCTGGGGAAGATCAACTGAAAAATAATGACATAAATAAGACCCCGAAAAGGTTTATCACTATTCATCTGATCAACTCTGGTATATTGTAGTTTAATAAAAGCTTATCTATACTGTATTTCCCTAAAACAATTATAATTTAATTTGTCCATTTGGGGAGATTTAATAGTTGCCTGGTGCAAACTTTTGCCTTCAGAGTAGAGTAGACTAATAAGATGTAAACATAGGCATACATCTTAAACATGATGACATTAAAATGGTAAAATGTGCATCATGAAATCACAACAAGTATGTAAGAAAGAGTAAGTGTTACAGCATCATAATGCACATGTCTCTTGCTCCTCTTTGTCCCCTCTTGCATCCATGGTTGCAAAGCAGGTTGGATTTAGTGGGCATACAGGAAGAAATATTGAAGATTAGGTGTTACATGACTTTTCCCTACCCAGTTCAGTGACCCAGTATGGTTCCTTCTAAAGTTAGCTGTCTCTAAAGCTTGTTGAATGTGGATCTCTCTAGTAAGCTGCTCCTGAAATAAAGACTCAACCCTAGCAAGACAGAGTGATTTTGGTCTTTGTGCTTCTGGAGTCTGGTGATTTGTCTTGACCCTCTATGAGGTAGCACTCCCCCAGATAGAGTTGCAGCACAATCTGGGGATCCTCCTGGACTTACAGCTCCTGCTCTAGGGAGCAGGCAACAGCTGTGGCTAGAGGGGCCTTTGAACAGGTTTGGCTTGTGTGCCGATTGTGCCTGTTCCTGGACTGGGCAGCCATTGTCATTTATTCTGTAGTCATTCCTTTGGTTGGATTACTTCAACGTGCTGCCCTTGAAGACCACGTGGAAGTTCTGGTCCAGTATGCAGCAGCACATGTAATTCTGGGTGCTTCATGTTTTGCATGAGGTTCTGGGTACTTCACATTTTGCCTGTGTTACATCACTGCTGCATGAGTTGCACTGGCTACCAGTTGATTTCAAGGTACAATCTGTCATCTTTAAAGCTCTTAAGGGCATGGGACCAGGTTTTCTGCAGGACTGTCTCTCCATGAGGGTGTCTGCCTTTCCTACAATATTACATAAGGTGGGCGCACTCCGGATTCCTTTTCTTAAATCATGCCATCTGGTGTGACCAGGGAGACACACCTTTTCCATGGCTGCCTTGACCTTTTGGAACAGCCTCTCCCTTGAGATTTGGAAGGCCCCACCCTATTAAACTTGCAGAGGGCTGTGAAGAACTGGCTCTTTGCCTAGGCACTGGGCTAGGATAGAAATGAGCCCAGCAAATGTAAATGTAGAGTTAGTGTTATGGCACTGTAATTGACTGATATGACATCGTTGTGGGGTTCACTTGGCTATACTTATTCTGTTTTTATTGAATGCCATAGTGAGCTGCCTAGGATTATCATGTATAAAGTAGGTGGCCATATAATAATAAATAATAATAATAATAATAATAATAATAATAATAATAATAATAATAATAATAATGTCAGTCTCTTCACTTGAATTTCATCATAGGAATTATATTTTATGTACACCAACAGGAGTCTGTTTGAGCAGGCAGTATAGATATATGTATTTTAAATAAATACTTGATTTTTCCTAATTAAGGTGGTGAATTAATACACATACACACACACACGCACAGGTAGGATAATATTATATTGAAATCGTTAAAGTTGGAGACAGAACGAAAAGTAGTCTGATCAAGATCAAGTCTAGAAATAAAGGCCAACAATGGTATCAACAAATACACTTAAAAAAAAAAAAGTTTAATCCAGGTTGGAATGCAATGCCTATAAACCTGCACATAGCCAACTACTTTGACAGAGCTTTGGAAGTTTAGCATGAAGACCTCAAAAGGGTTTTTACGTCTCTGACTGCAGCTAGGAACCATGATGCAGATAGGAATAATAGCACTTCAGAATATTGTGCGTTGTTTTTATAGTTTGAGCAAGGCAACAGGCAAAATGACACCATCAGTAGATTTTCAAAATATGAATCTATAACTTATATCAATCTTTCTAAAATCAATTTGCCGATTATTCAAAAAACAAAGGAAAAAAAACAAATATACTACACATTTGTTTTTACAGATTACACCAGATGGTGTTTTGAAGGGAAGATATGCTAAACTCCTATAAACATATAGTTACCGGAATATTGTTTGGTGACAGATGTTGTGGTGGCTTTTGAGTTTTAATTTTACTTGATGACAGAGCTCTATATTATTATAGAGTTTCAAACAGTTTGAAACAAAATCATACCTGTTCCACCCAAAAATGTTTCTGTTCCAGGAATAAGGTTTGGGATATTTTGTTTTGTGTTTGTTTTCTTCTTACAGGTAAAATTTCACAGACAGGAAGAACTGCACTATACTACTCAGTATAATTTTACTACAGAATGGACTGAAACCATTCCAGTGTATACAAACTTTGGAATCGATTGTAGAAGTTGAGCCCAGGACTCTGTTCACCTGTCTGAACAGGATGAATGATTTCGATGTCTATGGTTGCACTAAAGCACTTTTGCTGATGATTGTACAGTATAACAAGGTAGTCTTTTTACTGGCTGTTTTCTGAGTAATATAGGTCTACATTAGGCTGTGGAATGCAAACTGACTATAAATGGCACTTTTATTTGTTAGTCTGATTTGATTTCTATTTGTATTGAATACTCATAGCAGCTAAAATTAACTAAACTACAAAGCACAGATATGTAAAATCCAGATATAAAATCAACATTAAAACAATTATAATTTAGAACTGAAGGGCTTCTGGAAGACATGCATCCTAGTTGCTCTTCTAAAGTCAGAAAAAAGTGGGGCTCATTCTTGGAAGTGACGAAAGAGAACCCTCTCTTCCACACCCTACCTAGACTTAAATACACCATCCTCTTGTGCCATCGTCAGAATAGGCCAGCAACCATAGGCAGTAACAAACTGGAGAAATGATGAAAATGTTCCTCTGGATGTACTTAAAAACAACAAACACAGCAACCCAGGGGAAAAACTAGCTAGCTTGGAGAAATAAAAAAATACTAATTAAAAAACGCTGCCGTGTTTTGAATCAGTAACACTCTGCATGTTAGGCAAAGGCTATAGCCACTCTGCAATGTGTTATTTAAGGGGCCTCTAAAAGATATTGAAGTGCAACATGGTAGCCAGAAAGGAATTTTTGTTTTAAAGATGATTGTTGTGCATATATAAATTTACTCTATGTATAAATTAATCTCTATTTTATATGCATCTGTGGATGTGTGTGTGTGGATGGATGGATGGATAAATAGATAAGACTAAATTCCTTGCAAACTTTTGTCAAAGGGTCTAACACTGGAAACAACTTTCTTAACTTTTTTTAAAGTCATGAGTAGAGGACAGGAACAGCTGAAGAATGAAGTATAGCTATAGCCTCTGGAATCAGGCGAAACTTCAGAAAGGCCTCTCCTCCAGAGTTAAAAGTCAGGAAGGATTAATGATAAGATAAATGGTCCTACAAGCAATAAGACTGTAAGCTGTTAGAATTTTGACAGTTAATGCCAATACCCGAAATGGTGCCCAGAATGCTTTGGGAACCAACATATAACTTTAAACAAAGATATCACTTGGTCCCTGAAATGGATACCAGTTAACATCCTTGCTACTATACCAGTTGGAATTTCCAGTTCCTTTCTAAGGCTAGTCCCCATTTTTAAAAGCCCTATGCTTCACATCATCAATTAAAAATGCTTAAATGAAATACTGTAATGTTCTACCACTGGATAACCATCAGGGTATAAAAGGTATAAAAGTAGCCTTAATATAATTCTAGACTGTACATAATTAATCAATATGCTTAAGGTCTCCAAAGCAGGGAGATCATTGTTACATGATTCTCCTTTGAACATATACAGTGTTGGTCTACTATGGAAATGCTTGTGACCAACTAGAAACAATAAATTCTGAACAGATTGCAATAGGGTACATCAGACTGCCCTACTCTTTAGTGGCAGAGTAAAATAATTCTCCACCAGAAGGTTTGGGCAGAAAGAATATACTCCTTCCATTCTACCCTTATCTGAAGGGCTTCCACAGGCAAGCATAAGGAAGCTGTCCTCCAATGAGGCCTGCCCTCAAAGACAGAATTCCATACCCCAAAATACTTTTGTATCAGAGTATCAATCAAGGCTAGCAGTAATGCTGAATATTTAAGCAAAAGAGCAATTTTGGTGGTGGTGGTGGCACTTTCCAAGTATATTTAAAACCAGAATTAGACAAGTCATTATGGAGATTCAGATGTGATATGTCTTCTAACTGTACTTCAAAATAAAGCTGATTAGGTAATAAGAAACAAGAATGAAATGGGATGAAGGGGGGGGGGGAGCAATTAAAACTGAATGCAAGGGTGAAAAGAGGCTTTTTGTATATAAGTATTACAGTAAATCATATACACATACATTCATACATGCATACATGCATACATACATGTTTCTAAATATCTTCATATCATAGCAAAAAAAGAAGAAGAAGAAAGCCCTATGCTTCCAGGACAGGATATCATATCTGAATACTGTATCTTTGCAGCTTTACAGAACTTGGGAAACCTGCAGTTAGCATTAAATGGATAAATATGCATACTGATTGCATTTGGCTAGGCAAGATGCAGAAGGCTGGCAAACAACGTCTTGGTGACACAACACCGTGAGCACTTTGCATCTTGTTGGATTAAGGACTAGATTTGTGTTTTAGCCAATATAATGTCATGTTGAATTATGTAAATCCCATCACAGAAATGCAAACACAATGCAGCAGCAGTATTCTTTGGCTCTGGTTCCTCAGCTATTTCATTGAAACCAATCTGATGTCTTGCTACAGATTGGTTTCCCCTTGTGGCTCAGCTATACTGCCCATAGAATGTAGCAGTTTTTCATCATTAGGCTTTATGATAGAATGAACATATTTAATAACTGGCACTTTTAACTGTACGTGGTTGAGGGAAAAATAAATAAATGTGTTTCTCTGGTAAAGTATAAGAATAGCATTGTACCAAACAATATGTCAGTAATTCTTATTTAGCTAACACATGTGTCACATTTAAAGTGCAATGCACAGAGTTCTAGCTCATAATTTTACCAGCCCTGTTCAAATGATACTTTAGAGATTGTCTGTTCTTCTTTTTAGAGGCCAAATATATTAACATCTGTACATGTTCCAGACACCTCTATTTTACTCAGTGTTTTCAGACTTCTCAAGCTGAATTTCACAAAGCCATTTTTTAAAATGCAGCTATTGAAAAATCAGGTTAAAATGTGATATTTTTGGCATCTGTGGGGGCCTTTTTGTCCTTTCTATTTTCAGTATGATATGGAACAACTTTTTTTCAGAAATGTAAGGGAGAAAGGTTTAAAACAAGCACCACCATGTTCTTCAGGCTGAGCTAGATCGGGGACCTCATGCTTAATTTTAATTTTACAAAAAGTTTGATCAGAATTGGCCCAAGATAGTATGCTACATTAAATGAAAGAAAATATGGTCCTCTATAGTCCATATTCAACAGCTGATCAGGCTGAATTTGTCTGGGCCAAAAGATGTACTTCAACATTGCATTGGAACACTATCATACTGTATATGAGGCAAGGTAGAGATGTCAGCCCTTCAAGAGCTTGAATCTTGATCACAACTATTCTTACTGGGTTTGGTGGAGAAAGGATTGGAAAAACAACATGGAACTCTGCTTTTGTATATGATTACAGCTGCAAGACTGTTATAGGCAAAAGATAGAAAGATCCACAAATCCCTACAGTAGAAGAATGGATAATTAAATTAATGGATCTGGCTCAAATGGCAAAGTTAACAGTGTTAATAAGCGATAATACTGTTTCTAAATTTGTCTCCTTATGGCAACCCTTCTTAGATTACGTGGTCATGTGGGAAAAAAAATGAGGCTTTGATTGTGGGCTTTAATGATTAGATGGTTTGTGCTGATAGAAATAACGTGAACTTGGATTAATTAGTGGTAAGAGATTATTATTATTATTACTATTATTATTATTTTAATTTGTATCTATATCTGTATTGGAGATAGTCGGAAGTCACTTTCTGTTCAATTTTCTATCTATCCTCACTATTGTAGGTTTTGTCTTTTTTCTTTTAGCTCTAACTTCTCTCTTTGCTGTATTCTCTGTTTTGTATTTTAATTGTATTTTGAAATACAATATAATAAAGTTCTTATTAAAAAAAGAGAGCTTGAATCTTGAACACTTGTCAGAATTTATATCTGTCCCATATTACACCAAACAAAATCTAGGTGAGTTTATCTTAACATTATTTCTCATACTTCCCACTTTCTCAGTGCTGAGCTGGCATTTTTTCCCTACCCCTTAACATTTAATTGTTCTATTTTCCCTTTCCCAGGCCAGATCTATATAATTTCACAGCACTTTCCCCATCAGAATCACTTTCCTTCCTGCACATGAAGATGAGCCAAGTAACTTATCAAGGACAATAAATGCATAATCATTTTCCCTTCCCTCATATGAAGATGGGCCCACCAGCTTATTAGTGTTGGACAAGTCTAATACAACAGATCTAGATGGTGCTGAAAGGTGCTCCCCCCCCCCCCGCTCTTTTTCATGGCAATAGCAACTGGAGAGTCCAAGTGGCTGGAATGAAAGACTCTCCTTCATTATAGAGGTCAATGTGTAGTGTTTCTGGAGGCAGATCATGAAGAAGGGGTTTGCGTGGTAATTTCAGATGGAGCTGGACATGTTGTGGTATGTGGACATCTTTGCCTCCTCCCTCAGCCTCTCTGATTCAGGGTAGCCCTTTCAGTGATTCCAGGAAGCCCCTCCTGCATCTAGAATCCAGAATACATTCTACCTCATATTCCTTCTCCCCATCCACCAGAACTGGGGGTGGAATGGGGTAGAACAGGGACAGAATGCAAGGGGAAAGGTTGCTTCTCTTGAACAAGAAATAACCAGTGAATGCCAGATGAATCTTCACTGGAACAGGCAATTACAGGCAGAGGGTGGCTTGGCGAAACTGTTGTGTAACAGCAAAAGGGCCTATAAACTTTGTGCCCAGCTTTTTTGATGGGTGGGAAAGGAAAAAAACCTAGCAGATTATTTATTATTTATTTATTTATTACATTCGATTTATTGTCCGTCCATCTCCCCCCAATGGGGAACTCTGGGTGGCTCACAAAGTACATATAATACAATTATACAATTAATTACGCTGTGTGACTGGCAGGGGTCGCTAGGGGGTCATCCGGGCTTTTCCTCCTCCGTACATCTTCCTTGCCGCTCGCCGCTCATGCCGGCTACATTCGGAGTTCAGCCAGCACTGGTATTTTGCTTCCCTGTGCAGCACCGTCGGTTCCTCCCATCTAAATGGGAGTACCCATTTATCTACTCGCAGATGGAATAGCTTTCAAATTGCTGGGTGAGCAAGGAGCTAGGACAAGGCACAGGAGCTCACCCTGTCCCGCGGAGCTGGGCTCGAACCGCTGGAGAGCCAATCATTTCTGACCGGCAACTCCTGCGTCACCACACCAAATACCCTACAGAATTTTTGGTGCTATCTTGCCTATACACATTTGCTGCACATTGTACACAGCATTAGCCAATCTAACTATGCAATGAAAAGGAGCTGTACAGCCTGAGTCTCCTGGAAAAAGTCAGAGGTTTGGAGGACAGTGGATGCAGGAGCTTAGGAGGAGAGGATGTGAGGGTGGTAGTTGCAGACTGCTTGAAAATGAAGAATTTAATGGAGGAATGGATTGCTGTTATGGGCAAATTCGGTGAGAGGAAATAATCTGCATAATTTTCCAATTGATAAAAAATATACTGTTCAAGTAATGCATTCATCTTCTCTATCTTTGTTATTCAGTAAATATAAAAGGGACTTCCAAAACCTGGTTGTAATCTGACAGCTCTGATCTGAGATTGTATGATTGACTAAGTCCCTGTACCAAAAAATTTGGTCTGTAAGAGTTGTGCAGTTTTCTGAACCAATGGTAATCCCTTGTAAGGAATAAAATGAGGCATATTAGTAAACAAAACCACTACCAACAAAATGCTTGTGTAACCTTGTATATCTGGAAGTTCTGTAATAAAACCCTGTGAAACTGTATTCTATGGTCCAGAAGGGGAGGGGAGTCACTGGAGCAAACCAGCCAACTTGATAGTGACAGCCTTAGCCCAGAGACAGATATAACAGAATAACACATAATCTCTGACATCCATCCTCACCTTTGGCGACCAAAACTCTCTGAGCATAAGATGCAACATTTTGAACTCTCCCCTCTCTAGAGGTTGTATTGTTATAGCAAAGTTATAATACCTCTCCCCTGAAAAGCAAATGTCCCTTCGTCACAGGAAAAAACACAATCAATCTGCGGGTCTCTGTGGAAGTCATTCATCTGTGTTCTATTGTTGTTGCAAGTCCTGTTTTTATTGCAAGTAAATCCAATCCAACACATCTACTGCTTGCCTCCCAGTGCCTATCTTTTCTGGAGTGTCCCTTTGGGGGAGAAGGGTATCACTGTTTGGCTTCAAGACAATGGATGGCCCTGAGAGTACATCTGGCAGCTTATTTGTGAACTAGGAATATAGGTGATATATGGGAGAAAAACTGGTTCCACTTGATCAGGGTTTATGCCTGATGCTTCAAGCTCATATGATCCGTATGTACACGTACAGGGTAGATTGCACTTTCG
Organism: Python bivittatus; assembly: GCF_059951505.1. Taxonomy (NCBI): domain Eukaryota; kingdom Metazoa; phylum Chordata; class Lepidosauria; order Squamata; family Pythonidae; genus Python; species Python bivittatus. Next base: position 26,604,620 of record NW_028277034.1, read on the forward strand.
AAGAAAAACCTCCATTGTTTACACATTGCTTTTATGGCTAGTAAATTTTTATGGAAAATACCAGTTTCTTTCAGGCAGGAATAACACAAGGCAAGAGGTCCTCCGCTCCTGCTGCTGAAGCCTAAAGATAAACAGCCCTGGAAGCAGAGTTCAAGGCATTAATTTGCCCAACAAAGGTGTGACAGGAATCTGGATTTCTGAATAGTAGCTAGAATGGGGGGGGGAAATACCTCTGTCTTGCTTTTGAATAAACCATTTAAATTTGTACCCTTTTGTTAGGTTAAGTAAGCAGTCTTGTGCATTCTGCAAAATAAGGATGACTCTTCTATAAAAATTGATAAAAGTACCCCAAAGTTGAACATCTTTGACATTTCTAGATGCTTGCTATTTGAGAATGATTGCACCTTAGCTGTATCCATCTATAATCCTTCTGCTCTATATGGGTTATCCATCCAATAATCCAAATAGTCCAACTGGAGATTAAATACACATTTTTCCAACTTAGCAAAAAGCTTGTTTGTGAAGGTGTTGTAGAATATTTCTCATGTGAATCACATATAAGGAAAGATCAAAAAAAAAAAAAATCAGGATGTCATCCAGGCACGTAGTACAAATCTGCCTAAAATATTAGAAAATATTTTCATTCATGTACGTAGAGAGGACCAGAGCATTACTTACCAACCCCCATAAAAACCTTACTGCATATTCAAATTTGTCATAGTGGGGATCAAAAGCTATTAAACATTCATGGCCCTGTTTGATTCAAATCAAAGTGTAAGCTCCCGCAAAGGCAATTTACTGAAAATGCCTGCTTTTTGAAGGAGATCCAGAGGCAGTGAGTAGTGGTTCCTAAAGTCTGTAATTGTTAATAACTCTCAAAGAATTATCTTTCATTTTTACAAAATGTAGGTGGAAATGCTAGAGATGTAGAAAGGCAAATAAATCTCTTCTTTAGACTAGTGTACAGAAATTCTTTTAACTCTAGAGTAAATGTGGTATGTTGCCTTTTTTAGCTGAAATCTGGGCTTCAGGTTTTAAGTTGATGGAATAGTCATAAGTCTGGTAAGGGGGCAAGGCAGTTGCTTCCTCTTCCTCCCAAAACAACAAAATCTGTGTACTCTTCTGTCAAAAAAGGAGATTCAGGCAGCAGTGCAGACAGAGAAGAGAGGAAGGAGGGGGGGAACATGTCTACAAATGGTGCTGTTGACATTTTTGAGAAAGAAAAGAAATTGTCCTTTGCTCCAAGGATACATCTGGGGACTTGTAAGAAAACTGTGATATAGAGTGGCAAGAATTCTGCCTGATCATTCATTTTTCACTGTAGAGGAGTCATATGTTGTAAAATATGACTACCCTGAAGAGATTATCCATCAATTGTTTCAACTAGCATAGGCTTCTCTAATAAGTATGTAGGTAACCCAAACTGATGAATCATAGTCTCATCTGGGAAATTAACTGTTGATCCATTAAAACCATGGACATCTGAATTTCTGTGCCCCAGGGTGTGTAAAGAGTCACAGGGATAATAAAATGTACTTGCCTGCTGTTGACTGTCTGAGTCCTTCTTAATTGTCTGAAGCCCCCTGCCAAGCTCTTGGTAGGGGAGCCTGCAAGGTTTCCTGAAAATGAGGCCCTGGAGTGATATAGGCATTTATTCACAAGGTGACTCACAGTCAAACTTTATTGGGACAAACCATGCCTAGGTATCTATATAATATATATATCTATATAATAAAAACATAAAGTAAGTCTTTCCTTTGTTTTTCTGCTGTAGACAAGCAAAGTCTTTACTGCACCTATTTGTATGTGTTCTATAGTACTAAACAAAGGTTGTAAAACCTCATCCATCTCTTAAACCTTCTATTCCTCAACTCCTCTCATTGCCATCAATTAACTTCTAAATCTTTACATGAAGTCCTAATAATTTCTCTGCCATATGGCTGACTCTTCTTTCAGTAGACTAACAACAAAAGCTACCTTGGTCTGATCTATAGGAAATTCTGCTGATTGGTCTGGAATTGATCTTCAGTATCAACCACCCCCCACCAGCTTCTCCATCAGACCTCACTCCTTGCTGAGGTAAACCCTCATATTATGCTAGTGTATTATGGCATTATGTAGGTTTGTTATATATGCATTTACTTCAGTTGATGCTGTAATGTTGGTTTAGCTATTTGTACTGCAGACTGTGGGTACCTTGAAGATCTATTGCCATATTCTATGTTTGTTTTGATGATCATGATGATGATGGTTGGTTGCACAGTCAGCCAGATATTTAGACTGGATTTGGCATTTTTATTCATCTATCAAGTCCTCCCCAAGGACCTGGGATAGGTAGATGCTGTTGTCTGATGATGTTAAAGGTATCCTCTCAGGATATAAGCTGTTCCAAGTAAAGCTGCCTTTGGCAATTGACTGAGGGTGATTTTGTCAATGCTGATGATCTTCAGGTGGTGCTCGTTGACCCAGGTGACAGCTGATTTGGTATGGGTTTCTGTAAATTACATCTCACCATATTTATGAGAGAGACACTCTTCATGTGGCTCCTCTGATGAGACTTGTCCAGTATGGTTGAACCTCTGGCATAGCTCTCATCCTCCTCAGAGTATGCAAGCCCCACACCCACATCAAGGTAGTGCCTCACTGGGAGATGATGATGATGATGATTCCATCCAGAAGACTTTAGAAAGCAAGGTCTGATGCTTTTCTGGTGAGACAATAGTGAAGTTTTAAGATTGATAAGAACTAGCCCAAAAGAGTCTCTTACATGAAATGAAGGAGAAAATGACTCTTCATATCTCATGTTCAGATGCTGATTAAAGTGAACTGTTTTAAGCTAAAACCTCTTTCAGCATTTCCATTACAACAGTATCATATAGGAGGGAAGAGATTTCTTTAAAATACCTAGATGTCAGCCCATCAAACCTGGCAAGGTCAAGAAACAGAAGCAGCAGAGATTCCAGGAATGCTTTATTCTTTTATAGTAGTAGAATATTTGTTTGTTTGATTGATTGATTGATTTGTCTTTTGAATTTCTTTCTCATCCTTTCCACTTTTTCAGGACTGAGCTGTCTCCTTTAATGTTTTATTCCTCCGTTCTCTCTTCCCAAGGCCAGGTCTACAGTCTTACACACTAAAATAGGTTGTGAATGCATAGAGTTATCTTCTCCAAAAGGGAGAATAAGCCATCTTCAAGAGAAAAAGGAAAGAGATGGCCACTTCCTTCTTCAGTTTACTTGTCTCTGCTACTTAACGGGAATAGCCTCATTCTGCATAATGATACACTTTGCTTTCATTTTGATACTGCCTGAAGAAACACATTTTGCATTCACAGTCTTGTTCTGAGCATGTCAGTACATCACATGTATAACCTAATTCAGGGTTACAGGCAACAGTATGGTGGCTCACAAGATAATCTTTTGGTTAAAGATCCTAGTTTACATGCTATAAAATAGTATGACCATGTTTGGGGTAAAATAGGTTTTGGTTTTGTTTGTGAGATACAGTCCAAAATGTACCAGAACATGCAGGCACTATAGCCATTAAATTAACCAGGAATGCTGCTTGTGACATGGTTTAGTGACTTTAGACCCATGGTAGTACATATTTGTACCATATTTCTTAGGGGTACTATTGAGAAAACAATAGAGAAAATCTAAACATTGTGTCAGGCTTTAGTTAAGTTATCTAGACTTGTAGTCCATAAATTGTTTTCTTGATTGTGCAACAGGAAGTGACCATATTAGGATGTAGGGTCAAAACTTGAATCTAGAAGAGGGATCAGAGAATATGTAGGCTGATAGCAGAAGAATAATATGAGTGGTCTTGAAAACAGAGCCATGGGCATATCCCCTCATTCTTCAACATATATAAATGTTTATGGTGATATTTCAGGTGTGTTGATGGGCAAAATGTATGTTTGGATATGTGTGTGTGATTATGTGACAGGTGTGTTGCTACCTTTGAAGCTGAATTATTTTCAGCAAGAAGTAATGAGGAATATGGATCTGAAAAATAATATATCAAAGACCTAGGTGTTGTATTTAATAGGGAAAAGGGAATTACAAATACAAATTATATATAAATGATGAAAAATTAAAGCAAGTTGCTTAATTTGTTTGTTAGTAGACTATTAAAGAGGGAAAATGGATGGATAAATTTTAAAAACTGTAAATGCTTATAAAAAGGTAATGGGTAGTATGTGGCTTATTGACGAATGATTTTTTTTTAAAAGAAATAAAAATTGGTAAAAGTGTTTTTCTTCTCACATTGTTATATGGAGGTGAGAGTTGGCTATATCAGGGAAAACCATAAAAGTTAGTTGATTGCAGTGGGAATGCTTATTTAAGAAGTGTCTACAATAAAATATAAAGAGATAAGTTCAATTATTAAAAGCAGATTAATGAATGTGCATTGAATACTAAAGTGAGTGACCAGGGGAGTTTGATCATACGTAAAGAATGAAGGAGGTTTGGAATATAACAAATATGTGAAGGAAGAGTAAATGTCTTGAGGAGAAGGCTAAGAACTTCCTATGTACCTTAGAGGCAGAGTGGCCTTCAGACAATTTCAGTGTCTGAGATAGTTATGATTAAGAACTAGGTTTTTTTTTTTAAAAAGAGCACATTAAGGTACTACCTAACCAGACTCTAAAGAAGATAAAATTTAAACTGATCTAGATCTTTATATGCAAAGTATCAAATTATCCCCCCCCCGCAAAAAAAAAAAAATCTAGCAAATTAAATATTCATTATTACCTCACTAACTTCCAACCCTTTAATCTGGATTTAATGCACAGGACAATAGAAAGTGCATTCATTTAGTCTGTTTTGTGTATATGTATCTGCATGCATAGCTAATAACTACAATGTTTCCTTTCCTTTACAGTAAACTTTTTTTGAAAAAGTTTTGCATATTTACAACAATGTAAAGTTTTTAAGAGTAATGTTCTTCCCCAGTGCTTCCTCAATTTCTGGGCATATCACATCACTTGATTAATCCCAGGGCTAGAAAAAGCTTTTATTCATCAGTAAGTCATGAATGGCTACTAGTGTACCATATTTTTTTAAGGTAAAAAGGATTTTTCAATCACCTTATAAAATTTAAAAAGTAAACTTTTCGCCCCAAACTTTTTTTTTTTTTTCTGTTGAAGAAGAAATGCTGTCTGGGCTTGAGTCTGACTCACTAAAGTTTCCACTATAGATCCACAGTGAATCTGCTACTGAAAGTAATTACATTTGTTCACAGTAGGATTTATAGCAGAATTCTTCTTAATCCATATTGCTGACATGTCCTTATTTTTGTTGCTCAGCTGGTTCAGTGCATACACAGACAAGAATATAGGATGTCATAATATATCGGCATAGTATATATACGGATCCAAGCAGTGTGGCCTTTTGTGATTGACAGATGGAAACTCTGTCAATGTGCAGATTTTCTAAGTGCCATCCAAGGTTTTTTGGTATAGTACCCAGTATGCCCATAATCACTGGGACCACCATGGCCAGTTTATTATTATTATGGTTGGTCACACAGTCAGCCAGATGTTTAAACTGGATTGGCATTTTTATCCACCTATCAGATCCTTCCTAAGGATGTGGGATAGGCAGATTTTGTTTGATGGTGATAAAGTATCCTTACAGGATATAAGCTGTTCCAGGTAAAGCTGCCTTTTGCAATTGAATCATCATCATCATCATCATCATCATCATCATCATCATTACTATTTTCATTAAGATGGGGTCTCTGTGAACCTCTTTATCCCTGATTGTTCAACTGAAGGGCTAACAGCTTTTTTTCCAGATAAGACTGAAATATCCATTTGTTCTTTGTTTGTCATATTGTGAGACTAGGCTGAAGCTGCCATAACCTAAAGATAAAGTAGGCACATAATCAGAGAGGACAAAAGCCAGGAATCTTGTCTATGAGATCCTTTTGGGGAGGTAGATAAGGAGGAAGCAAGTTGTTAAAGGACCTGAACCAGACAAAAGAAGTTGGGCCTGAGCACATGGAAACCCTCACTCCAATCCCATCCACTTGTAAATCAACCAAGCAAGGACTTTTGGGGATAAAAGAGGTCCCAAAGCCTGTTCACTCGGACTCATCTGAGTTAAGTCATCTGAGTCATCTTTGGATCCAGACTGGGCGGCTTTCATCCCTCTAGCTAGTGCCTGGCAGCCTAGTTGGGAAGCAGTGGGTAAATGTGGATGAGTGTGTGTGTGTGTGTGTGTGTGTATGTATGAGAAAGAGCAAATGTACCTTGCAACTAGTAAAGTTTTGCTGTTACTTTAAATTCACTGGGGCTCCGTGTATTACAAAGAACCTCTTGTGCCTCAGTGTTCGGTTGGAGTGATTTGTGTGTATCCCTAATTATTTCCCGGCTGTTGACCAGGGCTGTGTGACTTGTCTGCTCTAGCCGCACCTATTTGGAAAACCCAGGTAGAAAGCAAGGGGGGCTGACAAGATCCGCATGCCTCAACAGGCTGTGCGTGTGTGAGTGAGTGTGACCATAAGCTGAACCTGGGAGCAGCGTGTGTAACAATATTATGAAATGCTCCTTTTTTCCAGCCTCAAAGAATTATCTTCCAAATATGTTTCACGTAACAAGTTCCTGGTATCATATCAAACTGATTAGAAAGTAAATTGAATAGGCCACAGCTTTACTTAATATCTAAAAATGGGTTGCTCTTAATAATCAAAGCTACCCATGCAGGCTTTATATCTTGAAGCCAGTAAGATTTTTGTGGTCCCTTGAGGCTCCACGCTCAAGAAGTCCAAACTGGTTCTATCCAATCTATACTGGTCAATATTCAGCCTGTATGAGCTTACAGGACCTGTCAAATGCTTCTTCCTATCAGTCTTGAGAGCTCACCCCCATTTAAAAAAAAAAAAAAAAATTAAAGATTTTTTTTTTTTATGGACTGCGAAAAAGGAGAGAACAATCTTTCAGGGAGAGTAAATAATTTTGAAAGCAGAAACAGAATTAATCACTGCATTATTCTATGCAACTAAAAACCAGGTGGTGAGCAGCTGGTCTAATTAATGTTAACCATGCATACCTGGAATTTCATTCATTCAAATTTGAGAAGAACTTCCAAGTGGTCACTTGGCTCGTAATTAAACTGACACTACAAGCTGCCTAATTCATACCTCAGACAAGGTCACTACAAATTTTGGTGGCACTGTCATCATTCTACATCTACCTTTTGGAAAAACATTTGTAATTGTGTTAATCCAACAGGTATTAACCTTGATGGAGCATTCTAGACAATTAGCAAACCTCACTGTGTGCATAATCTATTTCCTATTCAACATGGAAACAGAATTCATGAAAATTTCATCTTCAGGGTTTGTAATGTGCCTGATCTGCTTTACACTAATGTCAATGCATCACGATTATAACAAAATCTTATTAAACAATACACATGCTAGGGTTTATTTTCTTTCACGTATGATTCAAAAAAGTATGATTAAAATAGCCCACCACAGCAGAAACAAGAACTTAGCTGCATTTAATTTTGTTGCATTTTGCACTAGTCCAGTATATTTTATCACAATATCTGAAGGTGATATATGATTATGTGAGCCTACTGCCAGTGGCTGCATCTTGGCTGTTCTTGAAAAATTAAACTGCATTTGACCTGATTAATAGTTGGATGATGGGAGACCACCAGGAAATCTCAGGATTGTAGACTAGAAAGTTAGAAAATATCCTGGACACTGCAAACTATTTCCTTACTGCAAAGAAAAGTGCCTAGATGTGTACATGAAATCAACAGGAGTCGACCTTGATGAAAGGAAGACTTTATTATCTTTATCTGCGTGACAATATTTATGTGTTGTCCTTTTGTATATTCCCTACCCCTAAAGGAATTTTAAATTAAAGACACTACAGGGAGGGGGAGCAGGTATGAAAGCAAGATTTACATGTTTGAGTTAGGACAAAATCAAGATTGGCACTTCAGTCCTATATATCCTTCTCAAAGAAACACCATGCTGAATTTATTCAGTCTTGAATTCATATAAACTATGAATATGATATGTGTATGGTTGCAAAATCAAACAACATCATCATTGTGATTATTATTATGGTTGGTCACACAATCAGCCAGATGTTTAGACTGAATTTGGCATTTTTATTCACCTATTGAGTCCTTCCCAAGGACCTGGGATAGGCAGATGTTGTTGTTCGATGGTGTTAAAGTATCAGGATATACAGTAAGCTGTTTCAAGTAAAGTTGCCTTTTGCAATTGACTGATGGTGATTTTGTCAATGCTGATGGTCTTCAAATGTTGTTCCAGATGTTTTGGGATTGCACCTAAGGTGCCTATAACTATTGGTACTATCTTTGTTTTCTTTTGCTACAGTCGTTCTACTTTTGTTTGCAGGTCTTTATATTTTGTGATTTTCTTCAGTTCTTTCTCTTCTCTTCTGCTGTCTCCAGGTATTGCAATGTCCACTATTCAGACTTTTTTGCATTTCTTATCAACAATTGTTAAGTTGGGGGTGTTGTGTAAGAGGTGCTTGTCTGTTTGAATTCTAAAGCCCCAGAGTGCTTTAGCTTCTTCATTTTCTATTACTTTGCCTGTTTTGTGGTCCCACCAGTTCTTGCTTGCAGGCAAATGGTATTTCTTGCAGATATTCCAGTGCACCATTGTTGCTACTTCCTTATGCAACTGTTTGTAGTCAGTCTGTGTGATCTTCTTGCAGCAGCTAACTAGGTGGTCCACTGTTTCTTCAGCTTCTTTGAAGAAGTGGCGTTTGCTGTCTGATGCTGTTTTCTCAATTCTGGCTTTGTATGCATTTGTTCTTAAGGCTTGGTCTTGTGCAGGCAGAATTATCCCTTCTGTCTACTATTATTATTATTATTATTATTATTATTATTATTATTATTATTATTATTATTATTATTATTATAATAAAATAGTCATGTGTTCCTTAAAATATTGAGGAAGGTAATAAAAATAATACATACTTCTCTCCAAGCATGCCCAAATGATTCTTTCAAAAGAAAACATTCCAGAAAAAGAGCAAGAGAGACCATTTTCATGTTGCTGCCAAGAAAAAAGCTACAACGATTTTGAAATATGTTTCAAATTTTTATATGTTTTACTTTTATCATGAACAAAACATCTTTTTATAGATCACTTCCAGAAACACTTATTCTTGTTCAAAATATTTTACTGTCAAAGGTCAATTTGACACTAATTAAATATAACTGTTGTTTGCTGATCTGTAAATGTATTAACTGCTGAGCATAATGACTAGGTAACAGTGTAAAGCTGGCACAGTAGGTTAAACAAGATATTAAAGTAAGACCAGTAAACATGATAATCTTGCTAAGCCAAGTGAAGTTACCATCCTAAAAGTTTACAAAGAATCATGGAAAGTGGGAACTAATCTGAGCCTCATATCAATGCTTTGATGATGCAATCAAATCGTCTGTCAAATCATCATTAGTCTGACAGTTGATAAGTTTACTTATGAGCTGTCCAGCAATTAAAATACTTAGCATTTTTAAAAAATCACCCTCCAAAGTGGAAGAATAAAATATTCACGATTTCCAATTGTGCTTCAAAAAGTTTAAACACTACCAGAGGTTTACAAATCAGAATTCATGACCCCACATTTTGCACGGATTTCAAACTTTTGCCTTAGGAGAGATGTTTCCAGGCACACTTTTAAAAAATGCAGTTTTCCCATCACTCCATAGAAATGTTCCTAATGCAATTATGCTTAACACAAGGCAAAGCACTTTCACACAATTTAGCACAAGAAAGTAATTGTGCGGGATCCCATGGGGTCATGTAGAAGTATCTGTAAATATCTGTGCAACAAGGTTTATATGGGAGCTGCATGGGAGAAGGTAGTGGGAAAATCTGTCATTCTGGCTGGACATTATTCAAGACAAGCCTATCCTAATATGATCATTTTTAAAATTAACAATGTGTATGATCACAGAACATTACAGTTTCACATTTAGCTGAATTGCTTACTAACATTTTTTTTTTGATCAGCCTTTATTTTTTTTCAAAGAGGTTGAGGATGAGGGTGTCTATCTACCAAATGCTGTGCTAATAATGTGTAGATAGTTTTCAGGGTTAGTTAATACAGTATGAAACATTTAATTATAACCATTTATGCTAATCATTCTGGTGAGTTGTTTTTTTAAAAAAAAGAAATTAGAAATCATTACCAGAACACACATCTACAGCTTTGTTTCTGTAGCCCTCTACTATGCAGAAGCTTTTGTGTTTACACTGAGGCTTTTTAAAAGCTGTAATCTAAAGCTAATATGGCATCCAGTTTTTCCTAATTTGTTTCCCTCCAAATACATTGAACTACATTGAACACTGAGATACCATAATCCCTACAGAATGACCAATTCCATGCTAGTTGGGTAAAGTCTTCAACCATCAGGATAGCAACGTTTTAAGAAGAAATAATAGCAAGTGATTCAATCTTTGTTTTTTTTTTTAATTGTACCTAATAAAGATATTTGACTTAAAATTTCCACAAATGATTATACCAATCAAATATTACCTTTTCCATACATTTCCATAATTAATGCAGAATGTGTTTTGTATACTTTATTATAAGGAATTTATTTTATTTTTGTAATGTTATTCATAAATTGATTTTAAGAGTCCATCTAGCCTCAGTTGTTCAGAAGCAGGAATTATTTTATGCAAGGCAATTATTTTCAAATGATGATACTCATACTATTGATGGTAAGGCAAAAAGATCCTGGGTGGAATATAACTTACCTCTTCAAATCTGTTCTAGAGTGAAATAAAGAGAGCAGCAGGATAGGAAGAGAGAATACCCAATCTCAGCTGAGCAGCATCAAGCAGGTTTGCTTACTGATTATGAATACATCAGCAGTGCTATTGCAGGGAAGAAGCACAGGGACATTTTCTTACTATAGATGTCATACAAATTTATATGAATTATTTGCCATGGCAAGGTGGGCCATTTTCATTATGTCTTTTGGACATGTTGGTACCCTGAGCAACTCATTGCAAGCTGTCTGGTTTCCAGATACTGAACAAAACTACAAGCCTGGGTCTGTAACTTCATTATTCTGAGATGTCCAGCATGAAGCTCCTCCAACATTCATGCTCTCAGCTTGGATGATGATTCTGAGATCCCAGGATAATACAATCATAGCTAAATGTAAGTTGGTTTGCATGATAAGTTGATAAAGCTCCATAAATTGAGATAGTTGCTATGTATTCCAGCCATGCTGTATAACTAAGACAATGATGGCTCTTTTCTAGTTTCTCTCTGAAGCATTTCAGGTGTATGGGGAGACTCTCAATCTCTGTGAGATAAAACATACCAGAAGAATATCCATTTGATGTGGATTTCTCAGATTGTTTACTCTCTAAAAGTAAATAAGACAGTTCATCCATATTTGCATAATTAGATGACCTTTTGAATTGTCATCTATGCTTCCTAAGGAATAAAGTCTTAACACTGCATTCTAACAGTTGCTGAGTATAATCTTTTTTTTTTTTTTTTCTGAACAAAGATTAACAATAGTGGCTGATGATTGACTGATCTTCTAGACATGTCCTGATTGAAACATTTAACAATTTAACAACACTCACTGCATATAGATATAGATATAGATATAGATATAGATATAGATATAGATATAGATATAGATATAGATATATAGTCCCTCACTCCCTCCCTCACCCCTGTGGGTGGTATGCATCTTCCTCAATCTTGGGTCCTCTACCAGAGGCCTGGGAGTTTGATGGTTCTGCGCAGTATCTTAGCTGTTCCTAGCATTGCACTCTTCTGGACAGAGACCTCTGATGTTGTTCCAGGGATTTGTTGGAGACACTCTCCCAGCTTAGGAGTCACAGCCCCAAGTGCTCTTACCACCATTGGGACCACCTTGGCTTTTACTTTTCATATCCTCTTGAGTTCCTTCTTCAAGGCCCTGATGCTTCTCCAGCTTCTCATACTCCTTCTTCCTGATGTTACTGTCACTTGGAACTGCTTCATCTATCTGCTGTCTTCTGGTCACAATGTCTGCTTCTCTACTGCTACAATGTCTGGTTGATTGGCCAATATCTGCCTGTTCATCTGGATCTGGAAATCCCACAGGATTTCCTTGTTATTCTTCATGACCTTCTGTGGAATTCCCATCTGGATTTGGGAGGGTCTAGCCCATACACTGTGCAGAAGTTCCTATACACAACACCAGCTACTTGGTTGTGCATTCAGTATATGTTGTTCCTACCTGCATCTTACACCCTGCCACTATGTGTTGGACTGTCTCTGAGGCCTCTCTGCACAGTCTGTACCTTGGGTCCTGTCTAGTGTGATAGACCCCTGCTTCTATGAATCTGGTGCTTAGTGCCTGGTCTTGTACTGCTATGATCAGTGCCTCAGTCCTGTCTCTTAGTCCAGCCCTTTCCAGCCACATCTTACTGATATACTCCTGAATACTCTGGGTTTTGTCCAGGACACTGGGTTTGACACTCACCAAACCCCACCCACCTCTTTCTGGCTGAGGTACAGTCTTTGGGTATTGGACTTGGGGTGGAAACCTCCGTAAATTGTGAGGAGCTTCCAGGTCTTCACATCGGCAGCCTCCATGTCCTGCTTTGGCCAGCTCACTACACTGGCAGAGTATTTGATGACTTGCAGGGTGTTTGTGTTGATGGCATGTATCTTGTCCTTCCCAATGAGCTGGCTCTTCAGGACCTGTCTTATCCTTTGGTGGTACTTGGATGTTGTTGTCTTCCTTGCCTCCTCCTCATGGTTCCCATGTGACTATGGGATACCAAGGTACTTGTAGTTGGTCTATATAGCATGCTGGCTATCTGGCCTGCTGTTAGTTCCACTCCATCAGCCTTAACTACCTTCTCTCTCTTTACTACTATGCGGTCATACTTCTCCAGTCTGAATAACATCCCCATGTCCTGACCATAGTCCCATGTCAGGTGCATCAGAGAGTCGCTGCCTTGTTCACTCTTAGCTTACAGCCTGATGTCATCCATGTAGAGGAAGTGGCTGATGGTAATTCCACTCTTGAACTTGTACCCATATTTAGTCAGACCCCTCAGCCAGATAATTCTATCATTATCTATCTATCTATCTATCTATCTATCTATCTATCTATCTATCTATCTATCCATCCATCCATCCATCTATCCATCTTTGTGTTCTGTGTTGATCAGCATGTACAAACACTATCAGGTGTTCTCTGCTGTCTTTCATGATGTCACATAGCCATGTCAAATACTATATTGTGAGTCGTGTATTATAAGGCTAGGATTAAAGAGCTCATATTTGTTTCATTGTGCTCAAAATCCATAGTCTACCAATCTTTCCAGGGCCATCGTGAGGTTTTGCAAGTGTACCTCATCTTTGTGTCCATACAGAATGATGTTATCTAACTTGTATAGGATACTTGTAAAGCCTTATAATCCTTGGAACATGGTGCTTTTTTTTTTTTTTTAATTTGCCAAAGTACTGGTGCAAATGTTACTCCAAAACCAGATATGTTATAATATAACCCTTTGTATGTATTGGTGGTGAGAAACACCTTGGAATCTTCCTCCATTTCCTTCTGTAAATAAGCCTTTTCTAGACATATTTTGATGAAATACTGTCCCCCAGTGTATTAGTAAAAAATATCCTCAGTTCTAGGCAAGACGTATTTCTGAGGCTATAGTAGTAGATTAATTGTAACTAAAATCCCCACAGATCTTGACAGTTCTTTTCAGCTACTGGAGCCTGGGTGTAGCTCATAGGCTTCAATTAACTTTAGGGAAAAAATTCCCTGGCTTCCATTTCATTCCTAGCCAGCAGATAAAAGTAAGCTGCTATAGATGTCATTTATTACTGCATCTAGGAATGTTGGAGAATTTGGGTGATCAAATTATTGTTTTCACTAGAACATGATCTGTTTTAGATTTATGATTATGCATACTAATCAAATTAAGTAGGGTTTTTCCCCAATAACTAGATGTGACAGTACAAATCCATTGAATACAGAGCTCTACGAGACATTTCACATATACTGTGCCATTGCATCAGGCACACTGCAAGGAGGAGGTATTTTGTATGGTATCCATTGCAAATCACCAGACACTGTTGTTTCCAGTGCTATTTATAACCCTATTTCCAGTGCAGGTATCATTCAGTGTAGCTCAAAGTCACCCAGTGGTTTCCATGGCTAAAGGTGGATGTGAACATGGGTCTCCCTAGCTCCAGTCAACATCTTATTGTTATACCACCTTGTATCTTAACACATTTGAATATATGTATACGTATATCCTTTGAGCAAACATCAGAGGTGTATTTTTGCTCTGTAAATGCTGTAAAAGTATTTTGCTATTTGTACAATTTTGTTTCTCAAGCAGGTAGATCACATTTTTGTGGTTTCATGTAGCATAACACCATGGTTTATTTCTTATTTTATATTGACATGGTGGTATATTAAATCTTGCTGATATCCACAGAATTGATTTTGTTACAGTTTCATGTCTCAAATAGCTGCAATTACTCAGTAGTGACCCGTAGAAGAGTTTGATGCATGAGGCATATTGCTATTCTGGGCATTTAAAACCAGCCTAAGGCAATTTTCAGCAAGAGTGTTAGTCTTTGCCTAAGGTTTTAATAGTAAAAGAACATCCATGTGTCACTTTAGTTCCAAAAGCAGATAAGGCACTTGACTACATTCTTTAATGCAAATCCCTCTAAAACCTGATATGCTATTAGAAGTCCTCTAGTTATTTGATGAAAGAGAAAATTAACTTTTCAAAGAGCAAGGTAAAATAGTGACTGTGCCTATTACACCGACCAATCCAATATTCTGCACGATGAGACAGTGTTTTTTTTACTCATTATGCTTAGCAAAAGCAATCAATGCTAGTTTGAAATGATAATTGTGTAGAAACGAGATCTGATTAAAAGTAGAGATCAGCAGGTACTAACAGTCATGGGACATTTCAGAAATGAAGGAAAATGTAGTTGTCTTTAAATCAGTGTATGGCAATTAGTCCTTATTAATTATGAATATATTATATTATTATTAATAATAATAACTATCCTGTACCTTGTTAGCTTATGATCAAAGACTCACCTATAGAGATAGTCATGATTATATATGGAATTAAGAGTCCAGTAAAACAAATCCCATAATTCCAATAATTCAAATATTTTAGCCGTAATAATATTTAAATAAAGGAGATGAAAATGCATTAGAGACTATACTTATTCTTTTGAAAGAAATTTCAAACTGGAACACTAATTATTGTTCCCCCTAAATCAAGGAAGAAAATAAATAGCCCCACAGAGCACTAATGTTGCTCACAGTTGTTTTTTTTCAAAACCAAAAAATGCAAATTTATATCTTAATAAAAATCTGAGGCTGCCTCCCATAATTTGTCATTGTACATTTATATGGTTTATATATTTACTTAATTTAGTTTAAATCTCATCCCTTATGTCAAGAATATATAACAATATTTAAGTAGTCACCAATAAAAATATTACTAATACAGCAATAGACATCAATACCACCAATAAATAATACTAAAAATCAGTGTCAGGCACACTTCTTAAGGAGGACCATTCTGCAGTGGCGGCAGGGGTGGGAAGATAAATTTGGTTAATTTTTTCACAAGACAAATTGGGAAAATATTTAATGTAACAACTCATAAAGTGTAACAGTGTTTTTTTGTTTTTTTTTTAAATGATGCTATTCTATAGTACCTCTACAACTCCCACATTTTGGGCAATAGTAAGGTACAGCTGGATATCTGAAGAGATTTCACAAGCTAATTTAAACGGTTGTTTAATTTTATTTATTTGTTATTTGGAAAATGTATGTGCTAACCAATTTGCCATGGTTTGGGGTAACTTAAAAGAGATAATATCTCTAAAACAACAAGGCTTTATATCTGTACTTCAGAATAAGCAGTGGAACTCTTGACCAATGACTGTAGGCTGTACAGAACTAGATGAGGTAAACCAGGCTAAATCCCTTTTAGTTCCATTGATATGAAAGCCTTCTGGCTCTATGTATGCGTCATCTTTTTTTTTTTTTTTTTTGATGGGATGAGAGGTACCATGAAGAAATAGACTATTGCAATTTCCCTTCATGGGCAGCTTGGCATGATGGCCCAGAAGCTGCAGTTGGCATAGAATGCAGCTGTCTGCCTATTGATTTGTAGTAATTGGTTCAATGCAATGCTAGCTATCTTGCTGGTTACCAGTATGCTTCCAAGACCCAATTCAAGATGCTGTTTGTTTATCGCTTTAAGGCTTGGGCCCTTGTATCATCTAGGACAGTTTGCTTCAGGTGGAATCTGTCCACCCAGTGTGGTCTAACTGGGAAGAGGCACTAAGAAATCAGAATTTCTTGAATGGCTTTCTTAGTAGGATTCCCCTCACTGTATAATAGCTTGTCCCTGAGGTCATGAAGTCCTCCACCCTTCTGCCATTTAGGAAGATGGTGAAAAGACTAAATTTTCAGGGGGATTTTTGGTATGGATAATCCTCGCTAGCTGGCAGTAGTGGAAAGGTTTATACATTTTACTAAATTTTACTGATAATGTTAATAATTTTACTTTGTACTTTGTCTTTATTCTTTTAATTTTAATTTGGCTAAAGAATTAGTATTGGTCTGATGCAAACATCATGCTTAAATAAACATAGTTTTAAAAGAAGAAACTACTTCTAGAGTGTTCAAAGCATCAAAATAGTAAGGGTGAAAAAGAGGCAGAACTCTCTGACAGGAGTCATAGTTACAACAAGCAAACAAACAACAAGGTATTTATAATGAGTCGCTGATTGGGGAATAGTTCAACCACAGTCAAAATCAACAAATAAAAACCAACCACAGTTAACATTATCCAGAAGAAATAAAATCAATATATGCTTTGATATATTTGTAGTCATAGTAAAAAACAGATATGTATGCAGTATAAAATCCTAAATTTATAAGCCCTCCTAATCTTGATATTAAGATTTACAACAAAACAGTCCTACATCTAATTTTATTAACCACTGGTTTTCTTTATTACTCCCATCCACTAATATCCACTTTCACAAATCAGTCTGTGTTAGTAAATAAGTAAGTTTTAAAATTTTCTTCTATGCATCCATTGATGTGTGAAGCTGCGAAATGGGTGGGGGGAGGAAAAATAATTCCTTTAGCACTGCAGCATATTCATCTTAAAAGCTGCTCAGTATGCAATGAGGAACAACTTCCAGAAATATGGGATTATTTTCCTTCTATCCCACCTTCCTTCCTGAATTCTGTAAATCATGTCCTTTTCTGGAAGTCTTCAACCCAGTCTAATACCATGGGACCGTATGGACTGGGGGACCCTTACAGGGCATCTCTTCATTTCCACAACTGTGCTATAGATGCCTACTATGCATTTTTCTCCCTGCCAATACATCTTTCAATGATGACTGATTCTTATATTACAGAAGAGTTTTATTCCTTTGTTGCATACAAAGCATAATTTTCTAGATGTTACTTACATGAAATCTGTTTATATGAATTTGGCTATTTCTGTTTGTTTATTTATTTATTAAAGTTAGATCCCACCCAACTCCAGGATGACTGTAGGTGGTTTATACTTTAAAAAGAATAGAAAACAGTTACAAATTCTGGAATACCATCAGGGCGGGAGCCACATGAATCCCTTATGTTCTCAATAGGTTTCCATTGCAACTGTAGAATTACATTGATGATGATGATGATGATGATGATGATGATGATGATGATGATGATGAAATTTTTTGTCTTGCTCATGTCCTTCCTTTGCTAGCCTTTGGGTTTCTTTGCTATTATACATTGGATCTTAGCAATACAACCATACAGGTAAAGGATAATAACAACAACAACAACAACAACAACAACAACAACACACTACATTCACCTAAATGCTGTACTTTACATTAACCTTATCAAGCTGCACAAGTCACCTATTGGAAAGACTGACTTTTATTCACAGCTGACTTGATAGAATCATTTAGGGGAAAAAAAAGATTTCTGAGAATTATTCAAAGTTGCAGAAGATGGAGAAAAATATGTATGCATTATTTTTTTCCATTTTTCTTAATCCTTTTTGTTTTTTTGTTTTGCAGATGATGATGATGATATCTAATTTTCAGAAATTAAACTGAAAGGGCATTCATTCTAAGAGCCAGTGGATGATTCTTATCCCTGCCATTCTTTTGTATATGAATCTATAACAAGCTGCTTCTGCAGTAGCTGAAACATTTGCAAGTGAGAGAATGGAATGGAAGCATAAATCCCTCAATTCACCGGTGCTGAAAATGTTCCAGTGGGTGTCTTCATTACTTCCATGGACCTGCTCTGTATACAACACACAAATTGAAAAAAGCAAGGCATAGTAAGAGTTGAAACTATTCATCCTGCAGTGACAAGGTCCTAAGCTGCTGACTGAACAGAATGTAATGTTGTGAATTTCATTAGTAACAAGGTTTTAATGGATTAAAAAGAAAGCACTGGGGCAATTCTCCTTCACAGATACAGTAGGTAGCAAAATTAGAGAAGCAAAAACTGTGGTATGATAAGGAGGTCATTTCAAGGAGCTCATAAATTTCTATTAATATTATGTTCATTAGAAGCACTCCATGTAGCAAATAGTATATTACACAATATTCCATGTGACAATACAGTTTCAATAGGACTAGTGAAATAACTACTTTTTGATTGTGGTAAATGAACTGTTCAAAAGCTAAATGACATCTAACAGTTAAAATCTAGAAAAAATTCATATTATCACTATTAATAGAGTGACTGGTGCTTAGAAGGAATACTGCAGTGATATTGCAATAGTATTGAACTGATTTATAAATAGAGAAAGATAGCTTAGATTGATAGCTGCAAAGTCTACTGCTATTATCCACTCATCAATTTCTGAGCCTTATTTAATTGTTTATAGAAGCATTCAGTATTAAGAATTTTTCTTAAACTGCACGTGTAGTTCAATGGATCTTGGTAAACTAGAAAAATCTGAAAACTGGAGTTCCACGAGAATATATTTAGTGCAGATACTTCCGGGGGAGGTATGGCAAGCTAAACATGTTTCTGGGACAGCAGAGACTATGACTGCAGAAAGACTGAAGAACTGGTGAATAGGCCAGTTCTCTGGAACTTCTCCAGACAAGGAGAGATCAAGAGATCTCCCACATGTGCTCCTGACAGCTGTTCCTCGTGAGAAGACTACAGGACAGCAGTCTCTTGAGTGCTGGGAGATGAAGGGATCACTCATAAAGCTCCCAACTGTGGCAGAGTCTTTTAAAGGAAAATAAGTTTTCTAACTTTGCTTTCTAATTACTTTCAGAAATTGCTTATCTAATCATCATAAAGCTATTAGAGATGTTCAGAATGACAAGTCTGAAAAGCCACCTGGTGGGTGTACCTTAATGTCTGAATAAAAGAAAAATTAACTGTAAATTTAAGAACTTTAAGAATTTGACATAAATGGCAAAAAGCTAAATAAGATTTTGAACCAAGAAAGTTATAAATGAATTAAGGATCCAATCACATTTGGAATGTTGAAATTTTTACTATAAGATTTTGGAAATAACTATATAAAATAAACAGCTTTTCATGGGAACCAAAATTATTTTGTCTAATGTAAGTCATAACAGAGATTAGAGACTTACACTGGACACTTGAGGGGACTCCAGGTCAAAAAGAAAAGAAAAGTGTAAACCTTCTTTTGTTTTTGATCAGTATTGGGATTTACAAAATGGTACAAAATGCTATAATATTTGAAATATTAAAGAAGATCTTTGAAAAATGGGGCCAGAAATTAGTAGCCCCAATATCAACAATATCAGTAACAATGTCTGCTTCTACTGGTAGACTGTGTGCAAAAGATGTTAAGGAAGGAATGACAGATGTGAAACAAATCTTGCTTGATGCATAAATAGTAGAAAGTGTGGATTACAAGACAGAGAAGGTGTTTAAAGTAGAAATACAAGTGACAGACCAAGAGAATGACCCAGATAAGACTCTTTACTGGATATACAAAGGAAGCTGGCTGAAAAGTTTTAGAAATTAAAGGGGAAATTATAAACGAAGAGAATGACCTGGATAATGACTTTTTACTGGATTTACAAAAGAGGTTTGCTAAAGCCTTAAAGAAGCCTTTGGGATGGGAAACAGAAAAATTGAAGAGAGACCAAATCCTACAGCAACTTCTGAATGAATTAAAGATCAAGATTGCCAGAAGTAAAAGGAAGGACTATAACATAGGTTTATTTGATTGAAAAGTTGATGTCTTATGGATTTGCTTATAGATAAGGAAGGGATGGTTTTCAGAAGAAGAGATATCTGTTTATAACCTTATGGGGTGAAGACCTACCAAACTTGTTTATACTTGTGATGAGGATTGGAAGTCACTTCTTTACATATTTCTTTTCTTTTTTTTTATTTCACTCTTTCCTTTTTTTTTTTTTTTACTTTTCCTTTCTTTGCATTATTTACTCTCTCTTTTTACTTTACTTTCTTTCTCTGAGTTTAGTTTGTATTAGTTTTTATTACTGTAATATATTTTTCTTTCTTTCTTTTCTTGTTTCCCACTACATAGTTTTAATAATGCACAACAAGTGAGAATACTGCTAGGAAGGAAGCTGAGAAAAGCCATTTTTAACATTTTTGCTTCTGCTAACAAAAACTGAAAAAAATAAATTAACCCCCTTGCAGACATGGATATCTCTGTAAAGAAATATAAAGATGCTTAAGGCTTGCATAAAATGAGAAAAAGATGGTAGAATTAGTCCTATAGATTTTAGGTCTGACTTACCTAGAATCAAAGGGCAATCATTTGTGTGATAAATATAAAAGAAGAGTGCACCTCAGGATATCAGGTCAAAGAATTGCAGGGTCTGGGAAGATAAGCCACTGTTTTCTTTTGTAAAGTGGTTGAAAAGTAAAGTTTTGTTAGGAAGAAGTATCCATGTTTTGTTTTACCTGGTATTCAGAGCAGGTTCAAGACATTTTGCAATCTAAAGAAAAGCAACAATGAGTTCCTAATGTTACATTACCATAGTAATGGTACAATAAATCTTGCAAGCTGGGGAACCTATTCCAAATTTCCTACTCAGAACTTCCTATACTTCTTGAAATCCTGAACCTATCCATTTAATTCTTTTACTTAAGATACATTTAATACCAGCCGAGTTATTCTGGCACCTAAGACAGAATAATTCTCTATAGAATTCTATAAAATTCACTATTAAATTCTGTATGGATTAAATAACTACTAATATGTTGTACTTCATTAGGACTTTGAAAACAGTGATCCAGCAACCAGAAGCAAGAAGTTGTAGAAGAGGCTGCTCTGTGTGTGTGTGTGTGTGTGTGTGTGTGTTTTAATCAGACTATAAGGCTAAGCCAAGATATATGTTTAAAAAATGAGCTAATGTGCAAGTCAAAACCAGGCTGATTGCTATTTGTTGCTGATGAATCTGATTTGATCTTAGCCCCAAATCTGGCTCAGGAAGGAATTGCCCTCCTCCACCACTTGGGGGTCCTCCTGGATTCATAGCTGTTGGTTGAGCATCAGGTGCAGGCCATGGTCAAGTTGGGAGGTAGCACATTGATCCATCCTTGGCTGGGCACCAGTTGTGAGCCTTCTTAGACCAGGAAGCCCTTAGATAACTTACACTATCATCACCTTGTACTTAGATTACTGCCAGGTTTTTTACATGCTGCTACACTTGAAAGTGCCCTGGAAGTTTCACTTGTTCTAAATTATAAGCAAAGGTTAATTAGGACAAAAAGGTTCTGATGTTATCTAGAAATAACTTACTTAGGTGGACAGTGATCCTTTTTTATTCTAAACAATGTACAGCTGTAACTTGTGTACTGATGCTGCCTGGATAACACTTTTGATAGATTAAACATTCAGTCATTGTCCCACATTATCCAATTCTATGTCTGCCTTCACTATGGATGGTATATAGTTGACTTGCCCTTATGAACCAGGAATTTAATATAAATACATAAAATGTTGGCTGCATGCAGCCATCAGCTTAATTTCAAAACCCTTATGTATTCTATCTCTATTTACTTTGGGCTCTCGCCCAATATAGTACTTGGTTCAGCCCCATATATTTTGTGCCTATCAATAAAATACAATAGGATGATCTGTTCTTCACAGAAAAAATGCTACTCACTCCTGATATTACCTATGATAGAACTAGAAAATGGGGGGTGAACAAGATGCTTTAAGGACAATCAAAATGCCTAGTTGCATAATAGAAACTCCTTCCTATTTGGCTGTACTAGTCTTTTAAGTCTGTGTAGGCTAGTCTCAACTTGTGATTGCACTATAGCCTAACTGATCATGGAAGGCGTAATTAGCTCCAAGATAGTGGGACACAGAAGCAATTTCACATTAACTTGGAGGCCAATGAAATCTAACAGTTCAGTGAAGTTAGATGTAGGAGGCATTTAAAACCTCTAATGATCTGCTAACTTTCCTTCATTTATGTTACATTTCCACATTTACTTCCCATACCTTCCATGTTCCATCTGTTTTAATTTTGGGTCTTCATTATTGGTGGCAATTAAAGTGCTGTCTAACTACATCGATGTAGGCCTATATTTCCCTAAATGAAATGAGGTAAATCAGCATATTTTATCTGATGCTTATGATACAATCAAAATGCTCAGAAGAAGTTCACATAGGGTGCTAAATGCATTCCCTAGAAAAGAATAATGTAAATCAGTGTATATAATTTAAAGCCCAATTGATTCTTTATTGGAACTTGCTGGAATAAGCAAATGTAATACATTGCTCAACCTATTTGAATCTGCTGAGGGTATTGAGTCTCATGTTCCTTACTTTGTAACAATCTATTTCCTATATTTGATGTTAGATAATATGATTTATACTGTTATCTCACATTTATTCAGTACTAAGTTGATTACTGTAGTTCATGTTAAAACATTTTACATATACAGAAGCAATCAGAATATATAGAAACAAATAACACAAAATGTATTGGCCCTGTGTCACTTTTCTGTGTTTCTGTATTTAGCATTTAAATAGAACAGTTTATTGTTTATAAGTTAGGTATTTTTAGGTCACCTTTAGACATGATTGAAAATAAGCTGATCTTTTTTCAACATTGGCAAGTAAAGTGATGTACATTGGTGCCAAAAATCCTAATAGTACCAACTAATGGGAAAAGAGATAGTGATGATGAAAAAAGAGATCTTGGAATAATGGTAAACAGTTCAATGAAGGCATCAACACAGTATGTGTCTGCTGTAAAAAACACCAACAGCATGTTAGGGATAATAAGGAATATTATTGAAAATAGAGATGTCAATATCATAATGCCCTTAAATAAATCAACGGTGTGACTGCATCCAGAATATTGTGTGCAGTTCTGGTCACTGCACCTCAAAAAGAATATAGTAGAACTAGAGAAGGTTCAGAGAAAGGCAGCTAAGATGATCAAGGGGCTGGAGCAGTTTACCTAGGAAAGGTTGTGACATTGGGGTGTTTTAGTCTAGAAATGAGGCAAAGGAGATGGAATATGATTTGAAGTACATAAAATTGTGCATGGTGTAGATAAAGTGGGCAAGGAGATGCTATTTTCCGCTTCCCAAAATACAACAACAGAGGTCACCAGAGAAATCAAATCCTTAAGGAATAGGGACAGAAAAAAGGAAATGTTTTACGCAATGCTTAATTCAACTTTGAAATTCACTAGCATATGTGGTGCTGAGTGTGACTGCCCCTGAAGGCCATCTGCTCGGAGACTAGTGGGCATCCCTGGGCAGGTGGTTGACCACAGTGAGAACAGACTGCTGGACTAGATGGGCCAGGGGTCTGATCCAGCAGGTCGCTGCTTATATTCTCATGTACTTATGATCTACCTCATAGTACATACTGATGAAAATTAATCATACATACGGTATATCAAAGATTAAACATTTGGATTACATAGTATTTTAATGGAGACACTCATGGATATTTGCTTGCTTTCATTCAACAACTTTGCTAAGGGAGAATTTAACACATAGGTATGTAGTCTGCAGTCTTAAGATTCTTGTGACCCCACAAGGCTGCTCACCAAATTTCTTCAAAACCTGGTTCCAAATTCTGAGCAAATGTAAATATTAAGGGGGAACAAATTATTTTAACTGTCTTTAGTTAATTTAGTGTTACTGAATTTAAACTAACATATACTCACCTCACCCAATTTTCTGGCCCCAACATGCCATTTAAAGACCAGGGCTGCATATCCTTGGCTTAGTATCTCAAAACAGAAAGTGCATATCCAGATACTTTCTTGGAATTTCCAGTAGCATCCTAAAATATGAAATATTTATTTCTAGGGTTTGCTTTGTACTCCTTTGTTTCAGAAACTCACCTTCTCTATGAAATATTTCTATGTCTCAATCTAGCACTAGTTTTAATAAAATAAAATAAAATAAAATAAAAATGCTCCTATCTACTGGTGAAGCATATTTTGCTACTTTGAATATTTGGCTTAGCATTAAACTTTTATTACAGCCATAAAACCAGCAGTCATATACAAGTAAAGCAGCTAAAAATGGAAATACATAAGGCTATAAAGAAAAGAAATTAGTACAAATTTTCAGATCTATATAGAGAGGCAGAACTGGGCAATCTGAGAAGATAGATCCAAATAATATCATGGGGTATCAAGCTTTCCAAGGTTTGGTGTTTGCTGGAATTAATAGGAATTAATGCAGAAGCAGAGGGAGCCAAAAAATCAAGCCAAGTGTTATGTGTTCCTATTTGCAACTCTTTGCGTTAATAAAGGGATAGGGTTTAGGTGTTAGTGAGTCCAAACATAGTAACAAAGAAGTGGTATCTTTATAATCGAATGCAAAAGAGAAATCCTAAAGAAAACCTTAACAATTCTTAACCTGCAACTTAATTTCTTTTACCTGCTCCTTCTTCCCCCAATTATTTATCTAAAGTGTCCACTTTGGAATGCTAATCACTTTCCTTTGAACCACCTGGGTTTTGTACTTCAATGGTACTCAGTCCAAAACTGTCTTTTCCAGGGCTGCTTTAGTTCTTTTTCTCCTTCAACTGCAGCAACAGCCCTTTGTTCTTTTAAGCTCCTTAGCTGTATATCTTCCTTCTCCTCTGGTTGCCTCTCTCCTTCTTCGTCTACTTATGGTCTGGTTGTCCCTCTCACCAGCAGCAACACCTGCAGAACATGAAAGAACTCCCTGATGGTGTTCTTCTTTGTTCTATATATCTTATGTACCAGCTTGCAGGGGCTTCCAGAGAATTTAGGGTTCTTTCTTTCCTGCCTACATGTTTATACCCTTTTACTTAGCTATGAGATCCTCAAGGGAAAAAAAGTGTTCTCAGGGATATGTACAATTCTACAAAGAAAAATCCAGTTCTTATACATTACAGCTCATCCTGTCCCAGTGCTGTCTCCCAGTTGGGCTTATGCCCATCTCAGGCCTCTCCTGGTCCAAAGCAAATCCCTGCTTTACCTTTATCTGTATTAATCACAATGCAAATCAAATGGAAAATGGTAGGAGTACTGAAGCTGAAGTATTACGTCCATCTACGTCTATAGAAGGAATTATGTAGGAATTTTTCTTTAGATCTGGGTAAATCTTTCAGTGAGTGAAGCACCTCTTGGGATCTGCTCTTGTGAATCAGGTGCAGCCACTCAAAAGCTCTGCAGAGTTGCTTCAAGGCCCTGTCAAATTCAGATATTCATAGGGGTACTCATGTTTTCTAATCACCAGAATTTCAGTAACCAAACTTCCCATGTATTAATGATTATGATGCTGTACTTTCTCTCTGTCTCTCGTGTGTGTGTGTGTGTGTGTGTGTGTGTGTGAGAGAGAGAGAGAGAGAGAGAAAAAGAGAGAGAGAGAGAGAGAGAGAATACTGCAGGTTAGACTAGTTATACATTTTATCAGCACTTGGATCTCAGTCATCTTGAAGGAGGCAGTTTGAATGCTCTTAAAAAGTTTCCTGGACACTGAGAAGTATCATGTCATTTCAAGCAAAATTCCCAAGCATCCACTCCAGGATCCATTTCAGCCTAGTTTAAGAAGTTTCGTTTTGAACAGCAACATGTTTTCTTGCCAGGTGACTGGACAAAGGGCAAAGAAAGTATGATTATACTGAATTTCTCATGGCTATATCAAAGTGGCCAGTTTTTAGTCTCTTTCCCAGAACCCCTGACTAGAACAACCTGCTTAAGAAGGAGTGGAACCATTGTAAAACAGTGCCTCTAATTCGCAAACAGAAAGAAACTGTGGTTGATGATATTGAAAGTCAGAGAGATCTAGCAGAACTATCCAGGTGCCATTATAGGTAATCCAGAAGAGTAACTAAATGAGATTAATTTATCTTTCTTGATAAGGTGTGTCTGTCTATCTATCTATCTATCTATCTATCTATCTATCTATCTATCTATCTATCTATCTATCTATCTATCATCTAATCTCCTGCCTACTTACTTATCTACCTACAACATGTCCTTGAGTCAGTCTTGAGTCCTTGTAATTACATGGGTAAGCATGCAGTTTTCTTGGCAACATTTTCAGAATTGGTTTGCCATTGCCTCCTTCTTAGAATTAAGAGAGAACGACTGGTCCAAATCACCCAGCTGGCTTCTGTGCCTAAGGTAGGACTAGAACTTCAGTTTCTCCACTCCTAGTCCAGCACCTTTACTACTGGATCAAACTGTCTCTCCTTAGATTGATATTACCTTGCCTTACAACACTATTTGTGAAGAATGAAGTACTAATTATTTTATGGCATTCAAATACTGCAACTTAAATATCATAAATAAACATTAGAACATTACCATGAATAATATTCAAGAGCAAATGAATAATTACAGATTCTTCATACCGTCACTGCAAGATTACTAAATTTTCCTTGGTCAGTAATTCATTATATCATATCATTTTATTACAATGCATAAATATATTGCAACAGAATTATTCTGCAATAATTATGTAACACAGTAGTTAGACCTAGGAAATGTGTACCTATAGCCTGATTTACTGAGAAACCATCTGAATAAAACCCAACAGTTGGAATAATCTCACTATTCTTCTAAACAACTTTGTTTATATGTTGTTTAGAGTTCTATGAGAGCAAAGATGGATATATTGTAATTCAGAAGAGATAGTGTTGCCCAGATGTGTTGCAGCTTTTTGATCCCTGAAGATCTTCCAGTGTCCCACTCATTGCTGGCCAGTTTTAACAACATTTCATGCCCATAATGCCTGTAAAAAGATTTTCTATGCTGGTTTTAGGGGCACATGTACTGACCATTTTGCATGATAGTACATGGGTGATTCACCATGAATAAAAGACACTGCATTTTTCATTATTAGTGAATTGTTCTCTGGTGATTCACTTCAAACCTATGTTAAAATGGTCCTGTGAATGAGGCCTCAGCTTTTAGATGCAATTCAAAATACTGGTTATCACTTTTAAAGCCCTCATGCCTCAGGACCTGTTTTTTTCCAAGTCTTCCTCCTCCAAAATGAATTTGCTCATTCTTCAGTATCTGAGGGGAAGGCTGCTGGGACTCCTAGCCCCTAAGGAATATGGCTATGCCCCTGTGGAAATAACACCATTCTGGTTTACATGTTTCCCCCTTTATTATTTCTTAAGTGAGGAGTTGCTTATAAAATTATTTTTTTTTAACTATTGTTAATGAAAATGGTGTTATTGCCTTTCTTAAAACAGAAAAGAAATCTAACCTCATATTGCTTGTTTAGGTAGAATCTTTCTGTACAATTATACAGCTGCTGTAAGAAGTTTGCAAACACATACTTTATTCTTTTAGTCACATATTCTTATGATGACCATAAAAAAATCTGCCTTCATTGAAAGCAAAACCTTTTATTATAGTTTGCTAATTCATTTCTTACTTTAATGCTGATTTAACACACACACACATCATGCACAGCTGCTTTTGGGCAGATAAAATAATTTAATTTTTTGTAAGCTGAAATCTTTTCAGATGTTTATGAAATAAAATTCCAAGGGGAAAGTGTACCTATTACTGTTTGCTTCCCAAAGCATTTTATCCTTTGTTTAATCCTTAATTGTTAATTTATTCTTCATGGGAAGCTCCAATTTGAGAAGACCTCAGGTAGTCAAGAGGGGAATTATATTCCATATAATTATGATGTAATTGTAACTATTACTAATTAGCATCACATGAATCCCAAGCTAGTAGCTACAGAACATGAATAGAGAAGTGAGAGACCTCTTTTATATGCCTGCAGTCAGATCAATAAAGCACATGGCAAAGAAGAACATTCCTGGATTCTAGAAAATTGTTTGATATGTCAGTTTGAGATTGCATTATTAAGAAAGAAGGTCTCAAAATGAGGAATTCAGTCTACCATTGTATACTTAAGTCTTTTTCTGTATTTCAACAACTATTTTATTACTAGTACTCTTTGAAATTTAGACATCCTTTCCCCCCTATTTTGCTAAATAAGCTGATTTGGATTGCTATGTTAATTATTGATTGACTGATTGAATTTGTGCCATCAAGTTGCCATCATGATCTGTCCCCAACTTGGCCCTTCAGGTCAAGTGCACCCATGCTGCTATAATCGAGTCCATCCACCTTGCTGCTGGTTGCCCTCTTCTTTACCTTCCTTCCACTTTTCTCAACATTATAGACTTTTACCGGGACCTATGCCTTCATATAATGTGTTCAGAACATGACAATTTGTGCCTTGAGTAAGAACTCTGAATTGATTTGTTCTGTGATACATTTGTTTGTTTTCTTAGCTGTCTAAGGGTATTCTCAGGAGTCTTCTCCAACTTCAGTTTGTCGATACTCTTTCTATCCTGCTTCTTCAAAGTCTAACTTTCACTTCCACAGAGTGTAACAGGAAAACCATTGCCCACACAGTTCTGATCTTTGTAGGTAGAGACACATCTGAATATTATTTCCAAGACCTTCATTGCTACCCTACCAAGTACTAATCTGTGGCATATTTCTTGACTGCTTGTTCCTTTACTGTTCATAATCAAACCTAAAAGGCAGAGACTACCCACCACTTCAGTGTCTTCATTGTTACTTATAAAGTGTGTGATGAGTCTGGTTTTCTTAATATTTAATCTTAGTTCCATTTTTTTTACTGTGTTTTTTGACTTTCATTACTATAGCTTTCAGATCAGTGACATTTTCAGTTATAGAGTAGTATCATTAGCACAGTGCAAGTCACTGATGTTTCTTCCTCCAACTTTAAAGCCACTCTTATCTTCTTCCAATTTAGGCTTCCATAATATATAATCAGCATATAATATAGGTTGAGTAACTAAGGGCAGATGATATAGCCTTGCCTCACTCCTTTGCCAACCTGGAGCCAGTCTATCTGACCATATACTGTCTGGATCTGAGCTTCCTGTCTTGTGCATTGGTTTCTCATGAAGAAAATAAGTTGTCCTACAGATATTCCACAGCTTGATATGGTTGACATAGTTAAAGGCCGTTCTATAATAAATGAAGCTTATATTGACTTCTTTTTGTCATTCTTTAGCTTTCTCAATTATCCAGCCTACATCAGCAATAACGTCTCTTATTTATCATCCTTTACTGATTCTTCTTCTATTGCTTGCCATATTTCTGTATATACTCCTTCAATATGTGTAGCCTTCTGACTTAGTAATAACAACAGTTTTGACCTAATTTTATCTTCTAGGTTCTTGTAAGTATGGGATATCTTCTAAGGTGTACTAAATGATGTTATTGCAAATACATAGAACTTCAGTATATGCTTCTGATCTTATTTGAAATATCTTATTCATACTAGCTGTTCATTAGCATCTTTATTTGAGTTTGGAATCTCGTTTTGAGTTCAAAATCTTTTGGGAGACTCTTCTTGTTTTTCCATGTGTAATTAAGTTTCTGAGAACTTTGTCTTTCTTGGCTTTGACTTCTCTTGTTTTCTTGCCAATTTCAGCTGATTGTTCTGATATCCAGTTTGCTTTCTTCTGTTTCTTAATCTTTCATAGTCTCTTTTCACATTCATCCATAACTCTTTCTTTGATTTCATTCCATACTTTGTCTGGTTCCCTATCAATGAGGTTTAGGACTTCACAGCAATTCCTGATATTGTCCTTCACAGTGATGGGTATTTGCTGAGGTCTATTTCAAATTGGACTTGATCATAAAACTTGCCAACCTCCTTTTCTTCTACATCAGTAATTGGAGCATCAACGTGGATAACTAGCATATTAGAAAACTTGTCCGTGAAGTTTAATTAGTATTACTCAATTGCTGACTGCCTTGTACCCAAGTCTTTGCTATATTCTTTTTGAATATGATAGCAGTATCATTCCTTCTTTGGTTTTTATGTCCTGAGTATTAAATGGTATGATCTAGAAATCTAGTCCATTACAATTCACTGATGCCTAAGATGTCAGTGTATAGTCAATTCATTTCATCTTTCATTGTGCTGAGCTTTCCCATGTTCATGCTTCTTACATTCCATGTTCTACTATAATTATGTCTTTGCAGCTTCAGATTTTCTTTTCCTAGATGACAACATCAGCAAGTAGACATTCTAAAGGCTTTCATGTGGCTGTGTCATAAATAATACTAGCACTCCAAAAGATCCTTAATTTTTCCTCAGTAGTATATGCATTACTATCCAAGCTGACAGGCCTATCATTATCATCAACCACCTTATGTTGTCTATCCATTTTATTTGATAAAACCCAGAAGTGTCTACCATTGTCTTCTCCTGTGCAGTATGGAATGATCCTTTGCATTATCACTAAAGGGATCATTTGCCTCCAGCATCTTCCTATATCATGGCTTGCTTGCTTTAGCTCAGCAGCTGTGATAACCTTCACACCGTGGATGACCCTCCTGGGAGTGTATAATCTTGGCACTCATGGTATAATTCACTCATTCCTCCCATGAACACCCACCTCTTGCCACAATAAGGCAGCACAGAAGAACCTGAGGAGCAAATTAATCATACAATGATTAAATGTTAATAAAATTTTAATGAACTGGCTAGAATGTTAAAAAATTAATCATGTGACATGAAACAAGCAGCAGTTAGTATATATTTATAAATTAACAGTATGATATGAAACTAGTATATTAATTAGTATATGAGAAAGGCATATTTAGTTCTTGCTTTTTTCATGTTTTTCACTTTTCTCTCTTTCCTTTGTCTCCTTATGCATACAAAGTTAGAAAAAGAGAAAGAGAGAGCATAGGATAGTCTGTAGCTGGAACAGACAGCTTGTTTGTGATCAGTGTCCAAGCTTTAAGTTATAAAAACACAGGCTTTCAACAACTGCAAGGGGCATCACAAAGTGAATGTACTCAAAGAGATATGGCCAAAGTTTTCAACCTCCTGTTGTTCAAAACAGGTATATGAGTCCTACTGGAAGACTTAGATGATTTTTAGGGTATTTTATTTTTAAATAGTGAAAAAGTTACACCAATAGAAAGTAGTGATTTACTGAAAAATTTCAGTGATATGTCAGGGACATGGAAGTTCAAAATGGGGACTTGAATGGTCATTACTTCCTATTACTTCCACAGGCTAGAAGTATCAGTTTGAATATGAAGTATCAAATAATTAGTTCACCTCAAATATTTTTTTGAAAAGGACCATACTTATGCTTTAGAATTCTTGTTTCTCATGATTTTGTGATTCAATTTGCTAAACAGAAATGCATGCTTTGGGGAGTAGTAATAAATTCCCCACATTTTCTGTTTGTTCAGTTATATGCAAATGTTTTTGGAAATGAAACTGCATATAAGCCAGAATAATAAATAAACACACATATATATGTATGCATATGCACTAAATGTGAAAAGTATTTCAAGTGTCTGTTGAATAAAAATGAAGACAAAGTGTGTACATTTGGAGAAATTTCTGTGGAAATACGTATGATCTATTTTGGTGTATTTAAAAAAGAATCCAACAACATAAAGAAATAGACTGAAAGAAATCAAGAACTGAAAAAGTGAGTGGCAAAAATAATGAAATTAACAACCTCATCCATGCCTGGTCATAAATAAAGAAGATTTGTGTATAGGAAGGATGTAAACATGATAATGACAATTTATGTTTGATACACTTCATAAATTTGATACCATTTCATTGCATACTCATATTTCTTAGTTTCCAGTTCAAATCAGTATAAGGAAGAACTTGCTATACAGTAATGCTGATAGATGACATTTTGATTCATAAATATTTTAAAAACATACTTATTCACGTGCAGATAAATGTAGATACTCACCAAATGTTGTTCTTGAATAAAAAACTTGACATAATAAATGATTTGGTAATTAACACATTCCCTTGATGCAAAGGATATTCACATATTGCTAATGGAATAAGATGTCTGGGAACTGCCATCAATGTCTGATTATATCTGTGTATGTGTATACACACACACACATACATACACACTTTTGAAGGTTAATTAGACGCATAGCTTTCACTCATCGGCCAGATGTATAATCCATCATATATTTGAAATAAGTATAAAATAATACAGGCTATTCGCTAGTTCAGTCTTATCAAAGGCCCATTCAGTCACTGTTTGGAAGACTCTATAGCAAAAAGGAAATATTTGAGAAAAATTGTGATACATCTATGAACTGGGAAAATGAATCCCAGTAGAGCATCACAGTGCAAAAGAATGATTATTCTATTTGTTTGTTTGTTTTTATATCTTTGAAAAGCAACAGTCTATCATTCAATTGAAAAACTAAGGATTTTATGCAGTGATGGTATTAATAGGGAATTTGCTGCCTGTTGAAACAATAATTTTAGCAGTATTCATTTTCTGCTCACTTCAAATGTATTTATTAGATTGGCTATTAATACAACCAGTAGGATAAATACAGTAAAATAATACAAACATTTCTTATATTTCCTGGATTGTGTAAGATTGGTCCAACAATTAAAGTTATTCTATAATCCTACAGGCTTTGATACAAATATATATTTTGTAGCCTGGTCTCCAATCCATCCCTTTCCTTATTTTCTGTCATCTGGCATGTTTACAGTATATCCACTGCAGGAGGTATTCCAGATGGACACAAGATGAGTCAACAGTGCAAATTATTGGTGGAAGCACTGATAAACCTTTCCAGGGAAGAAAACATGAGGTGCTGTTGATAGCATCACATATATTCAGCGAAAGTTATCATCCAAAAAGAAAATTGTCTTGAAGACTCCTATGGAAGGATAATATTGATGGTGGGTGAGAAGAGGAAAACAATAATCCCCTCCTTCCACAAAAATGATGGGGTAGATTTTTGGCATATACAGTATGTTGGTCTTTATCATTGTCTTTCCTTTATTTTGTATGTGTCATATGCTATGCATGACAATGCAACATGGATTTGTTTAAAAACAGTTTAAAAAAAATAAGATTGGGATATACAGTATATGAATATTTTTCAAAATAAACTGATATTCTTGAGTCTGCAAAAATAAAAGAGATTTTCAAAGAAAATGTTGGTTAATTTCAGAAGAAGAAGAATGAGAAATGTATGTTACATTGTATCAACCTGACAGATTATTCCTTGTAAAAAAGTGTTAGGAAGAAAGAAAAGCTTTTAAGAGTTTCTAGTAGCTTGAAGCTTGCCTTTCTACCACCAAAATGGATACAAAGATTCTGTTTCACAAGATGAATTCTCCACCCTGAGCTCCCCTAGAGGCAGCTGTGTTGTACTTATTGCAGCCCAAAGCTGGCCCAGTGTAATCAAGAAACTAACCCACTTTCTTTTTTTTATTTCTTTACAAGTGGTAAGCTTGAAAGCCAGTGGCACAGGCAAGAAATAACAAACAGGCAATGAGGCTGAGATGAAATACTTCCAGCGTAACCGTATGTGACTCAGGGAATAAAGAAAAACGTCCTCCAAGACACACCAACCTTTCTGTATCCCAGATAGTCTCACTCACCGTCTGAGATTTTGATTCTAGGCTGGCTCGCAAAGGAAGAAAGGAGCCCATTAGATGCAGCACCAGTATGATCTCACATGAAATCAAAGTCACTGTTTAACTTCACACAGTAATTAGGGTGGGTTACAGGGAAATATCACATTCTTAGTTTGAAACTCCAGTGCTTCCTCCAGACACTTTCAAATTGGGAACTAATTATTATCTCTGCCAGATATAAAGGTTTTTTTTTTTTTTGTGGAAAAAAACCAAAAATAATGATGATGGCAGAATTATCCATCTTACAAGTGATGCTGGCCAGGGTTAATTCTTTAAGTGGATTAAATCACATATACATTTTAGTGATTGAATGACAGTGGCATAATATAAATGAGCAGGTGGCAATGACCCTTTCTTTAAACCTTTTGCCCTGAAAATGCACATTGTTCACCAATTATCTTTCTGCCTGACTATTAGAAGTAAGTATGGCAGAGCTTTTA
This sequence comes from Python bivittatus, assembly GCF_059951505.1. Classification (NCBI taxonomy): domain Eukaryota; kingdom Metazoa; phylum Chordata; class Lepidosauria; order Squamata; family Pythonidae; genus Python; species Python bivittatus. The sequence goes on from NW_028277034.1 coordinate 26,639,073, forward strand.
TATAGTACATGACAAGGAGCTAGTATTGGTTTCTTCCTCTGTGAGCAGTGAGTCATTTGGCAACTTAAAGTGAGAGGCAAGAAAGAGACTTTTTTTTTTCTTTTTCCTTAATGATCTAATTGCAAATTGGTGGCATCCATGGGGGAGGGAGCAAGAGGGTCAGATTGATGAAGTAACACTGCAGCGTCACAATGCAAATCCTGCCACCTTTGGTGCATGCTTTGTGATATCACACATGTACAAAGCGGCATAATTACTGATTTACTTCCAAAAGGAGTGGAACCTGTAATGTGACACTGCTGTCATTATGATGAAAACAAAAAGATCCTGAAGATTCTGCTGTTATAAATCACATAAGAATCAACAACTCTGTGGACTCTAGGAAATCAGACCATATTGTACAGGTGACTTCGTATGCAAGCAGCTATCAGGATGAGGTCATCTACAACCCTTTTATAATCTTGTTGCTTCAACCATAGAAAAGATTTATAACAGGTCTTGCTGTTAAGTGCATTTGGTGATAGCCTTCACTTGCTATCTTTCTAAAAAGATAAGTGGTGAACTCAGATGCTACAAAATAAGTGCAAATATCAGAAAAGGACGGTATTATTACCATTATTTTCCAGCACTGGAAGCTACTTTAGAAATATAAGAAGAGCTCTGCTGGATCAGCCAAATATCTAACTAGCCAAACATTGTATGTCGCATGGCCAACAGCCAGACACTTGTATTTGTTGCTCCTGCAACTCATATACTGCTTAATAAAAAAAACCCTGTTTGACATAACCCAGGTAAGTTCTTCTCATCCAAAATCAGCAAAGATTCTTGACAGCGATTAGGACAGATGTAAGGTAGCATGGCTGCACATTTATATTTGTTGACAGCAAAGATGCATTTCTAAAAATGGCATTTTCTCTCTCTTGTTATGACTTGGCATAAGGAATTAATTTCACAGAACATTGTACATCCTAATGAATACGCTCACTCCTAATAGTAACTCAGGGTCTCTCAAGCAGAGTTGGGAGAGGAATTTTCACACCTGTTTGTCTCAATTCACTGAATTAAATAATAAGCAATTGCAGAGACAATGGTTAATGATATCTCTGTGGGAGGCACTTTCTGCTGACAGAGCAAGCCATTCTAAACAATAACAGCAAACAGCTATTTCTTTTCCTATATTGTATAACATTAATGTACCACCAAACTTTTTCTTTCAGCTTTCATTTGCAAAGTTAGTTATAACAGTTATAAGTATTTTATTTGTCACTAGTTTGTGAAAAAGAGCATACGTTATTGTTGTTTAAATTAAAACATGTCAGAATAAATTGCAAGTGTGTTTCTATGTAATACAATTATTTCTTCAATTTACTGAAGCAGAGGTTCAAATTATTAAGATACTATAGCATTATAATGAAAAGTGTGAATTGTGTATATAATGGGGATAATCTAATGACCATGATTTTCCCATCATGTTCCAGATACATGACTCCCTATTTATTTCCCATGGCTCCTTCTTCCCATTGGCAGCAAATTGAATACTTGTAGCATTAATCTCATGACCATTTTATATAGTAAAAAAAGGACCTGAATCAGGCTGTATTAGTTATGATGATAAGAAGTTATCATATTAAGAACATACTAAATTAAAAGCAGCTCAATCTAAATTTTTAAGAACTACCCTTTGCATTCCCCATTCCCCAATCAATTTCAAATGTGTGTATGCATGCATGCATGTATCTATTTATTTATTTATTTTTGGCTTCAGCTTGACTCTGTAGAGACCTGTAAGAGACTTTGCTGTTTGAAGGTTGGTTGATTAATTGGTTGGTTGAGTATTTGTTAAGTCCATGTGCAAGTCCATGTGCCATGTGCAAGTCCATAGTCGCCTTTGCCTTAGGAGTTAAAAACACTTTCTTCTGGAGGGAACGTTCAGCCTCTGATCTGGCCTACTGTTGACCTTCAGTCCATAGTTGCATATATAAAAAAGCCATAGCTGAAATTAAGAAGAGATTGCTTCATTTCAATTTACAAAACAAGAGATACAAAACTTTTGTATCACTGCTATAGAGATCTTGGTGGCATCTGTTATGCTATTCCTACATTTTTATAATTGTATCTCTGTTCCCTGTAGAAGAACATTCACACTGGCAAGACTCTCAAAGGTCATGGAGGGAAAATGTAATAAAATCCCTTGCCAGGAATGCTTATGCATACAGTTGCAAATGTATGTCATTTGCCTGGTAGTATCCATGATATTACTGATCCCTTTGAATTCGTGTCTATGTGTCATTATAATTATTTTTAAATGTTTACATTGTCACAGTATTATTATCCCCTTTCTTCTTACCTGTTCTTTTATATGAATATCACTTATTTTGGGACAGTGTATCAAATTATTTTTGTAGTGTAGTAAAATTGAATATTGTATGACACTAAGTTATTTGAGTTAAAATTTCTATTCAGTGTTCATAGTTACTGGTTTATCTATGCCTAATATGGTACAATTCTAAATTCTTAATAAGAAATAAATTCCCAGGTTACTATTTGAAACAGCAGATAGCAAACTTTCATGCAGGAAGATTTTTCTCTTAAATAGATTTACTAAAAGGAACTAGTAAAGATTTGTGATGATGCAGTTACCAAAAAGAGGAATAAAGAAGTGATGTTCCTTGGAATGAAGTGTTCAAAATGTATGGAAAAGAATCCAGGCATTTTTGGATAGTGAACATGCTCCTCAAATAAGATACTTCAGTACTGATGCAGAGGTAAATCTCATTAAGTTCAATAAAACGTCCAGTTAAATATTCTCAGAATATGTGATGGTGAATCAATGCTTTCTTGAAAGGTGACCAACTTGGGAAAGTTTTAAAGGGCAAATGGGTGTATTAAGCTTCACAGGCTCAAAATATTGCACTGAAAATAGTGGTTTTACTTCCAACTTTTCATAACATCTTCTGGCATGCTCTAGAACAGTGTTTCTCAGTGTCAGCAACTTTAAGATGCGTGGACTTCAATTCCCAGAATTCCCCAGGCAACATGCTAGTGTTTGGGCAACCTGCTTTATCTATCAATACACACACACACACACACACATGTAGTCCTAAGGTTATCCAAATATTAATACTGTTTCATGGGCTGGCCTAGATCACAATAATTTATTTTAGTATATTTTTGTACCTCTGCTTGTCAAATTTGATCTGGTTCCCCCCCCCCCTTTTGCATACTTTCACTGAGGACATAATTAAACATTGTTGAATTCAAGTAAATTCTTCCAGCCTAAAAAAAAAATGCGTAGCCTTTTGTAACCATAAGGAAATATGTATTTAAAAACTGACTTATTTCTGTAATAAGACATCTACTACTATTTAGAAGTAAGGAACACGCGCTAGATACCTTTTAATATTACAGAGCAAGAATGGGTTTGCTTTGATTTAATCTCCAGCTGCTCAGTTAATATATTACATTAATTAAATTCTTATTCTTGAATGCTTCCTTAGTCTTGGTTTTATATTAAAAATTACCTTTTCAAATTAATTTGAAATATTGCTTCACTATTTTGCTATAGTAGAAGAACATTATGATAAGACCATTGGCTATAAATAAGTAACAATGTCATGTAGTCCCTAGGCATAATTACAGACAATTTTAGACATGAAAGGTGAACATTATAGATAGGTATAATGCCTTATCAGCATTCATAAGCCATTATCAGTGGGAAGGAAAACCCTGTTATTTGATTACAAGATATTTTAAATCACAAATGTTTTATGACTGTCATGAAGGCAAATTAAAATTATATCAGTACAAAAAATGCTACAGATGAAAGTGTCTGAATTGAACCACTTGATATTGAAGCAGCTTGCTGGTGGCCTGACTGAACTTTCATCTACAAATCCTAGTGAATAGAAAAAGTGCCAGATGACTGGAGAAGGGCAAATGTGTCCCTGTTGTCAAAAAAGAAGGGAAGGAAGTACTGACCACTCAATCTAATACTGATACTTGTTAAAAAAAAAAAAAAAGATTATGAAGCAATTGATCAGTAATTACTTTGAAAAAAACTTCTGATTATGAGACATCAGCATGGGTTTGTCAAAAATAAGTCTTTCCAGAATAAATGTTATCCCATTTTTTAACCAAAGAAATAATAGGTATACTATTGATGTAACATATATTATTTTTAACAAAGAATTTGATAATGTATGGCATAACATTCTAATTAGCATGTTAGTTCAATGGAGACATAGTATATTTAAAATTGTAATTAAAGAGTGTTCATCAATATTTCCTTATTAAATTGGAGAGATGTGTCAAGTAAGGTGCTTCAGGATTCAGTCCTGGTATCTATTGTTAAATATTTTTATTAATGCTTATCATGAAGAAGCAGAATTTTTAAAAATAAAATCTGCAGATATCACCAAATTAGGTGGGATAGATATAACCATAATGTAACAAAATTCAAAACAATATTTATAGATTAAAGAAAATCAAGAGAAAAATGGACCGAAAATAAAATATGCAATTTAACAGAGTCAAATGCAAATTTATGTCATTAGGAAAGGGAAAAAACAAAAACAAAAAACAAATTCAGAAGTATAAAATAGAGGGTATCTGGTTTGGTGATAATACTTGTGAAAAAATTCTTGGAATATTAATTTATCAGAAACTTAATATATCAACAGTATAATGCAATATGGCTGAAAAAAAAAACAAATGCAATTTTAGATTGCAATGCCTTAAGGGAAGAAATTGTTTTGTTTTATTCTGCATTCATCAGATTCCACTTAATTTATTGTATGCAGTTTGGGACATTACAGTTCAATAAGGATTCACAGAAATTTAAGAGTTCCACAGAAAGATAATGAGGGAGTTAGAAACAAAGTCCTATGAAGTGCCTTGGAATGAACTGGGAATATTTGGACTTAAGAAGATGTGACAGTGATGGTGGGGCATATGTAACATTCTTCAAGTAACTGAAAAGTCAAGATTCTCAATCACTCCAGACAGCAGAATGCAAATTAATGGATTTGATTTACAGGAAGGAAATTTCTAGTTGTATGTTATGAAATAATTCAAAACTATAAGGACAATTCCAGTAATGAAGCCAGTTTCCTGAAAAAGTATTAGGATCCCTTTCACTGGAAGTAAAAGACCACTAGGTAACCACCTGTCAAGAACACTTTAGTTTGGATTCTTGCATGGAACAGCGGGTTTTAACGAATTATTTAAATTTTCCTTTCCAGTTGTAGTTTGCACACTCTCTTGTGTCCTTTCTTTGATATTTGTATGTAGATTATCTTCTTCCAATCCATTGGCCACTGTGTTATTCTCCAGATTTGTTGGCATAGCTTGGTTAGAATCTTTACCGATTCGTCTTCTGTTGTTTGCCATATTTTTGTAGATATTGCATTAATTTCAGTATACTACTTCTGTCTTTTTATCTTCTTTGAATCAGTTACTCTAGAGTTCAGAGATTTTTTGAGATCTTTTTCTTGTTTTCCCATGTCTGTTTCCAACTTTGATGCCTTTACATATATTGTTGTAAGACTACTTCTTGTCTTTTCTAACTTCTCTTTGACTACTTCTTGTCTTTTTAACTACTCTTTGAGCTTCTTTGTTAAGTCCCTTTCTAAGATCTTTCTCTTTCTTGACTTTCTTTCTTGACTTTGTCTTCTCTCCTCTTGATAATTTTCACTTTTGGTCTGATATACAGTTTGCTTTCTTCTGTTTCTTGATCTTTAGCAGTCTCTTTTCACATTCATCCTTAACTACTTATTCAAGTACATTCAACAATTCTTCTGATTCCTAATCAATGAAGTTCAGGACTTCAAAGTGATTTCTGATGTTCTCCTTGAAAATGGTGGATATATGTTTCAGATCATAACATGGAAACTGTCCCACTTTGTTCTGCTGCTTTAACTTAATTTGGAACCTGCACATGTGCAATTCATGATCTGTTCCACAATCAGCTTCCAGCCAAAATTTTGCTATTATAACGGAGCTCTTTCACTTCCTTCTACCAATGTAGACAATTTCATTTTTGTACTCTAACTGGTGTTGCCCATGCATATAGGTGGTATTTTGGTTGTCTGAAGACTGTGTTAGCAACAAGGAAATAATTGGATTGGCAGAAATTGTTCTCCTGCTTCATTTTGATTTCCTTAGACATAGATTCTAAATACATTTTCCACTTTAAAATTTCCAGTTTTGGCATTCCAGCTTCCAACCAGAAGCAGCACATTTTGCTTTAAAATTTTATTGATTTCAAATTGAGCATGATCATAAAATGCATCAACCTCCTGCATTAGTGGTTGGAGCATAGACATGGATAATCATCATATTAAATAATTGATATTATTCAGTTATTATTGCATTGTAGCCAAGGACTGTTCTTGCTATACCTTCTTGTCGGCCTATCCAAGTAGATCAGACAGGAAACACAAGATGAGCTAATTCTACTTTATTGTAAGGCTACATTAGCAGAATCTTGCAAGTCTGAAAGTACAAATCTCCTGCCATTTCTTTTTACAGCCTGATAAGTTAGGGAGTTTCTGAGTTTCTTCCATTATGAAGCTGCAGACTCTCCCCCACCATCTGATTGTTCCCTAGGCAGCATTTCTTCCCCCCGTCTCCCACAGTCATTCCCACATAGCATTACACTTCCAAACTATAAAGGCAACACAGTTCTTTCTTTGTTTTTCATGTCTGAGTAATAAACAGTGTGATCTTCTGACTGAAAGTGTTCAATTCCAGTCCATCCAAATTTGCTGATGCCTAAGATGTCTATGTGTAGTCAGTTCATTTTATCATTCACTGTGCTGAACTTTCCCATGATCCGGCTTCTTATATTCCATGTTCCTACTACAATTTTGTCTTTGCAGCTTTGGATTTTCTTTTATTGCATGGGTATATCAGCAACTAGACATCGCAAAGATTTACTAGACACATCATAAACATCCTCAGCATCTCCAAATATCCTCAGCTCTTGCTCAGTAGGAAGCTGTTCCTGACTGCCATTTGACCTGAGGGGCTCATCATCTGACACTTGATCATCAATAATTTTATATTTTCTATTCATGTGGTTTTCTTGGTAAAATACAGGAGTGTTTTACTATTGCCTTCTTCTGCATAATATAAAATGATGCCTTTCTGATGTCATTTAAGTGATATTTTGCCTCCAGTATCTTCTTATATTGCTGCTTCTAAATACAGGTTCCCTTTTGCTTTAGCTGGACATCTGGGATGACTTTCACACCTTGGATGACCCTGCTGGGATTGTATACTCTTGGATACACTCCTGGTATTCTTGTCAGCCCCACTACATAGACCAGATCAGAAAATAAAACTCCACAGGAAGGGTAGAAATGTACTTCATTGAGATGGAAATAATAACAGAATCTTGCAAGTCTGCATGTCAAAGGAATCAAGGAAGTGTTTGCCTGACCTGCTTCTGAATATTATCTTGCTTCTCTGGACTTAAAAAATGTTGCAGCCTTCTTTGCCTAGGTAGTTGTCCTTGCATATTTCTGTGGAAGTCATCTCCTTTACTCTACACAGTTCTTCACTCAGCCTTCCCAGGAACACGCATGTATACAGTAGGATTTGCTGGAAGACAGATCTGTATAATTAATTTAAAACTTACAAAGCTAATTGGTTTTAGGTAGTTCAGAGTACTTGAGTCAACATAATTGTCTGGTAGGACAACTCTATGAACTTCATTTCTAATAAGCCTGTTGCCCAGCATATATTTTTGAATTACAATTCCCAGGAGCTCCGCAAAGCACAATTAATGGATGCTGAGTGTTGTGGTTCAGCACCTTTAGAAGACCACAGGTTTCCCCCCTGTATTTATGGAGATCAATGATGGATATGAAAAATATATGCTACATAGAAAAAGGAATGGAAGAAAAGGCACTAATGAAAATAATAATGAAAATATTTCTTCTGCAATGATTTAGGTTTTTATTAAAAAACAAAGAACAGATAAATGTCAGCAGAAATAAGACTGATTTTTTTAGGGATGTCAGTTAAAGGAAACATTTAAGAATGGCAGGTAGAACAGTTGCAAAACCAATTGTTAGTTCAATTAATAATTTAATGAGGTGTACTTTAAATAAATGCATGTATCACTTTTTAATCTAGTGGTCTTATATTCGAGTGAGTGCCATTATTTGGAAGAACAGTGGCAAGGTATAACAATAATAATAACTGCTCTCAGTTTAGTTCATAGTGGCTACTGGTTAAGTGGGGAGAATACTTAATAATACCAATAATATTTAATATTGACGGGTCCTAGATCTGTCATAGCCAGAGGGGCAGTTTGGATTTTTCTTGAAGAAGGAGACCAGAGATGTTGGAAGAATGCTGATACAAAGTATCTTGTCCATTCCTTAAACTGTTGCCTTGCTAATTCTATGAGACACATAAAAATATTATTCCATTCCTAGTTATTAGCAAATGTAAAGCACAAATGGCACAAGGTCATGTGAGAAAATGGTATTAATACTGAAGGTTGAAATTAGAACTTTTAGAATTTAGGTGATTTTTAAAAACCTACAATTATCAAAATCAATGATGCAACACATAAAACATTTTTAAAATGTAGCTTTTGTGTACAACGAGAACATGTTTTCATATCCTAAGTCTGTTTCTACATTTTTGTTATCCAATAATTGTGCACGTGTTAAATATAACATTCTTGTTTGTTATTGTTGTTGTTTATCATTGAATAAAATTCTATCCCTGCAAGAAGATTCTTTCTTTCTCTTTCTCTTTCTCTTTCTTTCTCTTTCTCTTTCTCTTTCTCTTTCTCTTTCTCTTTCTCTTTCTCTTTCTCTTTCTCTTTCTCTTCTTGTTCCTCTTCCTCTTTTTTCCTTTGTTTCATTTTTATTTTCCTATTCCTTTTTCCTTTTGGGAAAAATTGGGGGACAAAAAATAATAATCTTACCCTCATATCTGTTTTTACTGAAAATTGAAGAGAGAAATGAAACCCATAAATGTTTTCATTTGATAAGTAAAACAAATTATAGTATTTGATTCTATGATGCCTAGTTTTCAAAGCAATGATGAAATAAATGATTCAGCTTTATCATGTAACAATGATGAGCTAATGTTGCTACATGGTAAAGCTGAATCATTTATACAAATGTTAGTGTTTCTTTTTAACCCTTCGATTACATAATGATTCAATAAAACCAATACATGAAAAATATCAATATGTAATTCCTATATTTGGGCCACATGAATCTAAACATTTTCCAATATTATATGCATGAATGTATGAATACATCATACAACTAAACAACAAAATGAATACATCAGAAAGGTATTTCTGATTAAAAAAAAAAAAACTCAGCAAGAACGTTGTCTAGATTACAGCTAGGAGAAAGTAACATTTCCTGCTTTGAATAAACCATCCTTGAAATCAATTATATTTCCCAAACATTATCCGTTCCTACCACTGGATTATAAAAGGCTATAACTGAGGTGTAAACCAGGTAACCAAGAAAAGTCCTCTCAGTCAAATAGCACGATCCCCATTTTTTTTCCCACGTATTATTTAGAGACTGCTGCTACTAACTGAGGTGTAAAAGTATGTGATCTAATTAGAACCACCTCAGGGTACAGTTGATTAAAATCATCTTCTCTGGTTTGTATCAAGTATCTTGCACTTATTTTCGGATTTAAAAAAAGGAAAGAGAAGCATAGCTGCAAGCTGTTTGTAGCCCAGAAGCACTGAAACATATTGGCCCTGAAGCATAACAAGCTATAGTTACTAAAAGCAAAGCAGTTCATGAGAGAGAGAGTTTGCTGAGCATACAGCACCATCCATACCCTTTGGATTAGGAATATTTGGATGGCCTTCCACCCCCCACCCCCTTTTTTTAACCTTCAGTGTATTGAATGATGAAAATAAAACAACCTTAAAAATTTAAATGTGTATGAGACAGAGTATGTATCCACCAGAGAGGTTATTTAATATGTTAGAAGAAACAAATACTTATCTACCACCCCAGAGTCGATGGATATTTCCTGCTGATACCATAAGAAAATTATTTTGGGAGTTTAGTGAACTTTACTAAGATAATTGTATAGTGGGAACATTATATGCAACTGCAAATATTGCATTATAATGGGAAACGTTAGGCAACCTGTTTAAGCTGTAAACTAAACTATTTGTAGAACCTGTTATGCACTGATTATTCAAAGTGGTGTAATTATTTGAATTTTTGGTTCTACTTTTGAATTAGGAAAATTGCATCTTAATTATGCACAACTGTGTACAATGAACTGCATCGGTTGGAATCTTAATGATTAAACAGGAACTTATATTGGCACAGCTGTTTGAAGTGAAGATATTTTAGTAACTATCTTTGACTTATATCAGTAGCAATTCATTTTTGATGATTAAGCATATTAACCGAAATAGATTAATTTATTTACTTAGGAACAAGAATCGTCATAGGCTTTGAGCATCAGGGGTAGTAATTTGTTCCGGTCTTCATATGTACCACTCACACACACTAAAACAATTCTGATTGCTTTTGATTTTTGATTTCATCAAACTGGAATAAACTATAATTTGATCATGGGTTTAGGAATGCAGTTCCAGTGTGTAAGCTGGATCAATATGAAAGCTTATGTGCTCATAAAAATGGGGAAAAAATGGGAAAGTAGAATTTTAAAAATCAAACCGGGCTGCAGGATTTTTTGTCTATTCCCACTAATTTCTGGATTAGGATTTTATTAGGTGCCATTCACATGGAAAACAGAATTATTATATCCGTATAGCAAACTTACAAAAGTGATCAGATAACTGGAAATGGTGAAGGCGCAAATAAGTCCTACACACAAACCTCTTTTATTTCCATTTTGAACGTATTTCCTAACTTCATTTCAATTACAAGCAAAGTGGAAATACTTGCTGGATATTGCTTTATGTTTATAGCTTTCACAAACAAGAAAAGTATTTCAGATTTGTCATTTTCCTGCCCTGTATGGCTTTGTGTAATGCTTGATCAAAAAATGTTAAAATGTGATAGTGCTTTGTATTGCACAAAGTCTCTGATTATTATAGTGCAGACAAAAAGGTAAAAGACATTTGGTGTCAACACTAAACCGCTCAGGGAAAACTGCTTTTTTTCAATACCGGTGTAATTTAATTGAAATGCAATATACCATGAATATTAGGAGCTAGACTATTAGGGAACTGGGTACCAGCAAACCATCTTATTCTTGCCTCTCATTTGCTAGCCAGTTTACTTCTGTAAAATTTGCCCCTCCTGATTTTTTTCCTGGTGATATAAGCATCATACATTGAACATTTGTGTACAGCCCTCTTTGCAGCTGTTGGAAAAAGTATATGGCTGCTAAAGTTAAGTGTCATTACACCATCACTGCTTTCAGTGGAAATGTATATGCGAAAAGAAGGACAGCTCTATGGCCAGGCAGCTTTTCCCTGATTCCAACAGCTAAGATTTGAGAGCAACCGCCCCTATCACTCAAACTGTGTTGAGGAAGAACACAACATAGGCACGAGTGGTGTTTATGTGTGGCATGTTTTTGTGTGAGTGTGTTGGTACTCCTCTAATGCCTATCCTGAGGAACAATTGATTTTTTATATTATCTCCCTATCCTTACTGTTCTAACTCAAAAGAGCTATTACCTATCACCGCATTTGTTAATGTTAATATTCTGAAGCTATCAGGTGCATATGAACAAAGCATATTAACAGCCCATGGATAAACAAATATTTAGACATTGTCAAGCCCTTGTAGCCCCTTAGAGAGGAGGAATATACAGCTATTCTGACTTTCAGCACTGACAGAGTTACACTTGCAATTTCCATTAGTGGTAATAGTGCCACATTCCTGTAAATCAAGCTAAAAATGCAGAAGTCCTTAAAAGGATGTCAGCTGGTATTAGAATACCTCGATCTTTAATATGCAGTAGTGTCAACTACATCTTTGCTAGCCATTATGCCAGGAACTAAAGTAAGACAAATTTCAGGAAGTTAATAAGCTATAGGGCGTTTAGCAAGAATATAGTTATCACTAAATGAGACAGAAGAGACAATTGTTATCTCATGAAGCTGATGAAGCTGAAATACCTTAGCTGCAGTTCTTTGCACATACTCTTTCTCTCCCCCCCTTCCCCTGCAGCTTGAGGCACAATTTAAAAAATAAAATAAAAAAAGAAAGCAGTTTGATCCTACCCTTGGCATCAGCCACTGTTAATGAGTTTAAGTCCATTTCGAATGTGCTGGATTGTAATTGGGTTTGCATATGTTCACTGGTTTTTGATTTTAATAAGATGAAGTACATTTCTTTTCATCTTTCTATCCTTTACAGCTAAGGTTTAAAGGAGCAAAAAGATAAACAATGGGAGCGATCCTTTTCTTTCTTCATACCCGCTTTTAACTCCACCATCATGCTTAATCAGATTGTACTCTGATATTTTCTCAATCCCACTGAAGCCAGGGGTCAGTAATGGGTTCTCTGTTTCTCTCTGTGGAAATGATATTCTGATTTAGTAATAAACTCAATGGAGCTTCAAATTCAAGCTGATCATTAGCTCACTTAAACTAAAAATGCCCAACTGTATGTGAATGTAATGTAAAACTGATTATTCTGTAGAATTGTTACCGGTCCTTTTATCTGAAAAGGAAGGTGTCCACAAAAGAATGACTGTTTTGCTGTAACTGGAAGTACATTTTCCCACCCCACCTCTTAATATCCAATGTATTTCACTGCATTTTTGGTTGCCCTGTACTTCAATTTACCTGTTTGCTGTATGCATTTTGCATAAATAAAGAATGCTGACCTTCTACTCTATGTATATTGTACAGACCACCTTTTTCTTAAACAGTAGTAATTTTGAGTAACAAAGCAATGTACCTTAGGATAACTAGACTGGAATAAAAGAATAAATATATGTTTCTTATTTTAAAAAGAATCAGACAAATATCCATTATATGTGCACTTTACTCTGTGCACTATTACTTTCCCTAGAACAAGTAATATTCATATTTTTATAAAGACAATTATAATTTTCTTGTGTCATAATGATTAGCTATGACTCCTACTGTGCCAAAGCAATAGCAAGTTTGGGATTGTATGTTGTTCCCTCTTTTTAGTCTCCTGTGTGGCCAGAGTAATTCTGGAAGTTTTTCCTTTTCGCTTTAGCTAACTGTATTTTTCCATAATTTTTGGTTCAGAATTGTGCCTCCTTATAACTAGCTTGCCCAAACAATTTCAGAAAAAATGGCTGGATATGTGTTTGTATGAAACTGACAAAAATGACACAACACAACACAAAGCAAGAGGTCTGGCGAAGCACAGAAGTTCAAGACTCACTCCAAATACTGTACAAGTTAAAGTACATTGCCCTAAACTAGAGCTATTATGATGGATGCAAATGTTCCATGTCACACTTCATGCTCCATGTTCCTTCAGTCAGGGAAGTACTGAGAGACCAAACTAAATCCTTAACCAATTGTTCTAAGCCAAGGCTTTGTCAGTCTAACCTTTTTTAAATGAAAGAATCTAATAGGTGGATAGGAAAGTGGAAAAGCAGCCATTTTTAGGAAGCAATTCTCTCATTTTTAATTATGATCTTTGACCTATGTTTAATGTAGAAATAGTCTTGAAATATCTGTCTGTTAACTATAGGATGTGGCAGAAATATAGATGAAAAATAGAGGATTTGGGGCATGAGAGTGAGATGTCAAAAAGAAATAGAAATTAAGATTACCCTTTTAGTGCTAGCCTCACATACTCCTCGGATACTATCTTGTACTGACTGGCAGATAATTTTCAAAACCCAGAGGAAAACATTGCCTAAGTATGTACTAAGACATATTAGGATAATGCTGCCTTTGTGATTCCTATGAACTGATGAATTACAAAATGCTCTTTTGTTAGAATCAAATAATATAAAAAATCAAGCAAATATCAAGTTAAATATGCATATTCTTAATTAACCAAACAATGCAAATCAAAATCCCTGCCTTGGCTATGAAAAATAGTTCCTGACCATCTTCCTTGTGGTACTGTTTGTATATCTGAATGCTGATACCATGTCTCCTGTCATCTGTCTTTTCTCTAGACTGAATATTTCAAGTTCCATTAGTCTGTCCTCATAAGTCATATTCTCAGTTCTCTATATGATTCTTGTCATCATGCTCTAAACCTTTTCTAAACTAATATGGTGCCCAGCATTGTATACAGTACTTCAGGTATGGTTTACTAGTGTAGCACGGGGAAGAATAATGACTTCACGAGTCTTTAATATGCTACTTCATATCTTCTGAAATGCAGCCCAGAAGTATGTCACCTCACTCTGCCAGTTGGCTCACTCTGCTGGCTCATGTTCAGGATCATGTTCAGGATCACACCCATGTCCTTTCCAGATTAGTGTTTCCAAGCTATGAATCCCCCATTTTGTCTGTGTGTCCTACATTTTCCCCATAAATGCAATACCTTATATTTTTCCCTGTTAAAGGACATTTTCTTCCTCTTCGCCTAGTTTTCCAACCTGCACAGTTTAGTCTACAATCTTATCCTGACATCCTGGATGTTGGTGAAACCTCTCAACTTTGTGTCATCTATACATTTGATAAGTAGCTCATAAACCCCATCATCCCTATCATTAACAAAATATTGATAACTTTTATTACTGCATAACCCTACTAGTTACTGCACCCAATCCTGACATAATACTGACACTTTGTGCTTACCAGACAGTTGTGGACATGCCTTTACTGTATTGCCATCTGAATCGCTCTTTAACAGCTTGTCAATAAGAATGTCATGTGGAACCTTATCAAAATCTTTGCTTAAATCAAGGTAAATTATATCCATAATGTTCTGGAGAAAATGCCCACTTACAGTAAATTAGGAACCAAAGCAATTGGAGATAGTTGAAACAAAGTATACTTTATTGGCATGCAAAACAACAGTGATCACTGGGCTCCTTGCCAAAGGAACACAGAAGAGCCCTGAAGAAAGCAAGGTTACAGATTATATACCTCAAAACTAATGGGACTCTATTCCTTCCTAGATATTAACATCATGTACCATAAACAATGGCATTTATTGTGCCTATATACTGCCTTCTGTCTCACCATGGAAATTACAACAGTCTAGTTTCTGTTCACTTCCAGGACCCCAGTTCCATCTGTTTTACTCTTATGATATTACACGTGCTTAAACAACATTCAACACCATACATGTTATTAAATCTCCACAATAGCATTATGCACAAGATTAATTACTTTCTTAAAGGAGGCAAGATTTGTCTCCCATGATCTATTTTGACACACCATGTTGGCTGTTAGCAATCACAGCATTGTCTCCAATATGCTTACAAATGCCCTGTTTTACTATTTAGTTTAACATCTTTCTAGGGATTGATATTAGACTCACTGGTTGATAATTATTTTTCCTTTCTTGAAGAGAAATGCTACATTTGCTCTTCTTCAGTTCTTTCACACCTCCCACTCCTCTAAAACTTCTCAAAGATAATTGACAGAAGTACTGACAGTTCTTCAGCCAGATCCTTCAGTATTCTAGAATGCAGTTCATCAGAGCCTGGAGACTTGGAAAACATTCAAATGTGCTAGAAAATCCTTTACCATAACCTTACTGGTCTGCATCCTCCTTGTTGTGTTTATTCACAGTCTATGCTGTGCTATGATTCAAATAATCATTTCCATTGGATGTAAAAATAGAGTTCGTCTGCTTACTCTTGGTTATCTATGAACATTGCCTTGAGAGATAGAGAGATAGAGATAGAGATAGAGATAGAGAGAGAGAGAGAGAGAGAGAGAGAGAGAATAAAATATAATAATAATACATACATACAAACCAAGACTTGAGAAGACAGCAAGAGTCAGCAAATGCCATCTCTGCAAAGAAGCTGAAGAAACAGTGTACCACCTAGTTAGCTGTTACAAGAAGATCTCACAGATTGACTACAAACAACGGCATGACAAAGTAGCAACAATGGTGCACTGGAATATCTGCAAGAATTACCGTTTGCCTGCAAGCAAGAACTGGTGGGACTACAAAACAGACAAAGTAACAGAAAATGAAGTAGCTAAAGTGCTCTGGGACTTTAGAATTCAAACAGACAAGCACCTGCCACATAACACCCCAACTTAACAATTGTTGATAAGAAAGACAAAAAAGTCTGGATAGTGGAGACTACAATACCTGGAGACAACAGAACAGAAGAGAAAGAATTGGAGAAAATCACAAAATACAAAGACCTGCAAATAGAAGTTGAACGACTATGGCAAAATAAAGCAAAGATAATATCAGTAGTAATAGGCACCTTGGGTGCAATCTCAAAACATCTGGAGCACCACTTGAATACCATCAGCACTGACAAAATCACATCAGTCAATTGCAAAAGGCAGCTTTACTTGGAACAACTGACATCCTGAGATGATACCTTTAACACCATCAGACAACAACATCTGCCTATCCCAGGCCCTTGGGAAGGGCTCCATGGGTCAATAAAAATGCAAAATCCAGTCTAAACATCTGGCTGACTGTGTGACCGACAATAATTTTCCACTTGGAGTAAGCACTGAGCCCACAACCTCTTACCTTTTTCTTGCTGTTGACATTTTTGAAAAAAAAAAAAAAAAAACCACTTCTGCCTGGTTTTTACCTCTATTGCTAGACTTAGCTCATTTTCCACCTTTGCTTTCCTGACTTCTTTTCTACATTTCTGAGCTGAAACATTGAAGAAAGTGTTGTTAGGCCTTCCTGCTATTTCCAATATGCATAGTTCTTTAGTCTTAGCTCCTTTACAAGTTGCCTATTCAGCTACATTTTCTCCTTTATATCTCTTCTAGTTTTCTTCCACATTAGTATTTTTTCAAACTCATCTATCCTTAATTTCCTTTTCAAGAAGCCCAGCTACCTAACAACGCCTTTGCCTTTTAAGTTTCCCCCATAGCACCTTCCTTATTATTTCTCTTAGTGCATTGACTACTGTGCACAGTATCAGTAGTGCTCTCTCTTCTCCAGATAGTGGTTGCTCCCCACATGGCCATTTTTTAAAAAAAGAAAACTAGTTCAGTAGAGGGGTTAGACCATGCTTAAAAGAAAAGCAGAACAAAACAAAGCACCTGAAATTGACAAGAGTTTCCCTTTCCACCCCAACTGACAGGAAAAGCTATTAAACTATTCCATTTTCTTCCTTTTACTTTTTGCTAGATTAAGAAAGAAGAGGGATCCATCAATAAGGGGCTGTGGTAAACATGGTTGAGACAGAATATCAGACCATGATCATGGCAAAAGTGGAGGAAATGCAGAAAGTAAACTCTTAAACTAGCTTCATTTCCTGCATCAAGTCCATCTCCCTGCACCCTGTAGGATTCACTACAACATCCCCATATATGACTATCCAACCTCTTAGGTTCCTTCCAACTCTGTGATTATATGACTGTTACCACTACACACACTCTCTCTTCAACTCAGGTTAAAAAATAATGAGGTGTCAGAAATATCCTGGATGATGTGCTGAACTTGGAAGGCAGAAACGTTGGAAGGATTCAGTCACTTGGTCTATCTTGCACTGTACTTGCATACCCATAAGAGCACCATTTTGGTAAGTAACAGATGCAGGAGGTGCAGGATAGGGATAAGCAGTGGGGCAGCAAATACCATGGTGGTGATTTTTTTCACCAACTCAAGGATCGATGGATTGCACTTTTAACTCAACAATGGGGGAAGGCCCCAGAAGGTGAAATAGGGTTTTATAAGGAGAGCTAGAAGGGAAGTCCTACTACAAGGGAGGGGAGCACAACATATCCTTGCTTGCTTTCAGTATTCTTTCAGATGTTGCAAAGTATTGTCATGGGTGTTGACAGCTTCCTATCTCCTAGATCCACTTTCAGAATCCCACAATTTTCCCATTATTTGTTGTGGTTCTGTTCTTATAGCTGCTTTCCATATACATGTCAGCTGGGTACTGAAGTTGTAGTCCAATGAATTTGGAGGACACAAATGCAAGGAAAAAGTAAAAACAACACTATAGAAAAGGAGAATGAAAAAGAGCATTGAAATCTCCTTTTAGGCATATTTTTTAGTAAAAAGTAGGAGGAAGGAAGAATTCCCACAAGAAGTCTAATGCAGTTACTTTGTTTTCTCTTCTAGTTGTGTTCCTCTGCCCATTACTAATGTTGTAGCTGGATGTGTGGGTTGAGAGAAAAGCCAAAACACAAAAATAAATGTTGTGTTATGCACATATATAACCTTTTACAAAATATTTTTGTATACTTGTTCATTAAAATTGCAGTTAATTCAATTCTAGATAATAGGATAATAACAGCAAATTTTCAAATTAGAATTTGATCCTAATTTTCAGTTAAAAGTCAAAATAAAACCAGTGGCAGGGATACCAAATTTTACTCCATGTTGTATTACAGTTTTGCAATGCACATCACTATGCTTGGTTAATTTTCTTCAAATCTATTTGAATAGATAAATATTACAGCTTTCTAACATTTGTCTTTGCAGAATGCATATTCCTTGGATAGTTAAACTGAACAGTTCATGAGGCTTATATTATTACATATGGACTACAAAAGGGTCACACTTTGCTTTCAGTTAGTAGTCATACTGATTTTTTTCAGCTACATCTTGTAGCCCCATTATAATCAACAATTCAGAAAATCCACAACAGCCTCAGTGTGTAGAAGAACAGGCAATACTCCTTGGCATCTTAGAATGAAAATATCTTCATTTCCATGAAGATTCTTCAGACCTTAGATGCATTCCATGCAGTACACCTGAACATAACTCCCTACAGTATCCAAAATTTATTACTTATTTTTGTGTCATTAACCCACCTGTCACCGTGTTATTCTCATCTTCCTCCCTCCCTCTACTAATTCAATTACTGCTGCCCTTCTTTACCATCTTTTCCATACTCCTGAGTGGTCTTGTCTTTTCTCCTTAACAATCTCTGATTGTTACTACCTGATCCTGATACTTTCTTGTATTCTGCTTCCACTCTAAAGAGCAATTCCCATCAAATAATTTTTTAGGATGTTGCCCTGTCCCTTTTCAGTTGGTCCAGACAATACTAGGTGGGGTCGTAGCCCAATGACTGTTGCATATACTTCTACAGAGATTTGATCCTTCAAAAGCAAGAAAAGGAGCTGAATCCTAAAGAATTGCAACACCAATAACTGTTGTTAATAGTATTTTTCATGTTTAGGAAAGCATTCTGCCTACGAAAAGGAGCAAAATCAGGGAAAGTGCTTTACCAAAACTTTCTCCAGGGGAGAAACATAATGACTGCTTTAAAGTTTCAGCTTTCATATATATTTTTTGCACGTAGCTGCATGGTAGAATAACTATATTTTGGATGAGTTTTTTGTTTTTTTTTAGCTTTGCTTGAACTGAACAGATTTAGGCTAAGGCAATATAGACGCAGTATATCATGGAGAAGGAAAGATTCATAGATACCCATTTTTAGTTTATTACTGTTCCCCCCCCCCCAATAAAGATGCAAATGCTTAACAAAATATGGAAGGCAGTGGCAAAAATTAAGCTCCTATGCCTTATTTCTATCTGATCAAGGAGATCACTGATGAGCAGCACTTTGTTACATGAAATGGATACATATTTTGTCCTCAGATGTAGTTCTCTCTCTCTCTCTCTCTCTCATTCTCTCTCTCTCTCTCTCTCTCTCTCTCTCTCTCTCTCTCATCCTTTCATAGCACCCACTCTTGCTGCCTTGGGATATGCCACTTCTGTCAGCACAAAGTAAGATTTCCCTTGTTAGCTATCATCATTTTAAAGGACTTCTTAACTAGGCCTTGCAGATTTGCATTGGCAATCTAAGGGAAGGGATACTTTTTGCAGAAAAAGAAAATTTTGTGCAGCCTGGCTTTTGGTCTTTGAAAGCATTTGCTGAACTGACATTATAGGGACACATTGGGCAGAATGTCATTCCTCTGACTTCCATCAGAGACAAATTGCTCCATGCTCCTAGCAAAAATGAAGCATTGCAAAATGAGCACCAGTATTAGGTGACCTAGCACTGGCAATGGGTTTGGGGGCACAGGATAATTTTATAAGGCAGTTCTTCCTGTACTTTCCTGATTTAGTTTTAGCTCAGTGATATGTGCCCTCCCCAATTTTCAGTGCAAGATGAGCCAATCACTATTTCAGACCTAAGTAAAAGGTATTTTAGAGATAGCTGCAACTGGCTTTGTAGCTGTCGTTTTTTTTTTTTTTTTTAACTTCACTTTCTCAGTAATATGAATATCCATGCCTGCCTGCCTGCCTGCCGTCCTTCCTTCCTTCCTTCCTTCCTTCCTTCCTTCCTTCCTTCCTTCCTTCCTTCCTTCCTTCCTTCCTTCCTTCCTTCCTTCCTTCCTTCCTTCCTTCCTTCCTTCCTTCCTTCCTTCCTTCCTTCCTTCCTTCCTTCCTTCCAGCATTGTATAGAAGAAAAATATAGTTAAACAAGCCTTCCATCATTCAACCTACTTTTCATTGCCAACTGATTTTAGGGGATCTAAGAAAAGGAAAACCCCTTGGGCCCTAAAGCAATGGTGGGTAACTTTTTTCCCCTTGCACACTGCCCATTCAATGAACAGGAATAATCTTACCCAGTAGTATTGTCTTTCATTGATGGGCACAACTATAACCATCTGAAGCATAGCTGACACTGAATGGGTTTTTCTTCTGTCTGTTATCCTCTCCTTTTCCTTTTACTGGAATTCTTTCTCTGTCTTTCTGACAGTATCATTTCTCCCTCTCTTTCTCCTCAAACAGTACCATGAAAGAAAGCAGGTTATTTTGATCATAGGTCTGAATTATTTGCTTGCAGAGGACTCTTGGAGTGCAGCTGAGGACAGGTCACTTATTTATTTATTTAATTGATTTGAAATGCCACCTATCTCAACAAATGACTCTAGGCAGCGAACGATAACAAACAGAATAAAAACTATTACATCCTAAATACAAGGTTTAAATACAAAAGTTAGATAGCAGACAAGAAAAACAAAACAGTCAACAATGCTAATATAGCAAGGAGACAGGCCCTTTCATGCACACACACACACAACAAGCATGTTATTGAAGTTCTTCCACTGAATATTTCATTTCACTAGTGTCCTGGTGTGTAAAATCTTTTATCTAACCAACTGTTTCAGTGAAGAACTTGCAAATGTAACTGGCAAAAGGAAAAAAGAACTCTTTTCAATGTCATCCATATATTTTGTAGTGTGTGTAAAAAACTATTTATATAGTTTTCTTGAGCTAGGGACATAAATTCAATAGTTAATGATTGGATTCTGGACTGTAACCTTATTTTTCCTTCTTGTGTGAGAAGCTGTGTGAAATATAGAGGGATGAATGCGTGGAAAGCATGTGACAGATCAAAATCATGTACAGTGCCACCAACCTCACATTTCATGAAAAGTGAACAACAGCCCAATGGCCATGAAGTAGGTAAAGATTAAAAAGAAGAAGAAGAAATTAAAAAAAACAAAAACCAAACAGGTTAAGGCTGAAAGATGGGAGAGAGTAAGAATAATGGTTCATGCATAAATGTTTCAGCTATAAATACTCTTCACAGAGTTGAACCAAACAAAAAAAAAACAGAGTCACCTTTAATATCTAACAGTAGATATTTCTTCCCCCCTTTCTCTTTTATACTAGAGCAAGCATTTATATCCCACTCTGGGGTCATTCCCTTTTTAAAATGGCAGTAGGTAATAATATAGTATTTATCACAGCATTACTTTGTTTATTTAGATATAAAATGCATATTTCACTACTTCCCTAAGGACATGATTCTTATTTTTTATTTATAATTATTTAATGAACAGTCCACCTGGAAAAGTAAGTAGTAAGAATAGGGTTTCCTTGTTTTACCTGTGGGCCCTCATTTGAGACCAACCTACCCTGGCTCCTATTTTAAGTATACTACTGGCATTTGGGAATAACCCTCTCCCTTTTTCAAAGCAGACTAAAAAAAAATGGTTATTAAGCCTGTGTGATAGATTTTGTTTCTTTACAGCCTCTTTGAACTGATATTCTGGTCTAGTTTTCTTTTCTTGAGCTCCTATTTCTAAGAGTTTGCTTTCATTTTCTAGCTGCAGTTTTATAACATTTAGATGGGAATTATGATTTTTTAATCATCTTATTTTTATGCTTCCCTCCCAGGAAATATTTACATGGGAGGCTTATAAATAGTCTGGGTGAATGAATAAATAACTTTTACATACCATTATACTACACCTATCAAATTTGTCTTGGTTTCATTTTCTGAAAGCAACACATAATATTTTTCTCCCTTGAAGCATGAAGATAGAGTTGTGTAAACTTAAAGGTGAACTGCAGTCCATCAATCTGTTGGAAGATAACTGCCACTAAGGATAATATGCCACATCCAGGCATACTTCAGGGAAAAGAATTTGTGATAAAGCACAGATGGCCCAAATCAATCCAATATCACTTACAGGAACTGAACAGTCTGACAAAATGACAGGAGAGCTAGAAAAAAGAATTGAAAATGCTTAAAAGTATATTAAAACTTAAAGTAGACCAGAAATAACCTCAGCCAAAAATTACTTTTTTTTTGGGGGGGGGGGTAGAAAGGTAAATTGTGAGGTAAGTGGCTAAAACTGTATCACTACCTAACAATCTTCTGACAACTGTGCTGGCTTTTGGAGTGTTTTATCCTTAGTATTGTTTTAAATCATGCATGTATGCATTTTTTGGCAAACGAGTTGAAAAGAGTATATGAAAAATACATTATAAATTGTTTTTAAGATACTGTTCAGCTGTAATAAAAGAAAGCACAGAAGCATTGCATAACATTACGTGGAATGAAGAACATTCTCAGAAGTCAAATAACTAAGTTAAATTCTTATCCACTGATCGCTGGCTTCTAGCACTGTACATTTTTTTTTTCCATTTATCAAGCCACTTTAGTTTAAACATTGCTTATATTTGAGTATTTTACAATATCCTAATGCGCAAAACGTTTGATAATGTGAAGGCTAGACTTAAAATGAAAAAGAAGGCTGAGTTCTTTCGAATCCTAAACTCTTCATGGGAGAAGATGCTGTACTTGCAGTGTCTTCATGGATAATAGCCACTTACTCTTCCAAGTGTGCAGTGGTTGCTCTAGTTGCTATGGCAATAAGTATTACAAAATGTTTTGTGAGTAAATCTTTCCTAGATGGAACAGTTTGGATTACAGCCATCATTCATTAAAACATAAATATGCTAGTTTCCACTCGAAAGAATCCTGAAGTATTCATTTTGTGACAAACCCCACCCCCCTTCCTCCTAGCTTTTTGTTCCTTTAACTGAGTTGATGCCCTGCATAGCAATACAATAAATCTGTATGAAGCACTGTGGGCTGGCTTTGCCAGGAACACGCAGTTTACAAATATAATAACTAATTAAATAAATAAATCTATACAACTTTTTAGGCATAAATCACTATTTTTCCTCCATGAGATATAAACCAAAAAACAAAAACAAATCAAAACAAAAAAACAGGTAACCAAATATAAAGCTGGAAAGACAAAAGGAGTAATTTATCCACACAAAGTGAATTACTATAAAATTTTGCTGAAGGGAAACAGTCCTTAAGGCTAGTTTTGTAAGATTTTTGCTGTTGTTTTGATAATTACAGTTTTGATTATGAAGGATAAAAGTCCCAACATATTTCACACCTTTGGATAATAATTTTTTAAATGCCATCCTTTTAGCATTTACTTTTTCAAGAATTTCTGTTCAGATATTTCATTGTTCCAAATGTGTTGGTCAAAAGAAAGATAGGGCATTGCAAATGTGTTAGATTTGTGTAGTCCCTATTCAGTTCCAGCACATTTTCTTTAAAAAATAAATAAATCAGTCAAAGATCTGACTACAACCTTGGATATAGCCCAAGGAGACCTATGAATGTTATTAAGAAATTAAAATGTTAGTGTGATTAAAGACGGAAATCATTAAATAAGTAACTGGAGATCAATCATACTAACTATAATTAATTTTAGGTGAAAGTACATGGTTCTTGCCCTGTCTCATCAGTACTTTTTGGACCATGGTTTCCAGCACACTTAAAATGAAGTAAACTGTTATCCTTGAGAAATACATTTCTTTTATGGGCTTTTGAACATAATAAACAAGTTGTTGGATTTAAGATGAGCTGGATTTTAAAAAGATTTTTGTCGTTTTTCTTTATATTTGAAGAAAGGTAAGAAATCACATACTTATTGAATTCAAACTGATATATGTTTTTAAAAGATTAAAGGTTCAGCCCTTAACTGAAAGTGGCAAGTATAAAAAAATTCTTGCTGTTGTTTTAATTTTTGACAGATGGATGAAAATATTCAGAATGATTGAACCTTTAGAGGATATTAACCTCTAAATTTAGCTGAATACCTTTAAGGGTTTAATCACAATAAAATTTTGAAATATTTTCCCTCTATAAATAGCAGGGATGAGGAAAAAATAGCACAGTATCATCTAAATTGCCAAGCAAAGAGCTTCTTGAAAGATTGTGCTGTACAAAAGCAAAAAGTGCTGTATGCTGAGGTAAAACTAAAACCATTCAAATCTGTATTTTTTTTTTTAAAAAAAGCACCTCTTTGCTTCCCACTTGCTATGTCTGAGATTCTGCAAAGCATGAAAGTCATCTGAATCTCCAAGTCATCTTTAATTGTCTCTGAAGCAATTCAAAGGCACATGATTTGCTTCAATGCCCCCAGTCAATACAAGACTCAATTCAAAGAAATGATTCTGTGGAACTTTGCCTGCAGTAAAACAAGAAAAAGCATGGCCTTGTTGAATAAAAAATGGTTTATTGGGATACTTGTACATTTTCAGAGCTCATGAACAGCTTAGAAACTTTAAGATACAACAGTCTCTAATAGACAAACCATTGCATTCAAGTCTTATAATTTGTATATTTTAATTGGTTTAAGATATGATATTTAAAAACATGTACACTACTTTTAGGGGTAGACGTATTTCTGGGGAATAGGTTTGAAATTATTTGGAATATTTTCCAATTCATATCACTTTTCATGTTTAGCCATACTCTTTCTTCTTTTTATGCCACACAAGTTTGTTCTGAGGCTTAAAATATTAGTCATAGATCAATATGGATTTATTGGTTAGGCTGTGGGGAGACAGTGCAAGGTAAAATTGATAGTGTGAAGTGAAAGAAGAAAAATGTTTTGTGTTTTATATAACATTTGGTTTACAATTATTTAGTGTTTTACAAAGCACATCAATACTGTCATCTCTTTATTTCAGTTGATAGGTCTATTTATTTATGCTGCTAATTATTGTGGCTGTATAATCTGTGGCATGTCTGTTCAGAAGTAAATCATATCATGTTTAATAAAACCTACTCCCAGATGAATGTGCATTAAATTGAAGGATTATTTGTCTGGAATAGTAATGTTGAAAACAAACAAACAAAACAAAAAAACTGAAGAAGAAACATAAACACTTAAAAGTTAGAATATGGGATTTGGATGATCAAGATCATTAAAAGAGATTAGGGAATTCAGAAGTGTGTGGCTTTTTTTTTTTTTGCCCTTACTTGGGGTGAAGTATCCTGCTGCATTCTGATTCTCGGTATTGATTAAATTGCGTATCTTATTTGTTTCTCCAGGACTCTTTTGTACAGCTATGCCTTTTGCCAGTGAAGTGAAATGCTACCATTATGGGCTTATCCACACTGCCTGGTTGCCCGAGCAGGCCAGCAACATTTTTTGGAGGGATCGGGTGTCATTGTGTACTCACTCCTTCTCCTATTTCCATTGTAAATGCAACCTCTATACGTGTTTTCTCGCTACAGTTTTAATACACTCTTTCCCCCATATCACCTCAGGTACTCCAATCCACTTGGTATGGTGCTCTTTACCTCATTACAGATTCACCTCCCAGAAGAAGTTAATCGTATTTGCTGTTTTGCAGAAGAAGGTTACCAGTAATTATTACCAGTCATTCTACAATAGCACAATGGCTTAATACTTGCCTTGCAGTAGACTAGACTAGACTAGACTAGACTAGACTAGAACAGTTGCTCATATAAAATCCATCAGAATTTTTTTCTAAATACTATTTTTCCTCTGAGATAGTCACTTTTCACTGTGTGTGTGTGTGTGTGTGTGTATTTCATCATTTTCCCTGTCATTTAAGCAGGAGGGTTTTACTCCAGTTCTCTGAATGTTTAAGAGAGGCTGTATTAAAAATAAAACCAACAATCCAGTCCTATACAAAAGTAAAAGTTATAATGGTTAATTTTGGTGATAGATACAACATGTGAAATAATGAATTCAAATAGCTAATCATGAAAAATTAATGGGTCCCAAGTTTTAAGTAACATTAAATTAACTTCCTATGACCTAGGAATGAAATTAATTCATTACAAAATATTGTTCTGTGTTTATTGGACTCTTTGAGTAATGTTTAAAAAGCGATGGAGATCAGATTTTTTTTCTGTTGGCCTTATAAGAAATTTGAGGGCTCTCTGATTCATATGATATTCATATTCTTTACATAGCTCTTTTTTGGTTTCAGGTCATCAGATATATTAATATAACTTATGTAAAAACATGGTATTTAAAGATGTTAATCTGACGCCAGATTACACTTGAAAACCTAGGAATTTGACACTTTATGAAAACTTGGGCTCCCTTGATCCTAGGGTTTGGCTAAGAGAATTATCCTTTGTAGCTGAAAAGAAAAGAATATTCCACATCTCAAAGAATGGATTCAAGAAATGTGTTCATTTTCAATTTTTAAAATATATTTATTTTGTAAAAAAATAAAGATGGCAAAGTATGTTTCTATATAGTTTAGATTTGCTGTATTAAAGGACTGAGTATACCTACTTTCTTCTTGCCCCATTTTTATGCAGCCCCATGACAAATTCTACAAGTGGCATTTGACCAAAATGGTTATGTAGACATGATATATGACAATCAGAGAAGGAGACTATGTGGTAAATACAACATAGTACATCACTATTTGAAGCAGCATTTCAAGTTGGCTTAGAGGTGAGCTCTACCACAGAATTTGAAAACTGGATGAGAGGCCTGAAGTAAAGGTTAATGAAAAACAACAGTATGTTTAATGTGGTAAGGAGCTATCTATCAGAATGCCAGCAATCAATATTTAAGCATCACTCTTCCTGAATACAGTCATTTAAAAAGTGGGATAAATAATCTGTTAATTAAAATTGCAGTAGTGATAAATATGGAGGGGAGGGTAGGATCCGAAGATGTCAGGAATGCCAGTGATGAAACTCATGCATAACTCCAATGTTTTACTTAACTGTTAGTCTACCTCCATGTTCTGATTTTTTTCCCCCAAAACTTTGCAATATCAGCCATTTCTTCTTTTGTGGTCCCTATCTAGACACACCACAATATTTGATTAAATATTTTTCAACCCAGATTTTTTTTTAATTGCTAACTAAAACACATCAGTAGAATAAATCCTTGTGAGGATTTTCCCTTTGCTTTTGGGTAGAGATATTGTTTTTCTGCTTTGCTGGAATGACAAGGTAATAGAAATTCAACTGAAAGTAGCTAAAATGAAGACAATGTTTAAGTTTGCCATGATCTCAGATTTGGATTCTAAGCAGTTAGTAAACTACTTGACTACGAAGCACAGCCATCAACGACACCACAGTCAAATAAGAAAGTAGTAACAAGAAGCAATTATAGCTGCTGATGCTTTTAGCTAAGAAATCTACTCACAATTAGAGCATGAATATTTGTTCCTATCTGGTGTTTTTTATCAGCTTATTGGTTTAAAACAAGCTCATGAGATACTAACAATGGGCCTAGTTGGTCAGATGGATAGAATTTATAACAGATAAACCTTTAACCAGGTTGGCCTAGGACATATTGCTGCCTGACCCAAAACGTAAGGTGTGTCTTCTCCATTTCTTTGTCAGGAATTACAGTTAAACATTATTTCAATGGTGATGATGCAATAGCATCCTCCATCTCAGCTATGGGAAATAGATTTGTTTAAGGAATGAAGGTCACATTACTGTTAGAAAAAGACATCTCTTTTCTGTAAGAGAGAAACAGCTGGGGGTTTCACAATTGCCTCTTAGACTTTGACAACTGAAGGCCGTTGCGACAATTCCTACAATCCTAAGGGCAGGGTCAGTAGCATCAGCCATAGGTTTAGGTTTTGGTTCATTTCCTTTTCATACTTGAACTATTAGTAATGTAATTTACTAGAATATGGTAGACAAGGATCTTTTAAAATAGATATGTGGCCTCTGAAATATATTTTAGCAAGTTCCTTTCTTCAATTTAATTCAATGTTTTCCAACCTTGGCAACTTTAAGATGTGTGGACTTCAACTCTCAGAATTGGGAGTTGAAGTCCACACGTCTTAAAGTTGCCAAGGTTGGGAAACACTGCTTTAACTCTTTTGGAGCACCAGTGGCAGACAATCGTTTCTTCCACTGCAATATGATGGTGTCCAATAATGACTTCCTCCTTTGATTCCTCCTCCTCTTATCTTGTGAAAACGGAAATCACAGAATTCCAGTTAATATTACCCATAGTCAGTGAAGACTGATATGCATGGTTAAAATCCTTTTTTTTTTTTTTTTGCTTGTTACACTTTGTTTTTCTATTTCTCTGTTCTACATAACATAAATTGTTTGATTTTTTTCTTTTAATTTACATTTCTATACTTGCGCAACTGAGACGACATTCTGAATATGTTGGACTCCTTTTTATATGATCCTATTTTCCTTCCATTGTGATAAAGTTTCCATGTTCTCTCTCTCTCTCCCTCTCTCTCTCTCTCTCTCATACACACACACACTTGTATTATGATGTTATGTTATGTGTTATGTGTTATGTGATGTGACGTTACATTATGTCATGTCATGTTAGTGTAGAACTCTTTCATTTCCAGAGCAGCATGCAAACATTTCATCTCAGATATAGAAAACTTAACTAGCTGACTATTTATCAGCTTGGATTTCATACTATATTTACAAACAGATCCGCGTACACATTGCTTATATTATTTCCATTGTTATTGATGGTTCCTTTTGCCAAAATTCCCAGCCTTCAAATGTCATCAAGCACCTGAAAATCTTCCTCCAATTTGCATGCACAGTGCTGTGGTTATTCCATGTACTGAGGATTTTCATTTTCTTTTTTTCTTCCTGCTGTGCTCTCTGTCAATTGAACTATTTTTTTCCCATTGTTATTATTTTATTCCTTGAAACTATGGATTAACTAGTTAATTGACCTAACAACTTCAAGGTGGCAGCAAAGAGCTGGATGTGTGTGTATCTCTTGGCTGCTATCTAATGGTCAAGTTGGATTTGTGTAGCAGAGATGCAGCCACTGGGTAAGTGCTGTTAAAGAGCTGACATTTGTGAAAATAGTTAGCTATGGGAGTAGTATGGAAGCTGTACACCGTGCTAAGAACATAATGAGAGGCAGGCAGGCAGGCAGGCAGGCAGGCAGGCAGGCAGGCAGGCAGGCAGGCAGGCAGGCAGGGCAGCCCTATAGAATTGCAAGAGCTGAATCTTTTCAATTACATACTCAGCTACACTGTTAATCCAAGAATGGGCTAGTTAATTTCAAGATTTCACACTCCATAGGTCAACAGGCTCAACCTTTTGACAGCAAAGAAATTAGAGTTGTTGTGCCTCTTGCAAGCCATCTAGCGATTACACCAATTTGTGAAAGATACAGTCTGAATAAGAGTTACTAACGAGCTGCATTTGGAGAAAGACCTATGCTGTAGGAATTGGTTTGGAAGGTATAAACTATCCTAAGGACATTATACGAGAAGGGAAAATAAATGGTACACTGGCTAGATATGTAATCTAGAAATTATTTGCAATCTTATGAATGGGGAGATACAAGAAGTATTCTGACCTGCATTCACTATATAATAATAAAATAAATATATGTTTTTATGAATAAATAATATTTATTGAATTAGCTAATTTTTAAACTGTGTTTCAGGATTTAGAGTCTTAAAAAAGGCAGCATATATACAAATTAGTCTAGTGACTGTGTGTTTAAAAAAGAATTTCATCCAATATTTTCACATTATATAATAACAACAATAATTAACATTTCCACATGTAATGAATACTCTTCCCCTGTAGCTTGACACCACACCCACCCATATCAAGTGCATGTAATTGACAGCAATACAGTGGTGACACTCAATACATTCTTGAATGACCTATTCTTTAGTTCCTTTTGTTAAAGTATTGCCATTTCTCTGTATGTATGTTTGTTTCTCATGCCTCTGCTTCAAAATGAATGCACATTTTGACCTTTTGTTTGCCAGTTGCAAAAGCTGACATTCATTGCCCCCAACCAGTAGATTGTAAACTGCCCATGGTGAAAGAGATAAGTAGGATCAACAGGTCATGTTTACAAATGCACCAGATATGATACGGCAGAGTTCATTTTATGATGTTTCTGAAATGCTTAAAATGCTTCATCTAGTAGTTATTGTTATAACTAGTACTACTAGTTATAAGGGTTATAATTCATCTTTACAACCTTGTAATGTAGGCTATTACTATTCGTCTAATTCACAAATTTAATAGTAATTAGATTTATTCGTTCCATGATTAATTCAAGACAGATTTGAGATTTTAACACATAGAACACTCTTCCCAGAAGAAAACAATACAAAGCAGTCATATCTCATATAGTCATGTATTATCTTGTCAATATAAAGCAGTCATATCTTATCTTTTTTCCAAAATATTGAAACATTGTTGTGAAAAAGGGAGGACCAGTACCCCATTAGGGAGTCTCCAGGTACAAAGGAGCACCTCAAGCACCTAGGTGGAAACATGTTAGGGGACAGAAATGGGGAATGACAAGTCAAAGATCTCCCTGGCTGGGAAGAACCCCTTTGGGATGGATGTTCCTCACCTGGGTCACAGGTTTATTGCCTGTACAGGCAGGAATGAGGAAATGCCATGCACAGAATTTATGTCTGGAATAGGCTAAGCTTACTGATGCAGCTGGTAATTCAATGTAGCCTGAAATGGGTATTTTCGACTACGCGATACTAAAATCTCTAAGACCAAAACTAACGCCTTCTCATCTGCCTTATTGGTATGTGGGGCAGAACTTTCTAATTCTACAAACGTGACTTCTAATTCAATCACACCCAGTGCCCCTCCAGCTCATCCCAAGTCAGATGTCTTGGGTGGGAATGCTGTAGGGAAATTAATGGCACCTTTATTAAAGGGGGGGGGGGAATCCTATACCCAGCTGAGCTCTAGGCAACTAGGTTTTGTTTTGATCCACATGCCTTTCTACCCATCTGATCTGGTAATTTGGAAGAAAGATGCTCCTCCCTTTCAAAGGGACCCACAGACAGTCATTAGGACCCTGCAGTCAATTATTGAAAGCCATAATCCATCTTGGGGAGATGTGATGCAGCTGCTGAACATCTTTTCTTACTAGGGATGGGATTTTTAAACTTATTTTTTTTTCTTTTGAGAAAACTGCTGATATAGCCAGAAGTTCCAGTCCTTGGACAAGCAGTGCCAACCTGTTTTGCCTGGCCAGCAAACCGCCCCACCTGGGACTGTAATGACCTTACAGTCAAAACTGTATAGACAAATATACCAGAGCTAAAGAAAATCTATTAGAAGCCCTTTAAGAGGGGGACACAAAACTTTTCCAGCCAGCCCCAGACATTTCACCACAGCAGACCACCAGCACCATTTTCCAAGTCACAACTACCTCTTTTGGCAGCAGGTATCCCTGTAACACACCTCCAGACAACTGTCCACTTGTATCCAACCCTGTTGGAAGAAATTTTGGACTCCAATACCCAATGACTAGAGCCTGGGGATGCCCAGAGTAACTCAACATTTACTGGTCTCTCCATTACACTAAAATGGGATCCTGAAGATGAACGTTTACCAGCACTTACCATTGGAGGCAAACCTTATGATTGCCTCATAGACGCCATGCAACCACTTCTCTAATTCCTCATCTCCCTTTCAAAGGTTCCACTGGACCTGGTGCTTGCAATAGCATTATTGGGGTGGGAGGTAAATTAATGCCAATTGAATTCACTAACAAAATGAGGGTGGAAGTGGGACCCCTGTCCGTGGATCACTCTTTTACTTTCTGTCCTCAACCACCTTTGTCCCTAATGGGTAGAGACTTAATCTGCAAACTTGGGGCCACAATAAAATGTACTCTGGATGGGCTGATTTTGGAAGTGATTTTAGCTGTTCCCCTGACCCACATGCATTGCTTAACAACTCTTTTTGCAAACGAGCCATACCACCTCCCTCTAGACTTACAGGATTTGCCTGCCTCTCTATGGGGATGGGGTACCACAGAAGTAGGTTTAAAATTGGCTCCAGAGCTCATCCAAGCTATCAAATGTATGAAGATATCAACAACAAGCAGCAGGTACAAGTCCTTTGGGGAGTTTCAGGCTTTTGAAGATCCTGGATCCCCTCCTTCAGGGAACTAGCTAAATCACTTATGCAGTTAGCCTTCCAAGATGCCCAAAAGCCTATCCAATGGACTAAAGACTCAACATGCCTTTTTTTAGGATATCCTCTCATCTTAAAGGTCGCACATGATGGGTGTGCCTCCTTCTCCTTGTGTGTGTGCCTCCCTGCTCATTCCTGCTCCCAAGTTCATGTGCATGTGTGTGCACACATGTTCCCCTTTCCCTCAGCTGTCCAGAATACAAGTAGGGGTATAAGAGTACTTTTCAAAGGATATTTTTAGACTTTGGGAACTTCCATCCCATAATCCTGGATTTCCCTGAGTCTCAACTCCTATAACTAATACTCTAGCTGAAAATGTAAGGCTTCTCTTTCTCCTTAACTTTGCTCTTCTGATGTATGTCTTCTTTGCTGATTCCTTTGTAACTGCTCCATCAGCTTTTTCAAGCTCCTAGTAGAAATCTTTCAGTTCTCCCACCTTTGCACATGCTTATCTCCATTCCCCACCCTCTGTCCCTGGTTGGTCCACAAATTCCTATTGAACTAAGCTAGCAAAAAGGAAAAGGCACCACTAAATATAGCAATAGGCAATAAAATCTGAATAAACTTTAACCAATGTTCCCCAAAAACAAATATCTTCTACTGCAATCACAGGATCATGGTTATTATATTTAAACTTGCAAATGATGATGTGCTTCAATACAACAGTGCTGCTGAAAATAACAGCATCCCAGCTCTTGTATCACTTTTCTACCTCTGGATCCTTTGCTAAGTGCAAAGAAGAGACCAAAGCAAACAAAATTGTTCTTTGTCTCCTAAATACCAATGTCTGTTAGCACTTTATCTTCCCATTTATTCCATTTTTTTTTAAATTTTACCTCTGAGTCACTCACTGCTTTTTTATAGGATCTCCATGCCTTTCCTTTAATTCTCTCTTCTACTGTAAATCTTGATGGAATTTGAGTTTTCTAGTCTCTTCAGGATGATCTGCTAAGAATGCCTCTTTAATAAAGGTCTCCAAGAGGCTTTACCTTTTCCCTTTTTTCCCCATCCCTCTGCCTTCTATAAGGGAGGTGCTTTGATGCCCAGTGGCCCCCAAAACCCTGCTTCCATAGTTTGCTCCTTTGCCCACAAACTTGGGCACACAGAGCAATGAGAGGGATTGAAGCTTATATTTTATTCCTGGATGAGTAGTCCAAATGGCCAGACACCACAAGATCAATCTTTATGGGCAGACCAGGGTTCCTGCATACCCACCCCATGGCTTCCCAAATGGATGTGCACCTTCCACATGACTTCACAATGACCACACCATGAGGGGGCTACTTGACACTGGCTCCAGACTAGCCTTGCAGCTACTTCAAGTCTAATACCAGATCTACATCAAGTCTTTAAGTAAAAGAACATCCTCCACTCAAAGTGAGGAAGAGCTCTGCAAACCAAAAGGGCTTCAGGAGCTTGGGCAAAGATGATGTCCCTTTCTGCACACTCTGACCCACAAGCTGGTAAGGATCAATGAAAGAACAGCTAAAGCATTAGAGACTAAAGTATAAGTAAGTTATTCTCTCTCTCTCTCTCTCTCTCTCTCTCTCTCTCTCTCCCTCTCTCTCCCATTTGGTTTCTTTCTTTCTTTTTTCTTTCTATCCCATCGACGGCAAGAGCCAATGTTTTTGTAATTGGTGTCCCAAGTGTTCAATCTGCCTTAGTTAAACAATTACCACACCAAGAAAAGGAGTATCCCAATGTCATGGAAGACATTATTCCTATTTCCCCAGCCAGGTTGTTAGACTGGGTGAGTGCCTGCTGCTCATTTACTGGGTTGGCACACAAGCCGAGAGGGAACACACTGGAATCTGGGAGGAAAGGAAGGGTGTTAGTTCTCCTTTTGCCTCCCCACCTGGTGGTCTAGCACAGGCATGTGGTAACATCCTCCCACAGACAACATAAATGCCTCTGACTGCTGAGCCAGGGCTCTATGTCCATCCATGCCAGGAAGGGATTCCCATACTTCAGGTTGCCTCCAATAAGACGGCATGGAATTTTCGATGAGCTCAGCCTGCAATATTACTATCATAACTTTGTGTTCAGCACTTATTTTTGAACAAGTAGCACACAATACAGCTACAGAGCAATTGGCTCCATACACATAGAAATGCTAGCACTGGGCAAGATAGTTTCCAGAATAGGTTAGTTTTAATCAGATCCTTGTTCAGTGACCAGGACAGAACACTGTATCTTTGTACCTGAGAGCCAAAGAAGAAATCCATTCTGCACCTACAAGACCGCAGAAGCTGCAAGAAGGCATGGACTGAACCCTTTGACTTCTATGGAAAATCATACTGGTTCCTGGAATCATCTGAGGCATCACTTCAGTGGGACTCTGGAGGCATGGACATGATCTTTCTATCACCATCTAAACTATTATTTGGAAGACCACCAGATGTAATGAAGAGACTA
Organism: Python bivittatus; assembly: GCF_059951505.1. NCBI lineage: Eukaryota > Metazoa > Chordata > Lepidosauria > Squamata > Pythonidae > Python > Python bivittatus. The sequence continues at coordinate 26,674,032 of NW_028277034.1, forward strand.
GATCCCCATTCACTGGGCCTAGAAAGGGGGGACTCTATGCTGTTTTCCTCTCTCTCTCTTCCTTACACAGCCATCCCCAGCAATTGTGGTGACAGAGCACCCTGACCCAGACCCTTCTGCTGGAGAAAGCCCTGCATCGCTTTGAACCTGGAGATTGGGTGTGGATCTGCTCCTTCTCCAGGAGCTCCCCACTACAGCTGAGGTGGAAGGGACCATTCCAAGTGCTGCTGACAACTCACACCCAGTGAACTGGCAGAGTGAAACACCTGAATCCAGTAGTCACACGTGAAGCCTGCAATGGTGGACCACAGCATTGCTATACCCCATAGATTATAACCAATCAAACTTCAAGAGACTAATCAGTGGGGCTTGAAAAGTTTTCTAGGACTCTAAATTATTTGGAACTATAAAAGCAGCAAAATGGGCTTTCTAATTAACTGCTTCATATTTATGCTATTGGCTTTAGGAGTCAGAGGACTAATAAGGTCAGGATTTCATTCAGAAAAGAAAAATATTTGGGAATGTTTGACCAGAGAAGTTTTCAATGCCACAGATTTCGGTTAGAGGGGAGAAAATCAGTTGGGTATGTGTTAACATCTTGTCTTATAGGAGTACTTGCAACCCCAAGTGTGATCTGGTACTATACAATGCTTCAGAATTTTGATATGGCCACCACTTACAATACAATGTTTAGTTGGGGTCCAGCTACCAAAAGTTATGACAGGACTGAGTTGACTTTAAATGTAGCAGCTGTAACTGCTGCAGAGAGCTGTGTAAAACTGGTGAATTGCATGCAACTTGTGTTTAAGGTCCCCCACTCTCAGAACCTAACTAACTCCTATATGCAATACAATCACATGGAGGAAATACCCTTTACTTTTTCACACATCAAATTACGCTTAGGAAGGATCCTTCTTTGTGGAAAATGTGTTTACTCCTACAGTCCTGCACATTCCACAAGAGGTTCATGTCCCCTGGGAAGGATAACCATGGTCCTCCCCTCTGCACCTAATAGTTACAATCGAGAAAAGAGGGACATTCAATCATTGACCCCCAATTGTGACTCAGATATATCTTTGCCTAGTGAAACAGAATACATCTCCCTTGCCATTTCTTTAGTAGGTGTCCCAGGATTAGCCACCCGCAATGCTCACAACATCAACAGATTAGCCAGTGCAATTACCAAAAGTCTTAAAGCTACCTCTAAAGCCCTAGATGCCCTCAATCAGGAGCTAATACAAGTTGTGAAGGCACCTTTGAAAAGAGGACTGAAATTGATTATTTGCTTCTATGACATAATCATGGCTGCAAAGCATTTAAGGGCATGTGCTGTTTTAATCTACCTGATCATTCCCAGTTAATAGAAGGAAATATGTGGGGTTTAAAGACCTTGGTCCACAACATTGGCTATGATCAGAGCTTCTTTGATTTTTCATGGCTCACCTCCTGGTTACTGAACTTTGCCTGGTTAAGGGAAAAATCTTCTGAGAATTATAGGCTTGGTGGCAATGGGAATATTGGTCTGCTGTTTTGCTCAATGCCTATGCCCTTGTTTAGGATGTTTTGGGGAATGCTTCTTTGTCCCCAAATGAAAATGAGTCTGTATTCCTCCCAGGCAAATAACTTAATGATGATGCAAATTGGCGAAAAGTACAAACTTGATTCACACAATGATTTATCTGGGTGTGCATAGAATATTCTACTCTTGCGCAAAGGAGGGAATCATGAGAAGGAAATCCCCCACGATGCAGTCTTCCTGCTGTGGTCTAGGCAAAAGGTGAGAAACTAAATTAGAATGGGCCAAATACATAGATTAAAATGCAACTAGAGACACCAAGCTAATAACATTCCTTCCTAGCTGAAGTTTTACAGGAGATGTCTTTGATCAAATAGGGAGGGATGCTCAATCAACAAATTCTAAACAGGCAGAAAACCGCAACCACAGGGCGCCTAACTATAGAGGGCTCTTTTTCGGAGTGCCTGCCAAGTGCATTTTCTTGGAACTCCTGAAGGGGGTGCTTGTGTGCACTTCTGAGGAATAATAGCGATAGTTTCTCTCTATAAAGGCTTAAAGGAAAAGGATCACTGCAGTCACCCTGACAGCTGACTCTGTACATTTGCTCTCAGAAATAAACTTCATCTCTGTTTCAAGCAGCTGCCTGCACATTTTTATTCCCAGCTCAGAAATGAACTTGGTAAGATTTCTTTCCAACAGTACTTATTTTTTTGTATACTCACAAATTCTTCGTTCAGAATTTTCCCTTTCTATGTATGTATTATTTTGTCTCTCCGTCCTCCTACTTATGAGATAGAACTTGAGTACTTAAAATTGTTCTTAGAAAACTAGATTTGATGTCAGTGGAGGTATTAGTGTGAAATAAGCTTGGAGAAGTATATGAGTTCAAGAGTATAGTTTACAAATGCAGGGGCATGGGAATACAGTCTTGGCTTTTTAGTTGGCTTTATTTGCATGAACTCAGCCATCTCTCTTTGTGAACTAGTGTAGAGCGTTAAAATTTAAACCCAATTTCTTTTTTTTTTAACAATATTTTATTAGAACTTTACATAGTTAAAAGCTAACACAGAATGAGAAAAGATTTACAAACAAAAAAGAAGAAAGAACAAGAGAAAGAAAAAGAAAAGAAGAAAAAGACATATAAAAAGTGACTCCCCTCTCCCCCCAAACAAACATAAACATTTACAGTAACTTGACACCTTCTCTAATACAGTGGTACCTCTAGTTACGAACTTAATCTGTTCTGTGACTCTGGTTGCAACTCGAGTTGGTCGCAACTCGAGGTAAATTTTCCCATAAGGTTCAATGTAAATACGGTTAATCCGTTCCGCCCTCCGAATTTGGTCGCACCACGAGACAAATTTCCCCATAAGGTTCAATGTAAATATGGCTAATCCGCCCTCTGCATTTGGTCACACCATGAGGCAAATTTCCCCCATAAGGTTCAATGTAAATACATATGGTTAAACAGTTCCAAAACATATGCATTTTATTTTTAAACCACAAAAACATGAAAATAGTCGAGATGGTCGACTTCGCCATCTTGTACTCCAAGGCCAGATCAGTCACATGAATACCACGATCGTGCTTTTCTATAATGTCCTTCTTAAGTTCATCACTTTTTTCTTCAAAGCCTTATTCTTGCCAAGCCTGCTCTGCATTTTCTTTGGAGCCATGCTGACAAGCACACCAAACACCTTCCAAGCACCACAAAACACACCACAAGCCTCACCAAACATCTCCTTGCTACCGCGATCTCACCCACAGGAAGCCGTGACTGCGTGGCAGCAGGGAAAATGGCCGTGGATCCGGTTCATAACTCAAGGCGGAGTTCACAAGTCGAGGTAAATTTTTGGGGCCGGAGCTGGCCGTATCTCGAAAAATTCGTAAGGAGGGGCGTTCATAACTCGAGGTACCACTGTATTACAGAATTTTTTAAAAAAATCTTCTTCCCATTTCTCATCACTGAACAATAACTAAATTATAGAAAGATTTATCAGTCTTACTCAGCAAAAGCATTAAGAGTACCAATAGTAGTAACCTATATGTTTTAAGCTTAGACAAATAAATCTGTTTTGCATTTTGACTTGTAACTTTCTCTAATAAGTAAAGGATTTACTCCCATAGGTATAAAGAATATCAATAATAGTAACATATATATTTTAAACTAGATCCAGAAGGTTCCTTTTACATTCTAACCCATAACTTTCTCTAACAAATAGGAGGTAAAAGATTTATCCCCGTATGAAAAAAAAAATCTTTATATTGCCTTGCAATCCTGGTTTTAAAAAACAAAGATTCCAGTAATAAAAACCCAAAATCAAAATGTATACAATTTAATCCTGGTCAAATAAGTCTACTTTGAATCCCTTTTTCTCTTTCTTAAGAGGCTTAATCTTTAGTCCCTTCTTCAAATAAAGTCTCACATAGTGATTTCTTATCATTTTCTCCATGTCTGTTTTCAGTAGTAACTTCAGAGATTTAGTACTTCCCTTCTGTGGATCCAAAATAAGATAACTCTCCAAGTCACTCTTCTGATTTATAATCAGAATAACCCTTAAAATCCCTTAAAACATCAGCCAGCATAGTTTGTATATCCATTACAACTTCTTTCTCCATGTTCCCCTTCTACTCAAATATTTTTGAATCCATTTTAAAGTCACAACATCTTTTTCTATATTGTCCATATCTCTTTTATAGTCTGGCAATTCTTTATAGTCCATTTTAAAATCCCTATTCAAATAATCCTCAGCTTTTGTTTTATCCAGTAGAATATTTTCTTCTTTTGTAATCTCTGTTAGATCCAATTTTAAAAATAAATCCCAAGCATATTGTTTTCAAACAGATTTAAATTCTGCTATAGTAAAACAATGTTCCTCCATTATGTTAGGAAGTATTTTTTCCTTTAATTGCTCTCTGGTTCCCTCTAATTAACCTTCAAAACCCAGTCTTATCTTTTGTTTATTTTCAGAGCCAAAATTTTCCCATGATAAATTTTCTTACAGTTAATTCCAAAATAATCTGCTGTAGTTTTATAAAATTAACAGTCCATTTAAAACAAACAAACAAGCAAACCATTCAAATCCATCTGGCCCCTTAAGTGTCCACAGCCAACATTCTTAACTCCCTGTAGCTGTTTTCCAAAAATTATTATTTTTTCTTTTTAATCTTTAAACTTACTTAAATGTCCTTTCTCCCAAGATAGAAGGAAATTCTCCTGGTGTACAGCAACTTGCCTTTCAGAAGGTTTTAATTTCCAAGTAAATTGCTAATAAGTAATTTCGGTTGTTAATTAAAAGAGGAAGTGAAAGCAAATCTAGAGTCTCTTTAGAGCCTCTGAACCCCAGCTTGGGCTTGATGTTTCCCACAACTCAATCCCCTGGAGATTGCTAAATTGTGATCTTTTCACAGGGACCCTCTGTAAGGAGTACTTGTGAGGATCCAGTCATCTTCTTTGTCTGGAGATGGTTCCAAGGAGCCAGACTTTTTGCTGGCTCCTCTTAACCAATGTGGTCATCAGCTCTGCAAAAACAAAGCCATCTTCAATCTTCCATTGCTCTCCCAGAAGTCAAACATTTAAACTCAATTTCAAATTAATACAAGAGAACCTTGACACATATATAATCTACTGAAGTGAAGTATACATGTATGGGCTTGTCCATGATCTGAGTTAATTTTGCATTAATTCTGTTACAAATGTTTGTCCTTCAATAGTACATATTTTTTTTTTAAAAAAAAACTTCTGCACAAGGGACATAAGAATTTTGCAAATCAAATGGATGAAGGCAGAACATTGGAGTTGTTCCTGTCCACTACAGGCATTTTGATCAGTTTCTACAGAAACAAAATGGCAGCTTCATGCTATGTATGTAACATAGTTACAGTTTAGGCATTACAAACTTTAGCAAAATACATTCTGAAGTAATTCCCCAGCATCCAGAGAATTTATCAGGCAATAGATACTGGGGAATCTATTCAGAGGGGGAAAAAAACAATACAATAGTCTGCTGAGAAATAGGTAAATATTCATAAATAAGCAGCACCATTCCAGTGGAGGATGTATAAAATTCTCCAGTTGTTTGAAATATATTGGAATGCTGAGAAGAACAGCACAGAAAGTATCAATCATATTTTTTCACAAGCCCTAAATTTCCCAATGTAGACTAAGAGGTGAGTGCACAGATTTTTCAGAATTATTTGCACAAGTTGCCTAAGGATTTCTAAACAAGGTCCAGGGAGAATAAGGCTGTCTTCATTTGACTTGACTGAAAGCAAGAAAGAGACAGAGATTGTTGACTTAAACATGTTTCTTAATTGGACTTTAGCAAATTGAGTCAAACTAAAACAGATGGTGTAGACTTTTTTCCCCAAGAACTGAGGACTTCTGTTGTAATTATCTTGAGCTATGATCTTTCACAGTTACCCATACATAAATACCATTTCAATAAATTGGACTCAATATGCAAGCTGTGTGAAGAAGAGCAGCCTGGGAGAGAATATTTATTTCTCCTATACATAATCAGTGCTGGAAAGATAATCATCAGTAATGGCTATCTAGCTGAATTGACTATTACTCATTATAAAGAACAATTTTGCTCTTTATATTCAGTATTGTGATATGGGACGAGATATGTAATCTAATGAAAATCTATGTGGATATTCAATTGCCTACAGAGAGGTTGCTGTTGTTTTGCATTTTCTACTAACTGTGACATCAATAATTTTTCTTCATTTCAGTGGAAAAAAGTTGTATATCAAACATCCCATGTATATCAAAGCATTTTTCTAGTTTCACATGATTGCCTGGATTTGACCATCCGTGACGTATCCTCATACCTCTTTTAGCCAGTATTTACTGATTACTTTATATCCTATTCAGATTTTAATAATGCAATATATTGAAGTAATTATTAGAATAAAGTATTAGAATGGTGGTGGTTAATATGTCATTCATACATAGTGGAAGGTGAATAGGCCAGATATGAGAGTATGTGGATATTGATCATATGAAGCAGTGGTTGGTTGGTTGTACACATTCAGCTACACACAACTTTGCTACATTATGGACAATAAAGCATTTCCTATCCGATTAGATAGAATTAACATGAAGTTCCTCAAAATAATTAGGGGTATGTAGCAACAGAGGAAAGATAAGTCTTGTTTAAATATTGTTACAAAAAGAGCACATGCAGGATAGATTCAGTTGAACCATCAGCACAAGGGCAGGTACAGTATCTCCTTGAGAAAGAACATTTCATAAGTGGGAATTGGGTGACTATATCTGATGGAAGGCATGAGTGGGGAAGGGTCTGGAATGGAGCTTCAAGGTTGCCAGGAGGGGGGAGAGACATTCCAGTGGAAGCACGTCCTCAGTCCCCAGCTGGAGTGTGGGAAAGCCAAGAGAATGAGACTGGCCTCACCCTAGGGCCTCATGGTTATTGTTACTGTTGTTGTGGCGTAGATTTAGTCTGGCAAGATTCTGTCTATTAGGTGTAAGCTAATAAAGGAGCTAAACTATGCCATTGTGGTCTGTAAATTATTGATCTGAGCATCCACTTGTTGATGCTGTAATAAGGCCGCTGCCAAATATTGAGGTGTCAAAGGAACTCCCTGAGGATCCATTGCCATGCTTAAGAATTCTTCCCTCTTGATGGGAGTATGAGTCTGGTGAGACTGATGTCAGGTTCAGCCCAAGAACAACAGCGAGATAGTCCAGAACAGTTTAGCTTCTTTATTAGCTTATACCTAATAGACAGAATCTCGCCAGACTAAACCTATACCACGACAACAGTAACTATAACCATGAGGACCTAGGATGGGGCCAGTCTCATTCTCTTGACTTTCCCACACTCCAGATGGGGACTGAGGAGGTGGTTCCCCTGGAATATCTCTTCTCCCTCCTGGCAACCTTGAAGCTCCATTCCAGAACCTTCCCTGCTCATGCCTTCCAACACACTATAATCTCACCATTAATAATGGAGATATGATGAAGAAAGTTGACATATGACTTAAAAGTAGAGTGTGACAAAGTACTCCAAGGTACTTAAATTCCAAAGTATTTTGGCTTTTCTAGGTAAGTAAGCTCCTGCATTAGGACTTAGACTTGAAAGCATTTGGCAGAAGGCAATAGTCCTTCAGACTGTTGAGTAACAGTTTGAATAAGCTGCCTCAGTCAGAATTCAGTCAGCTATGGTCTGTATTTTCTCACATTGGCTCTTCTTCATAGGCATAGTTACATAATACAAATAACATATTATAATAACCAGGAGATTATATGCACAGTTAACTATGGCCAGACTAACCTTGGATGCTAGCCCAATCCACTAAGCAATTAGACTCAGATAAAATGTTATGATATCGCTAGTCATACCCCACAAGACAATCTCTAATCTCCTTTCTGTATTACCTAACACCCATCACAGACTTTTCATTCAGGAGAATTGATGAGGAGAATTTGGCAAATATCAATACTGCTCATTTTCTTCAACTTTCTTCTATCTAATCATTACCCTTTCTTTGAAAAGTTAGAAAAGAAAATAATAAGGTGGTGAAACAAGGTAACAATTCTATGTTTATTTTTCTTTTAAAACTTTGAGACTTGCACCTACAGAATTCCTTGACAAATTATTTAGGAAAGTTTTCAAATAGACCCCAGGTGTAGCCCAAATCTCTGTAGATCTCATATATATTTAACATGGGCCTAAGAACACAATTTAAAAGACAGAGATGGACATGTTCTCCCAAACTTTAAATTATATTACCTTGCCAACTGTTTGTCATTTTCTCCAGTTGAATGGAGAAAATCCGCAAATATTAGAACATGCCATTGTAGCCAAGCAACTTCACAGATATTTATGGTATAAAGATGCAAAAGAAGACAAAAACTTAAAAGAACATTATTATAAGATAGAGCTTGATGAGAAGATAGAATTCAACAAAAACAATAAGTCCATCACTCTCAACCTTAGCCTCACCTAAAAACACCCTTTATTGTGGAGAAAATTATTGTATGAAAAGCATAAATATATATGCTGATATGATGTATCTAGATTCTAGAAATAAATAAATAAATTTGGACCAACATTTGAAAAGAGATACTGCACTAACAATATCACACTGCGAAACTAAACTTGGCGAATAGACAGCAATGGCAAAATTAACAATATATGTCCAGAACAGAAGTTTGAGTAAATTTAAGGAAGAATGGCTTCCTGTTATATTATATGTCATAAAACAAGGCAAACTCTAATACTAGAGTACATTTTTTAAGCAGGAAATATTTGTTGTAAGATAGCAGCCAAAAGAATTTTTAATGTTTATAAATAGTTTGATGTAATAATCAGCCACGAACAATGGGAGGACATTTAGAACTTAATATTGTTTTTACTAGTTGTTTTCAGTATTTTTAAAGGTTTCTTTTGTTTTTATAAGATCATGTGCATTCATTTTAGATAATGATAAATAGTGGAGACATCCATATAAATATTAATGTTTAAAGTTTTGTAGTGATTTATAATTATTTCTCAAGTGATATGAGTTTAGTTTTATATATTCTATTAATTATTTAATCCATTAAATAATGATGATGATGGGCCAAAAAGAATTTGTAATTAACAAATGGACTTATGAAATAATTGGAAATGTCAGGCTGAAGTATATGCACTGTTTGGATCTTTCAAACAAAACTGTAAACATTTATAATTCCTGAATTTTAACCTACTGTATGCTTTTATTTCATAAACAGAAATGTTGCTTTACATCAGTATGTAATACATATAAAATTGATTTTTTAAAATGGGCCTAAAATAAGATTGTAAACTAAAGGCTGGATAATACAGTTATAGAACAATTTAAATAAATATCTGAATAAATATATTTTGGTGATTTGCTTAACATCATATAGAGACTTTGTATGATGTCATGCAAAGTCCATATAGACATTTTTATCTTTGTTTGTTTATTTATTGTTTAGGAGGAAACAGTTTCTGGGGAAAAAATGCCAGGAACAACACCACAAACAAAAATGGGTTTGATTACTATGTGTGACTCCATGAGTAGCTGAATTAAGAAAAATCTACATATCTTCTTATTTCTTTCTGCTTTATATAGCATATGATTATACTGTGGCTTTGAAATATAGTAATGATCGTAAGCTAGGAACATATCAAAAAAGGGATTAAAAAATCATTCATGTTAACTCTAGCAGTAATTACTAGTCATGATACATATTTCCTTTATATCAAAGGCAGTTGATAAAGATACATGAAGCAGCATACATATATACCTTTATATCTTGTAGGCTTCTTATAGGCATCTGGATGGCTACTATGAGGTTAGAATCCTGGACAAATAGGACTTTGAATTGATTCAGCGTGTCTTTTATTGTTTACATATATGCTCAAACATTTTTTTTCTTCCTAGTCTTTTCCTGCAGGTACAGGGTCCGCTTTTTCAGATCAACTGAATGTTAATATCTGGTTGTGACAGGAACTGACTACCAACTTGTCACCCGAGCGTGACATCATGGGCTGAGAGAGAGCGACTGGCCCAAAGTCACCCAGTCGGCCTTCATGCCTTAGGCCGGACTAGAACTCAGAGTCTCCTGGTTCCTAGTCTGGTACCTCAGCCACTAGACCAAACTGGTTCTCATATCCTCAGACAATTCTGGAAAAATATAGCAAAATCCAGTTTCACAACATTCATGTTTTTGCCTCCCCCTAACCCTAACCCTAACTCTTTCTGAATCACACACCCACACACCACACACATATTCACAGTGAATACTCATCTATACTCTCTGAATGTACTTAATACCTTTGAACTTGTTGCTATAGAGTATACTGTTTTGCCATGTATACTTTTTATGGCATGCAGTCATTTAGATCCCATATGATGGTTTGTAAAATAGGACATATATGGCCCTGCTATACAATATGGTTATATTTAATGTTTTCCAGTTTTGCCAATTAAATAAAAACTAAAAATAACTAATAGAGGCATTCAGTTTTCTACTCTGAAACATTCAGTTCTATTGGGTATATTATTCAGCTTAAATGTTTTTCAGATAAACCCATTTTTTAGCTTTCTGTAAGACACTGGGGTTGCTGGTTTGAACAGCTTTTTTGAACATCATGCTGGCTGATCCAAATATTTTCAGTACTGAGGCTGACAGCCCCAGAGTCAGGGACAGAATATGAGGCTGTGCGTATTTATCTTTTACCCATCATGGAATGCTTCACAATGAATGAAAAGCAAAGCAGGACTAGCCAAGTGAGAACTACTCTGCCTTTACTATCTGCTTTATTGTATCTTATCTTGGTCTGTGAAAGTTTTTTCTCAGTCTTGGTCTACCAAGACCAAAGAGATAAATAATAAAAGGTAAACTGCTAATCAGTAACAGTAACATTTTTTCTCTTCAAATATTGTTTTAATTAGTATTTCTTGGTTAGCTGATTTATTTCCTACAGTGGAACAAATCCACTGTAAGAAAAGGATTTTTTTTTAAGCAAAATATTTAAGGAAGGTATGGTGAAATGTGTTTGTTTAGAAAAGCAGCAATGGATATGCCAGAGTATTTTATGGTTTAAAGGCATTCAGTGCTACAACTTTGCTGAACCTAAGCAAAATTAGATCTGCTTAATGAATGTCTGGACAGGAAGCATTCTGCAAATATATACCACTTTAAAGGTTCTGGAAGAAATATGAAATATGAATGCAATAAATAAATTTTCCATTTGACATTTTCTTTAAGGAAGCATATTCATGATACATATTTTAGACCTGAAGTTATTTACTGAACTACAGTTCCTGGCATTCTCAGACAGAATGCCACTAGTGAGAAAATATTGGAAGTTGTAATTCAGCAATATCTGGAAGGCTACAGGTTTTTCAGTCCCAGGGTTATACAACTTCTAATGGGAAGGGATTACACCAATGTTCAGGGTTTGGGGCTTTTAGTAGTTTCTTGAAATTTACCAGCTAGTATCTGATTTAAAATCCATACACTGATATTCCAAGTCTATGAATTTGTTTTTAATATTTTATTAAATGGAGATCACAATTATTCACACACAAAAAATTCTCATCCAGTTAATAGCCTTCCTATAATTTCATTTAATTACTATTTTAAAGCAACTAGGAGTCCAAATTCCGGCATATTTCAGCCCAAAATCTACTTCTAAGCCTGCATTCATTTCACTCCTCATTGTAATTAATATGTTAAAAACTCTTTTGATTAATCATATTCTATTCAAATGCATATCCAACTATTTTTTTTTATGATAATGAAGATTGGGTTGCACTTTCACACCAATTTTCTTAATAATTAGTGAGCTTCTAATTAGGCTATCTTATAATCTTGTGAAATCAGCCAATACTCATTTCAAACTTGTGATTTGAACTGTTGATTCAATTCAATTCAAATATGTTGATTGAACTGTTGAGTCAATTCAATTCAATTCAAACGAGAGTCATGGCGAGCTAAACATTCCTTTGTACGGGATGGTGTTACAGTGGGGATTGGCACAGGATGCAGGATCCTGGGCACTGAAATGCTCTCTAGATTAAGGAGAGATCTTTGAGATAGCCCACGTGACTCTGCACAGCCACTCCTCATGGGTAAACTGCAGAAATCGTTGTTTAGCAGTTTGCCTATGGGTCAAGTGGCTGGTAGTCGAGGGAGGAACCATCTTTGCTCACAGTTGTTAATGCAGCCTTTTAAAAGACAATAAGCTTGACTGACCCTCACTTCTTAATCACTTTAGATTTTTTTCCCCTGCTGCCTTAAAAGGATTAAGAGCCTTCAGAATGGCAAGTTAAACTCTATTTCCTAGGGGAGTTGCCTTCTGCTTAGAGAAAGAACTTTTAAATGCAATTTTTAAATTTTTTAAATTGCAAATTAAAAAAAAATACTTCTTAGATTAAACAGCAAAAGAGTGCTCAGAATATGGACTTTAGAAAGTTTTACAATGGAATAAGGGCTCAGATGGACTTGGAATTATAATTTTAAATGCCCACAAAAAAGGGAGGTAGAGGATAAAGAAAATGGAGCAGAAATCTATAATACAACTTGGGAATATCTATCTGTCAAGTTTTTTGACAGAATTGATAAACTTCTTGAAAAAATAGATGGAACATGTTGTAATTAAATTATAGAACAAGGACAATCTGCAATGGATGATTTTGAAATAACTTTGAAGTGGGACTTAAATGTAATAAGCAATGAGAGAGATATGGAGAAATATACGGGCACACAAATGCAACTGATGGATGATTTATTCCCAAAAGGAGATATACAAATATTGAACCAGGAAACTGACTTGGATATTTTTTTACTGTATACTGGATATACAAAAGAGCTTTGAAGGACTTCATCTGAAATGACAAACAAAAGGACAAACTTTACTTATTGGATATACAAAAGAAAAGGAGAATAAAAATTTAAAAGGACCTATTATTAGACAAAGTTTGATAAAAGTATGGAATTCTGCAAAGGTAATAATAGGCCCAACCATTTGACCTCTATCTTCTCCCTCAAAGATTTTTCATGTTAGAGATAATCACAAAAGAAAAAGAAAAAGAAAAAAGAAAAAAAAAGGGATTACTTTTGCAGATATGGTTTACTCAGACTTTACGAGTAGTCTAAAAACACAGCAAGAACTACTTAGTGAAGGTTGAAATATACCATGGTTGATATATTTACAAATTGCTGGAAGGATAAAATCAGATCTCAAGGAAGATACTTTTTTTTTTTTTTTTTTAAAAGACAGCATTTGAAACGCTCATATAAAACCAACACCATCTCTTTGGGTGCATATATACACTTCTAAGTTATAAACAGTTGCAATACAGCAATGGAAAGAATTATGAACTAAAGCTATAGCATTTACACCAGGTTATAACCTAAAGGAAAATTGGTACCAAATGTTTCACAGATGCTATCCAACTCCATCAATAATACCTAAGATAGATAAATCATACAGTAATCAATGTTGGAAATGTCATGAAACAGAAGGAATGTTTTACCACATGTGGTGGACTTCTAAAAAAAACCCAAAAGTACTGGAAAGACATACATAGTACAATGCAGAAAATTTTGGAATTTAAATTTGAAATGAAACCACAACTTTTTTTATTAAGTAAAATTTAATGGGATATATGCTTACAACAGCAAGAATAAATTTTACTTAACACTGGAAGAAAAATACAGACTGAACCCCTCTGAAGTTAAGCTTCTCAAGCCTATTTACTTTTAATTTTATTTTATCCCCACTTTAGTTCTTTTTTAAATCTTTTTTTAATTAAACTTTCTTTCCATACTCTCTCTATACATTTTACCACCTAACAAATAAAAAAGAGTAGGGCATGCCTTGAGGATTCTCACTGAGAAAGAAACACCATGGGAAAAAGGAAAAAAAGGAAAGGAAAGGAAAAAAACAAAAAAACAAAACAAAAACAAAATCAGATTCTGGATTATAGTTGACATCCAAATCATCGAAACAACAAAGGATAGAAGATTTCCTGGGAGCTAATAAGACAAAAAACGTAATTATGAACTAAACTCTGGGCAATTACTGGATGTGTCAGAACAGGACTTACAAACATGAATTGTGCATCAACATCTGATAGAATTGTCCTCCTCACTGCGAGAGGAATCAGATTTTCAAGACTTTTTTAACTCCCTAAGGCCAGCTGCATCATCAGTTGTGGCTGCTACCACGTGTTCAGCTTCTTCCCTAGAAGGAAGCCAGTAGGGAGAGCAAAAAAGAAAAAAAAAGAAAAAGAAAAAGTCACAGACTTTATATCTAGGCAATGGTTATTAACAGCCCAGATTGTGATATCAGTTTTTGAAAACTTTTCAGCAAAGAAAAAGTAGAATCCTTGAAACAATCCTTTATAACATTTACTCAAACTTATCAAACTAAATCAGAGTCTGTAACAACACAAAGTTCTGATGACTGGAATAAGAATGAACAAGGAGGCCATGGCGAAAATTTGGAAATGATCTCTAAAATAAATACAAAGGACATCCAAACACAGAGACAATCTGCTATTCCAAAATCCACCCAATGTCTAGGGACTAGGGAGGCTGAAGTCAAGAACAAATGCATCCTTCAAAACAATCAGATCACTTTAGACATTACCCAAAACAGGTGTAATAGAAACCAAGAGGATTCAAAAAAGGTTTTTTGTTTTTTGTTTTTGGTCTGTGGGTCAACTCTTTCACTGCCAACAATATATGATTAATTATTAGAGGTAGAGTAGATGCCAAGTAGAACTGGTAGCAAGAAAATTCTGATGACTTTCAAACACCCCACAATTCCCAGTATGTTATTCAGAATGACACCTTTTTCTGAGTATCTTCTTAATATTTCCTAAATGAGTTTTTCATGGAAAATTATTCCACTCTTCAGTTTACTTCAACAAAATGCTGCTGGTCTTCCAAGTCCAAAAAGTAAGACTATAGCTGTAGAGAAACAGGTGGATACTGCACCAGTGATGCCCCTGAAGGTGAGTTCCTTAGATAAGCAGATCCATATAGCAATAAAAAAGAAGGCAGCAGATGAATCATTAGAAACAGAACTTACCAGCTCAAGAACAGGAGGAAATACTAAAGAGATTGGAAGATCTTGAATACACACTAGCAGCAGCACATGCAACAGCTGTACCATTATTTGACTTTGTCTCCCCCTCCCAAGACAACTGCAACAAAAACCTTTGATATAGAACACCTCATCAAAATACCCCGACTTCTTAGAGGATGAAGACCAAAATGAGAATGAAAAGGTGAAAGGAAACGATCTGCCTGTCTCAGGAATTGAAAAGGGCTGGAGTCAAAGAGCTCAAGCTGTCCGTCTTATCCATACCCCTGAGGTTCCTGAGGATGTTGGGATCTTTGCCAAAAAGATGCAAATCTTCAAAAAGAAGAAGAGGGCTAAAGAATCTGAAGGAAAAAAAAGTGAAGAAAATACAATCATCAATAACCAACAAAGATCCAAATTCATTGATTTTGAATAATTTTGCTTCTAGAACATCCCAAGATGATACCACAATACCTCCTCCAAAATTCTCAGTGGAACAATATGGAGGAGCAGATTCACAGATATCTCAATGGCTCTCCTCTGCTCCACACCCATTGATGGTCATCTCCTGGAATATAGCCAAGTGGAAGAATAAAAGCGACATTTCTTTTATGAATTATATCAGAAAGTTTGACATTATTTTTCTACAGGAAACTTGGCTTTCTGAGGACCCGATATTAGATGGATTTAAATCCTTTTCAGTGGGGGAAGTCCCTGGAGCTGGGTGGAACAAACTTTGCCATGGCCTAAGCTTGCTTATCTCTATTGCACTTCAACTTGAAATTCTTCTCTGGTGTTCCTTGGAATCCTATGTGATGGCTGTGCTACTTAAATTCAGCAATGTTGTACACTTATTTATAAATGTTTACATCCCACCACTGTGATTGCACTCCCGAGTGAAAACTGTCTGGTCCAGATTAGAGACATATATTGGTAATCTACAAATGAAATTTCCACACATCTTCATAATTCTGGCAGGAGACTTCAATGCAAGGATAGGTCTCACTGACAAACTGCTCTATATTAAATTCCAGCATTATCTTTCTGATTCATATATTGTTCCACCACTTCTCAGATGTCAATCAAAGGATAGAGTGGGGAACTTTAGTGGACTATGCCTACTTCAAACCTTCAATAAATTAAATATAAATCTGCTAAACTGTTCTATATCTAGTGATTATCCAGCAGAATTTACTCATTGGTCTGGCCTCATCATTCCCTAATAGACTATGTAGCAATTTCCCAGAACATGATACCTTTTACTCAAAGACTT
The DNA here is from genome assembly GCF_059951505.1 of Python bivittatus. Classification (NCBI taxonomy): domain Eukaryota; kingdom Metazoa; phylum Chordata; class Lepidosauria; order Squamata; family Pythonidae; genus Python; species Python bivittatus. Next base: position 26,690,401 of record NW_028277034.1, read on the forward strand.
TTCAGTGATAGTCATCTTGATAGTGATCACTTTCCAGGAATCTTAACCATCCAAGTTCCTGCTACACATTTTTTCTAACCCACACTATTCGGCTACCAAGGAGATGAACTCTGTCCCAGCCACACTAAGTGGTCACTACCACAGGGAGAAATGATTACTAACATCTTAAAATATGATACTGCTCAGCAGATTCAAGGCAAAATTGTTACTAGCAACAACCGCACAGGAGAGTCAATTTTAAATCATTATTCCAATTTAATACAGTTATTACAACCAGCTCTTATATCAGCTGTTCCCCTAAGATGTAGAAAACAGGTTTTCTGTTCACAAAATTGGTTTGAGTCAGATTGCCTTAGAGCCAAGAGAGCCTTGATAACACTTTTCAACAACTGCAAAAAGGCCCCTTTGCTGTACTCTACTAATGATCTATTACAGGAGAAAAGGCAGTACAAACAATTACTCTGTAAGAAGAAAGGGGAAGCAACCTGGACCTTCTGGCAACACTTGACAGCTCCACCTCAGGCTCAGAATTCTTCACAATTTTGGCATCTTATAACCTTACAACCAACAAAACACCTTACTAGCTCATCACCTACAATTCCAGATAAAGCTGGAATTATTAGCTGATCACCTACCATTCCATATAAACAATGAAAGTGTGCCTCCCAAGCACGCTTGGAAGACACACTTTCATCTTTATATGGACAAAGGGAGCCTGCTACAACCAATTTGAATTGGAAGCTGATATGCTTCCTTATTGGACCCCAGTAACATGCACAGAAATCAAACACCTGATTAACTAACTTAAGCCAAGAAAAGCACCAGGGAATGACCTTCTAATTGTTGTAATTATTTGCATCAACCCAGAGTGGAGGATCCCAGTCTTAGCCTCTTTGTTCTCTGCTATTGACTGCTTTGAAATTATTTCAAGAGATTTGGACACAGCAATAATAGTACCCATTTACAAAAGGGGGAAAGGAATCTATCAACTGACTATTGTCCCATCAGTCTATTAAGTATAAGTAAATTATATGCAAAACATTTAAACACAAAATTACTGGACTGGATGGAATCTGGCAGAGGAACAAAATGGTTTTAGGGTCACTCATTCCCCCCTTGATCATGCATTTGTATTGCAACATTTAGTTGAAAAGTATACAGACAAACCTAGCTCAGCACTATATGCAGCTTTTATCAATTTTATATCTGTGTTCAACTCAATAGTTGAGTTGAATAGTCAAGACTGTGGGACAAACTCAGTAAAATCACAACAGCTATTACTATTGATATATAAATTACATGAAAACTCTTGTGTAAAAATTGGATTAACTTCTAAAGGCCATCTCACAAAAGCAATTCCCTCAGTGAGAGGAGTCAGACAGGGCTGCATTCTGGCCCCCTCATTATTCAATCTTTATATAAATTCCCCAGTGGCCTGCCAGAACAGTCCTGATTTTTTTCCACAAAGCTAGCGCATAGACATATCCCAGTGCTACTCTATGCGGACAATGCAGTCCTTCTGTCCCAAAGTCCAGTTGGCTTAAAATATTCACTAAGATCATTTGTCACTCAATGCACAGATGAGAAATTAACAATAAATTATGAAAAAAACAAAAATATTGCTATTTGCTAAGCACCCTAGAATCCATATGTGGCAACAAAATGGACACAAAATTGAACAAGCTAAATTTTCAGGTGCCTTGGAATTGTCTTCCAGTCTTCGGGGTGGAAAAATGCACATCTAGATTATGTAGCTCAGAATCCCCCAAGGTTAGCCTTTGCGACTGAAGCTTTTAACAGGATGAGAGATACTTTTTTATACCATCTGCCCTAAAGCTTTTTACAGCCATAATATGTGCTCAGTTCTTGTATAGTACACAATTATCCTTGGCCCTTATGTTACTTATTCAAAATTAGAAATTGTGCAATCCAAATTCTTAAGAAATATTCTCCAGGTACCACACTGTGTCTCTAATGTTATTCTCTGCTACAAAACAAGACCAATCAAGATTGAAACAAAAATTTGGCTATATTTTTCCCCCCACGTAGAGGCTGAAGTTATTATTATTATTATTTTTCTCCATAGGATTGAGCCCCCTGACATCAGTAGACAATTTTAGTGCTAGATGGAGGCAATATCTCATTGATAAATTGTACTTTTATAGCTTTTCACAAGAGTCTCTCCTTTCTTTGGGAAATGAACATTAAGAAAATTTAACACAATGTGTTCTGGATGTGGAAAGACAAGGCCCTACTGTCCAGGAATGTTTTCCTGAACAGCCAATCTTATATGTTTAGATTGGCGATACTTAAACAATATTACAGTATCCAAGCCGAGAACTTTAACATTGGCTCAATTTAATGCTCTTCCTTCAGCCATTTTGAAAGGCAAAAAAATTCCATGTGTTACTTGATTATATCCATGTGCTACAGGGACCCTAGAATGTATTGCCCACATTTTACTGAACTGCTGTTTTTATACAGATATTAGAATCTATTTCCCCTCACCTGATAAGTTACTTTGATACTTTCTATGTACAGATTCTGCTTTCTGATCAAAGGGTCTCTACCTCTCTGAATGTTCATAAATTTTGTTATGCTGCTAGTAAGGCAAGTTTAAGCTCACCAGTCCCTATCCCTTAATATAGTATAACTGTGCCTAACTTTTGAGCATATATAGATATGCTCAATATATAGATAGAAGCAACTTTATTCTGTTTTGCATGACCTACTTCTATCTTGGATTTTTGGCTACTCTGGCTATTCAAAAATAATATTTTGTTTTTTGGGTCCTAGAAATGTAGTTTACATTGGTAACAATAGTGACAATAATATTCTATGTTATTCTTTTGGCTTGTGTTTTGTGTTTGGTCCTCCTCTTTTGCTTTTAAACAGTTTATTAATTGTTTTGTTCTATACTGGTCTTTGACCAAAATAAAGTTTGAGTGACTACATTTCTGACAATATTGATTGGGAACTTAAATTTGGAGAATATACCCCAATGGCAAAATTAACAGTATACATACACAATAGAAGTTTAATAAATGTAAGCAAGAATGGTTCCCATATATACAACACATCACACAGCATAGCAAATATAATCATTTACAGTCTGACTTCTAAGGGGCCTAAATGGCTACAAATGTTGTAAATTAGTAGATGTATAAAAGAGGGGAAGTCAGAAACCCAATAGTCCTTTTTAATTTCCTTTTTCTTTTTTCTTTTTTCCTTACTTTTGGTATTTTAATCCTAGTTAAAGTTGCTTTATCTATTTTTTCCTTTTATTAATATACAGTATAAAATATGTTAATCAAGGAACAATAAAATGGAGACCTTATCATACAACAAATATTTTGATGCAATTTCCAGCAGTTCCTTTTTTTCAATGCTATACTTAACTTTGGATGAAAAAATCAAATAATTTTATGGCTGAGATATTGATATCTGAAATTGTAATTAATATTAATAGAACATTTTTATCTTCTCTATTTTCAACACTCTAAGTTATTTAAATAATAGAATGTAAGTAATTTCCAATTAATATATATAAACATCACTGTACTGAAACCATATAATGTATTAAGATTTATAACAATATAATAAAATTAAATTTAAAAAAAGTTGTTTGCTATTCCAACTACAGTGTGGGATTTTTTTTTTTTTACTCTTGTTACTGTTATGCTGTTAACCTGTTATCCTGTTATCCTGTTACATGTCATCCTCTGATACTATGTTTGACTTTTTCATTTTTGAAATATATAGTTTTTTATTTTTTTTAGAAATAATTGCATGCAATTAGGAATCTTACAGTGAACATCTAAGGTTAGCCCTATATGTATCCATTTTAAAATATACAATTAGAGTGTAAACTAACAATGATGTTTGTTTGAAACATGTTGTGCTGATTTTTTTAAAAAACAACAACTTTATTACTACTTTGAATTTCCTTACTTGAACTGATCATACGCAATGTGTTAACCCATTTACCTTAATTTATCTTTGTATTCCCCATTTATGCTCTCATTTGGTCTCTTATTGAAAATATATCTGGATAATGGTATTGATATTGCTTATGCTGCCCACATAATACATTGTCAAGCTGTAATAGCAAAGTCAAAATTCACAAAAGGCAGCTGATTCATTATGGTTCTTTCATTTCTTACTTCAAAATAAATATTGAAATGTCTCTCTAGAAATTGTTCAGTACATAGCAGTGGGTTGGACTCAGTGGCCTAAGTGCCCTTCCAAGTCTATTTTGCTATTATCTTTCTTTATAAAGTCCAAATCAAAGCATGATTAGAAATAGGGACTATGGGATCATCTCCATTAAATAATTAGCTGCAAAGTAAAGCCTAAGCCTAAAGTGAAACAAAACACTTAAAGCCAATTTCCTTTTCCATTGGAAGGATAAGAGGTTCTGCATGGCATTCAGAACAGGAGGAGTACGGGAGGTGATGAAAGAAGAAGCCAGCTGTACAGAAGCAGTATGATAAGTCTTCAAGGCTCATCATACACAGAAATATATATTACGTGTCTGACCTCATCAACTCAGAGCCTTTGATTACTAGCGGTTTGAAATATACATCTCACATGACTTGCTCATTATCCTGTTTATCAACCAGCACACTACGCTAATCAGGTTCTTAGTGTCTGGGAACAGTTAAATAAACCCATTAAAATTTGGCCTTTGAGTTATAGAGGAGCCAGTGTTTCTGAATGTGAAGATGTCTAGCCCATACTAATTCCTGAGATGGTGTAAACTTTACTCCATCTCTATTCTACTTATGTACCAGGCTTCCAGGAATCATCCTGCATCCATTATTTTTTTTCTGACTTTGAGTGTAATAGTGTATATATTTGAGTGAAAATATATATTTTCTGACTTTGAGTGTAAGAGTGTAATATAACGATGCGTTATACCGGTGGCGTGTTACGGCCCTCAGAGCTCAAGCCCAGACCCTGGTCAGCAGGCCTACAGAGGCCCGAGCTTTCGTCTGTTGCTGCTGAACGCCAGGTCAGTCAATAATAAGGCCCCCCTTATTTACGACCTTATTGGGGAGGAGCAGGCTGACCTGGCGTGTATCACCGAGATCTGGCTGTCACCAGAGGGGGGAGTAGCCCTCTCGGGATTGTGTCCAGCCGGGTTTAGGGTGTGGCACCAGCCGAGACCCCAGGGCAGGGGAGGGGGAGTGGCAGTAGTCATCAGGGAATCCCTATTGGCCTTCAGGGGCCCTGCTCACAAGTTGCTGGATGTGAGACCCTGTTCCTGAGGTTGGGCACACGGAATCAGTTGGGAGTGCTGCTGGTGTACCAGCCTCCCTGCTGCATAGCAGCCTCCCTGCCTGAACTGCTGGAGGCCATCTCGGGGTTGGCAGTGGAGTTCCCCAGACTTATGGTCTTGGGGGACTTTAATCTGCCATCCCTGGGGTTGGCCTCAGAGGCGGCTCGGGAGTTCATGGCTACCATAGCAACCATGGGCCTATCCCAGGTCATCGATGGCCCGACTCGGGACAGTGGTCACACTCCAGACATGGTTTTCTTGTCGGAGCAGTGGCAGCGTGATCTGGTGGGGGATTTTACATTATCCCCCCGTCATGGTCAGATCACTCCCTGGTGGTGGCAGGATTCTCCTATGCTGCCCCCCTCCGCAGGGAGGTGGGACCTATTTGAACAGTCCACCCCCGGCGACTGATGGACCTGGATGGGTTCCAAAGGGAGCTGGGGGTTGTTCCTGAGGCCTTGCTGCACGGCCCAGCGGAGGCTCTGGCTGCAGCCTGGAATAAGGAGGTGGCTGGGGCCTTGGACAGGATCGCGCCTGTGCATCCTCTCTTGGCCCATCACTCCTGGCGCTCCCCGTGGTTCACGGAGGAGTTGAGGGAGCTGAAAAGGGCTAAGAGACGGCTAGAGCGCCACTGGCGGAAAACCCGGGACGAATCAGACTGAACACAGGTTAGAGCGGCTATTAAGGCCTACCTAGTGGCGGTAAGGGCGGCAAAACGTCAATATTTCTCCGCTCTTATTGCATCCTCAGAGTGTTGCCCTGCAGCCCTGTTTAGGGTCACCTGGGCCCTCCTGGGAAAAGGGGGGGCGGGGGACTACTTGCAGGGCCGTGCAGAGGAATTTGCTGAACACCTGATGGATAAAATTGCTCAGATCCGTTCTCAGTTGGAAGCCAAGCGTGGAGTAGGTCCAGAAGAGTTGACTGGGGAGCATTCTTGCCCAGTTATCTGGGAGCGGTTTGATCCTGTTGTCCCTGAGGAAGTGGACAGGGTCCTCGGGGCTGTCAGCGCGACCACCTGTGATTTAGATCCGTGTCCCTCCTGGTTGGTTAGATCCACCAAGGAGGTGACCCTAGGGTGGGTCCTGGCAGTGGTTAATTCATCCTTGCAGGAGGGGGTGTTCCCGAAGCCTTTCAAAGAGGCTTTGGTCCACCCTCTCCTCAAGAAACCATCGCTAGACCCCACCCTCCTGGACAATTTTCGTCCAGTCTTCCATCTCCCCTTTTTAGGGAAGGTGGTAGAAAAGGTGGTCGCGTGGCAGCTTCAGAGGATCATGGAGGAAACGGATTATCTGGACCCCTATCAGTCAGGATTCAGGCCTGGTTATGGGACAGAAACAGCATTGGTCGCACTTTTAGATGATCTCTGGCGAGAGCGGGATGGGGGTAGTGCATCCATCCTTGCTCTTCTTGACTTCTTGGTGGCTTTCGATACCATCAACCATGGTATCCTTTTGGGTCGGCTGCAGGAGTTGGGGTTGGGTGGCACAATGCTGTGCTGGTTCAGCTCCTTTCTCCAAGGTCGAACCCAATCGGTGTTGATAGGGAGCGAGAAGTCCAGCCCCCGGCTGCTACTGTGTGGGGTGCCACAGGGGTCAGTGCTTTCACTGCTCCTATTTAATATCTACATGAAGCCGCTGGGTGAGATCATCTGGCGCCATGGAGTGAGGTATCATCAGTATGCTGATGATACCCAACTATACATCTCCATCCCTGGTGCCTTAAGTGATGCTGTTACTACCCTTTCGCGGTGCCTGGAGGCTGTGGGGGCCTGGATGGGGGACAACAGGCTTCAGCTGAACCCTGGTAAGATGGAGTGGCTGTGGATACGGGAAGCCTCAAGATCTAGGACTTTGTCATCTTTGGTTCTTGATGGGGTTGCACTACCCCAGACAGACCCGGTGCGTAATTTGGGGGTTTTCCTGGACTCACAACTCCTGTTCGAAGAGCAGGTGGCAGTCGTGGCCAGGAGGGCCTTTGCACGACTTCGTGTCGTGCGGCAGTTGCTCCCCTTCCTGGATCAGGGGGACCTCTGCACGGTCACTCATGCCCTGGTCACCTCTGGGTTGGACTACTGTCATGTGCTTTACATGGGGCTACCCTTGAAGAGTATCCGGAAGCTACAGCTGGTGCAGAATGCGGCGGCCCGGACAGTTCTTAATGCCCCTAGGAGGGCACATATAACACCGCTGTTGTGCGAGCTGCATTGGTTACCAGTTTGTTTCCGGGTCCAATTCAAGGTGTTGGTTATCACCTTTAAAGCCCTTCATGGCACGGGACCAGGTTATCTGAGGAACCGCCTCGCCCTGGTCACTTCAGCCCGTCCCACTCGGCCCAGCAGAGGGGGCAGGTTGCAGACCCCACCGGTCGGGGAATTTCAATTGGTGGGGTCTAGGCAGAGAGCCTTTTCTGCTGTAGCGCCCACCCTATGGAACATCCTGCCTCCTGAGGTCCGGTGTGCCCCCTCCCTCATGGCCTTCAGGAAAGGTATTAAATCCTGGCTTTTGCAGAAGGCCTGGGGGCCAGAGGGGGGCTCGCACCTGTGGAGATGGCTGGTGGGATGATGGGTTGCCCCCCCTCCAGCATCTTACAGATTTTTATAGGGCCAAAATTAGAGGAGGTTTTTAATGGTATTTTAATATGTTTTTAAATTATTTATAGTTTTTAGCCATCTTGGAGAGAATTGTATTTCTTTGTTTTTATTGTGAGCCGCCCAGAGTCACCCGTGGGGGAGATGGGTGGCATACAAGCCAAATAAATAAATAAATAAATAAATAAATAAATAAATAAATAAATAAATAAATAAATAAAATAATAGCCAGAGAATGCTGCCAGTTTCTGTCTACACTGAGGAATCCACTGGGGAGAAAAGGTTAATTAATAAATAATTAATTAAATTATGTATTAATAACTTCACTGCAAAATTTTCCCATATCTTTTATCTTGATTGTTTAGTTTAGGTGTGAATGGAAATACAAATAATACATTTTTGTTAAATAAAATGAAATTGCCTTGGATCTGAATATCTGGCATTTGGCATTCCCCTCATTTTTCATTTGTCAAATATGGCTTCTGAAATTAGATGTTATGTTTTGGGATCTGAGTGCACCCCAGGAAAACTGTAAATTCATAATGAATTATGTTGCTTAATTCACTTTGCCTTTTCACTTTAAAGCAGGGTAGTAGAAATGCACACACAAACACAAATGTGCAGGCACACACACACACACACACACACACACAAACACACTTCCTTTTCAATTATGCTTATCAAACCATTATTCCCCCTTTGGTAGCTTTAAACAGGACTTATCCTTTATAGTTAATTATATAATGGTAAACAGAAATGTGAAGACACTTGAATAGTGTGCCCCAACTCTTAATTTATCTGTGACCTCTGATCACATTACACTTTCTAGATTACATTAAAGACTGCACCCTGGAAGAGAAAAACCATCTTTCATCTTCAAAGGGCAGAACGAGCATATTAATTTGATAGTCTGACCACAACACACAATCCCACTTGGGAAAGTTAACAAGGCAAATCAACAACAGGTAGTTCAAGTCAGAGGAAAATAAGGACCAATATTTGCAAGCACATTTTAAAAATAAATATAATATCTCTGATATATCCCTGACTTTCTATATTTTTCCTTTGTTAAAATTTACAGAGAAAGCTTCACATGTGCAGAGAGATATATGCTCTAGTTCAGCTGTCTGTAGCTGAAAGATGTTATAAGTAGTGTGTTATTTCTGCTTTATTAGATAAATTATGTATGGCTTTGCACTTGCCACTGACACTTCCTATAAACCAAGGGGAACAGCTTAATAGACTACAACCCATAAATATTGTACCATTCAAATCCACAATGACAAAGAGTTTACTGCTAAACAGCATGCTTCAAAACGTATGGCACTTCAGCTAATCAAATAAATTCAGAAAATATGTCATTTATACCTGTATGTAATGGCAAGAAAACACACACATTCAGACTAATGTAAAAGATTGAGCTTATTTATACTTTTGATAACTTACACTCCATGAGTTGGCATTCAAGAACTGAACTGGAAAATAAAAGTACAAGAAACTAGTATTTTGATAGATTGTAATGATTAGGTGTTTTTACACAATGCCTTCCTGCAGTAAGGTATTTATTCTAATTCTGGAAAATTATTGGATTGTTCATTTGTTTTATTTTACATTTAAGGCACAGAACATCACTGGAGGCTATTTTACATTGATTGCTAATTGCAGAATGGAGTATATATTAGAAATGTCCAAATCAAAAGTGGTTTATATTTGGATCTCCTTAGTTGTGGAGGCTCTAAACTAACAGGTAAGGAGATCATGGATAATTAGACCATGAACAGATATACTTCGTGTGTGTGCAAAGAACATACCTCTTGCATGTAAAAGATCCCATCTGTCATTTTGTGCCTGTGTAAAATATAGTTCACCACTACCACCTAAAACCCAAAATTATTCCTCCAAGCAGAACCAACAGCAAAAGCCATATGGAATCCTCTACAGTGGATAATGAAATCCGTGGGTAATGGAACTTTATCCACAGCTTGATTCAAATCATATTTATTTGAATCAGCTTGATTCAAATCATATTTAATCCTTCTTATGTCTACTTTCCTCTCTCATGCTCCTTTTCTGTTCAGTTTTCATAGACTTATTGTGCTGATGGACAGAGTCATTTCTTTCCAACTTTCTTTCAGATGCAGGCATCTTTACCATAAGTGGGCCATGGAAATGCACATGAATAAGTACAAATTTATCTTTCGTCTTGCACATCCTCCCTGTGTCCAATGCAGTCCTGGCTTTGAGTGAATCAATAATCAATAAATACCTTAATTAAAATGCCCTTTGTTCAGTCCATTTTTTAAATAGTTGTAAATACAAGAGGGAAGACAAATGCATTTATTGATTGATTGATTGATTGATTGATTGATTGCACCCTTCCATTCAACTGCACTCTAGGTGGTTTACATAATAAAATTCATTGATAATAGCAGTAACAACAACAACAATTCAGTAATATAAAATACATAACAAGAATAAAACTAAAACTTAGATTAAAGGTTTTAGAATCAATCCCAAAAGCCCTCAGGAAAAGCCATATCTTTATAGCTTTCTGGAAGGCCATAGGTTTGGGGTCATTGAGGAGGTAAACTGATCCATATGAGTATGAATCATAAGAGAATAGACAAGACTGGGGCATCTCTTGCTGCAACATCAGGTAGGTAGAGATCCTGAAAAGAGGTTTTCTCACTATCCAAGTCAGGTGGGCAAATTTAATTAGGAAAAGGTGATGTCTTAGATGTTCAGGCTCCAAGCCATTTAAGATGTTTATACTCAGAAACATACTGAGTTCTGCAGCAATGGTGTAATGAGCAATGTAACTTTGGAGGTGATCAGGATTGGTGGATGGAGTATATGATAACAGCAGCAAGACACTTAGATGGAAAGATATTACCTACAATGGAAGATGGTGAAGTGGATGGAGTTGGCTTAGATGGCAAAATTGATGGCTTTGATTGGAGATAAGAGATTATCTTCAGTTAATGCTAACTGGAAACCTTTTTGCAGGAAACAGAAAAAAAAAAGGAAATTATGTTGTATGGATTTGATGATTATAAATAATATGGGTTAATAGAAATAACGGAAGTTATATTGTAAATTTAGAGCAAGATTTTGATGTATATTGTTATTTATGTCTATTGCAAGGAGGGTCAGAAGTCAATTATTCCCCCCCCCTTTCTTTTGTCTCTTCTTTCTTTCTTTCTTTCTTTCTTTCTTTCTTTCTTTCTTTCTTTCTTTCTTTCTTTCTTTCTCTTTCTTTCTTTCTTTCTTTCTTTCTTTCTTTCTTTCTTTCTTTCTTTCTTTCTTTCTGTTTTTGTGCACTCTTGATGTTTACTATCCCCTTTTTTCTAATCTCTTTTTTCTTGTTCTTATAATTTTTCTTAATATTAGTTCTTGTTAGTTTTTACTATTCTTCTTTTAAAATGTAATAAAGTTATTATATATAAAAAAAGGATTGGTGAATGGAGAAAAAGTGCTTAGGACCAATTCTCTCCATTGCCCTTGTCACCTCTGAGGTAACAATATTCAAAGAACTGCCTTCCAGATCATTGGGTAAATCCCCAAGTGTTATCTGGAAACCTCCTGTATTTATCAGACGTTTTAATTGAGTCCTCATCCTTGCAGAAGTTAGTGATTCCAGTTAAGTCTATCATCATAAGAAAATATGTCCATGACAAGAGACTGATGGAAATGTCCTCCATAGCCAGATCACATCTTATCTCCTCTGAGAAAAAGCCAGAAGTCATGAGTGGCCAGCTATGAAGGCTAGAAATGATTTGGGACAAACCCATAGCTGTCACAGTGTCCAAGAATTCCCAAGCCATCTCTGAGAGCACAAAGTGGGGAGGTTAAAATCACCTCAGTACTGTGAATCTGAGTGATCCCATCCTCCCCCTCATCCCCACCCTCTGTAATGACACCAAGCACCTCAGGCAGGGACTTTTTACAAATCTAACTTCATATTTGGCCAGCTGAAAAACACTGTCCTTATAGTATAAGATTGTCATGCCTATTTCTGAGTCAGCACTAATACAAGACACAAAAACTAATAGGACATATTTCACTGAGGGGAAGTCTTTGTCCAATCAGGTCTCAGTGATACATGTCAGTTCTCTCCTCTCATACACAATGAAGCAATGGACAAGGCTAGTTTTATTGCAGACAAGCCTGATGTTCAAAAGCACCAACCTTAGTCCAGAGTCCCCAGGAATGTGGTTGCTTGGGTTAGATTGGGCACTGGAAGTAGAGCATCAAATTTGATATCAAATTTGCAGTCTCTCTTGCTCTGGAAAAGCTCACAACCATCTTACTGTGTATTGTGTCCTGCCTGCCACTATAATTATCCTTCCCTCATCTCAAGCCACCCCTTAGTTACCTAGTTCTGCCTTCCAGTCAGTCCACCAAGATCAACCAACTATAATATCAATTGTTTTCATCTAACAGTTAGTCCAAATTCAACCATATATTCCCAATCCCTCCCATCCCAAAACTCTACCCACCTCACTTGTCCCCCCAGTAATTGTCATATGATTCTCACCTTGTTAGGTCAGAGATCATTAAATTCCACCCCACCCCCTGCTCCTCACTTTAGTGAGGGAGAGTTCTCATTTCTGTGGCTCTCCATCATATATCTGGTAGTTCTGCCTCTCTCTTTCCCCTCTCCTTTCCTTCTCTCTTTCTCTATCTGATTGCTCTGTTTCCTACTTTCTCCCCCACTACTATAAGTAAAGAAAACAAGTAAAGTCACTCTTTATTGATACATTTCAATAGCATCAGTTTCACTAGGCCTCCTATAAAATTGGCCTGGACATCTGATGTATTTCTTGGGTTTTACACTGTTTTACCATATTTATTCTGTCTTCCTTTCTTCTGTCTCTACATCTTCTACATTATGATTTTAATTCTAGTTTTCCCTTCTTATTCTTCTTTCCTTCTTCTTGACTTCTCCTCCTCTTTCTACCTTGCAAGCCAAATGGGGCCACAGCTGCTTGACTCATTTTAGTTCCCTAACTTCATCTATTCTACTCTTTGGTGATCTGACTTGGCATTTTTATGGTGGTAATCCTAACCACCACTGACCCTTTGTTTTTCAGTATAGCATTTACAACTTCCTGATCTCCCAGTTCTCAAGTTATCCAGCTTTTTAGACTACAATGCTTGCAGCAATAGCCCTAGCCTTTCTACTAAAATGAGATCTCCACAGGGATTGTTTTCTTGGTCATCCTCTCCATGGTCAGTTTAGTTTTCAACTATAACTCCAATTCTTTCTACTTTGGAGCTGATAAAAACTAATTTCTCTCTTTTCCTCTCTCTTTTTCACACCATAGCTTGCTAGAAGCTTACCATGTTTGTCTTTTTCAATTAACAGCAACGAACACCATTAACTAATAACAGCTGGCTTACAACACTTACACATTCAGACTTCTGGTCTCCCTCTTAGTCTATGTTTTTTATGTTAAAATTTGAAAATTTAGAGAATTCTGCTCAGTTCAAAAAATTATACTCTGAGAATAGCTCAGTACTATGTATCTTTATATGGACTTAAAGTTAATAACTTACATTCTATGCTATTTTTAGACAGAGTTCGTACATCACACTAAGCCACTATAAGCTGCCAACAGCAGCCACAGTGGAAAAGGATGGAAGGATGGAAGGAAGGAAGGAAGGAAGGAAGGAAGGAAGGAAGGAAGGAAGGAAGGAAGGAAGGAAGGAAGGAAGGAAGGAAGGAAGGAAGGAATCACCCCTGTCTACAACCTTTCTGAGTTAAATATCCATAAGGGACTATGAACAGAATCTCAGGTTTCATAAAGAAACTTAATTGTGCAGAGTTATACTTGGATTCAAACAAATATGAGCAGATAACCTCTGAAGATATCCTCCTTCAACCTGGAATAATCAATTACACTTAGAAAGAGCTAGCAAACATGAAGTTGAAGTTGAAGTTGAAGGCTGGCACCACTGTTCTATCACTTAGTCTTCTGTTCTTATAAATTAATTTAGCCATACCACCACAATAGGACTAGACATTGTCAACCTGATTCTCTCAAAACTTCTTAGATTGCAACCTCAGAAGAAATGCATTTTCTGAGAAAAATCTAGCTACTTACCACTGAAAACTCAAGGATGACTTAAACCTTATTCTCCACTGGTGGTATGCATATTAATGCATATTAACTGGTGGTATGCATGGGACTCAGAAGTAATAAGTGGGACAAAAGATAAGTCAGTGAATTGTTAATTATGTAATGCTTACATAACAGACTATGTGAAAATGTATAAATGTCTTTCCTGAGGGAAATTGACTGTTTGCTTCTCTCATGAGAAGGTTCGTGTTCTTTGATAAGACTTAAGGACTTAAGACTTAAGGACTGAAGATGCCAAAGTTTGAAAATTCACAGGATTAAATTATCCTTAAAAAGATTAAACAAGTCTCACTAAGGTCAATGGAACTTAATTTCAGAAAATCATATACAGAATTCAATCTGAAATATTATTTTTTAGCTTGTTATAATCAGGTTTGGAGCCCTATAATACCTTGCATTTGTTTATTATAATACTGATTTTCAGTTCTAGAGATCTCAGATAGGCTTACTAATATTTAAGGATCCTTTGGAGTACTTTGCTAGAGAAAATGAATGAATTAGATCAAAGAAATCCATCTGATGTGTTTAGCACATCTGTATTGTTTTAATTTGACTGTATTCATTTTGCTAGAAATAAATCTAATTAAATTGCTGGCTTTGCAAAGAAGTACAGGGATTCTTGTTTTGGTACAAGTATTAAATTTAATAAGCTCTAGAAGTGCTTTCCAGTTAAATGAAATGTCCTTTCTTAAGCCTGTAGTTTAAAAGAATTGTTTCTAAGAATGGGAAAATAAGGTATTTCTTCCCACTTTACTTTGCTTGTTTTCATTTAAAAACTGAGCTTTAAATATGTGGCACTGATGAAAATAAATTGGTGAGATGACATTGTCTTTAACATAGTCATTTGTGTTTTCAATTTGAAGTAAAAACTTGAAAAAAAGGAAAAGCAAAGCAAATTATGCTGCAAATTATAGTGCAAAACTCCTAATGTGTAAAATAAATAAATAAGAATATTAAGTGACTTAATATTTTCTGAAGAAAGGTCATTAGCACCTTTTGTATTCTAGCATTGCCTGAACTGTAACTTCATTTACAGAACAGTCATGGTAATATGAACAAATCCCTTGTGTATCTGAATCCTCAAGACTCCACAAAGAGTTTGACCTGAGAAAAGTCTGTATGGTAGTGAGGGAATATGCAATACACACTGACAGAAGTGGAAGTTTTAACAGAATAAATTTATAAGTAGATGTAGGAGATTTATGAAATTATGTTACATACAGACCCAGTACTGCACATAATGGTTGTACATAGCTTTGAAACAAGCCATTAAGCAGATTTTCAGATCATAATGCAAAACAGACCGAGTGGTTCCAAATGCTTCTCAGCCTTCTGAAGTACTTGGGAGAATGAATGGTTTTTCTGCTCCTATTGGGATTCTTATAGACAACATACAATATTGCCATTTCAGTTCCATAAATGAACAAGGCTGAAGGGGGCTGACTGGTGTTATGTGCCTTCTAAAATGTGATCAGCTCCCCAATGAGTTTATCACTATATCAAATTCTTTACCTATCAGGGCTAGCCTTGCTTTGGACTTTATTGAACTTTCTCAGCTCTCAACTTTTTTCATGTGTCCAGCCACAAACCTAAACTTTGCTGTTTCTTGTGCTAAATGAATGTTACGTTTTAATGTTGGGCCTACCAACTCAACTGGAAGATCATTTCATCTCTCATCATTCAAGCCTGACTTTTAAAATTCCGTGTGATTGGATCAGGTTTAAGACATTTCCAAATAAGTGAATGGATACCATGCTAACAAATACAAGCAGTAATCCAAATGTAAGTACTCTAAAATTGGGTTGAGGTGGGATGGCTACAAATGCTTCTTTTTCTATATCAGCCTTTTTCACTGTGGCTTGTCTAGTTCTCTGTATTAGATTTTATTGTGCCATACTGCTTCTGCTGCCTCTCCTAACACCAATTAGTATTAGATAACTTGTTCCAGCAAACCACCACCCTAATTGGAGTCAATGTTGAAAGAAGGAGGAGCTGAATTTGCCAACTATCTATGTTAGCCCTTGTGGCATCTGAGAAAATCCACTGATCAGAAGCAGCTAAGTCACACCACCCTACAAAGACAAGTCAGTTTTAGTTCTCTTGAATCCCATCCAGCATAGATATGCCCTGATCAACTGACATGGCACTAAGGCCAGTGATGACAGGGTACAAGATGGGGTTCATTTGAAACAGAAGCCAGATTTTCTCACCCTCTATTCCAGTCCTCCTAGAAACCAATAAAACTCAGAAATCAACAAAGACCACAGGAAAGCAAAAAGAAAGGCTTATTTTTAAAAATACAATATTGAAAGTTTGTATTTTTAGTTGGAACAGAATATCAAATAAGCCAATTTCTCTGTAGCATATTTGCTGGACAATTGTAAGGATGTTTCCTTATAACAGCTATCTCTACTTTAAAAGAAGCATGGGGAATAATGCAAAAAGATACTGTAAAATCTCCAAAGGTATCCAGTTAAAACTTTGCAAAGTTAAAATTCTCTAAAGGATCTACCATCCATGCTGTTTTTATTCCATTCTGCCAAAAAATGAAACAGCTGCAGTTGATTTGAATTGTATTATTATTATTACTTTTATTTAATACAACTGAACAAATAAAAATAGTGTGGCAAGAGGAAAAAAGAAAACAATTTTATACACATATGCATATGTCTGTGTAAGTGTATGTATAAATTTTTAATACAATAGTTTCAATATTTGATTGTAATTGGCCAAATATTTTCTAAATCTGTAAGCAATTCATTCATAAATCATAAACAATATTAGGTCTTTAATCCATTGAGTAATTGGGCCCATAAATTTATCTTCCCAATGTGGAAGGGCTATTCTCTTAGCAATAAGAAGATCACAGCAAATCCATTTCTGTTGTCCAACTATCAATTTTTGTTTATGTGTATACAATAAGTATATAGTTCAAAAGAATCTAGGGATCCCAAAATATTAAATCTTGCTTCAAATTCAAATGAATGTATGCAATTACTTCTTCACAAGTAATTCTAATAAGATATCTGAAAAACAAGTTTTAAAAGAGTGTTTTCTGTACAAGCACAATGGGCTAAAAAAATCCTGAATTATTTTTGTTATTGTTGTTGTTGAATAAGCCATAATCTATCAAAATTTTGATACTAGCATTAAGACCCATTGTTTGTCCCATATTAAAACAAAGTGTAAATCCCAATTCCTTACTCAGTCCAGTCAATAATTTATAAAGATTAGTTGTGGACTTTTAAAAAAATCTCATTCCCTATTTATAACCTAGAGACAAGCATGGCAACAGAAAGGACATGTTTCCTGGATCCTACAAGATGGTCCTGCTTGAGTGATGAGTATGCTAATCCTATTAGATGGGCAGAAGTAATTGGAGATAGACAGTCCTGAAAATAATCAGGGCTGTACTATGAAGAATTCATAAGTCATAACTAGTACTTTGAATTGTATCCAGAAGCATACTCCCAAGACAAGTGATACACAGTGATATTCCCAATTCCAGATCACAGCCCTATTGCCCTGAAACAAAAACCACATCCAATGTGTGATCCCCATTGTGCATTGGATTCTTAATGACCTGGGACAGATCCATAGCTGCCATAGAGGCCACAAATCCTGAAGAAGTTTAGACTTTACATCTAGGAAAGGCAGGCTGAAATTTTCTGGAAGTGATTCTGCAACAACACTGTCAAGCACCTTAGGCAGGGAAGCCATTACACAGCAGGAAGGTATAGGAGCAATGATGGTAGACCCAAACTTTGCAAACAGTGTCTCACATCTTGTTATCGGCAGAGTAGCAGCTCTAAAAGCCAAAAGAGTTTTCCAGATGATCATAATCATTCCCCCACCCCTACCCGCAGATTGTGGCTTATACCACACTTGAAATTCAGGTGGGTACATTTCTAAGAGGAGACCCGTTTGCCCACTCATGTAGGTCTCAATTATGCACACTAAGGAGCCCTCTCACCCATAGAAAGATCTTGGATGAGAGAGCCTTGATACAGGCTACTCTAGCATCGGAAACAATAGCCTGAGCCCAGAGCCAGTGCAGATCTAATGACCAGCAATTTGGGTTGAACTCAGGGGGCTGGAAGGTGATTTGGTACAAGAGACAGAGTACATCTTTCCCTACAGCACCCTTGTCTCCCATCATATCTTTCTCTATCAATTACCACTGAGATGTTACTGCCCACCCATAACCTCTGATCAAACCAATCACACCAAAATTCTGCATCTCTAATGTTGGGTTTACTCCAGCTTCTTCTTCAGCTTCCAAACAGATTCTGATGGTCCCAAACATGTCTGGGAGAATGCTATCACAAGAGCTGCTTGTTGCTGGCTGCTATGCAGACTTCAAACACTTCAGTCTCCTCCATCACCACAGATAAAGTTCATAAAATCCTACAATTCCACTCATCACAGAGCAGTTCAAATCTTCCACAATCTTCATCTCTATCCACCAACCTTCTTAAATATATGAAAGCATCAACATTCTAAGCCAATTGGAAGACCTCTACCTTGCCTTGATGCCATTATTCTACCCCTACTCCTACCCTCAGGGGAAAAAAAAAACTTCTACAGGCAAGAAAAAGCACAAATGGCATGATAAAGACAGGCTTAGAAATAGACAAAGGCTAGTCAAACCTAACAACAGATAGAAGAAATTGCAGAAGTATACTAATTTTCCATACTATGAGCACACTTGGATGTGTTTAGATATAGAGGCTGAGCCAGTAATTCATAATTGCTAAATTGTCCATTTTAACACCCACAGCTTCTGGTACTCATAAATCCAATCATCAAAAATCTTGATCTTATAACCAAAAGGTTGACCAAAAGTTATCGTCCTTCTACAAGAACCAGTGTGGGCAGCCACCCAAATGACTGCCCAGTTCTTAGCAACAGTAGGTTGCAAAAGTCATTTGTACCTTCCTTTCATTATTAATTGTTTCAGCTTTGATTGTCTTCTATATGTATTTGTCTTTTATTGGTATAAGACCATAAATAAATAACATCAATCAAATAAGGAAAAAAAAATCAGTCTTGCACAGTTTGCTCCTTACCAGTGGAAAGTATTTCATTTTACATACTGAAACTAAAACCCATTAGATTAAATTAGGTACTTGTAAAAATGTAAAATATGCCATCCATTGAAATATCTTCCTTTTGGAATAAATAAAAACCAACAAGAAGTTAATCAACAATATGGCATCAGGAAGAAAACAATGAAGCTAACTTAAAAGTATGTGACATCAACATATGGTACACAACTCCAAATAATAATAATAATAATAATAATAATAATAATAATATTATTATTATTATTATTATTATTATTATTATTATTGTATAATGCTTGGAAACATTAGGATGGGAATTGAAAATAAAGCTGATATTATAAATTTATAGTGAGAACACATTTAGAGTACTGTTTAAGTTCTAGTTTCCATGCCTCATGGAGGACTGGGTTATCAGTGGTTACTTCTAAATGGTTATTTACTACCTTCAGATGAATGCTGACATCATCCCTTAATTACTAGTAGCAAAAGTGGAAGAGGGCTTCTGTTCAAGCTTGCAAACTTCCTACATAATACAGAAGGTTGGACTCAATCAAACTTTGGTCTGATCTTCTTCTCTTTTATACTTTTGCTAATATTGGCTGGAGTCAGTCATAGTTCCAAGAGCAATAAAAACTGTTCCTGCTTAATTTCCTAGAGATTGTTTTCTGTTATGTGCATCTCTTTGATTTCCACTTTTTACCTTAATATCATCTGGATGAAACTGCTCCTTGTTCCTCATCTGAGTGGGACGTTATAGACCAATATTATGACTATTTTCCATCTCAGTTTTCCACAGAAATCACACAACTTTATACTATAAGAACATACACTGTGGTAGTTTTCTCATAGGCAAAGCCTATTATGTTTGTAAAGAGATTTATAGTAGATCAATGAAAGGCACTGTTTTAAGAAGCATGAATCAAACAGCTACTCAATAAAATCAAGTTTGCCACCACAGGAAAAAAAAAAAATCCTTTTGGATGGCTTCTCCCCGAACTGTAACATAACTCCTGTCACGTATGATTTCTGTGGTCATTGCTGCATGGTAAAAATTCCCCGGTATTAGATTCAGGAAGCATGCCATCAAGTCCTCTTGATAAAAATCAAGGATCAATTCTGCATAAAAATCTCCCTCTACTATAAGTGCTAAAATAATTCTTCTTTATTAATATAGATGGCAGGAATTATATTTATAACCTTTTAAAACACTGAACTTGAGAAAAAAATTATTCAATCATGCATTTGAATCAATAGCTAAAACAAAATACTCTGCATTTCAAAATCCATACTTTTCAGAATTTAGTGGTCATTCATAAAAAAAGAAAAAAACAACCCTTAAAATAAAGGTGTATTTTAGAAAGTATGCCAACACTATAGGAAGACAGACAGATAGACAGATCCATCCTGCTATTCCCTTATCCATGATTCATGATTTATGTTTTCCTTTTATTCCTTAAACTTCTCATCTCTGCATTTTTGAGATTCTCATCAGTAATGACTTGATTTTCCTCTTCCAGTAAACCCACTCACACTTCCTTCATATCCTCATTCCTTTTGTTTATATGACCAAACTATCCCACGTACTTCTTATGTGCTGGTCACTCACTTTTGTATTCTATTTACCTTCACTCAGAACTCATTCATTCTTGATGCCATCTCTTCCTGTTTTACTATATACCCTAGTCATCAAAGAATCCATTCACTGTGGTGAATTTATTTCTGGGTTTCCCTTGACATGCCTACCTCTTATTCCAAATAGTACAGGGGGAAGATGTACAATCATATACAGAACCATTTTTGTTTCTTTTAGCAAGCATTTGCACGTATTTCATCCATCTATTTCCCCATCTATCCATGCAGTTTTGAACAAATCAACCCAGAGTTCGCACTCAAGGGACAAATGATGATGCTCAAATTATCCTATTCAGACTCTACTTCTCTAAAGAAGGCTCTAATGCTGGGAAAGGTGGAAGGAAAGAGAAGAAAAGGATGACCAACAGCAAGGTGAATGGACTGAGTTACAGTAGCGATAAGTGAACTGTTGAATAGCTGAAGGACCAGGTTAGGGACAGATCATTATGGATAAAATCGTGATTGCTAAGAGCTGACTTTGACTTGATGGCAGATAATCAATCAATCAATCAATTTTCATCTGTTGTAAACATTCCACCACTGTGACCAGTTCATGTATTTATTGTAATTTTCACCATTTCAACCATTTATATAGAACTTGCAATCACTTACCCCATTTTTCCTGTCTGACACAAGCATCTAGTTTTCTGATACATTAATTTTTAGATTCCTACCCCATTATACTCCTGCCCCCTTATACTTCCTACTGCATTATACTCCAAATCATTGTCAGCCAATGATCAAAAGACCACATAAGTTCATATCTCCAACCAACTAGTAAATATATATATACAAGTCATCAAATATATATATATATCAGTCATCAAAGAATTTTAATCATCATTTCCATCAAAGTTGGAAGGCAACTAAACATTCTTAAGGGTGAAAGATAAAGAGGACAGTGCTGGAAAGAATGTATCCCTAGCTCGGTGATAATATTCTACTAACTGGGTAAATCAGTATATTGCACAGATGAAAGTTCAATAAAATCACACCCACCCACACATCTCAATCCCTTATAATGAAGGTAAATCGGAGTATATCTTATCTACCCATAAGAATTTTACAGAGACTTTCTTCTCTTTTTAAAAAAACTAGAAAGCAATTTTGTTTCCACAAAGGAATAAGGGAAAGATTGAAACAAAATGCAGAAAACAATTCAGCATAGCACTTGTTTCTGAGCTGGTGTGCACAGAATTTTGCTATGAGGAATAATGAGCTGTTAAGAAAAGTAGTTCAGTTTGTTGGTACATTTTTTTTTCAGATGTTATTTATAAAATAGTATTTTCATCTTTTTTAGTTTTCCAATTACTCCTGTATTGGTGGCTACTCCGGGCAAATTTAATAGTGAATCTTGCAGTATGATTATGTGCCCTGAATTGTATTTTCTAGTAAGCCTCATTTGGCTGAGTGACAGCATGAAGCAAGACTACTCTGTGCTGATTTTTTTTTTTTTTTTTGTCTCTTACGATTAAAGCTGACAGATTCAATAGACTGTCAAGTGGCTTTTAGCAATGCTTAAAATTTACAGTGGATCGGTGATAATTTGCACAGATGTCTGGAAGATCTACAGTCAGAGAGGTATCATCAATAAAACACAGCATTATTTGGTTAGCTAGGGCAAGTATTTGCTTTTCCCAGACAATGATTAATAGCTAAGGTTTTCCAGAAGATTCAGCATGTGTAAGATTTAAGATTCAGACATTGATTCAGGCATCATAACTGAAGCTCTCATGTGTACATATATTTGGATCTATAATCACTTCTATGGTCTTCTCTGGCTTTCCCATATTTTCTAATCCTATTCAATGCCAGATTGATGGTTATTTCATATTTTTCTGTTCTGTAAGATTTCCCTTACAGAGGAACTGAAATATACCAATGTAGAACAGATTAAGGAACAGATATCAAAGATGAAGTGGGAGTATGACAAATCAGTAATGTATCAAAATCTGTATGAAGTATTAATTTTGTGGTTGGAAGATTGCTTGCCAATTATTATACATCATCTGTCTTAGGCAAAATAGACATACATATTTCAACTGGAAAATTAAAATTCTATCTTGCTAGCTGTGTCCGTAATCAGCTATAATGTAAAAATGTATACTTAGTTCTACTTTATTCTTCTTACTTTAATGATTTTTATATGAGTTAAATCAATAAATACATTTAAAAAATACTTTTTGCAAATGGATTTACAAAAGATCTAACAAGATTTCATAACAGAATGAAAGACAAGAATATGTGTTCAGCACAAGTTTTATTTTCCTACATGCATATAACTGGACTAACAAAAAGTATGAAAGCAGGAAAGAGACCATTATTTAATGAAATGTGCTTAAGCACACATGCTGGTTTAGCATTTGAATGTACTTCAAATCTTAACTTGTTTAAATCTGGAAAATTTAAAAATGATAAGGTCACTGATTTACATTTCTGTACTTTACAATATTCCCACGGATAGCTGTGCCACTGAATTTTCCAATACTTCTCAGTATTAATATCAAGATTTAATTATGAGATGTTCTACACAACAGAACAAGAAAATATGCAAAATAAGGCATTTCATCTTTTCTTTCTATTTAATATGTGAAATTCTCAAGTACACCAAGGAATATGTCAATTATATTTCTTTGAAAATATTGACTGAAGGTTCTGGTAATGAATAAAAAATTCATACAAGATTTTAGCATTTCCAGTGGGAAATACTCACAACCTCTTTTTTAGTATATTCAGATGAAAGATGAGAAAAGAAAATGACAGGAAGACTGCGATCAAATATTGAGAGATATATTTGAAAACTCCAGTGAGAAGCATAGTTAGCTGATTTGCTTTCCCATATGAGCTCCCTATGGTATATTCAAAACATCTCATTACATCACTTCTCTTTACAACTGCAGAAAATGATTCCTAGCGTTTCACAATCCCCAATCACATGATAACATTTGATCAAACTTTTCAAGAGTTTTGAACAATGGAAAAGTTCCTGTCCCCTTGCCAAAGGGTTAACCAGCCTTATAAATGTTTACATTGAGTTTCTGTGGCTATATATATGCAGTAGTGTGCTTCACACAGAAGTCTTGCAAATGTTTCTGAGGTCTCATTGTAAAGATTACTAGTACAATGTTGATTTGGTTGGTTTATTTGCCTGTGATATGCAAATGGGCTCTTGTGTCCACTCTCATGTCTTGTTTCGTACGTTAATGTTATTCATGCAGTTAAGAAATGCCAACAGCCTTTTGTTTTTAGCCAGCAGGCTTCCCTACGTGCAGTTAAAACATCAGGAAAGAACAACACAGTGCTTGTGCCAGGAAGATGGAAGGAAGGAAGGAAGGAAGGAAGGAAGGAAGGAAGGAAGGAAGGAAGGAAGGAAGGAAGGAAGGAAGGAGGGAGGGAGGGAGGGAGGGTCAGTGTCCACAGAAAATTGACTAAGAATTTTTTTAAAGTTTTTTTTCTTTTCCTTTTTTTTTTAATTAATTAGATAAAACAAGCAAGAGAAAAAGGAAATAAAAGGGAAAGGAGTACATATACATACATAAAATAAGCTTTACACTAGAGTGAAAGTTAAAAATATTTTTTAAAATGGCTTGTTTTTTTTTAAAGGCATTAAGGAATTTTTAAAACATTAAGAAAACCTAATGGAGAAATTTACTTATTGAAAAGAATACTCACAAATTTAGCTGATCGCTTTGTCCAATATTCTCTTGGCTCACTGATGCAGACAGATTTGTTTTTAATAAATTAAAAAGACATCTTTTTCTTTTTGTTAATGGAGAGAGGGACCGTATATGTGCTCTTTGACAAAAATATTCCATTTCATGGAATCCAAATTTGCATAAAGAAGAAAGTCTAT
Organism: Python bivittatus; assembly: GCF_059951505.1. Lineage (NCBI taxonomy): Eukaryota > Metazoa > Chordata > Lepidosauria > Squamata > Pythonidae > Python > Python bivittatus. The sequence goes on from NW_028277034.1 coordinate 26,714,963, forward strand.
ATAATATCCCCATGCGTGAGTGAACACACACACACATATGTATAAATGTATGTTTGCATGCATGTATAACCTCTATAGAGATATATGGTATCCCAGAAGTCTTGCTGCTGTTTTGACTTTAACAGTTATCCATACAGGTTCCCCACTTTATGTGAATTTGCTTTATCCAGATTCACCATTGATTATTTTTGTTCAAGAATTCATTTTATTTGGGGAAAAAATGCTATTATGTGATTTATGTCAGCAAATTTGTACCAAAAATCTAGAATCATGCCATGATTTCTTCCTCTCAGGCCACTCGAACAAAACACCTTTCTACCTTCACTCATGCATTTACTATCATGTTTTGTATTTGTTCTAGTTTTGTGTTCCATCTCTCACTTAGTTCTTTACCTGTAATAGCTACTACTGTTAGTATGGGATCAAAAAGGCCATAAACATATTTTCTGACTTCTTTTTTGAAAGGAAGAGGACTCCCTAATAAAGTTAGACATATTCTATAACATTACATTGAACGTGATAAAAGATCCTCAGCCCAAGAATGGGGTTCTAACCTGGGTAACTCTACCATATGCAATATACCAATGAATGCTAATAAAATCTGCAGTGCAGTGATGTATTCTAGCTCTTTGTCTGGCATGATAACCATGTGCATTAGAAATCCAGCTGTAGAAAATACAGAGAAAATGCTTTCACTATACATAGAACATTTGTTTGTTTGTTTGTTTGTTTGTTTATTAATTTATTAAATTTCTCCCCCACCCATCTCCCCCCAATGGCGGACTCTGGGCGATTCACACAAAACATTAAAACCATAAATACATATAAATACATAAAACATAAAAATTAAAAAAAAACATTACTAAAAAAAAGGAAGAGAGTCCAAGAAGATGAAAGATCTGGGGCTGAAGCCTCTATGGGGCTAGCCATCTCCATGCTTGAAGTATTCCCTCCCCACCCCAGGCCAAGTGGCAGAACCAGGTCTTCAAAGCCCTCCAGAAGGTCAGGAGTGAGGGGGCCAATCTCACTCCGGGTGCAGAATATTTCAAAGTGCATGAGACAGCAAGAACATGAGATAATAAAACATGCTTGAGTAACATACAGCTTAAAGCTCTAAAAATGTATAAGCTCATTTGTCAGTGCATTTGGGTTACAAAATATGACAGCATACCCTGGAAATGTTCTTTTTCCCACTGGTTCAGTGTCTCGCTTTATGGCAATTCACTTTATATAAAATTTTCAGGGAACATAACAGTAACATAAGGTGAAGGAAGCAACTGGTTCCAAGTTAGTTTCCTATGCCAGAACACTTAAAGTATATGGCTAAAATACATCAATATTCAAAATTTACCAACTTACATTTAAGGGGAATATTTTCAGGTAGGGTTGTTTTGCTTTAGGCACAAAACCAAATACATTATTTGCATAATGCACAACCCTAGCTTTCCTGCTTCACAGGTTTGTATGGATTACAAAGAAAGTGATGAGATTCTATAAGCATGATTTTATAATAAAATTTTACTGCACTAACCCACAAGGACAGGAACACATCCATGCAAGGCAGATAGAACTCTTGAGCTTATTCTTGCTTATTCTGAGTATTATGTAGTTTTTATAATATAAATAGTATTTAGGGAGGCAAATGAAATAACTCCATTGTCCTCTGACATGCATAAAATATTCTGAAATCTGTTTCATGAGTTATATTTCAAGAAGTATCAGTTTTCAGGCACTAGTTAAAAGGGGGGGGGAGGACCCATATAAGTTAGAGAAATGGTTAGAAAGCACTGTATTTAAATCAACTGCTACATTAGTCTTAACTTATCAAATTAGAATTGATTCAGTCTACTGGACAGTAGTCTAAATCTGCCGACATAAAACACAGTGGAGATGGGGCTTTGATCACCCAGTTGTGCCTGCCATTTTGATGCTGTTAATCTTCTTTCCAGATGTCCTGGCCTTATCCTCAGCATTTTCCAGTATATTATTCAGTGTGATAAATGAAAGTGTTTTCAGAAGCCCAGATCATATTATTTTCCACTTTCTTTCTTGCCATCTTCATTCCACTGCTTTTAAGGTACTACAGATGTGTATGAAAGCAGCCAAATGTGTTCAGGTAGTAATACAGTAGAAAATGAAAGAATCCATCGGGAAAAGAGTTTTAAAAAGGATGGGAGTTGAGTACAATAACTGAATATGATAAATTTCGCTTTTTACAGTATCTAAATTCCAATTGAGTCCAATGGCTTCTGATAGCATAGTTACAGCACAAAATTTACCCACTTTCCTGGAAACTTCACTGAACCATTCACTTAGTAAAAAGCAGACTGATCTCTATTGGTACTAATTTAAATATTTTGTGATTTGAGATTTTATCAATCCTACTCTCTAGGAATGATAGATTTGACAAGCCAGGAGTATATGAGTAACCGTATCATTTTCAGTATCAGAAGAGATGCACAGTCAGATTGGAAGGTATCATTGTTACATCTTTCTTTTAATGTCATCAAGGGGAAGGTGTGCCAAGGTAAATGCCCTTTGCTGTTACAGTATAGGAATTTGGAATGAAGACTGTAGTTTCCAGTAGGTGTAGATTGTAAATAAAAACCAATATATTTGTATTCCAACACCTGCTCAATCCACGTGTTATTAATTTTCCATGTGCATGAATGATTAGAATGATGCCTTGTGGAATATCATCAACTTGGTTTTTGAATAGTTAATTTCTAGCATTTCAGTTTGGCAGAATGATGCCAGTGCACAGAGATTTCATCTGAAACGCGACTGTGAAACAGAATGACAATGCCAGCAGTGTATAATAGTTTGAAGATTATAGTTTGGTGTTGGAGAAAACTGAGAATACCATGGACAGCCAAGAAAACAAACTGATGGATCATTGCAATCAACCCAGAATTCCCACTTGAGGTACAAATGATGAGGCTCAAATTATCCTACTTATGCGAAGACTCTATTCTCTGAAAAAGGGTCTAACGTTGGGAAAGGTGGAAGGAAAGAGAAAAATAGAATAAAAAGCAGCAAGGTGGATGGACTCAGTTACAGTGGCGATGAGTGCAACTTTGGAGACTTGAAAGAATAGTTCAAAGATAGATCATCATGGAGAAGATTTATCTATGTAGTCTCTAAGAGTCAAAAACAACTTGATGGCACATAATCAATTAAAAAAAATGGAGGGTGATATTCAGGTTTAATAAGGACCCTTACAAGGATCTTTTACATTAACATAAAAATTAAACAGGAGAAATGAAATAATAATAATAATAAAAAGACTGCTTAGCTCCTTTGATAGTGGTTAGTTCTGTTCTATTCATGCACCAAATTTGCATTGTGGTGTTTCTCTATAACAAACAAAAACATACATACAGTACACACACACACACACAGATACACACACACACACACACACATGGATACATGCATACATACATACATACATACATACAGTATTTTAAGTGAAGAAGCTGGCAATGAATAGAATTTCCAATCTTTGAAATCCATAATGGCAAAATAGACATTCATAGAGGTTCCAATATAATAATTTGGTAGGATGCCTTGTGGTCAAACATCATTCATGGAAATAAAAATGGAGGTCCTTGGGTTGAAGTACACCAGCACTTGAGGTTAAGCTATCAGTAGAAGCCCTTTGGGTTAAATTCTAAAGCTTCAGATCATGTAAATCCTTCATTATAATCTGTTGATTCTGAGATGTCTTCTACAGGAAACTAGTTTGCAGCATCTCTTTCATCGAGTATTCAGGCTGCTGCATTCCAAACAATGGATTAAAATCTCTGAAGATAACATTTTCTTGTTCTCATTATTTCTATTTTTCCCGTCTTCATAGTGCTTAGTGCCCACTTTTTTGTTTTTGTTGTTATGTCCATCTGTCCCTTATTTTCTCATGTCTACATGATCATAAATATTTAGGGGAGGGACATATTATGGTTTACTGAATGCAATTCAGTATTCTTTAGCTGAATACCGTATGTTACTTAGTAATTATCATTAGCTAAGGTCCAATCAATGGTTGACAAATGTCAAACCTGCAAAAGGTATTGGACTTTTTTCTTAAATTACAGACTGCTGCAAAGTACTTATGTAAAAGCATGCCATTAATTCTGAGTTGTCCAATGAATCTGTCACTTGTTTCAGAACAAATGGAAGAAAACATTTCCTAAAAACTCGTGGAATAAATAACTGCAACATATATTTAGTGATGTTACGTAAATAGATTTTTTCTCTATTACCATTATAGGAAAAATGGATAATGAAATGCAGTGTTTCTGATTGCAGGACACATGGAATGAACAATATGAGTACGCTGCCAGCAATGTGTTTTTTACTCGTACATTTATAAAAATATTTGATAGGGTTATATGGAAATACAAAACAAATTTCTATGGGAACATATTGAGAAGATCTGCAAAGGGAGTCCACCATGAATGACAGGGTGTCCTGTTTCAGGCCACAACACACACACACACGAGGAGTTGATTGCAACACTTTACTAAAAAAATGGCCTGATAAAATAAATACAAGTGCAAACACACACACACACACATAGTAAAGCAACAAGTCCCAATTCTTAGCAAGCTTGCCTTAGAGAGCACAGTTCAAAACAGTGGGCAGAGAGAAAGAGAGTAGTCAGGTGAAGTCTAAAGGTCAGAACTAGGTACAAGGTTCATCAGCCGATCCGGGTCTAGAGTCGTATTGAGGTTTGCAGGTCCAAAGTTAAGGTGCACAGAGCAGGGGTTAACAGATTGTTGTCATCAGCAGGGAAACTGAACTTGCTACTCCATTTTAATAAAAGCAGCTCCAATATAGCTCATGAATGGGGGGAGACTCCTTCCTAAGGAGTAATTTCGCAGAGTGCCTTTGTTCTGCTCTCTTTGCAGCCCACTGAGCTCTTGCATTGGGACAGCATGGTAATTCCTCTTCTTCATTTTCAGAGAGCAGGGACAGCTGTCTCTGCTGATTACTGGCCAGCCCCACCTCCTCTGCCTGCTCGGACAGCAGTCCGTCCGGTCCCTCTGGAGCTGATGGCTCCTTGTCTGTGGGCACTTCTGACACTAACTGCTCATCAGTCTCCTCCTCTGACTCCAAATCTGAATCTACCATGACACATGGCTAGTTGTAATGAATTTTCTCAGTTAGAATTCATTATTCTCTAATAAAAAATTGAGCTTATTATGAATGATATAATACCGTCTTCCCCATGTCGTGGTGGTGGTCATTGATCTCAGGGTTAAGGTTTTGTTTTGTTTTTATTCCTGTATGCTAAAACTAGGCTCAGGATCACAAAGACATCAAGAAGCTTTGTGTCTGATTAATGTATCTGGATGCAGGGACATCTGCCTTATAGCTGAAAATATATAAAAGAGATTTGTGGAACTGTTCTAGATGACGTAGCATGGAGATACTGTATGAATCAAGGATTAGGTGCAGGTGGAACCTGCAGCTGAAGACCCAGCAGGAGCAAGGAGGGAAAGATCTGCTCAGCAGACTGGCTTGTAGAAATGGCTTTGGGAGGATGTTGTCAAGGATGGCCTGACATAACTTTTGAGAGTCCAAGAGTTATTTATTTTTACCATCCCAGGTTGTGAGTGACTTCAGAAGGAAAATTGCTAAGACTACATGAGTCAGGGATGGAAAGTGCAAAACAGATAAGGGATTCTAAAAAGCTCCATTTGAAATTGCCCTGTAGTGTAGAACTGGGTATGTATAGTTTGTTAAGCCAAGGCCACTTTATCTATGGGAAATTTACACAAATTACATACGTAAAAGAACTACAACACTAAACACTGTTATTAAAAAAAAGATGATGTATGTGTCCATGTGTCCTAGAAATTCCTGCCTTTTTTCTAACCATCCATCACCTTCCAAATGGCCAGGGAAAGTAAAATACCAGGAGGCAAATGGGCATATATTATAGCTATTTCTAGTTTAAACAAGAATAATGTTGGAGCTACATTTATTTCTAAAGTATGCATCCTGGAAATTTATGTTGCAAATATATTGGTATGGGTACACATATGCATATTAGGATAAGCTGTGAAGAACCTCCACATTTTGGGAAAAGTTGTAAGTGACAGAGTATTTTAGTATTTCTTTTAAATCTGGGGGGGGGGGGAACCCCTAAAATATAATTTTATAAAATAAAATTTATAATGGTTACATAGTTATGATACAACTGGGAGTTATTGTAAACAATCAGCCAAATTCACGTCATCTTTGGTATGAAATAATAACAAGAATAACAATAGGGTAGAGTGAAACATAATGCTTCTCGTGTTATAAATTGCCAACAGATGGCAGTACTGACACACTAGAACCTCTGATGTGCTCTTCAGCATCTGTTATTTCACTTCAGTGAGTGGGAAGCTACTGTAAGAAAAGGTTCTTGCTATTGTTTATAAAATGGAAGCTGCAATGAGCGCTCATAGGTGCACATTAAGGCACATGCCCTGGTTGAATTTTTGATTGCTAAAGGAGTTGCTTCAATTAAAATTGACTGCCAATGCAGGTTATTTATGGTGATGACAGTGTTGCCATGAATATTGTGCATTGCTGGGCCAAAAAAAAAAAAAAGATGTTGAACTGGGAAGAGCTTATCTGTGTGATCAAGAACAAAGTGGATGGCATGTGACAACCAACAAGTTTTACATGAGAAAGATTGATGAACTGATTAAGGATAATCAGTGGATTAACGGGAAATTGCTGTCAAGCTTGGCATTTCACAGGAACATGTGATTGGTTATTGATGTTTTTTCATACTGGAAAGTTTGTTCAAAATGGGTTCCAGGCATGCTGATGGCAGAGATAAGTTTCAAGAGTTGAGATTTGCTGACAATTGTCATCACACTGTGAAAATGACAGTGAAAAATTTCTTCACAGCATTGTGATAGCTGCCAAAACATGGGCTCATCATTATTACCTACCAATAAAGTGTCAGTCCCTGAAATATCATTACACCCTGTGGGTGGAGGAATCAAAAGCCAAGCTTTGGCAGAAAAGCTCATGGCTACAGTTTTAGACACAAATGGTGTTATTTACATGGAGTTGCTTGAACCTGGTGCCATTATCCACTTAGAATGCTACTTTCAAAACAAAGCAACTCTTGTTAATCTTTGAAACAATGATTAACAAGAATTCAGAAGCACAAGATTTTTTTTTTTTTTTGCTTCAACATAACAATGCTAGGTCTCACACCACACAAGCCACACAAAGTTGGATCTCACCATCTTACTCTTTCCAACATACAGTCCAGACTTGGCACCATCAACTTCCACTATTTTCAAAAATTTAAACAATACCTTTGTGAGCATCTATTTGATTCAAATGAAGAGGCAGCAAGGACTGTCAGGATTTAAGTAACAAAGTGTGAAGTTTTTTCATGATAGCTTTAAGAAGCTTGTCCATCATTGTCAAAAGTGTGAGCAAAATGGGCTGATTATGTGGAAAAGTAAATAATGTAACAACAACAACAACAACAAACAACAACAACAACAACAAAGCAGCTCATATCAAGTATTATTTTTCTCTTTCATTTATTAAAATATCCCTACTTAGGCTAAAGCTATGAAGGTGGAGGTATTACTTTTCATTCAACCTTCATAATTAGAAATATTTTCTGAGAAGCATAGCTAATCACATCTTTATTGGCCATAGACCAACATAAAGAAGCATAGCTAATGAACAATACATCATAGGTATGTGTTTTTCCTCTAGCCAAACCTTTCCATAGCTAAAAAGTCAGTAAGGTGTTCGTATAGAGCTGCTTTTATACGCAGATTGGCTTTGCTAGATAATAGCACATGAATTAGTATGCTTTGTCAGCTTTCATGACTAACTTGTAACCTACTTTTTAAAAAATTGATGGCTTACCAGCATTGTTTTCTTAATATGGATCCTTTGATTATTTTTCAATTTATTTAAATAACAGGAAATAACTTTGCCACTTTGAACAGTTTGCTACATTATATTAATATCTTGGGAGCAAAGAATGATTGAAAACTTCATCTTTCTATTCTACATATGAACATTTTTCTTTATGGACCTGTTAAATAATGTAAATGATATCAGAGCATTAAATTGGATTTTAGATGTGCTAATTTCCTTTAGGCATACTCAAAGCAATGATTATTGCAGCATGCATTTTACATGGCCAGATGCCAGATTCTATGTCAATAATACAAAATGCAAATCTAAAATATTTAAAATACAATTTACTTAATTTCTAAAAGTCTAAGCAAGTTGATTCAAGCTGTAAAGGCAAACTGTCCTCTTCTCTTCTCTTCTCTTCTCTTCTCTTCTCTTCTCTTCTCTTCTCTTCTCTTCTCTTCTCTTCTCTTCTCTTCTCTTCTCTTCTCTTCTCTTTTTAATTCTCAGAAATGAACATTTCTGAATCTGTAGCTGTCTCCATGTGAATTCAGACAAAATGAAATTAAAGTCAGCAATGAAACATTTATGAGGAGAGCAAATTAAAAATCCTCTAGTAATAACTCTGGAGTGATCACTACTATTTTAGTCATTTTCATTGTCAAAAAGGCATATTTGTCAGCCCAAGAAGGCTTTTAAAAATGCAGAACACAACAGACTTTTCTTTATCTACTGAGATTAAAAGAAAATTAATTTATGCTGACTAGCCAGCTATAATAATGGGTATAGTTTGTGCTGATAAATAATTTAAAGAATACTTAAAATCTGTTTATCTTGGTTTTTGGTTTTAAAGGTGGAAGTAGCTGATTGTATGTTTGGCTTACAGTTTTATTTCAACACACCTTTTGATGAATTTTACTTGAGTGAGTCATACCTCTATTATCTCTGGTTATAATTCTAGCTCTCTGATTTGCAGCACAGTACTTTGAAATAGGATTCTCTTTGTCAGACTTTTCTGCATTATTACTTTTTCCTCACTGAATGCAATTAAGCTAATTATTTCATTAAGTCATATGCCAGGGAATATAGGCAAAAAGTAACCAACTGACAGCACTTTCCATACTGATCTTTAGATCCAGAATTCATTAGCAGTGGCCTTGAGACTCGACCCCACACTGTTAAACCTTCTGAATTTCTTGCATAATTGTAATAAAACATATTACACACATTCTGAATAAACATATTAACTCATTAAGTTAATACAGTGGAAAATATAGTTTGAATATATATAATAGCAGGGTTAGAGTGGTTCGAGCACCACCTTTGATGTGAGAGACCAAGGTTCAAATCCTGGCTGGTACCTACCTTACCAGTAGGGGTCCTTGGGCAAAGACCCATTAACGCTTCACTGGCCTACCTCAGATATGAGAATGACACAAACTAAGAGAGTCATGCCAACTCGGACATCGCCTGGATTAACCAGGTCTGTGTCAGATGTTGGAGAACCAGGACAATCTGATGATAAGTGGGCTACTGGAACAAACCATACATGAATGAGACAAGAGAACCTGGAACTGATGGGATGCTACTACAACAGCAGATCTAATGAGAGGGGATATATGAAACATATGAGGGAACTATGGACGGACAGAAGACCTACATCCACACTAACTGAGAAACAGCTGTTTACCCAATGCTTCAACATAGTGAAGAAGGAGCTGTTTTCACAACTTGAGATAGACAAACTACACATTACATCCTCGAATCAAGAAGAGCCAGAAGAATAACTGGATGTGCAGCCATCAGCTGAAGCTGGAATGGAATGGAATGGAATGGAGCCACCCCCTCCATTACAGAGCACAGCAGCTAATGTGAGGCATAAGGTCATGGATAAGCTAGCTACAGTCAACTGTCAAGATCAATTACCAAGCTCAGTGGAGAAGTACCACCAGATATTATGCTAGAAGATGCCAATAGAGCCCTCACGACAACCCCCGCTACCACCATAACTCAAAACAATGAAATGGTACATGCTACAGCCACTGTAATCCTGGAGATGCTTGACTACAAGATCAAGAAGAACAGTACATACCCCCCCACCCCAGAAAATGAGGTTGGAGGCTAAGATCAAGGCAAGTTGGAGAGAAGTTAGTCAGCTGGTAGAACTATAGAAGAATGTGGAGATTAAGGATAACACTCAGCTACTAAAAAAAAAATACAAGGCCTGACTTCATCTGAAGCCCTAGAGATTGCTAAACAAGGGTTCACAGCACTGGCTGCCAGGCTAAGGAGATACATTAGAGAAGCAGAGGGCAAGAAGATAAATGCCCTCTTTTCCAAAGAACCATCCAAGGTGTACTCCCAACTGCAGTGAAACAACACAGTAACAGCAGAGCCACCAACAGCAGAAACTGAACAGTACTGGAAGAACATATGGGAGAAAGAGAAGATACATAATACCAGTGCAAAGTGGCTGCAGGACATGAAAGCAGGCCACAGCAATCTCCCAGAACAGGAACCAGTCACCATCCCAGTAGTAGGCATCCAACAGTGGTCAAGAACATGAAGACCTAAACAGCACCTGGCCTGGACACCTATTGGCTAAAGAAACTATCAGCAGGGCATGAACACCTAGCAGCAAAGATGAACCAGCTGCTAGCAGCAGGCTCCCACCCAGACTGGCTAACACAAGGAAAGACAGTGCTGATCATGAAAGAGCCTCACAAGGGAACAACACCGTCCAACTACCAGCCAATAACCTGCCTCTCTACAACAAGGAAAGTTCTATCAGGCATCATAGCTACCAAGCTACAGGACCATATGGGCCAGTACATGAGCACAGCTCAGAAGGGTATTGGGAACAACACCGGGGCAAGACAAGCCCCTGCATGGGATGTACCATTGACAGATAGCTGAGGTGGCTGACAGTGAGAAATCCTACCAGTGGCTGGACGGGGCTGCACTAAAAAACAGCACCGAGGCACTGATCATAGCAGCACAAGAACAGGCATTAAGCACCAGATCCATAGAAGCAGGGGTCTACCACACTAGACAGGACCCAAGGTGCAGATTGTGCAAAGAGGCCTCAGAGACAGTCCAGCACATAGTGGCAGGCTGTAAGATGCAGGCAGGAACAGCATACACTGAACGGCACAACCAAGTAGCTGGCATTGTATACAGGAACATCTGCACAGTGTATGGGCTCAACCCTCCCAAGTCTAGATGGGAGATTCCACAGAAGTTCACGGAGAATAAGAGGGCTAAGATTTCCAGATCCAGATGGACAGGCAGGTATTGGCCAATCAACCTGACATCGTGGTAGTAGACAAGGAGCAGAAGACAGCAGTGGTAATAAATGTAGCAGTGGCAAGTGAAAGCAACATCAGGAAGAATGAGTATAAGAAGCTGGAGAAGTACCAGGGCCTGAAGAAGAAACTAGAGAGGATGTGTAAAGTAAAGACCAAAATGGTCCTAGTGATGGTAGGGGCACTCAGGCTGTGACTCCTAAGCCGGGAGAATGGCTCCAACAGATCCCAGGAACAACATCAGAGCTCTCTGTCCAGAAGAGTGCAGTGCTAGGAACAGCTAAGATGTTGCACAGAACTCTCAAACTCCAAGGCCTCTGGTAGAGGACCCGAGATTGAGGAAGACACATACCACCCATAGGGGTGAGAGGGGATTTTATTTATTTTTTATTGCCCTGTTACAATCTACTTAGTTCTACTAATGCCCACTTTTTGGGCTGTGGATGCTCAACCATGGAAACTCACTAGATGATTTTGTGCCAGTCACTCTCTTTCAGGACAACCTACCTCACAAGATTGATTTAGTGGTGAAAAATTGGAGGAGAGATTGCTATATACACTGCCTTCAGCATTGAAAGAAATAGAAGATATAAATTTGACACAGGAAAAGACCCTGGCTGTCAGTTAGAGTAAGTGCAGCCAACACAAACTGACACAGACACATACAAGGCGCACATCCTAGTTTACACTGACAGCAACTGTTTATGGACAGGTATGTCAATCATTAATATTCCTCGAGACTTCTGGGACTTAACCTGGGGTGTTGTGAATTCAAAGCCTATGTGTTAAAAGTGTTCTAAGCCAATAATCTACATCTCTTCCTCTGAGTGCTTACTTCAGAATATCACACAGAAGAAAGTAAAATGTTGTCATACACAAAGCAAAGACCTGTATTTAAAAAAAAAGAGAGAGAGAGGCAGACAGTTTCACTGTAAAATATTATTAGCTTTATGTATAATATATTTAACTCTATCCTTTAAAGATTTTGCTGTTCACTTTGCAGTTCTGTACTTCATCCAAGATGTATCTCACAAAGTACAAGATGGGTAATATACCTGGATATAAAAATAAAAACAGATCACTGTCAAAGAGGAAGCTGAATGAAGAGAAAACCAGAATCCAAATTCATAGATGGAAAAAAGTATGCCACATTCTTTTATACTTAACACAAAAGAGAAAAGGAATCCTCTCCCTTGGAAAACAAAGTGCCAACATGATATTAAAGAGTTTCAAATTTAGTGACATTCAAGTAAGCACATCAAAATAGTTGTGTGATACCGAGAGAGAAAGAGAGAGGACAGAAAAGACAGAATTAATCTACTGAAGGATTAAGGCTTCTTCACTGAAAATTATGTATTAAAATCTACCACACTAATCCAGTGCTGGATGGTAAATAGATGTTCTTCAACTTCCCAGTCTAGGGCTGAGGTAGAGTGACTGAACCAAAATCACCCCTCTGAGTTCTGCGCCAAAGGAAACTTGGGTCTCCCCATGACTAGTCCAGTGTACACTGTTTCTTTCTTTCTCTCTCCACTATGTCAGTCTATATATCTCTGTCTGCCCACCCCCCAACATACACACAAACATACTGTGTATATAGGCAAAATCATCACTTTATAGAGAAGGAAGGAAGGAAGGAAGGAAGGAAGGAAGGAAGGAAGGAAGGAAGGAAGGAAGGAAGGAAGGAAGGAAGGAAGGAAGGAAGGAAGGAAGGAAGGAAGGAAGGAGGGTCATTATAGAGTTTAAAAAGAAAAAGTAGAACTACTATAGTTTCTGAACATGCACTTTTTATAGAATAGCTTTAAAATGGATTTTAGTAAATAGAAGGACTTACTTTTTGAGACTCGTTCTGCTTGTCTTTATCCAAGAAAACTTGCACAAATAACAGTTTTTACAGAAACAATCTCAGGTTTTTGTTGAAAGTAAAAGCATTAAGAAATTCCTTTTAAAAATGACCCAACAGAGAAAGGTATTTGCTACCATATAGTAGTAACTTCTGCAGAATACACCCGAAGGTCTTAGATAGTTGTTTGAAAGCTTTTCTTCTTTTGAATTCTGAAAGCCTTTTTTATAAATAGTTCCAAAAATTGATTCCAAATGATAGATTATTTTAACAAAAGTAACTTGCAACTTCACAAAGGATATGCATTTTATACTGTTGTTAGAAGAAAAACATTTCTACGGGCTGGTCTTTTAATAAACTCACCTTTATATCTATATGTATTGGATCCAGACTGAATCAAACATAGAGGAAATCAATTCCTTTTCTTATCTGTTGTATGTCATCATTTATTAGTAATGCTTCACAGCATTCTACATGCTCAGCCCCTGCACAAAGTAGTAAATGAACACAAATTTTATTATCATTCATTTTCATAATCATTTTCATAATCAATAGAAGTGTGAGACTTACAATGGAATATTTTTTCTCCTTCAACTTTTCTTAAGGAATAGCCTTTTCATATTATCTAGATATAGTGTATGACACTTGAAGTAATACAAAAAAGGAGTACACTTGTTCCTATAAATGATTATTTTATTTGGAAGTCTTCAGTTTCTTCTCTTAAGATTTGGTGCTGTGGATTTTGAGATCTAGTTTTTTAGAACTATCAGAAGATTAATTTAACAAAGAATTGCATGCATAAACTAAGTATTAGAAAAAGTGTATTTTTCTTTGCCAAAAATGCACAATGAATTTTTAAATGTGCAATGTCTTTATTTACACTTGTATCTTGTATGTGCCTTGCTTTATGGAAAATATGTTTACAAAAATGTTCAGTAGATATGAATATGAAAGTATTCCTATTTTCATAAGGTTGTGACTGTGATAACTTTTCTCAAAAATAGAAAAGTAATAAAGCAGCACTATTTGCAAGTATATGTTTTTATTGTTTCTATAATTTATTATGTGATTTTGATACCAAGAAAATTTATAATTGCCAATAATATAAATGTGCATATAGAATCATATAATCATAGGGTTGGAAGGCACCATGAATAGTTTAACCTCCTGCCCAGGGCAGAAGTCCTCAGATCATCCCAAACAAATGGCTGTCTAAACTTTGTTTGAAATTTTCCAGTGATGAAGCACCCATAAATCCAGGTTGCAGGCTGTAACACCGCTTAATAGCTTTCACAATCAGGAAATTCTTCCTTATTTCAAGTTTGGCTCTCTTTCTGTAAAGCTTTCACACATTGGTTCTTGTTCTACCTTTGGTACATTTACACTGTCTTCTTTGGGATAACCTTTCAAGTACTGGAAGACTGTTGTTGGCCTTATATTTAGACTAAACATATCTAATTCTTTTAACAACTTTTCATTTAGCCTCTAACCCACTCATGATCTTTGCTTTTCTTATCTGCACTCTTTCCAGTTTCTCAGCATTCTTCTTATATTAGTTTGAGCTGATGAGATGAAGTACACCTTCTCTACTGCTCATAGTAAGTTTCTGCTCACTTCTCTGAATACTCTAGGAATTGACAAATTATCCTGATAAGTTATATTTTTAACTTCCTTTGTTTAATTGTTTTTTTATAAACTGGATGCTGGCACAAAGTGCAGATAGTTTACATAAACACTGAAAGATTTATAATATTTAAATACAATATTTCCTTTGATGTTTGAATATATTATAAATGATTGTGACAAAATCAATGGAAAGGACTGCATTATCCGTTTTGTATATATGGGGAATATTTATATGGGTCTGATGTATTCAGCTACATATAGTACCAGAATGATGTGAAGAATAAAATCAGTGTAAAAGGCAAGTGGGGATTCTATTGGAAATTTTAAAACTTATTGCTTTGGGAGAGGAGGAGGAGCTTACAGTTTACAGGGCTTTTTAAATTTTATTTATTTATTTGTTGTGTCAGGAGATTAAATGCTACATTTCTTCAAATAATTTGAGATTGTCATGCTATTTGGTTGCTGCAGCTAAAGCAAGCCATGGCTAACAATTGTGTTTTTATTTTCCTTTTTTTTTTTTTTCCTCCATATCTTTTCCCTTTCAGAATCTTACATCCTCTTTTTTCTCCATCGGTTCCCACCTAGCGTACTGCCAAAGAAGAGGCAGATCATGTTACTAGAAGTCTGAACAAAGAGTTTTTAAATTAAGGTTCTTAAAAATATGCTCCAAATGCCCTATTCCTGCAGTTTATAACATCAGAATCCCAAGGAAAGAAAAAAGGCTTCTATTGAAACCTTTGTCAGCTGATATAATTTTCTGTTTGTAGATTTTAAAATTGGTAATCAGAATTCACTTGGAGTGGTACAGTACATCCTGCCTGGTCAGCATCCTACCACATTCTGCCACAAAGTATGATTGGTCCCAGGTTTAGGGTATATCACATATTTATTTGTCAACACTGCAAATATTTGCTGCATATTGTGTCAGCAGCGTAGTGTGGGAGATGTACAGCTTACCTAGAATATCAGTGTGGCAACCAAAAAAAAAAAAGTGTTAAGTACTGAATAAAGAAGTTTTTGATAGATTTTTGGTAATGTTAACAAGAGAATATCTGATAATTGGCAAACGTCATACTAGCATTTGTGGTGTGGGTTATGTAGGAGAGGACTATAGAATATAGCAGATTAGTTCAATTCTTACCATAAAAAAAAAAAGACAAAACTATAAAACAATACTAAAAGATTGAAAATAAGGCAGGAACAAGTTTTACAGAGTGCCCTAAAAGATACTTACTCTGATTATAAAGCACTATCTTGCTGTTATTAGAAACATAAAACACACTCTGTTCTTTACAATAGTATTGTGATATAAGAAAATATCATGATTCACAGTTTCATGTACAGTACTAGAAAAGACATCTTCATTTTCTCTGGTAATAATAATCACACTGTGTTATAACCACGGGCAAGAGATTTCCATTTCTATACCAAGTAACCTTTATTGCATCATATCAAAATTGTCAAGATTATCTCATGTTTTCTAACTGTTGTCACTACATGAAGATGCCTTGTATTCAAATAGTTTTAGCAATAATGCTAATAATAAAACAAGCTGTAAATACTAGCGATGTAGGGAGCTTATTTCCAAATTTTGAATCAGTTTTGATAGGAAAAAAGTTGCTAATAGCTATTACATCTAATTTTCTCATGCTTGTCTCGGAGATGCAATGCATAACCAATGAGAATTATATAGGATGCCCTAACCTCTTTATTTGAAGTTATTCAAAATGTAAACGTTTCACAGGGCAAAAAATTGTGTACTGGAACAGACAATTCTCCCAGAAAATAACCTACATCTCTCAAGCTGTGACCAATCATTTGGCTGTTGGAATGAAAGCACAATACAAAGTTTCAACTTGTTATAAAAATGACAATCTCAGCTCCACCAATATAAATTGTCAGCTATCTTGTTCATATTTGACATGGAAGAGGAGGAGGAAGAAGATGAGGAGGAAAATAATTTCCTATTTTTATATTTTCTATATGACCAAAAAATTGCTATTTTTTATAAATATATTGTATTGTGTCCTGAGGCTACTTTTATTTGTACCATTTACAGGTAGTAGCCATGAGACTACAAACAGAAACTGCACAATTTTATCCTGGCTGAACTGTGAATTGAATGTTGGATAATGAAAACAGAGGCCCCTGAGGGCACCAATGAATTGTGTGTGATATAAAGAATGAATCATACAAAGAGCTCTTTCACATAGAGTTGAAATTTTGAAATGGAGCTTTACCCTAGGTCTCCCCCCTTCCAAATATTTCTCCTATTTCTCCCTAGTCATATTCAAAACTATATTTATGAAATTGTTGTGTATTTAAGCTAGTAAGTTGTATTTGACATCAAGATACAAACAAATCTGGGAGATATCTGAAGTGGGATTCTCCTGAAGTAGATCAAATTGAAACCTAACCACATCTTAATTATCAATGCATACATATACATGTATGGACAACTCACAAAACATCCATTCTAGGCCTTTGGTAGGATATGGCTACCTCAAGAAGATTCAGAACAAAAGGACAAATTCAGAACAGATCAGCCCTATGAATGGTTTCCATACAGTTCTGGTAGAATTCATGTCTAATCATACTATTTGATAGAATAACTGTCTAAGTATGATTCCAAGTGTTGTCTAACTGCATTTCTAATTTTTAAATCCATTTGGTAACAAAAATTCTACAGTGAATTACAGATTATGAGAAACATGCACAATAAATACAATGACAGTAGCTACAAGGAACTAAAACATGTTAGCACTTGAGTATAAACACACACACACACACATACATGCATATACACAGATACTTCCTGGACTAATCTATGTGTCCTTGGGAAGGGCATTCCATAAATAAGGTGATTGATTGATTGATTGATTGATTGATTGATTGATTGACTGACTGACTGACTGACTGACTGACTGACTGACTGACTGACTGACTAAGTGCCAATAAGTTGGTGTTAACTTTTGGCAACCACATAGATAGATTCTTTCCAGGAGGATCTATCATCAACTAGGTCCTTCAGGTCATATAAAAAAGGTACCACCTTTTTTTCTGTTAATGTCAACTCACTTAGTAAGGAAACCCAGAAACAAATCTTTGAAGTTTATGTAAGTATCTAGGCTGATAAAAAGGAGAGGAAGTATTTCTTTAAATACTTTATTCCCAATCAATTTAGAATTTAAAGCTCGGTAAATTCACATACATAAACTGGACCTATAATGAAATAGTGGGAGCGTTTGGTCCATGTTTTCTGGGCATGTAAACTAAATAGAGTTGGGCTGTAGTATTTGGATGAGGGGTTTCCAGGGACTCCCAGAGATACAGACAGACTAGGGAATTGAAGAAAAAAATCTGGAAGAATGTAATGGAAACTAACTCTTTGCCATATTACCATGAAAGCTACTGTGGAGAGCTGCTTGCTTTTTTCTAGAAATGCTGATAAAACATCTTCCAGGGCTATGTGATCAGGAATCCATGATCTACAGTAGCCTACCATTTTTTTCTCACAATATACACATGGTTTTCATGAAGTCACCAGGAATTCAGCTCAACTAAAGGCTTTAGAGTACACTAAGCTTGTACTGACATCAAAGCCTCGGTATTATATGATCCTATCAGCCAGTCTTAGACTTCTAAGCCTACCGTTTCTCATACATGTTGATAAGGAGAATTTGCTTTAGTAAAGATTTCTAAAGAGAAGAGAATTTCAGATTAATTTTCATGAGTGAAGGATGGAATTTTTGCAATTATTTACATATACCGGGCCTGAAGTGTATGCAGAAATGTTCTGTTTTTCAATTGCACAATTGTCTCTGCAAAAATGTGCAGGCTGTCCAATTAAATCTTAATTGAGACATTATTAGATAATTCTTCTCATTTAGTTTATCAATAATTGCACCTTAGTTACCAATAAGGCGACAACATTTTATAAATTGTTGAAGAATCTTGTCCTCCCTATGGAGAATGGAAGTTTCTTTGCATATATATTTACAAACACACAAATGCACACACACACATTTATATGCACACCAGGAAGCTCCTCATGACGTATGGAGATTTCCACCCCAAGTCCAATACCCAGAGACTGTATACCAGGTGGAAAGAGGGCGGGCAGGGTCTGGTGAGGGTCAAAGCCACTGTCCTAGATGAAACCCAGAACATCCAGGAGTATATCAGTAAGATGGCACCCAAAGATGAGCTGCTGAGAAAATGCCTGAGGCAGCAGCAGACATGGGAGGAAGTTCAAGCAGAGGAAGTGTCATGGCAAGAGAAGATCCTGCATGGGATGTACCATCAGCAAATAGCTGAGGTGGCTGACTGGAAAATCCTACCAATGGCTGGAAAGGGATGGACTAAAAGACACCACTGAGGCACTAATCACAGCAGCACAAGAACAGACATTAAGCACCAGATCCATAGGAGCAGGGGTCTACCACTCTAGGCAGGACCCAAGATGCAGGTTGTGCACAGAGGCCTCAGAGACAGTCCAACACATAGTGGCAGGCTGTAAGATGCAGGCAGGAACAGCACATACTGAACAGCACAACCAAGTAGCTGGCATTGTAAACAGGAACATCTGCACAGCCTATGGGCTAGACCCTCCCAAGTCCAGATGGGAGATTCCACAGAAGTTCATGGAGAGTAACAGGGCTAAGATCCTGTGGGACTTCCAGATCCAGACAGACAGGCAGATACTGGCCAATCAACCTGGAATCATGGTAGTAGACAAGGACCAGAAGACAGTAGTGTTGATAGATGTAGCAGTGCCAAGTGACAGCAACAGCAGGAAGAAGGAGTATGAGAAGTTAAAGAAGTACCAGAGCCTGAAGGAGGAACTAGAGAGGAAGTGGAAAGTCAAGGCCAAAGTGGTCCCAGTGGTGGTAGGAGCACTTGGGGCTGTGACTCCTAAGCTGGGAGAGTGGCTCCAACAGATCCCAGGAAAAACATCAAAAGTCTCTGTCCAGAAGTGTGCAGTGCTAGATACTGTGCAGAACTCTCAAACTCCCAGGCCTCTGGTAGAGGACCCGAGATTGAGGAAGACACATACCACCCATAGAGTTGAGAAGGGATTCCCCACCACCACCCATATAAATTATACCTAGCTCTAAACCTAGAAACTGTTTTGGCTCAATTAAGTTTCTGAACCACCTGCAAAAAAAGTCATACACTAATACCAGCAGAGACAGTAGAGTATTAATAGTGATATTTATTTATTTATTTATTTAATATTTCAAATTTGTCACCACCCATCTCACTGTGGGGTAACTCTGGGTGGTTACTACTTAAGCCAATAAAGGTATTTCACATAAACACTAATGGAGAAATAAGTGATTCTTTTCCTTCTTTTCCTTCTCCTCCTCCTTTTTCTTCTCCTCTCTCTTGCTCTCTCTTTTCCTGTCCCTCTCACTTTTTTAACAAACCCCCAATTTAGGTGGGCTGAACTTTCACAAAAAACCTTTGAATACATTAATCTGAAACTTAACACTTGAAAATCTCAGAAGTTTCATTTTTATGCAAATATCATTTTGACTGATAGATTAAAAAAATTAGGATTTTTTTAAATAATCAAAATGTAAAGCCACAAGCACTATGCAATCACTTAGAATTATACATTCATATATTTGTAGCAGAAGGTTGTGGGGGTGGGGGCACAATAATGAAATCAGTATTGTGTCTTCATGGTGCAAATTCCATTTCTTTTACACAAATTCCATTTCTTTTACATAAGTATTGTGATCTCACATGCATGTACAAAAGGGGAAGAGCTGCAGTGTGATGGTGCAACGCATATGATCCTCTGGATAGCTCTGTACTACCTGGCAGCCCAGCCTATTTCAAAGTCTGTTGTTGGGAAAAATTAGAAGAGAGAGACATATAGTATGCAATTTTAGAAATCATGGAAGAAATACAAATATAAAGCTAATAGGGATGGGATAAAAATTGCTTCTTGTCTTCTGATGAATTAGGGCAAAGAAAAAACATTTGATACAAAGAAGAGATACTTTGGAATGTGTGGGCACACATACAAAGCACCTTTCTTTAAATCATGAACGCAGCTGCATCATTTTCCAGGTTCACTGGTTGTTGGCTGTCTCCGCATGTCTTTGAAAGTAGAAGTAGCTTAAAAAGCAGTTGTGCAAGCCTGGGAAGAAGACACTGTTGCTTTTTTTTTTTTATTGGGAGAGACAGACTTCATATATGCTCCAGTACATTGCAGTGCATCTCTTTTGAAGGATTTACATATCCATACTGTAGATTACTCATGAAGCCTCATAGGTCGTCTGAAGTTTTCTCTGCTGCATAGCAATAAGTTGAGAAGTCTCACTCTATGACCACTCCCTCCTACCAAGGGAGCTGTTGCTGCATTGGTTAAGATGTTTGGTTTAGATCAGGAAAATCATAATTAAATTCCTCACTCAAACATGAGCGACACTGTGCTAATCACTTGCTCTTAGGCCAACCTGCTTCACTGAGTTCCTTTTCTAAGGATACATCTGAAGACAACCTCATATAAACTGATAAAAGATGGGATATAAATGCTATGCATACATATATATTGCTGAATTCTCTACTCACAATTTTTCTAAGATGTTACTTTAATTCACACTTTGTTTGTCTCAACCTTACTTCCTCAGAAATATTTCTGGGAGAACCCATCAGTCTCCTACAGCAGCTTAAAATGTTTTAAAAGGATCGTGTTCAACAGGGAGCTACAATTTACAAAATTGCATACTTTTATGAGACCCTTGCCTTGAACTGTATTGTCTTAGCATGAGTTTGCCTGCTGAAAAGGATGTTTAAATTACCTACACTGAAAATAATGCTATCTGCAAATAGCTTCAGTTTATCTTTTGATGTCATTTAATTGTTAAATATATCACTTCTGTTTGTCAGCAAGTAACTTTCTTTCCATATATCACTTTAAAAAATAATCATAATTAATAGTTTCTGATCTTTGTGTTACAACTAGAACTACTTATTGTCATTGCAAATAACTGGCTTGAAAAATTTCATTTACAATAATATTGGATGAGTTGTTTTTTCATATACCCATAAAAGCTGTAAATCAATGGACATGTTTTATTTGAATGGGCTTGTGGCAACTGTACATGTAGCTTGTTTTCCAACCTTGGCAGCACACTTGCACATTTTCAGATCTTATAGGTGAACACATTT
This sequence comes from Python bivittatus, assembly GCF_059951505.1. Classification (NCBI taxonomy): domain Eukaryota; kingdom Metazoa; phylum Chordata; class Lepidosauria; order Squamata; family Pythonidae; genus Python; species Python bivittatus. The sequence continues at coordinate 26,736,815 of NW_028277034.1, forward strand.
TTGTTCTCATTCTGTGATTAACTATTTCTCTCATCTCTTTGATAATGAACTTTACACATTTCCATGAAATAGTAAACAGAGTCTATGGAAGCTATTTGGTTTTATTTCCACTAATTCACTAACACTATTGAATACAAAACTTTTGCAAGATATTTGTTTTTGAATGCAATATTTTTCCCACTGTGATCTATGATTTCTGTATTTTAAAATAGAGGGTCCAACAGAGCACTTACAGTAGTATGCAGGCCAAGTATGGATTCAGCTGAATTGATAAAAATGCTATGCTTTTTCAATTATGAGCTTGTCTGTTAGTTTGTTTTCTCATGTTTGGGAAACCATATGTTGTGGTTTTTCCAACAGGCAGAAGCAGTAACACATTTTAATCAAAGAGAAAACTGGAGAAGTGGACAGTTACTCAGCTAAAAGTAGCAGGCACCTACATCATTATCAGCTGGACAGGTATGAAGTAGCATTTTGCTCAACAAATGTTTAATAGAAAAGAAATAGCTTTCTAGAAAAGTTGTATGAATCTCATGGATGAAATATTTGATATGCAATTTGGGGATCCTCCTAGACTCCTGCTCAAAGAGCACATAGCAGTTGTTGCTGGGAGGGCCTTTGTACAGCTTCATGTTGTGCACAATTGTGCCCTTTTCTGGATTGGGAGGCTGTTGTCACAGTCACTCATGCCCTAGTCACCTCCAAATTGGACTATTGTAATGCACTCTACATGGCCCTGTCTTTGACAAGTATCCAGAAGCTTCAATGGGTGCAGAATGCAGCAACAAGGGCAGTTATGTGTGCTTCTAGAAGAGCACATATTACACCTCTGTTCTGTAAGCTGCATTGGCTGCCATTATGCTTCTGGGTCCAGTTCAAGGTGCTGGCTTTAACCTTTAAAGCCCTTCATGGCATGGGACCAGGTTATCTGAGTGACCACTGCTCCCCGATCACATCAGCCCATCCCATTCAATCTGTCAGAAAAGGCATGTTACCATCTGCCAGGGACTTACAGTATATTTGGTGGGTCCCAGGACCAGCGCCTTCTTTGCCGTAGCGCCTGCCTTATGGAACATCTCCCCCAACAGAGTTAGGTGAACCTCATCCCTGCTATCGTTTCAGAAGTCCCTTAAGACCTGGTTATGTAACCAGGCCTGGGGGTCCCAGGAAACCAGAGACATTCTGACATGGCTCCACTGTGGTTGATATTTTGCTTTCTTCATGTGGTTTGTATATTTTAACTTTGTTATAATATTTTTAATAATTATTTTTATATTTCTAGCATGATTATTTTTATGTATCTGTGATTTTATTTGATTTCCTTTGACTGCCCAAGTACGTTGCTTTTAGTGAGAAGGGTGGTTATATAAATGTGATTAATAAATAAATACCTACACTAAGTATGCACTACAGGCTCATTTTGGACTGCAGGGCTCATTACAGAAACAGAAACAAGTCATCCAGGTTTTGACGTTCATGCTTTTTCACATTTCTTATTTTTGTAACATCTTGCCTGATTAAGAATTATGGAGAACTTGAAATATTTTACACTGTTTTGTGACATTTTAATCAGTCCTAATGAAGGTATTAAATTTGAGACTTAGTTACAAAGTAGCTGAAAAATGTGTTCGACAATTCAGCCTCTCACTGTGCAATCATCTTTCCAATAGTCTATAGGTTCCCTGACTTATATTTAAGTTCCAATGAAATATATCATTATGGAACTCCTTTCAGAACAAACATCTTTTTCAAATTATGAAGCAAGTCCAGCCTACAAATCTGCAGCATATCTTGTAGAGAATATTGGGGAAAAAATCTGTCTGGATTTTCACCATGCTTTTCAGGATCAAGTAAATTATAAATAATTTATGACTTGTCTCTCCCCCAAGACAAATAAAGAACAAAGAACAAAAAAAGTTAAAAGGTATCTGAGGCATATACATACAGTTCTATAAGTAATTCTCTTCTTTGACTGCAAAAGAAAAGAAATAATGCATTAAATATAATTTGCCGCTTTCTCCATGACAGCCAAAATCTGCTACTTAAAAGTGGGCCCACACATATCCTTTTATCCACTGTTTTACCAGAATAAAGTAAACTCAGAACTCAGTTAAAAGAGTTTACATACAAAACCAGAAACATAAAGGAAAAGATAACTTGAGGGAAGCTGGAGGACAAAATTAAGGTATGCTATTATTCACATACATATACTACTTTCTGAAAATGTTTATTTTCATGGCAACTTTAATGGTACTCTGTTCCACTGCACTGGAAATTGACCATTATAATCCATAGCAGTATGAAGAATATCTATATTACCTAAGCTTTCTAGCCCAGTTTCCAGTGTTATGTGCTTCCACTCTGTGGCATTTCATTTCATTACTGAACACAAAGAATGTTTGAAAATGCAACCACTTTAGTTCTAGCTTAAATTCTTCAGCTTTGTGGGTTTGTTTATTTATTTATAATCCTTTCACGTCCATTTTATGCTAAAAAGCACTCTAGATATCTGTCCAAAATAAGTAAAAGCACAATTATAACCAAGATATTTGATTTGAGTGGCATTATATTTAAATCATATGACTATTAAAAGGTTGTCTGAAAATAAATAAACTGAGCAAAAGGCAAAGAAAAAAGCCTCATCACTGCATAACTGAAAACTAAGAAAGATGAAACCAAAAGAGCCTCAAGCACTAAGGAATTCCACAATAGGACTGGGTAAAACTTCAAAAGGGCTCTTTGATGAGATTCGTATAAAGTGCTCTTTTGAAGTTTCTTCTGAAAGTGAAGTGAAGTGAACTGAACTGATGCTGCCAGACAAGCCATCAGAGTGACACAAAATGTACCAATAAAGCAAATCAAGTCAGCTCCACACCTCAATAAGCAAACTGCATTGCGTCAATATGAAAATTCATTCACTGAGGTAAAGCACATCTGTGTTGTTCACCCTTACTTGCATCATGGGAATGGCCATGAAAAAGGCCCACTTCTGTGTGGATTTCCCGGTGAGCTTCAGAAGGGTAGAAAATCAGAGTGAAACCTCTATTTCTTTATAAATTATGCACATATCTATAAGAAGAGTTGGATTTCTAACCAATTCCAAATGGTTAGAACTTTCAAGGTTATAACCAGCCAGTTGAATTTACCCGAGGAGAAAGAATCATGCTATACATACCAGGAATGGTTTTGAAAAAATGTTCTGCTAAATTGGAGCTACCAAGTCTTGGGTGCAAAAATTCAGATAACTCTTTGCTGTCATATATTGGGTGCTTTCATCTCAAATCTGCTAGCCCTAGCTAGAGGTGTGCAGTACTCAGTACTCAGTTCCAAAGTGGGCAAAGGTGCTTTGGATCCAGCATGGGCACCCTTGTGGTACATGCTGGCATGTCTTTAAAGAAGTCATACCTTTTCTTGGGCTTACACGGTAGCTATTGGGTCTCAGGAAAATAACACTTTGAATTAAGGAGGCATTATAGATGTGGTAACAGTATGCAACACATGCTAATTAATTAATTTGTATTAATGCCTTAATACAAATGCACATTTTCCTGAGCCTGCACAGTACTAACGTGTGATACCAAGGAAAAGATGTGGCTCTTTGAAAGAGCTACCAACAAGTACAATGAAGTGCCCATGCCAGATCTGGAGCATCTTTGCTCTCTTTGGATGCAAATACTGTACTACTCTACTTTAAGCCTTCTAGCTCAAACATTAGATTCATATTAAAATTACAAACTTTTATATGCATTGTTTTTCCAAAATAATTTGCATAGTGATAGGACAACACACGCATAACCACACTTACTGGGTCAAAAAGTCTCAATTATTATTATTGCAGGAAAACTCATCAGATGAAATGATGCTAGCCCAATCTCTCAAATCACCACACTAAAATGTGAGAAATATAATATGAGTGTTGAATCTTGACCCTAAACCAGGGCCGGACTGAATTATAGAATAATGATACTATAACCGTTTCAGCAGAGATGTAGGGCTCTTCCACACTACTGAGCTGTAGTGCTCTCTATTCATCTTTAAATGAGTTGAATGTCAGAAGCATGACATTTACTGTCTCTGTGTTGATTCCTATTCTGCCATGGTTGCCTCTATTCCTGGTCACTGCCAGTCACTTGAATATTCTCCAAGATAATGCAGGACAAAGATTTTATATACTTATAGAGGCTTCTCTTGGATGTGTAAGGGAGAAATACTACTGCAAAGTGGATAAGGACAATTTAAGCCTCATGAGCTGGAATGAGATGAAGAAAAAAATCGTGGGGACTTAGTAGAAAAAAGAGGTTGCCAAACACATCAGCCATGTTTATATTGTGCTCAAGTGCAAGTGGATATATTTTTTAAAAAATAGCTACATAATGATGATTGCACTTACAGTGATAGATATAGAGATGATAGATTTAGATTTAGATTTAGATTTAGATTTAGATTTAGATTTAGATTTAGATTTAGATTTAGATTTAGATTTAGATTTAGATTTAGATTTAGATTTAGATTTAGATTTAGATTTAGATTTAGATTTAGATTAGCATAACTCCCTATACTTGCTGTGCCAAATCAAAAGTATAAAACAAATATTGCCTTAGGAAAAAGAAAGAAAGAAAGAAAGAAAGAAGGAAAGAAAGAAAGAAAGAAAGAAAGAAAGAAAGAAAGAAAGAAAGAAAGAAAGAAAGAAAGAGAAAGAAAGAAAGAAGGAAGGAAGGAAGGAAGGAAGGAAGGAAGGAAGGAAGGAAGGAAGGAAGGAAGGAAGGAAGGAAAACAAACAAACACCATATACCATATATTTCAAGATCTTGATGACTGACAATGCTCTAGGAGTACACATAAGGTAAGAACAATTTTACAGGGTTGGGTTTTTCCAGTACATAAATCTTCTGGATGACTGGACATTAATAAAGATACTGTGTTTCAATAAACTGATCAACTTCTTTCCAAGCTCTTTATGAAAGAAAAATGCCAGAATGTTGTAGGGGTGGGCAAGAAGAATGAAAAGGAGGGACGCTGCTTTTGACTGATGATTCTAACTTCTAACTTGCACAAAATTTTTGTCAGCCTATATAAAAGAAATTACCAGAAATGTTGCTCCTGTTTTCACAACGTTTTGTGGTTGTAAATCTCTGGCAGTAGCACTGCTATACACCTTCAAGGAATATGTAAAGTAACATGTGATTTCCAAACTCTGGAAGAAGAGAAGCATCTCAATGAAAGTCAGCACTTGAATGTGATGGGTAAGGACAAATGTCCTATAGACCCTTTAGTTTTGCCTTCTAATGGGAGTACCAACCTCCTGGAAGACCAACAATCAATCTTCCACAATGTTGATATTCCCATGTCTGAAAAACAGCATGGGGGGGGGGGAGAAGGAGGAGGAAGAGGAGGAGAAGAAAGAAGAAACAGACTGTGCTATTGAAGTATACAATCCACTTGGTGGCAACCATAGCAAGAATGACCAGGATGTACAAAAAAGACTGTCCATATGGAAGGAAGGAGTTCTGCCAGGAGCCAAATGGAGCCTGACAGATTGCTCCAAACACTCTTGTTCCATGCAACTTAGAAGCATGGGAAGTCTTGTACCAGTATAGGATGGGGGAAAAAAGGCTTATTTTCTGCTAGAACATCTTACCCAATTTCAGCCTGTCTCCATGAGATGGAGGGTACATTTTGAGGACATGTCCTCAGCCAATAGTTGGTACAGCATGTTTTCACCATGTCAGTCAGGAAGTGCGAATAAGCCCAGTATTTCTACAAGCTGTATGATGTCTCCCAGTATGTTACTCCAGGGACAGCTGGGGATCCACTCTGCCAGTGTTCTCTTATTGCTTCACTTAAAACCATTGATATGCTTGAAACAAATAGTAATACACCTCTGGGGTGGAGGTGGGGTCCCCAGCTGAGTGGCTGGCCTGAGAATATTACAAGCGTGTTGGCCCTTATGGTGCCCCAATAACTACTCTAAAGCTGGTTTTGTTTTATTTTTCCAAACTGATTGAACAGGTAGCTGTGATTTATTTGAATGCTGACCATGCAGTAATGCAATATCGTCTGCTGCACAATGTAGCTTATTCATTATCTGATGAAACAAAACTGAAATAGAATGCAGTATATCACATTAACAGAGTGTGCACGCATTTGCCTACTTCCTGCTGAAATGTACAGCCGAGGTCAATTGACATGCCATTTGTCCATTTAGTTAAACTTTGCTCAATGGTCAGTCATGCCCTGGTCACCTCATACCTGGATTACTGCAACATGCTGTAGATGTAGATGTCCTTGAAGTCTATTTGGAAGCTACAGCTGATCCAGAATGCAGCACTGAGAGTAGTTATGGGCACACCTCACAACACTCATGTAAAATCACCACTACATGAGCTGAATTGATGGGGCTGGTCATCATCGCCAAACCCTTTCATGGCACAGGGTCTTGCTATTTGTGGGACTGCCTATTTTCAATTACTTCTGCCCATCCAATAACATCTGAACAATCATTCAAGCAATGCCATTCTGAATTATTATTTTTCTATTTCTATTTTTTATTAACCATTCTGAATCTCATGTTAAGCAGGCAAGCATATAAATTGAATGAATAAATGAATGAACAAGGAAACAAATGAACATTGAATTGGGTAAGATGGGGCAACAAGTAACTAATGGACACAAGACAAACAGTGTTGATAAATGTGAATTTCCTGAATGGCAGAGAGGATTTCTTTATTATTTTACACATCATATAGGACTTATTTGCTGTTTTCATTAATAAGCTTGAAGGAATAGCCAGCAGTCTAATGGTATTTGCATGTCATAGTAATTTATGAAGGCAGATATATCACATGAGGAGATCCACAGAGATTAGAAAGCAAGACACAAAATAAGAGCATGGGGTTATAGCTGTAAAACTGCAGATAACATGATGGCAAATAGACTTTGTCTTGACCTTCTGCACAGGGATAATTTTGCCTACCATGCACAGCTTGGAATCCTGATTTATAGCAGCAAGTTCAGTAATGCAGAAAACTGACTGGAAATGTTTGGAAAATAAGGCTAAACAACCATTTGCTATATAACTTATATTGTTTCAACCATTCTATGCCTTTTTTAATCTTATTACCAGCGTGTTCCCTACTTCTTTATTTAATGCACTTTTGGATAAATGGACTATTAAATACACATTTTCTTAAACCAATATATTATTATATAACTAATATAATTATTTAGCTATTCTCATTTAGTTCATTTTCTAATTAGATGTATTTATTTACAGATTTTTGTTCATTAAGCATGTTCTCTTTAAACAAAACACTTTGTAAATGGGACTTTTAGTTATCTAAACTAACTAAAGTTATCTAAACTTTCATTTCTTTTCAATAATAAATGACATTGTGTTTACGAGTGACATATATACTGGATACATCACACTCCTCAGTATATACTTTCTACATTATAAAAGATATATAATATACCTATCCACAATGAGATTATGATGGAATCTACTACTGTCTGAACTTCAGTTGCATATTTTCACTAGTTTTCAGCAATAAACTGAATGAATTAGGGATAAGTAGCATGTTTAGGTGGCAGTAGCTGAGATGAGAAACAAATTTTAGAAATGTGTTTGATAGTTATAATTACTCAATTTATAAGCCCTCAAATCACTTTAAAACCAGAAATGTTTTCAGCAGTATCTGTAATAATGTGCTTGCTCATTTCCTACAATTTGAGAAAATTCAGCACTTTAAACTTCAGCCCTTCATAACACAGACACTCAGTAAAATGAGTAAATGGTTGTTAAAATAAAACATTTATATTGAGCAATTAGAGAAAGTAATATTGCCCTTAGCGAAGGCACTATTTACTATTATAAGAAAGATTTGACATGTCAGCCAGTATAACTCTAATAGTAATAAAGCATTATTTCTGTAGTACTTTCATCTACTAATTATTATTATATAGTTATGCAAATTCTTCTTGACTTAAAATTTCTCAGCAATTTTTACACTTCTGGATTAAACCAGATTAGTAGATTATTACCCAGTGAAATGTATTCTTAATAGTGGTGGCAAGGGACCTATGAAAGTTAATGAAAAATTATTTGTTACAGTGGAAGTTTTGCTACATTATCAATTTATACATTTTAGAAACTACTGGGAAAAGTTTGTGTGTTATGAATCCGACAAGGAGGAAGTTATTCAAGAAACATTAATACTTAAAAGAACAGCTGACAATATGTGGGAAGATTCTAGTTCTGGCCTGAGTATGGCTGAATCAAAAGGCAAAAATCAGAAAGTGTTGTTATCTGAGATCAGCTGATCACAGCTGGCTGACCTCTATCTAGCATATAATAAAAGAACTAGAAAAAGTTAGTCCATGACAGTGAAAACTTGTGGTTGGTGACATCAGAAATGAAAACATAGGGCCCTTCCTCACACCTGCATTAATGTTATATATTTGTGTTATATTTCAGTCCTGGCATAAAATGCACTGCCTTGGTAGCTGAGCTCTATTTGGATTCAGCATAACCTGCTGGTGGGAAAAACAACCATCAATAATTCTCCTTAACATTTGGTGTGGTAGGAATGGATGAGTCTATGAAGTATCTGAGGTAACATGTTTAGCTACATTTTAAGCTGCCCAACAACAGGTTGGAGTCCCAGAGGTTATTTCTGAAAACTTGTCTAGTGGTCTTTTGAAATTCATGTCCCCATATATCCAGTTTCATCCCATGCCCTTCTTCTGAGTCTGGGGCATGTCATTCAGGCTATTTTAGGCACATTCTGAAAGAGCACTAGGCCTATATTCAAAGATTCCTAGCAGACAGGTTGCAGGCACAGAGGAGGAACTGCATGGACCAGAAGCATTGGGAGAGATCTCTTTACCTCAGCATCAGGCCTGACTCCACTGTGCCTATCATCTGTCAGTGTGTGTGTGTGTGTGTGTGTGTGTGTGTGTGTATGCATATCCCCTTCATAGCAGTTTTCTTGCTGCTGTTTGGACACTGATATGGACACTGATGATATGGACACTGTGGAACAGTAAAGTGAGGTAGGGTTTCACTACTGTAATTCACTCTGCTTTATTACATTCAGCAGCCACCAGTCTCCCACCACCTTCCATATTCACAAGGCAGAAGGTTTGAGTGGCCAGTGCAGTCCATTAATTAAGGCAATCTTACACATCTGCATTTACTGATTTACCCTGTGGCCCTATTCAACCTACTGATATAAAAATAAGTGCAGATTTGTGATACAGGTGGCAAAGAATGGAGATTTTACTGCACTTGCAATTGATGCTATTGCATCAATTTTTGGATAATTATTTGATTGCCTTTACCATTTATTCAGCCAACTAAGTTTTGGGATCTTACCCAAAATATTTTTGGGTATTTATTTGACTGCACCTTTGCCATCTATTCAGCCAACTAAGACCAATATTTCCAGAATGTGTTACTGTGCAACATTCTTGGATGCCAAACCTCATGCATCATCCTGGTTATTGAAGGAGGACATACTTGAAACACAGTAGTAGAATCCAGAATGTGTAGTATTACAATCAGGATACATGGTACATACTCATACTTCATGTCTGAAAGGGGCAAAAAGATGAAAAAATATGTTCCCTACTTCATAGCCCAACCTTCTCATCAACTTCCTGTCTCAAGGACCCCTTGGTGTCCATTTCCAGAGTGCAGTATGAATCAGACAGCCCCAAGTGACCAACATTTTTATGCTATGCATTGGAATCACCAGGTCTTCCATTTCCTATTTTGAAAGCGAACCTTTCACCCATTGTGCCAGTATACAACCTGCAATTGTCCCTTTGGTTCAATTTAGTTTGCAAGGAACAACATATAACATCCTAAAACTGCATGCCAGTTCTGTAACAGTCATCATTCCAAAATATGGCCTAAGGCTTTTGTGTGAAAGACAACATTTACATTATGCCACAAGGAAACACTGAGGAAGGGAACTAGGCCAGAGGTGCTCTCAAAATTTCTGGTAAGAAAAGGGATATCAAGCAGAACCTCGGCCATTACTCAGAGGATCTCGGACTACTGGCCCTCTGTAACAAAAAGTGTGAACCACCTCTGTCTTTATTTCTTCCACTCATTATTTATTTTGCTATATTGTAAAAGGAGCCACAAAAATAGGAAGATTTTTATAGACAGGATAGATACCCTGTCAGCACTTGATTTATCAGTTGTTTTGTATAAAAATAGTTGGGGATAATATTTCCAGGTTTGATAGGCAGTGGGAAAATATGTAAAAGTTCTTGAACTGAGATATCATAAGTGCACAAGAAGTATGGAAGAAAACAAAAATCAGCCCACTGAGAATGTATGATATTACAAGACATGACAAGAGTGACAGACACACCACATCAGGAGTCCACTAGTTTAGGGAAGAAAAAAAAGAGTCTAGGCAGGTTTCTGCCAAATGCTGATATGAAATTATCTTGTTTCTTTAAAATGATAAAAGTATTGAGTATACTGATAAATACACATATTTTGAGGCTTATAGAAATACCAGTTAAGATTTCTTTCAGATTTAGAGTTGCAATTGTTTAATTTTCATCCAGCAAGATAGAAGAGTACATAAATTTTAAACTGACATGGATATCCTGGTCTTTTCCACAAGCAGAGCCACATAAAAACTCCTGTTGGCAGAAGCAGTAGAAAACAAATAATGTGGTCAGTGGTGTCAGAATGAGCCACACACATCAGACTGTCTTTCATAGTTGAGACTGATCTGTGCAGTTTTTTTTAATGCAGGTCTAGTTTTTTGTTTTTTTCAAAAAAGACTAAGCCTGCATATATAAAGGAGCCCTTGTAAGACTTGATGAGTGCTTTAGGAAATGCCAGTCAGATGATATGTGGGGAAACACATTTATGGAAAGCTAACATGACTGTGGAAAGCAGAACCCAGTGACTAGAGGGAAGATGCTGTATGTGCAACAACCTAAAGTAACCAATAGGAAATGGGGAAATCCCAGTCCCAGCCTGGATCATCAACCACATAATCTATAAGCTTCTAGATTAGGTCCTCAGCAAAAGTTGCATTAGGACTTTGGAAAACACTACCTTAAATGTGGAATAGCTGAAGATGACTTTAAATTGTGTCAGGTACGGGCTGGGAATCAAGAAAGGCAACATCATGAGCATACATTTCATTTAGAAAATAGCCACAGAAGGATGAGGCCTAAGGATCCAGTTTAAGGGGTAAAAAAAAAAAAAGGAAAAGAATCACACAGCCTAGGTTAACTCAAAACAGAATAAGATGGGATGGATGACAGATCAAGGTGCTAGTTAAAAATATATCTCAAAGACTCAGTTGTCTTGCTAGACTTCATTAATCATACCTTCTTGATCCTAATAATCCTGTTATTTTAGCATTCAGAATCTTGATTTTCTTTTTTGATAATTCTGATTTATGTCTTATTTTTCTCCTTCACCCTTTTATGTGATCAGCTTGTTCACTGATTACCATGAGCTCCTTCTGACAGAAAAACTGTGATGGGAGCAATCAGCATTGCTGATATGCATCAAAGAACAAAAGCATGGTAATTTGCATTTTTTATAAAAAATGGTTTCATGGGCAATTTATATTTACAGAGAGGTGCAGAACAATGGATCCAAAACAATGGGTGAGCAGACCCTGTGAAAATAAGTGGCTACAGATTTTATATGAAGTTTCAGATCAGATTTATCACACTAATATAGAATGTAAAGTGTACTGGATTTTTTTTTCCTGATGAGCACATGTTTGAATATAAAAATTGAGGAAGCAGAAAATGTTTAGCTTTTCCTTACATTGTTTCCTAGTCCCACTCAGTTCTCTTGAACAAATTAGCCATGATTACCTTAAATCCATTATTTTCAAGCAGACTAAAGTGTGACTATTTTAATTTAGATAGAATTCATATATCTGGTAGGTCTATTAAATACATATATGAGGTATATGTATGAGGTATATGAGTTGTATATGTGTCAATGTGTGTGCGTATATGTTTATTTGGGAATTTGTGAAGTTATGTGTGTGTACATGCTCCTCAGCCGAGCAAATGTGATGCCTGAGGCCAGAAAGTTTCCTATTCTGACCCAAATCATTGTCTTTGCTTGCTCGCTTGCTTGCTTGTTTGAAGTATTTGGAGAATACCAAATAGTGAAACTCTGGACAGCATACAAGAAGTTAGAAAAAATTAAACCAGGTTGTTGTTGTTGTTGTTGTTGTTGTTGTTGTCATTATTACAACAGTTTCATTCTGTTCATACTGGAACAGATATGTGAGAATGGAAGCCATAATGTGTTCCTAAAAATGTCAGCACTAAGATAACAAAAGCATTATTGAGGTGTAAATGAGAAATTGGGTGAGAGAGAAAAAGCTTTTGCAGGAAAATTTGATCATTTGCCTTGCAGAGTAACATGTTTCATAGCAGGAGAAGGATGGAGGTGGGCAGCAATTATTTACAAAGACAGATAATTGCAGTCTTCTATTCAAACTGTGAATATTCCACCAGTCATCTTCTAGTCACCTTTCAATTTTTGAAGCCTTTTCATTTTTGTTTTGTATTTTTTAAATCCGCAATTGTCTTTGAAGGAATTTTTTGAAGGGACCTCTTTTCCCTTCAACCAATCCTTCCTTCCTTCCTCCCTCCCTTTTTTCCTTCTTTCTTTTTCTTTTTGTCTTTTGTCTCTTGAACAATTTTTAGTTCCATTCTGACTTGACAATTTATATCCACAAAGAAAAATAGGATATTATCAGAAACTAAAAGAGTAATCTTAAATCTGTATACAGTAGTACCTCTACTTACGAACGCCCCTACTTACGAATTTTTTGAGATATGACCAGCTCTGGCCCCAAAAATTTACCTCTACTTACGAACTTGCCTCTACTTACGAACAGGATCCGCGGCCATTTTCCCTGCTGCCACGCAGTCGCAGCTTCCTGTGGGCGAGATCACAGTAGCAAGGAGACGTTCGGTGAGGCTTGTGGTATGTTTTGTGGCGTTTGGAAGGTTTTTGTGGTGTTTGGAAGGTTTTTGAGGTTTAAAAATAAAATGCATATGTTTCAGAACTGTTTAGCCGTATTTACATTGAACCTTATGGGGAAATTTGCCTCGTGGTGTGACCAAATTTGGAGGCCGGAACGGATTAACCAGATTTACATTGAAGCTTATGGGAAATTTTACCTCGACTTGAGACCAACTCGAGTTGCAACCAGAGTCACGGAACGGATTAAGTTCATAACTAGAGGTACCACTGTACTACTAAAACTCTCATGCCTATAACCTTCAACTGGATGAAATGGTGTATCATAGGGCAACAATTGTTGAACTAAGGTATCTCAAATGGGCTAACTTACAGAATGTGTTCAAAATCCGGGACCCATTACTCCTGTGGGATTGAAATTTGGGACATATGTGGCAGCTTCAGCACTGCTGTGCTGCTGCGCTGCCATGGTCAACCCAAGTCATGTGATCTTCATGGACACATTCCTAACCTCTTCCCTGCCTCCCTCTATCCCCTGCATCCAATTGGCTGGCAGCAAGGCCCAACAATTGAGTTGTGATTAGCTGCTTTGGAAAGAGGAAGAATTTTGAAATCTCTTAATGGCTGTGGGCATTGAGGGAAGGATGAGGAAGAGATTTGGATGCCTGCTGGTGAGGTAGGGCTGGCTGGGGAGCACTGGTGGTTGATAGGTGACCCTTCTTCCTCCCTCAAGGGAGTGGGCCCTTGGGGACATGCTGGAATGCAGAGCAGGGGTGCAGTTTTCCTCATGGTCTGCAGCATCCTTTGTTCCATTTCCCCCCAGGAAAGTGGCAGGCAGTTCCACGGGTTAGTCAAGGAGGAGGAAGAGGGACTCTCCTGAGGGTCATGAGGGAAGGGCAAATTTATTTGTTTATTTATTATTTATTTATTTATTTATATATCAAAATTGCCACCACCCATCTCATTGAATGACTCTGGGCAGTTTACAGAAATCTAAAATCAATTGAAATTACAAATTCACAATAATAAATAAATAAATAAATAAATAAATAGATTCATGAATATGGCACAAGCCTATATTATATGAAAAAGAAAGAAAGAAAGAAAGAAAGAAAGAAAGAAAGAAAGAAAGAAAGAAAGAAAGAAAGAAAAGAGAGAGGGAGGGAGGGAGGGAGGGAGGGAGGGAGGGCGGGAGGGAGGGAGGTCCTGTGCCCAATCAGCTGGCTGCAAGGCCCAATGGCAAGTGGCAATTGGCTGCTTTGGAACTGAAGCTGAAATTTGAAATCTCTTAATGGCTGTGGCTCCCTTTTTTCCAGCTACCCCCAGCAAAGTGTCAGGCAGTTCCATGGCTCAGCTGAGGAGGAGGAGGAGGAGGAGGAGGAGGAGGAGGAGGAGGAGGAGGAGGAGGCGGCTTCATGGGGGTCTCCTGAGGGTTGTGAGGGGAGGACAAATGTTGCAAGCCTATATTATATGGAGGGAGGGAGGGAGGGAGCCCCGGACATTAAGAGATAAAGTAGTCTGACAAGTTTATTGGATCCAACTGAATATAATCTAAGATTTAGGAAAAAAGTATATTTTTATGTAGTTACAGTAGTATGAAAATATTGACAGTTTCTTAACAGAAATAACTAGACTAGCTGCATGTTATTTGGTTGATATATATTGTCTTTTCAAATGATCTAAACTTTCAGAATTTACTTATAATGCCAAAATTCTTAGGTTCCTTTTGGGGTAATATGATAATTAATAATGCTAGGTTAATACACATTATATTATTTACGTTAGACTCTAATGATCACAGATGATATTATTATCATCATCAATGATCTGAACAAATTTGTATTTTCTTGGCACAATTAGTTGTAAGCTGTTCATTTTCTTTGGTTAAAAACTGAAGGACATATCTGTGATAACTGGGTTGTCAACTAAGATTTTTGTCTTAGGAACAATTTATCATGTAAATAGTATCTGGTTTGTTTTATGGAAATCTTAAAAAAGCTTTCTGCATGATTGAGGTTTTTGTCATGTGACAAATGTATCTTATCTCTATAAAATGCTGAAAGGACACAAATGATAAAATTGCTATTTTAGCTTAGGATGCATATGGGTTACAGTGAAAAAATACATATGTATGTACCCCATGCTTTCAGAAGATGCGAAAAATATCAGTTAAGGTTTATTTTGACTACTGTGATTAATAATAATAATAATAATAATAATAATAATAATAAGAAGAAGAAGAAGAAGAAGAAGAAGAAGAAGAAGAAGAAGAAGAAAATAAACAAAATAATAATAATAATTATTATTATTTTGTTTATTTTCTTGCTAGACATTTTTATACTGAAAGCAGAAAGAAAAAGGAGAAAGAAGAGGAGCAGCAGAAGCAGCAGCCACCTTGTGATGGGGGCTTATGTGGTCCATTGCAATAATGGGATGCTACCTTGTCATACTGGTGGGGTTCATATGCCTCTAACTCCAGGAAGGGAACACATGCAAGGAAGATCTCAAATGAAGATTCAGACTAAATCCATCTCAAAATCCATTTGCAATGGTGAAAACTAGACAGCAATTTTCCATAAAGGAATGGCCATTGCCTGGGGCAACAAGGGCCAAATCTGAGGCTGTGGTTGCTGGTATCTGGTGACAAGTGGGCTACACCCCACAATTCATTCTGCTAGGTAACCATGGCAAGGAACCGCAAAATGATTGGAATCAAACAGAAGTGAAAATTTTTAACAAAACTGGAAAACAAGTTAATTATGGAACGTTATTATGAATCTACACCATCAGAATGAGGATTTCAAAGATAGATTATTTAAATTTGAAAACAAAAATTCCCAGGCTCAACTATTACAGAACAGAGGCTAGTGGATTAGTGCTGTGTTATTCTGAAAAGCAAGTTTTTTTTTTCGGCAACTGAGTTGGAAGCCACTGAGCAAATGGCAAACAATAATTGTGTGCTATCTGAACAAGTTGGCATTGCAGAGTCTTTGAATTGTTGACAAGTAACAGTGAATGAAATTATAGAAATTTTAGAAGAATGTAATTCTGATTTACAACTACTGTGTATAATTCAGGAAATATAAGCAGTATAATTAACCAACTGACTAATAGTATTAGCTGAGAAAACCAAAAATCAAATGAAAGAACTGAACAGAATACGATTATCACTAATAAAATAAAACAAACAAAAAAGAAAATATTTGGCTAATCATTACATCTCTAACATGGCAATCAATGCAATTCCAACAGAATTTATTAAAGAAACAAACCAATTTGCTTACTCCACTGCTTATTCTGTAAGAACAGAACTTGGAATTACAATAAGGAAGTCATTTATAAAGAGAAAGAGAAAGTGACTTCCAAATCAGCAGAGGAACAAGGCAAAGATGACCACTCTCTCTATCACTGAATTAGAAATACTGGTAGAAAAAGTCCAAGGTGATAAACAAATAACAGGCCTCAAAATTTGGGAAGAACAATATAAGCTTAAATATTATGCAGACGACATAGTATTAACTATCACAAAACAACAAAGGGAAATAAAACAGTTAATGAAAACAGTTCATAGTTTTTTAAAGAATACTCTGGATATAAAATGAATGTTTTATGTGCTGCTAAATATTTGTTAGAAGATTTTTAACACAAGGAGAAATCAGTTTTCTGTAGGAAGAATCTGGTTGTCAGATAGTTCCTTCAGTGAAATACCTTGGTTTACATCTGACAGGCAACATTCAAGAAATATAGCAAAATAATTATGTTAAATTATGGGAAGAGATAAAAAGATAACTTGAAAGGTGGACAAATTTAAAGTTATCTTGGCTAGGATCAATTGCAATCATCAAAATGAATGTACCACCCAAAATATTCCAAATGGTACCAATCAGAATTTCAGAGAGAACTTTACAAGAATGGCAACAAACTATCGGCAAATGTATATGGAATGGGAAAAGACTTAGACAAAGACAAAAAAAAAATCCTAGAAGATTTTTTTTAGTATAATTTTTATTAAGAACTTTAATTACAGTAGTAAAAACTAAAACAAACAAAACTTAGAGAAAGAGAATAGAATGGGGAAAAAAAAGAATAAAAAGTACAAGAAAGGAGAAAAAGAAGAAAAAAAAAGTAATATAATAAAGAAAAATAAAAGAAAGATATAAAGAAGTGACTTCCAACCTTCATCACAATAAGTATAACAAATTTTAATAATTCTTCATCCCCTAGAAGGTTACAAACAGACATTTCTTCATTCCATATCCTATCCCTTATCTATAAGTAAATCCATAAACAATCCTGTTTATGTTTTCAATCCTGGTTTCATCAAAAAGTCCATCAAGGGTTGCCAGAACTTTGTAAAATACATACATACATACATACATACATACATACATACATACATATATAAACCTTGATCAAGTAAGCCAACTTCATATTCCTTCCTTTTACTTCTAACAATCTTAATCTTTAATTCAATCAAACATTGTCATAGCATTTGATTTCTCTTCAATTCTTCTTTATCCCAATGTACAGATTACTTCAAGCCTGTTCTATAGATCCAATAAGAAAACATTTTCCAGGTCATTCTCTTGGTTTATCATTTGTATATCCCTTTTAATTTTTAAAACTTCAGCCAGTTTCTTTTGTATATCCAGTAAAGCATCCTTTTCTAAATCATTATCTTGGCCTGTCATTTCTGTACTTTCTCTGTCTTGTCAGATAAAATTTGTTCCACATCTGTGATTCCTTCATTAACATCTTTTAGGCATAGTCTATCAATAGAGTCAGACATCTTTACTGCCAGTGTTGATATTGTAGTTACTAATTTCTGGCTCCATTCGCTAAAGATAACCTTTAATATTTCTGATGTTATAAGGTTTTGCGTCATTTTGTAGGACCCAGTATTAACTGACATCAAGAACAGGCCCGTGTATTCCCCCCCCCCTTCTGCTTAGAATCTTTAGTGCCCTCTAGTGTCCAGTTTATAAAATCATCACCTATTTATCTTATGGCTTACAATAGCCAGGATAGCCTCTGTTTCCTATGACAAGTTGTTTATTTTTTATAGTTAATTCCAAAATCTTATAGTAAAAGTCAATATTCCAAATTTATCTGGACCCTTAATCCATTTATAACTTTCTTAAGTTAAAATCTTATTGCTGTTTATTTCAAATTCTTTAAGTTCTTAAGCTTATAATTAATTTTTATTTTGTTCAGAGATGAAGATAAACTCACCCAATGAAGACTTTTCAAACTTGACATTCCTGAGTTCTCTAACAGCTTAAGATGGTTAAAAGACAATTTACAAAAGTGATTAGAAAGTGAGGTTTGCAAACTTAGTGCCCTTTAAAAGGCTTTGCCATGGTTGTGAGCAAGATGCCTGATCCTGTCATCTCCCAGTGATCAAACCTACATAAAACCATTATCCTGCAGTGTCCTCATGAGGAGCAGCATCCACAGCACATGTGGCTGGTCTTCTGTTCTCTCCTTAGCTGTAGAGCTTCCAAGTAACCAGACAATTTGCCAGATCCTTGGTCTTTGCCACTTTTGTGGAGCCATCTTCAGTTCGCCATATCTCCCCAGAAGTCTCAAAAAAAAAACAACAAAAAAAAAAAATCCTAGAAGATTCGAGAAGGGTGGTCTTGGTCTTCCAGATTTTAAAGCAAGCTGTCTGGCATGGATATCAGAGTGCATAAAATCCCCAAATAGCAGAATGGCAATTTTGTAAGGAGCCAGTTTAGCCAATGGACTTCATAAGTATTTATGGTATAGATATACAAAGGAGGATAAAAATAAATAAAAGGATAAAAGGACACATTATTCAATTAAAAATATGATACAAGCATGGAATTCTACAAAGGGAATAATAAGTCCAACTATTTCACCTTTAGCTTCTCCCTCAAATACTTTTCATATTGGAGACAATTACAGCTACAAAAATGAAATTACGTATGCAGATATGGTTCACTTAAACTCTACAGATAGATTAAAAACACAGTAAAAACTATTCAGTAAAGGCGAGAAGATACCATGGTTGGTGTACTTACAAATTGCTGGAAACATAAAATCAGATCTTAAGAAGGAATGAGAGAGATTAAGAAAAAAGACAGAATTTGAAACACTGATACAAAATCAACACCATCTATTAGAGAGTATACATAATATAATATGTAATATATAAAAAGTATAACTTTTACTTAGCAGTTATAATACAACAATGGAAGTTATAATACAACAATGGAAGAATTATGAACTATACCTATAAAATTTATATCAAGTTATAACTTAAAGGAAAATTAGTACAAAATGTTATATAGTTGGTATACAACTCCATCAATAATACCTAAGATAGACAAATCATATAGTAATAAATGTTGGAAATGCCATGAAACAGAAGGAATGTTTTATCACACGTGGGGGACCTGTAAAAAAATCCAAAAGTACTGGAAAGATATACATAGTACAATGCAGAAAATTTTGGAATTTAAATTTGAAATGAAACTACAACTTTTCTTATTAGCTATAATATCAAAATAAATAAAAAAGTAAATAAGTAAGTAAATAAACAAGAACCATAATAATTTAATGAAATATATGCTTATAGCAGCAAGAATGAATTTTGCTTAACATTGGAAGAAAGATAAAGTCCTGACAATATGTGACTGAGAACTTTAACTTGGAGAATATGCAGCAATGGAAAAATTGACAATATATTTACACAAGAGAAGTCTAACCAGATTTAAGCAAGAATGGTTCCCATATATCATACATGGCAAATGTAATCACTTACAGTCTGGCTTCTAAGGGGATTTAAATATCTACAATACAGCAAATTAGTAGATGAACAAAGAGCAAGAAGTTAGAAACCCAATAGTTCATTTTCTTTCTTCTTTCCTTTTTTTTAAAAACTATACACACACACACACACATACAGCATAGTCTCGTTTAACCGACCTTCGCTTATCCGCATTCCATCTTATCCGACGCTGCTAAAAAAACATGCATAAATCGGCGACGAGAAAAGTGTGCTGCTTGTTTGCGAGCGTGAGTGTACTCTTTCTTGTTGCTCCTGATGGTGCGGCGCCACAACGCAAAAATCGATTGCAACAGGCACAGCGGATTGGGTTTTTTTTTTTTTTTACCGCACTCAATCGTTACTGTGTGTTATCCGACATTTTCGCTTATCCGACGTTCTGCCGGCCTGTTTATGTCAGATAAGCGAGACTCTACTGTATGTATGTATGTATGTGTGTGTGTGTGTGTGTGTGTGTACGTATATATGTATGTATGTATATATATATGTGTGTGTGTGTGTGTATCATTTTAATTTTTGTTAAATATGATCAGCTTATCTACAGTAATTCTTTCCTTTTATTAATATGTAAAACAAAGAAATATATACACATGCATAAATACATATATAGATACATTTACATATCAGTTATACAATAAAGACTTCAAATTTAAGCAATCAGCTCAAGACGAAAGCCTACATTATATAACAAACATTTTGAGGTAATCTGCAGCAGTTTCTTCTTTCTAATGTTATACTCAATATTGTATGAAAAATCAAATAATTTTATGCTTGTAATATTGATATTCTAAATTGCAATTAATATTTATAGAATATATTTTCTTTTTTCTCTATTTCCAATACTCAAAATTATCTAAACAGTAGAATGTTTATATATTTAATAAATACTGTACAAATATTATTGTACTGAAACAATATAATGTATCAAGATTTATAACAATATAATAAAAAGGAAAAAAGAAAAAGAAAAAGAAAAGAAAAGAAAGAAAGAAAGAAAGAAAGAAAGAAAGAAAGAAAGAAAGAAAGAAAGAGAAAAGCCAAAGTGATAAATTCACCTAGAACAGAAAGTCAAAAATCTTCAGACAGATTTGCTGTGAGAATACCATAGACAGTAAAGAAAACAAACTGATAGTTAATGAAACAAATCAACCCAGAGTTCTCACTCGAGGAATAAATGACCAGACTCAAATTATACTGCTTTGGACATATTATGTGAAGGTCTAGCTCTCTGGAGAAGGGTCTCATTCTAGGAAAGGTGGAAGAAAAGAGAAGAAGAGGATGACCAACAGCAAGGTGGATGTACTCAGTTACAGTGGCACTGAGTACACTGTTGTGAGTCCTGAAATAACAGGTTATGGATAGATCATTATAGAGAAAATCTACACTATCTATGTGGTCACTAGGAGCTGACGACAACTTGATGGCACATAATCAATTATTGTCACCATTACTTTTTGTGCTGTTAGTGACATCACTCTCAAGTACCTTGAACAAAATCAATGCAGATACCAAATCAGAAAATGAAGACCAAAATTAAACCATTTACTTTATTTGAAGGAACTAAAACTATATGTAAATCAAAAGCTGAAACGGAATGTCTGTTGGACACTGTTTAAACATTTAGTGAAGACATAGGAATGAAATTGGTCTAGTGGTTAAGGCACCAGGATAGAAAACAGGAGACTGTGAGTTCTAGTCCTGCCTTAGGCTTGAAAGCCAGCTGGGTGACTTTGGGCCGGTCATTCTGTCTCAGCCTGACTCACCTCATTGTTGTTGTCATGGAGAAAATAGAAGGAGGAAGAAGTATTAGGTATTTTCTCTGCCTTGAGTTATTTATAAAAATAATAAAGGCAGGATTTTAAAAAATCTAAAAATAAAAATCTAAATTTAATCTAAATTTAGCCTACACAAATATGCTACTTTGTAAATTAAAGATTGTAACATTATAGGAGGAGCTACACCTGATCCACTAAGAAAGATAGCAATTCTTAGGATTGATGAAAGCTTCTGATTTATTGCACTGCCAACTTTAGAAGGCTACTAATTCAAATTATATTAAATGAGTTCAGAGACATTTAAAATCTAAACTAAATGACAGAAATATTGTTAAAGCAATAAACACTTGGGCACTCCCTGTAATTAGATACCGCAGGGATAATTGACTGGAACAATCTTGATTGAAAAACAAAGAAACTAATGACCATACATCATGCACTTCACCCATGAAGTGACATTCACAGATTATATGTACCTAGAAATTAAAGTGGTAGAGGGCTGTTGCTCATAAAATAAACCGTGGAAGAAGCAAAACGTAACCTGAATGATATATCAGGAAAAGTAAAGAGCCTGTGTTTATGGAAGTTTATAAGGAAAGACAACAAAACATGACACACAAAGTAAGAGCACCCAGATAGCATCATTTCCAGGAACATTGCAAAGATGCATTTGCAAAATGCTCAGACAAACCTGACTTCAGCCATTAGATATTGATTGGCTTAGATTCTTAAGATTAAAATAAAGTTCAATTTTCTCTATACACACATATATATATTTTTCTGTAGAGTGTTGAAACATTCTTGCTCGTATCGCTATAAACCCATAAATGTGGTTCAGTGTGTGTAAAGCCATTTTAAGTATCTTATAGGAAAAATCCTTTACTGTACTGAAATTGGCCAATAAAAAGGCACCGTCATGATTTAACTGAGATGTTCATGATAATATTAAACTGAAATCAAACAATATAGCTTAGTTTTAAAGTAATTGAAACTGAAGTATGTATCTTGCCATTCCAGCTCCATTAACAATAGGACTAAATACTAGATTATTACTGGTAATACTTGGTTTCGAATGCCTGCTCATATGCTAGTTTCTAGATTCATTATATGTTAATCTCTTTAAAACCATACGTAAACATATTTCCTGATGCGTAGTTGAAATGAACTTTAACAGCACACCTTGAGAGCTTTGCAAAAAAATCATGATGTGATTGTAGTGTACAAAAAAAAAAAGTTTAGTGATGCAAGGCCTCAATATATGAAAATATGTCTATGGTTTCTAGAATGGGAGCCAGGATAAATTTGATTCTTCCCTTGAGGTTACCATAAAGTGGAGGATCAGTGATAGAGTTATGAGTTATTGTTGGATGAGCTAGCAGTGACAGTACTTCTGGCTTGAATTGGAAATAACGGTGAGCAAAGTCTGCTCAGGTAATTTAATGTTGATGCCTCCAGCTTTATTGAGAGCATCCTTTATCAGTATGATAGCATTTCCAGATAAAAGCACCTTAGTGTAAACCATTATCATAATTTTTGTACCTGTGCATTCTGAATAGACTGGTAAAGTGAAATATTTTTTTTTCATTAACTATCTGAAAAAACTGAATAAAAAGTCAAACTTACATACTTTTTAAAATTAAGAATGAAATGTATTATGCTTTCAGGAAGGAAAAAAAATGCATGGTGCAAAACCAATTGTTCATACTACAGAATTTTATATTAAAAATGTCCTATAATTCATTCTGAAAGGGAACCATAGTTAATTAAACTTGAAAGAAACAAAATGTAATCAGACATGTAAACAATGGAATTCCTTTGTTTCTATGATTGTTGCAGCTTATCTTTATTTCAAACATTTCTTATCTGATATCAGATCTGAACAGAAAAATGAAGATGCATGTGTGTGTATTCAGCCTTTCTGCATCAACATTAAGCAATACTTATTCAGAATGTTCTGCTGCTCTTTACAGAGCAGTTCAAAGTGAAATATTGATAATCATTTAATATTATTCAGCATTTAGACATTAATACAAAATCTCAAATTATTCATACATACACAGACACAGACACTAGCAAAAAATGCTTAGGATCATCCAACACCAATTAGAGACCTATATGGAAAGGGTGATGCAGACGTTCAAGCCACAAACTGGCTTTAAAAAGACCAAGGAACATAAGACATTATTGCTCATGCATGCTGCATAATTGAGAATGCCAAAGAATACCAAGAAGTCAATATGTGCTTCATTGATTATAGAAAGACCTTTGGTTGTGTTGATTATGTCATGCTGTGGAATGTGCTTAATAAAAATGGGGATCCCAGAATGTCTCATTGTCCTCATGCAAAACCTATACACAGGTCAGAATACCATGGACAGAATATGATGAAACAGACTGGCTCCAGATTTACAAATAAATGAGACAAGGCTGTACACTCTCCCTGTTTTTATTAAACTTTTAAGTGTGTATGTATGTATCTGTGTGTGTGTGTGTATGTATATATAGAGGGGGGGGGTAGCTTTATTGGAACAAGATGAGCCTGGTTTTAATACTGGAGGAAGAAATATAAAACCACTGCTATGTTGATGACACTGTTCCAATAACTGAAAATGCAAATGATCTGGAAGTTCTAGTAATGAAAGTCAAGGAGAACATCGAAAAAAATGGGACTAAAATTAAATGTGAAGAAGAGCAGACTAATAACAACAGTATGACAACCAGCTTTGAAACTAACAGTGAGGATACTGAAGTAGTGGATAGTTTCTGCCTATTAGGATCAATTATCTACAGTAAAGGAACTAGTAGTCAAGAAATACACCACAGGCTAGCACTTGGTAAAGTAGCAGTGAAGATGCCAGGATGTGCCTATACCTACAAAGGTCAGAATCCTGCAGGTAATGATTTTCCTTGTGGCACGCTATGGAAATAAAGTTGGACTTTGAAGAAGCAGGATAGAAAGACTATTGATGCTTTTAAACTTTGGTGTTAAAGAAAACTCCTGGAAATACCACAGGTAGTCAAGAAAACAAAAAAGCATAATCAAACAAATCAATCCAGAGTCCTCACTTGAGATACAAATGACCAGACTCAAATTATCATACTTCAGATAACATTATGCAGAAATCTAACTCTCTTCAGAAGCCTATAATCCTGGGAAAGGTAGAAGGGGGAAAAAAAAAGAGGCTGACCAGCAGCAAGATGGTTGGATTCAATTAAAGCAGCAATTGGTTCACAGTTGAAAGACTTGAAAGACCAGGTTAGGGGACATGATCCATCTATCTATATGGTTGTAAGAGTTGACACTGACTTGATAGATATTGAAATGCTATGAAAAACATGAAATTCTTAGAAAAGAACAGCAAGAAATGAACTGTTGTCCTTTTGTTCTGGTTTCATGAACTACTACAGTACATACAGGCAACTTGTCCTGCCCCTACAGTTGACTGATACCATCATAAATGACTGTACTTGTGCTACTGTGTTGAATATTTGGCAATAGTTATCCCTTTCTGTTTTCTCTCTCTCTCTCTCTCTTTGTAATAATTTTATTAAAGTTTACAAATACAAAGATAAAAGACTATACAAACTAAGAGAAATATAAAAAGTAAAGAAAAAGAAAAGTGCAATGAGAGATTAAAAAGATAAAAGGAAAAAAAATAGGAAAATATTCCCCCTTCATCCAGACAAGTATAAACAACTTCAATAACTTAACACCTTCTCCAGTATTTCAATAATAATTCATTATTATTTATTAAATAATTAAAAATATCTTCTTCCCATATCTCACTCTTAACAATAACCAAATTGTAAAAGCTCATAATTCAGTCCTATTCTGCAAAAGTCCAATAACAGCTACCAGGAGTAATAGCATACATACATACATACATACATACGTGTGTGTGTGTGTGTGTATTTGGATATATATATATATATATATATATATATATATATATATATAAGCTATGGTTTTTCCAGTAGTAATGTATGGCTGTGAGAGCTGGACCATAAAGAAGGCTGAGCGCCGAAGAATTGATGCCTTTGAACTGTGGTGCTGGAGAAGACTCTTAAGAGTCCCCTGGACTGCTAGGAGGTCAAACCAGTCAATCTTAAAGGAAATCAATCCTGATTGCTCATTGGAAGGACTGATAATGAAGCTCAAGCTCAGATACTTTGGTCACCTAATGCGAAGAGAGGAGTCTTTGGAAAAGACCCTGATGCTGGGAAAGATTGAAGGCAAAAGGAGAAGAGGACGGCAGAGGATGAGATGGTTAGATAGCATCACTGAAGCAATGAGCATGAAACTGAACAAACTCAGGGAGGCAGTGAAGGACAGGAAGACCTGGTGCAATATGGTTCATGGGGTCACGAAGAGTCGGACACGACTGAACAACTGAACAACAACAACAATATTCAAATAAATCCATTTTGTCTTCCAATTTATCACTTTCTCTGAGGAATAAAGCAAAAGAAATCTCTTCCCATTTATAAACAAATCTTCAAAGCCTCATCATTCAGTCCTGGTCAAGAAGAAATTCCATTAATATCTACCAGAAACCACAACATATATATTTTAAACCTGATCAGATAAATTCACTTTATAGTCCTTCCATCTACTTTTTAAAAGCTTGGTCTTTAATCCCATCAAGTAACATCCTACAAACTGATTTCTTATCATTTTCTCTTTGTCTCATCTCAGTCGCTCTTCTGATGTATTATTTATATATTTTATTTTAATTTATTATTTTAATTATTAAAACATGTGTTAGTTTCAATTGTAAATCCATTGTGGCATTTTTTTCCATATCACTCTCATAATCTGTCATTTTAAAATCTGTTTTCAAATCCACATCATCTTTTTCCTTATCACTCTTGTAGTCTGGCATTTTTTAAAAATCCATTTTCAAATTCACATTCGAGTCAGCCTCAGTCTTTATTTGTCCAGTAAAATCTGTTCCTCTTCTGTAGCCTCTCCTAGATCCATTTTTATAGTGGAGGACAATCTTGAAAATAATTTCAGGGAATATTGTTCCCAGACACCTTACTTTCTTCTATAGCCTGATAATATTGCTTCATTGTATTAATAGGTCTCTTCCCTTTTAATTGTAATCCTTAGTTCTCATGGGTTCCTTCTAGTCAACTTTCAAAGTCCCCTCTTACCATATGTTTATATTCCAATCAACAAAGCTTTCCCACTGGAAGATTTCTTACAGTTAATTTCAAAATCTTCATATATACTTTTATAAAATTTTAAACAACCTACAGGAAATATTCTTTCAAGTCTGTATGGCCTCTTAACTTTCCAAAATCAACATGATAGTCCCTCTTTTGTTGTTTTCCAATTTTTTTTTCTTTTTAATCCTTAAACTTATATAAAACTTCTTTCATCAAGGATAGAAGGAAACTCTTGCAGCATAATGAAACTTGCCCTTCAGAAGGATCCTAATATCCAAAAGATCAATAACAAGCAATTTCCTAAGGTAGTTAAGAGAGGAAGTGGGTGAACCCAGGGTCCATTGGAAGGTGCTGAGCCACCGCTTAGGCAGGATAATTTCACCCTGGCTCCCAGAGCTCTCAAAGCCTCCAGAGTTCACTATTTTGCAGTTTCTTCATGGGCGAACCTCTGTATGGAGCAAACTTGTGAGTGATCCTAGTCCTCTCCTTGATCCACAGACGTTCTGTTCCATTCACTGGCTCCTCTTTCTTCCACAGATGTTAGCTCCACTTTCATGGAGCCTTCTTCAGTCCACCATTGTTTCCCTGGAAGCCTTCTCCTTCTGTCTCTCAAATGTCTTGTTTCTTGTACAAAATAAAATGCATGGTTAAAAAAATTAGCTGCCTCCATCATCCTTTTCTGTTTCTTTCTTTCCAGCATACTTTATATCTATCTATATATTGTAAATTATATTGCAGTACAATTCTAATGTCCATATGAATAAATGAGTGAATGAATGAATTTTTTTGTGCTAATACAGTCTGCCTCTCCAATCACATAAGACTCTGAGTGGCATATAAACCTAGTTAAACAAACAAACAAAGATGGACACTACTTAGAACTGTATTTCAGTACTATATAGAACATATATCTATATAGATGAATTTATTCACTTATTTGTTTTTGTTTGCTTATTTAATTTGATTTAGATGCCACCTCACTCTAGATAAATCTGAATATAGTCGCACAGATATAGATCACAATAATTTAACATTAAAAAACTAGGAAGTTGGAATATGCCTTGCAAATCAGTTGTCAAGCAATTCTGAGTGGGAAGGCAAATCCTAAACATATGCTCAGGTTCTTGACCTGACTTGACTGACACAGATATGCATGAATAACCCAGTGACAGGCTCAGCAAAGCAGGCAGCACCAGGGAATTGCTATTGTCTCAGAGTGAAACTTCTAGGAACAGTCTGAAGCAAATACAAACATAAATGTGACTTTTATTTTCAGCTGAACTGAGTTAGGATCACAAAAGGTGGTCATATTTAGAAAGGGGTTTTAGCCAACATACAATATTGACCTAATACCAATTTATGTACTTTTCCTAACTGAGATTTGCAGCATCTTTATAGCAACACCTATGGTTTTGCATTGTTAATGTGATATAAAGTTGTCCTCACTCCTTTTATAGTAGATGGTTAGATGATGCTCAAAGGTATTGTAAATCGTTAGTGAGGAAATGTTCTATATTCCCTTTTATAGGATAAAATTTAGGAAAGAACAGTGTACTTTCACCTATTTAAGATCCCCATCTAAATACCATCCCTCAGGTTTCAATTAATAAATTTTAGGACTGTGTGTTGCACCTGTCCACTGAATGGATGGATAGAATGACTGAGTCAATCTAAAATGAACCAAATCTATGTTAATCAATGTACCCACATACTTGAAAGAAACATGAAGTTTCATGCCACAAGACTGATAATTATATTTTTTATTCAAGCAAAGCTCATTTATACCAAAACATATTGCTTGGAAAACTTAAAAACAAAAACCTTTCCAGAAGATTCTTCCAAAACATTCCCTATATTAAGGTATAATTATCTAGTTGTAATTGGCTCTCTAGGTATTGACCCTTCCCCCCCTCAATTAGCATTCATTATTTATGAACCAGACCAATTTTTTAAACCTCCATTTTAGAAGCTAATGTCACTGAATTTCCAATGAAATCTCACAATGTCTGACCTCTTGACTAATGTGTGATATAGATTCCATGTTCTGGTTATTACATATATGCTTTGTTACCTTGACCTTTTCTGCATATTGCTTCATGTGCCTTCATGTTGTCATTCTGAGCACGACAGAAGCATTCTTATTTATTTTATTTATTTATTTACAGGCTCAGACCAATAAAACATAAATACAGAATTTAAAATACAGAAACACCCACAAAACACAAGTATCACATTTAAAATACAAGACAAAAGCAAAACAAAACAAATCCTGAAACAATTAATAACACTTCAACATTTTGAAGTCTAGTGCTAAACCAGTGTTTCTTTCCATCACTTTTAGCACAGATAAAAGAAAAGTAAGCCTATGGTCTGCATGTAATGTATTCCATCAGTTTAGTCATGCCTCCTATTTATGTATTATATAACAGAGAAATATTAATAAATTAATTTGCTTATATTACACTGTGTATTTTGACCTTGAAAGAAACCAAAGCATTCAAGGGATGTTTATATTATTTTCTTTTCTTTCAGAACACTGTAAATCAACATATGATTTCTACACAGAAGCAAATATGAAGAGTGTAGAGATTGGATTTGCATCTGGCCACTGACATCATAGCATGATGATAGTTTTCTTACCTTTCAGCAACCAATAAAAGCCCAGGAAATCAGGATTTTTAATGCATGATATCCATAAATCATTACTGCGAATTATATGATCTGACTCCAATATATCCAGAGATCATCAGTTTAGAGAAGTGTATTTACCTCATCATCATTCATGAAGGAGGCTTTAAATTAACAAATTGAGGACAACTATAGTGAAAAGGGCTTTAGGCCTCACTAATGACAACTCCACATGAAGATCTTTGTACCAATTTAAGATCAGCTCTGGACTTGTCCAGTTTCCTGAGATCAGCTTGTTCGGGAGACTGAGTCAGTAGCAGTAACTGACTCTAGCAGTCACTTATCTGAAACTATGATTTAAAAAAAAAAAAAAAAGTGTTATCTGTTGCTTTGGGCAGCCTGTGTTCTTACTGGTGGGCATTCTCATCTCAATTCACCCCCTGCTGGCTGATATCAACAACATAGCTATAGCATGATGAAGATGTACTAGTGCCACCAGACGAAATGGAACTGAGAGCTTTCAGCCCTTTGAGATTGTGCCACTAAATGTAAATGGCCAATCTTTGATGGCACATTTTTAGGGTTTTCTGAGAGGTGGGCAGCATAAATGGAAAATTAGTTTATTAATTCTGAAGACTTCATATAAAAAAAAAATCCCAATTTTCAGGTACATATGGAAAACTGTTGAAAAATTTAGAAAAAATCCAGTCCTGTATGCTTTTTTGTTTTGTCCTATCTAACTACTTTTCTTTTAACTCACAATCCTTTCTTTTCCTTCTCTGTATAAATATTTGTACAAATACAAATATTTATTTGTAGGGTTGATCTTTGTGAATAACTTTAAACAAATAAATGCACATATTTTAGTCCATGGGGGGGGGGGACATGGAGTCTCTGAGGACTGCCCATGGGACTCTATGCTGTTCATAGATATGAATGTTTTGAGCAGAATGGTGAAAGGGCATAGCATAATAAATGTATTTTTGGCCTTGTGTAATAAATTAGGTATTTATTTAGGGTCTATGGATCCCAAATATCTGGTTACTATTTGGCCTACAGACTCAGAATGAAAAAAATCATGAGGATTATATTTCAAGCTTATATTACACAATGGGAAGTTGTGAACCAAGGACCATGTTTTATTTTATTTTTAAATCTAATTCATTGATTTGTGAGAATTATATATGTACAAAGTATATACTTAAACAATGTACAAGGTCAGTGAACCTTTTAAAGGAAAACTATTCTTCTAAGCTAAATAGGGTGATTACTAACAATATTACATATAATATAGCCTAAAGGCATCCATACTGAATATATTTTATTGTAAAAGTTTCTTTTTCTCCCATAATAAAGAGAAATCTTTAGTGGCTCATTATTAGGAAATTGTCATTAGGAGAAATATGAGTGTAATATTGTTAGGCTGATTCTAAACAAGGATGTTAAGCAGAAAATGAACAAAAACAAATTAAGCCATTAAAAAAGTTAAATAAAGCAGATGCTCAAATTGTCTGAGCCTTAAGTAAAATAACATGGAGAGGGCATTTGCTAATGATTAAATTATTTAAAAATTAGCACATTGTGAAGATTTATTAACATGCTTATGGTAGGGTATAAATTTTGAATCTGCATGTCATTAGTAAAGCTTAGTAGTTTTGGAAAAAAATAAAACTGAAGATTTCAAAGTAAGCTTTTATACTTTGACCATGCCTGTGCCACTGGCCCTGAGTATGGCTATACTCATTACTTACTTACATAAGTATCAATACTCGCTATCAATCACCTCTTTGCAAACAAAGAACCTATAAGTAGAGTTTGGAAATTGCTGGACAGCAGAGAGTGGGAGGTTTCTGGGGATCTTTCAGGATGAACCTGAGCAGATTTCTTCGATTTCCAGCTCAGGTCATTGAATTGGTAAATTATGTTTCCCATGAATCCTGATATTGATGAAAGCACACACTTAGAGCTTCCAGCACAGAACATAAAGAAGAACATGTAACTATGACAAGAACTACAAGACCTCTTATTATATTCAGTAACTGTTCACTCAATTTCCATTTATTCGCAAGGACATTTTTTGTTTAAGCAATGGGAATTATAAGAGAATAAGAAAGGGCAAATTGATCTCAGCAAGTTTATTCTTTGTCTATTATATGTTTTCTTGTTTTATTTCTTTTTTTTTAATTTACAATTTACATATTATCTCCAAGATATCGCTAAATTCATCCTCTGAAAATATCCAGGAACTTTAGGACTGACACTGAGATCTTGTAGCATAAAGTTGGATGTTTTTGTGAGTTTTTATTATTCACTTGGTAGATTACAGTGACAAATAAGATTGAAAATAAATGAAAATATACAAAAAGTGAGCCAAAATTTAATTAGAAATGCACACATGAAACAAATAATTCAGTGTTATAAATTCAGTCTTTCTGAATAATGTTTTAAAAAGCCCAGATGTATCAGATTATGACAACTGAGGAAAGGAACTCATTTTTTCTTTGTATATAAAGCAGGTTTATGTTTTAAAACACATCATTGTTTTTAAAATATATGTATTTTTAAAGAAAACCTATTGTTGATAAAATTGTGCTGGTGGGAATGGAAAAGAAGAAATGACTGGTAAATTGATACTTAGGAATATTTCTGCCTTATTCTTTTAAAATGCCTTATTCTTCCTTTTGGCACTTCTTTTATGGTTCTCATCAAATTGTTATTTCCTCACTTAAGTATTTTCCACAATCAGTTACTGCAGGCAGTGCATTATCAAACTCCTATAATGTGCCTTGGGTTGGGTTCAAGGTGTGAATTTTATGATAATATTCATTCTGAAATGCCACTGCCTAGGAGGTATAACTGTTATTATTTTAATATACTGTATACTTACTTAAAAATAAGAAAAATGTTTTAGAAGTGGAACAGGTTACATAAAATTCCATTTGTCTCAAGCAATAACTTTATTTGAAACACTTCATAATGCAATATTCCTTTCCTTTCCTTTCCTTTCCTTTCCTTTCCTTTCCTTTCCTTTCCTTTCCTTTCCTTTCCTTTCCTTTCCTTTCCTTTCCTTTCCTTTCCTTTCCTTTCCTTTCCTTCTTTCCTTTCCTTTCCTTTCCTTTCCTTTCCTTTCCTTTCCTTTCCTCTCAATATAATTATGACTTTATTGTGAAGGGTATGCATTTTGTATAATGTTAGGTAACAATATTCTGTCAAGAGATTCAGTTCTTATACAAAGAGATATCTGGAATTTTCCAAATTTACACTACTAGTGTTTCAGCAGTATACAGGCATGGGCAGCTTAATACATGATATTGCTTGAGGCAGGAAAAAAAACCAAACAAGAACAGTGGTAGAGTGTAGACTGTGGAATAACTTCCTGTTGCAGTTAAGGCTGCACCTTTCTTCTTACTATTTAGAAAGGGCACATCATGCTTAGCAAACTGTTAAAGTTGTCATATGCAAACTTAGAAGTTTTTATGTTTAAATAATGGTAATTGCATTAGTAGTGACCTATGTCCTTGAGAATGTATAGAAGTTCTGTTTATTTTTAAAAGGAAAAGGAAAATTCCACACAACAATCTCATAATCCAGTATTTACAGATGAAGTGTTGCAGGTTGTTTACCAGTTGTACAAACAGACTTTTGAAATGTATATCATAAATCTGGCGCTCAGCAAATAGAACAAAATCAATGTCTATGTGTTTCTTGGCTCAGTTCCAAAGATAACACAATATGACAAGGTTGTTAACCCTGTTGACACATTCTGAATAATGATAATTTTCATAGAAAGACCACAATAAAATTTTTCAGAACAGCTATGATGATAATATCTGTTAATTGCTCATTCTTGCCTGACCTCAGTGAATCACTTCTTGCTGACAGGAATGAAGTGGAAACATGACAAAATATCTCATTAACTAACTACAGAAAGTAAGATTTCTTCTGCTCCTTAACATACTTCAGAAGCCCTTGTCAACCTTTGGTCATTATTTTTATTCATACTTTTGTGAGCAAGACATTGATTTACAATATAAAATGTCCAATAATGTTTTGATAACATCTTTATAACATTTTCTAGAGGGTTGGAAGGAATCCAGCAGTTCTTGTTGCTTTATCATTGGCAAACAACACCAGATGTAGAACTGACTTGGGAATTGGTAAATTAATAGATTTGGGGGCTGGTTTCTCTAAAATATGCTCTGACTTATGTTGTTCTTGAATCTTGACTATTTTGACATTATCTCTAAGGGGAAAACCCATTGTCAGCAACCTCAGAACAGACTTACACGTTACTCCTAACTTGATTATATTAGAAGGTTGATACATCCTATAAATCTCACTCAAACAGAAGAAACTTACTAAGGAAGTTCTAGATCATAATAAAAAGTCACTGAGTCAGCTTTAAAAAGTGAGGAAGAAATGCAATGCATTTTTACATATACATACATTCACATATTTTCTATTGTGGATTTAACTCAAAATGTGCTCAACCTTTCCGTATATCAGATATATGGAAAATAATACTATTTTTATTCATACTTATATTTACAATATAAAATGCCCAATAATGTTTTGACAACATCTTTATAACAGGTGACAAAGATTCAGTTATGGTGTGTGTGTGTCTGTGTGTGTGTCTGTGTGTGTGTGTCTGTATCCTTATCTCCCCTTTCCAATTACATAATATAATATATGTCTTATTTATTTATTTATGCTATATTTGACATCAGTAGGAAAATGTGTATAATCTGTACAGATGCTAAATTGCTAAATATCCTGTATGCAATTTCATATATTGTAAATTAATTAGTTTTACTGTGCTCATAAAAGAGAAATCTTTTAAAATTCACATACTATTTTTTTTTCCTCAGCAGGACAAAAATTCTTATTATTTTTAGATGGTCATAAATAAATAAAGTGAAAAGGGATGGCCAAGCTGTAGACACTAAGGTCTTATCTACATATCCTGTTGCCCTGGTCGCACTTATGGATGATCTCTGGTGGGAGCGAGATGGTGAAGTGCCACCATCCTTGCTCTCTTTGATCTCTCAGCGGCTTTCAATACCATCAACTACAGTATCCTATTGGGATGACTCAGGAAATTGGGGGTGGGAGGCACAGTCTTGTGCTGCTTCACCTCCTTTCTTCAGGGCCAATCTCAAACATTGCTGATAGGGAGTGAGAGGTCCCATCCTCGGCTCCTCCTTTGTGGGGGGTGCCGCAGGATTCGGTTCTCTCTCCGCTCCTTTTCAACATCTACATGAAACCAGTGGGTGAGATCACCTGCCATCATGGGATGAGGTATCATCAGTATGCTGATGAAAGGCAATTATATATCTCCATCCAAGGTGAGGTAAGTGATGCCATGAACGCCCTTTCATGGTGCCTGGAGGCTGTAAGTGTCTGGATGGAGAACAACAAGCTTCAGCTGAACCCTGGTAAGATGGAGTGGCTGTGGATTAATGGCTCTTCTATATCTGGGACTTTGTTATCTTTGGTGCTGGATGGGGTAGCACTGCCCCAGACAGACCCAGTGCATAATCTGGGGGTCCTCCTGGACTCACGGCTCCTGCTCGAAGAGCAGGTGGCTACCGTGGCCAGGAGAGCCTTTGCACAACTTCGGGTTGTACATCAGTTATGCCCTTTCCTGGATCGGGATGCCCTTCGAACAGTCACTAATGCCCTTGTTATCTCCCAGATAGACTACTGCAATGTGCTCTACATGGGACTACCCTTGAAGAGTATCCAGAAGCTACAGCTGGTCCAGAATGCAGCTTCGCAGGCTATTTTTGGAGCCCCATGTAACGCTGTTGCTCTGCAAGCTGCATTGAGTACCAGTCTGCTTCCAGGTCAGATTCAAGGTATTGGTTATTACCTTTAAAGTCCTACATGGCATGGGACCAGGTTACCTAAGGGACCGTCTCTTCTCCATGACTTCAAACCGTCTCACTCAATCACACAGAGAGGGCATGCTTTGGACCCCCACAGTAAAAGAACTTCGATTAGTGGGGTCCAGAAGGCGGGCCTTCTCTGTGGTAGCCTCCACTCTCTGGAATATTCTGCCCCTGGAGGTGAGATTGGCCCCCTCACTCCTAGCCTTCTGGAGGGCTTTGAAGACCTGGTTCTGCCACTTGGCCTGGGGTGGGGAGGGAATACTTCAAGCATGGGGATGGCTAGCCCCATACAGGCCTGCTGTCTTCAGCCCCAGATCCTTCATCTTCTTGGACTCTCTTCCTCTTTTTTAGTATTTTTTTTATTTTTATTTTTTATGTATTTATATGTATTCATAGTTTTAATGTTTTGTGTGAACTACGCAGAGTCCACCATTGGGGGGAGATGGGCAGTTGAAAAATTTAATCAATCAATCAATCAATCAATCAATCATAAATACTGTAACAGCAACCCAAATGAAAATTGCCAGTGGAAGAGATTCCTGAATGACAATTTTCTGTAAGCTGTTATTGAAGTTTGGAGAATCAGATTGCTAGAAAAATGTTTATAACAAAAGAAAGATTATTCACACACACCTCAACCACTTGTAATTAATGCAACAATCTCACACCCTATATACAAACATTTATCTGATTTTTTTTCCCTCTTTTAGAGGAAAAACAACAATTACAACCATAGAAACATGTTGAAATATATTTATACTAGTCCAGGTCCAAAGCCAGGGAGTTCTTAGGCTTTTTGGCAATTTTAGAAAAGAGAGAGGTAAGTTCTATAAATGTATGCACGTGCACACATATGCACATACTTTCTTCATTTCATCACTGCTCAGTCACCCCTCAAAATGATATTTGCACAGTCAACTGAAAAAGTGGATAAAATAATGTAGTACTACAGCAAAGCTGTCCATTTTTATTATAAATAATGCACCTCACTTCATTTATCAATTCACTATGTAAACTTCAGTGGAGTCAAGAACAAATTAGAACTATCCCAAACTAGTTTACATATACTATATAATATATAACACTTTTTAAAGTATAATTTGCTATTATGAATGCAGATGTAAATGTCAAGATAATATATGACATATAATGCAGCATTATGTTCCTTCCATGATAGAGCTCTTAGCATTTATTTTCTGTAATTCTATTTTGCTAGAACAACTTTGAAGAGCAAATAATTTAATAAGTGTCTAAACAAGCATGCTTTATATAAATTGAGAAAATAATATCAAAAAGATGTTTAGCAGAAGTATTTAATCCCTCTTTAGCATACTTTTGTCACAATAGCTTTCTCTGTAAGAAACATCTTAGTTCTCAACAATTATTTTCTTACAACAAAACTTTTAATTTTTTTTTTTGTAATTACTAAACTTTTATTAAACCTTCAGAGAATGACAATGTGTTGATTAATTTCCTGCACAATCCTTAATATATTTGCATGAAATCAGCTCTGTGAATGTCACTTGGTTTCGAACTTCCTTCTATTACCAAATGCCTTGTTCACACTCATGGGCAAATTTACAGTTACATAACAGAAAGTAGTCATTATCTCATTAAAACAGTGTATTATGCTACAAAATGATATAGTAAAGATTAATTTCTACTTATCATACGAAGTTCTAACCTAATCAAGAAAAACATTCCAGAAGGGAGGGAGAGAAAAGGAGATGAAGGAATTATCATATGCCAAATAATGAAGCAAGATACTTCTGTAGAAATGGTGTAGCAAGAATTCACAGGCTAAGCATGACAGGGGATCTCCTGAGATTTAATAGTATAGTAATCAACTTGGCTATCTAAATATCTTGGTGAATTGAGCTATTTAAAATACCAAACAGGATTAAATATTTAAAAATAATTGGACTTTGGCTCAATGCAACCAATAGGTAGCTACATTATTATTAGGATCTCAGAATCCAACAAAATTTTGGTTGCAAATATAGGATTTGAAATCAGAGTCCAATGCTGAAATCTTCCATTAGATAGTAGTAATTCTAACTATTTTGGGGAAAAAAAGTGTACAAAGAGATATAGGCCCTTTGGAAAGACTGAAAATGTTAAATGTGTGTGTTAGTTGGTTGGTAGTTGTGTTTATCTCACACAGTTTAAGTGAGTATAGCACAGTTCCTAGTCTCTCAAATTTAAGACCAATGAGATTGAATTCCAAATCCAACTGCTACTCATTGGATATCCTACTCATGTCCCATATGTCCAAGAACAAAGGGTCACTCAATTTGTAGCTGCACAAATGCAGCTTTTAAATTGAAGTGGAAACCTATCCCCATCTGCCTCATGACTAGCAACTGGTCTTTCCATTCATAATGGCAATCATGAAGAAATGAATTTGGGTAAAATTTGGGTAAAAAAAGCATTGGACATTAAAAGAGACAAGTTGGTCCGGATATTGAAGAAAGGAATTCTGGCCCTGGAAACTTCAGTTGTAATGGGAGTGTTGGAGATGGAACAATATTTTGGTCTGGGGGACAAATGAAAGGAAATCTCAGGGCTTATCCTTATGATTCCTGGCTACTTTATTAAAAAAAAGTGAAATACAGCCTAAATATTAGTCAAGCCATGTTACCAAGTCACAATTAGATACTAGAACAAACGGCTCATGAAGTTGTCCAGGAGCTGCTTTAATATTTGTACTAAGGTAAATTACAGGAAATTGGCTAAACAAAAATCTCCATGGATTCCTTGATTACAGTAAAGATTAGGAAATCAGAAAAGTATTTGTACTTATCCAGAGTATCCAGATTTTGTATACTTCAGCAGAACAACCCCTTTTAATTTTAGTTATACAAGAAGTCATGCAGACTTTAGCAACAATAAAATAAAGAAGCTAATAAAGTCCTTTTCAGCTTTTGGCAGATATTAGAGACATGAAATTACTAAAAGGGCAATGCTTATAAGGAATTATTCTTCCCTTACTCCCTACCCACTCTCCCTCTTGCAAATGTAAACTTTGTTAAGATTTAATACTAATTCTGGCTATAGGGATAAAATTCCCATTGTGAAGAGATAGGACAACCATGTAGAAAATATCAGAATACAAATCTTATTGATGCTAATCATTTTTAATCCAATTAGATCTGGGAATCTTTTTGTGAACTTGGCTAGACAAAGACTCTGTGGTCCCTTATTGGTCAAATACACTATAAAACCCTCATCCTGAGCTTTTATTTCCATTTCTAGCTGATATCACTCAATGGGAAACTGTAAGCTGGGCAGCCACTTCTTAGCCTAGTCTCTCCTTAGCCCAGTCTCAGCCTTTACTTATTCCAGGAACCTCTTTGTACCTGTTAAGGTGTCCTTCTCACTTGGACTTGAGCCCAGCCAATTTGATCACAAAACAGTCTGAGGTCTATCAAGGTCCTTCACTAAGCTACAGTTACTAAGGATGATGCTGGGCCTCCCAGTAGCTAAATGCAGCTCTTCCAGCATGGTAGCTCCTTAGACCTCAGGCTTCCTGCATCCCTGGAGCAAACTCTGGTGAGTCAGGTTTCATATTCTGGAAGGGCCATCTGGATTTGTCTGATCGTCAGTGAACTGAACAGACAAATGAGTGAAATATCAATGCCTAGGAAGCCAAGGAGCATACTGGACACTTTAGAGCAGTTATTGGTAGGGACTAAATGCTAATGAAAATCCTTTTCATTCCTCCTTAAAACTTTGAAGCTCTATTTTTCGTGCTTTCATTTTTACTTCCCCAACAGATCACATCAATTCTTAGTCCAGATAAGAAATGTCACCATCTGGAATATCTAACAAGTGAGAAAATTAAATTAAGACAATTCACCTCAGATACTTTATAGCTTGAGGATTTCCACAGCAATTTGACAGAAAGTTCTGTCAGATGCCTTGTTGGTATATGGGATCAGGAAATGCAAGAACACTTAACTCTGGATGGGGTTCTAGCACTCCCCCAAAGGAGCAAGTTTATATTTTGGAAGTTTAGTACATAACTACTCCTGGATGTGCAGGTGGAGGCCATGACCAGGGATGTTTTCATCCAGATTCAACAGTTCCAGCCCTATCTGGTTCTTGTAACAATGATTAATCACCACCACAATGACTACTGCAATGCATTTTATATAGTGCAAACTTTGGAGACCATCTGTAAACTACAGTTGGTGTAGAACATAGCAGCACCAATATGAGCGGAATAATATTGGATGAGGTGGTCCTTAAAATAACCCCATGCCTAAATCCATAACATATTGGTCTTTAACTAATATTTTGAACTGGGCCTGAAAGCCTACTGACATCCAATATAATATCTAAAAAATAAGTGTTAAAATAAGTAGCTATTTTATAAAATAGTGAATTATACATGATTTAGAATAATATTTATATCTCATTAAATATTTACCAATTTATTTAAAAATTATTATTGTTTGATGAAACAGCATCAGGTTACTTTAGCTGGGTATATTTCAGAATGTTCATATCAACAGTATTTATTGCAAAGTACCACTATCATCAAAAAGAGAGCCAGTCTGGTGTGTTGGTTAAGGCACCAGACTAGAAACCAGGAGACAGTGAGTTCTAGTCCTACCTTAGGCATAAGGCCAGCTGGGTGACTTTAAGCCAGTCACTCTGTCTCAGCCCTAGGAAGGAGGCAATGGCAAACCACTTCCAAAATCTTGCCAAGAAAACTGCAGGAACTAGCCCAAGCAGTTGCCAGGAGTCAAAAACGGATTCAAAAACACAACCCCACACCCTCACACACCACTAGTATCAGTTTCAAGTGGACTTTCCTATATGATTCATTGATTGATTATGTGCCATCGTGTCATATTGAATCTTAATGACCACATAGATAGATCTTCTCCATGTTGATCTGTCCTCAATCTGGTCCTTCAGGTTTTCCAAAGGTATATTCATTACCACTGTTCACCCACCTTGCTGTTGGTCATCTTCTTCTTTTTTTTCATCCACATTTTCCAGTATTATAGAACTAGGTCTTCAAATAAAATGTCCAAGGTATGATCATTTGAGTTTGGTCATTTGTGCCCTGAGTGAAAATTTTGGGTTGATTTGTTCAATGGTCCATTTGCTTGTTTTCTTTCCTGTCCATGATATTCTAGGAGTCTTCTCCAATATCAAAGTTCATAAAGCATAAGTACTCTTTCTATCTTGCTTTTTCAATGCCTAACTTCCACTTCCATACAGTGTTACAAGGAAAACCATTGTGTTAACATACCAAGAATTATTGAAGAATCATCAAGGGGAATATCAAATTAAATAAAGAGAGCAACTAATTGCAGAAGGATATAGTTGTCAAGGGTTTTCCCAATTACAGCTATCAGAAAGATTTAAAATGGATACAAGACATATGGTATGGGTCAAAGACAAGAAAGACAAAATTTGAAGTGCAATTGTATATCAATGATAAACATATAATAACTAAATGTATGAACTTGTGTTGAAATTTGAAATGGAAGAACAAGTTAAAGAATTGTATGACAAAGTGGGCTACAATAATTATCTGGCAAAAAAATGCCTCTACGAAAATTTTAATAGCAACAGATGGGTGATTCTGTGTCAAAAACTATTTTTTCAATTATCCCTAGATCAGGAACTGCTTAATGACACAAACTACTATACACTATTGAGGGACTATTTATTTTTTAAAGATTTTAGACAGGATAGAGATCAGGTATTCAGGCTTAAGTTGGCCAGGTGGTATCGTCTTTTTAAAAATTGGCAAGGAAAGTCCTATTATTTACAGTATTCCATACCCCAGTCCCTGAGACAAGCTTTTACAGAACTTCATTTTCAAACAAT
Source organism: Python bivittatus (assembly GCF_059951505.1). NCBI lineage: Eukaryota > Metazoa > Chordata > Lepidosauria > Squamata > Pythonidae > Python > Python bivittatus. The sequence continues at coordinate 26,777,939 of NW_028277034.1, forward strand.
GCCAACAGCCTATTTAGATGGAAGATATAATGGGTTACCAACTACACACCATTTATGTATTTGTAATACCTCACAGGTGGAAGATCTGACTCATTATTTATTACATTGCAGATTATACCAAGAACCAAGATTTAGACTTATTATACCTTTGCTAAGTCAGTTGAATCAGACTAATCTAGAAAAAAAAATTTTTTTGTTGTCTGATGACAATGAATTTGTAACTAATCAAGTTACATTGTTCTCAATGGCTGAAAGAAAGATGTTGACAAATAGAGCAGCAAATACTGATATGCATTGCTGTAATTTTAAATGACTTTTACTAAAACCTAAGGTTGCAAATAAACGTATGGACAGAATAAAGTGGGCAAATAATTTTGGTTATAGTGTACAGATGGATCATTGGGAAAACATGGGGTCAAAAGGGTTGAGATTTACATTAAGTTATGATCTTAAAGAGAATGTTTATAAAAATGATGTATTGTTGGTACATGATGCCCTAGAAATTATCTAGAATGTATATAGACATTCCAAATATATGTTGGACATGTGAACAACATGAAGGGACATTCTATCATGCTTGGTGGATATGTAAAAAAGCTAAAAACATTTTAATTCAAATACACACATTGATACAGAGGATTTTAAAGATTAATATTCAACTGAAGCCAGAACATTTCCTTTTAGGACTGATGGATACACAGTTAGAAAAGAGTCCTGGAAGGTTATTTCAATATATGATTACTGTGACAAGATTATTATATGCACAAAGATGGAAAGATTCGGCACTACCCACCATGGAGGAACGGTTGCTAAAATTGACAGAACTTGCCAAGATGGCCAATCTGACTTCTTTGATTAGAGAAAGGTCATTATTGACATCTATGACTGGAAACCCCTTATGGACTTTTTGCCTAAAAAAGAAAATGATTTTGTGACTTACGGTTTTGATGATTAGAAAGAATAGGCTATAGAAAGAAGGGAATTATGATGCCACCTTAAACAGAGGGGTTTGATTAGAATTGCATGTATAAGTGCCAAGCGGAAGATTGGAAACCATTTTTTAAATATATATTGTGTTTTCTGTTCTTTTCATGTTTTCTGTTCTTTTTATTTTTTCTATCTCCTTTTTTCATTTGTCTCTTTTTTCCTTTAATTTCTTTTTTCCTCTTTCACACTTACTATATTTTTTTCTTTGGATATACTTCTTATTACATATGTAAAACTCTTTTAATTAAAACTATTGACCAAAAAAAAAAAAAAACCCACCAAGGAAAACTATTGCCTGCATGATTCTAATCTTTGTAGGCATACAACAAATCATGGCATCTGAATATCTATTTCAGGGACTTCTTTGCTACCCAACCAAGTACTAATATGCAGCATATTTCTTACATACTGGCTCCTTTATTGTTCATAATAGATCCTAAAAGGCAGAAACTACCAACCACTTCAATATCTTGCTTGTTATCTCTAAAACTGTTGCTATACCTGCTGTCATTAGTTTCGTCTTTTTTATATTTAATGTTAACACCATTGCTCCACTATGCTTCTTGACTTTCTTTACTAGAATTTGCAGATCATTTGCATTTTCAGCTACTGCTTCCATAAGAACTGAAACACAAATTTCTTAGTTATCTTCAATTATGCTTGTGAAATAACTCTATTATTAGATATAGATAAGAAAAGGTAATTGATATACAGGTAGTCCTCAGTTAATGACCACTTGTTCAGTGACTATTCAAAATTACAACAGTGCTGAACAATGGTACTTAAAACCAGTCCTGAAAGTTCCAGCTGTCCCAGCACCCCTGCAGTCACAAAAGGTCATTTGTGACCTTACCTGCTGGCTTTCCACAATAAGTCAATTGGGAATCCAGCAGGAAAGGTCACAAATCACCCCTGTAAGTTCTTGCTGCTCCTTCCACATTTTCTCCTGAGGACCCCAGCTATGGAGGGATCTCATACTCCATAGCATAACCCCATGTGCAGTACCCCCCCACCTGCACTCTGTGGCACACATCCACACATTGTCATTAAGCAAGGACTACCTGTACAGGTAACAACATCTTTCCCTTGGGTCTGTATACATTCCCTCATGCAGAAAAGGTACAGGTAGTCCTCCCTTAATGATGGTAATTCGAACTGGAATTTCAAGCAATGTGGTCATAAAGTGCGATATCATGTGATTGCATCACTTAGTAATCACAATCTCAGCAGTCCCCATTGCTGTAGTTAAATGAGGATCATGGGTTGTTAAGCTAGGACCTCACCTGACTGTGACTTGTGACTTCCTGTTGGCTTCCACAAGCAAATTCAATGGGGAAGCCAGCAGGAATTTTCAAGTCCCGGACAGCTTGCAAGCAGTCTGGTGGGCAGGTGAGTGGGGCAGGGTGGGGGCGTGCTGCAGTGAGTGCATGCAGGCTGGGGAGGATGTGCTGCTGTGCCATGCAAGGTCATGTGGGGGAGAGGGGTTGCTGCTGCACTACACAAGTGTGTGCAGGCTGGGGAGCGGGTGTTGTGGCACCACACCAGTGCGTATGAGTGGGGAAGGGGGTACTGCAGCCTGAGCAATGAGAACCCTGGGAAGTCATACTCCATAGCCAGAGGCAACCTTTCCTACTGGCTTTCTCATTGACTTTGCTTGTGGAAAGCTGGCAGGGAAGGTCGCAAATGGGGATCATGTAACTGTGGGACACTGCAACCATTGTAAGTGTTAGCCAGTTGCCAAGCATCTGGATCACAATCACATGACTGCAGAGGCACTGCAACAGCTGGAACTTCAAGGACCCGTTGTAAGTACCACTCATTCAGCACCGTCGCAACTTCAAATGTGTGCTAAAGAAGTGGTCATTAATCAAAGACTACCTGTTCTTTAAAAAATTAAAAAGTGATGACATCATATCAGATGATCATCTGCTCCAGCCTCCTCTTTTATACAACAGACATTTAGTTGCTTACTTGAAATTCACTAGTTAAGGATGAAGACCTTCCTTGCTGTTTCTCTCTAGCAAAACTGCAGCTAGTTCTTGTTAAAGACCTTTTTTTCTTTTTCTTTTTTCTTTTGCTGCTGCTCATTCCTATATAGGAATTAGTACAGAAACAAATGCATGAGGTATGCTGTATCAATTTGCACAGGAGTAAAAGAAACTGAGTCAAACTATTGTTCCATGCAACATCACGTTGTCCATGCTGGTAGTGAGTCTTGGGGGCTTAAACTGGACTTTTTTTGGAATTGTACTTTGAGATCCCAGGACCTGAACCTGGAACCTCTTTTTTTGCAAAACACATACTGTATCATGTACAAAGAGATAGGTGAATTTCAAAAAACTTCAGAAATTCAAAGTACCTGAGGGTAAAATAATGTAGAGAATTAAAGCACAGAAGACTAATTTCTTCTGCAAGTTCTGCAAGCAACTTATGAATGGACATTAAGAGCTATGCTCCCTGGGCTGTATGTGGGGGAAAAGGAAGAGTGGCTGCTTTTCTTTGTAAGATTGATACCCAAAGAAAATGTTCTTCAGGAACTGAGCTTCTCTGAAATATGACTGGTTGCTACTTCAGACATAGTTAAAATATATGACCAATAAAAACAGTGCTGTTTGATATTTGTGATAATATTCTATTCCTATTCAGAATCTTTTATTGAACTGAGTATAGCTTACAATATCACTGCTTTTTCCTTGCCTGTTATATAGTTTTCTTCTATAACTTTCAGGATTTTTTGTTTTGTTTTCAATGTTTTCTTTGGATGATCTCCAAAGATGAAGATATCAGATTCATAACCAGTTAATTAGAGAAACAAAAATAGCCACATTTTCAGTAATTCAGGCAAATGGAATATTTACAAATAACTTTCCTAGTATTGCCTTTATTTGAGTCTCATCCATTTATAACTACAGTATATTGGTACTTTTTGCTGAGATAGTTCTGAATGAAATCAGATAACTATAATTTATTCTATATTTTGTACTTGTGCTAAGAATATGATTCAATAGAAAGTGAACCATTAGTAAAATAAAACCAGTGTCCCGAGTTTTGGCCACCATTTGCCAGATATCACATGTCTTAGTGTCTTGGCAGAGGGTAGAAGAAATGACAATCAATGAATTAGTCATCCTGCTACTTTATGTACAATCTAATAAGGTATCATCCATTTTCCAAATGAAAAAGAAAATCAAGCCATTTATGCTTTTGCATAAATTGTGAATTTTTACAGCACTTGAAGCCAAGTTGATCCGTTCATATGATTTATTTTAAAAAAACGTTAAGGACTGTAATATGTAAAAGAATAATGTTTTATCAATAACTGTTGGAAAGAATAAAGAAGGCTTATATCAAAGTGCTTATATTAGGCACTGTAAACACAACATTTTTCACCAATTATTCATGCCAAAACTGATATTCAGATAAATAATATTAAGTGTAAACAGATAGATGTTAATATCCACAAAAGTAAGTAAGTAAGATGCTTTATGGAGTTGTTTTAAGCAACAGCAAAACATTTTGTGGATAATTAAGTTTGTTAAATTTATTTACCAACTAGTACAACTAAAATAATAATAATAATAATAATAATAATAATAATAATCATCATCATCCCCAAAAATCTCTCATGAGAAAGTTGAGTTGGAATATTCCTAGCATACATTATAGTGTAGTCTGTATTTGACATCAAATATATTTTATTAAAGTTGATTCAACTAAGTATTGATTAGCTATAAGAATACCTATAATTTTGTTCATCTTTCCAGGTGAATTTTTGATAGTAATTTTATTAAATATTACAATTAAAAAGATAAAAACTAATACAAACTAAAAAATTTAAAAGAATAAAAGAAAAAATAGAAAGTGCAGAAAAGAAAAAATAGAAAGAAAAATAGTAAAGAAAGAAAAGTAAGAATATAGAAAAGAAAAAGAAAAGAAATATATAAAGAAATTATTTCCCCCTTCATCACAAGTATAAACAATTTTAGTAACTTATCACCTTCTCTTAAAATAAATCAAATGATCTCTTCTTCCCATATCCTATCCTTACCTATAAACAAATCCTTAAAGCCTCATCACTTCAATCCTAATGTCAGCAAAAATCCATTGAGGATTACCAAAGATAACAACATATCTCTTTTAACCTTGATCAAATAAACCAACATCATATTCCTTTCTTTTACTTCTAACAGTCTTGATCATTAATGCCTTCAAATAATGTCCTAAACTTTTTTTCCCCATTTTTTCTTTGTCCCCTCTCACAAAATTCTTCGAGCATTAACAAGACTTTTTTGTAAATCCAATATAGGAAAGTTATCCAGGTCACTCTTTTAGTTTGTTATTTGTATATCCTTTTTAATTATTAAAACATCAGCCAGCTTCTTTTGTATGTTCAGTGTAGCATCTTTTTCTGTATCATTCTTGTAGCCTGTCATTTTTAAATCCACTTTCAGATCATTCTCAGATCTTATATATCTTGTCATATATAACTTGTTCCTCTTTCATAACATCTTTTAAACATAGTCTATCTATAGAGGCAGATGTTTTAAAAATTAACTTCTGAGTCCATTGTTCAAAAATATCCTTCAATATGTCCATTATTAAAATATTTTGTTTATTCTGTATTAGTAAGACAAAATTAAGTGTTCTTTTCCTTTAATTTTAATCTTTAGTTTCTTCTGGTTCTCTCTAGTGTCCAACCTTCAAAATCTCATCCTATCATTTTTTTTTTAAAGAGAATTCAAAACAAAAATGCTTTCCCACAGGAAGGATTCTTATGATTAATTCCAAAATCTTATTTCAAATCTACCTGGACCCTTAGTCCATTTGTAACTTTCCAAAATCAAAGTTCTAATCACCCTTTTACTGTTTATTCCAATTTTTTTTTTTAAGTCATTAAACTTGTATTTAAAACTTCGTTCAGTAAGAATTGAAGGAAGCTCAGCCAGTGCTGAAAAACTTGTTGATGTGAAGGTTCTTAATAGCTGAAAAACAGTTAACAAGCAATATCCAAAAGTGATTAGAAAAGGAAGTATGCAAACCCAGTGCCCTTTTTGAAGGTGCTGACTGCAGTTTCAGCAAGATGGTTATTCCCTTGTCTCCCAGAGCTCTAAACCCACCAAAGACCACTGTCTTTGAGTCTCCTCATGAAGAGCACCTGTATGGAGCACTTGTGCGAGATCTCAGATCCTCTCCTTGTCTGGAAAGGAATTACAAGATGCTGGTCTACTTGGTGGCTCTTCATTCTGCTATGGTCATTGGCTCTGCTTTTAGCAGAGCTATCTTCAGTTTGCCATTTCTTCCCCAGAAGTCCCATTTCCAGGTGAACTTTAATGATCATTTGCTTTTTCTCTCATTGCTACACAGTTATGGCTACTCTAGTAGCTTCAGAAACACAAAGAGAAAAGTACAGCCTCTAAAGTGAAACAAAGATGTCAAGTTTAAAATAAACAGAGGATAGAAAATGAAATGTCACTATTGTATGTCTATAAAAATAATAGCAACTCTATCAGAGAATTCCAGACTGAGAAAAAGAGAAAGATAGAGGAAGGAACCTACATGGTAGAACAAAGAAGGGTGACCATGGAATGTGATACAAGAGAATTAAACCAGCTCAATTAATTAATTAATTCAGACATGATTTATCTGAAATCCTAGTTTTTAAAACTGTTCCAAGAGTTTTGGATAAATCAATGGAAAGCAAGATTGTTAAATAAGGAATGAGGAAAAACAATGGAAATTGTGAGTTGAGCTTCAGAAGTCAGTATGTAACAGATTGGTTTAGAATTTCAGTGACAAGTATAAGACTAGATAAATATAATATGGTAGGAGAAGGGTAAAGGAATAGTATCTGAAAGTATATATTTAGATATTACAGTTAGAAGAAACAAAAGAGTGTTTAGGGCTTATACAGAGGACATCTAGCATTATCAATCACAAGACATTATGTAATAATTACATATTTTATGTCTTAAGAATTTTTCTCTGGATTTTTTTAAAAATGGAAAAATGTGGGGAATATGACAAAGTTACAACCTTACTGACTCCAACAAGTACACTTTATTAGCTATCCCTGAAAATTTACTGTGAGCAGATACTAACCTAGTATGCTGATAATCCTTTTGGCTTTTTAGTAGGCTAGTGGTCTCCGGACTCTTTCAAACACAGTGGAATTAATAATGATAGAATATTATTAGGAACTTGCATGAGAAGGTTCAAAACAAGTCCCAGCATCTTACTGAATACTAACCCATCCAAAGAGATAAAACACACATGGAAAAAAAGTAAGGAGGCTTTGAGAACAGAGACAAAGATAGGTAACTAATCAATTGGGACATCAATAATGTCAGCCCTTGAAGGTAAGCAAGGTCAAGAAACAGAAGCAATACAAATATCAAGAATGCTCTTCATTGTTATGCTCTTCTGTTAAGAATAACAGAATCTTGAAATCTTGTCAGAATTTCTCTCTGCCCCACCATAACAAACAAAATCAAAGCTACAGGTGTGTAAAAACCATTAGGACCAAGCTTCTTAGGGTTCATATAATCATGGTCCTAAGAATAAAAAAAATCACAGAGCTGGAAAAGGCTGAAGCTTTAAATTCAAGTATCTACAATAGTTAGATGTCAAGCTCTGCCTGAAGGTATCCAGTGAAAAGGAGAACACCATACTTCTGTACAATTGGTGCACTATGGTGTACCCACTCTTATTGATGGGATTTCTTCCCCTCAACATTCAACTAGATTCTTCTCCTTCTCCTTCTCCTTCTCCTTCTCCTTCTCCTTCTCCTTCTCCTTCTCCTTCTCCTTCTCCTTCTCCTTCTCCTTCTCCTTCTCCTTCTCCTTCTCCTTCTCCTTCTCCTTCTCCTTCTCCTTCTCCTGGATTCAGGCCAGGATTCAGATACAGACAAAAAGAAATAAAATTAAAGAAATGAATGTATATTTTTAAAATATAAGGAGAGAGGAAGATGCATAGAAGCACAGAACTGGGCAATATAGGTTGCTATATCTGAATAACGATCAGACAGGAGTAGTGACAAATAGAACTAGTGCCCTCTGCCACAGAATTTCTTCAGGATAGGATGGATAAAAGTCATCAGAGATTCTCTGTAGAAAGAATCTCAAAAGGTCTACTGAGTCACCTCCACAAGGACATATATGTTGGTGTATAGAAATATTTTTTGTAATGCTCCAGCATAAAGGCAGAAGGCAAAGTATTCAGCCTAGCCAACATGAAAACCAGGAAAAATTTCAGAATTGTGATGAGGGATAGGTAAGAATCTGCACATACCCATTTGGAAAATACCCACATGCTGTAACACTGAGCACCAGTCTTAATTTGATTTGAAAATCAGTGTCTCAAATACATTCCTTAAGAATAGTTCTGATATATATATATATTTTAATCTAATTAGCACAGTATCTCTAACAGGCATCCCAAGGAATCAAACTTGGCAAAACTTTTTTTTTTAAAAAAACAGGTTGTTTTAAAATAGTCTTGGTGGATTCCCAGACCCACTGGAAAGAAGTTAACTTTAGCTAAAGGTCAAAAAGATAGTATCAAGCTCTATCATCCATGAAGACCAAGCCAGTTTCCAAACATAAGGCAACATTCTTCATTCAGCTTGGAACTGCAAGGAAACTCTAATAACTTAGACTGAATGGCTTCAAGGATGGCAAGCTTTCTAAAGTACAGACCTGAATATTGTAGAGAAGCTAAGAAATTACTTTGGCTACAAAGACCTTGCAAACTGAAGGATTAAGGTAAGCTCCCTTTGATTGGAAAAATCTCAGGATAGCTGAAGAGCTATTCAGAGTGACACTTGTCAGATAAACAAATATTCTGTCTAGAACAGTGAAGTTTGTAACAAGCAATCCAGGGTATTTTTAAGTGGATACCTGCTTGATATCATTCTTATTAATTTATCAATTATTAATTGCATGTTTGGTCATGCAAATACTAAGTCTTTAATTTACTGATAGCTTATTACTAGTTTTTCCTCTGAGCAGAAAGAGGCACAATGCCTCGGCACCTTTCTCAGTTATCCTGGAGATGATTAGAGTTCAGTGTAAGATTCTGGTGCTTATTCTTGCTTATGAGGAATCAAGAATATGTGCCTTGTTTTTCATTCTATAATTACTCCTCTATTGATATGCTACTTCCTTGGTTTCCTGTGCTTCACTAAAGTCCAAGGAAAAGTAGCATGAAGTAATTATTCCTCTTTCTCCAGAGGTCCCTCCCTTTCAAAAAAATTCCAGGATGCATGAATAGCCAAAGAGATTGCTGTGTGATAGAAATATAATAAAAATATCAATAGTACCATCTGTCATATCACAACAATAAAGGCCCAAAACAGAATTTAAAAATTAAAAGGTTCCTTTTCTGTTCTGAGAAGAACAACACTTTTGGCACCATATTAATTACTAACTTACTAGTTGTTAGGATTACAGAAAATAAATCTGGAGTCACAAACTACTACCCAAAGGTCCATAAGTATTTTATTTATGTTAATTAGACTTTCAGGCTTTTCTTTGTGCAAGCCCTTCAAAACAGGCTTTCATTCCATTGATATGCAGAGGCAGAAATTCTAAATAGGCCATATCTTGACATGCATATAGAAGTCCTTAGTATGTACATTGTTTCTTTCACTACCCATCATAACAAGTAATAAACAGTCCTTTGGGGTGGGTGTCCAAAATAAATTTAAATCAATACATACAATTCACAAGATTTTGTTTTGCACAAAGGAACAGTATATGTACAGTTGATCTCAGCCAAAGGTCAAGCATCATAGTTTGGATTTTGTTTTCCTGTGAGCTGCACAGCAATCTTTTCTTGTGCCAATTTTAGGCAAAATATTAAATTTATTATCACATATTTCCGAATTAATTAAACTGCATGGAGATTTTATTTTTCCCTGATGAAACTTCTGTATGCACATGGTGAATATATCTATATCTGTCTGTCTAAAACCTGTTCTGAAGATATTTCCACATGGATAAGGGGATCTTTAAGTGTTAGAACACAATAATAGGACAAAACCATTTTAAGAGAAGATGTGGAGAACAACCCACAAATTCTTTCAAAAGTGAAACATCAACTAAGTAGCTGATGTATATCACTCATCAGCTACTTACTTGATACAAGAATATTCATTCTTCTTGGCTATTTCAATGATGGAATGTAAGAAAACAAATTCAAGACATACTTTAAACCCTTCACAGCATTACCAAGCCATTTTGTCTGACTTACATTCCAATCTGTCTGCATCCACAGTTGAACTGCTTTGGCTTATCAAAATTACTGTCTTCTCCAGATGGTTCTCTCATATGCTGTAGTAGCTAGGGGGTGAAACATAGCAGTGACCACTGTCAGGCTTAGCAATTTGCTGTGTTATAGAAATGTCTATCATGGGAACTTTTTCCCCTTCTATCTTCTTCCCCCCCCCCCCCCCTCATTTCTGTCCTGTCTCCTCTCTGACAGTTCTGTTGTCATGCATGCTGTGGGAAGATTTCCATTTTCTGCTTCTTTTTCATCGCTGTCAATGTTGTCACATTTGAAGATCAGGAGCTTGGTAACCATATTTTCTATGGTAGTTTTACTTAAGTGAGCTCTCTTTTTGCAGGTGTGAAAGAATTTATCTCAATTATTCCCCTTTTATAACATTTCTAAGAATGGAAATGCTTTGTTCTTTTTGAACTTATATATTTGTTTCCTTAAATCTGAATACACTTGATATACTATAGTAGGATTTATGTGACTTTTTGGAACTTCAGGTTTCTTAATTTGTTGTTTTGGACTCAGTATAATACTTATTTCCATCTGTATTCTTATTCCATTCCTTATTTAAAAGTACAGTATGTGGTGAGGGAGAGGCATAATTCAGTGTTTTCTATTATAAAAACTAGAATGTTTATTTGATACCATTCACTTTAATTGCAAAGTTACAAATCACAATGACTTGGAAAGAAGGATAGAAAAGACGTATGTTCAGAAAGATGGAGAAATTGCATATGCCTCTTTTCAAGACATATGCATTTATATTTTTGTTATGCTGAGCATACAAGAGTAAAATATCAACTCTTGTTTATGTAAGACAAATATTCTTTTATAGACTATCTTTCTGTTCCTGCATTGATTATCACTCTTGTTATGTAATCCAACACTATTCTGTGGCCTAATTCCATCACACTTCTTTTTATTTAATAATAAATTAAAATTTTAATAATTTTAATTTACTTTTGGGATTTCTTCTGCCTTATATTCTAGTCTTATCTTAACATGAACTACTACAGAGTTGTTGTGGTTTTGTTTTTATTTTTGTTTTCATACTTGCCAGTGAGCATTTCCATATTATTTTGTTATTCAAATATTTGGGTATCCATGAGGAAACAATGAAATTTAAATTTTGAATACAGATCCAACAGATTGCTCTTTTTTTCTTATATGATTTGCCCTATTCACCTAGCATCACTTGTAGAAATGAACTTTGGAGAAAGAATACATGTGTCAAGTCCACAATGTCCAACTCCCAGTTCTGAAGCATTCTCACGCAACCAGGCTTGGTTCAGAAAAATACTTCTTTGTTATGTGGTACATGTAGCTTGTAAACAGAACATTGCTAAAACTAAAGCCTTGGGTAAACTTCCCTCTATTTATCTCCCCTACCCTTATTGCCTGGCATCTCGATTCTTCTCCACCTGGTGGTGACCTCTTTCCTTCCTCTCCCTCCTACCCGAGCTCCTTCCTGGTTCTTTGGGCCCCAGCTGCTTTGCCGGCAATCAAGCCAGTCTAAATTGCCAATATATGGTTAAGCTGCTTCCCAGCTCCCATTACAACCTTTAACAGGAACCTCCCCCTCCTTTTTTACAAGTGGCAGAAACAAATCAATCCAACTCCCAACAAATGCAATACAATGGAAAACAACAACAGTTGGGTGATGCAGGTTCTGACACCATGGTTCAGATCATATACTCTGTAAATGTGCCAACATTTGAAAGATCTGTATAACATAGTAAACCAATGTTTTCCATGGCATATGTATGATGCATGACCTATGTATCATGTTACAAAATCATGCATGGATAAAAGAACCATTCAAACTGCAAGATACTCCAGTGTCTTTTAATACAACAAAATATCAGAAGTTCACTGATATAGTTTCAGATTCTACATTTAAACTAATATTTATTACCACTTATTGAGTTTTGGTGTAGTAACAAAGGATATCTACAATTATCTGAAAAGACTGTTATTACATCTCCTTTTTTCAACTATATATCTGTTTTGAGCCCAGACAGATTTTTCATGTACTTCAACTAAATCAACATACTGCAACAGATTCAATGCAGAAGCAGATATAAGAATCCATCTGTTTTCTATTAAGGCAGACATTTAAAAAACTTGCAAAAATGTAAAACAATGCCACTTTTCTCACTATTTGATGTTGTTGTTTTGGAAAATATAGTTATTTTTCATTAAAATATGTTATTTATGTTAGCATGTAATGCACTCATAGTTGTTTTTAAATGAATTAATAAACATCTTAAACATTCCTCAGTTTTAATTTCTAATACAATAAGTATTGATAGATATAATCCACATCAACAAAAGTTCTCTTGGGTGCTCAATAATTTTGAAGAATGTAAAGGGATCCTAGACCAACAAGTTTGAGAACTGCTGTTCTATGCAATATTTCTCTTGTTACAAAAACTGAAATATATAGACAATACACATTGGGACAACTACTCCAGTCACCAGGTCCAGGGGAAACTAAGTCCAAATGACATTAATGGGTGAGATAGTGTGATGGAATGGAATTATGAAGACCAGGCTCAGGGAGATAAGCATTTTCTTAGCTTGCAGCAGGAGTGTGGGAACTACAAGAGGATGAGACTGGCACCTCCCTGAGGAATTCACACTATTGTGGCTGGCTGACTTGGGACCTGGGGTTTCAGTCTGGGAAGATTCTTGCTAGAGGTTGTAGCTAATAAACATAACTGAACTGATTTTATATTGTCTCTTGGAGTTCCTTGGACTAGGCCTGACATCAATCTTCCCAGACTGAAAGGGTGAATTTTTTTTGTACATATATACAATAGACTTTATCTATATCTATATCTATATCTATATCTATATCTATATCTATATCTATATCTATATCTATATCTATATCTATATCTATATCTATATCTATGGCTATATCTATGGCTATATCTATGGCTATGGCTATGTCTATGTCTATGTCTATGTCTATGTCTATGTCTATGTCTATGTCTATGTCTATGTCTATGCCTATGTCTATGTCTATGTCTTTATCTATGTCTTTATACATATATATCCTCTGAGCAGCATTCATTTATGAAACATGTACTGATAACGGTATATCTAATTTATAACCCCACCATATTATTACATGTCATCATGATTCAACAATATTCATGATCAGGTCAAAATTGATCATGGTAATAATTCACACGGGTACAAATAAAAAACAATCACTTCCTCTTTCTAGATGAACAGGACAAAATGTTTCCCACCTGGGAAACTGCTTACATACTAGAAGAAAAAGAAGTCCAAGAATATTCTTAAAAAATTCTATCAAAGATTGCCAAAGAAATAGAGTGAGAAAAATGTAGCCAGTAAAATGTAGGTTTATAAATGTGCAATATATGAAACGGGAAGGCTAATCTCATTACAACTGTAACATGTAATCAGGATATGACTCAGCAGTGTCTGCAGAAGTAGGAGGTTGTCAAGGGGTATGGAATCATAAAAGGAAGGTCATCTCATTTCAAAATTAATTTGTATGCTTGTTTATACAGGTGTCATGATAATACACTCTTTTTGTACATGTGCGCATTGTACTTCACAATCCATAAGGAGCGGAGAGGTTTCTGCAGATGCCCAGGCCTTTTTTACAAAAAGATGTGGACATTGGTCATTAGGCCTTCAGTTTCCATACAGAAGGGTAATGGAAAACAAAGCTCTTACCAACTGTTAAATAGAATATCCCAAAATGAAATGAAACCAGACACGCCAGATCTCAAACAAACAAACATAACATAACATTATGTTCTTATATAGGAGCAAGATGCTGAAACAAGGAACTGATAGCCCTGAGGAATAAGAGGAACCAAAGCACAAACAAAGATACAGCATCAAACTAAATCAGGGCATCAAACACAATGCAAGGTCACTGCTGCATCAAATTGACCAGGGAGACAGCTACATGTGGCCTGAGCATGTATTGTCTCATGACAGGCCAAACTGAAACAAATAAATGACTGAGTTTTGTAAGGTTTTTCCAACCTTAAAACCATTGCCAATTGACAATGTTCTTCAAAATTACATTACAAAAGGATAGTGTTAAATATCACCACCTGATATCCCAATAATCATTAGTTCCACTCTATGGTGCTAAAGAAATCTGCACACACACTTTCAGATGCAGGAATATATCCATTTACATACCACACATACGTGCATATAGTAAGTACAGGATTGACTGATAAGAATCATCAGTGCTGGGTCAAAAGTGGGAAAGTCTCATGATCTGTGCAAAGTACTTCATGGTTTCATATTGATGTGCAATTTGATTTTAGGAAGCTAAAATGTTAATTAAACATAAATATGTCTGGATCACCATTTGATCATATTTAAGAAATGAGTGTACCTCACCTCTTTCTATGTGAAAATATTCAGCAGAAAATGTTGATCTCAGGTCTAAGTTTTATATAATTAAAATTCACAAGTTGCTTATCAAGTTCTCACTTTGCTGCTTGTTATATGTTATTCACAGATCACTGTGTTTCTGTAGACAACTGTGTACAGCAACTGCTGCACTGATGCTTACAGGATTGTTCACTCTAGGTTGAAAGAACAGTAAGTCAAGAGTCCTTGTATATGGAAAAAAAAACTGAAATGACTTTTATCTCCCTAGACTTCAGAAACTTTTTGTTATTTGTATAAAACCCATAGCAGCTCAATTCCTGCTTGATCCTTTGCACATAATTAACATCATGGTATGTGCTATTATCAATCAGTACAAATCATAATTGGAACAGGGCCTCACAGATATATTTGGAGAACAGTTAAGAGATACAATAACAATTTCAAATATTTCAGTCAGGAATAATGATAAAATGAATTTGTGAATACATAGTGCTTAAACATCTCCAGATGTTAATAGCCAGCATGTTTCTTCAAATAGTATGCTTAAATATTGTTTAAATATGTTGCATCTTTGATTAATTTGTTAGTAATGTATATTGCAGACCAAGTTGCATTTTTATCAAAGTTATTCACTTGCATAGATTTTTAACTATACAGTAATGAAACTATCAATAATTCTTTTGCATCTGTATATTTTCCATTAATAATGTACTGTGTTGAGAGTGAGTTTGGTGTAGTAGTAAAGGCATCAAGCTACAAACCCGGAGACTGTGAGTTCTAGTCCCACTTTGGACATGAAGCCAGCTGGGTGACCCTTGGGCCAGTCACTCTCTCTCATCCTTAGGAAGAAAGCAACAGCAACCCACTTCCAAAAATCTTGCCAAGAAAGCTTCAGAAACTTGTCCAGACAGTCACCGGGAGTCAATGCTGACTCAAAGGCACAAGAGAAAAAAAAAGTTTGTTATGTAGAGTAAGTAAAGGAATGGATTTAAAAGAAAAGAAAAGTGTAAGAAAAAAAAGTACTCAAGAGTGGATGAAGTGCATCACATTTCAGATATCTTATTGCAGAGGTTTTGGTTATAAGTATGTTTAAATTTTGCCACAGTTTAAAAGTGGGCATAAAATGATTGCTTGGAGTTAAAACTTTCAGTTTGTTGGGGGGGAGGAGTTGTTTGTTTGTTTGCTTGCATTTGGGATAATGATGATGATGACAATGATTTTGAATGGTGAAAATGATGTAATATTATTATGGTGTTGAACTAGGACTGGAAAGATTCATTTCAAGCCCAAGTCCAAGTCTATCTTTACTTGTGGAAGCTCACAATCTTTCAGTCCAATCTATGTATTGGAGTTTCTGTGGGAAAAAAGTGGAAGAAAGAATGTAATGCATGCTGCTTTGAGTTCCTGGAAGAAAAGTGAATGTAAATTAAATTTGTAAATATAAAACAATAATAAATAATTTAGCTATGTCATATAATAATACAGACCCTTTAAATCCTCAATAGGTTGATATTTCTCATTTTAGGAACATAAAGCACTCATTTTGCTCCTCAGCCACCCTATCAAAAATCTTTAGAAGAGCTAAAAATGTTGCCTTGCCCTTCCAATTACATAATGATTCACTATTTGTATTTTCTGTGGCAGCTGGAGACTGATCAGGCCAGTTTATAAAGTTACCAACAACAAAAATGGAAAGTCAATGGAGAAGATGATTAAGAACTCTCTGTCTCATTTCTGTAATCCTGGAGACTTCGCATTGGATCTTTGGCCAACTCTAACTTCAGCCAAGCAACATCATTGCTGGCATCTATCAGTTCCTGGATGTATTGAACAGGGAAAGTAGTCAGAGCACTCTTTCAACCATAACTTCTTTGGCAAGTTGGGGGTTTGGAAGACTATTGTTCAAGGTATTCACAATGATATTTATGCTTTACAAGACTCAGCCCAAATTTAGGACCATTATATCTGGACTGCAAATATATTAATGACCATGAGATGGCAACAAAGAAATACAGAAAATGTTCTGATGTCATCTAATGGTTGTCCAGAATTTTGCAGCCCTAATATTGCAGCCATATTCAATAGAACCACCTATTGCACAGTTTACCCCACGTGCTTAGATCATCAATCGGAGACCTTTTGCATGTCCTGCTATAGTAATCTAATATCAATAGTTATCTCTGCTTTTTCTGTGGCAGGCCTTATACTGTGGAACAGTGTGTTATTGGCTTTGATGTTAGCAACCTCCTTGTTAGAATTTGGTAGGGACTTGAACTGTATCTCGTTTATTCAGGAGTTTTATTTTAAAGACTTTCCATACTATTTAGTTTTAATCAGTTCCCCTGTTATATTGAATTTTAAATTGATTTCTAGGTATTACAAGTGGTCTAGAAATACAAAATGAGAGTGGCCACATTTAATTTTTAATAAATAATCAAACAAACAACTACATTCTCTCTTTCTGACTATAGAAAATTGATCCATGGTATATTTCTGATAAAGTTCATTTTATTTTCCCTGGCTATTAAAATAGAAGAGGAGGAGGAGGAGGAGGAGGAGGAGGAGGAGGAGGAGGAGGAGGAGGAGGAGGAGGAGGAGGAATTCTTAATGTATTGTGAAATCCATTTTGAGAGGCTTCTACCTTCAAAACAAAATGCAGATAAATAAATGAGATGTAAATAAAGTCAGTTGAAACCATACATTCAGGTGAAATCCAGGATGAGTCCTAACTTAGTGGTCAAATTTTCAAGTGATGTCTTCAAATTTCAAACATGAATGCCATGATCTTTCTTTAAGGTATGCCTCCAACTTTCAATGATTGCATTGTGCATTGTAAGCTTGGTTCTTCCCCTTGTTTGAAAGGAATCCCTCCCAATCACTTAAGTAAGAGATATGACTAAATAACAAATAGAAAAAACTGCACCAGAGAGTGAAAAAATCCTTTCAGACTCTTTGGATTCTGCTGTCTATTGTGCTAAATGGAGCAGAAACATTGTACTGCAGAGATACAACACTAATGATGCATTCCTTTTTTTTTTTTTTTAATCTTTTGCCTAATTTGTGCAGTATTTTGTTTTATTTTCTAACAGCAGATGTTTTTACAGTTTTATGAGCCTCGACTTCAATAAGACAAAACAAATTTACACTAGGTCTATGTCTTTTTATTTGATATGGCATTTATTTATTTGCCTTAATGAGAGTTGTGAGCTTAATTGATAATAATCAAGAAAAAAAAAGTTGCAGAAGCCAGTGCAATCACAATTTTTAATTGCTAGAACTGTGGGCTTAAGGCATCTTTAGCATTTAAGTTAATGCTATGAGACTGGACATGAGAAATTTCCTTCCTTCCTTCCTTCCTTCCTTCCTTCCTTCCTTCCTTCCTTCCTTCCTTCCTTCCTTCCTTCCTTCCTTCCTTCCTTCCTCCCTTCCCTTCCCTTCCCTTCCCTTCCCTTCCCTTCCCTTCCCTTCCCTTCCCCACATTTTGAACCAGAATTGGGAAAATGAAATCTGTCAGCAAGAAAGCTGTGGGGGGGGGGGGCGCATTCCCATCACCACTACCTACTACTAATCTAAAGGCACGAACTCAACATTTTCAATATTTGACAAGGATATTTTCCCTGATTTTTGTTCTTTAAATTGGAAATAATCCTTTTTTTTTTTTTCCAAAAAAAAAAAAAAAAAGCCAGCCATGCTGATATTTGCTAAAAAAATGCAGGACAATGATTAGCAAACATTTATGATTTGTTTATTCCTAATAAAGTGTCCCTTGATATAGAAAATTAATGGCTTGGCCACTCTAGTATTAATTTCAATTCACAGAAATACTAGTTCAAACATTCTTCCATTTCATTTGCCAGAAAGATTCTGCCAATCCTTCATGATAGAGTGGTATGTACAATGAAATAGAACATAATGCACCAGAAAATAAAGAAATGTAAGTTATCAGAGTACACTAAGATTCAGTTGAAAGCAATATACCTCCATTAGGCTAGTTCTTAGTACATTATCGCAAGATGCCTTAACCTGCATCATTTTCTAGGCCTCTATGGTGTTGTTAAGAAACTTCTTCTTGACAGTTTCCTTTGATTTGTGAACACACTTTATATTTGTAATGCTCAGATTATTGAAGAAGCAATGCAGTAAGGAGACAAATTCAGAAAGGTAGTGTTCATAAAGTATAACAAGTTAAGTGCCAATATGGATGAATAATTCAGTCAGATTTCAGTGTTTATATGGGGTTACCCAAAACTATGTTGTGCCTCTTTATTTATACAATTTTTTTTAGAAATCTCTACAAGAATTTCCACTTTAGTATGACAATTTTTAAAATACATGTAATAAAATCCTTCCAAAATACTGATTTTTAAGTATACACTTATTATCAATGAAATGTATACTTATTTTATTATTTTTAAATAATTTTATTTTATGTTGCTGGATCTTCAAAAAGTGTGAAAGAATTGCCAATGGGTGGTGAATTGGGAATTGGATGGCATATAAATTTTAGAAATAATATATGCAATAATAATGTAGGTTAATAATAAAATAGTTGATAATAAAATTACTTAAAAAAATTAAAAACTAACCTTTTTTGAAAAGGGTTCTTTCTTTCTTCTTTCTTCTTTCTTCTTTCTTCTTTCTTCTTTCTTCTTTCTTCTTTCTTCTTTCTTCTTTCTTCTTTCTTCTTTCTTCTTTCTTCTTTCTTCTTTCTTCTTTCTTCTTTCTTCTTTCTTCCCAAAAGCCAGACTACTCAAAATAGAATACATTCTTATCAATAAGAAACCTTTTTACTACTACCTGGTGCATTAATTAATTAAATCAGTTAAAGATATGTACTCTGTAATAGAGGTTGTATGTTCAAAAACAAACCTGCTTCTCTAGCAAGGCAATACAGAAAATGGGATACAATCAAGCAAAACAGATATTGAAGCAACAGATTCTTGACACAAGATGATAGCGAGATATTGGTGTGACACTAAGGCAACATAAACCTTGGAGACTCACTTTTACTACTAAGCCAGCTGATTATTGCCAATCCTTATAAATCATAAGTCATTTGCCCTAGTGAGGTTTAATGCACTGCCCTCAGCAGTTATTAATGAGAAATACCATGCCATAAAACAGTGGTTATCAAATTTGGCAACTTTAACATGCGTGGAGTTCAACTCCAGAATTCCCCAGCTAGCATGCTGGCTGGGGAATTCTGGGAGTTGAAGACCACACATCTTAGGGTTGGCAAAGTTTTAAAAACACTGCCATAGAGGATATGCAACATGTTAAAAAACTGTACTGACATTTCTACAGAGACTTGTGTGATACACTAATTATGGTCCCACAAAATAACACCAGGCAGAAATGACTGCTATACTTTTTCTCCCCTTCCTTCCTGGCAAGCAATAAGAACACTGTTACTCACAATGTAGCCAAATTCTGTCTGCTTGCTCTGAGAACAAGGCAGCAAATATTGTCTGACACAACAGCATTAACTCCTTCCACATTCTTAATGTTAACTTTATCCCCCACTCTGACTTTTTCCACCTTGCTTTTTCCTTTTACTGTTGTTTTGATGGATTGTGGGGATTTATGTGTATAACACACACACACACACACACACACACACTGGTCTAAGACTGCAATAAAACTTATGCTGATATAGTGTTCCAACCTTCAGAAGAGAACCCAGCATTCATTTCCCATTTTTACTTCCTTGCAGCCTGTGAACTTTTAAAATCTGGCAACTAGCAATATCGAAGACCACAAAAGAAAGCGCGATGGAGGAATGACACAGACCTGTGTGGAAAAGGCTTTGGGTCAGATCTGGTATATGTTTAAACCTGTTGCTGAAGCAGCAGCAGCAGGAGTATTGATTGTCAGCAAGAGACTGATTCATCACGATTCCTCAAATGAGTAATATTGTTTTTCCTTTATTATTATTATTTTTAATGTAACTGTATCTATTCAGTGTAACTCTCAGGAACTTTATAGTCAGGTAAATGCTTTAAAAACAGAAAAAAAAAATTGAAGAAACAATATAATTATCTTTAAAGAGTAGTCAATTACTTTGTTTTTACTTGGTTCTCCCCTCACTCCCTGCCTGTGAAACAATAAACAAGACATGTTAAGATTTTCGTTTGTCTGAATTGAGTAAATATGGACTTAGGTTTTATTTTTGCACGCCAACACTCATGCTGCTTCTTTCCAAGTGAATAATTTTACAATAAAAAAGTGAGATTATTTGAACAAACTAAAGTTATTAAAATTAGGAAATATAATAACATGAAAAAGAACTAAATGTGTATTATGTATTTATCATTCCTCACTCTTTTTAAAAACATACACACATAGACATACATTTATTTTTAAATGCATTTTCCCTTTTTGTATGGAATGATTTATTTCATTTTTCTTAGTTCATGAAAAAAAAAAGGGCAAGAATGCTTCTGTTAGCTCCATGGCCATGGCCAATGGTGTTTCACAAAATTCTACTGTATGTCATATTTTGTACAATAGAAACTGATGGACGAGATAATCATCTCAAAGTTTTGAAGTGAGATTTCATGGATAAACTGATGACATTTAGGTTTGTTGCTCCTTGTCACTCCAAAGGAATAATGCCTAGTCTCAGGTTTCACTCAGTCCATTAACTGAACTCAAGGTCAGGTAGAAAGTCAAGTTTCTCTGATAATCTAGTTTTATTACAGATACTAGAAAAGCATAAATTACAGCAGAAAACCAGAAACTGACAGTTACATATTTTCCCAGTTATCTCTTTTTTCCTACCACTATGTCTAATGAGTTGAGAACTGATTGTTTCTCATGGGAGGTGGGGGGGGGGGGATTTGGCATCTCTGTATTGTTATTGTAATGAATTTGTCTTGTCACAAGGTTGTTTGTGTCTAACCATGCCCCTTCTACCCTTCACTCTCAAATGCCATAATTGGTATATATGTGTGTGGTGTGGAAAGCAAGGAATTCTAAAGGAAGTTTTACCTGGAAATACTCTTTGATCTTATTTACACATTAATATTTAGAGTGACATTTTGTTACCTGGCAATAGTTGTTAATTCTTTGGATATTTGAAAACTAGAAAGTTGCAAGACACCTACATAAAATTATCTTAAACCATCCAGAATTTTAAATTGATACAGATTGTGGAGCTATGCTGCTATCCAATAACCACAGTACAGCTGTAGTATGTTGAGGCTGAAGCCTTGTTTATAGTGCATTCTTGAAAAACAAGATACAAAGAACATGAATAGCATATATGGCTTTCCATTCCATTTCAGTGGTGAAGAAACATCCTGCAATATTTTCTGGGGTACAGATCACCATTAGAATTGAGGACACCACAACTTTTTTTCATTCAGCTTGTTCTCTGCTGCTTCAAGTGAAAACAGCAGCCACTATATTACCAATGTGGGCCCCAGGTGGCATTTCCCACAATGCTCAGAACTAATATCATTCCATGGCATTGAGTTTGTGTGTATGTATGCTAACAATAACAACAATAATAGAATGGTAGGATATTTTCAGAAAATATCTGAGTAATCTGCCTTTCTTAATTCATGAGAAAATAAATTCAAATTTAAAAGATATCAAAACTTTCTCAGAAAAAAAATGTCTGTTACATAAGTTCTAATGTTTCTTAAGAACTAATAGTATAAACTAGGAATCGGGCATTCATATTAATCTTTCTGCATTTATCTTATTGAGTTCATGTAAAATAAAAGTGAGGATGATTTGTGAAATTAAATTTAGTTAATTTCCATGTTACTGCAAGTAATCTGTTATCTGTGACAAAACTCAAGAGGCTCCTTTACAAGATCCCAAACTGACAGGACAAGGAGCCTGGCTAAACACCAGTAATGAAAAGAACTAATTTACACTAGGGTAGCAATTATAAAGCATTTAAAAATTGCATTAACACAATATTAACTTTTTATCACTTGGACAATTGTGAAACAAAGAAATTTGATGGCAGCATGATATCAGTGGGGGGTTTTGTTTGTTTTTTGTTTTGTTTTGGGTTTTTTTTTTTTTTGCTTAGGGAATGCTTTCTTTCTAAATCAGGCAGCTTATATTAACAAACTAATATCTTCTCAGTATGGTGGAAATTGAGTGAAAATTAATGAAGATAATAAGCTTTACTCATATTGTTTCATTACTGTCATAGCTGTATCTTCAATTGACTATATCTGGATTAGCCTCTCTTTCAGCCATGCTAGGAGACTGGATTACTCTTCTTGAATCCTGAACCAGAAGAGGATTTCCAATTTAGTGTCCCTGAGAAGAACATCTTAAGCTTAAAAAGGTTGTAGAACTGGAAGCTGAAAGTGCAGATGCAAAAAGCCAGACTTATAAAATGTATACTAGTTCCGTCAGTTTATAGGTATCATATTACCCATCCTAGAAGTATGTTGCACAATTCAATTGTATTCTGCATCTGAAACATAGGTGTATAGGAAAACCAGATATAGCAATTGGTTTACCTTGCTTGGCATTATTTAATGTGGCTAACAATGAATCTATATGATCTTGCCAGATTTTGTTTTCATGTTTCTTGCCATTTCATCAGTTTCAGAAGGAGTGCCAGAAATTGAACCCAGGACTTTATCTACATAGCAGATATGTGCAATCCAGTCATTGTAATAGAATTGCTTCAAGCTTAATCTAATAGACAAAGATAGGATGCAGGAAATGTGACTAAGAACTGAATTGCCTTTCATGAATGACCTGTTGGTTCCAGATTATACAATATGTGAAATAATGTGTCTATCAATTTTACTGCTAAAAACAAAGCAAAGTTTCACTTGTGCCACCTCTCAGATAAAATTGTGAAAACTGAGTGTCTATGTTGATAAGGAAAGTCAGCAGCATAAGTAATATACAATGTTAAGTGTTTAAGGCATACGTTGAATATTATGAGTTCAGAAGCATTGTTTAAGTTTTGTTTTTTCCAGGATGCCCTGAAATATCGTTGTCTCTGTTGGCATGGAAAAAAAAATATTCACCTAAGAAATGCCCTGCTTTATCCAGAATTGCCAGACAGTCTGCTTTGTTTTGCTAACTATACTTTGCTGTCATTCATACCTTTCTCATAATATGCCTGCCTTTCTTCACATCCTTATATTACTTTCCAGCTTTGATTTTTCTTTTCATGGTAATATCATACCATTTTTCCTCCAATTCTTTGCACAATAGCCTCCCAAAATCTTATCTTTCTCTATAAACAGTTTTAGAGTGAATGTTGTTTTGTAGCTCTCCAAGAAGGCTTCCAACTGATAGTTCTTGTCTTTCTCATTACATTTTTTTTTTTTAAATGTACACACACATTCATTTCACTTAAATTAAAACTGCTATGAACAAGTATGCTAGACATGAAACACACACACACATGCTAAGAGAGTATTATTAATAATTCAATTTCAATGGCCACCCATCTTATATAAGTGACTCCGGGCAGTTCACAACAGGTAAAAAACAATTCAATAAAAACAAGTTAAAAAATATTAAAACATTAAAAAAGCTATCCAGTATCAATTTAAAACATAAAATCATGATCAGTGGCAGAGTTCAACACAGTCCTTGTAAGAGCTCTCCTCATTGCCAGATCCCCAGGTACGGTAGCAGAGCCATGTCTTCAGGGTTCCTAAAGGCTGGGAGAGTCAGAACCAATCTAATGTTTGGGCGGATGATGTTCCTTAGAGTGGGCACCATGGCAGAAAAGGCTTTCTTCCTGTGTCCGGCTAATGACACTCTTTCGTACATGGGACCTGTAACATGCATCTCCTCCTGGTCCTGACGGGATGGGTTGATGTAACTGGGAAGAGGCAGTCCCTCTAACTCAATCTCTGCTTGTCCCATGTGCATTTTATTTATTTATTTATTTATTTATTTATTTATTTATTTATTCATTCATTCATTCATTCATTCATCCATCAAATTTATATCACAGCCCAACTTCCCCACAAGGAGGTACTCTGGATGGTTCACAACCAAGCAGTTAAAACCAGTAAAAACATAAATAGTACAGCATAAAATACAATGATTAAATATGATAAAATCCAAGCATGGTGGTATTGTTGCACCCTGGGACCAGATAATATTGGTCAGGCAGGATTAGGGAACCAGCCATCCTCAAGACTGACCATTCCCATCACCAGCCCATGCATAATAACAAAACCAGGTCTTCAGTCGTTTTCTGAAGTCTAAGAGGGAGGGGGCCAACCTCACTTCTGGGGAAGGGTGTTCCAAAGGGCAGGGGATGCTGCAGAGAAGGCTCGCCTCCTTGACCCCATCAGATGAAATTCTCTTGCAGACGGGGTCCATAGTATGCCCTCTCTGCATGACATTTACAAATGTGGACTTCATTTGTTTCCAAATTAGTTTTAAAAAGTCCTATTCAAATGTTTAGAAATCTTACATATGTAGAGGAGGAAGATCTCCACTTCAGTTCTGCTATCTTTGTCTCAACCTTCCCATAATAATGTGAATGGATGATTAAATTCACACTTTTTATCCAGTTAAACACAGGTATCATACTCTCCACAAATAAGAAGCGTGATTGTGCATTGTTGCTGATTGCATGAAATTCATTACCTCATGTTGTTAAAAAATCACAGTTTGTTTTCTGGCCTTTGTTATCAACATAGGGCACCTGATGAGCATGAGGTCAAGGCCAAAGTGCATATGTACATCTTTCTCCATCCTTATATTTTTAAATCAGTTAATAGACTAGCATTGACAATATAAATGGTAACATCCAACCATGAAACCATTTTAGGTCTGGGATTGATTAACATTATGTTTGAAGCTTGATGTCATTTTATAAACTTGCCTTTCCAGTGCACATAATCATATTATGATTTTGTGTTTTTGTACAATGATAGTAAGAATGGTGGAATTGTACAGTGGAGTGGAACATAGTGAAAGTTTGGTGTTTTCAAATGAAATGCCAAAATCTCATGAGAACCACTAAAAGCTTGTGAGATATTATGAAATCTTGTGAGATAATGCATACATACTCTTTTCTCCACAGGGACTTCTTGAAGAACTGATGTGTATCTCAGTACCCTTGAGCATTGTGCTTCTCATTTCCGTTCAAGATTGTATTGTAGCTTCATCTGCCTGAGTCTGCTGGCAGATTTTCTAGAGGATAATCAATGTGATATACATGGCCTTAATGATTTTATTCAGTCAGCCAGTCAGTCATTACAATATTTCTATACTGCTGACTTCACATGGACTCCTGGCAGTTTACAAGTAGCTTATGAACAAGATTATTCTCAGAGTAGAAAAGAAATTAAATATACAACTAAATATTCATCAGTTAAAAGCATTGCAATTATTCTTAAAGATATCACACAAATTATGATTTGGTGAGCCAACCGTGCATATTATCTGACTTTGTGATGAACACTACCAGACAGGCTGACAAATCAAGAAAAGTGCAAAGCACTGCAAATATGAAGATTGTTCATGGCCATGTTTTTTGGTTACTATGTAAGTAAATTAAGATCCCATGTCCTACCCACAGAATCCTTCATAAGTGGTCCTCTCCTTTTAATAAAATTTCTGGAGTGATTTTCCTTCCTGTTAAAGTGACTACCAGTTGTAAAAAAATGCAAAAGAAATGTTTGGCATACTGTTATTAAGAATTATTGTGGCATCACATCCATATGCAAATAAGACATTTCAGTTCCTTTTGTTTATGTGACTTACTAGTTGAATAGCTTGTATACCTTGTTGTGTTTTATTTAAAATGTTTGTTTGCATATTTTTTTGTTGTTCTAAGCCAGTGTTGTCCAAACTTGGCCACTTTAAGATGAGTGGACTTCAACTCCCAGAATGCTGGCTGGGGAATTCTGGGACTTGAAGTCCATCATCTTAAAGTGACCAAGTTTGGACAACACTGTTCTAAGCAAAACAAAAAAACTTAGTCTCCAGTGCAGCATCATGATGCTTCAGGATCAGAAGTATTTTTCTAAGTAAATTCATACCAGCTTGCTTTATAGATACCAATAGAAGTGAATATGTGTAGCTCAGGCTTGAACTGTGGAGTCCTTGGGGTTCTCTGAGCTTGGTTCTTTTCTTGCAAATGTTTCATTACCCAGCTAGGTAGTATCTTCAGTGCTAAATCGGGATGGTGTTTGTTCTCTATTTATATGCATATAAATATAAATATAAAGCATATAAATAGAGAGCAAACCCCATCCCGTTTTAGCACTGAAGATGTTACCTAGCCAGGTAATGAAACAATTGGAAGAAAAGAACCAAGATCAGAGAACCCCAAGGACTCCACAGTTGCTTTATAGATACTATTTATTTACAAAAGACTAGTTTTTCAGATTAAAATCAATTAGACTACCTGGCATTTTGATTGTCAGGACTCTGCCCACAAAGCATCTTCAATTAGGAGAAGTTTTTTCCTTATAGAGAAGAAGTTGACATAACCAGTTTTGAATTCTCCAGTTCTTCCATTTGGATCCAGATTTAGCAGTGAAAATGTGTATCAGCTGCCAAATGCATTAGGAGGTCTGGAGGCAGTTGCTTAAGATCCAAATAACAGATAAGGATTATTGAGAAGGTTCCACATTCCAAGTTTCTGCTCCCATCATGTAGGAAAGATGAAGAATAGTCTATTTTTCCTAGGGAAACAAATTGAAGAGGGAAGATTGAATCTTCTAATCAGGAAAAGGCAGAAGTGAGAGAAAGAGATGAGAAAAAGGGATTTCCTTGCTTGTTATCTCTAAAGCCCCTAGTGTACAATAAGATAAATCACTGGGCAGGCAAGGGTTCAGTCTGTACAAAATTATCTCTGATTTTTTTAAAAAAGGGGGGATTTCAGTGAGAGAAGTCATATATTTCTTAATAGTTGATACAATGAGCAGCATAAGGGAGGTTTTAGAAGCACAGGGTAAGATCTTCAGTTGTTTTCCATGGTTCTTTGCCAATACTGATTCTGAAATATATATACTTGCTATATATGAATACACTCGCATATACACATAAACACTTAGAAAGAGTGCTTGTGAATTTCCATTAGACAAAAGCATTTCTGTGATACCTGTATTTTTATACTATATAAATCGCCTAAAATAAAACTTCCATGCATTTTACTGAACTCTGCTCTTTACAATTTGCAAAGTCATCTAGAGTGGCTTTAAAAAAAACCAATACATAATTCAGAACTTGGTCATGAATGTATTTTTATAATGGGGGGGGGATTCATATGAAACAACCCTGTTTTGCTCTAAATAAAGAATGTAGACAAGACGATTTAAAATCTAGATCTTATTCTGCAAGTTAAATTTTCTAACTCTGGAATAACTCTAATAACACTAAACACTAAACTCAAAGGCTTCAAAGGTACAGAACTACACTGCTACAATCCAACGTAACACAATTTAGAAAATGTGTGAAATAATTTAAACTCGTTTAAGGCATGCTATTAGAATGTGATTTGATAATTAGAATAAGTATAAAGTTTTTATGAACAATACTTTTTCAGCTTTGTCTGTGCAGTGATTTTTAGTTCAGTAGGTTTTGGCATACTACAGATAGTTTCAGTTTGGTTCAATGTGCTGTTTAGAGGACATTGCAGCTGAATCTATTTCCTCCACCATAAATTCCTTGAATAGAGGAGAGATGCTATTTTCAATAACTTGACTGGGTTATTAAGAAAAACTGAATAGCAATGTACATTTGTACTTAATCAGAAACTGAGCATGTACAACACTTTTTTACTTGAACAGCTTGTCCCATAGCCAGAGATATACATTAAAACACATAATTTTTATGTGCATTCTCCTTGATGGTAGCTGGGCTTTGCATAGACTTTATAACATTTTTATGAATAGTTATTAAACCAAGAAGTCCCAATTCACTTGTAAGCAGGGAATAGAGAAGAAATACCATTTTCCATACTGAAAAACAGCTATCAGTCATATATAATGTATATAGTTAACAACTTTTTCTAGAAAAATAAGTATTGACAGTTTAGCTATATTGATTTATGATTGAAATTGAAAACATCATTAATGTTGGTCATAAAGTTCAGTATAAAAATTTGCAAAAGTTGTAGTATAGAATAAGCAGTTTCAGAACAACATTAAATGTAATACAAGCAAATTATTTTAACTTTGCATACAATTTTGTCAAAAGGTCTGTCAGGGATTAAGATAAATTTATTTCTGCATACTTCTAGAAATGGTAATCAGAATTAGAAGCCAGGGATCTTTCCTTTGTATCCAAAATCTAGATGCATCTGGATGTCATTTTCCTGTATTTTTTATGTGCTGATATGTACCACTAGAGGCCATCCTACTCCTCTTTAAATTGGTAAATTTGCTAATACCAAGTGTTATAGTTGATGTGATTATCATATAAATGTGGAACATAAAAACTATGCCTAGTCTTACTGCCAAAATGCATAATCTGTGTCTTTTATCAAAATCTGTTTCTGGAAAAAATAATACATCAACTGCACACTCTACACATTGCTTTAAGGATTATTGTTTTCAAAAATTTCCTTTTCAGGAGGTATTTGTCTGCATTCCAACAATTCTTGAAGATGAAGATTGATTGTTGAGTGTAAATTGCATCTATCCTTCTAATCAACTAAAACATAAATATCCAATTTTATACTCTGGGAATAAATTCAAGAAAACCAAAGTGAACATTATTTTGTCAAAGAATTCTCCATAAAGCTGAGACTTTCAGATCAATGCTTTCTACTTTTTGTTTTCAATTTATTTTGCTAACTTTCTTCATCCCAAATGAATCATTACATTTCTGTTTGTCAGGATTTCTTCCTAAAACTGCATTATTCATCACTGATAATGATAAACTCTAAGGAAGATCTCAAATAAATATATATGTGGCTATGCAAATGTTCTTCCCCAGGCTAGTCTTCTTAGGAGCACAAATCAAGATCAAGATAATTTTAATAACTACGCACCAAATCAAAGTTGTAGTCCCAAAACTTCATGTCAAATGTATCTCTTAATTGCTTCTTCTTGTATTTCTTCTTGTACTCTGACATCTTGAGAAAGCTGTGATCTGGAAGTATCATTAGCCATTACTTGAACTGCAGTTTCAATTCTAATATATTTTTCCATTGTATCATATATTAATCAGTATGTCACAAAGAAAGAAAATTTCTATGAATTATCCTGCAGTAATTTGTTCTGCAAAATGATATTCTAAATTTTTGAACAATTAAAGGATTACATTAAAATTGGAAATGCAAAAATATTATTACTATTAAAAGTGTGTATGTGTGGGTGTCTGTGGGAGAGAGAAAATGTGTTTGTATTTATGTTTGGCATATAGAAGTGTTTGTATTGCTAAGATATTGAAATCAAATCTGGAATATAAATGGTATCACACTATCTTGGAAAAGGATCAACAAAATGTAATGTCAACCTGTATAGTATACATAATCGTCCTGAAAGATCCTTTCACTTTTTCTTATGGCTTGGTAATATGAAAACCACTCTCATTCTTGGGAGACATTATCTGAAATGTCCTTCCATATATTATCACAGTAATATCACAAATATTGTTATAGCCTCGTTTTATAGAAAAGAGTTGAAGCAGAGAAATGAGATGAAATTTGAACCAGCTAAATGCTTTATATACTTCACTCTTGCAAGAAATGTTTCAGGTTTTTCACAGTTCTTTGCTTTTAGCTGATTGTGGGGTCTATGAAACTATAATAAAAATTGGTAGGAGAATCAATAGGGACTGTCCATAAGCATGCAATAGATAACTTAGTAAGATTTTGTTGGAATACAGTTTGAAATATAGATCATTTTATCCTTGCTATGAGGAGGATGCTTACACATTTATTTCTTTAGATGACTTTTACCTTATGAACTTTTCATTCCAGTAATGATTATTGAAGGTGATTCATATTATTTATATCATCAAAACTGTATACTGAAAAATCATAGACATACCGATTCAGTAGCATCATATCATAAAGCATATCATGACTCAAAAAGAGAAACTCCAGAAAAAAGGGGGAGATAAAACCAGGGATGACTCTAGGCCTAGGCAACCCAGGCAGTCATCCAGGGCACCAAATTTTAGGGGATGCTGAAATTGAAAAGTCTTCCAAAAAACACATGAAAAAAAGTGAAAAGCAGAAACAGCATAATCTATGTGCCAGTGCATTCACTAGAGGGTTAAATTTAATTTCACGGCATTGTTGCCTTATGACAACAATGGATGGTGTTGTAATTAAAGTTATTTACTTTGATTCAAGGTAAATAGGATGAAAATATCTGAGAAAAGAGGAAAAAAATGTCCAAAGCTGAAAACCCTAAGTGTAAAGCTCAACAACTCGGAAGGAAGGAAGGAAGGAAGGAAGGAAGGAAGGAAGGAAGGAAGGAAGGAAGGAAGGAAGGAAGGAAGGAAGGAAGAGGGCACCTTTCTGAAATTCCTAACAAGATTAGAAGATAAGCCAAACCACCAGGGGCACCAGAATATGCCTTTGCATAGGGTGCCAAAATGCCTAAAGCTGGCCCTGGTAAAAGACCATTCAGCAATCTTGAATTTAATTCTTCATTTTTAACCTTGGAGATTTTGTCAAAGGAGATATCACTTACATCATGTGATTTATTTTTAGAAATAATCAAGCTCTTTAATATGAGTTTTTGTTAAAAGGAAAATGATTGTAATGAAAGTATAGCAGTTTTCCATTCTCTTAAACAGAAACACTCTTACAAAACATCTATCTAGCAGACTAGATAATTCCATGAAAAATAAGGACATCAAGATTAGGTTGTTTTGCAATCTACAAAGGAAGCATTAATCTGTATAGAAGATAATGTCAATGCTTCTTAGGAACTGATGTAGCCAGATTCTATTTAAGTTAATGGGAAGAGGCATTTGATTGGTTGCAATAACTAAGGAACCAGATTAATGCATGCTATTTCTGCAGCATGTACCTGCAATGGAAGATAATAATGTGTTAATAATATTTTACTGTCTTGTAGATGCCAGGTCAGTATATCTATATATAATAATAGTAATCTTCATTACAGTCAAAGACCAGTACATAATAAAACTTAACAATATAAAGCAGATTACATAAATATGGAATGGTACAAATCATAAAATTTACTAGGGTTTCAACTAATTAACTGCATATTTTACATATGATATAACAGAATTTGGTTAACCTAGAATGATGGGGTTCTGTATATCTGAGAGTAAAAATGGAAAATGCACTGGGCTAGAAACTGGGAGACTGTGAGTTCTAGTCCTGCCTTAGGCACAAAGCCATCTGGGAGACCTTGGGCCAGTCACTCTCTCTCAGCCCTAGGAAGCAGGCAATAGCAAATCACTTCTAAAATCTTGCCAAGAAAACTGCAGAGATTTGTCCAGGCAGTCGTCAGGAGTCAACGCTGACTCAAAGGTATGACTAAATAAATAAATAAACAAACAAGCAAGCTGGAAGCAATAAAACTGAAGGAAACTAAAACTGACCAGAGTCAAGAATATATCTTAGGCTTAAGGAAAATTAAGGATTTTAATAAATTAAGAGCAATAATGAGTAGAAAGGAGATCATGATAAGGAAAGCTAATGGTACAAACAACCCAAGATGACTAGAAATCCCTAAAATTGGTGTATATTAAGCAAAATTACAAAAAGTTCCAAAAAGGAGAAACTTGAAAACAGAACAACTGATATAACCGCTCAAAAAAACTCAGAGAATATCAAAAGGGACACATACAAAGGGTAAAAAGAGGAATAGTTTACCAAGGAATAGTGCATACAGTTAGTCTGGGTCTGTAATAGCAATTTTAAGAAAGTGAAAACCAAGAATGAGTAATTAGTGATGGATGCTAGGAACAATATAGAGGGCTTGTTCAGCTGTGTTCCAAATAAAAGAGATAGAAAAGAAATAATACAGCAGCTGCTTGTAAAAGATGGTAAATGGTAATAGGTAATAGGTAATACAGTAAAAGCAGATCTACTCTAGTCTTATTTTGTCTGAATCTTTTTTGAGAAGAAAATATGTGTTCCTCTGGACAACTGTAAGACATGTTTGAAGGTACAGAATTCCAGCTGAAGCTGAATAGTTAGTTATAGAATAATTATTGAGCTTGAGTGAGTTCACAATTCCTAGTATAGCTGGATTATAAGAAAAGGGAGGGAGGGAAGGAAGGAAGGAAGGAAGGAAGGAAGGAAGGAAGGAAGGAAGGAAGGAAGGAAGGAAGGAAGGAAGGAGAGAGAAAGAGAGAGAGAGAGAAAGAGAGAGAGAGAAAGAAAGAAAGAAAGAAAGAAAGAAGAAAGAAGAAAGAAGAAAGAAGAAAGAAGAAAGAAGAAAGAAGAAAGAAGAAAGAAGAAAGAAAATGGATAAAGTACTAGAAGACTGGAGGAGGACAAATGACTGTATGTTCAAAATGAACAAAAAGGAGGATGCAGGAAAATATAGAACAATTAATCAGGGAAGATGCTATAGCAGACCATAAAATGATTGATGTATAACTACCATGAAAACAATGCAGTAATTACTAGAAGACACAATGGATTTGTCAAAAGCAAGTTTTGACAGACTAATCTCCCCCCCTCCCCACCTCCATGGGAAAGCTGTGGGCATAATATATTTTGACTTCAGCAAAACATTTGATAAACTATCCCATCATAAGCTGGTTAGCACACTCGTGATGCATGGACTGCATGCCATGTCTGCTAGTTGAACCAATAGCTAACTTGAAAACCATATTGAATGAGTTTTAGGATAATACCTGAAAAAAATTGTGAAAACTAGGTTGCATCAATAGAAGTATAGTTTCCAAGTCACAACAAATAATGCTTCCATTTTATTCTGTGCTTGTCAGACCCACCCCAATGCTGCATGCAATTCTAAGTACCACGCTTCAAGTATTAAACGATGGATGGCAATGTCAACTTAAAAAAAAATGCAATTTTTTTGACAACTGCTATTATTCTGGTAATTTTAAAAAAAATCTGAATTTCCTTGATTTTTAGTTAATAGAGGAATTATTAAAACTTCATACCGGTCATACAGAAAGCACCATAAAGTGGTTATGAGACTACTTTGACTTCCGCACTGGTCAGGGCAAGGGGAATTCTTGTAGAACAACAAGAATAATTAAGGAACTGGAAATTTACAAAGAGAGACTGGGGAAGCTGGGTATACTTAGCAATGAGAAATACCTGAAGGTCAACATTTTATCTGTCATCTCAGAGATCAGAACACAGAATAATGTGTTATAAGAAGCCAGATTTCTGTTGAATGTTGGGAGGGGAACTAAAGTAGTTTGACTCTGGAACCAGTTAATCAACCCGGAGCTACATATATTATCTTCTATTGGTAAATACATTTTATTTCAGAGAAGAGATAGCTACTATATCAAAGAAACTTCAATCGGGATTGCTGCACTGAGTTTTAAACCTAAATGACCAAATTGGGTCCTGACAACTCTATGATTCTATGTGGATCATCTTCCAAACACTTATTCTAGACCAAGCTTTTCAGGGACAAAATCTCCACAGAGATTTCCAGGCATCTCCTGGCCAATCCTAAACCTAAAAACCTTATAGGCAATTAGTTATTCAAGGACATAGGTCTTTGAAAACTATGTTTTTGCAAGAACTGCAAAAACCACTAAAGAAGAAATTTAGCAACTGCCAGGTGTGAAATGCAAGCCCTATTTATAAGAGAACCAAAGTTTAATTTTTGTACCTCTTTTCCCCATCTGTGTGTTTTAATAGGCTGAAAGCCTCATACTATGGAACAGAGGGAGTGGGTAACATCTTTCCATTGTTATTATAATGGAGCAGTCTGGTTTCAGGCTGTTTGTTTCTGACATAGTTCCAAATTCATAGCTGTTTCTGACATCTCCAGAAATGCACATAGTTGAAAGAATAGCCTTAGGTGTTCAGAAATGTTTTTGACCCATAGTGATACATCATCGCCCAAGAACAGAGATTAATCAAAGAGTACATAATAGCTTATATTTATTATTATTATTATTATTATTATTAATAATAATAATAATAATAATAATAATATTTTTATTTTATTTTATTTTTCACTGTCTGGGTACTTTTCCAATACTTGAGCAGCCTGATTTGGCATTACCTACTCCAGTAATCCAAAGTTCAGTCCATAGAACTATCCCTTTGTCTGATTCTGGCTGAGTTTATATGGGCTGTTTAAGAATTAACTGGCCATCAAGAACCTATTATTCATAACAATATGCCACTTCCAATGTATCATATCAGGTCCACTTACAGCTATCATACATAAAGACTAGCAAGAATTGCTTCCAAATTTCTCTATGTGACAGAATCCTGAATTCAGATATTGTGCCTTCCTTCCTTCCTTCCTTCCTTCCTTCCTTCCTTCCTTCCTTCCTTCCTTCCTTCCTTCCTTCCTTCCTTCCTTCCTTCCTTCCTTATCTAGCTACCTTCCTAGACATAAGATCTTAGAGTAGCAGAAAAATAAGAGGTAGAGATAGATAAGAGATAGAGATAGCGATAGAGATAGAGATAGATAAGAGATAGATAGAGATAGAGATAGAGATAGAGATAGAGATAGAGATAGAGATAGAGATAGAGATAGAGATAGAGATAGAGATAGAGATAGAGATAGAGATAGAGATAGAGATAGAGATAGAGATAGATAAGAGATAGAGAGAGAGAGAGAGAAAGATAGAGAGAGATAAGAGATAGAGAGAGCAGGAAGGAGGGAGGGAGGGAGGGACGGAGGGAGGGAGGAAGAACTTTAGCTGTTCCAGATTGTGGTGACTCAGGTAGTTATGGGTACACTTCAGTATATGCATGTTATAAATCTGTTCCACCAGATTCCATTGTCTTTCTGGAGATACTTCAAGGTCTTCATTATCACCTATAAAGTTTTTCATGGCATGGGGACAGGTTATTTGTAGAACTGCCTGTCTCCAATGATTTTTACCCACTCCATCAGGTCCAACAGAAGGGTCATGCTCTGGGTCCCATCTATTAGGGAATGTTACATGAGAGGACATAGGAAATAGGCACCTGCCCTCTGGAACACCATACCCTCCAAAACTGGGCTGGCTCCAACTCTTCTGGCATTTTGAAAACATGGCTGTTTCCAGGCATGGGTGCTGGGAGGTGAATAGGTCCTTTGATATGGATGCTGTGTAGTGATTATTGTTGTCTTCAGCTGCCACCATATGAACATTTATTTATTTATAACTTTTTATTGTGTTTTGACCTTATGTTAGCCACCCAAAGTCACTGTTGCAAGATAGGCAACTGTATAAATTGACTGAAACAAACAAACAAACACCATGCATTATATCAAGAATAAAAAACTCATATAGCCACCAGAGTTACATGGAAAAATGTTTATTTGAAATTCATTAATATTTTTTAGCGATAATAATTTAGTACTTCTCCAGCAGCCTTGATCATAGTTATGACTCTTCTTTTCATATTTCTGGTATGGACATTTATATATTG
Organism: Python bivittatus; assembly: GCF_059951505.1. NCBI lineage: Eukaryota > Metazoa > Chordata > Lepidosauria > Squamata > Pythonidae > Python > Python bivittatus. The sequence goes on from NW_028277034.1 coordinate 26,814,087, forward strand.
CAGATCTGAATGCAAGATGCAGCACAGAGTTATTTTAACTGTTAGTTTGAAAATCTTATAAAAAATATGACATATTGCTGCTGGAACCACTATATTATTATTTTACAAATGTACCCTCTATTGTCCTACAAGTACATATATATTCTACAGAAATATTTAATTTATTAACAGATATTATGCAGTATTTTATCTTTTTATCAATAGCATTTTATAAATTTCAGCTTTTAGTGTTCAGCTCCCTGGTTATTTACATATTTGTGAATAATAGCACAAGATATCCATTGTACACCCTTCCAAAGTCCACATATACACACAAATTCAGAGTTTTAATGGATAATATGGGTGTCTTAAGACACTCTGCAAGACACTGTTCTTCTCCTTGATCTCACTAGTCACCCAAAGTAGACATATAGGTCCCAAATGTAGGCTATTCCCATCATAAATGATGTTTCATGTGGCCCTTAAGCAGGGCAGAAAATTACAGTTTGTGTCATAAACTAAAAAGTGTGGCCCAGCTCCAGTATACTGTAGTATAGAGTATACAGGTAATGCTTAACCTACGACCATTCATTCAGCAACCATTCAAAGTTATGACAGTGCTGAGCAAATGATGGTTACAACCAATCCTTTGAGTTCCAGCCATTCCAGCAACCTCAGTCATATGATCATGATCTGGACACTTGGCAACCAGTTCACACTTCTAACAGGTTGCATTCCGCCACAATCATGTGATTGCCATTTACAACCTTCCCTGCTGGCTTCCCCAGAAAGTCAATGGGGAAGCTGGCAGGGAAGGCCGCAAGTCACTGGGGTAAGTCTCCCCCAGCTGTGCACCCTCCCTGACCCACGCCATGTCTCCCTCATACTCTTATGCACCCTCCTCAACCTGTACCACATCTCTTACACATGCCCTTGCATCCTTTCACACCCTCCCTGACCCATTCCACACCTCTTGTGCACCCCCTCACACTCTCCCTGAACCTCCCTTGCACCCTCGCACACCTTTCCTGGCCCTCCCTTGCATACTCGTGCACCTTCCCCACACCCCCATGCACCCTATCCCTGCCCCACTGGGTAGCAGCCACTTACCTGCCTGCTGGCCTAGGAATTGTAACTTCCTGCTGGCTTCCCCACTGACTTTGGGAGCTGGCAGGAAGTTGCCTTGCCTAACAACTATGGGATTTGGTTAATGACAGCAACCAGAACTTCAGAGATTGTCTTTGCTAAGTGAGGAGGTCGTGCTTTACAATTGCCTCACTCAGTGATGGAAATTCCAGTTCCAATTTGCCATTGTAAGTCAAGGACTACCTGTAGTATAGTATGGTATAGTATAGTATAGTATATAGTAGGGAAATGCTATAGAAAACTATAATTATTAATCCATTTACCATAAAATCAGTCTCACTGGAGTATATAATCTAAGGTCTTTAAAGCTTTGATTTCAGCTTTCAGAGGTCTTTCAAAAGTTGTATTTGAATTATGTCTAAGAAAAGAAGGGAAGAATAATGAGAATAATCATACTGATTGTATTTAATACATTTAAATTAAACTCAACTTTTGTTTTTATCCTGAACCTGTTCATTTGGTTGTCCTAACTGTGTCTACCATTTGAAGTATGTCACCTGATATCTCCTGAAGATGCATCTCCAAACGCCAAATGCTGCCTTTGGTCTTAAAGATGTAGCATTACCCTTGAAGTTCTTCTGATACTTCCTTTTTAATCCAGCCAAGAGATACCAAGAACTGAAGAACCCTTCTGCCAATGAGCTTCAGTCCTGCCGTCCAATAGCATTTTTTTCATCCTAAACATAATGTTCTAAATATCCTTAGCAGCTCATTCTAACTAACTTAACTATTTTATCAACTAAGAATATTCTTTGCCAAGTTTTATCTTTCTTTAAAAAACAAACAAACAGAACTTTCTATTATGGCCCTTTAAAAAAAAAATCAAACAACTTCAAAGCACCTGAAATAAACAAATTACCCTTATCTTGATATCTAGATGTACTTCTAAGGGATTCCAAGAAGCAGGAATGGCATGTTGATTTTCTCTGCACACAAAGGTCATGTCACAGACAAAGTTGACACAGAACAGAGAAGGCTATCACAGCAAGGTGCGCCCTCATGCTCCTTGGAGGCATTATTTATAACTCAAAAACATTACCTAAAGATCATCTGCTGAGCCAATTCACTGGCATGATGCCTGCATTCAGCTTTTGCAGTCAGTAATTACTCTTTTAAAACAGATGTTCTTATTTTATATAATGTTATATTCAATTTTATTCCATACTCTATTTCAGGCAGGAAGAAAGGGAGGGAGGGAGGGGACAGAGATGGAGACAGAGACAGAGATGGAGAGGGAGAGGATGTATGGATGAAGAGGAAATTTCTTTGTTCTTTTTATGTATTCTTTTTGACCAAAAGAATTCAGGGAGTAACTGACATTACTAAACCATTGCCAGAAGCCTAATAAGTCATGAACCAGAAGGCTTATGAAATGTATGGAAACAGGAGTGCAAGCAAGAAGCAATTTTTAGTATTCCCTGTGCATTTTTCCTTTCCAGTCTGTAATCAGATTGACAGAATATTTGAATTTTTTCCCCCTGCATACACTATGAATAGAATCATGTATCCAGCAGTACATTTTCAAAAGATTCATTTTATTCTGCTTTCAGAGTCTGGGTCAAACAAACTGACAGATATAGCGGGAAAAAGAAAATGAATGACCGTTGCATTTCAGAAATACTGTGATTAAAGAACAGGTTCCTTCTTCACTCCCAGAACAAAGTATTTGTGTCTTTAAAGCTTTGTTAAGTCCAATGTAGAATGGAGGTGGGGGAGGGAAAAGATCCATTTTCTTCTTTGGAAAGGTGCCTGCTGAATTTCTGGCTGCCATCCCATACATGGCAAAACTCATCTGACAAAGAAAAAAATGGAATTACTCTTTGCAATGTGAATTGGTTTTGATTTAATTACTAATGGTATAATCAAACCTGACCACAGTTAACTGTTTTTAAATCCCACAGATGTCACTGTGAGAATTAGGCATGTATTTAGCCCTGTCTTTTTGGAATCAGTAAAAATTCAGTATTTAATTCTGGTGGGAATAGACATTAATTGTTGATGATGTGATTGTTTTCATACTTATTTCTAAGTATAAACCCCACTGAATACAATATAAGTTAGTCCAAGTTATTTTAGGATATAGTAATTAAATCAAATTAAATATGAAACAAGATTTTAAAAGAAGGAATAAAATGCTTTTTAAAAAGTAAATAAAGTATTGAAATGACATCTTGATTCTGTCATTTATAAATCTGACATGTAAAAGGAAAATGTGGATGAAGTTTTAGTATTTATTGGATATACTGTACAACAACTATTACTACTCCACAACATAGCCAGTCAGAATGCATGCTTCTTGGTTAGTTAGTAAATAAAAGTGTCTCAGCCAACCTCATCCATTGGCTAATACCTCATCCCACCTTTTCAGTTTCATTTTGAAAAATAAATACCTTAATGATTCCCCCTCCCCACCCAACCTCAGACCTATTAATGATGATGCTATCTGTTCAATTGTCTCCAATTCTCAGCGATACTATGGACCAGCTTTCTCCACATTTTCTAATCTTGTATGTCTCTTTCAGCTGTTTTATGCTCTGGTTGGTGTCAGATTTGATGAAGTCTAGCCACCATGTTTTTTGGCGGCCTCATTTCCTTTTACCACTGACCATTCCGAGCATAACTGCCTATTTCCAGTAAGTTTGATCGCATGACATCTCCAAAATAAGTAAGGCAGAATTTTGTTATTTTGCCTTCCAGTTATATGTCTGGTTTTAACTTGCTTGTTGGCCACATTTGCTGTCCAAGGAATGCTCAGGAATCTTCTCCAACACCACAGCTCGATTGAGTCAATTTTCCTCCTGCCTAGTTTTTTCATGGTCCAATTTTCGCAACTGTAGGTAGCGATGGGAAACATGACACTGCAGACTAATCCGCCTTTAGTTGCCATGCTGATGTGCTTGCTTTTGCATATTTGATTCATGCTTATCACTGTGCAACATAACGCGATTCGACTCTTTATTTCTGGACTGCATTCACTGCTTTGATCAATCTGCGATCCTAGGAAAATAAATTCTTGCATGTATTCAATTTCTTCACCATCAATTCCTATTTTGACATTTCCATTCCTTGCGGTGGTCGTGAGCTTGGTCTTTTTGATGTTCAAGAAGAGGCCAAATTTCCTGCCTTCTTCTTTAATCCTTTTGATTAGATGTTTCAGGCCTTCTTTGGTTTCTGAGAGGAGAGTTGTCAGAATACTGAAGATAATTGGTGTTCCTTCCTCCAATCTTTACTCCAATTGTTGATTGTTCAAGTTCCAGATTCGTCATGATCACTTTGGCATGCAGGTTGAATAAGAAAGGTGGAAAGTACTTGCCACAGTACTTTCTCTATCTTGAACCAATCAGTGTCTCCACATGGTGTTCGCACAATGGCTTCCTGATTTGTGTACAGCAACTGCACCAACTTGACCAGATGGGTTGGCATGCCCAGGTCTTCTAGGACTCTCCACAGCTTGTCACAATCAACACAGTTGAAGACTTTCTTGTAGTCAATAAAGCAGAGGTAGATGTTCTTTTGATATTCTTGAGATTTTCCCATGATCCAGCGTAGATTTGTAATATGGTCACGAGTGCCATGACCCCTTTTGAAGCCAGCATCTGATAATTCCCTTTTGATGGTCAGTGCCAGACATTGTTGTATGATTTTAAGGAGAATCTTGCTAGCGTGAGGAATGAGGGCAGTTGTGCAGTAATTGGAGCAATCCTTGGAGTTGCCCTTTTTGGGCAATGGAATGAACACTGATCATTTCCAGTGATGTGGCCATGTGTTCATTTCCCAAACTTTCCAGAACAAGGCTGTGATGGTTGTGGGTGGTACAGACCACAGCAATTCTAGAGGGATGGTATCAACACCTGGGGCATTGTTGTCTGGCAGTTGGCTCATTGTCCACATGACTTCTTCCTGAAGGATGGCTAGTTCTGTTTCTGCTTCCCTTTCCTCATCTTCCTGAGGAGGCTGGGCCTGTTTTCTGCTGGCATAAATCTCTTCTATATGTTCTTGCCATCTGTTCTTGACACCTTGTTGGTCAGACAGTTTTTTCCCTTGCTTGTTTTTGATGATGCTTTTATGAGCAGTAAATGGTGTTCAAATCCTTTTGACTTCTGCCCTTCATGCAGTCCTCTTCTAGCTGCTTGCAACACTGGACCCAGTAAGCTTTGTTGTCTTTCCTTGCTGCTCTTTGGAAATCTACATTAAATTTCCTTGCTTTTTCCCATTTGCCAGCTGCTTTGGCAGCTTTTCTTCACTTGGCTATTCTGATGATTTCATCTGGGAGCCATTGCACCTTTTCTATGGCTTCTTGTATGGCATGTGTTCAACTGCTGTTTCAGTGATAGTTGATTTAATTTCCTATCACAGTTCAATGGGCATCTTCTCAGCAGTGTCCAGCAGTTCAAAACTATTTTTCATCTCAATTGGATACATGGAAGGGATTTTGGTGATGTCAAACTTCTTTAGTGGTGCTGTCTTTTTGATATTGCATAATTTGACTCTGATCTTAGCCACCAACAATTCATGATCGGAACTGCAATCAGCACCCGGATATGTCTTGACATCGAGGACTGAACTGGTCCATCCATGGCTGCATAGACATAGTTGATTTGATTACCATGCAGTTTATTTAGTAAGGTCCAAGTGCATAATCAATGCTTGTGCTGTTTGAACCAGGTATTCATTATTTGAAATTGATTTTCATGGCAAAATTGTACCAAACTATCACCTGCATCATTCCTCTCTCCAAGTCCAAAGCTGCCAATGATGCCTGTTTCTGCTTGGCTGCCAGTTTTTGCATTAAAATCACTCAGTATGTAATTTATATCTTTTTGGGGCACTTGCTTCAAAATGTCTTTCATGCTGGCATAGAAACCCTCTATTTCAAGCTCCGTTACATCAGTTGTTGGGGCACAGACTTGGATAACTGTGATTTTGAGGGGCTTGGCTCAGATTCAGATGATCATAATGTGATTGGTTACTGTCAAGAAGCTTCCCACTGCTTGGGCAAGTTTCTTGCTTGTGATAAATGCCACTCCATTTGTTTTCCTGGTAATAGATAGTGAATTCCTCAGACTGGAAATAGTCATTGTCTATCCAGTGTAGCTCACTGACACCAAGGAGGTCGATTTTCAATCTGGCCATCTCACATTTGATGATATCCAATTTACCCTGGCTCATTCTTCAGATATTCCACATTGCTATCCAATGTGTCTTCATGCAGCACAGACCCTTGATTCCCCGCAGGATTCAGCAGCTGAGATTCCTGCTGGATTGGCCCCAGGTGGGTCACTAATGCCTTCACTACTCACTGCAGGTCCTTGTTCTTCCCCAGTAGCTTGTTAGGTACCTTGTGGCCTGGGGGTCCTACCATTGGGCAACATATCTGAATCATTTGAGAGCCTTTCCATAAAATTTTCTTGGTGAAGTTTTTACAAAATAGATCACCAGGTCTTTCCTCAATTCTCTCTGTTTACCCAGGCTTGGGACTGGCATGCAAGTGCAAAGGATAGCAAATTGCAAGCCTCTCCTTGGTTGTTTCTATTTTGTACTTTTGATCATGTTCTTCCAGGAACATGTTCTTCCAGGAACTTTGACAGGAATGCAGATGCTGGAAAACAAGACATGTCAAATATCCCTTCTGATGATCATACAGGCCACCCAGTAAAATATAATATTGTTGCTGCTGCTTCAGTGATACTTGCTGCTTGCACATTCATTTGCACTTCAGTAGGTAGGAACCAGATCCCAGTGCAATGACAAACAGTCAACAATAACACTGACTGATTGGCTCACTCTGCTATACATTCGTATCAGTACCAAAATCCAGAAGTACAAGCAATGATATAGTCTTGAAGTTCATGATCTGCTTCTTTTCAGCTGGTTTTAAGAACCCAATGAAATGAAGGCAATGAAAAAAAAAAGGGAAAATAATTGTTAATTTGTCTAAGAAGGAGAAATAAATGTAGGATAATTGCAAGCACATCTAACACACCCACACACCCATACTTGTTATATAAACAATTCCCCTCTTACCCCATGGGTGGTATGTGTCTTCCTCAGTCTCAGGTCCTCTACCAGAGGCCTGGGAGTTTGAGGGTACTGCACAGTATCTTAGCTGTTCCTAGCACTGCACTCTTCTGGACAGATTGCTCTGATGTTGTTCCTGAGATGTGTTGGAGCCACTCTCTCAGCTTAGAAGTCACAGCCCTTAGTGCTCCTAGCACCATTGGGACCACTTTGGCCTTTACTTTCCACATCCTCCTTATTTCCTCCTTCAGGCCCTGGTACTTCTCCAGCTTATCATGCTCCTTCTTCCTGATGTTGCTGTCACTTGGCACTGCTACATCTAGCACTACCGCTGTCTTCTGGTCTTTGTCTACTACCATGATGTCTAGTTGATTGGCCACTACCTGAATGTCTGTCTGGATCTGGAAGTCCCAAAGGATCTTAGCCCTGTCATTCTCCACATTTTCTGTGGAATCTTCCCTCTGGGCTTGGAAGGGTCTAGCCCATACACTGTGGTACTTGGATGTTGCTGTCTTCCTTGCCTCCCCATCATGGTTCCCATGTGACTGTGGGATACCAGGGTATTTATAGCTGGTCTCTATGTCTGCTATGTGGCCCACTGGTAGTTCCACTCCATTGGCCTTAACTACCTTCCCTCTCTTTACTATCACCCTGCTGGAATTCTCCAGTCTGAATGACATCCCAATCTCCTCGCTGTAGATCTGTGTCAGGTGGATCAGTGAGTCAGTGTCTCATTCACTCTTAGCTGGAAAGCCTAGGTTTGTATAACTCAGTAAACAATGTTTCATATTTTTTACACCACAATATCTAGATGTGCACAACATGCAAAAATCCACTTTGTAGCTTAGTACAATGCATGAACTAAACTTATATCTATATATGTGTCTGATTATTGCATTAGGATCAAATGCTGCATAAGCTAACTTGAGAGTTTTTATTAATGGACTAAGGGATGAAATTGTTAGCTCTCCCCATCACAACATTTTGAAAAGCTTCATGTGGGCTGTGACATGGGGTCTAAATGAGCAGGGGAAAAGGCAGAAATGACTTCTTAAAATGGAGCTCTTTCCTGTGTATGATGTCTCTTCTCTCCACCCAAAACTTTTCCAGGACACTAACAATTAATTATCCAGGAATGCAACCATCAAACATATAATTCACAGAGTCTAAAAGCACATCTTTCAGTATTTTTCAGCACAAAAAGTGTGTGTTTTACCAAAACAAAATATGCTAAACTGAATGTATTTCAGTGCAGTAATATTATATACTGTATTAGGATGTGTTTATAAGGAAAAATGTGATGAACAATAGTTGTGGCTTGTATGTGTGTATGTATGTATGCATTTGTAATAATTAGCACAAAACTTAACCAATGGAACACTGCCTAAATGAGCGCTACATTGATACTGGTTGTATTTAGAATTATGTGCACAATCCCATTAGCAAAAATGAAAATCCATATTTCGTTCCCATCAGATAGAAGACACCTCTCTAAGAATGTGAAGATTTGCAGTCATGACTAGATTAGCATTTAATTTAGTGCAAAATGGTTTCTCGTACAGTGGCAGTGTTTACCTGCTCCAGGTAAAAGAGTCTATACTCACACTTTAATGGACAAGTGCAAACATGCTATGGCAGCTACTAACTTTAAGCAGCTGGCAGTTCTTTCATGCACTATAGAATGTAGGTCAGTCTCTTTTCTATCCTACATACTGGCTAAAAGTCCTATTTTTTATTCATATATTCAGTGACCAAACGGAAGATGAGATGTACTGAAGGTTAAGAAAAGAGGCCTCAGAACATCAGCTGATTGTATTATGTATCATGCCCTTCTCTAAGAACAGTGTTGATGCTTTATAAACACTAAACAAGATAATTTTTTTATTTTAAAAATATGATTTTAATTGTTGAACATTTTAAGAAAAATATATAAACAGTAAAGAAAAGAAAACAAGAAGGATAAAAAAAAGAATCAGATGAATAAGGAAGGGATGTACAAGTATCATAAAGTTATTTTTTTTCAAATATTTCTTTAAGTGATTATTTATTTAGCAAATTTATACAGACAACAGAGTATATCATTTTAAAAACCTGAAAATTGCTGTTAAACTCAAAGCAGAATACAAATACCAGAAACAGTGGACAATACTGTATGAATCATACAATAAAATTGGAAATTACTATAAATTCTGTCAATGTACTAATTTAAGAGGTCTATAAAACTGAAATATTAAGACTTTATGTAGAAAGAAATCCAAATTTTGGATATGGTACAAGTCCATACATTAAATTGTAGTCTAAAAATGCCTTCCAAATTAGCTAAATTCTGTGTCAGATTTACTTTTAATATACAAAGTTATTCTAGACATTGGAACAGAATCCATTAGTCATTTATCCATGAGGGAATCAGACATCCTTTCCAATATGAGGCATTACTCACAGCAGTTAGCACAGATAGCAAGTTCAATGCACTCCATGAGAACATATCGTTTAGGAAAATTTAGTAAGAATGTTGCAGGCTGAAAATGGAATTCAGCTTTCAAGATTGGTTTCATTCTAGTATAAATCATTTTTCAGAATTATTGAGCTTTACAGTGTTGCCATCAGATATAAAAGAATGATTTGACCTATCTTTACATTTCCAACAGTTTTTAGAAAATGAACTATCTATTTTAGTGATCAGAACTGGGGTAATATACCAGTGATGAAACAACCTATAACAGTTTTCTCTTTCTAACACACCCAGATAGAGCATGAAAACAAACAACAGTTATTTCCATTTCAGTGATTGGTGAGTAGAAGAACTCCATTTCATTTCCTTTTTACCACTCTGAAACATCTAAAGAAAACTAAAGCTGCAGCTTTAATTTGGAAATATATTTGTGTAACAGTATATGCATCAGGTTTGGATGAACACCGAACACAAACTGAAAAGGGCTGATTTGGACAAATTCAGGAGATAGTCAACCTGAAGCAGGTCTCCTATAAAGTAGACTGAATCTCAGTCTGAACTTTAGGGAAGAACACTTTTTCTCTGTGTTCTACTTCTATTCTGGGTTTCATATTAACTGCCAGTTCTTGAGACATCAAAATGAGCTTTTGTGTGATGATAATGACTGATGATGATGATGATGTTGATGATGATGATGATGGATCTTACCTGACAGTCTGCCAATTTTTACAGCATACAACTTATTTGGATGGCTGGGATAGTATGGAATTGTTTGTAAGCCATTCACACCCACCTACCGACTGATCTAAGTGTCATCTTCAGCTAGCCAGAGCAATCTTAATTATTATCCAACTCTTCTTGTCTGGGGTATTTTCACATCTTTGTCTATGTTTTCCAGACAACAAGATTGAGGATTTCATGTCCCCTAGGATTATAAATGGTCACATCAGGTATCAGGCCTCAACATGCAGCAAGTTCAAACACTGGGTTTAATACTCTCTTTGGTGATGCTGATGATCTAAAAGCAGACAAGGGTTATGCATCTCTGTGATTGTAGGCAGATCATTCAATCTCCAGTTTCAAGATTATTATTACCTCCATTCTTCAAGGGTGGAGGACATATTAAAGGATTTTTTTTAAGTTAAAAGTTACATTAATAGAAATGTGGGATATGAAATAAATGAAAAATAAACCTAAACATATGAAACTTGCAGGCACCATCCACTCAGAGGAGCCAGACAACTTTGCCTAGAAGTTTCATCTAGTCCACAAGGAATTAAAGGTATTTTTGCATTTTAAAAAAGATAATATTGTGTCCTTTCTTCATTCAATTCAAAGTCAGAAAATATAAAAAAGAATAACCATCTGTTGCTTTGTAATGATCATCACAGGGAACTATGAAGATTCAGATTTATGAACTGAGAGTTGAATTCTGAGTCCAACCTGAACTGAAGACTTTGAATTAGTCCATATAAATTGAACTGTAACTCAAAAATAATATTGTAGAATTATAAAATGTAGAGAAAAAGCAACTAAAAGATCAGGAGGCTAGAGCAGCTGTCTTATAAAGAAACTGCATATCATTTGTCTGCTTTTTAGCTTACAGAAAAGACAGGTAAGATCTGATACAGGCATTAAAAATTAAGTAAGACAGATATAGAACTATATATGTATGAAACTAAATGTAGGGAGTAAGCAATTTCTTCCTAACTAAGCCCATTGTTAAATTATGGAATTTGTTTCTATCAGTAAATGTTTTTTAAAAGGACACTGAAGAAACTCAGTAGTTTGTCTTGGTGGCTATGTACTATGTTCTGAATTGAAAGCAACATTCTTTAAATAACAGTTGCTGGAGAGCAATTGTGGAAGTGAGCTACATCTTCCATGCTTATGAGCTTCCTGAGTATCTCTGGTTATTAGCTGTGCGACACAGAATGCTAGACCTGATGAGTCCTTGGCCTATATGAATAGGGATTTTCTAATATAAAATGGGTTGTTCAATGAATCACTAAATCAGGGTTTGATGCATACCTATGCACATACCTAATAAATAAATAGGCATTTAATAAACCACTGAATACTCAGTTCAGTAGTTCATATATTCATAATTCCTCAGAGCTTTCAGTTTTGCTTTAAGAGACCGTTTACAACTGTTATCCAGAACAAATCCTGTGTGTATATGTAGTTAGCATACAGATTACAATATCTATTGCATTTCTCTCTGTCTGGCCATGTAATTACAAGACCTTCCAGTTCAGTGATGCAAACTGAGTCTCATGATATGCTGCTGACATAATCCCCAAAATGATGTGACAGGAGAGTGGTCCTGACAGATATTGGAAGTAGAAGTTGTGTATATTCTGGTGCCATGGGGGGAAAGAATAATATTGCTCTGGATATATAGGATACCCAAACTACCTTATTTGGTTATGATTCTTCTAATAGAATTAATTAGAAATAGAAAATGACATGGGACTGAAAACCATGTTGTTTGGGAAGCTTAATGCTGAATCCCATTGATGTAGAGGACACCAAAGGACAAGCTAGTTTACATTATTAAAGGCTGTTTTAAAATAGCAGTGTGTAATGGTATGTGGGAAAGACCTTGGGAGGTTGGGCAAAGACACACCACCAAAGGAATGGCCAGATAAAAGACAGCATAACTTGCAACTGGATAGTGGGTCAGACAAAAGGCTCAGAAGAGACTCTTCCTAGTTTCTCAGGCTGTAAAGGAGAAGGGGGGATAATTGTACTTTCAGACATGCAAGACTGATGTCAGCCTTACAAGGCTGACCAGACAGAGAACACAACCAGATGGGCTAATTCAACTCCATTGTAAAGCTATATTAACAGAATCTTGCAAGTCTCGAAGTTGATGGGATTGGCTGATATGGCGAAGCTGACGACTTTGATTAGAGAATAGACACTGAGTAATTTTAATGCTAATTGGAAGCCTTTTTTGGACTTTTTGCATGAAACAAAAAAAAATTATGATGTATGGATTTGATGATTAGAAATAATACTGGATAATAGAAAAAAACGAAAGTTATGTTGTAAACATAGGGTAAGAGTTTAGTGTAAATTGATACTTATATTTATTGTGAGGAAAGTTGGAAGTCATTCTTTTTTGTACTTTTTCTTTTCTTTCTTTCTTTCTTTCTTTCTTTCTTTCTTTCTTTCTTTCTTTCTTTCACTTTTGACTTTGTTCTTTCTTTTCTTTCTCATTTTTCTTTCCTTTCTCATTCTTTATATTCCATATTGGTTTTTGTTAGTTTTTATTGTTCTTATCTTAAAATTAATAAAATTATTTTTAAAAAATCTTGCAAGTCTCAAAAGTACAATTCTTCCTTGTCTCCTTAGAGCCCAAGAAACTAGGGAGGGTCTCTTATGAGCCTCTTGCCCCATCTACTATCCAGCTGTGGTCTGTGCTCTCTCTTGTCTGACGTTCCTTTGGCAGTGATTCTTTGCCCAGTCTTTCCCATATACCATTACACAATGTGATTTTCATGCATGATTAACAGTCTTTATTTTGTTTTGCTAGATAACATCCTCATTGTGGTTGTGAACAATAACCGTCTTTATCAGCTAATGCAACTCTAAAGCACAATTGCCTTCTCTGATTTCTTATGCCCTATTTAACTCTGTACAGGTTTAAGCCCTGAGTCAGAAAAATTTCATTTGACATGAAACCTTCTGAGAATGACAAGAATTTTCCAACTGACTGGTGGTTTTCCTGGTCACTGCAAAGGATGATGAAAGAAGAAAAGGAGGAGGAGGAAATTGTCAACAGGGAGCAGTCTCAAATTCTACAGTATCATTGTTCATATCAGGAAACGGCACTGCAAACAAAAGCAAGATAGAGTAGGTTTAGGAGTGGATGGAAAAGAGAAGACAGATATATATATTTTAATATATTTTATAAAAGAAGGATATATATTTCTTCAAAATGTTCCTTAAAAGCAGAACAAAACCAAACCAAACTAAAATAAGACTGCTTTAATTCTGTTCTGTATTACCTGAAGGGTCAAAACAAATAGCATTAAAATAATATTAAAATTGGTTCATTTATCTACAGTCCAAATGTTTACCCCCCAATGATGTACGGATATGAGTGACATGATGTAGTCATCCTTATAAAAACGGCAATGTGATGTCACGGTATTCCATTTTCCCTCTGTAGCAGGTTGTTACTTTTCCTATATTTGTTGCCTAATACAATGCAGTTTCCTATCGTCCTAGCCAATAATTTGCAATGGGAGTTGGGAAACCCCAACATTCAGAAAGAGTTAAATATTATGGCACATTATGATTTGGTGCCCTCTTGGTAATAATTTCCTCTTATTTAAACACTAACACATAATTACTTGTTCATGCCTGGTTATATGGCTACACCTTGAGATAGATAGATAGATAGATAGATAGATAGATAGATAGATAGATAGATAGATAGATATTTTTTCCATCAGCCACACAATGTATGTAGTCCCAAACATTTCAAAAGAAGGGGGGAAAAATCAGTGAAGTGGGGAGGACTGTGCCTGTACCAGACTTGTTGGAACGCTTTAGAGTTTTTTCCCCTTATATTCTTTTATTTAAAAAATGTTAATTAATAGGGTTCTTCAAACACTCAACTCCTGGTGCCCATATAGATAGATTTTCTTCACAACAATCTAACCCCAACCTAATACTTTAGGTCTTCCAATATTACATCCATTCCTGCTGCCATTCATCTTGTTGCTGGTCATATTATTCTTTTCCTTTTATCTATATTTCACAGAATTATAGATTTCTCCAGAAAGTTAGGTCTTTACATGTCCAAAGTATGATAATTTCAGCCTGTTTATTTGTGCCTTGAGTGAGAACTCTGAGTTGATTTGTTTGATGATCCATATTTATTTTCTTAGCTATCCATAATATTCTCAGAAGCCTTCCCCAATACCAGAATTTAAAAGAGTTAATAGTCTTTCTATCCTGATTCTTTAAAGTCCAGCTTTTGCTTTCACAGACTGTCATGGGAAAACTATTGCCTGAATGACTCAGATCCTGGTATCTGTGTATCTTTCCAAGGCCTTCATTGCTACTCTACCAAGAACTAGTCTGTGGTGTATTTCTTGACTGCTGGCTTGTTTAAAGTTGAGGCAAAAGCTATCAACCAGTTCAATATCTTCACTGTCAATTCTAAGACTGGTTGTTGTACCTGTTGTCATTAGTTTGGTCTTCTTTATATTTAATATAAATCTATAAGATAAGAAAATTTTAGACAGCCATTCAATTATGTTGTTGGAAAAAATAGTCATCCCTTGAAAGTTTTTCTACTGCTTAAATTGTAAAAATTAACTTTGTAAGTCACTTAAAATTTACATCTACTGTATGTAAATCTTTAAAAGCAAACGCTGGGCTTATTTTTAATGATTGGAATTACAAAGCTCTGGAACCACTGCAACTTCTGAAAAATGCTTTGACTAGCTGGTCCAGCCAAGCACTGACTACTCTCCAAAATGCTAATAATTAATGACCATTTCTAACCTGAAGAGAAGTTAACCATCACTAAAACATATTTCTGCTGCAGATATTTTCATTCAGGAACTTCCAGCCACTTCAGAGGATAACTGCAGGCATTACTGACAGAATCTTCTAGTTGTGTTTGTAGAGCACTGAAAAACATCAGACTGATAGTGCACATTAGGAGAGGGGAAAAGAAAGATACTCCACACGGGCAGCCAACACACATAGGCTGTATTCCTTAGAGTAAACTGTACAATGAGGCATGCTATTCTTCAGTAAAGGCTCTACAGATTCCTACCACCTACATGCAAGCAGATTTCTCTATTCACACAGAAGAAAACATGAGTTTACATTCACCTGAAAAGTCATAAGAGTTGTCCCATTCACAAAGAGCAGTTAAACTGGAATGAACACACACAAATGTATTCATTAAAATAATATACCTGTTTTAAATGTTAACAAATATTTGTCATTGGAATCACATTAATAATACTTTATCAAAACCATGATAATCACTGAGGAGATTTGGCAAGTTATCCTTTCCTATTATACTAATGCTGTGTGTGTGTTGTATGTGCCTGTGTATGTATTCACACATACATATGTGATATACCTCTTTTCAGATGACTCCTCAAAACTCTCACAAATATCTAAGACTTCAAATGAGAATTTTCTTTGCCTGCTCTGGTAATGTCACTAGCCATGGCTTTGCAATTGTCATAGAACTCAATGAATGAATGAATGAATGAATGAATGAATGAATGAATGAATGAATGAATGAATGAGGATTCAACAACATCAATAAAGCTGCTCTTGACTCAGAATCTGCCATCTTCAGACATAAGCATCTTCATAAATTACATTTTTAAAACTGAAAAATAAATGATATCTGAAGTTAGCTTCTATCTCTCTCTCTCCCTCCCTCCCTCTCTCTCTTCCTGGGCACTATATCCTTATTTTAATCTTAGATTATGTTCTATGCCTATGTGTGCAATTATGTGTGTATGCTCCCTGAAGAAGCTGGGTGGTGGGAGCTATGGAGGTTCAGCTACATGGTCATCTCTGCACATAAATGACTCCAACTAACTCCTTTTCCCAAAGCAGGAGAAAATGTTGGTGGAATACTTATTAGACCATCGAAATTGTGGCACTTATTTTAGTTATGGGCTGTGTGCATGTATGTGTGTCTGTGGGTGTGTGGCACACATACACAAAGAGAAAGAAAGTGAGAGAGATGATTTTTGCATTTCAAATGTTTCTTAAGAGGACACTGAAAGTTCTCTAGTTTCCCCAGCTTCCATTAAAATCCAAGGAAAGACATAATGATGAGAGTGGTTTTTTGGAACTTTTTTGTTTGGGAAGTGGAGGAGCAAGGAGGTTTCAGATTGTAACACACTTGCATATTCATAGACATACCTTGCACTATATCACAATACTAAGGTGATCTAAGAGCCTATCTATCTATCTATCTATCTATCTATCTATCTATCTATCTATCTATCTATCTATCTATCTAAAAGATTTTAAGGATTTTAATTACAATAGAAAAATATAATAGAAAAGGAAGGAAGGAAGGAAGGAAGGAAGGAAGGAAGGAAGGAAGGAAGGAAGGAAGGAAGGAAGGAGCAAAAGAGAAGAAAAAACAGAAAATAGTAATAAAAAAGAAAGAAAAGTAACAATATTGTAAAGAGAAGGAAAAGAAATATATAAAGAAGTGACTTCCAACCTTCATCACAAGTATAAACTCTTCATCCCTCTTAGTTACAAACAATGATCTCTTCATCCCTTATTCCATTTCTTATCTATAGAAAAATCTATAAAGCATCATCTTTTCAGTCCTAGTGCCAGCGAAAAGTCCATTAAGGGTTATCAGAAATAACAACATATCTTATTTTAACCTTGATCAAATAAACCAACTTGATATTCCTTCCTTTTATTTCTAACAGTCTTAATCTTTAGTCCATTCAAATAATGTCATAGAATTTCTTTTCTATTCATTTCTTCTTTGTCCCTTCTCACAAGATTCTTCAAAGCCTTAACAAGCCTTTTTGTAAATCCAGTATAAAAGCATTAACCAGGTCACTCTCTTGGTTTCCTTGATTTTTAAAACATCAACTGGTTTCATTTGTATATCCAGTGTGACATCCTTTTCCATGCCATTCTCATAGTTTCTCATTTGTAGATCTATTTTTGAGGCCATCTCTGTCTTGTCAAATAAAAGTTGTTCATTATCTGCCATTTCATCAAAACAATATTTGGACACAGTCTATCCATAGAAGCAAATATTGCTATTGACATTGTTGATACTAACTTCTGTTGATACTAACACTGATTCCATTTTTAAAAAGTGTCCTTCAATATATTCAGTGTTTAATTGTTTTACATCATTTTATAGGTCCCAGTTAATTAGTTGTTAATCAGGCTTATGCATTTTTCTCTATTAACTAAAATATTTAGTTCCCTCTAGCGTCCACTTTTTAAAATTGCTTATTTTCCCTCTAGCGTCTTACAAAAGACTAAACAAATCTATTTCCCATGGGAAGGTTTCTTTATAATTAATTCCAATTTTTTCCCCAAATTTATCTGGACCTTTAATTTGCTTATAACTTTATAGGATCAAAGACTTATTTAGTTTTTTGCTGTATATTTCAAGCTTTTCAAATTTTTAAACTTATGATTAAAATTTTATTTCATGAAGTATTGAAGGAAAACTCACCTGGCATTTTCAGACTTGTCAATCTGAAGGTCTCTAATAACTTAAAAGTAGTTAACCAGTCATTTCATAATGTGATTAAAAAAGGAAGTTTGCAAACTTAGTGTCCTTTAAAAGGTGCTGACTGCAGTTGCAACTAAGATGGCTATTCCTATTGTCTACCAGTACTCAAAACCTACTGGGGCAACTGTCTTGCAGTATCCTCACAAGGATCAACTCTTCAGAGCACTTGTGGGTGATCTCTCATCCTCTCCTTGTCTGGAGAGGTTCCAAAGAGCCAGTCTACTCACCGATTCTTTGTTCTTTGCCGTGGTCATTGACTCTGCTTTTTGTGCAACCATCTTCAGTCCACCATTTCTTTCTGTGTAAGCCCAAAGTGGACACTTTAGACATTTTAAGTAATTCTAAGAGCAAACTAGAAAAGCAAGAGCCACCATTACAGAGAATATTATTTTTCAGAAACTGTACACAATATCAGAATGACTTTACATATGTAGTCTAGCTGATTTTACTTTTTTTAAAAAAAGACCCAGTTGCTCTAAATAGCATATTCTAATACAGAATGATAACACAACAAAATAATTACCTGAAATGTATTAACAAACATGCAGTAAAGTGTAAACCTCTGTTTTCCATAGAATTTGCGGTTACAGTAAGAAATAATAGAGAAATCAGTTTGGCTTAGATTGTTGATGTTTGCTTGTTTTTTAAGTATGGTCATGACAGTTCTGGAAAAATTACACTTTCAGTATTTTCTAATTGCAGTCAAAGCAGTATGTCAAAGATAAAGTTGTATATGAACATTAATGTTACTATCTCAAAATGAAAGACACACCAATTATTTCAAGTCAAAATTATTGACACATTGTGAACCATTCAATAAAGGCAAAACAGGAACCACTCATGTGACTCCTTAATGTCTGCAATCAAGATATTATGATTAAAGGATTTATAGAACCAAGTTTCAAATAATTGTGTATAGATTGTTCTGTGCTGTTACAATCAACATTTAAATATTTATTCTCTATTTTTCTGCAAACGTTTTAAACTTGCAGCTGGTCTCATACATAATATATCCTAGAGCTGGGTAAAGTGAATGTTTCACTTTAATCAAAGATCAAGTAAAGCATCTCCTTGAAGCTGTTTTGCAAAGCAACATGGCTTCCTCCCTCCTAAGAGCTAAATGAAGCTGCTGCTTTGCTTTGCCTGATTCAACTGGCATTTGCGAGAAACAGGCTTCTGTGTCACATGTTCAGCATATATGCAGAAGTCTCTTCCAGATGTAAGTGCACCTCATTGAGGGAAATAGCATTGCTTTTTTGCTCCCCCAAAAATATATTTCTTCCAATGAAGCCATTCCCTGAGAAATGAAAGAAGAAACTGAACAAAATGGAGCTGTTTCATTATGATGATAATTATTTGCCATTGTTATTATTGGTTCACAGCAACCACATAGATAGATTTTCTCCATGATGATCTATCCCTAATCTTTTCCTTCAGCTCTTCCAATGATGTCCTTATGGCCATTGTAATTGATCTATCCACCTTGCTACTGATTATCCTTTTCTTCTCTTTTCTTCCACTTTTCCTAGCATTAGAGCCTTCTCCAGAGAGCTAGATCTTTGCATAAGGTGTCCAAAGCAGGTTAATTTGAGCTTGGACATTTGTGCCTCAGGTGAGAACTGTGGGTTGATTTGTTTGATGATCCATTGGTTTGTTTTCTTGGCTGTCCATAGTATTCTCAGGAATCTTCTCTAACACCAAAATTCAAATGTGTCAACATTCTTCCTATACTGCTTCTTTAAAGTCCAACATTCACTTCCATCGAGTGTCATGGGGAATACCATTGCTTGCATGATTCTGATCTTTGTAGACATCATGGCATTTGAATATCTTTTCCACGTTTAAAATATATTTTTTAAAGGTTATAGTTGCAATAGTAAAAACTAATACAGACTAAAACAAAGAAAATAGAAAGAGTAAAAAGTGCAAAGTAAAAGAAATAATGTAGAGAATAGAAAAGGAAAGGAAAAAAGGGAAGAATACAGTAAAGAAAAAGAAAAGAAATATATAAAGAAGTGACTTCCAACATTAATCACAAGTATAAACAATTTTAATAACCTTTCACCTCCTCTTAGTTTATAATCAGTGCTCTCTTCATCCCATGTCCCATCTCTTATCTATAAACAAATCCATAAAGCATTGCCATTTCAGCCCATTAAGGGTTGTCAGAAATAACAACATATCTATTTTAACCTTGATCAAATAAACCAACTTTATATTCCTTCCCTTTACTCCTCAAAAAGGTGGATATATGTTCAAGATCATATTATAGAAACTGACTGGCTTTCTTCTTTAGCTTAATTTGGACCTTGCATATGAGTAGTTTGTTATCTGTTCCACAGTCAGCACCTGCCTATGTCTTTGATGCTATAATTGAGCTCCTTTTTGCAACAATATAGTCTAGATTATTATATAGATTATTCTATATAATCCATATGCTAACAATAAACAGACATTTCTTATGGAAGAAAAATTATGGCAGCTCTAGATAAAATATTAAAGAGCAGAAACATAACACTAACAACAAAGGTATTTATTGTCAAGGCCATGCTTTTCCCAGTTATAACATATGACTCTGAAAGCTAGACTAAGCCTTAGAAAGACTTTAAAAAAAAAATGATGACTTTGAGCTGTGGAGGTAGAGAAAATGTTTGAGAATAACTTGGACTGAAAGAAGAATAAATCATTCAGTGCCGGATGAAGAAAAAAAACTGTTCACTGGTATTGCTAATAACAATAAGCCAGTTTGGTACAATAGTTAAGGTGCCGGCTCAGGAACCAGGAGACTAAGCATCCCTTAGGCATGAACAACCTCACAGGGTTGTTTTTGTGGGGAAAATAGGAGGCAGGAGTTTTAGGTATGTTCACAGCCTTGAGTTATATATATATATATATATATATATATATATATATGGCAGGGTAAAAATCTACTAAAGATAAAGCTTAATTATTTTAGACACATAATTTGAAGCTAAGTGTAATTTGAGAAGACTCTGATGCCTGGAAAAATCAAAGACAAAAAATCAAAGAGGCATAGAAGGTGATACTATCATTGATAACACAAGCACAAGCTTAAAAGAATGCAAAAAAAAAAACCAAAAAAAAAAAAAAACCCAGCAGTTATGGACAAACTACCCTGGTAAAATGATGTTATCAGGTAATGAAGAGTTAAAAGTTACTGAAAAACTTTTTTATTAGTCTTGTTTTATTGTTCTGAAATTAAATGTGATAGTTACCTTTTGTAATGCTAAAATGTTGCTTCTTCTGAAAAACAATCAAGGTAATATGACTTATAACTTTGACTAAACCATATAACTATGTTATACTTCAGAAGCATGATATACATAAGAAATGTATCATCATCAGAAAGTATTTGTAATATCAAGTTGTTTTTAATGTGCATGTCTAAATACAAAAACACAGGAATTACCAGCATAATTATTCTAAAAAAATGGATTTAGCTGACAATTTCTCTGTCCTCTTTGCAATCTGTTATATGATAGATTGATAAATTGACTGATAGGTAGGTAGGTAGGTAGACAGAGGGTCAGTAACAGCCAGTGAGACTTATTATTTTGCCTTACCATTGTCACTATGAATTTTCTGCTTGTACTGTAATTAGTGAGTCAGTAGTTTTATTCAAGGCAGAAAAAATGTTATTTCATTAATGTCGTGGTTACGTTACACAGAGACCTATGATACATATTTTAAGTTCTGCCATCTGAATACTACATATCTTAGATACAGACACTTTCTGAGATTAAAGAATAGGAATATAATTCATTAATGAGACAATGATGTCCAGATTCCTCTATGTAGTTTCTCTCTACTCCCTGCTCCAAACACAAATATCAAGGGTCTCCAGGTACTAGTAGAGTTTGATTACCTCTATTAGTTTCATTACCTCTATTATCTCTAGCAATTTTATTGTTATTATTACTCTGTCAAGTATACTTCATGGGGAAAAATATCCCCCGACTGATTTCAAACTTGTGAATAATATTAATCCATCAGTAGTAAATAATAAATAATAAAACCATCAGAGCCAATTTGGTCTAGTGGTTAAGACACCAGGCTAGAAACCAGGAGACTGCGACTTCTTAGGCATGAAAGCCGGCTGGGTGACTTTGGGTCAGTCTCTCTCTCTCAGCTCAACTCACTTCACAGGGCTGTTGTTGTGGGGAAAACCAGAGCAGGAAGGAATACTAAGCATGTTCCCTGCCTTGAGTTATTTATAAAAACAATAAAGGCAGAATAATAAAAAAAAAAAAATCTCAAAATGCCTCTCAATCCCAAATATACTTGTTTGATTCTCTGATTACTGAAAGGTGTTTTTCATTCCCAGTTTGTACATTTATAAATGGAGATGATCTGACATTTCAAAATGTTTGTATCTAATTATTATATGCCAAAATAAAGCTACTATAAATAGCAACATTTACTCAGTTTATTTAAGCAAGAAATTGAAAATATAGTCTGCAGTCCTGAACTCAGTATTGTAACCCCCCAAAATAAGCAACCTCAGGTATAAAATAACCCTTCAGTCTGTCTCTCTGTCCCTGTGAAATGTTCTGTAAAGTACCTTTGAAAAGAACTTTGAAGTAATGCTATATCAAAAACAAATGCTAAAGCTAAAGCTACATCTTAAAAACAAGTTATCTAACTTCTATTATAGCAAATAATTGTAAAATTATTTTATCACAAAATTCTCTGGGAATGGATTTTGGGGGTTTAATTCCCAACATAAAAGATGAATTTTAGCCACAAGCAAAGTTGTTTAGCACAAATCCCTTTAAAAAAAAAAAAAAAGAATCGAGGGCGGAGCTGGCGTCGCGGCGATACGGCGGGCGATCCTGGGCTCCCAGGATGGCAGCCGATATCTCCTCTCCCGGACGGTCCCGATGGACCTAAGCCGTCCCGTAGAGATGGCGAACGCAAAGGGCGCGTCCCGCGGATCTCAGGGACGCCGCAAGTCCCAGATCGATCCGGGGAGAAGCTCTTGAAGCCGGCGGAGGAGAGGCAGCCAAAAATGGCTGCGAAAGCCGGGACAGCTCCAAAGGAAGATGGAAGAGAAGGGTGTCAACTGGGTGAGATGGACTTTTACTATTCAACTATTCTTAGAGAACACCTTAAGTAACTTAAAGAGATTTTTAAAAGTGAAGAAAAGTGGATTAAGCGGCGAGATTGAACCCTATTAAAAAAAAGAAGGGGGAGAAAATTTTTCTTTTCAACTTTCCCTTTTTAGTGGAATTGACAAGATGTTTTTCTTTTATAAAATATATTTTTAACTGGATTGGCTTTCTCTTTTTAATACTCAATAACTCTTTATTTTAAGCCTTTCCTTTTACTAAGATTTCTTTATTGTTATAAGAAATTTATATCTTTTTGACTTTGAAATGGGGAAAGTGGAGTTAAGAGAAAGTAAATGAAAGAAAGTTGCACTGCCATTTAGAGGCGCGACTTAGTGCTTTTTTTTTTCATTGTGACGCACGCTCAAAGACCCTGTGCTTTCTAAAAAGATAGTGGGATGTGCATGTTTATACAGGTGCCATCCGTAACTATAAACAAGAAAGTGGAGTTGAAAGCGACTTTGAAAACATTAAGATGGAAAGTTTGAGCCAGTCACAAGAGCCTTGATTAGTGGCAGTAGCTCTTTTTTCTGCTAGAAGCTCTGCTTTGCTCTCTATTCCCCCCCCCAGATGGATTTTTTTTTTTAAAGAGGCTTAGCCTTTTCCTTCTTTTCCTTTTCTTTTTATTTTTCCTTCTTTTTTTTTTTTTCTCTCCTTTTGCTTCTTTTTTTCTCTTATTTTTGGCAAGAACAAAGATAAAGAATCCTTTGACTCAATGAAGGTTTATCAAGATAATAGATTATACGAGAAACACAATGCAGAAAAAGATCTTTAAACTATTGAGGATGACTATAAAAAATTGGAAGAAGAGCTGCAGAAATTCTCAAAAAAAAAAAAAAAAAAAGATATTAAAGCTAAAATGGACTTAATTAAACATAAAACGGGATCATTGGAAAAGGAAGAAATAGTACAAGAAATCAGAAACATTAAACGGAATTATTGTGAGGCCTATAAACTGAGAATTAAAAGGGTTAATCAACTGATAAATGAAGAGAGACAGATTTGTTCTTGGCACTGAGGGTGAGAAAAAGATTATACAAGATTATAATGGAAAATCGTACTAAGAGAATGTACAAAAAGAAGAAGTAAAACAATATTGAAAGAAACTATTGCAGATGTTTAAAGAGAAAATCAGGGGAATACAACAATCATGGAACTGACAGAAGCTTCCAAAAGCAGAATGTTCAAAAGGACACTTATTATTGCTTTCTCTTATCCAATAATATAGAAAAAAGGAATGAACAGCCAGATATTTTGGGACATTGAATGAAAAGGGTGAACTCAAAATTATGCAAGCGCTGGAATAAAGTATAAATCTGAGATATATAGTTAAAAATTGTATAACATGTAGTGAAATCTGGTTAGAACTGTAACTTGGTTAGAATTGTAATTGATACTGTAACTGATATTGGTTAGAATTGTAACTCCTAAGAATTGGAAAAATTAAAAAGTACTTATGCAGGAGGAAGTTATTCAAAATTATGGAATGTGCAGAGATGAGTTAAATTGAGATTTGAAATTAGAGTAAGAAGATAAGCAATTTTATATGACACGGGATTTGTTTTTATTAATGATTAGATGAGAAAATATAGTAATGTAATAGATTAGGAAATTTTATAATAGAAATTTGATATTAATTATTATATATATACACATATAATAGATAGATGGAGATGTATTACTAATCCTATTGAAAGTTAAAATTTTTTGTAATATATGATTTTATAGATTAGCTATGAATGATTAATAATTGTTAATTGATAAGTATACAAGTATATTTTTGAATAGATGATATGAGAATTTTTATGAAAGGGGCACCAACGAGTTTAACTGGTTGACACACGGTATAAAATGGAAGATGCTTTTTTATGCCTTTTTATGTTTTTGTTTGTTCATGTTTGTTTTGTGTTTGTTGTAAAAATAAAAAAAACATTATAAAAAAAAAAAAAAAAAAAGAATCATTGGAGGCCGAGGGGAAAGGGAGGGGGACTTTCTTTTAAAAATGTATGAGGTGACTGAGGAATCTTTTCTGGTTTGCCTGGAATGACCGTGCAATAAGCATATGAGCTTCTATTAAAAAAAAAAAAAAAAAAAAACCTTGTCCATCGCTATCTCGTCTTGTGAACATTTCTTTATAGGGAAGGGAAGGGAAGGGAAGGGAAGGGAAGGGAAGGGAAGGGAAGGGAAGGGAAGGGAAGGGAAGGGAAGGGAAGGGACATGGAGAAGTTAAAAAAAAAAGAAAAGAAAAGAAAAAGATTGAAAAAATGCCCTGCTGATGAAGAGGAATACAGATTTTAATAATATGCTGTTACTGCTCAGAGTGTGAAAATAAACCTAGTTATGTGTCCAGTGAGTGGTAATAATGGAAGAAGTAGGTGTGGCTTTGGGAGAAAAAAAATACAACTTTCTGAATGATTTCAATAGAGTGGAAAAAGAAGTTATTCTGATAGGTGACACGAATGGACATGAACAGGCAGAAGTGATTCTGCCATTCAGAGAGCCAAGAATGAATAAGAATGGTAATTGTTGAATATATGTTTAGAAAGACATCTGTCTTAAGACATACTTAAGATATGTCTATTCATACATACACATAAGAAAGGGATGAATTGAAAAAAAGAAATATGGTTGATCTGTATTGTGAAAGATTGAGGAACTTAGTGAATAAAAGGATGATAAGAGGGTCTGAATGTGGGACAGACCATGTGGTAGTTGATATTGTCAAAAGTAGGTTTTTGGAGAAAAAAAGAAGAGACAAGACAAAACTAGAGTAAAATAAGAACAACTGCAGGAAGAGGAAAATAGATTGAACATCCTACAGAATGAATGAATAGTAGCCATAAGAAGGAGGAAGCTACTTGGAACTGGGTGAAAATAATTATATTACAAGGCACCATAAAAATGTATGGAGCTTAATGAAAAATATGGAAACGGATGCCTAACAGAATGATAAAGTGAAAGAGTCTATGGTTGAAAGGAAAAAAAAATCTTTGTAAGTGAACAATTGCTTCAAAAATGGCAAGAGGAATATATTACATAATATAGGGAGAGGGAAAAATATAGCTACAAAGCTACAAAGAACATAGTAAAAGAAATCAAGGAATGGTTAAGATTAAGAAGCAGAGAAAATGTAGAGCAATTTTGATGGAAATAAAACAATTGTTTTAGTAATGGTTAGAAAGAGCTAAACTCCACAGAATCACTGGAGTGAGTGAATGTGATGAAATGATTGAAATTAAACTGAAGTGAGGCAATGCTGGAAAGAGTACTTTAGAGATTTATAGGGGAGTAATATTGATAATATTGAGAGTAGTACAGAAAAAAAGGCTGTAAAGGTTAGTATCCAAGAAAAAAATGAAAAGAAAGTAATAAATTATGTGAGAATGTTTTTTAAAAAGAGGAAAGTAGATGGTGTAGTGATGTAACTGAAAAATGATAAATATGGATGTGGTTTGTTTATGGACTGGCTTTGTGACTTGTTTAATGTTTGTGAAGTCTATGCCTCACTGTTGGTAAATGCTATTATTGTATATTGTTTTCCTATACAAAGGGAACGCTTGCAGAATTGACTGAATTGGGGAGATCCGGACTGGAAACAAAGGGTGTAGACACAGTTTTCTTCAAAATCTAAAATTGTTACACTTGGGAAAGATTTTACGTCCTTGAAAGCAACACAAGTTTTTCATGAAATAAACTAAAAGGGTTCTCTCTCTGTAAATTTGTATCCCTCACGTAGGTAATATCCCAGGATATCTTTTAACGTTTTGTGTGTGTGTGTGTGTATGTGCGTGCACGCGTGAACATTTTCTTAGTCTGATTGCTTCTGCTTCAGCTGCATGTGACCAAGGAGTCTTTGCCCAATTTGGCTGGGACATCTTTAACTTGTTGCTTCATTGCTTGTTTGCTTGCTGGTTTGGTGTTTGGAGCAGGAGGCAGTAAAAGCATTCATTAATGCCCTTATTATCTCAAAAATGTATAACTGCAACTTTTGATTTATCATTTTTTAATGCGAGACGCTTAGAGTTTTTAGAATTTGACTGAAAAAAAAAGTAGAAATGCGAAGTCTATAATATTCACTAGACATCTGAAGAAATCATACATTTATTTATAAAATGATCCAAAGGCTACACGAATAGGTTCAGATCTGTATTTATGTGTGTGTGTGTGTGTGTGTGTGTGTGTGTGTTTGTTGGGAGGGATGTGCTAGTCCTTGCTGCTAGAAAACCTGAAGAACACATAAGAGAAAAACCACATTTACAAACCATTGAAAAGAGACAATAAAAAAGCTAAGAAGGAAACAAAAGATCAGAGCACATCCTCTCCAGCAGCTTACACCTAGATAAGCAGGGATTAACACCAGATAAACAATCAAGCGGAAAACAATACCCTCATCAAGAAACTACCAAAGAGAAAACCACATCCCCACCAACACTGGCAGAGCAAGTTACTGTAAAAAGGGAGCAAACCCCATACTCACTAGCACTTATGATGTTACCTAGTCAGGTAATGAAACATTTGCAAGCAAACAACCAAGCTCAGAGAGCACCAAGGACTCCACAGAACACACACTTCTTTGCTACTGCATCAAAATGCTGAGACACAAGCTAGCAAAATGAATAACTCTTAGTATTATTCCTGCCATTAACACTTAACCCCATTCAGCTTAAAGGAGTTGTTTAGTTACATTTATGGCCTTATGAGTTGTTTTATGGGCTGCTGACAAATATAAACTAATATAAATAGAATATAGCTTTACAAGTACTTCTTTGTCTGGAGAGATAGATGTCTGTAAATTCATATACATAGCTCCAGAGATCACTACAAATTGTTTCCAAATCATAGTTTTTAAAGTGAAAGAAAGCAAAATGATATATATATATATATAATTGGAGAGTAAGTGTATTTAACCATAGTTAATTTAATTGAAATTTATATGAATTAAAGTTCATTTTTTGTTCCAGCCCCACTCACTATTTAAGTAGCCCAATGACACTCAAACATCAAAAAAGCTTCACTACCTTGATATAAGATTACTATATATACTTGTGGAACTAATGCATGCCTATTTTTGTTTTGGACTTTTTGATTTGAAAGGCTCTGACTTAAGTCCTGTTTTTATATTTAAATCATAGTATTTATTTCTGAACATGCAAGTATACATACAAACAAAATAAGGAAATACTGAAGTTCAGTGAGTTTTTTCCAATATTTTTTTATTTGCCCTCCCCATTTTAAGTCCCAAATAATGACACTGCTTCCTATGATTTTCTGTCAGGTCAAATAAAAATTTGAAGGAATAGGATGTGATTAGAATAGAGGGAAAAGGTTAACAGCCTTCTGTAAATATTTTAAAAGACTGAAGAATTATTCATGATAATTACATCTACAGATTGCGGTCGTTCTGATGAATTTATTAGATAACTTTATTATGGTCAGTGACCAAGTTGAAGTGAGATATAGCAAAATCTAGCTATGAAGTATGACATACCATAAATATATAAACATCCAAAATCTGTACTACACAATATAAAAATGATAATTCTATCCATATCTCCTTTTCCATCTCTCTCTATCCATATCCATATCATATCTATTTACAGATCCAAAAAAATGATATGTAAATATTGTTTAATTGTGACTATGAACATATTTATAAAACTTTATTACTGACATCAGATGCAAACTATAACATTTTGTGACTTTAATGAATTAAAATATAGAAATAGAAGGACCTGTTCTTGTGCATTTAATAATAATAATAATAATAATAATAATAATAATAATAATAATAATAGATAAAATGCCAGCTCCAGTCCAAACATCTGTCTGACTTTGCAACCAACAACAACAACAACAATAATTGGAACAACTTATATCCTACAACAATACCTGTAACACTATCAAACAGCAACATCTGGCTATCCCAGGTCCTTGGAAGGACTCAATAGATGCATAAAAATGCCAGATTCAGCCTAAACATCTGTCTGACTGTGCAACCAACAACAACAACAACAACAACAACAACAACAACAATAATAATAATAATAATAATAATAATAATAATAATAATAATAAAAATACCTTTCAATTATGAATGAATGATAGTTAACAAATCTTAGTTAAATTTTACTGGAATATATTTCTAATAATTTTAACTAAGATGGCACTTTTTTTACTACCTTGACAAAAGTAATAAAAATAAATGTCTTAAAACATGTGTACTTAGAACACTATTTCACATTTAAATTAGCTAGATTTCTTAACTATCAAAGCTATCCGTGACAGTGATGCATCTTAAATGGTGGTAATGTGAACATTATAGTGCTTTTCATTACCATTGTTACTTAAGAAATTTTTCAGAAACAATGCAATTATTTTAGTAAGAGATTGATCTCTAATTATACAAAGTGCTGCTGCTTTATGTTAATGATGAGGTTCTATTAAGTTTATTCTTCAAATAACCATGATTTAGATTATCTTGCCTGTAAATTTTGCTTTATTCCCAAACCTACATGAATCTATAAGTAGCTGTATAACTACAAAATCAGCACTATTTATATATTATCTTGCTCTATGTTTTTGAACTGTGCCACTTATGGCTAAGAATATGGTATGGTACTACTGTTAATCCGCTGTTTTGTTCTGTATTCAGAACAAAATGTTGACATATTTATGTGTCCCAAGCTTTTCTAGGGTAAATTGCATAGACACCTAAGTATAAACCATAATGACAAGGTGGAAAAAAAAGACAATGTGTGTGTAAAACTTAGGGCAAAAGTATATAAATCACAGGGCTTAAATCATGAGGTAATGGTGCGCTTTGGGTCACGTGCCCTCCCCACCCCCTGCAGATGCTTTTGATGAAGTAGTTGGAATATTGTCTTGCATTTTGCTACTGGATTTAAACAACAAGAGAAACAATAGTTTGTCTAATTTGGCAGCTGCTATTGGTTGAGGCTGAGTGGTGTGATCTGTGGGTGGAATGCTGGGAACAGAAGGTATAGCAAAGCACATGGGTCTCTGAGGAGCCATTCTGGACCTGACCCTGCTTTTGGTGAGTGATTGAGAGAGTACCAAGAGGATCATAAAGAACCTGATGCTGGAGTTAGTGAAAATGTATACAGCTGTCTGCCTCTGAGGCAACACCTTATCCCCCATGCCAGATTAAGTTCAGTGTGGTGTTTTTGTTTTTTAACTTTGTGTTTTAATGTTGTACTTTTAGTGGATGGCTAGAGGGAGAGAGAGAAATTGTGAGACAAAGAGAAGGCTCCATGTTGGTTGATTTAGTTGGCTTGCCTTGTTAATGTTTAGCTGTTGAAGGTGAGCTCAGGATGCTGGTTTTTACTTAGAGCATTGGCTGTTTGCTGATAAGCTGCTATTGCATTTATTTAAATGCTGGGACTGTTGGCACAGCCTAGCAAAATAGTAACAACTGATGGCTGTAGTCTGTTTTGTTTTGCACTGGAATGTTAATGAATAATATTAATGCAATTTCGTAGCACCGGCCCTTGTTTCGTAGCCAGCAGAGCTAGCCTATGTAATATTTGAGGGGGAAAAAAATATTTAAAACTCATGCCATAGCAATGAACAGTAGTTCAATAGAGACAAGGTTAATGGCTAATTGAAGATAGTGATGGGATTAGCTGCTTGGCCTATGCACTATGTCCAGTGCCTCAGGGTAAGAAAAGACAGTTTTCTATTCTTTTAGTTAAAGCTTCCAAATTGGTTGGTTTGCTTTATCTCTTCTTGCTTATTTTTCTGTTATTTGGTGGACCAATGGCAATTAACTGGACTGTGACACCTCCCAATTATTCTTCTGGCTCTAGGGTGAAAACAAGGAAGTAAGAAGGTCATACCAACTTCCCATTGTTTTTGATGGGCAAAACACTCAACAGTTTTTGAGACTTTTTCCAGTGGAATATAGAGTTTGTTTTGGCCATGCAGGCCACTCAAAATTCTATAACAGAATATTCAAGCAGGACAAAACATTTTCATACAGAACCCTAGGCTTTAGTCCCACCGCTTCCTGTGTCTATGTCTCATCAGCAATATAGTATAATGATGCAACACAGACAGACTTTCCCCTCTAGTACAAACATTGCACTAAACACATAATGTCCCATATTCCATTATCTGCTCAGAGATAACCCTGGAACAGGTGTTGAAAAGAACTCGAATTCTGGAATTGCCTTCTGATAAAGCTTGGTCATCCATCTCACTTGAATTCTGAAATAATAACAAATACTCTTTTATCCATTATGCTTTTTGATTTAATTTAAATTTGTGATCCAAGTATTTTATACATTTTATTAATATATTATTGTTTTCTTATATTTTTAGTTTTATTAGAAGTCAACTTTGAGGTTTTAAAGGTAGAAAAATAAGAATAAATAAAGGTGAATTAGCATTTAAGCCATAATATTTTTACAAGTGATCAAACAAATTCTTATATTCTGAAGTAAGTCTTGTAGGCAGGCATGTGTAGTAATCTAAACAGAAGTTAGAACTAAACAAACAAACCAAGAACATATCTAATGCAATAATTATAACAAAGAATGAATTGACGAACATTGTAATGATTAGAATCCCTTTTAACAAATACTTTTAAATTTCAATATATCTGAAATTCAGAATGACATTACAGTATATACAATATAGACAGCAGCAGCAAACTAAGAAGCTGAAAAGAAGCTAAGGAGCAAACCAGCAGACCAAAGCTAACAACCTAATACACCACATAGCAACATTTCTATTTCCTGACTTTTCTCGATACAGTTAATCCTCAACTTATGATAGTAGTTGGGACTGGAATTTCTATCGCTAAGTAATGCAGTCATAAAGTGCAACTGCATCACTTAGCAATGGCAATTACTGCAGTCCCGGATGCTGTCATTAACTGAATCCATGGTCGTTAGGTGAGTCAACTTCCTGCTGGCTTCCCACAAAGTCAGCAGGGAAGCTGGCTGGAAGTTGCAAGTCCCAGGTTGGCAGCCAGGTAAGTGGCTGCTGCTGGGTGGGGAAGGGAGCAAGGGTGCGTGAGTGGCTGGCACAGGGTGAGTGCAGAGGGGCTGGGGGAGGCTGAGCGGGTGGGGGAGATTTACCCCAGTGAATTGCAATCTTCCGTGCCGGCTTCCCCTTTGACTTTCTGGGGAAATTGGCATAGACGTTTGCAAATGGTGATCATGTGATCACAGGGTGCTGCAACTGATCATAAGTGTGAACCAATTGCCAAGTGCCCAGATCACAATCACATGATTTCAGAGGTGCCAGAAGTCTGAGGACCAGTCATAACCACCATTCGATCAGTGCTGTTGTAACTTTGAATAGTCATTGTTGTTGTAACAATGAATGGTCATAGATCAAGGACTACTTGTACATAAAATGTTGGGTAGAAATACATTATCAGAGAAGAATAATTATTTGTCAATCTTTTAAACTGAATTTCCATACCTTAATTTTGAAAAAAAAAACAAAAAACCCTGACATAATATGTTTCATATATTGGCAGTCACACCAAGACCAGCTTATGTATAAGGTCAAGTTGGTCAGTAATTAAGATGTATTCTTTTAAAACAGAATACATAACTTGAATGGACTTCTCATACATTCACATATCACTGCAAAATAAATTGCTTTATTCAAGCCACTAAAAGATAGAAAAAGTGACCTTTTCTGTGAACATTAGAGCCCCATTCAACTGTATTCACCACACTATTTTTAGTGAACCAATCAGTATCATGTTTTTCTATTTTCTGTGAACAGCAAGTAATCTGCGAGTCCAAGAAAAGAATATAGACCATATATCATGCAGAATGAGAAACAATGTATCTGAATCCTTTAAAGGAAAATAAATATCTGTATTGTTTCAATTATAAATTAATTAAGCAAAGATGGATGTGAGCTTTTCCTAGCCTCAGCAGAGAAAAGTATAGTGTAGGAATTACATTTAATTAAGAATATATCAGTAGGAGGGGACCTAAATCTAGTCCAGTTTAGTTTTGGAATTAATTCAGTCATTAATTTATTACATCAAATAAGTGCATCATTCTTCGAATTTGAAAATGTAAGAAAATCAATATTTATTTGCATTCATATCTATGTGAATTTGCACCCATTTACCTACAGTAAATATATTCATTTTAAATGCAACTTTCTTTAATTTATACATTTTTGTACACTTGTTTTGATTCAAAGACATAAAAAAATTGTGGAATACAAATGATTAATGTGTTCTCATTTTTCTTCAAATCTGATTAGTGTGAACTGTTAGCCAGCTTAAAAATGAAAATTAAATTCTCTCAGTCATCCTTACACTTAATGTGGGTGGCTTTTAAAAAAAATCTTTTTTTTTGGTATGCAATAGAAAGAATGATAAACATGTAATTTCTAAGTTTTGCAACAATTTCTATAAATTGATATTTGGCAGTATTTCATGAATTGTTTCTGGGTTATATGCTTTTAATAGTAGCTCATCAAGGAAAAAAAGAAATATAGATTGTTAAATCATTATTTTGATGCCTCATTATTATTTGTCTTGACTTTCCAAATATGTTTTAGTTCCAAGGCTAGGTTATAGATTGAAGTTCTTAATCTCAGAGACAAAAGACTGGGAGAGTAGCAATGATTTGTTCCTACAATGTACTCCGATAAATATCTGGAGTCTTGACATACTAAGCCACAATGACCTGTATAAAGCCTGTTAATTCTAAATTGCCAGTTCCAGCTGATACATCTAAAGGCAGGGCTGAAAAATGTGTGGTCTTCTATATTTTATTGTACTGCTACTTTCAGTACCTGTCCAATAAGGCATAGTAGGTGGAACTGCTGTAAGGCCATATTCCAACCTTCTTTCAAAGCATCACATCTAGCAAATGGAAATTGGAGGTGGTGGTGGTGGTGGTGGTATGATGATGATGATGATGATGATGATTCACATCAATACTTTTACAATAGAATACATGAAATTCTCGGGGTCTTATATCAAGATACTGACCTAAATATGCTTAATATCAACAAACTAGCTTCCTGTGCCTTCAGATAATGTAAATAAATCCTCTTAGCACTTACAATACAAGCGTATTTGTGGTGGTTCACCTCCTTTCTTCAGGGCCAATTCCAGTCAGTGGTGGTTGGGGTGGAGAGATCCCACCCTTGGACCCTAGTATTGGGGTCCTAGAAGTCTCTTATTTAACATCTACATGAAGCCACTGGGTGAGTTCATCTGTCTTCATGGGGTAAGCTGAACCCTGGCAAGACTGAGTGGCTGTGGCCTTTTCATAGCTTTGGGATGTGCGCCAGTTGTGCCTATTCCTGGATTGGGGAGCTGTCACTGTCACCATGCCCTGGTCACCTCCCTTTTGGACTTTTGTACATGGGACTGCCCTTGAAAAGTATATGGAAGTTTCAGCTGGTGCAAAATGTGGTGGTGTGGGCAGTTGTGTATGCCCCTAGAAGGGCACACGTTACACCTCTATTCCTCAAGCTGCATTGGTTGCCAGTTTGCTTCTGGGTCCAATTCAAGGTGTTGGTTTTGACCTTTAAAGTCCTTCATGGCACAGGACTGGGTTATTTGAGGGACTACCTCTCCCCAATTACATCTGCCCATCCCATCAGGTCTAGCAGAGAAGACATGCTGGGGGTCCCATCTCCAGAGAATTCCATTTGGTGGGTCTCAGGAGGCTGGCCTCCTCTACATGGCCCTGCCTTGTAGAATCTTCTCCCCCTGAAGTGAAATTAGCCCCATTACTCTTAACATTCTGTAAGTGCCTCAAGGCCTGGCTATGTGATCAGGCCTGGTGGCCCCATGAGACCTGTGAGGAAAAAAAGCTGCACTGCAGTTGCAAACAAGATGGCTAATCCCTTTATCTCCCAGCCCTCAAACCCACAGAAGTCCACTGTCCTGTGGTCTCCTTGTGAGGAGCAACTACTTGAAGCACATGTGGGCAATCTATCTTCTCCTTGTCCAGAGAGGTTCCAAAGAATTTGTCACCAGTTCTTTGTTTTTTGCCACAATTGTCTGCTCCACTTTCATTGAGACGTTTTCAGTTTGTCACGCCTCTCCCAGAAGTTGGCTGCTAAATTAATATGGATTGAATAAAAGTGAGTGACCAGTACAGAAGTAGTCTGAAATGATTTGGTTATATAGAAAGAATAAATGAGGATCAAATCTCAAAACAAATATATGAAGGAAGACTGAATGGGCTATGAGGAAGAAGATAGAGAATGTGTTTGGATGGAACGGTTGAGATCCTCAAAGAGAAAGAAATAAGGAGATTAAAGAATAGAAAGCAGTATAAAAGTCAGTTTATGAAGAAATTGGAAGAAAGGATAATTTTCCAGGATAGAAAATTATGGAGAGATATAGTGAAAACTAAACTTACTTGTATTAGTTTTTCTTTTCTCTTATATTATGCCTTTAATTTCTTTTAGATTACTATTTCTTATTCTTTTTCTGTGAAAGCATAAAAAGTATTTCAGAAAGGATAAATTCGTGCCATCTAGACTGTTGTGGGTTCATATAAAAATAGAAAGTTTCTTGGTATGTTCTAGTGAAAGGTGATACTAACAGAACCAGGAGGTCTGGGGGAAAACTGCAGCATTTTGAATGAATGCAGCTCTGAGTTTTTGCAATTTATGAAGAGGTTCAAAAGAGGCTTTGTTACTCTAGCCTTTAAATTGTTTTAACTGTTTTAACACTGAATTGTTTTTAAAATGTATTTTATTGTATTAATAATGCTTTGTACTTAGTTTTAATTCTACTTCTGTTGTTTTATTTGAGATTCTGTATGCCAGCCAGAGCTATATATGGAGTGGACAACATTCAAATGCCCTAAATAAATGCATACATAATGAAATAACTTTTCTTCCTCTTCCTCTTCCTCTTCCTCTTCCTCTTCTCCCTTCTCCCCTTTTCTCTGCTGAGTAGAGAAAGAAGTGCAATTATTTATTTGACAAGACTGTGACAGTGTGGCATGTCACAGGACTGAGGACATTATCTTGGACTTCCATTCCAGGACAGTTATATGCTCAAGCATCACTACAAGTATTGTAGAAGTTCCCATTTGCCTCTTATAAAAAGTGAATGGAAATACAACTCTGAATATCCTTTATCTGTTTTTACATGGAAAATTGCCCATAACATCAAACTCTGCCAAATATAAAATAAAGCTTCATTATTCTTTTCCCAGTATATATATATATAAAATCCTCTGCTAAACATTTCTCCACAAAACAGATTTTAAAAGGAAATTGCATATTTTAAATATATTTGTATCTAAAAAATACTAAAAGAAAAGTGAGATGGGGAGTGAGGAGAGCAGCAGGAATACAATACAAGCTATTGTATTTGAGGTTTTCCAACTGAAAAAATCTTTTTCTCAGAAAGCCAGAAGCCTGTGAAAGGAGGCTCTGCTCTCTAAGGGAGAGACAGGTGCAAATGATATACAATTTATCCCCTAAATACTCCATTTCCTCAGGCTTCTTTGGACTTTATTACAAAAGAAGGTGGTTTTTTTACAACATTTTCAAAGGTCATTCAGCTTACCTTATGCATTTCCCTTTTCATTCTGTGATAACAATACCATCACAGCTTGGCACAGATTAAACTAATTTGTTAAGATGAAAAATTAAAGAGAAAATCCTTTCTTTCCTCACTTCCCATTTAGTTAAGTTTTACTCCACCCACTTGGTTTCTTTCAAGATTTCTGTCTGATTTAAACTTTTCTTCTACTATTATTTTCAATGTTATTTGTCTTGGAAAAAAGAAAATCAACAAATCTATACTTCGTGGTTAAAATATGTCTTGGGGTTCCCATATTGCTTTTCACTATGATCACAAAGATGAAAACATGAAAAAAATGTGTGCAGATTAATAAGGTCAAAACTGTATTAATCATTTACAAGATATGCAATAGGATGTATTTATTTTACTGCAGTTTAGATCAGCCCCACTAAGTAGACCAGACCAGAAAATTGACTCCACAGGAAGCCTAGAACTATAATTATTATAATAAAGGCTATAATGACAGAATCTTACAAGACTGACAGTGTTTTTCCTCTCCTGCGTCTTATACCCCAGAGAACCAGGGAGGAGTCACACTGACTTCTCAGGACTTAAGGAATGTTTCAGCCCCCTTTGCTCATGTGCCAGTTCTTGCATATTTCTATCAAGATCACTTCCATTATTCTTTACAGTTTATATGCCACTCAGTCGAAGGCTCATAAGTGACTTATTAAAATAGCAATAACAACAATCAATAAAAAAACAACAATGCCCCTAGGAATAACCACATTTATTCCCATAGCAGGGGGTCCCTTATCACCATTCTCTTCCAGACAATCTCCAGAAAATCCAGGTTTTATTGGCTTTCTGAAAACCAGTAGTATGGGAGCCAACCTAATCTTGGGAGGACCACTGTTCCAAAGAAGGGAAGCTGTGATTTAGAAGACTCATCTCCATGGTTTCAGAAGGTAACATTTCTTAAGAGAAGGGACCCAGAGATAGCCCACTTTTCCCAATCTTAATAGGTAGGTAGAAGCCACTGGGAAAATGCAGTCTGATAGATAACTAAGTTCTAGATATTTAAGATGGTGCCACAAATATCCACATTATCTGGTAAATTGAATTTGGATATCATTAATACTCTGAAGATACCCAAGTTTCTTTTTTCTTCAGTTACCAGAGAGACAATGCTGGTCTTGAATGTATGTATCCTATTAGTCATGGATGAATGACTTGAATAATTATTTCAATCTAGTAGGACATGCGGGAAATATAAATGATGATACAAGTGTTGTATTTCATTGTATAATTAATTCACAGTAAAGGAACATTCATTAGTAGATGTCCAAGTACATCCTCTCTGTGATAGACCATACATCTACTTCGGCAAACTAGTACAGATCTAACCTTGAAGAAGAAATGCAAGAACAGTTAGGTAAACATTCACTTAGTCCTGGGAAGGAAGAGAAGAAATAAACTCAAGATAACCTTGCCTTGATTCTCTTTAGCATAAGAAGGGGTGTATTCTTATGCCAGACACAAGAAATTCTGTCAGGCTTTCAAGATTTGCTATTTTTTCCTTCAACAATAGTTCCAGTACTCATTGTGATGTTTTCCTGACCTTACCTTTCTTGAAGGATTGACAGCTGTTAGATAACCATCCATGTCAATATATCATGAGTATATGAGATAGGTAAGCTCAGGGAAAATTTTGGAATTTTGAAAGTCATCAGCTTCACAGGTTGATGTCCAAATATGTATTGATTTATTTACAAATAATTTTATAATAAATTTATTTATTTACAGATATGTATTTCCATCTATGTCCCTACATTTATTTTCACTTTTTAACCTGCACAGCCCTTTTTAGATATAGGCACTAGCCTCATTAATACTTTTCCCTGAATAGAACTATCAAAGAGGACTTAACTAAACTGTGCTCAAGTGGTACATGGAAGTGAAATGGAAATCTCCAGGAGAATATTATTCTAGAAGGCAGGTACTGCAATAGAGAAAGCACATCTGCTGGGTCCTATCAGATGACACAACTTTAAAGGTGGGACCTGAAGTATATCTACTCTATCAAAACTTACCAAACAGTCAGGAACAATGAGAATCAGCCCTTCAGATAACCTGGCCTATGTCAAGAAGGTTTTTTTTTTAATTATTATTATTATTTCTATTAGCAATGTTATTAAACATTACAGTTAGAAAGATAAAAATTAATACAAACTAAGAAAAATAAAAAAATAAAAAATAGAAAGTGCAGAAAATAAAAAATAGAAAAAATAGAAAAATAAAGAATAAAGAATAAAGAAAAATAAAAGAAATATATAAAGAAATGACTTCATCAATCCCCCCATCATAACAAGTATAAACAATTTTAGTAACTTATCACCTTGTCTTAAAATACAACAAATAATCTCTTCTTCCCATATC
Source organism: Python bivittatus (assembly GCF_059951505.1). Classification (NCBI taxonomy): domain Eukaryota; kingdom Metazoa; phylum Chordata; class Lepidosauria; order Squamata; family Pythonidae; genus Python; species Python bivittatus. Next base: position 26,853,032 of record NW_028277034.1, read on the forward strand.
CCATCTCTTATCTATAAACAAATCCTTAAAACCTCATAATTTCCATCCTGATGTCAGCAAAAGTCTATTAAGGGTTACCAGTGATAACAATATATCTCAACCTTGATCAAATGTACCAGCTTTATATTCCTTCCTTTTACTTTTAACAAACTTGATCATTATTATTAATATTAATATTAATATTACTACTACTACTACTACTACTACTACTACACTGGATTTATCTCTGTCCACCTCCCCTAATGGGGGGACTCTGGGTAGCTCACATAGTACAACATCTAACAATTACAGTTACAATTACAATTACAATTACAGTCCTACTATATTACAATTACAGTTACAGCCCTACTCTATTGTGGCCAGCAGTAGTGAGCAGCAATTCATCTGGGCTTTCTTCCACTGATGATCTTTTTTCCGCCTATTATGTCAGTTGCATCCAGTGTCCGGCGTTTCTTTTTCCTGCCAATTGGGTCCAACGCTGGTTCCAGCTTCCCCATGCAAAGTGCCGCCAGCATTTCCTCCCACTGAAATGGGAGTACCTATTTATCTACTCACAGATGGAATGCTTTCAAACTGCTTGGGGGGGCAGGAGCTATGGATGAATGATGGGAGCTCACCTCATCATGTGGAGCTGGGCCCGAACCGCTGGAGTGCTGACCATTTCTGGCCGGCAAACTCCAGTGTCATTAAGCCCCTACACCACCATGTCCCCAGCTTTAAATGTACCAGCTTTATATTCCTTCCTTTTACTTTTAACAATCTTGATCTTTATCCCTTCAAATAATGTCCTAGAACTTGATTTTTCTTTTTTCTTTTTCTTTTGTCTCTTCTCACAAACTTCTTCAAAACTTTGACAAGCCTCTTTTGTAAATCCAATATAGGAAAGTTATCCAGGTTGGTCTTTTGGTTTGTTATTTGTATATCAAAAGGAATATACAAATAACAAACTAAAATAGCAATCTGGATTATTAAAACATCAGCTGGTTTCATTTGTACACCTGGGTAGCATCTTTTTCCATATCATTCTTGCAGCCTGTCATTTTTAAATCCACTTTCAGTCTTGTCCAGTAAAACCTGTTCCTCTTCTATAACATCTTTTAAACATAGTCTGTCTATAATGGCAGACAATCTTAAAATTAACTTTTGGGTCCATTGTTCACAAATATCCCTCAATATGTCCAATGTAAGGTACTTTGCTCATTCTGTATTAGTAAGTCAAATTTAAATGTTCTCCTTTAATTGTAAACTTTAGTTTCCTCTAGTGTCCAACCTTCAAAGTACCATCCTATCATTTTTTTTAAAATCAAAACAGAAGCTTTTCCAATGGGAAGGATTCTTATAATTAATTTCAAAATCTTATTTCAAATCCATCTGAACCCTTTGTCCATTTGTAACTTTCTAAAATCAAAGTTCCAACCACGTGTTTGCTATTTATTCCAAAAAAGAATTTTTTAAGTCTTTAAACTTGTATTTAAAATTTATTTCACAAAGGATTGAATGAGACTCACCCAGTGCTGTAAAATGTGTTGCTTCAAAGGTTCCTAATTGCTGAAAAACCGTTAATCATAAATTTCCAAAAGTGATTAAAAAAGGAAGTATGTGAACCCTGTGTCCATAAAGGCACGAACCATGGTTTGGGCAAAGATGGCATTGTCTCATTTCCCAGAGTTCTAAACCCACCAGAGACTGCTAACTTGTTTCCTTGCGAGGAGCAACTGTCTGGAGCACAGTGGGTGAACTGGAACAAATGGGCAGTTCAAATTGTCAAAAGCTTTTTCTGCATTCAGAAAGATCAGTGCTGCTTGCTTCTCATTATGTTGTATTATATCCAGTACAGTTCTCACATTATCTCTCAGTTGTCTTGTAGATAAAAAACCACATTGATCATCATGAATAAAGTCCTGTAAAATCTTCAATCTATCCACCAATGTTGATGTAAAATTTTATAATCATTATTCAACAGTGATATCTGTCTATAATTCTTGCTTGAAGTTAAGTCCTGTCCTTATCCTTTGGTGATAATGCAATATTGGCCTCCTTCCAAGATTCTTGCATAGCAGATTCCAACAAAATAGAATTCTTCAAGTGTTTAAGTGGTAACAAAAGTTAATCTTCAAAACACCTATAGTCCATCTAGTCCAGGAGCTTTCCCTATTTTAGTCTTTTTTATGGCTTCTGATATTTCAAAAATTGTCACAGGACTGTTCATAATTTTTCTCTGAGATTGTGAATATTTTGGTGAATTCTGTTTCCTTAAATATTCATCAATCTGTTCCAGAGAAACATCCTGTCTTTTAGACAAGTAGAAGTCATGAAAAGATTTTTGAATACTCACATTTTCTGTAAGTGCAGCATCACCTTCCTGAATCTTCCTTACCATTTCCCTTCCTTCTCCTTTCTCAATTTGTATGCCAACCATTTCCCTGGCTTATTTGTAAACTCAAAATAGGCAATGGTCTGATAAGAGGAAGCTCATTCCACAGGCAGGGGAAAAGCATGGGAAGCATTTCAGAAGGCATCTTGCCTAGTTTTCCAGAGACTAAAAAGAGAGGAGGGGAGAAATACGTTGAGTCTTGCAAGATTCTGTTAATATAACCTTACAATAAAGTAGGATTAGTTCATCTGGGTGTGCTTCTGGTCTGGACTAACTCACAAGGCTGACATTAATTTTGCAAGACTCAAACAATTTCTCCCTCATCTCTTTTTATCAGGCCTTTGCCTAGGCTGCGGGTCTTTGTCCTGTCTCCCAAAGTCATTCACACATACCATTACAATTAGTCACCTAAGGTAGACTAATATAATAAGCCTAAGCTCCTTGTGGGGCTGGGGGAGATAGCACTTGAAGGCTGAAAAGCACCAGAGAATGATATGATCATGAGAAATGATGGTAATGACTGCCATATACAGATCATATTGCAATAGCCCCCAAACAAAATACAGATCTAATGCCTGACACCCTGTGTGTGCTAGGCTCTCAATGATTTGGGATAGGTCCATGGTTGCCATGAACGCCTGACCTGCTCCAGAACTGATGCCACAAAAGGACAAATTAAAGTCTCCAGGAATTGTTCTTAAACATATTAGTATAATTCCAGTAGAGATCCCTAAAATAATTCTTCTAGCATTCTCTCAATCCAGTTTCACCCCCAAACTATTTCATCACTTTGATTTTTATTTCCATTCACTCCTTGTTAACATGATCAACCACTTCCAAAACAATTCCTTATTCCAATCACATCCTCTCAGCCTAACCAACCTCACAGGGCTGCTGTTGTTGGGGGGAAAAATTCTTTGAGCTCCTTAACAAGAGGCATGATATAAGTCTGACTATCTATCAATCCATATTCTCTCATATGACTTTTTCTCATCTTTTTTCACATCAAATTGATGAAATTACTTCCAGGAGTAAAGAAAATTGCAATGATTGCCCAGTAGTGAATGTGATATTTTAATCACTTATTGACAAGTTGGTCAAGGAATCTCTGTGAATGTCCTGTCTTTCGTCGTTCAGCCTCCCTGGCTTTTAGCATTTACTGTAGTCAAATCCTAGAAAACCTCTTCCCCATTTTCCCATCTCCCAAGACTGGGAAATAATGGCATCTAGAGGTGTTGGGATAATGGAAAGATCTATTAACGTTTAGAGGGGGGGGAGGGGAAAACCCAAACAAACAAACAAACAAACCAACAAGAATAGTTTGCTAGTCTTTCTTAGGAGTCTCCTTTAATCATTACAATAGATGTACTAAAATGATTTCAGGAAAAATAAAGACATCAAAGAAGAAAGAAAGAAAACCCCTTCTCAGCTTCAAAGTACTTCTTGTGACAAAGTTTTGAGACTTCATCCAGGAGATGAAGATTGCTTGAATCATTTACTACTGATAGCATGCAAAGAATTTTCTTTGACAATTTTTCTTTATTTTCTTTATTTCTTTTTTTTTAAGCAAACATATTTGAATGACAAGAATACCAACCATCTCAGCTTTTATCTGTGTCAATCCACAGTTTTAGATGACTGCCTTGAATAAAATAGAAGCTTACCGTCATAAGTGTCTTGCTGCCTTTGTAGTCTGCTCTGCTGCAAATGGAGTAATGCTGTTAAGAATACTTACCAAAAGGCAATGTTTGCCTTGTATTATAGTTGAATGTCATTTTTTTTTCCTTTAAACTCATAAGGATAAAAAAGGAAAATAAAATGTGATACTTTCTCGAATGTGCTATGGGGAACAACGTGACATCAAAATGTATGTATTTTTGGAAATATAGATAAGCATTTGGTTTTGACAGGACTGGTATAGAAATTCTGAAATAGAGGTAAACCTCACATAGGCCACCATATAGATTCTATGGTGTTTAAAAGGAAGAGGAATTAAGGCAAAACAGCTGTTTGAAAGGACATAAACATGCAATGTACATTTATTTATATTATTTATGCATTCTTCAGTTTGGAAAAATACATGCTTCTTGATTTTCATAACAATTGATTAGGAGTTCTGATTCTGCCCCTGCCTCACTCCCCCCCCCCCCATTTTCCTTTCTTCCTCTCTCAGCCTCTTTATGGTAAGCCTCAATGTTAAATGTGAATAATCCTGATTAATGAATGAAAGGTGTTCCCCCCCCCCCATTCTGTGTGGTTTTCATGAAACAAATATCTGTTTTTCATCTTTCAGTTCATAATTAAAACTTTTTTTTCTTTTATAACAGATGAAATATCTGGTGCAAATTGTTTCAAGAGATCACAGGTTGTTTTATATAAGAATGTATAGCATGCATGTCTTAATAGATAAATATCTATCTGAATACTATATTAATTTCTTGAAATTATTAATGTAACATTTTCGTGCTAAGGCTGTACTTTGTGTTTAAACCCATGACATCAGATGGATTTAAATACAGATTTTTTTCCTCTCTCTTAATGAACCATGTCTCATCTTTTTCACATAGCTACAAAATGCATTACAATTAATTCTGATTAGTGCTCATTAAAACGTATGCATGTTTTAGCATATTATTTACTATGTGTTCTTTCATTTATGAAGTCACTTGCTATATTTTTATGCAAAAAATATAAGTTAAAGAGTAGTCTTTTAGTATGAAGCATCGCATAAAGAGTAGTCTTTTAGTATGAAGCATCGCATAAGCAAATATTGGAAGGTGACTTGGCAATATGATGATGGTTATAACACATCAAAGTGTCTACTGTATGCAGCCTGAATTATTTAAAAAACATTTAAATTTATTGTTGTAGCTGTTGCTGATTTTTGTATTTAAAGCTATTTATTACTTAAAGCAGGAGTAGGCAATACCTACTGCCCTGTAACTGTTTTGAATGTCATGTCTCACCACCTGCAGTCACCATAACCACAGCAAGTGAATATAGCAGGGCAACTACTTTGAGGAGTTGCAGACAGGTGCTATGTGAACTGAGAAATATGAAATATAAAATCATATTTATATTAAATATAAATCATATATTACTAAATACTAAACACTAAAATCATTTAGTAATTAAATTTAGTAGTTAAATAAAATTAATTAATTTTAGGACATACAGACCAGAATCAAGCTTTGCCATTTGTTTAAGTAAGATAATTACTTTTCTTGTTCTACTGCTGCCTTCATTAAGCTACTATTGGATATTACATGCTTCTGATAGGATAATTTAGGACCTATGATCTATAACTGAGTTTTTGATTCTCAAAATATTGTGCAATATCCTATATAAAGTTACTTGAAAAAAAATCACTCATGATAACGGTAAAACGCTGGATTTTTTCTTGCTATAAACATGTAAACCACTTGGCCTAGGAGTAATGAGTTCATTTCATTTGCTGAAATGAACAATATTAAGAGATTGGGCTATTCTCTGATTTTACTGAAATTATATAAATTTTATAAATTATATAAAGTGTTATAAATTATATAAATTGTATAAAGTTTTGTACTGATTGCTCCTGCAAATATAGCAACAATTTCTTGAATCCAAATAACTTCTTTTCAAGTCACCTTAACATAAAATCAAGTATTGCCATATGTCTTATAATATTGTAAAAAAAAAAATCAAAGATAGTTAAGTACATTTAGTGCTTATATATCCACTTTAAAGGCAAGAGCAAAAAAGGTTTTTCAAGCTTCATTATACACATTTTTATTATTCCACTATGTTATTTTATATTCCAAAGTTTCATACTATATTGAGATTTAAGCTAAGAATGTTATAATTTATTTAGCTTTGCACTTTTCCAAGGTCACATTTTAAGATAAATATGTTCAATAGAAATAATATTATGTCCTATAATTTAGTTGACAAAAATACCATTTATAATAATAGAAAAAATGAAAACACAGTTCTTACAGAAAAAAAAGTCATCTCTTGTGCTTTTCAATATTACCAACAACATGAACAGAAAGAGTCCAGACCTTGGAGTCCAGAAATATTCTCATCCTGGGGATCAATGTAGTAAATTGTGACTGGGCATCATGGTATATGAAGGATTTCTGGCACCATTTTAGTTCCAAAAAGAGTTGACAAAAGAGCCGCTAGCTGTGTTAACTGTTACTTGAGCTGTACTACTCATCAGAATACTATTCCCATCAAGAAGTTTTGTTGCTGATTTAGAAGCAGTACACATAAGCATACCAGCCTTAGAGCAGCTTCCAACAGTATCCTAAAGCTATTACATCTAGTACAGATCCTTCAAATAATTTGATCTCTAACTTTTTGTGGCATTAATGCAATCAGTGCCACTTTAAAATAAGCCCAGAAAATGAAGTCAATAATTAGAAATTGCTTTACATGCTGAACAGCTTACCTAGTTCCTGCAAGCACTGGTCAGTTGCATTCTGAATCAGAAAAACCTTCCAAACCACTTTAATGGGCAATTAATACATTGCTGCATATATTTGAATCTGGATAAAAAAAGGAACATAGGTGTCTATAACAAGTGCTACTTTCTCCACCTGACATATCAGCCAAAGCTAATAAAAGGCTCCACAGGTAAGCTTTTTTGCCTGCACTTGCAAAGATAACAATGACATCAGGAGAACCTCTGAGATTACACAGGGAAGTGCAGCCCATCCAATTCCAGACTCATATCTCCAACCTGATTAGTTTGTTTACTCATATCCATTTTAAAACTGCTTCCACACAAATGTTCAAAATTACCATAATCTTCTTGAGAAAGGGATAGAAAAAGATTGTGTGTCATCTGCAAATCCTAATTGTTGATGTCATCTAAATCTTCTCACAATAGTTTCATGTAGATTATGATCTTGAAGGAGGATCTAATCTTCTTGAAACACATCTCCCAGAATACATGAGTTTCTCATGGAGAAAAGGCACATTTTCCTGCAACAGTAGGTCAAATTGTACAGCCCTGTGGTATAGTGATTCAGATGTTGGACTGGGATTGGAATAACCCAGGTCCAAGTTCCATTAGGTTCATTGGATGAATTTGGGACAAACACTTTTTCAAACCAACCTAGTTCAGAAGGTTATGAATATGAGGATAACATATTGATAATGCCATGTACTCTGACCAACTCCCTTAAATGAAAAGTGGAATGTAAACATAGTATGTACAGGTAGTCCCCGGTTTAAGGATGACCCATAGTTAAGGACGGAACCTATTGTAGTAAAATTCAAGTTAAATACACAATGATTTGACTTAAATTCACAATGCTTCAAGTTAATTACACAATATTACTTATACAGTATTATACAGTAATACTGTACCGGCTTACATATAAATTCGACTTAAGGACAGACTTTGGAAACAGAACTTGTTCTTAAACTGGGGACTACCTGTACAACACGTACAGTATGCATACTTGAAATCAAAGCTTAGTGCTAAAAATGTCAATGCTAGGAGAACATACTTTCAAAATTTTAACCTGGCCAAAAAAAAAAAAAAAACTCCTAAAGTTTCAAAACAGTGGTATAGTAAGTTGAGCAACATGATTTGAATAAATCACTACACGTCAAATAGATTGGCTGTTTTCCCAAAGAAAGTGATCCATTGAGATCCATTGACATATTTTATTTTTCTCTACTTCTTATGTAGTTTTAAGATACTGTTTTATTTTGAGAGGTAGACTTACTCTGAAAAGGAAACATTGTCATCGAGTGTGGATTGACTAACAGCTTTCCAAGTGGCATAGAGACATTTAAAGTGGCCACTGTGCTTGTCTGTGGGATTTATTCTGGTTAATTGGAACTCATAAGACTTCAACATTTTAATAATATTTTGACAATATGGCTTTCTAAATACAAAAAGCAATAATCTAATTTTTTTTTTTTAGTATCTCAAAAAAGCAATGCTGAAGCATTCCATTCCATTTAGAGTTGGGTGTACCCAAGCTTCCTTCTATTGGAGTTTAGAATGCAAACATTCTAAAGTCTGGGTTTATAATACTGACCAGTAAAGATTATGTATTTCAAGAAAAAAGCAAACAAGGGGTATTAAAATGCCTTTGGCATGTGTAAGTTTTTACCTCAGCTTTAGATTTAAATGTTTGTTAAAATGAAAGTGTGCAAGCACGCAGATTGCCACAAGATTGTTTTTGCTAGAAACCTCCTGATACTGTACTACGTCCATTTCCTTTTTTCTAATCCTTGGGTTGCACCTAGCACTGAACTTTTCATGAGGGGAAAAAAAAATGGGGGGGGGGGGAGGAGGGTAGAAAATAGTATCTACCATCCTGACAAAGATTTAACATGCTCCTATGTTCACTTTAACTTCATGTCAGCTTTACACTTCATATGATCTCCTGACAATGTTTGTTTTCCATCACCTTCCTTTGTGCCTTTGTTCTTTACATCAGAAATGTTCCTTCTCTCAGTTTAGCTTTTCAGTAAGGTTGGGCTGACAAAGGCAAGTGATACTTTCTTAAGTCTGCTTTCTGTATCGATTACTGAGTTGTAAATTATGGCTTAGCTTGGAAAGGATGGTGGTAGTCCAGTTGCTGATGTTTAACCTCCAGGAAAAAGAATTATGAATTAAAGTTGTTTGCCTCTGAAAACATCTCCCTGCATCAATGACCAAGATACCATTGGATCTATTGCTAGCAGAGATACAACCAGCTCAGCCTTGAAACAGTGTTACTGTATTTGTGTTAGCTCCATGATTGGATGACCCAGATCCCCTACTGCTGAGGACTTGGGGAATTTTAGCTGTACAATTTCCTAGTATGTTTACCTAAGATAACAGCTAACCTGAGGGTGTTGCTGAGAATTTGAGAGAAATTCTTTTTTTGCTGTCTTTTGTTTAAAGTATTTCTCTCTCTATCTCTCTCTTCATTGGCACCCTAGTGTAATGTTTATCTGTAATTTATTTTTGGTTGTTTTTAGCAACTATGCAGGAGACAAGTGGGCAGAAAACTTTTTCTGCAAAAGACCTCATTCTCCTTGAGATAATCTGTTGCAGCAACATGAAAGGCAGATGTGAGTAGGAATGTACATTTTCTCCCTATACATACTCATAACTCCAACACCAGCCAGAGCTGGGCAAAGTCCCCAAAGTGCCCCCTCCAACTCATAGTTTATTTATGTTTAAGTCATAATTTATTTGCTATTTGCTATTATTTGCTTGTTAAGCAGTAGATAAAAGTCAAGGAAGGCCCCAACCCATGAACGATCTGCTCTGCAGGAACAATCAGAGTAACAAGGGAATTATGTTAATGTATTGGTTAATGATTATATGCCCATTTCAAGAAAGTGTTAACTATTTCCCGGATCCAGCAACTCATGTCCCAATACTGCCCAAAGGAGACAGGAGGGGTAAAAATGGACCGAATTTGGTAGAGAACCATATCCTCATATATATCCTCATATTCTACAAACTCAAAAGAATCCAGATAGTTATTAAAGGATATTTATACAGTATGTGCCTCTTATAGGTTGCCAAGGCTGGTCCTTTCAGAAGCAAGGCTTTTGACTTGTTTATTGAAATAGCAGCTCAGAGTCAAGTCAGTGGAGGTATGGCAATGTGAGACATGGCTACTGGGAAAGTCCCCACCACGAAACTGTGCTCATGGGGAGTATCTAAGGAAAACGGAATGCCATAGCAATGCAAATCCCATTATTTTTATGTGTGTTGTGGATCTTGTGCATTTACAAAACAACATTACTTTCATTTCGATGAAAGCAGGCAGATTCTGTAGGCACCCATGCCAATATGCATTCATATACAAAGACACACAAATGTATTTTGAAGTCTGAAAGGAAGGAAAAAGAGATTTGATATATGTGTGTTGCAATATACTAGTTAATAAAACTGTATGTTTCACAGTTTAGGCTGAAATGATGAAGAACCATGTTAGGTTAGACCCTATGAGTAGCTCAGTCGAAAGTAGCTATTCTCCTCTATGAATTTGTCTAATACATTTAAGTGGATAAAAATAGGAGGAAAAGAAAACAGTTTTTAAATTGCCACCAAAATAAAATCTTAAATTGAGTTTACGGTAGTTGTAATATATATTACTTCAATATTATTATTTATTTCTCCTTCATATGGGATTCTCACAGTATTACATCAATCTCAGCAATAAAATGCCTAGATTACTGTTGTTTTGTTTCCATATAGCATGATGCTAATAAAAAGAAAGCAATACATCTTCTTTAAAAAATATTAGACTTAGTATTAAGTTTATTTAATTTATTTAAGTTTTCTATAAAAATACTTTCAGAATACATGGTTCGGAACATGTATTTTCAAAGCATGGCATACATTTAAAATTTAGGATCCATTAAATGGAGATAAATACATATAATATCTAGTTGTTATCTCTTTAAATTAATTTTACTACTGTATTATTTCAGGCATTTTGTTTTTACACTGAATGTATAAATGATATAGTAGTTTTAACTAACCTTGTCTAGACATGAATACATAAATCATTGATGTACAGTTTTAAAGGTGTATGTCCACTGATCTAAGAGTTTGAATAAGATAAAAAAAAGAAAAAAAGAAAGGCAATCTGTCGTATGGTTAAGATCTCATCTGTTTAGTCACTAAAATAATAAGAAAATGTACATATGTTTCAATAAGATGAGTTTATTTATACCGATTCCTGATGTATTATATTGGAAGCACTATACATTACATAATATCATAAGGCTTGAAAGTCATCATATAGTCACTAATTTTGCCTATGCAATTGCCTTTCTGTTGAGAAACATAAAACTTTGGACTCCAAATAATTATTCTGCTTTATTGCAAATAGAGTTCTATTGGTTCTTTCAAACTGATGATGCCATAATTTAATATAGTCTTTCTATGCCTAAATAATCATAGTGGATTAATTACAGATTGGGAGGAAATCGTCTAGATTATATCTGTTCCAAATAGAAACATGAGTGTTTAAGTGTGAGAGATACTACAGTATATTTACAGTGTTACCGGTGGCGTGTTCTGGCCCTCCTTGCTCGCTCCCAGGCCCTGGTCAGCAGGTTCATAGGGGCCCTGGCCTCTGGCTGCTGCTGCTTAATGCTAGGTTGGTTAAAAACAAGGCTCCCCTCATATGTGACTTGATCACCAAGGAGGTAGATGACCTGGCATGTATTACTGAGACATGGCTGGGGCCCGAAGGGTGTGGTGCCCCTCTTGGAAATGTGCCCAGCTGGGTTCATGGTGTGGCACCAGCTGAGATGCCAGGGCAGGGGAGGAGGGGTGGCTGTTGTCATCAGAGAGTCTCTGGTGGCCTTCAGGGACATTGCTCCACAAGTCTCTGGCTGTGAGACACTGTTCCTTAGGTTGGGTTCCCATGAACAGTTGGGAAGTGCTGCTACTGTATCAGCTTCCCTGCTGTGTGGCAACCTCCCTGTCTGAGCTGCTGGAGGCCACCTCAGGGCTGGTGGTGGAGTTCCCCAGGCTTATAGTTCCAGAGCACTTCAACTTGCCGTCCCTGGGATGGACCTCGGAGGCGGTTTGGGAGTTCATGGCTACCATGGCAGCCATGGGCCTATCTCAAATTGTGCAGGACCAAACCTAAGACAGTGGCGACATGCCAGATTTGGTTTTCCTGTCAGAGCAATGGCAAAGTGATCTGAGAGGTGATTTACAGCTTTCCCCATTGTCATGGTCAGATCACGTTCTGGTGAACCTGAGTTTCTCCTATGCTATCCCCCTCCGCAGGGAGGCAGAACCAATATGATTGATCCACCCCTGGCACCTGATGGACCCGTCAGGGTTTCAGATGGAGCTGGGGGGTATTCCCGTGGATTTCCTACATGGTCCAGCGGAAGCCTTGTCTGCTGCTTGGAATAGGGAGGCAGCCGGGGCCTTAGACAGAATCACATCTATGCAACTGCTCTTGCCACATTGGCCCTGACACTCCCTGTGGTTTATGGAGGAGTTGAGGGTGCTGAAGAGGGCCAAGAGACATCTAGAGCACCTCAGGAGGAAAACAAAGACCAAATCTGACTGAACACAGGTTAGAGCTGCTATCATGGCCTACATTATGGCGGTAAGAGTGGTAAAGCGCCAATACTTCTCTGCCCTTATCATGTCCACAGAGTGCCGCCCGGGAACCCTGTTTGGGTTAGCCCTCCTTGGTAGGGGGGGATCTGGGGATTCATTTGTAGGGCCGTGTGGAGGAATTTTCAGAGCATCTACAGGATAAAATCACTTGGATTCGTTCCAAGTTAGACTCCAAGCATGGCGCAGGGTCTGGGGAGATACCAGGGGATTGTTTTTACCCAGTTATCTGGGAACAGTTTGATCCTATTGTTCCTGAGAAATTGGACAGGATCCTCTGGACTTGGAAGGCCACCACTTGTCATCTGGACCCATGACTCTCCTGGCTGGTGAAAGCAGCTCGGGAGGTGACATGCGGTTGGATCCAGGCAATAGTTAATACATTCTTGTGGGAGGGAGTGTTTCCAGCTGTCTTTAAAGAGGCATTGGTGCACCCCTTCCTCAAGAAACCCGCCCTGGATCCTCCCGTACTGGACAATTTTTGTCCGGTCTCCCACCTCCCCGTTTTGGGGAAGGTGGTTGAGAAAGTGGTGGCATCACAGCTTCTAAGGTTTCTGGAGGAAACAGATAATCTGGACCCTTTTCAGTCAGGTTTCAGGCGTGGTTATGGAATGGAAATGGCATTGGTCACACTTATGGATGATCTCCGGCAGGAATGGGATGGTGGAAGTGCGACCATCCTTGCTCTCCTTGATCTCTCAGCGGTTTCTGATACCGTCAACCATGGTATCCTGCTGGGACGACTCAGGGAATTGGGGGTGGGAGGCATGGTCTTGTGCTGGTTCACCTCCTTTCTTCAGGGCTGATCCCAATCGGTGGTGATAGGGAGCAAGAGGTCCCATTCTTGGCCCCTCCTTTGTGGGATGCTGCAGGGTTCAGTTCTGTCTCCACTCCTTTTCAACATCTACATGAAACCGTTGGGTGAGATCATCTGCCATCATGGGATGAGGTATCATCAGTATGCTGATGATACTCAATTATACATCTCCATCCCAGGTAAGGTAAGTGATGCCGTGACCACCCTCTCATGGTGCCTGGAGGCTGTGAGGGTCTGGATGGGGAACAACAAGCTTCAGCTGAACCCTGGTAAGATGGAGTGGCTGTGGGTTAATGGCTCCTCTGTATCCGGGACTTTATCATCTTTGGTGCTGGATGGGGTAGCACTGCCCCAGACAGACCTAGTGCATAAACTGGGGATCCTCCTGGATTCACGGCTCCTGCTCAAAGAGCAGGTGGCAGCCGTGGCCAGGAGGGCCTTTGCATAACTTTGGGTTGTGCATCAGTTATGCCCTTTCCTGGATCGGGATGCCCTTCGAATGTCCTTCGGGATGCCCTTGTTATCTCCTAGATAGACTACTGCAATGCGCTCTACATGGGGCTACCCTTGAAGAATATCTGGAAGCTTCTGCTGGTACAGAATGCAGCTGTGTGAGCTATTTTGGGGCCCGAAGAAGGAACCACATAACACCATTGCTCTGTGAGCTGCATTGGGTACCAGTTTGTTTCCCGGTCCAATTCAAGGTGTTGGTTATCACCTTTAAAGCTCTACATGGCATGGGACCAGGTTACCTAAGAGACTGCCTCTTCCCCATGACTTCAACCTGTCTCACCTGATCACACCGAGAGGGCATGCTCTGGACCTCCTCGACAAAAGATCTCCAACTAGGAGGGTCCAGAAGGCAGGCCTTGTCTGCTATAGCCCCCACCTTTGGAATATCTTGCCCCCAGAGGTGAGATTGGTCCCCTCACTCCTGGCCTTTTGGAGGGATTTGAGGACCTGGCTCTGCCATTTGGCCTGGGGCAGGGAGGGAAGTCATCTCATGTGGGGTTGGCTAGACCCTTAGCGGCCTAGCGTTGCTGTCCTGAACCATCAGCCTCCTGGACTTTTTTTCTTTCATCTTTTGTAACTCTGTATATAGGCTTTTAATTGTATATTTATTGATTGAGTTGTGTGCCTCCCAGAGTCCCCCACTGGGGGGAGATGGGCGGGGACAAATCTAATAAATAAATAAATAAATAAATAAATAAATAAATAAATAAATATTTGTATTAACCAACCTTATTCTGGAGCCTTTAATAGTAGGTTGACATGTAGACAAAAGTCAGTCCTAATTGCTTATTGTTTATGCTATGATAATTAAATAGGGAGTCCATCCTCTTACCTTTTCAACCAATTATTTTGTTGTTTTGTCTAAAAAAAACATTTTGTATAAATATCCATGTAAATTTCTTCCCTGTATCATATTTTTAATGGCTTGCATTTCCAGCTTTTTAGCTACATTTTGTTTGTTTGTTTGTTTTACCTGGGTAAACTTGCATAAGTAAAAGGAGAATTTAACTCACTGGTTCACAGCTTTAAAGTTAGTATTGTAGCAGATAAAATGACTGAGTGTGAGAAATCAATACTGTACAACTATTGTACAAGAAGTATAAGGTGAGATATAGCACTAAAGGTAAGGACAATCAAAAAGTGTTTAAAATTTCCTCTTGGTCATGCAGGAAATGTCTCAGTAAAAAATTACTTAATTCAAATGGAAACATATATAAGGTTGGTCAGGTTCCACATATCCCTCTCTATAGAAGGAAAAAGATATTGGAATGGGATTAAGTTTTGTAAAAAAAAAAAAAAAAGCCATGTATGTATCTAAGAATAAAGGCTGCCTAGTCTTAGGAGTCTTTACTTATTGTTTGAAGTAATAAGGTAATGCTCACCTCCTTCTATGCTAGATAAATTAATGAAAAGTTGTGCTTTCTGGGATATTAACTGATAAACAACAGAAAATGAATCCTAACTGTTCATTCTATTGATATGTACTGTAATTTGTTCTTTTGTTATTACAAGCTCCATCAACTATTACAATTCCTTTTATTTCTCTTTTCCTCTTCCCAATAAGGAAAATAAAACCTCTGAAATAATGGAAAATTCTTATTGCTACATTTAATCTACAAAAACTTGAGGTGTGCAATATTCAAGTCCTCCTTTCTTGGTTGAACAATTTTAGTAGAAACTTCATTTAGTGCCTTAAGAATTATTGTTGCTGCTGTCGTTGTCCTGGTGCAACCTACCTCAATATATCTGGTCAAAAAACAAAACAAAACCCTGAAACGATGAACATCCTGTTTATTTCATCAATGTTGTAATTAACATTACCATAATCATCCATTGTTGTAATTATTTTCATCACAGCAAGACTGTGTCATATTTCAGCGGAGAGGTTCTCAGTTGGGCTAAGCTACATGGTGGAATAATGATAAGAATAGCAATAAATGACATTTGCTGCTCAAAGCCATTCCACAAATCCATTTTCTTTTTAAGACTTTGTATTCTTCTGGTTTCCGTTTGGGCAAAACTGTTTCTGAACATGATAAGAGGCAAGTAGAAGCTGATGCCCATGGGAATGCTGGGGATAAGGATAAGGGGTTTATTCTTTAAGGGCTTTATCCTTTTGCAGTGGATAAACTTCTAAGAATTTAAATAGCTAAGGCTATTTAAATCTCAGGCTGTGACACAGAACATACCAAGTAGTAAAATTAAGATTTTTTTTCTTCTTCCTTGTAGTAAATATTCATTTTTATTTTTTTAAGCAGTTGATAAAGAACACTTTGAACCATGAAAAATGAATTGTGCATCTTCCAGATTGCTCTTATAAATTTGACTTGATTATGACACATCTTGATTATTAAGATTACATATATTCCATTTTATCTGTTTTGTTGTTTATTTTTTCTTCAAAATTTCCTGATGCATCCTACACTAAAAACATCTCCTCCACCTTTGGTCCTAGACATCACCACACTGCTCACTGCTAGTAAACAGTTGCTTGTTGCTCATTTAAACGGTATATTAGACACTTCTAGGTTGGGCCACACATAAAATCACACAACTATTTCTTTGAGTTTTGATTTGTTATTAAAAAATATGTGAAAGGACCACTTAACTATCTGCAAGTTTGCCCAATACTTTAATCAAAAAGATAAAGCCATAAAGTATTAAGTGTCAAATCCTGCCTATTTCCATGAAGTATTACAACTTTTATCTTGTTTTTTCCCCCGTGTCTAGATTTTTAAGCTCTCCTTAGAACTGAGCAGTGAGCCATGGCAGAATTTAATTTGAAGATGCCTCCTTTTAGCTAACTACTAGTTAAAAGGCAAGGTATCCATGGCAATATGTTGTGGATTGCTAATAACAGGAAAGAATTTGAACAGCATGTCTTTTGACTCCTTCACTGAAACCAACTGTGAAAAGGACCAAGAACTCCTGGAGAGACTGTGATAATAAGATGGAAGTGGAAATGTTGATAGCTAGTACAAAATTGCAGCTTACTAATTGCAGTGAACCTGACTTAACACAAGGAGTGATCTTTTGAGAAGGAAAAAAAAAAGACATGGGTGTGCATGAATGAATTTAGACATTCTTTAATTCAAACAACTTACAATTTAAAGATCTTTTTTTATAGCCTTCCCCAAATTAAAATACTCTGTGCAAATATATAAGAGTGAAACTGTTACAAAGAATTGGCACAATTAGGCTAATCAGTTTTTAAAATCTCTTTGTTATCATTGGCAGATACATCTTGCTCTTTATTTCAAACACAAAAAAGATAATATTCATACTGTTCCATGTTTATTTTCCATATAGTCACTAGTTGACATACGTAGGTTTTGGAGAGTTTCCACAGATCAGAGAAGTTTCCATAGATCAAACTTAAATCTTACTCTAGGTCTTTCAGCACATACATTTGAATAGATCATGTCTAATATCTCTTTTCATATGAAAATCAGTGCAATTTTCTCTGTAATTTTATCTATAATTATCCTAAATAAACTTCTTGGTTTTTTATTATTTTAATTTTATTCAGAGAAGAAGAAAATGTTGATGGAACTCTCATGAGTGAGGTGTGAGCTTCTAGTTATAGGAGGGGTTTGTGTGTAGGTGAGAGAAAGAGGATAGAGGAAATTTCATATCTTTAAATTGTCTATTCTGGTACTACTTTGAAACATATTGTTTTCCCACACTACAATCAAATCCTAAGATAAAATATAAAGGGCTATAAGGCTTTGTAGTGGTTGTGGTTATTGTTTTTGACTGGGAAATGTGGACAGCCATCTGCTATAGTGTTTTATCAAATTATTAAAAATATGACTGCAGAGTGATCACATTAATTATATCCATTTAACTAGAAATAATGTGAGGCAAATTTAGTATTTGCCTTTGTCTTATCCACAATAATTTAATTAGATTTCTACTTAAAGGCTAGATATGACATTGGCTGTTATTTGGCCACCTGAATGATTTCTGTGAAGTGATAAAGAAATTCATAACTAGAACAACAACAACAAAACAGCAACATTGGCTTCTTTACCACCAGTAAACCAACAACAGTGGTATATCCTATGTACAACAGTGATAAATAACTTCCAACTCTTTCAGCCTGATAGATCATTGTAGAATTAAAGTTCCCTTGTTTAATAATTTTACAAAAATTGCTTGGTAATCCAACAAAGGGAAGGAGTGTAACATGGTGAATGCTGGCTAATTAAATCTTTAATTACTTCTTGTTGTGTACCCAGATAATGTGCCCCTGATAATTTCAAAATGAAGTCTTGAAACAGGCAGCATGAATTAAATGTTCTGTTAGTTAAAGCTTCATTGAGTCTCTGTGCTTGGAAGCTGGGCTACTTGTATATATTCCTGGCATTGTGCATGCAACTACTGAGATACCTTCAAAATGTTAATAGCACTGCATGTCAGGTTTAATATATTAATGCATTGGCCTCTTCCTTGAAAGCATAAGGCACAATTGCCTGATCAGCATAAATGATTCTGGAATTGGAAGCTGTGAAGTGGAAGCCAAGATGATGTCATGCATACATATTGGCCCTACCGCAGTTTCATTTGCATAGCCCATCCAGCCGATGGAGCTAGTGAGCCTGGTGTTTCTCTAGCTTAATCAACATGCACACACAGAGACAGTGGGAGGAATTGCCTGTTAATAACTATAGATGGTTTTCAAATTATTTGTCACTGTGTTATATTTGAAAAGTATAATTTCTTTTCACTGAGAACTAAAAGCAGGGGTTTAATTTACTTTAATCAAAAGATATTCAGAAAAGACATCTCTGAACCTGTGTGAATAATCCCCCTTTCATTATAAATCCATTTTTCCAGAGCTCTGCCACCTCCCAGGCTTCCCACACTTCAGTTCAATCCTAATAGAAAACATCCCATTAGATTTGTTTTCAGATCAAGGATAGGGCTGCCAAGAAGGATTCACAGCAATTGAAAAAAGGTATTTTTTTTTTTAAGTTTCTGTCATGTCTCTGTTGTCTCTGTCTTTGTCATAAAAATAAACTAAGCTCAATCAATACTGTTAAAATAAATGTAAAACACATTTAGAATGAAGTAGAAATACACAAATATTTGATCAGAGAGGATGAAACCCTTTCAGATACTGGAAGACAGATTGCAGCCCAGCATATTGCAAACCAATGTTTATTGTGGACATTTAAATATTTGTAGTCTAATAATCATAGAATGTGTGAGATTTTGTGGAACCCTGTTTGGCCTCATTCTGAAGTGATTCCCATGAAAAATAACGTTGTCTAGAGAGTGTTATTCCCACCTTTTTGTGGAATTGATTGTGAGAAAGTGCTGGACCACCACGTCATGCTGCCTGGCCAATTATTATAGGCCTCCATACGCTGGCTCTGAACCTCTTCAGCAGCAATTCTTGGCAAAAGAATTGGTACCATGAATAGGATGCTTTTTATCTGCAGATGGTGTCAACAGCAGCATCTGCAGAGAGAAGAAGAATGTTAAAAGCAGCATTGCACCATCGTGGTGCAACTTCAGCTCCTTTTCTATGTGTTTCATGATGTCACATTGTGATGCACCTAGAAGAGGGGAAATGTTTGCGGGGTGATGGCATAACAGTGTTTTTCCCATTTTGACAAGGGAAGTAAGATGTCAGGGTCCTTGCAATCAATCACCTGTAAATGTTAGAAGTTTTGACCTGATAGAATGTTTATTTAGTCTAGCCATAAATTAGAAATGTTAGTTTGCTAAGAACGTTGGTTTATGTTCATTGCTTGCTCATTCCTGCCATAAAACAGGGGAGGGAGAAAAGGGGGTAAACAGCAAGGAACAGGTGGGATGTTACCAAAGCCTGAGGTGTCTACAAGGTCAAATAACCGTGAGATCCAAGGAAAGGCGTGAAAAGAACCAAGCAGGAAACTGGACGGGAGGAGGGTTAAAAAGGGAACCTCTAGCTATGATGAATTCGGTTTCAGCAATCTATAGAACGCTGTATGGTTCTTCTCAATAAAGAAATCTTTATTGGAAACAAACCAGTCTCCAGAGGATTTACTGGGATTGGGAATTGAGCCTTGCAGACTCTGACATTTCTTGCTGATCCCCTTATGTTAAATATGTTTGCTTATAATGTGCAGTGTTACCTGAAAAATGTTAAAAGTTATATGATAAGTCATATTAAATCCTTACTTCCTTTGCTGCAGTCTTGTGGAAAAATTCACTTCTAATGCTAGATTTTGCTATGTAAAAGCATACTCCATAGGTAGCAATGGGGAATTTTACAATCTAAAGCAAATACTCAATACAGTGAGAAAAAAGGTAAATTTCCTTTCCATGTCTATTTTAATTTCAAGCATCATTTTGGGGCTATTATGAAATTTTTGGGTTCCAATTTTGAAACTGTAAGCAAACACTTAGAATTATTATTATTATTATTGGTCACATAGCCAGATGTTTAGACTGGATCTGGCACTTTTATCCACCTATCGAGTGCTTCCTAAGGACCTGGGATAGGCAGATGTTGCCTGATGGTGTTAAAGATATTGTCACAGGATGTAAGCTGTTTCAAGTAAAGCTGTCTTTTGCAATTGACTGATGGTGATCTTGTCAATGCCAATGGTGTTCAAGTGGTGCTCCAGATGTTTTGGGATTGCACCCAAGGTGCCTATTACTATTGGTACTATCTTTGCTTTCTTTTGCCACAGTAGTTCTATCTCTATTTGCAGGTCTTTGTATTTTGTGATTTTCTCCAGTACTTTCTCTTCTATTCTGCTGTCTCCAGGTATTGCAATGTCCACTATCCAGACTTTTTTGTCTTTCTTATCAACAGTTTTTAAGTCTGGGTGTTATGTGGCAGGTGCTTGTCTGTTTGAATTCTAAAGTCCCAGAGCACTTTAGTGTCTTCATGTTGGATTACTTTGTCTGTTTTGTGGTCCCACCAGTTCTTGCTTGCAGGCAAATGGTATTTCTTGCAGTTATTCCAGTGAACCAAACCTACTTTGTCATGCTGTTGTTTGTAGTCAGTCTGGGCGATCTTCTTGCAGCAGCTAACTAGGTGGTCCACTGTTTCTTCAGCTTCTTTGCAGAGGTGGCATTTGCTGTCTGTTGTTGTCTTCTCAATTCTGGCTTTGTAAGCATTTCTTCTTAAGGTTTGGTCTCGTGCAGCCAGAATTAGCCCCTTGGTTTCTTTCTTCAACTTTCCTGCTCTTAGTCATTGCCAGACCTTGTTATCTGCTTTGTCTCCTAGTTTGTGTGTGTGTGTGTGTGTGTGTACTTTTCCTTGCCATGTATCTTTTCTATTCTTCATCTGGTCTTTCCTGAAGGCCAGTTTGGTCTCTTTGGTATTCAATAAGCCTTCATGTTGTACTAGCTTCAGTTCATGTTCTTCACTATCCTTCAGATGTTCTTTGAATGTCCTTTTTTTTCCCCTTAATTGTCTGACATTTCTACATTCCACACCCACCTATGTTTCTTGGTAAATAGAGTTTGTCAACATCGCTGCATGGATGTAGGGCATGATTCATTGTCATTATTTTTCTGGTCTTCCAATCCATGGCTTTTAGTTCTGCTTGAGTCCAGTCCAGCTGTGTATCTAATGACTGGAATTGCCCAGGTGTTAATTGAGTCTGGTTTTAAGATCTTCTTCACTCTCATGATGCATTCACTACTAACCTTCTTCTTGACTTCAGTGTGCTTAATATTGTCAGCTTGAAGGATTCCCAGGTATTTGTAGTGATCTTCATCCAGAGTCTTGATGTTATTTATCTTTTTAATGTTTGGTTTTATAACTTTTAACTGTATTCATGTTTTTTAGTATGTTGTAAGCCGCCCAGAGTCCCCCATTGTGGGGAGATGGGCAGAGACAAATTAAATAAATAAATAAATAAATAAATAAATAAATAAAATTTCCATAGGGCAACTTGATTCCTTCAGTTTTTTACCATTTTTCCCCTGTTGATGGCAAGGGTGGCATATTTGTCCAATCCAAACTTCATTGCAATATCTTGTCTGTATATTCGGACAGTGTTGAGCAGTGACTCTGTTTCAGACGGTGTTTTTCCATACAGCTTCAGATCATTCATGTAAAGGAGGTGAGATGTAACATCACTTTTACTGGCCTGGCAGATGTAACATCACTTATTTTGATTGAATGCTCAGAACCAAAGTATCTAAACTAGATAAAAAGCTACTATAGGTCTCCTTGGCCACATTTATCCTCACACTGAGTTTTGAAAGGTTTTTTTTAATTAATCAATCAATCAATCAATCAATCAACCCAGCAACATCAACATATTTACAAATGCTGCACATGTGATGCATAAAATAGAAAAGATTCATAATTCAACCCATTTATTTAGCCTTTGCAGATATCTGTCTTCACATAAGTGGGGCTAAATGGGAGGAAGAATATTTGTTCCTCCATATTCCTATATGACTCCCTGACAGTAAATATCATTTATTTATTCATAAAATTGATCTAGCCGCCCATCTTAAGCACATAATTCTAGATGGTGAACAGTACATATAAAACAATATCAAAACCCAATTAAAATAATCCAATACAAGAAAAAAATAAGAAAGATGCTAGATAACAATTCCATAAAAACATACATATCCCCTAATGTCCTGGCTCTAATGCTTGGGGGAAAAGCTAAGTTTTAATAGCTTTCTGTTGACCAAGAGAATTGGGTCCATCCAAATCTCAGAAGAGAAACTGTTTAGATGGTTCTACAAGTAACCTCCCCTTCATGGATCACTGCCTTGTCGTGGCGAAGGGGCTTGCGTAACTCAGTGAAGCCATGAGTTATACCGTGCAGGGCCACCCAAGACGGACAGGTCATGACAGAGAGTTCTGACAAAATGTGGTCCACTGGAGAAGGAAATGGCAACCCACTCCAGTATCCTTGCCAAGAAAACCCCATGGACAATGTTAAAAGGCTAAAAGATATGACGCCGGAAGATGAGCCCCTCAGGTCGGAAGGTGTCCAATATGCTACTGGGGAAGAGCGGAGGGCAATTCCAAGTAGCTCCAGAAAGAGTGAAGCGGCTGGGCCAAAGCCGAAAGGACGTTCAGCTGTGGATGTATCTGGAAGCGAAAAGAAGGTCCGATGCTGTAAAGAACAATATTGTATAGGTACCTGGAATGTAAGATCTATGAACCAAGGCAAGCTGGATGTGATCAAACATGAGATGACAAGATTGAACATCGACATCTTGGGAATCAGCGAACTGAAATGGACGGGAATGGGTGAATTTAATTCAGGTGACCATTATATCTACTACTGTGGGCAAGAAACCCTTAGAAGAAATGGAGTTGCACTCATAGTCAATAAGAGAGTGGGAAAGGCAGTAATGGGGTACAACCTCAAAAACGACAGAATGATCTCAGTGCGTATCCAAGGCAAACTATTCAATATCACAGTCATCCAAGTCTATGCCCCAACCACTGGTGCTGAAGAAGCTGAAGTTGACCGCTTCTATGAAGACCTACAACACCTTCTAGAACTAGCACCAAAAAAAGATGTCCTTTTCATCATAGGGGAATGGAATGCTAAAGTAGGAAGTCAAGGAGTAATCGGAATAACAGGCAAGTTTGGCCTTGGAGTACAAAATGAAGCAGGGCAAAGGCTAATAGAGTTCTGTCAAGAGAACAAGCTAGTCATAGCAAACACTCTTTTCCAACAACACAAGAGACGACTCTACACATGGACATCACCAGATGGTCAATACCGAAACCAGATTGATTATATACTTTGCAGCCAAAGATGGAGAAGCTCTATACAGACAGCAAAAACAAGACCAGGAGCTGACTGTGACTCAGATCATGAGCTTCTTACTGCAAAATTTAGGCTTAAATTGAAGAATGTAGGGAAAACCACTAAACCACTCAGGTATGACTTAGATCATATTCCTTGTGAGTACACAGTGAAGGTGATGAATAGATTTAGAGGATTAGATTTGGTAGACAGAGTGCCTGAAGAACTATGGACGGAGGTCCATAACATTGTACAGGAGGCAGCAACTAAAACCATCCCAAAGAAAAAGAAATGCAAGAAAGCAAAATGGCTGTCTGATGAGGCTTTACAAATAGCTGTGGAAAGAAGGAATGCGAAAAGCAAGGGTGAAAGGGAAAGATATAAGCAACTGAATGCAGATTTCCAGAGAATAGCAAGGAGAGATAAGAAGGCCTTCTTAAATGAACAATGCAAAGAAATTGAGGAAAACAATAGAATGGGGAAGACTAGAGATCTCTACAAGAAAATTGGAGATATGAAAGGAACGTTTAGTGCAAAGATGGGCATGATAAAGGACAAAAAAGGCAGGGACCTAACAGAAGCAGAAGAGATTAAGAAGAGGTGGCAAGAATACGCAGAAGAACTATACAAGAAAGATCTTAATGTCCCTGATGTCCACACTGGTGTGGTCACTGACCTTGAGCCAGACATCGTAGAGAGTGAAGTCAAGTGGGCCTTAGGAAGCATTGCTAACAACAAAGCTAGTGGAGATGACAGTATTCCAGCTGAGTTATTTAAAATACTAAAAGATGATGGTGTTAAAGTGCTGCACTCAATATGCCAGCAAGTTTGGAAAACGCAACAGTGGCCACGGGATTGGAAAAGGTCAGTTTATGTTCCAATTCCAAAGAAGGGCAACGCCAAAGAATGCTCAAACTATCGCACAATTGCACTCATTTCACATGCTAGCAAGGTTATGCTCAAAATCCTACAAGCTAGGCTTCAGCAATACATGAACCGAGAACTACCGGATGTACAAGCTGGGTTTCGAAGAGGCAGAGGAACTAGAGATCAAATCGCCAACATTCACTGGATCATGGAGAAAGCACGAGAGATCCAGAAAAATATCTACTTCTGCTTCATTGACTATGCAAAAGCCTTTGATTGTGTGGATCACAACAAACTGTGGCAAATTCTTAAAGAGATGGGAGTACCAGACCACCTTACCTGTCTCCTGAGAAATCTGTATGCGGGCCAAGAAGCAACAGTTAGAACCGGTCATGGAACAACCGATTGGTTCAAAATAGGGAAAGGTGTACGACAAGGCTGTATACTGTCACCCTGCTTATTTAACCTATATGCAGAGTACATCATGAGAAATGCCAGGCTGGAAGAATCACAAGCCGGAATTAAGATTGCAGGGAGAATCATCAACAACCTCAGATATGCGGACGATACCACCCTAATGGCAGAAAGTGAAGAAGAACTAAAGAGCCTCTTGATGAGGGTGAAAGAGGAGAGTGCAAAAGCTGGCTTGAAACTCAACATTAAAAAAACTAAGATCATGGCATCTGGACCCATCAATTCCTGGCAAATAGAAGGGGTAGAAATGGAAGCAGTAACAGACTTCATTTATTTGGGCTCCAAGATCACTGCAGACGGAGACTGCAGCCATGAAATTAAAAGACACTTGCTCCTTGGGAGGAAAGCTATGGCAAAATAAATAAATAAAAACAAAAAGATGGAAATATTTCCCCTTTTCAGATTAAAACTCAAATACTAAAAAATAAAATCCAGGTTTAGTTCCAAGATAAAAACTAGTTTTAATAAGTGGCTACCTAGGTGGATTGGGTTTGTGATGGATATCAAAATGGCCTTGAATTCCCAAGTTATGTCTTGACCTAAGTCCATGATGAGGTCCAACAGTGCAGGCATGGATGCAGTGTGCAGCAAGGAGGATGATATAACAACAGTCCCACAGCTTTACTCTCCAGCCCAATCTCACATAGAAGGTCTCACACATGCTCATCTGCAGACTACTACCTTTTATCACCTATAAAATATCCTTGATGACAGTGGCACTTAAGCCATTTCTACCTTAGAATCATAGCTAATGGAGCACCTGCAATCCAGGTGGGCATATTTCCATAACAGGTACTCCCCCTTCACCTTTCAGGTTCCAGTAATGCAAGCCAGGTCTCCTTTCTCATCCATGATCAAATCATGGAAGATAGCAGCTTCATTATGGGTAGACCTGGAATTTATTAACACCAGCCAGAGCACAGAGAACTCTGAAACTGTACTACCTGGTATCCATGATGAAATTGGAGGAGTGGAAAAGGAAGCTGAAATAAGAGTTTTAATCCCCCTTCCTTGAGGGTGGCAACCTTCTGATTCCTGCCATATCTACCTCTGCCCATCACAACTCTGATGACACTCCAGTCTTCCAGTCCTCCTTCATCCTTCCAAGTTTCTGTTTATTCCATATTTCCTAAAAGAAGATAATACAAACACATAGGGAATAAAAAACTCAACCTAACCATTGTCCTCTGTACCATCTTCAACCAACTTCTAAGGCCACCTTAAATAAATTAATATATAGCCACTTCCATCCACTTTCCCTCAACCACCATCCAAATTCTAAAACCTCATATTATTACCCCCACTTCAGATTTGACTGTCACCCAAATCCAAAGGGTTTGACATTTCTTTGTCCTCACTCTTACTTTGGGGGTGTTTCCACCTACCATCTAGAAGAGGCTACAGTCCTCTCAGACCTACTCCAAGTGAGATCTTCTTAACTCCTACTTACTTATCTAAACATTTCCTCTAATACCAAGTTTTTAAACATCTGTGGATTCATACTCTGTTGTTCACAATGGTAGATTATTGTCTCCATGATCTAATGGCCTTCATCCTTACTTCAATGGACATGCATGTAGTCCTCAGGTTACAATGGCAATTGGGACCAGGAACTGGTCATAAAGCACAACATAACATGACCATATCACATTGATGGCAATCCTCATTGCTGTCATAACCCCAGGACATGCAGGTCATTAAGCAGGAAGAGGTGGGAGTCCCAGGTAAGAAGCACAGGGCAATGCATGAGTGTCAAGGATGGTGGGGGAGGCGTGCCACTGGTGGGGAGGCACTAGGTAGTGTGGCCATGTTGGTGGGGGCTGCAGGAGGGCCAGTGAAGGCCTTGGGCAGGTCAGTGGAGGCCTTGGGACAACAGAAGCTGTGGATAGGTGGGGGGCGGGTGCTGTGGACAGGTGCATGCTACAGAGTGCAGCAGGTGGGGGTGCTGTGGAGTATGAGATCCCTGGGATCTTGTATTCTGTAGTGGGCTCCTTGGGAGAAGAAATCAGTAGGAGTGACTTATTGGGAGACTTGCAATCTTCCCTGCTGGCTTCCCCATTGACTTTGCTTGTAGGAAGCTGATAGGGAAGCTCACAAATGGTGATCATGTGATGTAGCTTGCTGTGATATCATAATCACAAGACAGGCACCCAAGTGATCAGATTGTGATCACATGACTGTGGGATGGTGCAATGGCCAGAACTTCAAGGACCGGTCATAAGTCCTTTTTCTTCAGCACCAACATAACTTTGATCAGTCACTGAATGAGGCATGACATTGCTCAGTGCAGTGACCTAAAGGTTGATCAAGACCATCTTGCTTCCTAAACACTGGCACCAAACTCTGACCTGCTGTCAACTTCAGAGTCTGTTCTTGAAGCTTGTTGCATACCACTGTCCATTCCAAAGACATAATGACAGCACCCAGCTTCCTCAGCCATGCTTTTTTGTGTGACTCCAAGCAGCTTGGTCTTGTCCAGCTACTTGTGCAGCTGCTATTCCATTGATCTTTCATACTGTCCATAATTTCATTACCTTTACCTTCAGTCCCCTTCATTATTCCCATCTCTGTTGCTTTCAGGAGAAGAATATATGGAATTGAAAATCATGACAGGGGAGACCAAAGGGGTTCTTTTTTTGCAATGGCCAATCATATGCTTAAGAAAGCTCCAAGTTTAATAGATATGCAAATTATATTTCCTTTTGATTACCCTCTTTTATCCAGTTTTTTTAAATTTATTTTATTTGAAGCTAAAAAATCATAAAGGTAACATCAGCAAATGCCAAGCTTACCTTGTTAATGCAATGGTACAATATATTCCTTTCATCCAAATCTGGGATTAAATCTTGTTTCTGTGCCCTGCTGTAACTTAATACTTATATGACATCGTTTGCTTAATGAAGACTGGCAAGAAACCTAGTAATGGCAACTGTCTTGCATAAAATGCCGCTGCAGGATTACAAGCCTCTTGGATGTATTACTGTACAGGATCAGGCAGCCCATCCTGTTATCCTGCTTTAATTATAAATTTGGCATTGATATTATATAGCTGCTTTATATGTTTGGCAGCTAACTGTTCATATCTATCGCTTGGAATTTCTAAATTCTTTGATTCTCTGAATATTAATTGCTTTTGAAAATAGAAAAAAGGCTGCCTAGAGAAAAGGAGAAAGAAGAGCCCCTTACCAATCATATTTTAATTTCAAAGAACCAATAATAAGTAATATATTTTTACTCGTACCTACTATTTTCTTCAACTATATAATTAACTTGTATAACCCTTAGCAGTCTGACAATTATTGTACCCATACACAGTCCAAAGGACTTTGAATCAAGTGACCATAATGATAATATGTTTCATTTTCCAAGAATAAACAAAACAATGACTTAACAACATACAATCTAGTTCAAATTTCAGCAACAATCTACTAGTGTTTTTTGTACTGATATCATAGATGTTCACAGTTACTTGATTTAAAGTCCAATTGTATTTAAAATACATAGTTGTAAAAAGTGATCTTCATTTCTGCCTCCCCCCTACAAAATATCTAGATTACAGTATAATTCTTCTGTTTGATGCCTTGAACCCTAAAATATAAGCAACCCAGGCAACATGAAACTTGGCAAATCTTATTTTCCAAGATGTCCAGATTCCTGGTATGACCATCAGAGAACACTGAAACTGCAAGTTTTGGAAATGCTATTATTTCTGGATTTTTGATCTGGGTTCAGGTGAAAAAATAGTCTACCTTAATCAGAAGGAGAACTACATTATGTTAGGGAATCATAGGTCAAATCACATTAGAATGCTTCCTATTTTGGGGTTAACTTTTCAGTGTTCTAAAATTTATAGGAAAACAGATCCCAAGCCATCTTGGAAGGTAAAAATGTTCTTAGCTCTTTAAAGATGCTCGCAGTTCATCAGAATGTATTAGCATTCAGAGATCCTAAAGCAAAATAAGCAGGACATACTTGATGCTTATAACGTGTTATGGTAAGCATGAAAGCAACTATACAGTTAGAGGAAAAATAGATGATCTTCATGTTGATACGTTTTGTATTTAAGTGTGGAACTATTGTCAGCTGACATCTGTCTGCAAAACATGTTTATTCAGACTCAATTTTCATCAATTTTCTGTGCTTGCAATAAAATATACCCCCTGTGAAGTCTGTCTAGATCTGTGTGATTCACTACATGAGTCTCTAATGAAGTATAAGTAAATGTGATGCTGATATTTATGTGTGGCAAAGTTTCTATGTGGTATGTGCGTATCAAAAGTTGTGAGTATGGTGTATAGATACTGTGTGACACTGCAATCTAATGTCTAAATAGATTTGTATTTAGCATTCAATTTTAATTGGCAGCCTGTCATTATAAAGCCTTTGTATTCTCTGAGTAGTGTTAATCGACATCAGGAAAAACAATTAGCTAAAATCCAGTTTCAAAAATGTAATAGGCCAAAGTGCAATCATGCAGATCATTTATGGATATATTTGGACAAAATGTTCATTCTGAATGATAAAGCCAGTCCTATTACATTTGTGCTATAAACATGGGAAGAAATAATAATTCTGACAAAGGAAGAATATCACAAATAATCACTAATACATCAAATCTATAGCATAGAACAACAACAATCTTAGTAAGCAAGCTGTATATTTCTTGCATATCACAAAACAATGCTCAAACTATATTTCTGTCAAAATTTTCTTCTGCTTTTGATTTACTATTATCATTCAGTCTGATGGAGAAGAAAACTATTGCTTTTTCCCCCAAAAGTAGAAGAAAATTTCAGCAACATTCTCATGCTCAAAATTCCTGCACTTAGCATAGCTATAACATTTTATAACTAATGCCTGCATGTTTTTCACTGTATAGTTATCTTCCTAGTAATGTGTAGCATCCCTGGATTTCCATATTTTAATTATCCTCTTAGGACAAAAAAAAAAAAAAGCAGATTGCAGAACTTAGACCATCTTGGCTATTGCAAAAAAGCTAAGAAAGTTTAGACTTGATTAGGACCTGGACAGAAGACACCATGAACCCCACAATTGTTGACTAGACTAGAAATTATCTCTGAAGAAAGCATCATCAGACAGAAATTGCTCATGGATTTTCAGATCAGGCAGCCAATTAAGCTGAAAATTATGTGACTTGAAAAATAGGACTAAAATCAAGTACATTTTCAAGAATCTCTGAATTAAAAAGAAAAAAAAAGATCTCTTTCAGAAGAAAACTCCTAGGAAATTGGAAAAGAGGAGGGAAGACTAAAGTGAAGCAAAGATATCCATTTACTTCAGTGATTACAGGGCTAGCGGAATGTCATTTTCCTTCTCAGAAGTTCTCCAAATTCTAAGGAAATTCTATAATAGTACTCATACCATTCATAAAGAAAATGTTAGACAACTTTGTGGAATGGGGATCTGATGTGTGCATATATTCATGTGTCTATAATCTGATATATATATTCTATCTATCTGATATATCTATATATATAATTATCTATCTATCTATCTATCTATCTATCTATCTATCTATCTATCTATCTATCTATCTATCTAGATATATGATCTATCTATCTACACTATGATAAGTGTGTGTGTGTGTGTGTGTATGATTGATATATATATATATATATATATATATATATATATGTGTGTGTGTGTGTGTGTGTGTGTGTGTGTGTGTAGTGGCTGGATAGCATAGTGGTTACAGCACTGCCCTTTGATGCAGGAGACCAGGGTTCAAATCCCAGCTGGTACCTACCTTACCAGTAGAGGTCCTTGGGCAAAGATCTCTCTACTCTCTCCAACCAATCTCTTCAACTTCTACCTCAAATATGAAAGTGACATGAACAAAGAGAGTCATGCCAGCTCGAATGTCACCCTGATTAATAAGGTCCATGCCAGATGTTGGGGAACCAGGAAAATCTGACCATAAGTAGGCTACTGGAAGAAACCATACATGGATGAGACAAGAGAACCTGGAATTGATTGAATGCTACTATAACAGTAGTCCTAATGAGAAGGGATATATGAAACATTTGAGGGAACTATGGATGGACAGAACTACATCCACACTAACTGAGAAACAGCTAGCTACCCAACAATGCAACATAGTGAAGAGGATATACTGGGAACGATAACACTGGAAGTCAACTCAAGACAGCTCGCACAAGTGGCCATCAGATGTGGCATATACCAAGGCAATGCTGCTATTCTGCGTAGGATTGAACCCCTCCCCAACCAGATAATCACAAGGACTGGATAGAGATACAAGTTCAAGTGTGGAACTACCATCAGCCACCTCCTCTACATGGATGACATCAATCTGTATGCTAAGAGTGAATGAGACATCGACTTGCTGATCCACCTGACATGGATCTACAGTGGGGATATTGGGATATCATTCGGACTGGACAAGTGTAGCTGTATGGTAGTAAAGAGAGGAATGGTAGTTAAGACTGATGGGGTGGAACTACCAGCAGGCCACATAGCAGACATAGAGACAAGCTACAAGTACCTTGGTATCCCATAGTCACATGGAAACCACAATGAGTAGGCAAGCAAGACAGCAACACCCAAGTACCACCAAATGATAAGACAGGTCCAAAAGAGCCAGCTCAATGGGAAGAACATGATCCATGCAATCAACACGTACTCCCTGCCTGTCAGGTTCAGCCCAAAGAACTCCACAAGACAGTACAGATACAGTTCTGTTGCATTTATTAGCTTCCACCTGAAGACAGAAATCTCTCCAGACTGAACCTAAGTTCCCAAGCCAGCAAGCCAAAACACCGTGCATTCCTTAAGGTGGTGCCAGTCTCAACTTCTTAAACTTCCCATGCTCCTGTTGGGGGCTAAGGAAACGCTTATCTCCCTGAGCGTGGCCTTCATAACACCATTCCATCACACTGCCAGTCATCAGATATCCTGTGAGTTGGCCAAAGGAATACATACAAAGGAATACATAGAGGGTGTTGATGTGAAGACCCAGAAGCTCCTCACAATGCATGGAGGTTTCCACCCCAAATCTAACATCCAGAGTCTGTACACCAGCCAGAAAGAGGGCAGGCAGGATCTGGTGAGTGCCAAAGCTACTGTCCTGGATGAAACCCAGGACATTCAGGTGTACATCAGTAAGATGGCACCCAAAGATGAGCTGCTGAGAAAATGCCTGAGGAAGCAACAGACATGGGAGAAAGATCAAACAGAGGAAGAACCATGGCAAGACAAGCCCTTTGCATGGGATGTACCATTGACAGATAGCTGAGGTGGCTGACATTGGGAAATCCTACCAGTGGCTGGAAAGGGCTGGACTAAAAGACAGCACTGAAGCACTGATCATAGCAGAACAAGAACAGGCACTAAGCACCAGATCCATAGAAGCAGAGACCACACTAGAAAGGACCCAAGGTGCAGATTGTGCGCAGAGGGCTCACAGACAGTCG
Organism: Python bivittatus; assembly: GCF_059951505.1. Taxonomy (NCBI): domain Eukaryota; kingdom Metazoa; phylum Chordata; class Lepidosauria; order Squamata; family Pythonidae; genus Python; species Python bivittatus. The sequence continues at coordinate 26,885,364 of NW_028277034.1, forward strand.
AACAAATAGTGGCAGGGTGTAAGATGCAGGCAGGAACAGCATACACTGAACCGCACAACCAAGTAGCTGGCATTCTGTACAGGAACATCTGCACAGTGTATGGGCTGGACCCTTCCAAGCCTAGATGGGAGATTCCACAGAAGGTTATGGAGAATAAGTGGACTAAGTTCCTGCGAGACTTCCATATCCAGATGGACAAGAAGATATTGCCAGTGCACCAGACACTGTGGTAGTAGAGAAGGACCAGGAGATAGTGGTGGTGATAGATGTAGCAGTGCCAAGTGACAGCAACAACAGGAAGGAGTATGAGAAGCTGAAGAGGTACCAGGGCCTAAAGGAGGAACTCGAGAGTTTGTAGAAAGTAAAGGGTGGTAGGAGCACTCAGGGCTGTGACCCCTAAGCTGAGAGAGTGGCTCCAACAGATCCCAGGAACAACATCAGAGCTCTCTGTCCAGAAGAGTGGAGTGTTAGGAACAGCTAAGGTATTGTGCAGAACCCTCAAACTGCCAGGCCTCTGGTAGAGGATCTGAGATTGAGGAAGACACATACCACCCATAGGGGTGAGAAGGGATTACACACAACACATACCTATATACATGAGAGAGGGGGGAAAAAAGTCCTGAGAATACTGTGGATAGCCAAGGAAACAAAGAAATGGATCATCAAACAAATCAACCCAGCGTTCTCACTCGAGGAACAAATGACCAGGCTCAAATTATCCTACTTCAGGCGCTTTATGGAGAAGACTTTAATGGTGGGAAAGATAGAAGGAAAGAGAAGATGACGATGGATGGACTCAGTTACAGTGATGATGATGTTATTATTATTATTTTTTTAAGTGGCTTATTGCAGCATTTTATTTTATTTATTTATTTAGAGTTGTTCCACAGTTCCAGATAAAAGCAAAAGTAAGCTGTGTGAAAGGGAAAATTCTAGAGCAGAGAGTTGTACAATGATTGGTAGAGAAGAAGCTTTCTAATTTGTCTGCCAGAAAATGAGCGATTTTGAATGGCCATGTTCATCATGATAACTATTTCATGATGAACTATTTCATGAATATAACTATTTCATGATAACTATTTCATGAATAGGTAAACCCATACATGGCAGCTGTTGATAAGTAAACTCATAACATGCTCACCACATTACAGGTGTTCCCCACACACTAATATATTGCACATCCCTTGGCTAATACATGGTGATTTGCAGAAAGCCATGATATAAAGTGAAGTTAGGGGAAAAAAATATGAGACTAAAACTGTCATACAAAATGCAGCATCTTATCTAGCAATTTATACTGTTTCATGCATAATGTGAAAATTTTTAGTTTGGAAGCAATCTGACGGTGACATAATATGCTGAATATTGAATAAATATTGCAAAATATTGAAAAGAATAATTTATATTTTAAACCTTCACAACATTGATTTAAAAAAAATAACAATGCATACTTTCTGCACTTTAAGACACACTGCCATTAATTTTCCAAGAGTTTCTATTCAACCATTAAAAGATGGGAAACTGATTCTTCTTCATCTTCATCATCCTTATCAAGAGATGGTTGAATGTTTCATATATTATCAGTTGTCCTTCCATTCAGACCAGTGTTCCTTTACTTGTGTTTGGTTTCTCTAAACTTGTAAAAATTGTTAACAATGACAACTTGTAAATAGTAATTTGCATCCTTGTCCCAATTGCTCTAGCATCTCTATTCTTCCAATTACCTATTATATATTTTCCCTTACTTTGACATGTCTTATTATCATAGATTAATTATATCTATTTGTGTTTAACAACAGCATTTCTAAGTCCAGTTCTGTTTATTTATTACAAATGAATTTCTAACTTAAAAATAGCTTCCTCAATATCTGAACTTCAGTGTCATATAGCAAAGTGTTTCCTACGATGCCTTTGTGGTTTATGAACTGAAATTATTAGTAATGTTTCCCTTGTCTCATATAACTGAGGCCTATGAATTCTATAGGGGATTGCTCTATAAACCACTCTGTCAAATGCAACAGATCAATAAATAAAATGTAAAGGTTTGGAGTCAATAGAGGAATGTTTCCATCTTTATTTTATATTCTCTGTCTTTTGGTTTCTCAAGTGTTGTGCAAAACTTTCAAGATCCTTTTCTAAACATGGCATGATGCCACACAGAAGCCTTACAAATCACTAGAAGGGTGACTACTTAGAGTTATTTCCTTCCTGGTGCTTCTTGGTGCTATATACATATAATAAAACAACAATAGAAACATAACTAATCACATGATGATATAGACCAGCAAATAAGCAGTCACAAGATTGAATATTTTTTGTTGCGTGTGCAGTGATAGAGTGTTACATCTAGTGTTATATTAAATGGGTTTTGCTTTCACTTCCAAAACTATTTCAGGAAGTGCATGCAGGTTGGAGAGAAGAGAGGAAAGAGGTGTGTGTGTGTATGTGTGTATATTCAATGGGATGAGACTATTAATATAATCCAGGATTTCCTAATATTGTAATTCAATTCTTATTTCCCTTTTTTCCTATTATGGAAATTGTTCATTTCATATTTTTCCATCCTCTCCTCCTCCTATTTGTGTGGAAAGGAGCATAATAGAAGAAGAGAGTGAAAGGTATAAGAAGGAAAAATATTATATAAAATCAGAGCAGCAAGGCAAAAGGCATTGTACTTACTCTAATAAATATATAAAGTAGCTAAGAGTTTTAACTTTGTTATACTCAAATGCTTTGCATGAAGTTACAATGGACATTATTGTTTTGAAGTCAGTAGCACTCCCTGAAATGTTAGGGTGACATGAAAAATTATGGGATCATTCAAAGAGATTCATTCAGCAGAGAAGAATAATGGTATATGAAGACACACATATAACCTTATTTTTTTATAGCATCAGTCAAAGAAGTGCTGAAAGCATCTCTCCCTGCAGTACTTCTTTGAATGGTCACCTGATTATTATGATAATGGCTCCTTACTTTAAAGCTGAAGCAATAGAACCTCACACTTGTTTCAGGCATATACAAGGCATTTAATGGAGAGAGGAAAAAAAAAATCCTGACCATTCATGCATTTAATAAGGTAAATACAATTCCAACTGCAAATTATGAAAGAAAATTAAAATAATGGCTCTTCTACAGAACAATGAATTTCTCAAACAGAATATCAGCATAACATTATTTTATTCTTAGACTGCAGTTTAGTCTCCACGCTACATTTCTTTACAGTACTGTTTTCTTAAAAACAATGCTTTTGAATGGTCACACAAGCCTACATCATTACTTTATTCCCAAGTCTAAAAGATTCCTGAGCTATATTTAGTTGCTCTTAGTTTTCTTTCCTCATTGAGTCAGTTGATAGATAGAGATGAATGGAAACACATAAACATTTGGATCAACCTGAAATTGATTTATTCCTCACAAAATTATTTTCTTTAGCTTCTGTTTTTCTTTCTTTCTTTGGTAGGAAAAAAAAAATTCTGTTCCTAATGCATGTACTATTAAAAGGAAAATAATCTTACAGGATAAGCAGATATTATTCTAGCACTCCCAGGGTGATGATGAGAATAATAATAGTTGAGTGGACTCATGTGGATCTTGATAACTTTGACTTTAACCAGGAAAAAAAAAAAAAGATGACTATGAATAACATCCTACACCCTTGTGATGATGTCAGTAGATGTCTTCCAAATACTATTACACATAGAACACGATTAGAGGAGGAAAAATGGAGATTTAATGATTATATTAAGGCAAGTAAACTTTATTGAAAGAATCTCAGAAAGAAGAGCTAATTGCAGAATGGGATCTAAGGATGACTATAAAAAGCAACATCTTGAAATGAGATTAGAACATTGGAAAACCAAAGCCCTCTATGGACATTTCTTGAAAAACAATTAAAGAAAATCAGACACTACCAGAATATGGCAGTGGGTTAAAAAGGTACATTTAAAAACGAAACAGAAAAATGTTATTTGCTGCCCAAGAAGAAACATTAGGTGCAAATGTCATTAAGACAAAAATAGAAAAGACAAGATTGGATAGCAAATGCCAGTTGTATCAAGATTAAGATAAAGCAATCGTCCATATAATTAATGGATGCAGCAAAATCATACAGACTGATTCCACAAAAAGTAATCATCCAGTTGAGAAGATATTGCACAGTTATTCATGTAAAAGGTATGGATTCACAGTCAATAAGAATTAGTAAAAACATGAAATCACAGATAAAGACATTGAAAATGACAGAGGAAAAAATCTATGGAATTTTAACATTCAGACTGTTCAACAATGGAACATACTGCACCAGATATTACTGTCATGGAAAAGAGCCATGCTTGTTTTGTGGTTTGTTTGTTTGTTCATTAGATTTTTAGCCTCCCACAATCTAACAGACGACTGGCAGCTTACAAATACAATACAGTGAAAATACAAAAGTACAAAAATAACCAGTACGAAAAGCACTAAAAAACATAGAACATACAATACTAAATAAAGCAGTAGACATTCCAAGTAACAGTAATGTTGAAGACAAGGAATTGAGAAAGATCATAAAACAGAGAGATTTGCAAATGCAGATCACCAAAAATTGGAAGAACTTGACAGTGATAGGAACTTTTTGTGGGATACCAAAGTGCAGTGCTATGATGGCTTAGAAAGTATTTGGATTTCCTACATTTGGAATAATTTACAACAGCCCATCTACAAACAACAGCACTGCTGGGTATCTCATACATAATTAGTTGTTACTTTAACAATTCCCAAGCCTTTGGGTAGAGCTGTCATATGCACTTAGTGGAACTGAAATAATAGAATAAAGTAGGATTCACCTAAGTAATTTTAATATTATATTTGAGATTTCTTTTATTACACTACCAAATGGGAATGCTTGCCAAATATAATTTAATCTGCAATGCCTTGCACCCTTCCTCAAGATTAAAGATGCAACAGGAATGTTAGTGAATCCTGTTAGTCAATATAACTATAATCCACATCAACTAGGGATTAATTCATTTTGCAATCCTATGTCAGGGTGCAATCTCTCTTGAAATCAATGTGGCTGTAGGGAGACACTCAGATCAGCTTTAAGAGTTTATCTAAATAAATTTATTACCATTGCAACTAATTGGAATGAAACGGTTAAAAATGCTAAGAAAAAAAATCAGTAATGGTAAATAAATACAATATTTCTCAATCTCAGCATGGACCCAGCTGCTCTGCAACTTCCAAGCAAATGAAATTTCAGAGATTTTCATGTTAGAGCCCTTGTAAGATGGGGATTGTATTGTCCTGATAGTAAACTTGACAAACACTTTTAAATGAACACATATAGAAAGCTGTTGTAAGAGTGACAAGCTCCTGTGAAAGTGATTGGGTTATTTAAGGAATAACATATCTTTGTTCTACACATTTGTATTCAGCTTCTCTCTCTCTTTCTTTCTCTCAATACCAGCATGAGAGTTAATGGTCCATCAGATGTCTTTTGAGGATGGGAAATGCTGATGCTGCATTGACTGTAGGGACATTAATAGGAGAATGACTCAATATTTAATAAAAATGAACCTTCATGCTTGGCTAGACTTTATGAGCCTATTATTTGAAAATTATTCAAATTACCACTCACCTTTTAGAATCTATTTCTCCCTCCAACTGTGAATTATTATTGTTATTGTTTATAAACCTCTCTTTTTGTGTGGGAGAAACTGAGATGCTATAAATCTGTTTTGTCTATTTTGCTTTAGGACAGCTGTCTTTCATGTTATACACAGCTGTTACTAGGTGAGCATGGATGGGACACTAGCAGGAATAAGAAACTACTCTTATGGGGAGGGCAAGTATTATGCTAAAATACATTTGCATATAGAAAGGCTTATATTTAATATTTAATATTTTTCTGTTAAATAATCTAAGATAATGTTAGAATATGTCTCTGATCTTCCACCAAATATCCATTTCCTGATTTTTTTGAGGCAAGCTACACACATAAACTTTAGAAGTCAACTGTGGGTTTAACATGGTTTTAAAATCGCTTCACAACTCAAAATCAAGACCCAGTTTGGCAACATGAAAAGCCAGGAATGGGACTTAAAACCATTAACTGAATTCTTATAAATGATTTCAGGTTCTTTTGTAGTTTTGTACAGTTATATCACACTGACCACTTCCCAAGGAACAGGGACAGGAAAACATGCATACACTGATAAAGTAAAATGTGCTGTATTGCTTTTATGCCACTATATATTTCACTGAAGCTGTATTTGATACTTTGAGTCCTAGCATGATCTCCAAGGCATTGGATATCTGAGCCAATTTTATATTAAATAACCCATTGTGTTTTCCCAAAAAACATTCCAGTATGGAAACTATCTGCACCTTAAAATTTGCAGTAGAAAGCTCCATACTTTTGCAAATGGATGAAACAAATGTCTGAGGACTTAAATGAATGTTATCTCCAAACCCCAGCAGGGAGCTTTCCTGCCAATTTACAATAGGATAAACCTGATAGAGGAAAAGAGTTTGGGGATTTTTTTTGTTTGTTTTTGGGTGACAACTTCATTTAAGTTAATATTATTTTGCCTTTCAGCCATTCCTCCAACAGAGACTAAGGTTCAAAACAGTTCACGTAATCCCACACCCATTTCTTTCATCTATTCCCTTCTTCAAAGGTAAGGCCATAAAAGATAGCTTCCAGGTCCTGTTTTTACGTAGACCCACACTGCCACTCTATTTCTCAATACTTTCCCTGCCTGCTACTGATAAAGAAATTTTCTCAGCAGAGTTCTACTGCTTTGGGGAAAATGTGTAAAATTCTTTCTGTTTTAAACCTATCCATTTGGTGCACAGACATCCATGGCAGTGCAGAATGCACCTTTTGGAAGCGTCCCGTTTGCTCTTTGCTCTAATGTCCAACTTTTCCCATTTTGTTGGGAGTCTATGGTTCAGGGTAGCTGTAACAGAGATTAAAGAATTTTTCTGTACAGGCAGGACAGGATTCTCCAGAGATTTATGCATGTGGAAGAACAGTTTTTTTTTTTTTTTTACTTTTTTATTATTTTATTTTCTGCACTTCTGCTACTTCATGCCTTAGGCAGTGATTGGAATGAATACAGATGCTATTGTTTTATTTCCTTGCTCTAATAATTTTATGAATCCTGGTCTGATGGTCTTTTGTCATGACTGAGCCTCCCTTTAGCACTGATGTCTTTCCCCTGTTTCAAGGGATTGAGAGATAATCATCTGGGGGGGGGGGGAGCAAATTTTGGGAGATAATATTAAAGCAAATGGCTGTTCTGTTCCCCCCCCTTAACATGGATATAATGGCAAACCATAGATAATACATTTTTCTTTGAGTTGCTCAGAATAAACAACTTAAGAGCACTCAAGTGTGTGTTTTCCATAGTTTATTTGGAAGTGAACACATTACAGTGGTTGGAGGAAGTTCATTATGATTTCGGGTCTTAAGAATGTACTGCAAGATATGATATTCAGACTGTCTATTTAAGTGTTCAAACTTCCTTTCCCTTATGTTCTGATATTTCTGCAGAAGTAAAACTCCTTTTTTGGCTGGCTGTCTAAGAGCATAAAAACAAGGTTACAGTCAAGTATAATGAGTGCAAAATAATATGCACAGTAATCATCTAATATCCATGCAATAATTGGTTATCCCAATTATTGCAGCTGCTGCTGCTGCTGCTACTGCTACTGTTTTTATTATTACTATCTTCTGCTATATCTTATCTATATACCATATAGCCTTATCTTTAGGGGGGGGGAAAACCTGTGATGCTATTCAGCTAGACAATGTAAGTTCATTTATTAGGCATCATTATTTCAAACCTCAATAGCAAGTTGCTTATCCACTGTTTACCAATCTGTTTACATTACAATTACATTACAATTATTTATTGCATTTGTACCCTTCTCTTCTCATAAGGAACCAGGGAAGCCACTGAAATTTATAATCTGTGATTGGAACTCATTTGATTTCAGATAGGGCTTAGCTAACTGATATATATTTTCCCCAAAAAAGTTGACACATAGTTCATCTGTTTCCTACAATCCCATCTCCAATGATTGATTTTAAGAACACTTAGCATTTTGTGATATAATGTAATGGCTCAGTTCCTCATCCGATTCATCTGTGAGTCTCTATCCATAAACACCCAAATTTCCTTACCTAGTGGTATTGCCTACTGTCATGTTATGAAGCTGTCTCTACTTCATTCCCTTAGCTGGATGAATTGGCCATAATAGCAAGAGATGTGGATTGTAGATGCATGTGATACATCATCATCATCATCATCATCATCATCATCATCATCATCATCATCATCTATTAATCCACATGCAAGGCACCTAGCTACCCTCTCTGCAATGTATCATCATAGACAAGTAAACCTAGGTAATTTTAAAAAGTGAGTAGTGATAGTAAATGAATAAATAAATGGTTGCTGAAATTAGGTCATATGAAATCATAGGCTCCGGAAGGGCCATTTATGTCATGAATTTGAACTTCCTGCTGACTTAAGGAATTCAAATTAAAGCATTCTTTAATGAGAAATTTACTATACTCTGAGGGGGGGATCACAACCCCCTAAGTAATTGTTTCCTCTGTCAAATTGCTCTTACAGTTAAGTTAGTGAGATACAGTGTGATATAGTGGTTACATTGTTGGACCAAGGTGAAGTCTATTCTCTGCTAGGAAATTTACTAGGTGGCTTTGGGCTATCACTCTTTTGCAACCTAACGTACTTCAAGGGGTTGTTGTTGTGAGTTTAAAATGAGGAGAAATCTCTATGTAAGGAACCTTGAGCTCTAGAGAAAAATATTAGGACGTGAGGGGGAAAAAATATGCCCTTGTAGATTTAGTTTTTAGTTCCTTCATTATATTTGTCATCCTTTTTTGAACTCATTCCAATTTCTATGAATCTTTTAGAAACTGGGTTGCCCAGAGCTTTACAATAATTATCACATTGGTTTTAATTACTTTAAGTAAAAATGCCTTGATAAAGAGATCTTGGAGTTCAATAACCATTCTGTTGAATTTAAATTATTTTATTTTCCCAAACTAAAATTAAGCTATCCAAATTTTTTAATGCTTATTATTTTTTTAAAGAGTACATCTAAAAATTCATCCCCATTTTCATCCACATTTATACTGTGTTGATATGTGCACTGTTGTATACAATGCTGAATATGATTTTTTTAACCTTTTATAAAAATTGCATTATTTATTTATTTATTTATTTATTCAATTTATATAGCCACCCATCTCAGACCAGTGACTCTGGGTGGATATATAAATATTAAGATGTTGGTGTACATTTTAATACACACACACACACAGACTTTTTATACATTTTAGTTAGGTGAGATGCATCCTCAGATTTATGCCAGTACAATCAATGAAGGGTAATCAAATTGCATTTTGCCCTGTGATTTGGGAACTGAGTGAATGCCTTCTCCATTGATAAAATTTAGATTTTATTATCCAAGTCCAACAAGACTAGGCACTGTGACAAAGTTATTTAACACAAATGTATTTATTTATAGCCTCTGTTTCATGCTAGTTTTAAAATTAGTAATAATACTGAAAATTTAGTAGAATTATTTTAAATTATAGTTTTGTGATTTCTACTTTCAAATTAAAAATCTATTAGTTTTGTATTTAAAGTGTAGAACATTTTAATCTAACATAGATAACATCTGTGAAATTCAGGTATTAACAGTGAAAGCATGAAAAGGTTTTTATGCTCAAAGCCAGCTGATGGAATCATCAAAATTGATCTGTTGTTTGAAGTCTTGAAGTTTTAGACTCATTAAAGTCAAATAAGTGCCTGATCCCTTTGCAGAAGAGATAACTCTCGAGATTCCAATCACAAGCTTTGTCTAGCTATAAAAATGTGTTTTTAATATCATATGTTTACTGCAGTCTTCATCAAATGTGTCTTCATAGAAAGTCAGAACACCAAGTCTTTTTTGTCTGAGAATAAATGTTAGCTTTGCTTAAAAATAATACGATTGAAAACCTCATTGTGATGTGACAATTAATTTATGTCACATCTCTTAATGGTTTCAAAGGCTGTTGGTAAATCTGATAATAGTCTAAGGAATGCCATTGGAATTCATGTTTAAAATAACTGATGGGTATTAATCTCCAAGACAGGAACAGATCTCTATGACATTTCATGCCATAAGAAAATTGTAAATTGCAACTTGGGTTGTCAGATACAACTAGTGGCTCCTGGATACCTGGTAGCAAGCCTCCACTTGACAAATTGTAAGTATTCATACCAAAGGATATAAGCATTTGAAAAATTGTAAATTAATTCAAAGATCTGGAAATAGTGCTGTAATTTCACAAAGATTGCATGGATTATTAATCTTTTACTAAAATACTGCTTAGATAGATTCATCTAGATGGAAACATAGTCTTGGAACAATGATCAAGTACGATTATACTTTTACAAACATTGCATTGGGGAATACTTGTCTTGTGTTTATTCAAAGGTCTTCATTTCAATTAATTAATTAAGAATTTAATATTATGCTCCTTCCTTACCCAAAATAAAATAAAAATTTCATGCTAATGCTAATCTATGTATTGCTGCAAGAAGATACTGCATCGTATGTCCAACATGAGTATATTAGGGGAGGGGGGAAGCTCTACCCCATATCAACTTCTCTTTTTCCCCACTTCCACTGAAGGACTGGACCCTGAAAAACAGCAAAGATGAACATTGTGGTCCCCTTTATCTGTCTCTCTCCTTGTCACCCTTCTGAAGCTATGAAGATCCATGGAAGGTAGTACATTATATAACAATTCTCCATTTGTTTTGTCTCAGTACCTAGTCTTGTTGGACTTGGATAATAAAATGGAGAATTGTTTTTCTATTTTAGAAAATTGCTCTTATCATGGGGAAGAGAATAAAAATGTTAGTAGAGGTGGCCAAAGCTAGCTTGCTCATACCAAACTCTCTTTTCACTTTGTAATTTTCTCATATTCATTAGAGGAGTTAGTGATATGAAATTGTCATGTTACCCCCTTGGTGGTGGGGAACTCTTCTTCAGCAGAGTAATTTGTTAAAGCAGAAAATTATTCCTGTAAACCCTGAAGCAGAATAACTAGCTTCTACTTTCAGGCATGCTCCATTAATGCAACTGTCTAAGAAGGAGTGGTGGCAGACAATGCAAGTTTAATCCATGGCCAGGGAGAAGAATGGCCTTTTAGGACAGAGGTCATTATGAGTAATGGCCTAGGAATGTATATGGCATTTATCATATACAGGTAGTCCTCATTTAGTGACCACAATTGGGACAGGCAACTCAGTCATTAAATGAAGCAGTCACTAAGTGAAACTGCCATAACTTGGAACAGTTACTAAACAAGACAACCATTAAACAATGATTACCTGTAAGTGGAAACTCTTACCTGGGTAGACTTTAAAAGTTCAGTTCAAGGCAATTGGTTGCTGGAAGGCTGCAATTGTTCCTGGACCTTTGTTTAGCCTTGATTACTATCGACCAAATGTGTTTTTGTAATGAAAAGCAATGACAGGAAACTAATTAATACAGTTGTGTATGCTTCCAAAATTATGAGTGCTTCAGACCTTACTCTTGTATATCCTGTTCACTGCCCTCCAGCCACCAGGCTTTGCTAGAAGCCTGAAAAATATGGCTCTGCTTTCATGAATCAGATCATAAAACTGTGTCTTTCATGCAACTTTTAAAACAGCAGCATTTTTTTCAGGATCGTATGAAAGCCTGAAGATGTGTTTGTGCAAGATCAAAAATACTTTTTCTGAACCATTTTGAAGCATACACATCCTAATAATTAGATGCATGCGCATAGAGAAATGCTCCATTTCATGTTCAAACACTTGTTTTTAGTTCATAATATTTAACATTTTTGCACAACCTTATGTATAATTATGAAGGGAAAACTCAAAATAGGTTTATCATTTCCCAGCATTCATAATGGGAAAATAGGAACACTATTTAAGAATCAGTAACAGATGGAATAAGAGATCTAGAGTCAAATATCTGCTTTAACACACACACACACACACACACACACACACACACACACACTGCCATAATGCTTTCTGTCTTGGAAGAGAGGTTAAGATTTCTAAATAATAATAATTTGTTCCATGGAAGACTTCAGTGCATGGATTAAAAAAAAATCCTTACATTAAAAAAGTAATATTATAATGAGATTGTTACCAACGTATTATAAAGATAAAATAAGCTGTGTGAGTCAGAGAAGTTATGTGTCTTGGAATAAGGTACATAAACATTTAAGTTTAACATGGCAAACATATGCTAAATGTTGAAAGTGCAGGTTTTTTTCAGTTTTGGCTTTGATAAACATGCAATCAGAAAGAACTCTTTTTTTTTTTTTGGTTTATAATAGGCCTGGATGTTTTGATTAAAATGTTTATTAGTGAAAGGTACTTTCCTACATTTCCCCAGGACCTCTGCTAAAATATTACTGAGTATCACACAAACGATTTAATTCTATAGCTGCCTAGCACAAAGCATGTATTTTAAAGCCTTTTGAATAATCTCTGAATAGAAAATGTTCTTTCCATTCTACATTTAGGCTAATTTGTGAGATTTAGTGCTTCTATTTTTGGAATACTTCAAGTTTTCATGAATCTCCTAATTTTGAAAGATGAAATTACTTACGTTTTAAATGAAACTTTAGAAATTATCGCACTATCACATTGGAACTGAGGTTATATAAATTTGCTATATATTATATAACTGTTTCTCAGAGGCATAAAGAAATCCTTATTCTTATAAAGTGTATGTCTTATACTTGCTATTTTATTTAAATCAGTGTTGTCCAAACTTGGCTACTTTAAGATGCTGGCTGGGGAATTCTGGGAGTTGGTCCACTCATCTTAAAGTGGCCAAGTTTGGACAACACTGATTTAAAGAATAGAGTATACATTTTTCCCCCTAGGCTTTAAATAACTTGTCTAAAATATCTGGGAAACAAGCCGACTGTACAAATATGTAAGTGATCTCATTCTGGTTCTTGCTGTAAATGCCAACTGCAATATACAGAGGTATTATGGAAACTGTACTAGGAATTAGAAGACTTTCCAATAACTGGTTTTCTTTTCCCTGAGAGTAAGTGCCACAAACACAAATAGGAAGCTGCTCACCATCGTAGAGTTTTGAACTAAGGTCTCTTAATATATCTTGTCACTGTTGTTTATGGTAATCTAACAGTTAGGACAGCCACTGTATATTTATGTAAATTAAAGCATAATATTTCTTTTAAAACAAGGATCATTTGGTCATTGGTCCTGAAGAGAGTGCAACAGTGCAGGCTTTGCTTACTGAATTATAATGTGCTCTATTTGTGGCATGTTCTGAATGCTCTATTTGTGCCATGTTCTGAATATGGAGAATTTTTCTAGATATATTTACAAGTAATTCCACATTTACTGAGTTACCTGTCTATACTTTCACTACTGCAGTTTTTAGTCAGAGTCATTATGGTTATTCATATTTGAAATATCATTATAATGCAATAGCACTTATGTCTTTTGAAGATAGAAATCTATTAATAAAAAGCAAAATCTATCCATTGTGAAGTGATGGAAATATTTATCTTGAATATTTTGATTAAAATGTTCTCTACGTTGCCTTTTTTTCTTTTTTTTTGTACAATAAAAAACAACATTTGGACTACATTTGTTCTCTTATTTAAAAATGTTTTCTATTAGTTTATTACTTTAACTCTGTTGTGACTTTAGTACATATTTTGATATAAATCAATTCAGATATCACTATGGCTATAGATATAGATAGTTGAATCAAATATACTCATAAAGTGTATGACGTGGCATAACACAGACTGTTGGCTCCTTTGGATTCATTATAGCATACCATGAGGGTTCATTGCAAACACTTTTAAAACTTAACACTTAATTCTAATATTACCTTTGGAGTTAGCCTAACATATACATTTATATTTTGATACAAAATATTCATGGAGCATAAAGAAATCTACTTCACTTCCGTTCTCTTCTTTTAAATTTCAAAGAGACTTGGAGCCATCAAACATGGTAATATAATCTTTTAACCAATGAACAGGACTTTGAAATTGGTAAGACTCTGCTAGAAACAGATAAGTGAAATATCTGAAGATATTTGAACAAAATATCTACTAATTTTTTTTAATATAAACAACTTTAAACCATATAATAGCATTTATTTTATAAAAATCCAAATCAATGCATGGAACAAGATTTACTGATGCTTAGTGGCCCCCAAATAAATAAATAAAAAGTATGATAATGTATATATTTGTTATCCATAACTGTCCTGAAAAGAATAATAGTCTACAAATGTGAAAAATATACTTAAGTATCAATTCAATGAATTGCTAACCAGAGAGAAACAAATTCTAGCTAAAGCCGGCCTAACCTCTGGATTAATAAGTGGCCAGTCTTAACTAAAACTGGAAGGACAAAGCAGTAAAATCTAATGTAAGAATATCAACATTAATGATTCCTACCTCTTTTTCTATAAATTATAGAGGAGATTACCACCAGTCAGCCTTAGGAAAGCTATTCCTCTAACATCCTCATGAAGCCCCTGGGCTAGGTCATCCACCAGCATGGGGTGGAGTATCAGTGTTATCAGTTCCTAGCCATCCTGGTAAAGCTGTTAAGGGTCTGTCCCAGTTCCTGGATGCTGGGTGGACCTGGATGGGGAAGAACAGGCTTCATGCCAAAACAGAGTGGCTGTGTATTTTGGCCCCTTGGGTTCTGAAACTGGAGTTTCCATCCTTGACTCTGAGAAAGTGGCATTGTCCTACTCAGACTCAGTGCATAATCTGGGAGTCCTCCTGGACTAACAGTCCTTGGTTGAGGAGCGAGTGGCAGTTATGGTCAGGAGGCCCTTGCACAACAGTGTTTTGTGCACCAACTGTGTCCCTACCTGGATTGGGAGGCCCTGCTCACAGTTACTCATGCATTTGCCATCTTGCAACATGCTCTACACAAGGCTACCATTGAAGACCATCTGAAAGCTACAATTAATCCAGGATGCAGTGGTATGAGTAGTTATGGGTGCTTCTTGATTTTGCCACATGACACTTCTATTCCAGAAACTGCACTGACTCCCAGTTGGCTTCTGGGTGTAATTCAGGGTGCTAGTTATCACATTTAAAGCTTTACATAGCATAGACTGCCTTCTCCCTAGGGTATCTGTCCATCCCACATGCTTGGATAGGAAAGGTACACTCCATATGACTTCAAAGAAACAATAACATCTTTTGGGAACTAGGAGGTGTGCCTTCTCAGTAGCAGGCTCCATTTTATGGAACAACCTTTCTCCTGACATACAATTGGCCCTGACCCTGCTGGCCTTTAGAAAGGTTGTCAAGACTTGGGTCTTTCCCTGGGCCTTTGAGTCATGATGTGCTAGAGCTCCAATTGGTTGATGGTGTTACTGCTGTTTGAATTGTCATTTTAATATTATTTTATGTTTCATGGTTGTTTTCATGTATATATTGTGGTTTGTTTGTTTGTTTGTTTTCATTTTGTTAGGTTTTGTTGCCTTTCTTTTTATAAGTTGCCC
Source organism: Python bivittatus (assembly GCF_059951505.1). NCBI lineage: Eukaryota > Metazoa > Chordata > Lepidosauria > Squamata > Pythonidae > Python > Python bivittatus. Next base: position 26,900,964 of record NW_028277034.1, read on the forward strand.
AGAGTCACCATGGTTGAGTTGGGCAGCCATATAAAAGTTTTAAATAGATAAATAATTTCAGAAAATAGCTCACCTTATTCTTAGTACCAAATATACAGTGTTGCATTTTTTATTATGTCACTGAGAATTCAGGAGAACCTTAAACTTCTTTAGGAGCTCAGGATGAAGTTTTACACTTCTTCTCTTACCTATCAGATCCTTGGTATCCCTGGCTTCCTGCTGCTGCTGCTAGTGGATACCAGATTGATTTGTAATAAGGCCTTCCCCACTGACGACTTGATTGCAGGTGAAGCTGCTGACTTGTTGAGATCCAGCTGGCCTTGGGGGAGGGTGGAGAGTTCCCCTCTCAGAGTTTGCCCACCTGGGTTTCAGTTCTGGCATAACCCATGACCCCAGGGTGGTGGTGGGGTGGCAATTGTAATCTATGAGTCTGTAATGGCTTTAGAGGTTCTGCACCATAGATAGCTAGGTTGGGGGCCCTTTGGTTAAAGTTGGGCCCTAGGAATCAGTTGATGTTGGCATACTGGCCTCAGCAACCTTCCTGCCTGAGCTGCTAGTTTCTATTGCCAAATTGGTGGTGGAGACACCAAGGCTCATTGTTCTTAGGTGCTTCAATTTGCCAGTGTCTGGTAAAGAGTCTGGGACATTTTAGGAGTTCATAGCCATGGACCTGTCCCAACTTATTGATGTTCTTATGCATACTGGGGGTTACACATTATACTAGGTTTTATTTTGTTTTGTTTGTTTTGGGGAGTTGCTACATGATCTGGAAGTGTAGAATCTTACCATCAATCTTTTGCCACGGTTGGATCAATCTGTGATTGCTTTCTGGCTCTCTGGTGCTTCCCCCTTCTAGAAGAAGATGGGACCTATTTGAATGGTCCATCTAAGACAACTGATGGACCCATCGGTGTTTCAGAAGGAGTTTGGGGTTTGCCCTGAGTATCTGGTACTCAGATTGACTAAGCTCCTGGTTGCTGCCTGGAACTGATGTGTGACAGGGGCCCTGGATTGTATTGTCCCTACGTTGCCTCTTACAATGCTTTGATTCTATTAAGCTCATTAGCTTTCTGAGGACCTTTGAGAGATGAAATACCAGAAGAGACACCAAGAGTGCAGTTGAAAAAAAGACAAAACAAATCTGAACACAATTAAGAGCCAAAATTAGAGATTGTATGTGGCAATAGCACCCAGAGTCACTAGCAGCCAAGGGCATATACATTTAATCAATAATAATAATGAATAGGGGTGGTGAAATGTAATTATTACTCCACCATTATTGCATCTGGTGGACCTCTCTTCTATGACTTTTTCCTTGTTGGGGAGGAGTGATCTCACTCCTTGATCTCACTTGGAGGTCGACTCTAACTAGGCTGTTCCTGTTGAGGTGACTGAAATGCAATATGTTCTGGTTATATGGGATGAGTTTGAACCTGACCTCAAGACCTCAGGCTGATGAGCCTGGCCACCTCTATATTAGATCTATGTCCTTCCTGGCTTGTAGATGCTGGTAAAGGCCACTCAGGAAGTGATGTGGAAGTATCTGCTTCTTTGAGAGAAGGGGTGGTATCTCTGGCCTTGAAAGAAGCAGCAGAATGCCTTCCTCAAGAAGTCCTTGCTGGACCTGGCTATTCTGGAAAAAATTTTCCCAGTATTCAACTTTCCCTTTTTGGGGAATATTGTTGAAAAGCTGGCATCCTTCTGGATCACCTGCAGGGATTGGGAATGAGGGACATGGTGCTCTGATGGTTCTCTTCCTTTCTGTATGGATGGGCCCATTTATTTCTTATTTGGGTACATCAGCACTTGATCCTGTTTATTTATTTATTTGAATTTATAAGTCATCCATTTCCATTGGATTCTTTAACATTTACATGAGACTGATGGATGAGTTTATCCATTGGTTTGGGGTCGGCCTATAACAGTATACTAATGATACCCAACTATAGAGTACATCCCAGCCCTGAGTCAACCAGGTGATGCTGTCAAAGTTTTCTTCCAGTGTCTAGAGACAGTATGGGTTTCAATGGGGAGGAACAATGTAGTTTCAGCCCTGCAGGACTTAGTGACTATAGATGTTTGGACCCCTTGATTCTGGAGTAGGGCTGATTATCAGTTATAAAGCCCTTCATGGCATAGGGCCTCATTATCTAAGGGAAAGCTTATCCTCTGTCTTTTCATTCTAGCCCCACAGCCTGATAGAGTCAGTATGCTCCAGGTCCCATCATTAAATGTCATCTGGTGGAAGTCAGGAAGGGACCTTCTCTGTCATGGTGTCTGCTGTCTGGAATAGTATTCCCCCTCAGATTTGTACAGTCCCCATTCTATTTAAACAAGCTCTTAAGATATGACTCTGTCCTCATACCTTGGCTTAGGGTGGATGAACCTAGAGAAGGCTCTAGGTGGAATGTATTTTTCAGACTTTGAATTACAGAAACACCAGAAGATGTGAGGAATAAGCCTGATGGTCACAACTGTGATAGGTCATATCAGGCTACTGTAAATTGCCGTGACATGGACCATGGATCATCATCACCCATAACAGTCCCTTTGTTAAGGACTTGACACTCAGATATTAGGGTGGTTGTTGATTGCCATATGGGAGGTGACTTTATAAATCATCTGATTTTCCAATTCATTTGTTGTATTTTGTAAAAGAGAGCATGCTATAGCTGACTTCTTAGTAGGTCCATAAGAAGGAGACAAAGAATAGCTCATTTTAAGGACCCAGTCAAGAATCAATAAAGATTTAAACAGAAGAAATAGTATTCATACTAATGGTAAGATACATGACATATGCCAACATCCTGTGGAGGCAAAAAATTAATATGCAAAACATCAGTACATGGCTGCATTGTTCCAGCACTGTGTATATTATTTATGAATACAGAGGCTGTGTTACTACAATAATCTTAGAACAGTTTATCCATTACTTCAAAATTGCACCAGAACAAATATAATCACAAACATAATCAAATATAATGACAAAATCAAGAGGATAGATCACAACTGCAGGCCTTTTATTACTAGTTCCATCACCCAGAACTTTAATGTAGGGATAGGGAGTTAATTATGTCTGCTTTGTTGTGAATTTAGCTCTGTGGCAGAAATATCCTTTTGGCACATTCTGATAAGTGGAGGGAAGGAGCAATAACAAGATATGAATGACACTGACATCAGCCTATTCCAACAGGAGTTCAGCTCAATTAATTTGGAGCTACTGGCTGAACTGTTAAAAGCAGTCTGACAGAAGCTACAGGTTTTTGATTCTGGGGTTTAAAATCCCTATGCAATTCCTCTGCTCTGGATGGAGTATGATGTACAGTGGGGCAAAAAAGCATTTAGTCAGCCACCAATTGTGCAAGTTCTCCCACTTAAAAGATGAGAGAGGCCTGTAATTTTCATCATAGGTATACCTCAACTATGAGAGACAAAATGGGGGAAAAAATCCAGAAAATCACATTGTCTGATTTTTAAAGAATTTATTTGCAAATCATGGTGGAAAATAAGTATTTGGTCAATATCAAAAGTTCATCTCAATACTTTGTTATATATTCTTTGTTGGCAATGACAGAGGTCACACATTTTCTGTAAGTCTTCACAAGGTTTTCACACACTGTTGCTGGTATTTTGGCCCATTCCTCCATGCAGATCTCCTCTAGAGCAGTGATGGTTTGGGGCTGTCACTGGGCAACACGGACTTTCAACTCCCTCCAAAGGTTTTCCATGGGGTTGAGATCTGGAGACTAGCTAGGCCACTCCAGGACCTTGAAATGCTTCTCACAAAGCCACTCCTTTGTTGCCCGGGCGGTGTGTTTGGGATCATTGTCATGCTGAAAGACCCAGCCACGTTTCATCTTCAATGTCCTTGCTGATGGAAGGAAGTGTTCACTCAAAATCTCATGATACATGGCCCCATTCATTCTTTCCTTTACACGGATCAGTCGTCCTGGTCCCTTTGCAGAAAAACAGCCCCAAAGCATGATGTTTCCACCCCCGTGCTTCACAGTAGGTATGGTGTTCTTTGGATGCAACTCAGCATTCTCTCTCCTCCAAACACAACAAGTTGAGTTTAGACCACAACATTCTACTTTGGTTTCATCTGACCATATGACATTTTCCCAATCCTCTTCTGGATCATCCAAATGCTCTCTAGCAAACTTCAGATGGGCCCAGACATGTACTGGCTTAAGCAGGGGGACACATCTGGCACTGCAGGATTTGAGTCCCTGGCAGCATAGTGTGTTACTGATGGTAGCCTTTGTTACTTTGGTCCCAGCTCTCTGCAGGTCATTCACTAGGTCCTCCCATGTGGTTCTGGGATTTTTGCTCACCATTCTTGTGATCATTTTGACCCCACAGGGTGAGATCTTGCATGGAGCCCCAGATCAAGGGAGATTATCAGTGGTCTTGTATGTCTTCCATTTTCTAATTATTGCTCCCACAGTTGATTTCTTCACACCAAGCTGCTTGCCTATTGCAGATTCAGTCTTCCCAGCCTGGTGCAGGTCTACAATTTTGTTTCTGGTGTCCTTCAACAGCTCTTTGGTCCTGGCCATAGTGGACTTTGGAGTGTGACTGTTTGAGATTGTGGACAGGTGTCTTTTATACTGATAACAAGGCAAACAGGTGCCATTACTACAGGTAACGAGTGGAGGACAGAGGAGCCTCTTAAAGAAGTAGTTACAGGGGAGGGCGGAGCTGGCGTCGCGGCGATACGGCGGGCGATCCTGGGCTCCCAGGATCGCAGTCGATATCTCCTCCCCTGGACGGTCCCGATGGACCTAAGCCGTCCTGTAGAGATGGCGATCGCAAAGGGCGCGTCCCGTGGATCTCAGGGACGCCGCAAGTCCCAGATTGATCCCAGGAGAAGCTCTTGAAGCCGGCGGAGGAGAGGCAGCCAAAATGGCTGCGAAAGCCGGGACAGCTCCAAAGGAAGAAGGAAGAGAGGGGTGTCAACTGGGTGAGATGGACTTTTACTATTCAACTATTCTTAGAGAACACCTTAAGTAACTTAAAGAGATTTTTAAAAGTGAAGAAAAGTGGATTAAGCGGCGAGATTGAGCCTTATAAAAAAAGGGGGGAAATTTTTTTTTCTTTTCAACTTTCCCTTTTTAGTGGAATTGGCAAGATGTTTTTCTCTTAAAAAAATATATTTTTAACTGGATTGGCTTTTTCTTTTTAATACTCAATAACTCTTTATCTTAAGCCTTTTTTCTAAGATTTCTTTATTGTTATAAGAAATTTATACTTTTTGATTTTGAAATGGGGAAAGTGGAGTTAAGAGAAAGTAAATGAAAGAAAGTTGCACTGCCATCTAGAGGCTTGACATAGTGCTCTTTTTCTTCTATTGTGACGCATGCTCAAGGACCCTGTGCTTTCTAAAAAGATAGTGGGATGTGCATGTTTATACAGGTGCCATCCGTAACTATAAACAAGAAAGTGGAGTTGAAAGTGATTTTGAAAATATTAAGGTGGAAAGTTTTAGCTAGTCACAAGAGCCCTGATTAGTGGCAGTAGCTCTTCTTTCTGCTAGAAGCTCTGTTTTGCTCTCCATTCCCCCCTCAGTTGGATTTTTTTTAAAGAGACTTAGTCTTTTCCCTCCTCTTCTTTTTTTTTTTTTCTCCTCTTGCTTTTTTTTTTCTTATTTTTGGCAAGAACAAAGATAAAGAATCCTTTGACTCAATGAAGGTTTATCAAGATAATAAACTATACGAGAAACACAATGCAGAAAAAGATCTTTAAACTATTGAGGATGACTATAAAAAACTGGAAGAAGAGCTGCAGAAATTCCCGCAAAAAAAAAGAAAAAAAGATATTAAAGCTAAAATGGACTTAATTAAACATAAAACGGGATCAATGGAAAAGGAAGAAATAGTACAAGAAATCAGAAACATTAAACAGAATTATTGTGAGGCTTATAAACTGAGAATTAAAAGGGTTAATCAACTGATAAATGAAGAGGGATAGACTTGTTCTTGGCACTGAGGGTGAGAAAAAGATTATACAAGATTATAATGGAAAATCGTATTAAGAGAATGTACAAAAAGAAGTAAAACAATATTGAAAGAAACTACTTCAGATGTTTAAAGAAAAAACGAGGGGAATACAACAATGATGGAACTGACAGAAGCTTCAAAAAGCAGAATGTTTGAAAGGACATTTATTATTGCTTTCTCTTATCCAATAATATAGAAAAAGGAATAAATAGCTAGATATTTTGGGATATTGAATGAAAAGGGTGAACTCAAAATTATGCAAGCGCTGGAATAAAGTATAAATCTGAGATATATAGTTAAAAATTGTATTTGATTGTAAATGTTTCAAGAGATTAGACTAAAATTTATACATGGTTGAATATAGTAACATATAGATTTTAAACTAGAGACATTTTTGTTGAAACATGTAGTGAAGAATCTGGTTAGAATTGTAACCCGGTTAGAACTGTAACTGATATTGTAACTGATACTGGTTAGAACTGTAACTTTTAAGAATTGGAAAAATTAAAAAGTACTTATGCAGGAGGAAGTTATTGAAAATTATGGAATGTGCAGAGATGAGTTAAACTGAGATTTGAAATTAGAGTAAGAAGATAAGTAATTTTATATGACACTGAGAAAATATAGTAATGTAATGGATTAGGAAATTTTATAATAGAAATTTGATATTAATTATTATATATATACACATATAATCGATAGATGAAAATGTATTACTAATCCTATTGAAAGTTAAAATTTCTTGTAATAAATGATTCTATAGATTAGCTATGAATGATTAATAATTGTTAATTGATAAGTATATAAGTATATTTTGAATAGATGATTTGAGAATTTAAGATTATGAAAGGGGCACCAACGAGTTGGTAACTGGTTGACACACGTTATAAAATGGAAGATGCTTTTTTTATGCCTTTCTATGTTTTTGTTTGTTCATGTATGTTTTGTGTTTGTTGTAAAAATAAAAAAAATAGTTAAAAAAAAAAAAGAAGTAGTTACAGGTCTGTGAGAGCCAGACATCTTGCTTGTTTGTAGGTGACCAAATACTTATTTTCCACCATGATTTGCAAATAAATTCTTTAAAAATCAGACAATGTGATTTTCTGGATTTTTTTTCTCATTTTGTCTCTCATAGTTGAGGTATACCTATGATGAAAATTACAGGCCTCTCTCATCTTTTTAAGTGGGAGAACTTGCACAATTGGTGGCTGACTAAATACTTTTTTGCCCCACTGTATACAGAAAACTGACTAAACTGGCTAAAGGGAAGGATAAAGAAAGCACTTTGATGTTTCTTATTACCCACCTATACCCACATTCTTAAGTCTCCAACAGCTCTGCTGTCCTTAGCTCAAATCTTAGTCTAGAAATTCCACTATGGATTCTACTGGGGACTAATTTTGGGATTTCAGTCTAGCAAACGCATGGTGATATATGCACTCACTATATACCAAGTGCAGCTAGCATTCATGTTACATATAAGACATCTGAAAACCTATTGATGGAACCAAAAGATTTTGTTCACTTTGTTTAAAGTACAAGGTAACTGAATTATCTTGGTAACAATCTTTTATTTTAGAGACTAAGGAGCATTTTAAAAGTAAAGATAACAATGAAGAACATGGTACATAATTAATCTGTGGAATTAACTACCATAAGACATGGTGATGACACTTGGATGACTTTAAAAGACAAATAGATAAATTCAAAGAGAGAAAGCTATTCATTTTGAAGACTCACAGCAGGTCTCCAAACAGCTGCAAAAGAATAATGGAATGACAGAGATATATGTCCATCTACTTCCATCTTCAGAAGTATATGATTGGCCACTATGAGAGACAAAATGTTGGTCTAGGGTGACATTAGCATGATTCAGTGAGACTATTTGTATGTTCTTTGGCACATCTTACATACAGATTGAAATTACACACATACACACTTACCACTCATCAGATTTTCTTGGCATTTGATTTTGAATTTTAAAATTAAAAATAGATAAAATAAATATTTAATTAAAGCAAAAATAAAAGGCCTCTCAAAGCAAGCAAATTTATAATAATCCCTACATCACTGTGTGTACCATTCAGACCTTTACTGGCTGATGATGTAATGAAGTTAAGTAATTCAAGACTCTGAAATACTTCTTTTATTTCTCAATCAATCCAACACTGTAGATCAAGTTTAAGTGTTGGTTTTTGCAGTTAACTGAAAATGGATGATGATATATAATATGTGTGTGTGTGCATCTCTGTCTGTGTATGGTACTGTAGGCTATTTAAATTGTGCCTCTCCTATCACTACTTTTTCTGGCATATTTCTGACTATTCTGTGACATGTTTCAGATGACTGTTGTTACTCCCCGATGCTAAGTAGCTTCCCCCCAACCCCCACCCACAATATATGACATTGATCAAAGTATTATCCTCCTCCCATCCCATGCTAATGTTAAAGAGGAATTTGCTATGAGATGGCTAATAATCGTAAATAATGTCTAGTGTTTCTCATAGTAAACAATTTGTTCTTGATAAAACATTGAAGACTACAGCTTTATTTTGTTAAATTTTGCAATTCTGCAGAACCCAAATAGAAAACCAAATGGAAAAGACAGAGGACAATGGGACCAAAGGCACAATTTATTCACCAGGTAATTTATCTTATACCTGACCCTGGTAGTTGCAAAGCCATATCAGCAAGAACAAAGTCTTTCTAAATATTCTCCGAAGGAAGGCTGAAGAAGATATGAACAACACAAGCAAGACTGATACCTTTGGGGAACATTTTACCCAGTCCAATCTATTTTCTGTAAAAGAAAAAGATGTACCTTAAAAAAATGCTTTCAGCTATAGTAGGAGCTTAGAATTCAAAGTGTAAACATCTGTATTTCTTACTTTAAAGTGAATGTTGATTCTTTAAATGATGGTGTTGCTTTTCATTAGGCACTGAACAAACAGACTGGATATTTTAGACTGAAACCAGTTATGGTTACAAGCCAAACAGAATAAAGTCTGTCTGAACAATGCAGATCTTGTGTTGCTTTTTTCTTCCTTTTTGTTCCACTGTTACATATTTTTCCAACTGCCTTTGGATAGAAAAAAAGGTCAGGTGGATAAATACAAACAGTTGCATAGAAGCTTTTGTATCTCATCTGAACTTTTCTTTTCTTCTTCGTAATGTTCAGTGCAAGTAGGGATTCCCCCCCCCCCCAGTTTAAAAAATGTGTCCCATTGACGATGGGCACTGTGTTTATCTGGACTTTCAGCTCACAGTTAGCATTCAGCACCATGCTGATTATTTCTGTGCTGTGTAATGGATTTGTCACAGTAGTGCTTCCAAAGGATCTTTCTGTGAAATAATAATAGCAAAACACACTACACACACACATACACACACAAAGACAAGTTGTGAAAGAAGGCAGACTAGATGAACTGAACTGCAAGTACTGCTAGATAAGCCATTATTAAATTAAATAATACAGACAAAGGAACTCAAAATAAGAGAACAGAACTTCAGTTTCTATATCATCTGCAAACAAGATATTTTATTGATAACTTTTTCATAGGGCTTGGACATGGTATCGACAATTGTTATAATAATGAGAAGGGAAGCTTCCAGTGAGGAAATGATGAACCGATGTTCCATGGAGAGTGGGAAACACATTAAGACTGAAAGCAGCAGTTGGATGCTGGATCCAGACTGCCAAAATCTCTCTGGAGAAAGATCACTCAGGATCTAGAGTGATCTAGATCTAGAGATACTGAGATCACTCATACATACTCCAGAAAGCTGTTTTTTGTGAGTAGATGGCAGAAACCAACATTTTTACCATTGGCCTGCAAACAACTGGGAGTCGTGGGATTCCACTGAGCTTATAGCCCTCAATGTAGTCTTTATGGACTCAGTTTGACCGAACTTCACTTCTTAATCACTTTGGATTTTACTCCCCGCCCCCCCACTGCTTTTTAAAGATTGAGAATCTTCAGAATCCTGCAAACTGGATTATATTCACTGGGTGAGATATTCTTCAAGCCTCTAAGAAAGGAGTTTTAATTATGATTTTAGGGTCTGGCAATTTTTTTATTTTTATTTTTTTGGAATATAGAGCAAAAGGGTGATTACAGTGTTGATTAAAAAAAAAATGGATTAATGGTTCAGATAGACTTGAATTAAAACTTTGAAATTAACTATAAGAATCCTTTCTGTGGGAAACTTTCTATGTTTACATCTGGAGGGTGGGGGGGAAACTGGGAAGATGACTTTGAGGGTTAGTTGCTAGAGGGCACCAGAAAGAAAGAAATACATCAATGGATCTGATAAGAGAGAATTATGACTATTGGGCTCAGAAAATAATTTTAAAATTATCTGCTATGATAGAAAAACTAGATGGTGTCATTGAAGAGGAACAAGTTCCATCGAATAAAATGAAATCAATCTGAATGTGGATTTAAAAATGATAGCCTATAAGAAAGAGATGGAAAAAGATAAAATTAATGGATATACAGAAAGATGAAATATTGGATATACAAATGAAACCGGCTGATAACTTAACAATTAAAAAAGGCATACAAGTACTAAACCAGAAGGGCGATATGGATAATCTCTTTATATTGGATTTACAAAAGAAACTTGTTGAAGTTGTCAATGATTTCCTGAGAAGAGACAGTGAGAATAAGAACAGTGATATAGATAACCTTTTTATACTGGATTTACAAAAGGGTTTTATTAAAGGTGCCAACTATTTTGAGAGAAGATACAAAGAGAGCATGAAAAGACACAAATGTTAGGATATTATTTGGGGGGAATGAATATTGTTGGAGAAAGGGAAAAGAATACAAATTTGGTTTATTTGATCAAGGCTAAAATAAATGGGTTGTCAGCTTTGGTAACATTTAATGTATTTTTTTCTGACCAGGACCAGATGATGATATTTAAAAGGTTTTGTTTATCTGAAGAAATGAGATAGGGGAGATTTGTTTAAATAGAAAATGAGATATAACTTTAAAAGGAAGAATTCAAAGTAGGTTTATTGGATATAGTTTGTAATAGTTATGTTGTTATTTCTGATGACCATTAGTTGACTTTTGCTGATTAAGTTGGAGTGATGAGGTGTTAACGATTTGTTTATAGAGAATGGGATGAGATATGGGATGAAGAGATGGTTGGTTTTATTCTAAGAGATGGTGATAAGTTGTTAATGTTGATTAGACTTGGAGGGGATTAAAGGGAAAGTATTTTCTTTTTTTTTCTTTTATTTTTTCTTCTTTTTGTCCACTTTTTAATTTTTAGTTGTATTTGTCAGGCCCAGCCCAAGAACAATAGTGAAAGAGTCCAGTCGAGTATAGTTCCTTTATTCACTTACATCTTATAGACAGTATCTTGCCAAACTAAATCTATACTACAATAACCAAAGGTTACCCTGGGAGATTCTAAGGAGTGGCTATCCTGAACCTCTTTCACTTCCCACACTCCCCTTAAGGACTGCATTGTCTCTTGTTCCCCTCCTGGAATGCACCCCCTCCCTCCTGATAGCCTTGACCTCCCACATCACTTTCCTCCTCATAGATACATTCCATTACAGATTTTTATTTGTTTTGTTTAATTTTTATGTATTTTTATCCTATGTAGATTGTACTAGTTTTATCTGTACAATATAATATTTAATAACATTATTATTAAAATTGTTATAATAATAACTATTGGATAAGGGAATGAGAAGGTGGGAAGTTTAGCGGGGTTTTGTTTGTTTTTTTAAGACCTAGAAACTTCAAATGTTATTTCCTAAAGGGAAAGAGAACCTTAATTGAATAACAGCAATATAATAACTCAAAATGATAAGTGAATCATGCTATTCTGTAATATAATATAGAAGTTCAAAATGTGCATGCATTTGGTAGACAGCATTATAATAACTTAATAACATTATAATTTTTGATATTGGTTTTGCTTTAATAATCACTTTTTATCTTTTTATAATGATTGTTTTTATCCATTTATTATTTTATTTAATTGTTGTACACCTCCCAGAGTTGCTTTGTGTGAGATGGGCAGCTATACAAATGTGACAAATATATGTATCTTGTTTACATCTATGTACCAGAACTCAGAATTACTGAGCAAGTTTTATAATTTGGACACTTCAAGGTAAAAGGAATGTGCTATCCCAATTGAATTTCCAAGAGTTTGAGCTCCAAAGGCAAAATAGTGTCAGTAATCAAAACAATATAGCAAAATGGTTCTAACTAGACTCCATGAAAATCTCTCTTACCTGATCTCTTCATTCACCACCCATTTGTTGAAAACAAGTATGACAGTATTATATCAGCTGCTTATTTGTTCAAGATGGATACATTTACAGGTGAAGCTCATTGCTGGCAATGGGAGCTCTTTTTTTAAGAAATCAGTAGCTTTAATAATAGACACTTTCCCTTTTCTCAATATTTGCAATAGTGCTTGATTCTGCCACTGCCAAGCAACAGAAGTTAGGAAGATCACCAGCTTCCTGGGTACATGAGCTTTTTTTCCTAGCATGTACAAGGCAGTTTCATCTTATGGTGGTCAGAGACATTCTCCTGAACTTTCTATTAGGTCTTATTCAATATAATGAAATATAACTTCTTCTAGAAATTCTTTCAGAGGAAAAGATGATTTTTAAATTTCTTGGGTGGAATGTGATGTTCTTGTTCTTACGTAGTAGGTAGTTGCCTAGGCCATGTAGTGTGCATTTGTGTGTAGATTTCTTGTATTTCATTGTAGAACCATTTGTTTTACAGTCTTTAGCATCCCACTTTCAGCATCAGTTAAATATATATATATAAAAAAGCATTGTGAGGAAATTCCCCCATTGGGCTTTCTTAGAGGTAGTACTGTTGCAGTTACTAAGGGAGACTTCCACATATGACGAAGTTCTAGACAAATGCTTTCATCTGGAAGAATGATAAGTAATTACTTATTCAAATTCACCATCCAGAGATTTGTTGGAGATTTTCAAAAAGCCATTAGTGCCCAGTTCCAGCTTACAATCTCTTTTATATCTCCTGAAATTTCAGCTTGAAGCTTTAGTAGAATAAGTCTAGGTTGAGTGAAGGTTTTCATGTTAAGTACTTTCAAAGAAAGAGAATTGTATAGTCAACTATACCACTTTTAACTGTAAGGTAATATGATACTATATCAATTGGTACTTAATGTTTGAGGCTGAAGTGAGCAACGCAGTGGTACAAAATGATAGGCTTATGTTAGAATACTTTCCCATTGGTGACTAATATTGTCTTCATAGCCACACAGTCACTGTTGAAATGACATCAAGGCTGAACAATATAATTTAGGCACTACAGTCTTTGGATAAATCTAGAACATGATATGAGTAGCTGCTTGGGAAATTTTATGTTATAGTTTGCATGTGTTTCTATCTCAAAATACTAAGAAACTTCATCAACAATTTCCGGCAACTCTTGAAGGTTCTGGAAGTCACAAAAGAAGAATCTGGGGATCCATGTAGTTCTGAGATTGCAGGTTGTCCACTTTAGATCTATAATTTGTTTCCCCTTGATGACTTCTTATATTTCTTGAACATAAGAAGTGTTACCTTTAGCCAGTTTTCAAAATTAACCAATCTGGTACTTTAAGCTATTAATTGCTGGTGGCAATATACAATTCATACATCTATATTTAATGCTGACATGTATATGTCCTCAATTTTAAGGAGCTAAGTTGCCATTTTAGTCTAAAATAAATAAATGGCAGCCAAATGACATTTGTCTGACTGTGCAAAGAAATTGGAGGACAAAAGAACTGCTGGTTTTTCAGTTAACAATACAACTTTCTGAACTTTTCAGTGAACCCAGAAGAAGTTTTAAGAAGTGATACATTTAGATTTTGATCTCATGTTGATTTCAGTTTTCAAATAATATTATTTGCACACTTTTCCTGGCTAAATTCCCTAATGAACCCCATGAGTCAACACAATCTTTCCCTAGTTGACTATGAGATACTATAATAATAGCAAACATTTTTGTGGGTATAGAAGAAGTCTGAGGTTTCTCCCTAGGGTAACAGTAAGTTTCCCTTAATTACCTAGTGTGATATTAGAAGTTACTTTGGTAAACATTGTCCTCTTCTTTTCTTTTAAATGAAAGCTTAAAGTATGCAGATGAAATGCACTGAAACTGGACTGAGTACAAAATACTTGTACTCCTGAAGCTGATGTGAAAGATTCATTTAGACATTACATTACTGCCCATTAAGTTCTGGGAATAATACAAAAATATTTGTATTATTGGATGTCTATTATAATGTCCATATTTTATCCCTAAATTATATCTGGTAGCATTATCTTTAATTTTTACCTCTCTGCATGTTAAGGTCATTGGCTGAAAGTGTGACTTGCATTGGAAGTGTGACTTATATCTTCAAGGGACTAATATAAAGTGTGATTGAAGAGTAACTCCCACTTGAGATAGTAAGATATTTGTGGTCCATCTATATTCTTCCTTCCTGGTAACATCAGTTCTGCCATTTGCCTTCAGGCTGTTGGCTAGCAACCTGATCTTCCTATAAAAAGTGCTATGAAGAAGTCCTTAGAATGACATAAAATGAGGTAGCCATTGTATCCTTCTGTGAAAACAGGCAATGCAGCATCTTCACCATGTAACACTTTGATGACTCCTTCAGAGTGACCTCATATGGTAAGTAACCAGCATATCAAACTGCTGCAGAAAATTGCACACCTTAGGCTCAATTAAATCACAGACTCAATCTCCAGAATGAGATGGCAGGGGTGAAATGTTGATCCCAATTTACTGTTCCTCCCAAACTGGCATTGGAAGGAGGTATTTCATTTTGCCTAATTGTGGGGACTGTGGCTATTCAATTGTTTTCCCAATATTTTCCCAATATAAGGTACAAGCATTACAAAAATGAGCATTGGAGATCCCCCCCCCTTGCCAGGGATTTTAAAACATCTTAAGTCAATTAGGCACTCTGACTTTAAAGCATCCTTTAAGTTTTCATTTGTTTTATATGTGTACGCTGTTTTCTTATTTATTTATTTGTTTGTTTGTTTGTTTGTTTGTTTCCCATATTTTTTTCAAGAAGCTCAAGGCAGCTTGCATGGGGATCTCTGTTCATTTTATTCACCAACACTGTGAGATAGGCTAGGATGAAACAAAATGATTGGTCTAAAGGTACCCAGTGAGGATGGACTTGAATATCAGTTGCCTCAGTCCTATCTGTACATTGCATGGGGTCTCTGCTTATTGGCATTTTTAAAAAAGTATTAATAATTTTTTCAAAAGGACAGCCAAAGAAAGACTAACATTATTAGGGCATTTAGGTGCACTTTGCTAACTTTTGGCCAGGTTTGAATAAATTAATATATCTGAATTGAATTAGAACACATTTCTGAATCAATCTGAATGATCAGAACAGATCCATTTCCAAAATCAATTCAAATATTCAAGTCAGATCAGAGTTGATACACAAACACATCTGACTTTACACAAAATCATGTAGGCATTCAGTGCAAATGACGGTGATGACAACATGATAAAACATTCATCAAAGTGTAACAATCCAAGCCCCAGCCTTTTGTCCAGATCTTGGATGGAATTGAGTATCATAGGTTTTGCAATGTGAATTTTCATACATAATTTGCCCTTATTTTCTTTTCCATGGATGCAAACATGTG
The DNA here is from genome assembly GCF_059951505.1 of Python bivittatus. Taxonomy (NCBI): domain Eukaryota; kingdom Metazoa; phylum Chordata; class Lepidosauria; order Squamata; family Pythonidae; genus Python; species Python bivittatus. Next base: position 26,916,642 of record NW_028277034.1, read on the forward strand.
TCTCCCTTCACATGTGTGTATGACATGATACATACATAAAATAAGGGGAATTTGTGTCATTATGGCATAACCTTGTTTTTATCATTTGTCCCCATTTGACCCACTCCACCCTGCTAGAGACACTGGCTCAGAGGTATTTCAAAGAAAGCAAAAGAATTTTGATGAGGCCAAAGGATGGTTGAGTTATATTCACTCAGTGCTGATGAGGTTCTCAGAAGTGTTATAAGCCATAGAATGTCTTTTTCCCCTGAATACATGAGTGAGCAATGCAAGCATACTGATAACTCTGGTGTATAGTCTAAAGATCTCTCTCTCTCTCTCTCTCTCTCTCTCTCTCTCTCTCTCTCTCACTTTCTCATCTATCTATCATCTATCTGTATCTATCTATCTAATCTATCTGTATCTATCTATCTATCTATCTATCTATCTATCTATCTATCTATCTATCTATCTATCTATCATCACTGTATATGAAGAGAAAAATCTGAATTACATAGTCTGCTAGGGAAGAAAGCTTTTAAATCCATTTCTAGAATTTTATTTTTTATCTCAATACGCAGGTTACTTTGAACTGTAACTAAGTAATATTCTTTTCTTAATTAAAATTTAAATCAATATTTCAAAAAAAAAAAAACCTAATAACATTTCTTTTGAAAGCTTTTATTTCTACTTCATTATAGATGATGGGCTATTTTTTTTTCCAAATTTTTATTTTTTGGTTCATTCCCCCCCCCCCCCCCCAGCTAGCAGGTACTTTTTTTTAACCAGTGTTTGAAAATTTTCATGGCAAACAATGAACTTATTTTAAAAATTAGCATTATAAGGTTGTACATAGCATGTTATCTTCTTTTTTCCAATAGTACAGAAATATACATAATTACAAAATTATACTCACAAATAAATGAAGTATGTGAGTGCTAAAGAGGAAACTTCTCCTTCTCCTTCTCCTTCTCCTTCTCCTTCTCCTTCTCCTTCTCCTTCTCCTTCTCCTTCTCCTTCTCCTTCTCCTTCTCCTTCTCCTTCTCCTTCTCCTTTGTCATCATCATCTTTCTCAGAACTATGCACTATATAGTGAATACACAACTTTTTAAAGTTAGCTAAATCTTCTGAAATAACTTATATGTTATTTCATATTTATTTATTTCCCTAACAGTTTATTTCCCTAACAGTTATTTCCCTAACAACTAATCCAGAAAAAGCTAATCTGCTCACATAGCCTACATAGATACCAGTTGAAAGGATGGATTGTTAAGTCCACTATCAAGCATTTATACATGAAAAAATTAGGCTTTTTTTTTTAATCTACATACTTATTTTTTAAAAAAGGATCATTACAAGTAAGTCTTCACTATAAATAACTCTACCTTAACAGTAATGTATTAACTATCTTTAATAGATTTAATTGTATTTCTATCCTGTCCCAGAAGCTACTTTGAAGTGACCTGATCTTTTTTTGCTGTAACCTTACTCCATTCTATACTTCTGCACAATTTTAAGTCTTGTGTGGCCCTCCACCTGATCAAAGTTGCCAAAGGTAGCAAGACATTTCTGCTTGTTTGTTTGACTGCATGCAAAACACCTCCTGAGAATTTGCAGATAAATATCTTGATGAAATCGCAAATTATGTCAATCATATTTTTAAAAGTATTCATGTCCCCACTTTTACTTTCAATAAAAAAATGTCACACGGATAACAGTGAACTTCCTACTGAAAACCACTTGCTCCTGTCTGATAATCCTCCCAATAATTGCTGTTTTCTCCAAGCAGCATTTTTGGTGCTGTGATAAACTTCAGTGTTGATAAGCAGTCTCAGAGTTAATTTATGGCCTTTACTGTAATTATAGAGCTAAATACCTCACAGTGTCAATTTGAGTTAGAATAAGCCAGAGTTGTTATAATATCCATTCCCCAACCTAATAAACATCACTCTATCATTTGGCTTTCACAAGTCTATGGGGAGCCATACTTGTCTTCCTCCTAGAGAAATTCAGATCCTCCTCTTTCCACCTGCTTTGAGTCTATCTGTCCCATTTCATTTATATCTCATTCTCTGCAACTTGTTGTTCATAAACTGTCGCTGGTGTATGATCTGCCTTTTTCTTAATGCTATAATTATCTCAATGTATTCCCATAATAATGTCAGGGCGTAGAGCAGAACCTCTCACAATGTCAAATGTCAGACAGTGGATGATGTTCAGGGATACTGTTGTAAAACCCGATCTGGAGCAGGAATGTTGCATTGGGCTGATGTGAACATTATACTCACTTTAAAAAGTCTGATTAGTATAATGTGAAACTCAACTTTCAGAAGCCTAGATCTGAATGGTAGAAGAAGGACTCAAAGAGTGTAGACAAACTAAAAAAGCTTCAGAATATAGGAGTAACTAATCCTGTGTTTTATTGGTTTGCTAACTAAAAGAACATGGTAACTTTTTTCAAGTGAATACCATGGGATATAATCCAGCATTCCAACAGTCATTAAATATGTAAGCTAATAATATAAATTGATAAGATTAATCAGTAGACCTTTTTTTCCCCTTCATAATATATTGCTAAACTGTATAGGCCATGTTGGGAATGTTGCATTTATCTAAACATGTACCACATTCTTCCTGAAATCAGAATAGTCTGGCGAATATTAGAATATTTAAACAAGCAGAAGAAATCACTGGAAACTTGGCAAACTTTATTTAATTAACAAATAAAAATTATTTTAAAAAATTGAAGATATATAAATAAATTTCTTTTTTTTTCCAGCAAAGCAACAGTATGGAATATGCCATTTATACATAGCATGGAAGGGTTTTACTTAGTTTCAACAATTTGTAAAGCAACCTAAAAGCAGAATTCCTAATTATGAGTGCAACTGGACTGACCTCTGTTTATATATTTTAACATAATTAAAGATAAGGTAATTCTTTTATTTGTGTCTTCTTGATGTGGTTCAATGCCATCATTATGCCATTAAAAATTCTTTTTAAAGATTTGGATGATGAAGACTTATCTTAAATCTTATGACACTTCATTAACTGAATGATTAGATCCAAAGCATGTTTAATAACATGCTGTATTGACGGGACCTTAAAACATCATGAGCTGTATGAAATTCACAGCTTTCTCAATATCAGCAAGAATAATTTTGTCTTCACATTTTCTGTCCTCTCCACCTGTCCAACATTAGCAAACAGGGAAAGCATACTTTTCCAGATGTTCCTTTTGCAACATCTCCAAATGTTGCTGTTTTTGCAAATGCTGACATTGAAGATACTGCTAATAGGGATGAGTGGTGTGTATAATAACAGGATGAAAATCTTAACAGAAGCTGCTTGAATATCATTACTAGTGGAAATTAAAGATCACACATTTTAAAGAATGGAGGATAGCTATCTAAAAAGAAAAAGAAAAAAATGTTCATTTATGCTGGCAAAATGCCAGTTTTATTATTTTTCTTTCATGTATCACTCCCTCCCCAGTATGAAAGTTTAAGTGTTGAGGAAATTTAAAATAGATCATAACAAAGCACAGTATTTAAAAGAAGGAATGATGAGAAACTGGTGACACTGATTGCCATAGACACAAACCGGTATTGGTATGGCTACAGAGATTGTGGAAGAGTGAAGAAAGAGTTTTCACAAAAAGTTCAAGAAAAGGGCTGATCAGTTTAGAAATTTTAGAAATTTTCCAGTGAATCTACCTTGTCCAGTATTGTTTCTCTCAAAGGCCTCATATAGACTGTTTTGCATAACATCATTATGTATGGTTAGCTTAAGCAGTGTTTAATTGGTTATCTTTAAAACACATTTTGATGGATTAATATTATACTGTGAACTATAAACTAATTACATAGATTTAATTCTGGTTGGCTAAAATGTGATTGGCTAATCTGTGGTTGCATCATGCGATCACTATAAGCTTCTGTTCCTAAATCTTTCTGTCAAAGACCCATAAGTGCCTGGTGGTTTAAATCAGGAGAAACTTCTACTTGTGCGTTCAAAATATTCTTTTGAATTATTATCTCCTAATTAATATGCAGAAGAAGTATTCTTATTTATAAACTGTTGGTTTATCTATTTGGTTTACTAAACTCCATTTGGCAAGTGTCCCAATATTTTTGTAGGAATGATAACTTCTATTTAAAAGAAAATATCCATATTTTGTTATCATTACATGACTTCATGTCATACCCTTCCAGAATTAATCTATGCTGCACTAACCTCATTAAAATCTCTTTCACAAATTTTGCTAAGCCTCCCCATCTTCACTTGACCTTTATAGTAATTCACTGAGATTTTTGTTTTTTTCCCCCTACCCCTGCCCTTATTATCTAACGATACAAAGTGTCAAAATTGATTTCCCTTGGAGGTCTATTCTATGGTTTCCATTTTAAAAGTTCTTCTCAGACCACTTGTTTTGATTTATTTAAAATCAAAGAAGTCTCAAATGGCAAAGCAGTTGGACTGTGACCTTTCCAAAATCTCTGGCATGCTGAGAAACTGTAGGGAGCCTATCCAAGGTATTGCTTATGTTATAATAAAACTTCTATAATGTTCTAGTTGGAATGCTTTATAAATTGAAGGAAGAAAATGTCTTCAGCTACATAGAAGAAAACATTACAATGGAATAGTATATTACAATCTTTCTCCCCATATTTTGCTTAGCATTTTGCAGTCATTAAAATTTTGTAGGTATTGAACCCTGCTATGATCTCTCATTCTGGCAAACTATAGCAAACAGTTAGCAAGAACCCAATCTTATATTTAATGTGTAATGAGAATGTTATAAAGAACTGGAGACATTGTGTGTGTGTGTGTGTGTTTAAATACATTGTAATGGCTGTGCAGGATCCATTCTTTGTGCATAGAAAGTATCCTAGAAAGTTCTGAGTTAATTATAGGCTAATTCATTTCAAGATTTATAGTATGCTGCAAGGACAAAGGGTGCTAAGTGTGAAAGAACAAGAAATTGTTTTTCTGTATGCTTGGATGGATCCTAATATATTAAAGTCTTTATTTTAGGTTTATAAAATTTGAAGTTCAATAGGACACAGAACAAGTTGTGTTTTCCTTATAAATATATGTTTATTAATGAAATATTACTGTAAAACTATTGGCCATTGAACAAATTTTTCACTGTATGGTTTCACGTATCTATTTTAACCAGAGTTTATGTAGTAAGTCACAGTTAACTAGATTATATAACATGCTAAGCCATAAATTATGGTTTATAAACTATGATAATTGAGTTCATATCATACTCTAAACCAAAATGAGGCTGTATTCTGTGATAATATGTTGTATGACTCAGGCTAGTGTAAGCTGAATGGCATCTTAAGAACTGGTATTATTCCCAAATTTTCCTTATATAGATCAACTAAGATATGATACAATTATATGAAAGGGGTGGTCAGAATTGAGGTTTTTTTTCATTATTATTATTCCTCAGGCTGGGGACTATACTATAAAATAGATTGGACAAATATGATGTCACCAATAATCATTAATTAAGATCCATGATAGTTGTGATATTTTGCAAACTAAAGTCTTCTTCCTCAATATGCATTATGGGAATTGTTGACCAATACATCTGAAGGACACTGAGTTAGTAAAGGGTGCTTTTATATTAAGGAGAGGAACCGGTGACATTTTAAGGTGGTTCCCCTATTGTGGGTGATATGTGGTTGTTATATTTCTCTCTCCATTTTGTGGTCTGTATTTTCTAATTTTTTAATGATTTTTTTTTAAAAAATAAGGATTGTTTATATTTTTTAAAATTAGTGTTTTATAATGATTGTTTTTATATTGTGGATTTATCTGATTATTGTATGCCACCCAAAGTCACTTCTGGTGAGCTAGGAGGCTATATAAATTTGATTAATACGTAGATATATAAGTACATCACTACATTCATTAGATAAACAGCGGACTGTATTGCAAAATATCAATACTTATATTCTCTCATAACATTTGTATCTTTTAAAATCTGGGATTATATCTGTTTATATAGCCCTCTTGTATGTGGAAAATTATTCACTGTAGCACATGAAAATAGATAGAAAAATGCAAACTTAGAAGCAAGTACACTGAAATCAGAAGTTACTTTATAATGTTTTTTCCCCCTCTGTCATTCCGAAGCTAGTTAGCATCAAATTCCACACAGTTATTGCTTTACACAAATAAAACCCTGCTTCATAAATAAACTCTTATATTCTATTCTCTGAAAATCATCCACTTTTCTAGAAGAAATGACCAAAAATACAGTGAAAAATAAAATAAAAATAGGCTAACCCAGACAGTCTATGAGGGATTCATAATTTTAGTTTTCTCTTGGCATCTTCCAGTCTCTAGGGGACTAATCAGACAGATGCTCCAATCAGGTTTCTAAATAAATGAAGTAAGTGCTGGAGTGATTTGTCAGGCAAATTACAAAACAATTAAATGAAGAAAAGTGAAGTTGGGTTTTTGACAGAGGAAAAAGATTTCCATGCAAGCAAGCTTTAAAGATTGAAAAAAATCACACCCTACTCAATCATGAATTACTATAAACATTTAATTCTTAAGATTATATGAAGCAGCTGCACTTTACAAAGCACTTTGTCCCATGGAGGTGATGTATTTATCCCGTTGACACATAACACTGATCCTATTTACCTTGTCAAGTGAAACACTTTGTATATGTTTTCTGCAACTATATTAATTATATCACCCGAATCCTGGATATTATGTAACAGTTTTAGCAATTTATCCTGATTATCCCCCAAACGTTTTAGGGTCAGATCCTGACTTACCAACTAAAATTACTTATGTCTTGTGGATTTCAATGGTGCTAAGTGCTTAATATAACTAAGTCTGGATGCAAAGCATAGATGAACATAACTTATCTACACTTTCCAGAAGCATCTGTGATACTAAAATATACATATTTTTGCTAAGAAAATCAAACTTGACTGAACTTCATTCAAACATTAGAACTCCAAAATAGGACCAATATCAAATCAAATTGAAGTATGGATTATAAATTAGCAGAATAATAAGGCAAGGATCCATACATTTTCTTTAAAAAGTTAAAATTATAATGTAAAAAAAAAGAAAGATATGTATGCATATATGCATGTATGTATGTATATGTGTGTGTGTATGTATGCATGTATGTATGTGTGTGTATGTATGTATGTGTATGTGTGTATGTATGTGTGTGTGTGTGTGTGTATGTATGTGTGTGTGTGTGTATATATATATATATATATATATATATATAACACATACCACTCATAGGAGGGGATTTTTTTTAATATATGATTATTTACAGACACAGATTCTATTTTATATTTATAATAAATTTAATATTGTCTAAAGTTCAAGTTTACATAAACAACTAGATTGGTAAAGTTCTTTTTCACTTTCAAAAGTGTTTGAAATGTGTTATAGGTTATTATTTATTTATTTTTTAGAGTTTTTTCTTATCCTGTGTATTAAAACAACAATTGTACAGCTGGGAATGGTAGCAAAAGTTTTAACTCTTTTCTAATTATATTTTATTTTTTTTAACCTGCCTAACATTGGGAACTCATATGTCTTCTACTAATCAAAGCTGACAAGCCTTTTGGGGGGAAAGGTGTTTCCTGTCATGTATTATTTGTTGAGTGATACAATATTCTCCACCCAAATGTTATGCTTTCTTTGGATTTTTTAATACCAGTAGTAAAGTTCTGGCTGAACAATTAATTGTCTCTTAAGCGTATAATTCAAACTGTCATGCATTCCATTCCTTTAGGTACACATTTTGTGCAAAGGAAAATAAATATTTTTGAACAAGATGAATACCTTAAGGAATGCTAAAAATCAATATTTATTTCCAGAACTTTAGCTTTTTGTGTTACAAGAATACAGCATTTCAAAAACAATATAAAATAGTTTTACAGCACATAACATTTATTTAATGTGCTATCTTTTTAGCTGGCTTAACAGTTAAATGAATATTACATAGAAACAGGTGCCAATAGAACATATTAAAACACTTTTTATTCTATTATCTACAACCTACAAGATTTATGGTACCCATACATTAGAACTGCTACTTCAATCTGTTTTTAAATATACCTATATATTTTAGGAAATAGTCTGTGTAACACTTAACACCTATCTTATGACATTTTACAGAAACAGAGCTATCTGATAATGTTTAACAGAAAAAGTCTATTAGGCATTGGACCCACAGCAAACCACAATAATTCCCAAATGACAGAATCATACAGATACCGCTTTTACATACTAGTACCTGAACTCTGATGCAAGTATTGAAGTTACAGCATTTACTTGATAACTTTGCTGTGCAAACTTTCATATTTTCTTCCTTAGTCTCCTCACATATGCCTATATGACGAGGTATCATCTCTAGAGATATGCACATTGGGGCTGATACAATTCAAGTTTTCAATTTGATTTTAACTTTTGAATTTAGTAATTGAATACAGCTATTCTGATCTGGAAAGTTGATTTGCTTAGGGGGAAAAATAAGGCTTATTCCACAAGCAAATTACAGTGAAAGTTGCCAAGTCACTACAAAAGGAACCAATTTGATTCATCAATTCAATTTATATTAATGATACAATTTGGAAAGCTGATTTGATTTGGAAATTTCATTGAATTACTTCTGACTCAAATATATGAACTGAATAGTAGCCCCCGCATCTGCTCCCAAATCATAATAATGTTCAGTTGTTTCTCCATTGTAATATGTTTTATACAAGCTCCTGAGATGTTCATGGTGGAAAGGAAATGAAACATCATAGTAAGTTTTTAATTATTTGTCAATGCATTTTTGTTGTTGTTTCTGCCACTGTATGGCTACTTTATACTACCTGTTACTTGTTTTATTAAGCAAATGCAACTTTCAAATATGGTATAGAAAAATAAACACAGTTTAAATACCAATTTTAATCAGAATATCTGGAACAATAGAAAATATTAGAAATATTTCCATTAATAAATAATTTCCCTAATTGTAAATGTTTGGCTATACTTTATTTTATACTCATTGATTATTTCTCAAGATTGATTACTTTCTAAAATAGGGCATACATTTTAGATATGTATTTCTTTATATACTCCCTTTCATGAAAAGAGTAGGATTTTTTTTAAAATAGTACAAATTTTAATGGGAGTCTGTTTCAGACTTATGTCAAAATAAACTCCACCACTTTGTGGTATCAGTGAACAGAACCCATTGAAGTCTAATTAATATTAAAAATACACATACAAAAAAGCATGTCTTTATGAGAGATACATACATACATATAGTAGCTATATTTTCTTTAAAGAAAATGTTTCCTACCTATTCACAATGTGCTCTTTTCCCCAATAGACTATCCTTCAACATGCTCTCATTCCCAAAGCTAGCCACAATACTGTGGACTTTATTTTGTTTTTTATTATTTTTCATTTAAAATTTTAAAATGTAGTAACAGACAAGTCACAGAAGGAAAGCCAGTGAGCTAAAAAAGAAAGAAAGAAAAGAAACCTACCAGGTTTATTTTTTCTGCTCCTATTTTTCAAATTGTTTCAAAAGTCAATCTTCCTTGCTGTTTTCTAAGTCTTCTCTTTTTTTCTGGAATGTAAATCTGTGTTATGGAGACAATTGATCCCAGAAAGGATCAATACAACATTGTTACCTTGGAGATTCTTGTTGTCTTACAAGGCCAGAAAGTGCATTATGAGAAAGCAGGGTCAAAAGTAAGAGCTTTATTTCTAGATCAGCAGTTCCCACTGTCTTCTTTTCTACAGACTGCAATACAGTATTTGCCAAGAGATATTGACAGATGAGATGAGATGAGATGAGATGAGATGAGATGAGATGAGATGAGATGAGATGAGATGAGATGAGATGAGATTGTACCAAAGACCATTAGCCATATACTTGGAGTTTTCCAGTGGACCCTAGACCCTTGGTTGTGAACCAAAGCTCTAGTTTGTCAAAAAATTGTAACTAGTTCCAGTTGAGGGAACAAACTTATCAGCTATCATTAGATGGACCCATTTGTGTTCACTAGATAAAGTCATCATTTATACTTATATCTTTCTTCCCAAGTAATGCAGAGAGGTTGTACAGAAAATAAAGAATGAAACAAACTACCATGGACAAGTTTTCCCTTCTCTAAATCCAATATGATATCCATGCAAGAGAGAAAGTATATATATGGATGTATGATAACCTCAATATAGTTTCCCCCCCTCCCAGGGCTAGCCACATGCTAATGTTGGTCACTTCTGAAGTAATTCGTGTTTTGGGTAGGAACTAAAAGTGATCACATCCACACATTATTTATCTTTCTATTATCTTTCTAATCTCACATCCTAATATCAATTTTTCTGATTTCCAAGACTGCCATGGGCGGAACCAATAGCTCTTACCAAAAATCTGAATTGATCACTTCTTTATATATTTGAAATCAAAGGGAAGTGCATATGAAATTTAGCCAAGATGAACATTTATGAAGCAGATATATTGTTTTAGTGCCAAGATGTATGTGTGTGTGTATACACATATACATACACAGCCACACACAGCCACAGGTAAATTCTTACTTAATTGATAAAATGTATCTCTGGGATATGATCTCAAATGATGCTTGGATAGAACTCTCTCTCTCTCTCTCTCTCTCTCTCTCTTCCTCCTCCTCCTTCTCCCTCCCTCCCTCCCTCCCTTTACTTAGTTTACACATTTTTGAATAACATTCTCTGAAGATAAAATGTTTGGTTTCATAGAAAGGTAGTTACCCAAGGCTTAATATCAGTTAGGCTGACCATGGCACGATCTTGGAACCTGCATTACCTGTGGGTGGATGTGTATTTCTCTTTTGAACATAAGACCTCCTATTTCCTCAAATACAACATGACCTTTTCTGAAACCTTTATAATCCCTAGATTTTTGCAGAAAAATGTTACTTTTGGACTAACAGGTTCACAGTCAATCCCTGTGAAATTGTTGGATTTGCAGTGACCCTTCCCTCCTATCTATCACAGAAAGACATAGAGAGAAGCTCACAGATATTGCCTTGTTCCATTTCCTTTCCTTTGTTTCCTGCCTTCCTTCTTAGGATGTACAAGTAACAAAAGCCATCTAAAAAGAGAAACATAGTTTGGGTCTGCAAATACCACATGCTTATTTTAATATAGCTTAAAGTAATGGGATTGCTTCAGAAAAAGAGCCGTGGCTTTTAGTTTGGGTCTACACATTTTTGCCTAGCAATTACAAGAATTTAAAAAGAAAAGGGCTGAAATTTAGTGATTTAGTTGAGACAACTTTATCCTAGATGCTAGACCCCTCTCCCAATTTTAGGCAATTGAAGTAAAATTAATTGACTTTTTTTTCCAGTCTCCTTTTTCTTTCCATAGTATCCTAAGAAATGCAGGATTTGATGGATAGATGTTCTAGAAATGGACAAGCAGAAACCTGTTTTTCCTAACACAAAAGTTGTAATTTAGTTATTCAGTCATTTTTTAATCCAATAGATATCATTCCACCCCAGGATTGTCTGTAACTGTTTCTTTGAGCTTTTATTGCTTATTGTATCTAACTATTTAGTCAATTATCACTTTTTCTTTGATTTTTCCAAGTATAATTGTAGTGTTGATTGACTCTTGCTTTGTGTTACATGTCCAAAATATAGAAGCTTTAACCTGCAAATTAAACTCCAATATTTTTTCTCACAGTTTCAATTTCTTTCCTTGTTCTATTTGATATGTTTTCCCTGATAAAAGATTATATTATTTATTTTTATTTATTTAGTTATATTTCAAATTTAGATACCACCCATCTCACAAAAAGTGACTTGGGCAGTTCATAATAAAATTATCTTATGCTAATCAATTAGTATTATAAATGACGGTAGAAAGCTGGACAACCTAGACATAAATTAATATTATTTTTTCTTGCACAAAGAATAAATGGATTAATTTATTGTATTAGATTAATAGTTTATAAAAGTGAAGCAGCTATTCTTGATTTATTTTACATACAATACAAATTTAACAACTTTGCAGTGTTTTAACATAATAGAAGAATCAAACGATCAGCACCCTTATGAGGACTATAACTTGGGACTTCTTATCTTAGGAAACATGTGGATATACTAGAGTAATATAAGTTTATGCAGATGCTCATCCATTGAAATTGAATATCATACATGTATATTTTGGCTGGTTTGTTATTTATCTTCATATATCCCTTTTAATTATTAAGATATCAGCCAGCTTCATGTGTTTCTCCAGTGTAACAACTTGTAGCTTGTCATTTTTAAATCCACTTTCAAATCAATCTCAGTCTTGTCCAGTAACACTTGCTCCTGTTCCATAAGTTCTTTTAAACACAGTCTATCTATAATGGCAGACATTCTTAAAACTAATCTCTGAGTCCATTGTTCACAAATATCCTTCAAACATCCAGTGTTAAAGTATTTTGCTCCATTTTGTATTAGTATATCAAACTTAAATGTTCTTCTCCTTTAGATGTAATCTTTTGTACCATCTGGTTTCATCCTATCATTTTTTTTTAGGATTCAAAAGAACAGCATTTTCCCACAGGAAGGTTTCTTAATTAATTAATTAATTAATTAATTAATTTCAAAATCATATTTTAAATCCATCTGGACCCTTAGTCCATTTATAATCTTCCAAAATCAACATTTACTGTTTAGTCCAATTTTTTTTTTAATCCTTAAATGTGTATTTAAAACTTCTTTCATGAAGGAATGAAGGAAATCCAGTCAGTTAGTACTATGAAATTTGTCACTCCAAAGTTTCCTAATAGTTAGAAAACAGTTAAAAAGTACTATAAATCCAAAACTGATTAAGAAATGAGGCTCTGCTGAACCTCGTGTCCATATAGCTACATTATGGCTGCGAACTTGATGGAAATCCCTCAACTCCCAGCCACTCAACTCATAAGTTGACTACAAAAAACTCAGTTCCTGCAATCCACTCATGAGGATCAGATGTCTGAGGTATATGTGGGCAATCTCACCATCTCTCCTTTTTTCAGAGAGACTTTGCCAGCCAGAATACACCGTCTGGCTGCTGATTACCACAATCCCATCTCCACTCCTTCAGGTACATCTAATTTGCCATGAATCCTCACTAGAAGTCAATATTGTGAGTTTCTCATAGACTTATGATTGATCTCTGTGAAAATAGAATGCTGCACAAGATGATCTGATTGTTATAAGCTCTGATATTCAGTGGATTTTAATTCCCAGCAATACTGTATAATGCAGTTCTATTTGGCAGCAGACCTTTTGACATTCAGGCTGCCTTCAACTCAGCAGCACATAGTGATAACACTGAAGAGCCTATAATCTCATGATTCACCAGCACTGCTATCAGCAAGTGCATAAGCACTGAGGCCAGATGGAAGCAGAGCACAATTTAGTCTTCAGATATCAAGCCTGATTAAGCCAGAAGTGTGGTATTCAGTTTCAGGATTTATAGTCCAATCCCTATTCCCATTTATTCAGAAGTAACAACTAATGAGACTTTTATGAATATAAGACTGTATCCTTATTTTTTTTTCCAAAGTCAAAGTGTTACATTTCTTCCCTAGTAGTTATCTGTGTTTATGTCTAGTTTGTGCAGGATGTAAGTGTCTGCACTTGCCCTACTTATTTATAGCTATTGATTCTTTTTATTTTTAAAAGTAGTCAACCTCTGCTTAATTTGTCTTAAATCCAAAACTTGTTTGGAATTAACCTAAATAGTTACAGTGATTCCCAAAGACTGTCAGTTAATGTTCCTGGAAAATCTTCATTTATAGTTTGGCAGTAGAAAGCATCTTGGTTGAATAGTACCTGTGGGTCTGTCCATCCTCAAACTAAGTTTATCTCATTAGCCACATTCCAAATGTAGGCTACCTTTCCTTGATTTTAATTCAGGCAGCACAAGATATTAATCTGCTTTAGAAAATTACTAAATAGATTCTTCAGTGCGAGATCGTGTAACACAACATGACACTAAGTAACATAGAGATGATCTATAGTGTACTGTAAATTGCTTGGCAGCCTTAAAGGCTAATCCTAAATAGTATCATGCAAATTCCTATAATCATCTGTTTAATTATATTACAGCTCAGTAAATTCCCCCTTGCTTTTTATTCATTTGTTCCTGCCTACTGATTATTTAATAAATCCATTTACAGCATTTTGATTTTGTTTTGATTTGCTTCATACAATGACCCCTGTATCTTCTACCTCAGAGCAAGAGTTCAGTTGGGAACAGAGAACAAGTAATGTAAGATCTGTTTTTATTGGAGCAGGAACAGATGGGCAGACCTACATAATTCTTTTGAAGAGCACAATTAAATCTTTTCTGTCCCCTCATCTTCATTCCTTCTTCACAGTTGCTTCTATATTGCCAGAGAAGGCAAAAAGCAAAACAAATAAAACACACCTTTATCTAAATTCATGTAAAAAGAAACAAAAAACAAAACAAAACCGATCTTTATCTAAATCTATGTTAAAAAAGGAATACTGGAGAACCAATGTTTTTGTAGTGCCTAAGATGCCTAAGAACTGTAGAGATCCATGTTCAAGTCTACCGCCAGCAATGGAAACCCATGTGTGGGGCCAGTCACACTCTCTCCAATGAATCTGTCCCATGGCATAAAATACAGCAGCATCTTCCATGTAAGCTGCAATGAGCTTCTGAAATACTCTTTGCTTACTCAGTTTTACATTTTAAAATAATTCAAATCGTAACACCATCAGGGTCATAGGAATGTAATGGACTTGCTCATGCAAAGAAAAATGTTAAAGAACAGCAAAACAGTTTTACTAAGGGGAAAAATAATGTTTTGGTGTGTGGTCTTTGTGTGTATGCATGCTTATGTGGATATAGATACAGATATATAATCTGTATCATGTCAAAGAATGAGTTTATGACTAAGGATTATGTTTATTGGGTTTTCTGATTAGGGAAAAACAATAATGTAGTCAATGTTTTTACTAAGTCAGAGTTTTGATGTTGTATTCTCATGGCAGGAAAAATGATAGCTAGAATAAAGTCCAGATAATACTTATCCTCCCAAGGGGAAGGAAAAAGAACTCCATGGTTATGGGTAGTATCAGTGACAGTGGGCTGTTCTCAGAAAAGAGGCTTGTTTTCAGGACTTAACAGAATGTCACATAGCTGCACTGGCAAATTAGGCTTTATGAATGAATCAAACCTATTGAATATCAGAGAAATTTGTACAAGGATTTGACTAAATGGTACCCCCATCCCCATTCTCATAATTCTCATTATTCAGAATAATATATTTTGAGCTAAATGGGGTGACATCAACATCTACAGGAGGAAAGGCTTTGCAAAATTTTGGGCCAGAAAGTCTGAATTTAAGATAGATGTGACTCACTAGTCTTTTTCATAAAGTAAGTCTGTCAATAATCTAGGTTGTCTGGTCATTAAAAAAAAAAAATCGAAAAATCTCCTTAGCCTTTCTCCAGTCCTCTATCTCTGTCTATCTTTCTCTGCCTCTTGCATAGCTCATCTGGTACTACCCTTCACAACACAACTTTGATAATCCAAATTGGAAACAAGATTTGTAGAGCCCTAGAATCAGAATGAAAGTTGAATCAGAATATTGGGTAAATTCTGCTTTGTAACCTAACTCTGAGCAAATCTGATACTCTTCTCTAATTTTAAACAGCATATTATTGTCTTTACATTAATTATTGCTTTATTACATTACATTCAGTATCTTCTGAAGTCAATAAACATTACATAGATGGATTTTTTCACTTTTATTTTCACAACCACATTGATTTCCAAAAGCCACAGAGTGGTAGTGTTCACCCAGTCCATTTTACCACATTAGTGAAAGGCTTAACAACCATTACACAACTTGTAAAAGTTAATTTATGTCTTAGAGGTTTATGAATACAATTCACTTGGCTAGTGTATGGTTCAGTCTAATGTGCAAAACTAGAAAATATGTTAGTTTAGTAACCAGATTGAGTATATTGTGCAAACACAGTCTCTGGGTCTTAAGGTTGATTAGGCATTTGAATCTAGCGTTTTCCAGTCTCTAAAAATATTTACCATACCATAACTGGAATTTTAAAAATCCTATCTTCTCTAGAGGAAACAATTTTCAATTGCTTTTCTTTCATAAAGTTATTCTTTAGATTCACTCTAAATTGTCCTTTGTGAAACATAATCTCATTATGCCTAGATTTGTGCTTCATACCTTTGAATAATTACTTCATTCCTTGGTGTTTACCTTCACATTTTGTTAGACAGTTCTATTCCCAACATAATTGTTGTTTAGTCAAGCTATACATATTTAATTCCTCCAACCTTTCTTCGTATGCCAGTCCTTCCATCCTATTAATCTTATCTTTCAAGCTCTGTACTCTTTTCATTTGGTATACGCAAATTGTCATGCCAAGACAAGTACTTTTCAGGGATATTTTATTTTGTTTCAAAAGGAAAGGTATGAACTTTGTGTCTTTAAGTACATTATTATGAGGCCCGTTGTTTAAATCTTTTGTTTTAAATCTTGTCCCAATCCAAAGAACACACTCAGTTTCTCTATGGTTTATATTTCTACAATAGGAATAGTGGCTATGTTCTAAAGACAAACTAGCCTAGGCCTCAAAATTATTTGCTGATATTGGGACCTAGGAGTTTGTCTGCAATATTTCCAAGCCTTCATTTTATGACTGGTCATAAAATTCATTTATGCCAGCCAGTCACTTTCCAATGCAAACTGATATGGCAATTGCATGCATTTATTGATAGCAGCAAAACTCAGTAAAGCCAATACCTTGCATCTTTAATCCTTTGTTATCTCCAGGTGAGACTGAGAAAGATTCCTATCTAAAGCTCTAGAGAACTGATGTTAATCCAGGTAGATATACTGAATTAAATAGTTTATTATTGGACTGCCTCAGTGTAATACAGCTTACATTACTACTAATAATTGGTAGTGTGTGCGTGGGGGGGGGAGATTTTCCTGATTTAAAGGATGGCAATAAGGAAGACAAAAAGAATGGCAGAGGATAGTTCCTAGAATGGGAAGATATATCAAAAAGCGTCTAAATCATATCAGTGCTGATGTAGTCTCTAATAGGTACTATGCAGCACTGCTTAAAGTTATCTTATGAAGGACAGTATCTTAACAGTGGTAAAGCCTGTATCATTTTTTTTTTCTAAAGCATCTTATCAGAATGCTTTTGCTTATAAATAGATCCAATTTGCTTCAAAAGCATAGTGTAATAGAAAATTGCTATGACATCTATGTGATTGCCATTGAAGTATTTTAAGGTATTTTTCATACTGTTTAATTGTACTTTCTCAGGAGGAAACATAGACAATTTCTTTAACTTTTTCTGAAAGGATATTGTCTCCATATCCTTACTGTGTTTATCACTCTACTCTGGACTATTGCATGACATTGATGTCCTTCACAAATTAATGTGCAGAACTGATCAGTCCGTCAGATTAAATTTTGAGGTTTACACGTAGAAATAATATTTATTGATGCTGCAGTGAAATCTGTCTTCTAATTACCTGAAAGCTTTCTTCTCCCATAAAAGAGTCTTCCATGTTATTTTACCATTCCCAAAGTATATTTGGGAGCTATTTTAGTTACATTTATTTTCTTGTGATATTGATGAGGTTTTGGTTTTATTTTATTTTTATCCAGGAACTCATGTCTTCATCACTCTGTAGCCTTCCTGGCTGTCTACACTTCTCAATATGAAAAAAAGCTCTATCTTCTCTTGGGATTTCACTGAAGTATGAGAAACCAGGAAGACTGCAGCCTGCACCCAGGAGAATTTCATACACACAAACACATATCTGAAGTTATTTCTTTTTCATCAGTTTGAATGAAAATGACTCCTCTACAAACATGAAGATGTTTCATATTTACCTTAATATGGCATATATTCAAATTATTTTTCCCTTATTTAAGATATAAAATCATTATTGTAGCTACATACAATACATACTCTTTTCAGTAAGTCTTGCTGTCTACCCTATACAGTTTATCACAAATTACACTAAATAGGGAATACATAAATAAGTGAGATAAATAATCTCATTTGTAGGCCATTGTTTTGTTTCCATATGATTATAATGATTTGTGATCAGTATTATATTTGTTCACTGAGCCATTCTCACTGAAACTATGCTATGTCACATATCACTCCTGTTACTGATATATTTGCCAGCAGGTCACCGTAGAAAAGTTTCCATATACATCAGCTGTTATATTATGGCCTCAGGGTTTGATATAGGCTACTGGCACCCTACAAAGCAGCAACAGTTTACACTAATCCACATTGCTCTAGAATTCTTGTTTCCTTAATTGTATCAACAGAATATGTACAACACATTTCTATGGCCAAAGGTTTTAAAAGAGTATTGTTAAAGTAGATACAGATATTTTTTATTAATAATATCTACTCTGATGTATTTCCTGAAATTCTTGTGATAAGGCTAAAGCCATACATACAAAAGGAGTACGACGTAGTTATTAGATAGAGATTAGACAGTGTTTTCTATGGAGCTTGCTTGCTCACTTGTTTGTTTGTTTGTTTGTTTGTTTGATTGATTGATTAATTGATTGATTGATTGATTGATTGATGGGCCATCCCAATCTGTACAACTTGGATGGCTTGTAGAATGCATAATAAGACACAATAAAAACATAGACTATAGAATCCACAAGAATGTCCAAGGAAATTCAGCATTCAATTAAATAACAGAAACATCCCAAAAAGAGGTCTATTACCATTCTAACCCAGGTTTAGGGATAGAGACAGGTTTTAAGGGCTCATCTAAACAAGGCCAGGGTGAGGGCTATATGAATCTTAGAAGGAATCATGTTGCAGGGAAGTCACCATGACAGAGAAGGCCTGCTTCCTCAGTCCCACCAGCTGACATTGTTTAATTAATGTAACCCAGACCATGCCATCTTTATCAGACCATGCAGGTCTTTATAAAAGATAACCAGTACCTTGAATTGCACTTGGAATCTAATTGGCAACCAGCACAGCTCATTGACAGACATATTACATGGGCATGCTATAACCTACCCATGATTGTCCATGCTGCTATATTCTAACCATCTGTAGCTTCCAAGAGATTTTTCACGGGCAACCCTATGTAAAGTGTATTGCAATAATCCAATCATGAGATCACCAAAGAATGAATGACTGTCTTAAGGGCTTCCTGGTTTAGATAGGGACACAACTGGTTCACTAGTTAAATTTGAGCAAAGGCCCTCTTGGCCACAGCTGCCACCCAAGAGCTGCAAGACCAAAAAGACCCCCAAATTGAGCCCCAGTCCTACCTCAAAAGGCTGACAGATACTAGAACAGTCATGCTACTCCCATTCTGTCTCCACAAAAGATAACTGACAATCAGTGCTGTCTCAGTACTTTGCCTAGCCTGAAATCAGTGTCTAGATAATCTGTATCTGTGAAGCTTTAGTCAAACTTCCTTCTCAACAACCTTCACCAAAAAGGGAAAGTTGAGACTGGATGAAAACTATCCAGAAGAGTTGGGTCCAGTGAAGATTTCTTCAGGAAAGGGTGTAACACCACCTCCTTCAAGGCAGGGAATACCACTTCCTCTCTCAAAGAAGATATTACTGTATGGACTCAATGTGGAATGTATTTTGGATGATTTTAAGTCTCCTATTTGTTTGTTTCTTTTTTAAAATAAACAGTTAAACAGTATTGCTAGGGTCATATTAATTATTTGCAAGAACTGATAAAATTTCCATGGTTAAGGGTCTTTAAATATGTTGTGTATTCCTTATTATCTTAAATTGAAGCTAACTAAACAATTTTTCCCCTTAATATACTGGCACACAAATAATGTTTTAATAGGATTTATTTTCAACTCATTATGTTGGAAGTGTAAAACAGATCTAGGAAGCACCACTTGGGTAATACAGGATTGTCTTGCTCTTCCTTCTTTTAGTTTAATATCTTTAAGTTAGTTAATCTGGTGTTACAAAGATCAATATGGTTAAAGGGTATTTTTGAATTAACTTCCAGAAACTTGGAACTTATCACTATATATATATATATATATATATATATATATATATATATATATAAAAATTATAGATTTCCTGAGCATAGGAGTTAACAACAACAACAAATAGTGTTCAATTTTGGAAAGATAGCAAAAGCCCACATTTACAATTTTGGACTGTGTATAAGTGTTTGCTTTCTGCTTATGAATTGGCTGCCCATCAGTGTAATAGAAAGACTGATCAATATTATTCCATTTTGTCAAGATTTAATGAATTGTTTAAAAATTAATTTGAATTATTTCCTATATATAACAGTATATTTTTATTGTTTCCTTGTCTCTTACTTTCTTTTCCTCAGCTTGTCCTTGTGTTTTTATTAGTTTTTAAAACTGTATTACTGTAATTTAACTTTTTTCTGTATATTAAAGCAATAATATACGTAGATCTCAGTTGGATCAAGTAATACAGGTAGTCCTTGACTTATGACATTTGTTTAGCAACCTTTTGAAGTTACAACAGCATTGAAAAAAGTGACTTACGACTGGTCCTCACACTTACAACTGTCAGAGTGTCCCCACAGTTAAATGACCAAAGTTTGGACACTTGACAACCAGCATGTATTTACGAAAGTTGCAGAATCCCAGGGTCACATGATTGCCATTTGTGACCTTCTCAGTCAGCTTCCGACAAACAAAATCAATGGGGAACTATATGATTCACTTAACAACCATGGTGATTCACTTAATGACTACCACAAAAATGTTGTAAAATCAAATGTGGTCACGTGATGCTTTGCTTAATGACCACCCTGCTTAACTACGAATTTTCCAGTACCTATTGTGGTTATAAGTAGAGGACTACCTGTACTTTATAGAACATTAGAGTATATCCTGAAGAAAAATTATGATCTATGTAAAGAACATATTTTTGTTGGATAAGCCTTCAGTTGATATTTGCACTATCATTTAAATTTCTTCTTTTCCTGAATAGCTGATTTAATATTTATTTATCTCTGCTAACCCAGTCTAAAAATTGAAATGTGGGCCTGCTATAATTTTTAAATCTATTTCCTAATTATTGAAAATAAATGTTCTTGGCACAATAGTAGTTATACTTGTTGCGGTTTCTGTGGAGTCAGTTAAATCTGCTACATGTATGTAAGTAAATCTGATAATGTTCCCGTCTTCCTATTTAATTAAAAAAATATGCTTGATCATTAAATAAAATAAATTCATAATGCACTTAATGATGTGGAACAAAATAGTTAAATTATTGTTTATTGATCAAATTCCTGGGTGTTTTCTTTCCTTGTTTTTGCACTGAATAAAGGACACAACTGTATTTCTTGGTTGGGACAATCACAAGAATCCATAAGAGAATAAATATAATGGAATTATAACATTTTATTGTGACCCTGGTATTTTATTTCTTTTTCTGCTCAAATCTGGACATCTCTGCTGGTCAAAATATAAAAATGAGGGAGGGAGAAGAGGGTGGGAGGAAAGAAGGAATGACATAATTTACAGGCTGCAAATTAACAGACACAATTTTATGTACATCATTGATTTTTAAAGTTTTCAACCTATCTTTATACCCACAGAGAGGTGTGTTCTTTGCTTTTATCACAGCATGGTAATGTTAGAACTATTCTCACATTTTGAGAACTGAAGACACAATATATCAATATATGTTAAGGAAGGCTGCCCATAGATTTCACCATGCCAATTCATGTACTATTTATTATAACTGGCCAAATACACCTTTGACACCTTTCCAAATCCTTTTAGATTCAAAAATTTACTGATAATTACAAAAACAAGACCAAAGTACAGTAACTATAAACATGTTTATATCAGGATTCAGTTCCCATATCTTCAAAATAATGGATACCAGTGATTGTTATTATGCTATTATTTAAGAGAAGGATTTAGGCCTAAAATCAGTGACTAATAAAGAAAGACTATATTGTAATGTCTAGAACAGCAACCATGTAATAGTACTATAAATAATTATATATTAATACCATTATATATACTGTACATTATTGTGCTAAGAATTGATATTGTATATTAAATATATGGAAACATTTGACATTCAAGTGATTATTAAATCAAGGAATGTGTGAAACTTCAATTTGGAGATTTGTTTTAAAGCCAGTTCGATTAAATTTCCCAGCTGAGTCAAACTATTGAACCAGAAAATCAAATCAAATCAACTCATTTTCAGAGTTGATTCAAATGGTCAGATTGGATCTGATCAATGATTCAGATCAATGATTTGAATCAAAGTGGAGCTAATACCACACTTCTAATTATATTTATCCAGTAAAGTTTATATGTTTGTGTGTGTGTGTCCATGTGTGGTGGTATGGAAATAGAAATTTCCTTAATATAATAATGTAAAAGGCTGTTAATACAATATTCACCTGTGAGGACAAGGCAAAATATTCATTTACCAGACAGCCAAGCACAACGCTCAGACATTAAAGCATGAAAGATATTGAAAAGATGGCAGACATAGGGAGCTGCTCTGGCTTCTGGTATCTATAAGTTGGAGTGTAGAAAATAGCATATTATGCACTACACCAGCACTGGCAACACAGTCTATATGCTGACCAAAGTTATCATTAGTAGCCATAATCTCAACTCTGTCACAGCACAGAGGGCAAGGAGTCTAATTTCCTTAGCTAGACAGATATTGCTAAGAAAGCATAAATACTCACAGGTTTCATCAAAAACTCTGCTGAGACTGATAAAAATAGGAATTTGTTACTGAAAGGTAACCATTTAGTGTCCATATTGTAATAACCTATTTAGTTATATGTTCCATTTTGCAGCATTACATCTGCACCCTGGTTATGAGGACTGCATCATTAATGTATGTTTGACAATTCTGTCACTTTTCTTGCCTCAAAACAGTCTTTGGGATGTTGGCAGAAAGATATCAGTGGAAAGAATAAATTATCCCTTCATTTTGATATTCTCCTTAATTATGTTAAAGTGTCTGTTAAATGATTATACTAAAAGGGTGTTAAAAGGATATGTCCATTAGAAATGTTCGGAAATGCTATAAACATAAATTGAGAGGTAAAAAGTATACAAGATTGCAGAAATTCACACTTCATCATGATGATCAGCAGGCAAATCTCAGTTCACTGACCTATTGCAAAAATGTGGATTACCTTAGTGGACACACTATTTTAGCAAATCAGTGCTGAAAGATCTGTGACATCAGAGTTACTAATAGATATTGTGCGGGGGATGACAATGGCAATACTTTTTCTTGTTTCTTTTTTAACTCCTAAAGTTATTCAATAATATATTTTGGGGACAGGAAAATTAAATTATTGCTGCTATAAATAATTATGGCTACTATCAGGTTTTCTGAAGCTGATGCTACCAATTTCTAGAGAGTTCAACAGACAGAGTGTGCAGCTTCATCAGCTGCCAAGCACAGAACTCACCAGAACTGAAATCCTCATGAATAAAAAGCTATTTGCAGCTAAGTCTTCTTCAAAAGTAGTATTCCTCTCTCATGGCTTATAGCAGAGCCTTGGGGACTTTCTCACTATTATTTAGCTCCTAGATCTCATTTATTGCATCAGGCATAGTGTTCTTGTGGTCTTTACACTATGGATTTCCCTTAGATTAGTGATCCTACTAAGATTTCATGTTAGCTTTACTTCCTATGTGCTAGCTCACTGAGCACTCTGAACCAGTAACTAGCAACATAAAAACATTTGAAGCAGAAAAAGCAGTATCCCAAAATTTCTTTAGAAGTATTTTGAAAACCTTGGAATGAAGTTATAATTCTATAGCAAACTACTTTCCTCCCCCCCCCTTCTGTGAGATAGTTGTGAATTCAATTTCATGTAGCAAGCTGTAAAATACCTTGAAAGATATTGCAACTTGTATCAACTTATTTGATTTAGTATCAGGTCAATGGGTTTAATATCAGTCAAAAGAAGTGTATAATGTATTGTGGAAAATATCAAAAGTCTTACTAAAGTCTGTCAAACTTATATTTTGTCCCTGATAAAATTGATGTCTAGAATTGTTTCCAGACAAGATGTATATTGTGCAATAAACCCACACTAAATGTGGAATTTTATTATGGCAACATCAGACACAATTGTCTTCTGTTTTTAAGTCATGTATTTTCCCACAAGTTCTAATTACTGTTTTCA
This sequence comes from Python bivittatus, assembly GCF_059951505.1. Lineage (NCBI taxonomy): Eukaryota > Metazoa > Chordata > Lepidosauria > Squamata > Pythonidae > Python > Python bivittatus. The sequence continues at coordinate 26,940,866 of NW_028277034.1, forward strand.
TATGCAAAACTCTCAATATTATTCATAAAAAGACATTGTGTATGTGTTCAGTCTTTTGCCTGATTGCTATTTATATAAACAGGAAATTAAAGACAATTCCATGAAGAAAGCAGGCAATTGCAAAATAATGCCTTGGTTAGCAGTAACCAGAAGCAACATCTAAGGAAGAAAAAAGGGAATAACCATTTTTTTAAAAGTAGAAATTACAGCATCTGTCTGGAAACAACTTTAGTTTATAGTAAAGGTAAAAGAAAGGAAGAGGGAGAGGAGAGGAGAGGAGAGGAGAGGAGAGGAGAGGAGAGGAGAGGAGAGGAGAGGAGAGGAGAGAAGAGAAGAGAAGAGAAGAGAAGAGAAGAGAAGAGAAGAGAAGAGAAGAGAAGAGAAGAGAAGAGAAGAGAAGAGAAGAGAAGAGAAGAGAAGAGAAGAGAAGAGAAGAGAAGAGAAGAGAAGAGAAGAGAAGAGAAGAAGAGATCCTGTTTCTTGGAACTAAGTTCCACTAGTTCGTTGAAGCTTTTTCTGTGTAAAGTGCTTAAGGTCATGAGGAAGAATAAAAATATTGCATAATGAAATATAAAATGATGCTATAGACAAATTCCTGTTCTTTTCATAGCTGTATCCAAGTATTTTCAGCAGTATGAGAAGATGCTTTCGTAGTTGGAAATTCAAGAACTCTTACATATACCTAGAATATTGCACACACAGATTCTAGCATTTCAGTGTATTGACATTAATGTGAATACATTAATGTGAATACCACAATTATTTATTTATTTATTTGTTTGTTTGTTTGTTTGTTTATTATGCCATTTTTTCTTCCACAATAATAATAAACCTATAAGCCACTTCTCATTCTTCTCCATCTAAACTCAGTGGTTAAAACCTTTACATATCTTGACTTCTATCTATCCAATCTGGCTGCACTGATCAATAACTGTGTATGTTATAGCCCATTCTACCAGCCCAGTAGGCTTGAGCAGAGATTTAGACACTTGTTTATTACTGGTAAAAAGTAGGAATATAAATTAATTATCACAAATAAAAAAAGTGGTCTTTTCCAAAAGGCCCAAACTCCAGATGCAACTAAGGATGAGTATTTAAGAGAATAAATTAAAACCTTCAAGTATCTAGAAGCTAAATTCTGCTGCCACAAACTTCTGGAAAGCACATTTGGAATTTGCTAATAAATCTCTGCAGAGAGTTGGCTATTCTGCTTCTTTTTATTTATTTTGATATGAGTGATATTAAAGGTAATCAAGTAAAAATTGTGACTCATTTACTTTATGGCCCTCAATTATTTATGCACAGTAAATGTGCACAAATGTATGTATATATAAATGTGGGTTGTGCCTAAAGTTTTAAATTCTGGCTTAAATTACTATTTTTTCTGACTGGGTCTGCTCTTTTTATATCTATACCTGTCAACTTGGGACAAAATAAGAGATGAAAAGTTTCATTGGTGAGTTTTCCTAAAGTCTATGATACCATTGGGATTTATTAAAGATAATAAATGCTTAATTACTAGTTCTTGAACTTATTCATTTTGTTTCTTAATATTCATACTGTGTTTTTTTGTTGTTACATTTTGAACTGCCCAAAATCCACAGAACAATATGGGCACCTGAACTGAATAAATTAAATTACATTGAATTAAATTAAATAATAGATTATAACACATAACCTATTAGGACTAGTAGTTTGTAAATATTAAAGGAGAGTTTTACTACAATTATATTCCTTAAAATACTACTACAGTAAGTGAAAGTACACTGAACCACAAACTACCCAACTCTATTTTAATGTATCCTAGCACGTTGTGCAAACCTTATTAATATGTATTAATCACATAGTGATGCAACAATACGCATCACTTAAAAACTGCTTTGTTAATCGCCACTGTCAAAAAGATAGTTAGCACTTTACATCCAGGTGTGCATTTCATTTCCTTCACATATTTCTCAAACACTGGTGCCTGTATATTCTTATTCTTGGGTCATGTCTATTAGTCAAAACAGAGGTTAAAAAAAAAAAAATTAAAAATGGGATTATTTATTGTGTATTTATTTATTAATGCTTTGTTATTGCTGTTGTTTTACTTAGACTATACTTTATAAAAGAAGCACAAAATTGTGTACTTTAAATTAAAATCTTCAGTGATACAATTACTTAATCCATATCCTATCCTTAAACTAGATTTAGCATAGCTGTTTATGACTGGACTTCATAAATCTCTCTCATGGAAGGAGGCTTGATTTGTAACAGAATGGTGATGTGGAAAAGAGAATTTATGTCTTTGCACCACTGCTGATTCCCTGATGTAATATAGCCATGGAGCGTAGAATGCCAATTAACCATATCTGTGATTGCAACTGCATAATTTCTAGCAGCTGTGGAATGCACTAAATATTCCTCCTTTTTCATGAAGTTCAGATGAGAAATGCCAGATACTAGATATGTGGAACCTTTTATTATTCTGTAATTAAAAAAAAAACAAGCAAACTTATTTTGGGATAATTTATATGCATGTTGCTATCACTCAATGTGTTTGCATGTGTATATGTGTTTGTATGTTCATAAAAAAGCTGAGAAACATCACTTTATCAGTCTCTACATAATGCTATTATTGGTGATATTATATAATAATATCCTGGCTGTGATCTAATATAATGAAGTATATACCATATTTCTAATCTTGCTGCTCCTCCTCTGATTTCAGTTTCTCTGTTTCCTAATAAAGTCTCTTTACAGACTTCGTACTTCTTAGTCTCTAGCTGTTGGTGAATTTTAATGGAAAGCTTAAGATATAAAAAGTATGTTCTGTATAACTTTGAATAAATACACAGATCAATGCTTCATTTTTTCATTTGTCTATTCTTTTTTACTCTTGGCAAAGGAATGGATATAAATATAAAAGCATAATTGATTTTATTGTTTATGTTGAAATACTGATATAATCAATGAAGTCTATAAAGGTGATAGAACTTCTGAATGTGAACCATTATTTTGTAGTGTCAAGGGTGGATGTGGGGAACAATTGACATTAAAAAAAAAAGAAATGAAAGAAACTAGAATGAAAGAACAATAATTGCAGGAAGAGATCAAATGAGACCTGTGTGAAAACATATTAGAAGATAAATTACAAGTGAATATTGTTAGACTTTCCAGGTAGACCAGGTCAGGAAATAGACATTACAAGAAATACTAGAACTCTACTTTCTTGATATAGACTATAATAAGAGAATCTTGAAAGCCTGACATTTCCATTTCCCTCCCTCTTATACCAAGGAGAGTCAAGGCTGGCAATTGTAAGTGTCTTTGTCACACTTTCCCAAGCTGAAATAATGTTTTGCTAATGGTGTTTGCATATCTTCTGCAAGGTCATCTCTGTACTACAAATAAAAAGAAAGATGATGGGATAGCTGATTGGATCAGGGGGGAAAAAGCTGTGAAGCTCCACATAAATGTGTGGAACAACACTAATGACAGGTATGAAGAATGTTGATGTTTCACTGGTCAATAACCAAAATAAAGACTTGGAGAAAGGAGGATGAAGCAAAAGACTGTGTATATTAAAAACAATAGAAGAGAATATGTGTAGCTCAGGGCTGAACTGTGGAGTCCTTGGAGTTCTCTGAGCTTGGTTGTTTTCTTGCAATCATTTCATTACCCAGCTAGGTAACATCTTCACTGCTAGAATGGAGTGGAGTTTGCTTTCTGTTTATGTACAGTGGCTTGCCCTGCCTGTGTTGGTGTTTGTTTGTTTGTTTGTTTGTTTATTTCCCTCTGGTAGTTCCTTGAATGGGGTATTGTTTACTGCTTGATTGCATGTCTGGTGATAATCTTGGTGTTAATCTCTGCTTATCTGGGTAATGATTGCTGATGAGGAGATGTTCTGGTCTTCTGTTTTCCTTTTTATTGTCTCTTTTGAATAATGTGTAGATGTTGTTTATCTCTGTGTGCTCTGTTGATGTCTACCTTGTCTGAATACCAAATGTCCAGGAATTCCCTCGCATTATTGGATTTAGCTTGATCTAAATTGCTGACAGTTTCCCAGTTGAACCTATGGTTATGTCTGTCCATGTGTTGTGAGATTAAGGAGTTTTTTATCATGTCTTCTGACTGCTAGCTGGTGTTCATGGATGTGCTCTGCTAGCTTTCTGCCTGCTTGTCCTACATAGTGGTTGTTACAGTCCTTACACTGTATGTTGTACCTGACTCCTGTTTTTTCCCTCCATGGCAGACCACCTTACTCTTGGTCAAAAGACACTGTTTCAACCAAAAGTGGGCAATTCCTGAGAAGGTGACATACTGTAGTTCACAGCTTTGTTAATGACAGTAGCTAAGGAAAAAGTCCTACAACCCTAAGCCTAGCTGGGAAAATATTTAAACCTATCCACCACTGTTTCCCAGTTTCTGTAAGCAACTTTGGGTTCTTGTGTTCTATCTCAGACTCTATTTGTTGTTCTATTTTTCTACTCCAGCTTGCTTCAGACAATGACTTTGGCTTAACACTTACTATTGGGAGGACTGCTTCCTGAACATCTTTACCTAAGACTGCCTAATTAATAAAAGTGGTTTTCCTCCATTGGACTTGAAGCTTCAGAAGGGATATAGGCAGAGTAGTAAAGAAGGAAGGAAATAATTAAAGTCAGCCAAATTAGTCTAATCAACTCTGCAGATATTGCAGTTATATAATTTTCTGGCCTTCTGATAGGGTATGGAAATAAAAGATATTGGAATAATAGTGGATAACAAAAGGAAGATGTCATCTGACTGTTTGGCAGCTGTAAAAGAGACAAAATCCATGTTACAGCTGTTAGGAATGGGATCGAAAATAAAACTGCCAAATTTATTTATTTATTTATTTATTTATTTATTTATTTATTTATTCAGCTTGTATGCCACCTATCTCCCCCACGGGTGATTCTGGGCAGATCACAATAAAAAAGAAAAAACACAATTCTTTCCAAGATGGCTAAAAACTATAAATAAATAAAAAACATATTAAAAATGCCCTAAAAACCCTCCTCTCATTTTTGCCCTATAAAAACCTGTAAGATGCTGGGGGGGGGGGCAACCCATCATCCCACCAGCCATCTCCACAGGTGCGGGCCCCCCTCTGGCCCCCAGGCCTTCTGGCAAAGCCAGGATTTAATACCTTTCCTGAAGGCCATGAGGATGGGGGCACACCGGACCTCAGGAGGCAGGATTATTTTAATTAATAATTAAATAATTAATAACTTTATAATGTCATTATATAAATATATGGTGTGTCTGCATTTGGTCAGACATGTAAGTTCTGGTCACTACATTTGGAAAAGGTTATACTAGAGCTGTAAAAAATAATAAAAAATAGCAAACAAACTGATCAGATGCTCAAACATTTTTGTTATGAGAAAAGGTTTGAATGTTGGGGTTTCTTCAGCTTAAAAAAATGGTAGTGGGGAGAACATGTTTTAAGTATACAAAAGTATGCAGGGAATGAAAAATATATATATAGAGAGAAGTTTCTTTCCCTTTCTCAAAACACCAGGACCAGTGTTCAACCATTATCCTGAAAGAAAATTTTCAAAAAGTTTAGACATGAAAACTCAAAAGTATATAACTGCCTTTCCAAAGTGGCATATTGATTGGCATATATGAAACATATGTCCAAATGGAAAAAGGATATGACACTGAGTATGAAACTGGAATATTGTAATTCTTTTAATGTCTGTGTTTCAAGCAAATGGATATTAAAGTGACATTTGGCTAGTTTTGCAGTGTATCAGCTCAAGAAAGCATCTGCATTGTGAGTACACAGGAAGATATGGTCTGCTAATGCCAGTTTTATCCAAATATTAGAGAACAATACCTGGACACTTTTTAAAAAATAAATTGAAATTAGGAAGATAAGAGAAATATTTTCCTTCATACCACAAGGAACAAATAAAAGTAGATGCTTATGGCAAAAGGTCTTCAATCTAAGAAAACATTTGGACTTTATCCAGATGGACCATTATAGTGACTCCAGAAAAAGACAACCTACCTGGGGTGGGTGATTGGGTGAATAATGACCCTTTAATGTTTAATCAATACAAATTTCACATTATTTTAATTTGACTGTTTTAGAATTTGATTTGGCTTAAAGATGAAATTTTCTTTAACTTGGGTGTTGTACTTGAATCTGTAGTATGAAAGCGATCTTCTTTTCAGTTTGTATATTTTTTTTATAGAGAGAGAAATGTTAGACTAATCAAGAAAGCACTTATTTATGCAGCACATGGTTGATCCATAAAATTCATTATCACCAAATGTTGTGATGGGCACTAGCTTGTATAAATTTAAAAGGCAATTGGATAAAACTGTGAAGGACAAATATCAGTGGCCTTTAGCCTTGAAGTCTTCATGTAACATCTGGGCTGGAGGCAGCATGTCTCCAAATATAAGTTACAGGGGAACGGTGGTGGGAAACAAATATATTTCTACGTCCTTCTTATGAGCATTGAGGGTTTTGGGAAATACAAAACTGGACCATGATGTTTCTTGGTCTAGTCCATCAAGGTTATTATGTTCTTATTCATAATGTTACACTGGACCTTAGCTCGCAACACAATCTCTTTCTGTATGGGTATATTGATCCTTTGATGTTTGCTGGTTTGCATTCTTCAGAAATAGCGTAGTACTTCTTGTTTGTTTGCTGTAGAAACTGTACAAAAATTCCAAATGATTTTTTATTCTAAAAATTCCAAATATATACTTTAAAAAAATGAATATAGGATTATATGACTTATAAATATATAAGCACGCTAAAAAAAAAAAAAGAACTGAGATCTAGTTCAGTTCAACTTGGCTTGTACTTTTATTACTGAAATCATAGATACATTTTATTTACATACGCTAATTTAGTATATTATTAAGAAGAAGACAGAGAGCAAGAAGAGGAAAGGATGGAAGTTTGTTTAAACTATTGCCCATACAGTGGTCTTCTTTATTTTGGTTTGTTAGTGTTAAAGTGAAGCAATATGTGCGTATGTGTATATGTGTGTGTGTGAATTATTAACAATCTCCATTTTTTAACATGTATCTCTGTTAGTAAACAAAATAAATAAATGTATTCAAAAACCACCTGGTTCTTCTCTTGTCCTAAGCTAGAGATGTCAATTCAGTTGTGGTGATATATTTTTACCTTTTTTTTTTTTTTATCCTTTCTGATATTCATGTAAATCCCTGGGAAAAGAATACTTTCTCCTAACACTACTTTTAGCTTCAGAGCTTTAATTGATGAAAGTCACCTGTAAATAGATCAGAGGGGTACAGGAAAGCACAACAAAAGATAAGTTTTGTAAAAGTGTAATATGAACTATCTACTTCCTGCATCACACAAAAAACATATGTTTTTAAACCACATGTGTAATTAAGAATCATTGTCATAGTCCAAATATTATCCAATGGATTACAATGGATCCCTTACTACCAATTTCACCACTGCTACCAGCAAATCTCACAGGCTACCAATTTTTCCATCCATGAATCCTTCAACCCTTCCTTGAACCCTGCTTTCTTTTTAAAGCTTAAAGTGCCAAATATAAAGATCCCTTTATAAACCCTTCTTGACAACCAACAGACTTCCAATGCCCAGAACCTTACATAACTGAATTAATTATTAAATGAGAAAATACTATTAACAGTGTTTTAAATAGTACTATGTTAAAATTATATTTCAAAGACCTGATATAAATGAATATTAAATTAAAAAAATAATTTCTTTATTGCCACATTTGTGACACCAGTTGATACATTACTGTCACTGGTTAAATTATTCAGATATAAGAGAATTGCTGTGAACTAATTATGCTTTGAAATAACAACCTGCTGGTTTCACATTTGCTGATAACACAGATGGTTCTCTGGCATAACAGTAGGCAGACAAATTCTTTTGATGGATATAGATTTACTTGAACTCGTAAGGTTTTTTTTTCTCCATCAAATCAAAATGTATTTACAGTCCAAGACCGAACACACACCCACAAAGCCAATACAATAGCGATAAAAGAAAATTTAAAATTATGAGAAAGTCCTAAAGCAATTAGCAGATAACAACAGCATGAGGGAGGAATCAGACAGTTACTAACAACTATAGTTATTGATAAGAATTTTGCAACCTTCTTAGAGGTTTCTGAAGAGTAGTCACCCAGGAAATGGGTAACAGCCTCCTGGTCACAATGGCAGCTAGAGTTATTACTAATTGGAAGTATTAAGCTTCATTGCCATTGGGTATACAGTGAACATTTTGATAGCACTGAGACAGATTCTGCTTCCAAGTCTGAATAGAAACAAGTTCAACTTTCATATAGGAGACTTCTATATCTACCGGTTGTTGCTCCAATAGGTAGCACCCAATTCAAGCAAAGTAAATAATCTCAGAAGCATAAATGACAGCTTTTGTCCTTAAATGTCTGTTGAATTTTGCAACATGCTCCTAGATAGGAGTTAATGAGTCTGCACAGGAGCATTCATAGGTTGGTTCGCTATAGCAGAAGCTGAGGGTATTAATAATGGTTGTTTTGTATGAGTGACTTTTTTTCCCTAGATAAGCAAGATGAAGTAGTTATATGCCCACAGGGGAAGAGGTGTATTGTGTCTGATAGGTCATTGAAGGGAGGAGTACAGTTATCATCATAGTTGCTGTTATATCAGTTAGTTCTTTGTGTTTCCCTGAGGACAAACTTGAGTCTGCAGTCATGGTAGCTGTTCTCTTGTTGGAGAACAGCCTGGCAAGTTCCTTCTGCATGCTGTCTAATCTCTGAAGAATGTGATCTTGTTCCTTCCTGTGTAGTAGAGCGAAAGAGTTTCTGACTTCTGTTTCTACTGCCAGGATAGGAGATCCTGGAGGATTTAATTCATTGAAGCTTGAAGCATGGTTTTGCCTTCCCGAGGTTTGAATCTCTGGGACAGAAGCCAGCTTCTTATCAGTATATTTGCCATCAAAGCTACACTTGGCAGAGAGCCCAGATTCAGAAAGCAGCAGCACAGGCTTAATTGTCACATCTTTGAAAACTCAGTTAAGAGAGATCTGAAAGGTGGCCAGGTAGTTCCACATCTTAATCAGCATTGTTGGAATTATGCAAGTATTAAATGTAAGCAAGATCCCACTGGCACCCATATACTGTAAGCATTATTTGAGTTGATTGTATGAAATATTGTGAAATTTTTGAAGTTGTTTCAACCTAGTATCAAGACAAGTTCTTTGGTCTGGTGGAGAACCTTTTTATTTTATTTATTTTTATTTTTTATCTTTTGGCATACTGTATATATTACATATTTTTAAGAAGTTTTATTATAATAGTAAAATATAACACAAACTAAACTAAAGAAAGAAAGGATAATAGAAACAATGAATAAAAAGTGCAAGAAAAAAGAAAGAGGGAAGAAAAAGAAAAGTAAGAATATAATTAGGAAAGAGAAAAGAATATATAAGAAGGTTGGAAGAAGTGACTTCCAACCTTCATCACAAGTGTAAACAAATTTAGTGACTCTTTACCCACTCTAAAGTTACAAACATTTATCTCTTCATTCCATATCCTATATCTTATCTATAAACAAATCCATAAAATATCATCTTTCAGTCCTGGTGTCAGTATATAATATATTATATATTATATATTATATATACTGTATTAAAGGGTCCATAAAGGGTTGCCAGAAGTAACAACTTATCTTGTTTAAACCTTGATCAAATAAACCAACTTTATATTCCTTCCTTTTACTTCTAAAGACTTAATTCAAGTCTTCATTCAGATGTTGTCCTAGGATTTTATTTCTCTTTATTTCTTCTTTGTCCCATTGCCCAAAGTTCTACAAGGCTTTAATAAGCCTCTTTTGTAAATCCAATAGGAAAAAAAAATATCCATGTCACTCTCTTGGTTTGTCATGTATATTTCCTTTTTAAATTTTAGAACCTCAGCCAGATTTTTTTGTAGAGACACTGAAATATCCTTTTCTAAGTCATTCTCTTGTCCTGTCAGTTGTAAATGCACTCTCTAATACCAATACCATCTCTATCTTGTCAGATAAAATTTGTTCTACTTCTGTCATTTCTTCAATAAAATCTTTTGACATAGTCTATCCATAGAAGACATCATTACTGACATTGTTGATATTGTGGCTACTATTTTCTGATTCCATTCTTCAAAGGTTTCCTTCAGTATTTTTACTGTTAGAACATTTTGCAATATTTTAAAGGCTTGTAAATCTTTCCTCTACCTAAAAATTTTTGTTCCCTCTAAAAAAGTGTCCCAGTTTTTGAAATCATGAAATTGATTGTCTTTGTTTTGTCTTATAAAACCAAAGCAGAATATATTTCCCATGAGAAGCTGTTTGTTCTAATTAATTCCAAAATCTTATTGTAAAAGTTTCAATATTCCAATTTTATCTGGACCCTTAGTCCATTTATAACATTCTAAGATCAAAATCTTATTTAGCTTTTTGCTATTTATTTCATATTCTTTAAATTCTTACACTTATGATTAATTTTTTCTTTCATTCAGGATTGAAGGCAGACTCACCTGGTGTTTTCAACTTGTTAGCCTGAAGGTCACTAATAGCTTAGAAGTAGTTAGTGAGCAATTTCTGAAAGTAGTTAGAAAGTGATATTGCAAACTTAAGTGTCCTTTAAAAGTCTCCTCTGTGGTTGCAAGCAAGATGGCTAATCCCATCGTCTCCCAGCACTCAAACCCCTGAAAAAAAGCCCTGTCTTGCCGTCTCCTCATGAAGACCAATGTTCTGAAGCATATGTAGGCAATCTCCTGCCCTCTCCTTATCCAGAGAGGTTCCATGGAACCAGTCTACTCACCAGTTCCTTGGTCTTTGTTATGGTCATTGGCTCTGCTTTCAGAGAGGTCTTCAATTCACTATACCTCCCCCAGAAGTCTGAAATACTTTGGTCTGGTAGAGAACCTTCTGAGGAACACATAGTAGGGAGTCCAATTTTTCATTGGTGTTTTTTAAGTTTGAATATATCAGAGAAAGAGTATCTGCAATAATTAAATGTTGATTTGCCATAAAATCAGTCTGAGGGGAGCCAGCTGGCACAGGAAAGGTTGCATTGTTATTTTTTAGTCCTTCTGTTACCTGTTCTGACAAGGGAGATTCCTGTAGTAGGCAGTACACTAACATGTCTTAATTGCTCACAACATCTGTCTCTAGAACTGTGTCCACTCATGAGTCAGCCAAGGGGTTGAACTGATTACTTATTGTAAATAAATCAGTAGCACTTACTGGTATGCAGTTGGGTTCAGGGACCGGACCATCAATTCTTAACTGCTTCAAGATTTTCTTGGGTTTATATGTCCAGAACTTGAGCGAGTCTTCTTCTCCCTCCCTATTAAGATTAAGTAAAATACTCAGATAAAAGAAAACTACACAAAGCTAGACATACCAGTCAACAAGGTAAAAGTGGGGAGTTAAAAACTGAAAGTTAAAGAAACTAATTAAAAGTTTAAAAAGATAAAAGAGACACATTAAAAAAATGTTGGAATTGGAGATGAGAAGGCATGTGGCTGTGTCACACCATCTTGGGGAAAAATAGTTTTATCTGATTCTGAATTAAACTTGCCAATTTTGTATTAGCAGGACACCACTTATCAAGACAGGTAATGAAAGATCAATTGTGTAAAACAAAACTAGTATTAAGAACTAGTGGAAGTTCATTGTTAAGTGCCAAAATATGTCCAAGTAGTTCTCAGAACAATTACATAATGTTAATGTTAATGTCAAAGCAATACATTCATTTACTTAGGATAGTGTAAAATATAATAAAAAAAGATAACTAACAAGATAAAAACAGTATGATGAGTAAATTCTATTGCATTAAGAATAAAAATACAGCTGAACTTTAACTGGCAGTGCAAAATATTATATTAAAATTGTTTTAAACTGACATAGCCTTGATCAAGCTGATACTGCACGCTGATATCTTACATATTTTTTTCCAGAATCAAAATAAGCACACTTGGACAATAACACAGAAAAAAAAAAATCAATTGCAATTGCATTGTATTGTATTGTATAAATGCTTTTCAATTACAGGACATTGTAAAATAAAGTTAAAGATTTGAACCGTTTGGAACATTTGAAATGTGACATCTGAAGATGTTACTTAGCTGGGTAACAAAACATCTGCAAGAAAACAACCAAGCTCAGAGAACGCCAGGAACTTTATGGTTAGAGAGTTATTTCTCCTCCTCCTTCTATATTCCCTGACAGGATAGTATCTAGGAATTGATTCTATTTTTATTCACATATTCAGTAGATTACATAAATATACAGTAGCTGAAACTGTGCTTTTAAATTGTCTTGTTATTTTTTGTTCTGTTTTGTTTTACCTCTATAAAGAACTTAAACACAATTAAAATAAATTCTAATTATACACCATTTGTTTTTCTCCTATATGTGAATAATGACACACATCTTCTTTTCCATAAAGCATAGGGATGTAACACGTCATTATCCAAACCCCTGCACAGTGAACAATTCACTTGAACTTTTGATGCAGAGAAAATCCCACATCTGGAGATCTCCAGCAAAGGCAAACTCACCACTTATTCAGCTTTAAAAGTAAAAAAGTTCAACCTGATGTCTACTCAGAAATACTTCCATGTAGTTTTACTCTCATTGGTTCTTGTCCTGCCCTCTGTGACAATAAAACATAATTCCACTCTCTCTTTCGTACGACAATCCTTCAATTATTTGAATACTGCTACTGTATCTCCCCCAGTTGTCTCTTTTGTAAGCTAAACTTTCCTGGATATCTTAACTACTTTGCATAGGGTTGGCCTCCAATTCCTCACTGTCTTGATAACCTTACTTTGAACTTGCCCCTGTCCTTTTGGAACAGTTGGGCTCAGAACTAGACACACTATTCAAAGTGAGGAGATGGTTTGAACAAGGTAAAGTAGAATAGAACAGTTATATATTTGCTCACTTATTACACATTACATTTATTTGTACATTGCCTACTCAAATGGCTTACAAAATTACATTAAACACATCCATGAAATCCATAAGTAGTAAAGCCATGAAACTCTTAACAAATCTGCTGATGTGTTCCATTAAAATCCACTCTCCCAAAACTATAAAGAGGATGGATTTTACCCATTTCCTGGATGATTGTCTAACTTGATCCCAGGCCAAGCTGTTCATACTGAGGTCCTGCCTTTTTCTGGTTCCCTACCAACCCAGGGTGTACTTCGAACATCAGGATATGTAGGGTGGAGGAATCTACCTGGAGAAGACAGTTCCTAAGGTAACTTTTTGTGATATGGACTCTATTTATAGCACATGCCTTTTTAGCTGCTACATCACACTACTGATGCCTTATGTTACTGTTGAAAAGGATGCCAGATCCTTTTCACATGCACTACTGCTAAGCCAAATCTCCCTTACCCTATATTTATGTTCTTCATTTGTCCCAGCCAGATTAAGAGCTTTGCATTTCTCTCTTTTCATTTAAGTTCCCTGATTATATCTATTTTTTTTTTTAAAAAACCCTTTCCTTCTTGTCTAAAGAAGTAGCCAGCCCTGCCAGTTTTGTGCTATCTGCAAACATAATAAGAATTCTCTCAGCTCACTATCCAAGTAATAAGTGAAAAAAGTTAAAACAGTCCATGGCCTACGATAACAATGTTGTAGCACTCTACTGAACACTATCTAAAGTAAAGTAAAGCCATTCATGACCACACCTAGCCCATATTTTACTATTTATCATGTACAGAGAACATAATCACAGACTTTGTCAAGGCTTTGGTGAGTTCCAGACTTTCTTATGTCTGTGGCCTTCCTTTGATCGACTAAGCTAGTAACTCTATCAAAAAAGGAGATAAACTGGCAGAATCTGTTTGGAACAAATTTGTTTCTATTAATTATAGCATGCCTGTCCATACCTTGCAAACATGTTGTTTAATAACCTTTTTAAGGACTTGCCCAATACAGATGTCAAGCTGAGAGATCTATAGTTTCCCAGATCATCCATCTTCTCTGTTGAAGGTGAGGAATATCTTCCAGTCTTCTGGAACCATGCTAGTTTGCCAAGAGTTCTCAAAGGTCACTAAATGGCTGTCACCTCAGGGGAATCCTGAATTTGTTTAATTTAGCTAAGCATAGAGAGGTATTTGTTACTAATGAAACAGAGCACCATCTTTTTATGCTATAATATTATTATTTCTAATTGTACTTATTTTTTATATAATTGGTAGACTAGTGTTTTGGTAAAGTTTGAGTGTTCTTGCTTGAAATCTGCTTATAAACAAGCTTCTGAAGTGACATAAAAACATTTGCAATAAATACAGGTTTTAATGTTTTGTATTTATTCTCAGCAAGCATAATAGTTAGGATAAATATTTAATGTAATGTAATGAAAAGAATTATATTAATATGTAATAATATTTTAGACTACAAATGCAATTTTATGTGGAATATAACGCCCAGGAATAAGTCCATTGAATTTATTTGGAGAACTACATGGGATTGTAGCTGAATGTCATCATGCTGTAGACCATTTCTCATAATCAATGAATATTACTCTGTAAAAGGAATATTGTACAGTACTATAAAGACCCAAAATGAAATCCCATGGTTTCATAAAACATTAGCTTCCCAAGTATAGGTCAGGACATTTGTCTTGCAAAATAGGAAAAAATGGAAAGGATCAAGGGAAAAGTAAAGGGCAACCCAAAATGATTGAGGATATATAACTGTATATGGAATATGCACCGGATTGGTGTTATATAAAAAGGATAACTGTATCAAAATATGATAGTAGTTGAAACAAGTGTGCATAACATGGAGAAATTTACCTACACAGTTTTCCCCATTCTAACAATTTCTTCCTATATGAATCATCTTATGCAATTAAATTGACAGTGGATCAAGTATGAAACAGGTAGCAATTTCTGGGTTTCATTGCAACAATATATGTTGGTGGTGGCCACTGGTTTGGATGGCTTTAAAGGTATTTGACAAATTTGTAAGCAATATCTTTTGGAATTATTCATTCTTAAGAGAGCAATAACAACACCCCATCAAACTGTGAGATAGGGTTAAAGTACAACAGAGTTGTCCTTTTATGTATAAGTGATATATTATCTGATATATGTTTAACTTAGAGGCATTTGTTATATCTGCGGAAAAATTTGCAGGTGAAAGACTATCAGACTGTCTCTGGATTTAGGCATAGGATAGAGAGGTAGGATAAAAACAGTTTTACTCCATTTTCTAAGTGGACTGAAGTCTCTTTTCTTTTGGGAAACCTATTCTATCTTGAAAAGCCTTAATTAAAGGAACTTGAAGATGGTGTACTTAAATTTCCCACTTTGATATAAAGGATGTATATGTGCATATAAGTATTTATTTCCTCTACTGGAGCAATGGACAAAAAGATAATATACTACATTCCATATTGGTTTTGACCAGCATGAAGCATCATGCTGACTAGGGTGCAGCAGATAGAGTCTTCATCACTAAAAGGAATCTAAGATACTAGAAAGATTTTATGAAGACGTTTGGTGGACAAATTTTGAAACAGGCCTTGGACGGTTCCAACGTAACTCTAAAATGTTGATGGTATCAAAATAAATCACATGTACAATAAACTACAAACACAGACACACACTTATGCACACATGCATACATATATGTATTCTATCTATCTATCTATCTATCTATCTATCTATCTATCTATCTATCTATCTATCTATCTATCTCAGAAAGAAACAATTTACCGGAACAATGTCATGCAATTACTTAAACAGAAGTACTTTAGCTTACTTTCTGTGTTGTTGATGTTTTAAAATGTGCAAGATGAACATCTTACGCTATTATTTTTAATTAAGAGGTGAACAGTTCTTTTTTTTAAAAAAAAAAAAAAGAATATGCCTAAATCCAGGGGTTCATTGTTGTTGTTGTTTGTTGTTGTTTATGCATAACTATATTTGCCAATTATTTATGGGGAAAATGGCATTATATCGAACAGAATCACAATATAGCAAATCCTGTTATTTGGATGATTTTATAATATACTGTGACCCAAATAGACCTTTTCCTCTTCTGAGTTAGAACACAGGACAAATTGTTTGCTATTTGCAGATCAGATTATTTGATTCAGAGGACTGGAATAGATCTCATATTTAAATAGTCTGTTTACTTTCCTCATTCTTTTCTGTTTTACTGCTATTCTTATTAAGATATCCTAGATATACTGCCTGATCCTAATGCAGCAGGAAGAAAAATTCATGCATAATATCCTTCATGAAGAGCAATGAATATAAATAGAAAAACATTAAAAAATGAAATGGTGTAGAGTGATATGTTAATGGTGCTTGGAGTTTTACTCTCTAGTTGTTTAAAGGAGCATTCTTTTTCATTAGGAGGAATTCAAATATTACTTTAGATGAGACTATGGACTGATAACTAAAACTTGGCTATCAAACTGAAAAGGGTAATGATAATGGCACCTTGACTATCTGAAGGTCTTGGTGAATTACCGTAAAAATTAAGTTTTACTTAGCATTTGGAAAAGGGCAGTGACCACATATTACTACTTCTGAAACAAATGACAAATTGGAAAATGAACATTAGAGCAGAAACTGAAATCATGTAAAGAAACCTGCAATGAATATCTAAATATAATTCAGATTGGCAAATCCATGAGGACAGAAAACTGTATCAGAGAATAAAGTACAGCAAAATGTGAGTATCATAAATAGTATAGATTAAAACAAAAACAAGAAAGAGAAACATAGTAACTATGACTACTGAATGAAGACAGTAGCAGCAGCAACAACAACAGACAGTAGCAGCAACAAGAACCTTACAAATCAGCTGGTGTGCTGTAGCTATGCTAGATTGTCAGGAACAACTGACAATGACACTATTATGTTTGCAGGACACTGCCAATTTAAAAGAGAAAACATTCATTCTATTATGTTCCTACATTTGGAACTGCTCCATTTTGCTCTGTAGGGGGTTTCAGTTGTAGATCCTGTTTTAATAGTCACCGGTCTGAATTCAAGAAGATATTTCCCCAGGTGATTTCTCAGCAGATCCTTTAGTTTCTATCCATTTCACTTAAACAAACTTGATACTAACTCTCAGCAGGTTGCTGTAAGGGGTGATTTACTCCTGTCTTCTGGTGCATCATTAATGCATATGTGTATGTGTAGGTATATACAGTATATAAAACCTCTAGTTATGAACAAACAAGAACATCTCCACATTAGTACTTTTGTTAAGAAACTCATAACTAGATAGATATACAGACAATATTGTATATAATCATAATCAGATACTCATCATACTCAGATTAAACTTTAATGATACTCAGCTGTACATCTCCACCCTAAGCTAAGGGGGGTTCTGTCTCAGTGTCTGGAGGATGAGGAAAAATAGGCTGCAGCTGAAGACTGTATCGCTCTAGGTTTTAATGTCCTCTGGATACATTGATTTTCCATCTTTAGTTCTGGATGGGGTTGAACTACCTAAACAGTTTGCGGATCCTCCTGGACTTGTGGCTCCTGTTTGAGGAACAGGTGGCAGCCATGGCCAGGAGGGCTTCTGCACAATTTCAGCTTGTGTGCCAATTGGATCACAGTAACTCATGCTTTGGTCACCTCCTGAGTGGATTACAGCAATGCATTCTACATGGGGGAGCCTTTGGAGAATATCTAGAAGCTTAGTTGGTCCAATATGTGGTGATGAGCAATTAAGGGTACACATCAGTAACACCATATTACATATTTGCTCTGCAAGCTGCATTGACTCCCAGTATTTTCTGGGTGTAATTCAAGATACAGATTGTCACCTAGAAAATCCTTCATGGCTTGAGGCTGCTTTTTTCTTTTTCTTTTGGACCACCTGTCTCCAATCACATCTACCTACCTCATCATATTTGACAGGTTGGGTGTGCTTCAGATCCTGGAGATTGCATTCCAGCAGGACCCAGGACTTTTCTGTTGTTGCCACTTGGAACACCATACAATCTAAGATCAGTCTTAAAAACCTGGTTGTTTTTCCAGACATGAGGATCAGGAGGTTAGTTAAGCCCTTAAGGTTTTGTTAATTAGTATCTGTTTTGCCCTCAGTTTCCATGTTATACTCTTCATGATATGTTTCACATTTTATATTGTTGTTCATTTTATACTTTAAGTCTTTTAACCCATGTTAGACACCCAAAGTTGCTGTTACAAAATGAGCAGCCATATAAATCAAATTAATCAAAGAAACAAAGAAAATGTGTTACTGTTAAACTCAGTTGGAATGAATCCTTCTGTGTCATGAGAAACTTGCTGACAGACAGAAATTCCTATGCAACAAACTGAGCAACTTCCATAAAGTATATTGTATGTGAACAATACAAAACATATTTAAACATTCCAACTTTCCCCTCCCCCTGCTCCTTGGAGAATATGCTTACTGTAATTGTCTTTGCATACAATTCTGCATAGTAGTTCTTACTTTATTTCTAGCTGCCTCCTTCTGGCCTAGACTTCAAAGCCTCTTCTCTTCTTTTTGGCTCTATCAACCACAGCTCTTTCTCTGCTGAATCCCCATTGCTGGTAAAAATTGCCAGCTTCTCTGTCCATATTGGTCAAGGTGGATCATCAGTGGAGGAGAACTGCAATATATGTATTAGCCAATTTAGGAGGATGAAATTCACTGTTTTTCAAAGCTTGGCTTATGGAATTAATTAAAGGAAATTGAATAGGAGTGGTGTGAGAAAAATGTTAGTCTCTTTTATCTCTTTTTTTATCTTGCTTCCTATATCAATACATAGGAGAGAATATGGCTACCTTATTATATAATGTTAGGATAGCTACCAAAATGTAATCTAAAGAGGTTTACTTAATCAGTAGTTTGAGGCAACAATTTTTTCATGGCATTGTAACTATTGCACATTCAAACAGAGAAATAAGGAACAATACCAGCTGAATCTTCAGCCTTGCCGAATCTCTGAAAACCTTTGCATACCATCATAACTTCTGAATCATTCAAGCAAACAAATAATCTCCATCTGTACATGCTGTACAGCAAAGACGTTACATGCTGCACAGAAAGGCACTTCTCAGAGTTGCTTAATAATAATCTTTAACACTAAATATCCACGAATGTTTTAAATTTAATCATTTTTTCTCCCTTTGCACAATGAACACATAATAAACATGCAAACCTTGACCTAGAAAATCTTGTCAGTATAGACATTTTCAACCACTTTTTCAGATAATTTATATATAATAAAATGGAATAAACTGGCTTTTAGAAATCATGGAAATGATTTTATTATAATGGATTCTGTGTGCTGTGGAAGAATTTAAATATTTTAATCATTTATTGTCTAGCAAAGAAATGACCATATAATTAAAACAGATATTCATCTGTGTCTTATAAAGGTGTCTTCCATCATCTTATTTTGACATCTTGGGAAAAACAAAAACAAAAACATAATTTTGTAGAAGTTTTATTCAATTTTTATTTTTTTTCCCTTATCCTAATTTCATTTTACTACTTCATTTTCAATATACTGATTAAGGTAATAATAAGACCTGCAAAGCATTAGCCAAAGAAAATGAGAGTGAAATTATGTATATTTAATTAGAGTTCTTATTTAGGCAGAACTCCTTCTTGTTCTTTAAGTTTGAATTTTTATCTAGTAAACTCTTAAATCACTCATAGCTTATTAGCCAACCCTTGGGGGAAAAAATATTTTAATATTTTAAAACTGTTCCATAAAAATGAAGCTAATCTGCCATGTAGCTTCACTTCCAGAACATTATTCATGATTTTTTTTTTCCTTTTTAAATGCCAAACAAATCTTGGAACTGGTCTAACTAAAAATATGAATTTTTTCCTGTGCTGGAAGAATCAATCAATCAAAAAAAAATCAATGTATACTTTTGAACCCATTTTCAATGTAATGAAGCATAAAAAAGAAAATAAAATGATATTATTTAGGAGGAGAGTGAATATATTTTAGCTTTCATGCACTCCTAAATTCCATACTAAAGAAATGTAACCCTAAACCTAACACATTCTTGTGCAAAAGCAAATTAGTATCTCATCTACAGGGGAAAAAATAGAATCATTTTCATGAGCTTTTGCACTGCCCCAGTTCAGTTCCAAGTACAAGTCGGGCATGGTAAATTTTGTCTGGAAGATTCATTATGGGAAAAATGGCATCCACAGTTTTTGAATGGGACACAACTATAGTTACAGATTCTGTACAGTGTGGTTAAATGCAGTTAAAGGTTTTACAAAGATTCATATCTTAGTGGATTTTATAGACTGAATATACTACACAAGGAAAACCAAATATTAGCATTCTCAAAAATAAAGAATGTTGGATCTGCTGAAAACAAAACAGAGCCATTACTATATCATTTATTTTCCTGTAATAATTTATGTTGTATTCCATGACATTTCATTCAGTGGTGGATGCCCAAGATAGCATTTTAACCATCTTTTAATCTAAAAGATTTATCTGTGTTTCTACAAATTACTAGAGTTGCTTTGATTTCATCAGACTTCCCTGTCAAAACCCTAGATCAAATGAAATCCTCAACTTCTGGGATTTATTGCAACTAGTAAGTGATGTAAGAGGCTGAAATTTAAGGGACAACAGTGGCAACTGAATATACAAAATAAAAGAATATGAATAGAGAGTGAAGAACAGAAGTGTAAAATTCAATTCTTAAAAATGATATTCAGGACCTCCAATTGGGCCAGGAAATGAAGAGTGGGGAAATGTCACTAGCCTTGAATTAATAGCAGATTGTCCCCATGCCACACTCTAAGACAGTTGCAGGTATAGGCTGTCCCGTGTGTTAATGCAGGAATGGAAAATGCTCTTCTGCTTCTTTATACTTCCAAGTGCCCACTCTGAGAGTGGGACCAAATTTTTATTTTCTTTAAAAAAGAACGAATTGGATGTGTTAAGCTGTGTAAAATAAATAAATAAAGCAATACAGCAAAAAGGATGGAAAATCATGACCCTAATATATCCACAGGTATTCTAGGGTGCCAAAGGCCTCTTATTGTCTAGTCTTGCATTAATTAGTTAACGGAAATTTCTAGGTCAGATGGAAATGGGCCCATTTTAGACCCACTGCATCCATTCTGCTCCCCTTGCAGTCCTACTGTTGCATATCAGGTACTCCCTGGAGGTGAAACACCTAATTCCATATCATAGTTTGCAGTGGAGGGAAGGAACTTGTGAATGAAAAGATTCAATTACCACTAAAGAAAAAAATGAAAAACTGCATGAGATAACCAACATTAAAATAAAAGAAACATATAGGACAAGAGGCATGCCACAAATGTTGACAGTGTTTCTGAAAATGCTCCAGGGATTGCTCACAATTATTAGCCAAAAATGTCCACCGTTAGGAATTTTTTTTCCTGAGTATCTAAATGAAAGGCTGTTTTACTACAGAAAACTTCATCGGTTTCCTACACAAAATGAAGAAACCAATATGTTTTCGTAAAATATCAAACAAAAAAAGGGGGGCAATTACGCATGCAATTGATTATTTAATCATCATTTCTTGACAGTATTTTAGGCATACACATCAGTAATACCAGGCAGTAACAGAATCTCTGACTTTTGAATTTTGTACCAATTTATATTGCACAGTGTTCTTGTAAAACAGATAAATCTGAATGTGTAGTTCCAATCCAGAAATATGAGTAGGGTGATGAACTCTAAAATCCAGGAAGAAATTGCATTGAGTAGAAATACAGAAATAATATGACCAGAATGTTTTGCATCCTTTGATGTATTTGTTCTGAATTTCTTTCCTGAGAGCATGCAAAAATATGCATTTAGAGCTACTTCCTTTTGTTGATTTATACACACACACACACACACACTGTATATATATTCATATTCTATAATTTTGAAATTTCCAACAAAAGTATATATATATACACAAACATATATACACATACTCATTCACATACATAAACAGCTATGATACGATACCCTGTTTTTTTGCTGCTGTTGTTCTTTCCATAAAGATAAAAATATTTATATGCAATTAAAACATTGAAAACAAAATAAACAGATCTCATATTCCCTCCCTCCCTCCCTCCCTCCTCCCTCCCTCCCTTTCTCTCACCAGTGCATCACAATTTTGATATCTTTCCCAATTCTAATGGAAGATTTTACAAACTTTGCATATAATGGATCATTGAGTGACATAATCCATAGTTATACAAACAATATTTATATAAATTCAGTTTTGTAATTTACATATATATTCACTTAGGCCTACATTATTTAATTGCCCATATCTGTCTCCTATATTTGCATCATTTAATTTCCTTAAATAGTATCGTTATGTTGAATTTTGTCAAACTGTTACTTTAGTTTTTCTATTGTTTTAAGTAAATTCTGATCTAAATAAATATGCATAAATAATTATACTGTTTGATCACAGTGTGTTATGATTTTACATGTTTCATAAGTTTAAGAGAAGGAATGGGCTCACAGTTTGAAGGGGAGTTTATTCTATTTACATTTTTCAAGTAGGAGATTTACAGATAGAATGGCAGCATTCTGGTCTATTATTTTTTGTTCTTTCTTTTTTTAAATAGACTTTTTAAAAGATCTGTTGCATACTATTTAAATGTCAACATGTTACAACATGTTACAAGTTTTTTTTGGTGAATTTTTGAATACAGAAGGATGGTAGTGAAATAATATCATGCAGCTCTCTGGAATTCTACTCTCACTGTAGCTTTTTTAAAAATGAAGGATATTGTTCAAAATCATTACTTGTATTTGAAGCAGAAAACATATTGTAAAATATGATTCTCTATGTGATAGTACATATTCTAATTCAGGCATCATTAGATTATTTGAATCCATTAATTAGAACTATCCTAACGGTCCATTAAAACGAAAAGAAACTGACAATTCTTCTTGGGTTGAAAATATGTCACTTTATTTGGTATTAATATTATGATTGTTAACTGTTTTATCAATTTAGGCTTATAAAAATAGTAAGTCATAACCACTGAATCATTACTATTACAACAGGAAAGAAGTATAGAATTTGCAATTAGTAAATTGATCCTTATTTCTTAAAGTTTGGACCTTATTCTACCAAGGAGAGAGAATAAGTCATGAATTCAGTATTCAACACGCAAAGTTGTCATAAATCACAAACTGTTACATCTGTGAAAGGACCTAAAAACATCCCACCATAAACTCAAATACTTGATCATATGTAATCATACTTTCCTTGTGTTATCTCTATTAATAAGATTACTTTCCATGGAACATTTTCATTAAAGCTGAAATCCAGCACACTAAATGTCAGTAATTTCATTCACCTTATCTTCTGGTCAGTTTAAGTTATATAATACGTATCTTCTTGAAAGGATTTATTTTGTTTTGTTCTTCCCTGGCACTTGGGAAACTGCAAGAGTGTATCTAAGGCATACGGAATTATTTCTTTTCCCTGTGAACTATTATTACTTGTGAATATTATATGTCCTTCAAACTTCATGTATCAGCTGCCCTTCAAGGCCAGAACTGAGTATCTTTTTCTCTTTTTACTCATTCCAACAGCTGGTTCATGCTGGCAGAACAGCGGCCATATCAGGCCACTAAAACCCATATGCCACATATATGTTACCATTTTGGTGGCAATGGTCAATCACTCAGTTCTTCCACTCAAAAGCATTTGGTAAAATTCCCAGTGCTGTTTCAGAATGTATCCTACTGTTGGTTTATTGTTCATGTTTTGTTAGGTAGGTAATGCAAGATAAGAAATAAATTATTTTATAATGTTATTGTGAAACACTAGAAAATCAAAATACATATTCTTGGGAACAATGGCATTTAAAATAACAACAAAGAGCTTTGATAAACCATACAGTGAGGGATACATTTCTGTCATCCCTTCAAAGTAGACCCGGTCAGCACCAGACACCACAAAATTACTGGATCTCTACTGTTGTGGAATATAATATGGGAATCTTGAAAGCATGTCTGAGTTTACCTTGCCCCTTCTAATAGAATACAAAATCAAGGCATGGTTATTTTGAGTCAGTTTCTCATGCACCCTCCTCTCTGAGGTGGAAGTATTATTTATATTCTGCGTTATTTTCCCTTAAGGGTTCTGCTGATGGTTCTCACACCTTCATCAACTCTATCCCTCAGTCCTCTACATGTTCAGATTTTTATTATCTATACCATGAATATTTTCCCCACTAGGTTATATTCTTTTGAACAATATCATTCTGAATAGAAGTACTGAAAATGGTTGGTTTTTATTTTTCCTTAAAATGTATATATGCACATTCTCAAGTTTGTATTCCATTTTCCTTTCCTACATCCTTTTCTTTGTGTCCCTGGTTTATTTTTATTTTTAACTCTGTATGTGTGTATGTGTGTTATTTTTGTCTTGTTTTTTAAGTAAAAAAATGTGGAAGTAAGTAAATAAGTAAATAAATAAATAAATGATCCTGGTAATGTTATTACAATATTTAAAAATGTATAGGGAGGAATAGTAAATTCAGTTAAATTATGCAACAATTTTTAAATGCTGCATCTTGCTAGCTTCTTTCTGGAGTGCATATAATGGACTTTAGTGCCAAAAGTGTCTGTGCATGACTGTGTGTACACACATACACAGACACACACACACACAGACACACACACACAATATCATATTAAAAATGCAGCAGTAAATAAAAACAAGATAAAAACGCTATTTAAAACAATTAACCCCTTTCATGGATCACTGCCTTGTCATGGCAAACGGGCTTGTGTAACTCAGTGAAGCCATGAGCTATACCGTGCAGGGCCACCCAAGACAGACAGGTCATGGCAGAGAGTTCTGACAAAATGTGGTCCACTGGAGAAGGAAATGGCAACCCACTCCAGTATCCTTGCCAAGAAAACCCCATGGACAATGTTAAAAGGCTAAAAGATATGACGCCAGAAGATGAGCCCCTCAGGTCGGAAGGTGTCCAATATGCTACTGGGGAAGAGCGGAGGGCATTTCCAAGTAGCTCCAGAAAGAGTGAAGCGGCTGGGCCAAAGCCGAAAGGACGTTCAGCTGTGGATGTATCTGGAAGCGAAAAGAAGGTCCGATGCTGTAAAGAACAATATTGTATAGGTACCTGGAATGTAAGATCTATGAACCAAGGCAAGCTGGATGTGGTCAAACATGAGATGACAAGATTGAACATTGACATCTTGGGAATCAGCGAATTAAAATGGATGGGAATGGGTCAATTTAATTCAGGTGACCATTATATATAATACTGTGGACAAGAAACCCTTAGAAGAAATGGAGTAGCACTCATAGTGAATAAGAGAGGGGGAAAGGCAGTAATGGGGTACAACCTCAAAAATGACAGAATGATCTCAGTGCGAATCCAAGGCAAACTATTCAACATCACAGTAGTCCAAGTCTATGTCCCAACCACTGATGCCCAAGAAGCTGAAGTTGACTGGTTCTATGAAGACCTACAACACCTTCTAGAACTAGCACCAAAAAAAGAGATGTCCTTTTCATCACAGGGGATTGGAATGCTAAAGTAGGAAGTCAAGGAGTAATTGGAATAACAGGCAAGTTTGGCCTTGGAGTCCAAAATGAAGCAGGGCAAAGGCTAATAGAGTTCTGTCAAGAGAACAAGCTGGTCATAGCAAACACTCTTTTCCAACAACACAAGAGATGACTCTACACATGGACATCACCAGATGGTCAATACCAAAACCAGATTGATTATATACTTTGCAGCCAAAGACGGAGAAGCTCTATACAGACAGAAAAAACAAGACCAGGAGCTGACTGTGGCTCACTTCATGAGCTTCTTACTGCAAAATTTAGGCTTAAATTGAAGAATGTAGGGAAAACCACTAGACCACTCAGGTATGACTTAGATCATATTCCTTGTGAGTACACAGTGAAGGTGATGAATAGATTTAGAGGATTAGATTTGGTAGACAGAGTGCCTGAAGAACTATGGACGGAGGTCCGTAACATTGTACAGGAGGCAGCAACTAAAACCATCCCAAAGAAAAAGAAATGCAAGAAAGCAAAATGGCTCTCTGATGAGGCTTTACAAATAGCTGTGGAAAGAAGGAATGCAAAAAGCAAGGGTGAAAGGGAAGGATATGAGCAACCGAATGCAGATTTCCAGAGAATAGCAAGGAGAGATAAGAAGGCCTTCTTAAATAAAGAATGCGAAGAAATCGAGGAAAACAATAGAATGGGGAAGACTAGAGATCTGTTCAAGAAAATTGGAGATATCAAAGGAATGTTTAGTGCAAAGATGGGCATGATAAAGGACAAAAAAGGCAGGGACCTAACAGAAGCAGAAGAGATTAAGAAGAGGTAGCAAGAATACACAGAAGAACTCTACAAGAAAGATCTTAATGTCCCTGATGTCCATGCTGGTGTGATCACTGACCTTGAGCCGGACATCCTAGAAAGCGAAGTCAAGTGGGCCTTAGGAAGCATTACTAACAACAAAGCTAGTGGAGATGACAGTATTCCAGCTGAGCTATTTAAAATAATAAAAGATGATGCTATTAAAGTGCTGCACTCAATATGCCAGCAAGTTTGGAAAATGCAACAGTGGCCACGGGATTGGAAAAGGTCAGTTTACATTCCAATTCCAAAGAAGGGCAGTGCCAAAGAATGCTCAAACTATTGCACAGTTGCACTCATTTCACATGCTAGCAAGGTTATGCTCAAAATCCTACAAGCTAGGCTTCAGCATATGAACCGAGAATTACTGGATGTACAAGCTGGGTTTCGAAGAGGCAGAGGAACTAGAGATCAAATTGCCAAAATTCGCTGGATCATGGAGAAAGCACGAGAGTTCCAGAAAAACATCTACTTCTGCTTCATTGACTATGCAAAAGCCTTCGATTGTGTGGATCACGACAAACCATGGCAAATTCTTAAAGAGATGGGGGTACCAGACCACCTTACCTGTCTCCTGAGAAATCTGTATGCGGGCCAAGAAGCAACAGTTAGAACCAGTGATGGAACAACTGATTGGTTCAAAATAGGGAAAGGAGTACGACAAGGCTATATACTGTCACCCTGCTTATTTAACCTATATGCAGAGTACATCATGAGAAATGCCAGGCTGGAAGAATTACAAGCCGGAATTAAGATTGCAGGGACAATCATCAACAACCTCAGATATGCAGACAATACCACTCTAATGGCAGAAGTGAAGAAGAACTAAACAGCCTCTCGATGAGGGTGAAGGAGGAGAGTGCAAAAGCTGGCTTGAAACTCAACATTAAAAAAACTAAGATCATGGCACCTAGACCCATCAGTTCCTGGCAAATAGAAGGGGTAGAAATAGAAACAGTAACAGACTTTATTTATTTGGGTTCCAAGATCACTGCAGATGGAGACTGCAGCCATGAAATTAAAAGACGCTTGCTCCTTGGGAGGAAAGCTATGGCAAACCTAGACAGCATATTAAAAAGCAGAGACATCACCTTGGCGACAAAGATCCGCATAGTGAAAGCTATGGTTTTCCAAGTAGTAATGTATGGCTGTGAGAGTTGGACCATAAAGAACGCTGAGTGCCAAAGAATTGATGCCTTTGAACTGTGGTGCTGGAGAAGACTCTTGAGAGTCCCCTGGACTGCTAGGAGGTCAAACCAGTCAATCTTAAAGGAAATCAACCCTGATTGCTCATTGGAAGGATTAATAATGAAGCTCAAGCTCAGATACTTTGGTCACCTAATGCGAAGAGAGATCTCTTTGGAGAAGCCCCTGATGCTGGAAAAGATTGAAGGCAAAAGGAGAAGAGGACAGCAGAGGATGAGATGGTTAGATAGCATCACTGAAGCAATGAGCATGAAACTGAGCAAACTCAGGGAGGCAGTGAAGGACAGGAAGGCCTGGCGCAATATGGTTCATAGGGTCACGAAGTTGGACATGATGTAACGACTGAACAACAACAACAAAAACAATTAACAGCCAATAAACATATATTAGAATTAACAACAGGTTAACTTGCCTACCTAACGAGTACTTTACATTAATGGGATATACTAAGCAATATCTTTGCTTTACTCACCATCTTACCTTAGATAATGCTAAATCTTGGAAATGTGCCTCGAAGGATTCCTTGAATCAAGTTATGCTTCTTTGTAATGTTGGCATTTTCAACTTGAAATGTTTGTGTCCTCTTAATAAATAATGTGTCCTGAATTAAATATTAATTTAATGTCATTCTGATTAGCTTGCTACTTTCTATTTTACCCAACACATACACATACACAAATACCAAAAAAAAAAAAAAAAGCAACAAAGAGCTCAATTTTTGTCCACGCCCTATCACAATGGGAGCTCTGGAGCCACAAAAGGACATGTCCTACGTTCCTTATTTTGTGTCCCTTTTTAAGTTTTTTTTAAAAATTATCATTTCATCATAATACAGGGTACAGTAAAACATTCCTATGATGTGACTATCCTGCTTTGCTTTCAGGGGAGTGGGGAATACCAATTCTGATTCGACTGACTGCTAGTTACAAATGTTTTCTCTTACGCCTTCCCTTGTCTTTAGATAACACAATATTGTCAATGATATAACATTATCACAGCTTTTATTTTATTGCTGTTTAAAGTTTTTACTGTTTTCTAACATCACATGGGCATCACCGGCCAAATATCGGTGGTTTATTTGTTGCCTGAACTGCAAATAGAATGAAATAAGATAGATGTGGAGGATTACCAAATGTTATTGGCATCCAGCTACATGCTTAAAGATGTCTCCATTCATTAACAGATTATGTTATCCTGTCAAATTCGAAAATGAGATGCCAGACACAGCCTGCATATTTATCACTGTGAGGCAAGAGGCCTGCCACTGTTGGTTAGGCAAAATGCACAAACCGACATTACTTGTCCAGCCTGATTATTGAACCCCATCTGTTTCGAGTGGCAACTCTAAGTAGTGACAGCATTATCTCCATCTGTGTCCCCACCGTCTTAATATTTAAAGTTCTGAATTTTTTTACAGATGCGATTATTTCATTCTTAGGATTGCTCTAGCTGATATATCGCACAGGATGTACTTACATCAAATATACTTCTTATCACTTTCTGCTTAGCAGGCCAATTGCAGTTAGGCACCATTTTCTCATGGGAATTCACACCCATGATATGATAATCGTGCTTCTATTTGCTCAAGTACAACCTGATGGGTAGTGTTAGTTTTATCCTTTTTTCAAAGAGCAATAAATCATTGGTATATGTGAAACAAAGCTCACATTAGACCAAGACATTTTCTGGACAATATTACACTGTAAAAAAGGCTTAAGGCAGGGATCTACAAAGCAGGGATCCTTTGGGAGGGGCAGTGGTATATTCTGAGAATATCCCATGAATACTCAAATCAAGTAAGTGATTTATTAAAATGGAAACTTACCCATCCATAAAATGGTTACTACAGTACTTAAGGTGTCTATTACAAAATCCAATTTATTAGAAGGCAACTTGGGAAATAAGTTCACTGTCTTTCTTTTGTCCCTCAGGATACTTTACATCAGAACCCAGCTTGATGTAATGGTATGTGGGAAATACCTTGGGAGATGGGGCGAAGAGATGGTGCCCAGGGAATGGTCAGATAAGAGGGGGCATAGCCTGCAACTGGATATTGGATGGAGCAAGAGGCTAAGAAGAGATCCTCCCTAGCTTCTTGAGCTGTAAAGGAGCAGGAGGGAAATTTGTATTTTCAGACTAGCAGGATTGATGTCAGCCTTCTCAGGTAGATCAGACAGGAAACATGGCCAGATGAGCTAATTCTACTTTATTGTAAGGCTACATTGACAGAACCTTGCAAGCACAAGTTAGTGTAAAAAACCCAAAACTGATTTGTCACTCTTTTGAATATAGTAAGGAAAATAATTTTAAAAAGAAGAAAGCAGCAATATCAGCTTTAACAGAATTGTTATTTATTTTGGTGTCTTGGTATCTTGACTCCTGGTGACTGCCTGGGGAAGTCCATACAGTTTCCTTAGCAACAGTTTTTGGAGAATTGGTTTGCCATTACCTCCTTCCTAGGGCTGAGAGAGTGACTCACTCTGCTGACTTCATGCATAAGACAGGATTAGAATTCATGGTCTCCTGGTTTCAAGTACAGTCCCTTTAACCACTAGACCAATAGAACCTACCAGATTCAGAGAGATAGCTGTGTACTAGGTTTTGGTTAATGATCTGAAGCCTTAAAAGGGCTGTGCTACATATTTAAAGAAAATTGTTTGTGATTTTCCAAATTATAATTTGGTGACATTTGAAGACATAATACCTCTTGTAAAACCTGCCAAGTTTAAGATGGGTGCAAAAGCTCTGAACATGTATATATGTACTTGACATGTGTTTACCTTATTTGGGGTCAGAAAGAAAAGTCATTTTACCACTTTTACCTTTTCCAGGTTCCCCAGAAACTGCCTTTTGGGGAAACATTTGCATTGCCTTATTCCTGTTCATCCTTGCATTAATTATAAAATGAGGTAAATGTGAAAGTCTCACCCAACACCAAATAAAGTAAAGGAAGACACTGATGTTATGTAGAGCTTTAAAGGAATGTTTTGCTTTAATACTTCAAGTCAGGTAGCCCTTCAAGAGAAGGAAGCAATGGAGCTTTACTTTTAAAGAGTGAAGAAGACATTACTTAATTTTGCATTGTTTCAGTGTCTCTTGCTGAATTTCCATTAACTAGACAAGGCTTTTGTGCATGCACTGCTTGTTTGTTTTTAATTTATTTATCAACAAAGGGAATTACATTGTCTTCATGCTTTGATAAGGTGAATCAAGGCACCTCTGCAGCACAAAGTACTTTGTCAAGTAGCATTCTTAATCGACCTAAGAATATAGCAGATTGTTAGCCTTTCAGTTGCTTCTGATGTTTTGTAACTCAAATGGACATCACTTTGATAGGACTGTCTGTCAGTAACTCTTTCTTCCAACCTGTGCAGATCCATGCTTATGTCCTCAGTGATCATATCTAGTCACTTTGTTTTCTGTTGGTTCCTTTTCAGTTGTCTTCAATTTTCCAAACATCGGGGTCTTCTCCGGTGACACTTGTATTACTATCATGTGTCCGAAAAATTAAGCTTAGTGCTTCTACAGAGCAGTCTGGTTTTACTTCATCTAATATTTCATTATCTGTTTTTCTTAGGTCCAAGATATTCTTAGCAATTTTCTGCAGCATCAGAGTTCAAAGGCACCAATCTTTCTTTTTTCAGTCTTTCTGATGGTGCTACTTTTACAGCCACATTTACAACTGGGAAAATCATGGTCTTGACAGTGTGTAACTTTGGTATTAGTGTGATGTCTCATACTTCAGTGTAAGGCAATGCAGATCTAGTTAAAATATTAAAGTGTAGAGATATACCTTTACACTTTTGGCTATAGTTCACCATTCCTGTGAACTTTGGAACCTAAAAGTTAAATACAAATCCATGTATTTGTTCTTTACCTATTGGAACTGGATTGGCATTGCTGTTGCCACATATCTATAGTTTTACTTGAGGAATAGAGGGGCTTGTGCCCATTTTCTTTCACCTGCAACAAGAAATTCTTGCAGTCCTCCTTTCTTCCATAGGTAGATGAAGTGGCCTAGTACACTTATGTTTTCAAGGCTATCCATAATTTATTGTGGTGTACATAGTCAAAATGAATAAAGCAAACTAAACATATTTTGTGGACTCCCTTTCCTTTTTCCATTATCCACTAGATGTTAGTAATAAATATGATTTTGGGTGCCCGTACCATTTCTGAATCTGAATCTGAACACATATAAGTTAGTTGAAATGGAGTGAAAAACCTTAAGCGTTCTCTTACTAGCATGTGTAATAATTGCAACTGTTTGGTAGTTTAAGCATTCTTTAGCACTGTCCATTTGGGGTATTGGTATATAAAACAATCCTTTCCAGTGCCTGGGCCACTGCTATATTTCCCATACCTTTTTATAAACCGCATATAGTAATTTAATTTTTTATTTTGTGAGATTTTAAGTATGTTTTAAATATTTTAAACATGGTGGTTCAAATGTCAGGCATTAGTTCAGTCCTTAAACATTCATAAATACAGTCGGTTTGGGGACCTTTATAGATATACAAATTTTATATCTTCCTTTTCCAGTAGATTGTTGCCTTTTTAGTCCTTCACAATGTCCATTTTGCATAAAAGCTTCCCTTGATTTCTACCATTTTCTTAAATAAATATCTTGTCCTTTTAGCAGATTTCTTTCCTTCTAATATAGATCTTCAGAGTGTCTGTTCACTTCTGTTTAAAAAAATGGATGCCAAGTACTCTTTTTTTTCTGAACCATTAATATTTGTATTTTACTAGAACACTAGTAAAGTGATTTCTTCATAGAAAGCTGGAGCTATTAGTTATATTCTCTCTCTCTTTTTCCCTTCCTCCTTCCTGCTTAGCATTTTTCTTTGTTGAGTTGCTAAGGACAGAAATGTATCAATTTTAACCCAACTGTTCCTGTGTTCTAGGATTCAAAACTTCAATCTACTTTTAAGTGTAATGCAAAGGATTCTATTCTTCTGTAGCAACAAGGCAGCTGGATCACATAGGCTATGATACATATAAATCAACATGATAAGGATTTCTTTAAAGACTTGTGTGACTATTAGAAGTAAAATAAATCTATAATTGGAAAATATAATACACTTCTCAAATTTATAAATTTCAGGAGTAAAATGATTTATTATGTATCATTCAGGAATGTATGATACAGGTCTTTCTTTTTTTTTTTTCTTTTCCTAATCTGTTTTTCATGAATCCTTGGAACACATAAAATTGATAGTTTTAACTATGCTTTTGTCTTCCTTTTTGATTCCCTGGGAGACTCCACTGCTCCCTGCCAAGACAAATCCCATGCTGGGAACAAGACACTCAGTTTCTTACTTGGTAAAATGATTATAATGACTGTATCCAAGTGAGATCAGTTGGAAAATCCATGATTTGTTTGTTTCTTTCTGGGGTATATCTCAGCTTACTGAACTGATGCTGGCAATAGACATCAGTAACATTAATGACAGGAATAAAATTCCTTTTGTTCACATGTGCATGTGAATACTGTATATCTGATTTCACAATTTTAAACTAATACATGGACAATAATTGAAAATTAGTACATGAAATTCATTGTACTTTCAGGATTTTGCTATGTGGTTTAACAGCAATAATAAAACTGTATATCACAGGGGAAAAATAGACCAATACATGTATTCATGTATTGAATTTATTTACAATTATACTCTGCTTTTATTTTTCTTCAGTCCAAGGTGACATTCATAGTGCTCCTTCCTCATATTTTTTTCCACAACAATAATCCTGTGAGGTGCACTGAGCTGAGAAAAAGTGGCTGGCCCAAGGTAACTCAACTGGCTTCTGGGCCTAAGGAATTTTTCAGCAATGCAAGAATTTCAGAACATAAGAATAATCCTATTGAATTATGTTAAGGCGCCATTTAATCCAACATTGCACTGGATTAAACAGCACTTGTGAGTATGCCAAGTTTAATAACATTGTAGTCACAATATAATATCAATTCCACAATACTTAGCTTGTCACAAGAGAACATAGTCATAATTTAGGATTAATCTAGAATTTATTCCCTCTGATTAATTCCAAGACCAACTATTTTAAGACACAATTATTTAGAAATTTGGTTTCTTTGTTGTGGTCTGAGCATGAATGTACCAAATCTGATGACGATGATTACATACCATCAAGTCATTGTTGACTTTTAGTGGCCACATAGATAGATTTTCTCCATGATAATCTGTATCTACCCTGGTCCTTCAGCTCTTCCAACTGTGCACTCATTGCTACTGTACCTGAGTCTATCCACCTTGCTGCTGGTTTTCCTCTTCTCTTTCCTTCCACCTTTCCCAGAATTACAGCCTTTTCCAGAGCTCTATAATGTGTCCAAAGCAGGATAATTTATGCTTGGTCATTTGTGTCTCAAGTGAGAACTCTGGGTTGGTTTGTTTGGTGGTTCATTTGCTTGTTTTCTTGGCTGTGCATGGTATTCTCAATCCAAGGTTTTCATCTGTTGAGTAAACATATCTCTAGATCAAATTTACATTTGTGGCCAGATATTAACATTCCTATTAATTGTATGATAGAATCCAATCTTCCAATCTTCACTTCATTATAAAGCTTCTCCCCAATGTGTTCTTCCCTGTCCTTTCCATAAAGTTTGTATCCAGAAATAATTGCTTCACACAGATTCTTTACATTCTACCAGGTTTCTGCTTTATATATTATTTGTTCTTGTTTACATCCAAGCACTTTAATTCTCACATCTTGCTTCAAAATCATATAACATTGGCATCAAAGGACCTATACAAAAGCCATGGATATAAGCCTTCCCTTCCCCCCAAATCTTTTGGTGTCTTGTCATGACTACACATTAATTTAGTTCCAACATTGACTCCATTAATTACTGTATCGTTCTGAAACCCTCCAAACCAGAAGCTGTCCAGCAGTTGTCAGCTTTGCCCTAAGGATCAATATAAAAGTTGTTCTGCCACATTTTGGTCTTATGTGCCAGAAACTCAGTTCTATTTTGATTCCCGTGGAACTCATCTTTCATGTACAAGTTGGCATGTACCAAAACATCCTAAGTGCATAACAAATCTTAAGTCCACTTGGCACCACTGTCTCATGCATTATTGAGGCTCCTAAGCTTTGCCTGCCCACATAGGAAACAGGTAGCATTTCTGAAAAGCCCTGGCTTTCAGTCTAAATCCAGCAGAGCGAGTGTGCTCCAAGCCCCCTCAATTAAACAGTGACATATTTTGGAATCCAGGAAGGGCACCTTTTCTGCAGCAGTGTCTGTCATCTGGAATGAGGTCCCACCTGAGATCTGTATGGTTCCCATCCTGATGCTGTACTAGAAAGCCTTAAAAACCTGGCTATTCTCCCAGGCCTTGAGGTAGGGTGGGTGGGAATTTCCTGTTTGTGATTCTTTTGTTTCTATCTGTTGGCTGAATCTTATTGTTATTTTCTATTCCAGTTTATTTTGTTTCTTATTTTTATGGTACTTTTATTTACTTATTTGTGAGGTGCCCAGAGTTGGTTGGACTTGGGCAGCATCAAAGTTGAATAAATAAAATAAATGAACATATTTGGGTTCTAGAAGTGACCAATTACATTCTCCAATATCACTGGTACTAACATGAACCACAACCTCTGTCTCCACCCCAGCACTATTCAGCAACACGTATAAATGGGTAAGATGTCTGCAACCTTTACATCAGGCAAAAAAGTCATGATGTGATCTAAATGTCCATGACATTTGTCTCTTGTTCATACTGATCTAATCTTTCACAACCAAAAGTCTTCTGCACTTCCAGAGGCATATCCTTGGTATGAGAGAATATGATTAGATCACTCAAGGATTGTATTCCTCCTACAAAAGCGTTCCCCTTATCATCATGATGTTCTTGTCCTCTTCCAATATACTTATGCTTTCTGACAGCAAGGGAATTATCATTCTGGACAATGCTAACATATCCTGAAAATCCTTGACTATGTACCTCTATGGTTCTCTAAGTATCTCTAGCGCAGCCACCTAGGTTCAAATAACAGAGTTCATTACACTAAGTCAAACTCCAGCGGTATTCCCAATAGCAAACAGTCATACATTTGACACTATGTAGTAATCAGGAAGCATCCTCTTCCCACTTGTTTTTTATTCTTATTCTAGTTATGTAGTCACCCTGTGTTATATATTTACACAGTTTGGAATCCTGGTTTCTTCACATAGTGACTAAACTCACTATGATACTAAGTCTCTGAAGAAGGGAGGTCAGGATGCTGTTTTAGCATTTTCTTAATATAGTTTGAATTCAACTTTTTCATAACATACACTTTTTTTTGGTATGTAGTTCATAAAGTATAAAGCATGACATACAAAACATATGTGCCAACAATGTTGGATGTTAATGGGTTCCATGCATTATTGTCAGACTCTCTTTTGGCTGGATAGAACTTGGTTGAAACTTCACAGAAATGTAGCGCAGTATGGTTAGTAAAATATTGTTATTATATAGTAGGTATTACATCAATTCAAACATTTGATAGCCTTAGGACAGTTAAATCTGCTGCTTCCATCTCACACTTCTGGGATGAAAATTGAGGCCTTTTCCTGCTGCTTATTCCATGGCTTAATATAAGTTTTGCTTTACGGTTCTCATATTTTCTGTGGTAGGTGACAGCTTTTTTTTTTTAATAGATATTTTCAGCGTTCCTGATCTGCAAATTCTAACTCCCATAGTTATTGAATTGGCACAATGGAGTCTATATCAGTATGTATAACTCTGTATGTGTGTTGTGTGGGCCTGTAGGTCAATCACAATATGCTTTTTTATTATTATTATTTTCAGAGTAAATGTTACTTTACTTAGGTCATGCATCAATTGAGGAAGAAGTGTTTAGAATAAAATGGCAACTAATTTGAACATTTAATATAATTTATAATAAACTGTCTATGGAGCCTGACTTTTGGTATACCCTACATATATGTGTATGGGTGTGTGTGGGTGTGTATGTATATAAATAAAATATGGTCAACACCTGTACTTCTATTTCAGGTTAGGGTATATGATCTAATGAGCTGTTGCCAACTCTGCCTTACTAGCATACTTAGGTGAAATATCCATGTGTTGATATATGCAATTTGAGCCACCTGGAATTAGTTGTGTCTAACAGAAGTCTCACAGAACAAGTTCTGGAATGTTACTATACAATTTTGCATTAATCATTCAGCAGTTGTATGGTGGCCAATACTCACAGTTTTGGAAATCCAACAAAAGACTGGAAATTTAATCCAAAAATTTGGAAGAAACCTCTTTTCCCTCTGTTAGAAGCAGACCAACTAGCTCAGAAGATTGCTAATCACTTTAGAATCACATGGCACTAATCCAAGATTAAGACATTTTTTGTTCATCTTTATGAGCATCAGAAAGATGCAAGTCTGTGTGTTTGCATATGATCTCAACATAAATGCTGTTATACTGTGCTCCATTTATTATTTTAGAAAATAAATAACGTTTAATCTAGTTTGTAATTTAGCTTTGCTGGTTTGGAGTGTTTACACAACCCATTCCTGGTTTAACTTTTCGTTTATAGTGTTAATGCAAAACTCAGCATTTAGATAACCATAAAAGGCCATAACTGTAACCTCTGAGTTAAAATTATTGCAATACTAGTACTGCTACTTACACCAGCATGGATAGTGTACATAGCAATGTGCAACAGAGTAAGCATAAGGAAAAGAAAATTCAATGTTTTTTCCCAATGCTTGGGTAAAAACAGGTTTTCAAGGCTTTACAGAATGCCAACAGTGTCAGGGTGTTCTCAGGGGATATGCTGTTTCAAAAAGCAAGTTCTACAATAGAGAAAGCATACTTTTTTGTTTCCACTGAGTGGCACTGTTCCATAGAAAGGATCAAAACATGCCTACCTTGTTGGATCTCATGGAGCCAGCAGTGATAGATAGCCCCACAAATAACCTAGCTTTCTGCCATTAAGGGCTCTGCAGTTTGTAACTAGCATCTGAATATCATTTGGAAGCCTATAGGAAGCCAGCACAGCTCACAAATTAGTGTTGTTACTGTGAGATTTGCCCCGTTCGACAGAGAAACTCTCGTGACACGTGTGGTTCACAAAGAAGGTTTACTCATGCGTAACGTAGTAGTCACAAGCAAAGCCAGGACTGGCTTGGTACAATTGCATCACTTGTTATATTCCCCCCTTCCCGCGCTTTTTCCCGCCTTGTGATCGCGTTGCGGCTGTGGGCTATTAGGCCCCCCAATGTCCCCCCTGATCGTTCATGATGGCAGGGTCGGTCAGAGTCCATTGTCCTTGATTGCCAGTCCCCCTCCGGCTGGGTTGGCCCCTCCCTGCTACGTGCAGACCGCGGGTTCTGTGCTGCGTTGCGATCTTGTTTCGCTGCCCTGCGGCCCCGTTCCTTGCTTGCTCGCGCCGTTATCAGTTCGTAATTAAAAGCTTCCGCTGCGGTTTTCCTGTTTAGCTGGCCGCAGGTGGCTCGTTAATTAGCGGCGCTTTCGGTTCCTCTTTTCCCCGCTAGCTACCGCCGGTGGATTCCGCGTGGTCTGGTTGCGAGCTTCCCTGCAGCCCCGTGCTTCCCTGAAACCTCGTGCTGACCGAACCTGACATGCCGCCCCCCTGACGACAACTCCCACTCGGTCCTATTTCGGCTTCCCGGGGTATTTACTGTAAAAGTCCCGCACTAGGTCCGGCGCCCTTATGTGGGTTTTACTCACCCATTCGCTGTGGGACTTGGGGAAATGTTTCCATTGCACTAGGAGCTGGGTCTGCCCCTTGTGCCTCCGGGCGTCCAGTATCCGGTTGATTTCGAAATGCTGCTCCCCCGACCATGATGGGTGGTGGTACTCCCTCCGCCTTGTGCCAGGCGTTCCCCGGCTGGTGCAACTTTAGCAGGCTGCAATGGAACACCGGGTGGATCTTCCCGAGGCTTTTCGGGAGCGTCAGCCTGACGGTCACCGGATTGATGATCTCCGAAATGGGGAACGGCCCCACAAACCTCGGGCTGAGTTTTTTCGATGCCTGGTGCGTCTTTAGGTTTTTGGTTGACAGATACACCTGGTCCCCCACTTTCCACTTTTCCTCGGGGAGCCTCTTGCGGTCCGCGTGCTTCTTGTAGTCGGCTTTGGCTCTTTGCAATGCCGCGTGCGCCGCTCGCCGGGTCTCGTCGATTTGGGCGAACCAGGCGTCCAGGGAGTTGATCTGGGATTCCGGCTGAGGCAGCTCCGGCATGGGGACGAATTCTCTCCCGGTGGCTACTTTGAACGGAGAGAACCCGGTGCTCTTGTGGACGGCGTTGTTGTATGCCACCTCCGCGAATGGTAGTAGCTCCGCCCAATCGTCCTGTTGGTGCCCCACGTAGCAGCGCAGGTACTGTTCGAGCCCCCCGTTCAGGCGTTCCGTGGCTCCGTCCGTCTGCGGGTGCGCCGCG
Source organism: Python bivittatus (assembly GCF_059951505.1). Classification (NCBI taxonomy): domain Eukaryota; kingdom Metazoa; phylum Chordata; class Lepidosauria; order Squamata; family Pythonidae; genus Python; species Python bivittatus. The sequence goes on from NW_028277034.1 coordinate 26,979,914, forward strand.
GAGGATAGGGCTTGTTTTGTCCCCACCCGCTTCAGGAACTCCCGCCAGAACCGCGTGATGAAGTTGCCGCCCCGATCGCTGACGATACGTCGAGGTGCGCCGTGGAGTCGGTAGACATGTTGCACGAATAGTTTCGCCAGCCCCTCGGCCGTGGGGACTCGCCGGCACGCTACAAAGTGCGCTTGTTTGGAGAATAAGTCCGTGACCACCCAAATGGCGGTCTTCCCCTTACTCTCCGGGAGCTCCACTATGAAGTCCATGGCGACCTCTTGCCAAGGGCCGTCGGGTTCCGCTACCGGCTGGAGTAGGCCTCTAGGTTTGCCTTTGGCTCCTTTCGCTGTTGCGCACACCGGGCAACCCCCCGAGTACGCCTCCACGTCCTTCCGGAGCGTGGGCCACCAAAACTGCCGCCGGATTAAGTGGAGTGTCTTTACGAAGCCGTAATGCCCCGCGCTCCGGCTGTCGTGGGCTCTCTCCATGACCTCCCGTCGGCAACCCTCGGGCACGTACAGCTTTCCTTCGTGCCACCACAACCCCTCTTGGCCGGTTAGCGCCTCTCGGTTCTGCTTGAGCCAACCGTCCCGCTCCGCTGCCTCCGCGAACCCTTGCCTTACTTCAGACGCCGCGTCCCGTCGCTCCCCCTTGGTCTGGCTTCGGGTCACCGCCTTTGCAGCCAGCCTGCTGGCGGGGATGACGGAGTCCACGATCTCCTCCCGTAGGCTGGCGTGTTGGGGCATGCGAGACAGTCCATCAGCTAAGAAGTTGCGCTTCCCGGGGATGTGTTTCAGTGTGAACCTGAACCTCCCGAAGTATTGGGACCACCGTGCCTGTTTGGGGGATAGCTTACGCGGGGTCTTCAGGGCCTCGAGGTTCTTATGGTCCGTCCACACCTCGAACGGTTCAGTTGCCCCCTCCAGTAGATGCCTCCACGTGGCCAGCGCCCACTTGACCGCGTACGCCTCTTTCTCCCACACCATCCACCTCCTCTCCGTCTCGGTGAATTTGCGGGAGGCGTAGGCGCACGGGTGGATGGCCCTCCGGGCTGGGTTGGAGCAGGACTGCTCCCGTTGCCACGTCTGATGCATCCACTTGGATTATAAACCGCCGGTCTGGGTCGGGATGGCGCAGGATCGGCTCCGCGGTGAACCGCTGTTTTAGTTCCTCAAACGCCCCCTGGCATTCTGCAGTCCACGCGAGTGCCATGCTGGGCTTGGGGGTTTCCCAGTGCCCTTGGTTTTTAGCAGGTCGGTTAGGGGAAGGGCGATTTGGGCGAAGTTCGGGATGAACTGACGATAGAAGTTCGCAAACCCTAGGAAGCTTTGGAGTTGCCTCCGGGTTCGCGGCGCTTCCCAGCCCAGGACATCCCTTACTTTCGCCGGGTCCATCTCAATTCCCCGGCTGGATATTCGGTAGCCGAGGTAGTCTAGTTGCTCTCGATGGAACTCGCATTTCGAGAGCTTTGCGTACAGCTGTGCCTTCAGCAGTCTCTGGAGCACCGTGCGCACCAGGCTCACGTGCTCCGCCAGGGTCTCGGTGTAGATGAGGATGTCGTCCAGGTAGACCAGGACGCCCCGGTAGAGTAGGTCGTGCAGCACCTCATTAATTAGCTGCATAAATACCCCCGGGGCCCCTTTTAATCCGAACGGCATCACAGAAAACTGGTAGCTTCCGAGCGGGGTGTTGAACGCCGTCTTCCACTCATCTTTTGCGCGGATCCTAACTCTGAAGTAGGCTTCGCGCAAGTCCAGTTTTGTGAACACCCTCCCCTTCGACAGATGCGACATCAAGTCCTTCATCACGGGGAGGGGGTATTTGTACTCCGTGCTGATTGCGTTCAGCCCCCGGTAGTCTACGCACATACGGAGCGAGCCGTCCTTCTTCTCCCGGAATAACACCGGGGCCGCTAATGGTGACTTCGCGGGTTGGATGAATCCCCGTGCTAGGTTCTTGTCTATGAACTCGCGCAGGGCTCCCATCTCCCTCCTCGACAGGGAGTACATTTTTGGCTTAGGCAGGGTCGCTCCTGGCTCTAGCTCGATGGCGCAATCACTGGGCCGGTGTGGTGGGAGCTGGTCAGACTCCTTCTCCCCGAACGCTGCCGCCAGGTCTCGATACTGCCTCGGGATTCCGCCGCCCGTCGGGGGTTCCCCGGGTCCGGCCCCTCGCTTTGCGGTTGCCTCGCCAGTCGCCGCTGCCTCCCTCGCCTCGGGATCGTGGCGGGTCTCCGGGGTCCCGGCGCTGCTGCTGCTGCTGTTGCTGTTGCCGCCCGGGTCTCGGGCCCCATCTGCTCTCGCCCCGTCTCCCGGTGTCCCGGACCCTCCGCTTGTCCGCCGGTGGTTGCGGCTGCCTCCGTCTCCACGGCTCGGTCCCCTCTGCTCTCGCCCTCGCCGGTCTGTCGACCCCGAACCGCACTGCCTCCGCCGTCCAGTCGACTCGTGGGTTCCGCCGCCGCAGCCACGCCAAGCCGAGTACCACCGCGTAGTCGGCCACCGGGACCACCACGAACCTCAGTTCTTCCCGGTGACTCCCGATCGTCATCTGGACCGGCTCGGTGTAATACTGAGCTGGCCCCCCCCCTGCCAGCGTGCCATCTAACTGGCTGAATGAAATGGGCTCCCGGAGGCGCCTCAGCTGTAGCCCGAGCCCCGAGACCACCGCTGGGTGCATCAAGCAGTGGGTGCAGCCCGAGTCCAGTAGCACCCGTAGCTGCGCCTCCCCTCCGGATCTCACCCCCCGGACGTGTATCCTCACCCGGAACGGTGGGCAGTCCTCGTCTCCTATTGGGTCCGCGCGCCTCGACTCCCCTGCTCGCACTGGGACGCCGTTCAGTGCGAGCGCGCCTCGTTTCCCGCCGGCTCCGAGTCCTCTCCGGAGGATGCTGTCTCCGGGGTCGACCACCCCCCGCGTCCTTTCTCGGTCACCGCCGCCACTGCCCCCTTCCGCGGTCGGTCACCTGTCCTTTTCCCGTTCGCACGCGGGGTTTTGACTTCGGGCCGTGGTGGGGCGCCTTCCCGCTCCGTCGGGCACTGCGCCGCTCGGTGGCCTCTGCCTCCGCATCGGAAGCACAGATTCGGGGCTCTGGTCGCCTCTCGCCTCCCGGTGGACTGCCGTCGACCGCTCCGTCTCTCCTCGGGGGTCCTCTCCCTCGGCCGGTCCCTCGTCTGGTCCCGTCGTCTTGTGCTCTGTTGGATCTGCCGCCACGCTGATTCCGCCGTTCCGGCCAGCCAGATCCAATCCTTCACTGTGGCTGGGTCGTCCCGCCCCAGTGCCCGTTCCAGGATCTCTGGGTTGAGTCCCCTCTTAAAATACTTCACCTTCAGGGACTCCGGCCAGTCCGCGAGCTTCTCGGCCAACCTCCGGAACTCCAGGGCATATTCCGATACCGATTTGCCCCGCTGCCTGAATTGTAGGATGTCGTCCTCCGCCCACTTGGCGCTCAATGTGTCCTCGAATCTGTCCCGGAGCGCCTGCATGAAGTCCGGGAAACTCCGTAGTTCCGCCGCGTTGGCATCGTACAGCCCGATCACCCAGCTGGCGGCTTGGCCATCTAGCAGCTCGGCCACGTAGGATACCCTGTCCTTGTCTCTAGCGAATAGGTGACCACCCCTCTGCATGAACCCCCTGACGTGCGTCAGAAAGTGCGGCAGCTGTTTGGGGTCCCCTGAGAACTTCCCAGTGATACCTCGAAGTCTCAGGGCGTCTGCCGCCCGTTGGTCCTCCGACCGGGGCGCCGTGGGTGGTGCCGGCGGGGGTGTCGGACCGCCCCATGTCGCTCGCCTCCTCGTTCACCGCCGGTGGCCCCACTCTCTGTAGTAGGGTCTGGAGCATCGCCTCCACGGCGTCTAGGCGTCGCTCGACTCTCTCCTCTAGTCGGGCGAATTTCTCGCTCCACTCACGGTTCCGGAACCCCGAACCCCGGGTCATCGTAACGCCCGAATCGTCTGGTCCTTGATTCACGCCCATCGACCACCGCTCGGATGGAGTGCGCCCGGCCCTGGCCGCTGCCCCGTCACTCCCGGGCGGCTCCGACCGCCCTTCCGCGAGCCTGGATCCCTCGCGCTCCAGCTGACCCACGGATTCCTCGTCGCTGGTCATGCCTGTATTGAGAAAGAAAACGCTCCTCGGTGGTACCGGGTAGCGCTGACGGTGAGTCCTGGCTTTATGTGAGATTTGCCCCATTCGACAGAGAAACTCTCGTGACACGTGTGGTTCACAAAGAAGGTTTACTCATGCGTAACGTAGTAGTCACAAGCAAAGCCAGGACTGGCTTGGTACAATTGCATCACTTGTTATATTCCTCCCTTCCCGCGCTTTTTCCCGCCTCGTGATCGCGTTGCGGCTGTGGGCTATTAGGCCCCCCAATGTCCCCCCTGATCGTTCATGATGGCAGGGTCGGTCAGAGTCCATTGTCCTTGATTGCCAGTCCCCCTCTGGCTGGGTTGGCCCCTCCCTGCTACGTGCAGACCGCGGGTTCTGTGCTGCGTTGCGATCTTGTTTCGCTGCCCTGCGGCCCCGTTCCTTGCTTGCTCGCGCCGTTATCAGTTCGTAATTAAAAGCTTCCGCTGCGGTTTTCCTGTTTAGCTGGCCGCAGGTGGCTCGTTAATTAGCGGCGCTTTCAGTTCCTCTTTTCCCCGCTAGCTACCGCCGGTGGATTCCGCGTGGTCTGGTTGCGAGCTTCCCTGCAGCCCCGTGCTTCCCTGAAACCTCGTGCTGACCGAACCTGACAGTTACATGGGCATACCATGATGCACCCAAGCTACTACATTCTAAGCTAATTTTAGTTTCCAAATGGTCTTCAGGAGTGGTTCCACATAAAGCACATTACAGTGACCAAGGGGGAAGTGATCAAGGGATGAATGACCATAAGCACAGTACAACATCATCATATTAACTCTGTAGCACCCACTTCTTTTATTGCCCCTATAGGAAAATAAAAATATGCCTTGCATCAAAAAAGGGAGTCCTTTTGTCATTGTTATTCATTACAAGATGTAGGTTGTCATTATAATACCTAAAGGCCACATTTTAAGAAGTGTAGATGCTTATTTTCTGCCTCTTTTTCCATGTGAAGCCTAGACTTAAGAATTCTCAAGGCCCAGATGACTAAATTAAGATTACTTAATTTAGTCATCTGGGCCCATGTGATCTCAGTCCTGCCTATATCACTGGAAATGATCTGATTGGTGAAATGAGGTATGGAGTTACAATTGTGGTGGGAGGAATTCTAATCTTCACATTCTTCTCTTGATCCTTCCTTCCCTCCTTCCCTCCTTCCCTCCTTCCCTCCTTCCCTCCTTCCCTCCTTCCCTCTTTCTTTCTTTCTTTCTTTCTTTCTTTCTTTCTTTCTTTCTTTCTTTCTTTCTTTCTTTCTTTCTTTCTTCCTCATTTTATATGAGAAAAGAATGAGTTAAGAATGTATATGTGCTGAATAAATGTGGACGGAACATAAAATAGAGTGATCAATATGAAATAAATACAATGAGATGGTTTTGTCATATACAGGGAATGAATGGGGAAGTGATTCCCCCAGAGATGATATGCTAACCCCATCACTTTCCTCCTGACCCAGCTTATTTGGCAGATTTTAGCTTTCTAACTTAGCTGAACTCCTGTTTTGGAAAATCAAAAAAGGAAGGAGAGAATATGAGAGAGAGAGAGAGACAGAGACAGAGAGAGAGACAGAGAGAGAAGGAGCCTCACATAAAGGTAAAGACATTTACAAATTATTATACAAAAGAACCACAAATATGTGAAGCTCAGCTCTCCTCCAAAAAGCAGAAGAAGAAATCTATGATGCAGATATTTAGAGTGAGGTACCTAAGTCATCATGGTAAACAACATCCTGACTCTGACTCAATCAAGTACTTGATCAGACAGCTCAGATAACAATTAAAATTGAAATGAAAGAAGTCCATACATGAATAAGACAGGAAATCGCAGGTATGTCACAAATTAATAAACAATTTAAGAAAATGCCAAAGCAAATGTCTGACATAGCTCAAACAGCCAGCCAAGCATACCAATTTAGTATACAGAATGCATCTAACATAGAAAAAGGGTTTTGTTTATTTTTTTTTTTTAAATCGGATATCAAGATAAGCTTGGCAGTTTTGGAACTCTGAAATAAAAGAAATTATCTAAGGGTCAGAGGTCTTAGAGAAAATGCTGAGAATTTGATGTAACTGATTACATGGTAGCAAAACATAATGAATTGTTATCTGATTTAAAACTACTGGATAAGGATTTTCAATATCTCCATAGAGTATTTGCTCCTAGGCTCACAAAGACATAAAGGATAAGAGCCATTATAATACATTTCTCAACATTTGAATGAGAGGCTAAAATATTCAAAAGGCATGTGAGTTAAAAGAAATAAATCGGGAAGGAGATAAAGTGCTGTTATTTCAGGATAGTGGCCAAATTACTTTACAGAAAAGGAGAACATTCAACCTGTCACTGAGCAACCGAGTCAATGAAGAATAAGATATAAGTTGGTGTTTCCTTCCAAATAATTATATTACAGCCACAAAGAATGGAAATATTTTGTATTCTTCAGAAGGAAGAAGGAACAGAGCTTTTGACCACCTTCATGCAAAAGATGGTCTTGGACTTTCTGAAGAACATTTATAGCTGCAAGAATGAGAAGATAAAAATAATGAGAAGCATGACCTATATGAATTATAATGTTATTTAATAGTAACTTTAGGGAAAGGGGGGAAAAGAGGGGGTAAATGTTAATAAATATGATTAGCCGGAAGGGAAGTAGGTCAAAGTACAGCACAACAGCCCCTCTTTAAACCAAGTAGGTGCTTATAGCAAGTTTGTTCTGTGTGGTCATTAAGAGTCACGCTGACTTACTGGCACATAATTAATAAAAAAGAATCTAATAGGGATTCTCTGGGAACTTTTTTCTAAAAAGAAATTTGCATGTAATCTAAAGAGTGGTGGGAGGGTTATACAAGGGATGTAGAAGTAGGAGAAGGAGAGGAATAGGCAGATGCTGTTGTTTGATGGTGTTAAAAGTATCATTGCAGGATATAAGCTGTTCCAAGTAAAGCTGCCTTTTGCAATTGACTGATGGTGATTTTGTCAATTCAACTTGACGATCTTCAAGTGTTACTCCAGATGTTTTGGGATTGCATCCAAGGCACCTATTACTATTGGTACTATCTTTGTTCTCTTTTGCCACAGTCATTCTACTTCTATTTGCAGGTCTTTGTATTTTGTGATTTTCTCCAATTCTTTCTCTTCTGTTCTGCTGTCTCCAGGTATTGCAATGTCCACTATCCAGACTTTTTTGTCTTTAATATCAACAATGGTTAAGTCTGGCAGGTGCTTATCTGTTTGAATTCTAAAGTCCCAGACCACTATAGCGTCTTCGTTTTCTGTTACTTTGTCTCTTTTGTGGTCCCACCAGTTCTTGCTTGCAGATATTCCAATGCATCATTGTTGTTACTTTGTCATGCCATTGTCTGTAGTCAGTTTGTGTGATGGTGGTCCACTGTTTCTTCAGCTTCTTCACAGAGGTGGTATTTGCTGTCTGTTGCTGTCTTCTCAATTCTGGCTTTGTATGCATTTATTCTTAAAGCTTGGTGATGTGCAGCCAGAATTAGTCCCTCTGTCTCTTTCTTCAACTTTCCTGCTGTTAGACATTGCCAGGTCTTGTTGTTATCTGCTTTGCCTGCTAGGTGTCTGTATGTGTGCGTGTGTGTGTGCATGCACATGTTCTGGCCAGGGAATACTTTACCTTGCCATGTCTCTTTTCTATTTTTCATTTGGTCTTTCTTGTGTGCCAGTTTGGTCTCTTTAGTATTCAGTAAACCTTCACTGTCCTTCAGATATTCTTCCAATGCTCTTTTTTCTTCTTCAACTATCTGGTGTACTTGCAACATTCCATGCCCACCTATGCTTCTTGGTAAGCAGAGTCTTTTAACATCACTGCATGGATGAAGGGAATGATTCATTGTCATTCTTTTTCTGATCTTCCTATTCAGGGCTTCTAGTTCTGCTTGAGTCTAGTCCACTATTCCAGCTTTGTATCTAATGACTGTTGTTGCTGTAGTTGCTGTTCACAGCACCAGAAATACTTAGATAATTAATACATTGCAAAGTTTGGTCAGTAGATCTACTAAAAGAAAATCAGATAAACTTCATATGTTGTAGAAACAGAATAGTGAACCATTGTTCTCTAGGATCTGAAAGAAATATGTTTGTTTTCTAAATGATAACAGGTCACCTGTCAGCTAATGCAATACATGCAAATCATAATATGATCCATAAGAGGATTATCAAACAATAAAGTGCCAATCAAAATATATTGCTAGTATGTAAAAATTGAGAGAGAGAGAGAGAGAGAGAGAGAGAGAGGGAGGGAGAGAGGGAGGGAGGGAGGGAGGGAGGGATTGAATTACAAAACAACTATATGAAGAGTGAATGGGTTGTTTGTTTTACTATTACTATTACTCCTTTTCTGTTCTCTAAATAACACTGATCATCACAAAAGGGAATAGTATGATAGATATGTATGTGTTTATGTATATCCTGTAACAGACACTTAATCCTAAGAAGATTGTGTAACATCAGGACAGCACATGCAGACTTGATTCTTCTACTGTACTCAGAGTTTAACATGGTTTAAACTGTAAACAAAATAAATTAGAAGAAAAAAGATGACACAGCTAAATCTAATTTATATCAATACCATTCACTATACCTTTTCATACTTTTCCACCCTTGCAAACTATTAATGATTCCACATTTAACACATTCTCATTTGTTTTTAAACACCTCACCTTTTAGATTTCATCCACTCTATCTAATCACTTTCTTGATTTCTCCTCCCTGTCAACCCATTCACTCTTCATATAGTTGTTTTGCAATTGCCCCAATTTTCTTTTTTCTTTTATTTTTTACACTCAGGGTTAGAAAGCAAGATTTCTTTTTTTATTCTACCTTAGAAAGAATGTAAAAATAAATGCAGAAGTTAAGATGGGGAATGGAGATAGAGGAAAAGAAATCTTAATGTGAGCTTTGCCACTAAGTAATACTACAAGAGGAATCACTGTTATCAATGTGAGGTTTAATAGAAGTGCAATCCATTTTACTCACCACTTTCTATTTGATAGAAAATTTCTATTTCGTTTTATGTCTGTATTTTTTATTTAAACTATGGGTATCAATCCATTGCTCTATACAGGGAAGGGAGAAGTCTGTTTACTGGAGCTTATAGTTACCTACTTTTTTTGTTATTGTTGTTGATAAGGAGTAGGTTGAATATACTTAGAATCTTCTCATGAAGACAGCTAAACCTTAGGAAGACTTTTGCATAATCTATCCTTTTCTTGATTTTCTATCCTTTGTACAATTAGGAAAATGTTGAAGATAAAGTAAAGGAAAATGACTTGTCTGTGTAGATCCATCCTTTGCATGTATTTACTTTTTGGAGTACTAAGGTCACAAATATGTGAGTGTACATGTGGCTCCTATCCATAGAATGTTGGTTCTAGGAATAGGACTAGCAGTAATTTATGGAGTCCTCTGCTTAATTTTTGTTGCATTGCTCGTTTTATTGAATGCTATATATAGTACATTGCAATTATCTTGTTTTTTAAAGCTACTTTGTGTTGCAACTGAAAATATTGAGACAAAGTTTTAAATAGCTAAATAACATCTAAGAAAAAAATGTTTCATACAGCATTGTAAGTGATATTTTTAGATTATTATGGTAAATAAACAGGTCATTTAACATGTTGAATCAATGACACATATTTTTCTCACAGAAATAACTTTGCAACTCATCTGAAGAAAATAGAAACTTAATCTACATATAAGGGCAATGTAAAAGTCAAAATAGCTTTTTTTTTCACACAGCAATGTTAACTGCATTGTATCCTATTACATGGAGATTACTAATATATTTATATAAATATAAAATATACTGCTCTGAGGTGTAACACATTTGGTGCTACAATTCACTTGTTTAATGTAAGAAACTTTTTTTTCCTTCTAGTAACAACAGCAAGAAATGCAGTGTGAGAATAATATTAAAATGTTAATCTCAAGGCACTAAGGTGCTGCTTTTGCCAAGTGTTTTTGGCATGAGTTGTTACTTAGAATCTATTCTGTCCCAGAACCTCACCTTTTATTCTTATAAGAACACTGCCATTCAGTGACTCGGAAATAATGATCATGTCAGCATGTGAAAGAAGAAGAACTTACCTTTACAATATGTTACAGGTATTAACTGTTAATATTTCCATGCTACATCCTCATCTGATATTAATTTGGAACACATAAGGTTATTTTATTGTGATAATTGCATAGGTTTTATTCCACTGCATTTCAAATATTTATATCCTGACTTTAATAAGTAGCTAAATAGGTGGTACACTAGCATTTTCTGTATTTCCCGTTACAGAGAGATTCATATTTATGCTTCTTGCCACTGCCTCCTCTTCCTCTCTGCATCTGGCCTATATCTGTTTTAAAATCATGGCTGACAGCTAGTAGGAACTTTGATCCTGTAGATGAAGATCAGAGAATCATAGAATTGGAAAGTTGGAAAGACCCTGAAGATTATCTAATTTAACTCTATTCAATGTACAGGAAGACCTTCTATAATATCCCTGGATCTGTCCATACCATGAAATTATCTGCTATTTTCATTTTCACCAATTTCAAAGATTCAGCATCAGACAGGTGATAGTTATGGAACTCTCTGTGAAGACAGAAAAAGAAGAGAGATCTTCAACTGAAACATCACCAGATTTTGAGCCCTGCTTAGAAACTCAGAGAGAGTTTGTAATCTTTCTGCTGCACCTCAAGAACCATATGATCAATCCCAAAAGTCAAATACCCCATTTCTAATATTTGACAGCTTATAATATGCAGAGCCATAACTATTTTGAATTTAATCCCAGTGACTTCAGCACAATTATTTAAACTGAAAGCAACAGGAGACAGACATTTATCCCAATGTCTGCTTTCAGATATAAAATCAAATTCTGAATCTATTAATTCTTTACCATGTTTTTGTTTTAATGTTTTAAGAAATATAATCTTAACATGTTTTGCCATAGCTAGTTGATTATACTTTCCACAGTTATTGTGTGGCATATTGTTAACAATGCTTGTTTAAATAAAGGGCTGCTCTGACAATTAAATGCAGGATCATGCATGCTTCACTGCCAGGTCTTATTATAATGGACATGTATAGAAGCAAAGTGCTGAAATTACAGGTTTAGGTTGTGTCTGAATGGCATTATTATTTTGGTGAATGCAAAAGCTTTAATGCTGAGAAATATAATTGCACTTGAGGTTGAAGTCACAGAAGCGTAACTCCTGCCTATCTAATTAATGACCCAGAATCTTAATTTTAAGAAGCTTTTTCAATGATTTGGGAAGGAACAATTTCCTGTTCATTTTTTTTCCCCACAGTTCTTTAGCGTCCTTATTAATTCAGTAGATATTCTTTAAAAATGTTTAGCAAATTAACATTTAAGGGCCAACATACATTCATTGTGAGTTTAAGTTTCAAGTTTCCCCAATCCTTCAGAAGTTACATGTGTAACTGTGTTTTACATGTTTCCTATTGGAGCATCCCAGTTATGAAAAACTTCATTCAGATAGTTAATGAATTTTAAGGACCAGAATTTTTTTTTAATCAAATTATTAATAAATGGTGAATTTTGTAAATACTTTTTATGTGTAGCTTTTGTAATACTGCACTTGATTCAGAGTGTTAGCTGATTGGTCAATTCCTAGGATTACAAGCAAATTCTTTTCAATGATATTAATGTGAAATAAATCCAGTAATTTAAATTTACAAAAGTATAATATTTTTCTGTTAGAAAAGTCAGCCGCAATATACAGTAATACTATTTTTTATCTGAAAGGAAAATGACTGTATATTTACTCCCACCCATTCTAACCCTCATCAAGGAATATCAATTTAGAACTTAAAGATTTTACCCCATGTGGATCTCTATCTAGTCACCTTAGATGCCAGTTCCCACTTAAATTAATCCTGGATATATATTTTCCACAACAAATGTGTATAGGTGGTGTACTTGAATGTGTGAATATATGTTCAGTCTTTTCCTTCTAATCTTCAATATTTTTATTATTGACTTGGATGACAGGAAAGAGGGAAAATTTATTAAATTTAGAAAAGACACACAGTTGGATGAAATAGCTATTACTCCAGAAGGCAGACATAATTTCAAAACAGTCAGTTAGAGAAATGGGTTGAAAGTAACAGAATACAGTTTAAGAAAGCCCAATGCACAGTTCTTCACTTAAGAAACAGCAATCAATTACACAGGTATAGGAAAGGGAATATCTGATGACAATAGTATTGGTGGGAAGAATCTTGGAATAATATTTCACTTCATAGAGATTGATTATGGATCAGCATTATAATTTGGCTGTAAACATGCAAAACAAAACTTAGGTAGCATAAACCAAATCATAATTCCAAAACACCAGAAATAATCAATTCATATCACATAATGTTTTAAGGATATAAAGAAAAAGGAACATGTTCATAGAAGGAAACAAGGGCTAGAAATTGCTGGAAGTCCTATGAAGAAGAAATATTGAAGGACTGATATAGTTACCTTGACACAGAAAAACTGACTGGAAGAGGTAGTTATGATAGCTTTATTCTCTTGTGCAATAATGATTCTATGCCCAATGAGTAGAGAAGCCAACAGGTAAAGGAGAATGTTTATTCAGCAATAATTTTTGCATCTGTCTTGCAGGAGGAGATACCACTATTGGGATGGTTAAAGTACTTATAAGCATGCAGCATAATGTGTCCATTTCTCATTGGTTTAAAGTTTGCTTGTGCCTTATATAACTAAACTTTACATTTTTTACCCATGCAAAAGCATTTTGTTTCCTATACACTGCTTTATGCTGACTGGTTACTTCCCCATCCTAGAATGTCCTGATGTACATATTGATTTATTACCTTGGTTTTCTTGTACATGACCTATCCATTTAGAGATAATAGAGAAGAGCTTTTCTATTTGCCTCAACACTTTAAATACCTTAAAGGCTGTCATGAAGCTCAAAATTTGTTCTCCCCATTCCAGAACGCAAGACATAAAATAATGAATTGAAGCATATTTAAACTGAATGCTAGAAAAAGCTTCTTCAAAAGTGCCTAAAGACAGTTGACTATGAAACTGGAACTTGAAGTTCTGATAGGCTCTTCTTCTCTTAATGTGGTCAAGGTAGAGATTAGATACCCATCTTCTGGGAATGTTTTAATTGGGTTTCCTGTAAAGAACTAAATACCCCTTCCAATTCTGTGTTTCTGTGTGTGTATTTGTTGCCCAGAGGCCACATTTCCCAAAATAATAGGGCCACAGTAAACAGTTCAATTAATATTAAATGACTGATGGTTAAATTAATTGCCTGTAAAATAAGGCATCCCATTTGTAACTATTTTCTCATATACAAATGCACACACATTACAAAGAGAAAGACTGTAGAAAATGAGATTCTTATAGTTCATAATAATGTACCATAATGATCCTTTTTTTGTTGTTTTTGACCCGGAATGGTTCTTATTCCCAGAGCATTAGGCATAGACTCCTGGTCTGCAAAGGAAAGATCGTTTTCCCATATAAGCATGGTCAGAAATCAGTTTTCAAAGAGCATATCATCATCCTGGACTTTAAGTAGCGGAAAATCTAAGCCTGTTTAGCATTGAATTCAATAGCTCCTATTCCCAAGAATACTGTAAATGTTTATGACTTCTTGCCTTTTGCAATCAGTATGCTACCGTCATTCTTCTCTTGTTTTCCTTCATGGGTAGAGGATGACTGTCTGCAGCAGAGAGGCTCTTTATCAAGGGAGTCTCTGTAGTAAGTGAGAATCTTGATTTTTTACAATCCTCGTTCATGTGGAAAGTCTCTAAAGATAGAGAAGGCTCTTCATTGCACAGTGAGGAGAAGCCAGTAAGAAAAGGCAGATTTTACTGATCCACATCCATCTTGAATAGATGGTAGTGGACCTTTCTCTCTCCTGCTTCTTTTTCAGTCATTTGCATTCATTATTTGTACATACTGCCTGTTTGCTTACTTTAAACAATGCTTTATATTATCATATTCTCAGCAAAATGATACAATTTCTCCAGTTCATAAGTAATTATTTTGGAAAAATATTTTACAGGGCAGTTCAGGTGATCACATTTGACTTCTTAAGACAAAATATGCAACAGTCATTTTCCATGCCCTTACCCCTTTTCTACAGCAAGATATGAACTTAACTATGTTTTCTGTTGCATTTGGAACAGAATTGTGCATTGTACATTGTATTTACTCAATTTCTTGAATCCATAAAAAAAAAAAGTGAGGTAATTGGAAAGATTTGGAGATGACTAATTCAAAATGTGGCTTTAAAAAGGGAACTGAGTTACTCTCATCCTTCCTAGAGTCATTTTATTTTATTTTATTTTATTTTATTTTATTTTATTTTATTTTATTTTATTTTATTTTATTTTATTAGTATGTAGCCTCACTCATTTCCAAGACTTTGGACAATATATTTAAAGAGATAACATAATGAAGTCATTAACCTAAATTGAAAATCATGTCAATTTATGTTAAGGGATAAAATGACATACACTGTGAACCTATGCTCAACAGACACTGTAAAAAGCCAAATCTTCATGACCTTACAAGATCACAGGAGTTTGGGGGCCCTATGAATTTTGGGGGACAGCATAGAAAACGATGTTTCCAAGCCCATTCCTCCCAAATGTCATGGCAGGGGGGGGGGGGAGAATCAACCATTTCCCTTGGGCCAAAAAATCAGGATGGGCATATTCCCTCAAGAACATAACATATATACTCTGGGTCAAGGCATTGTAGGATTTTACCAATAAAAATCAGAGTTAAATCCAGAAACACACCAGTAGCTAATGCAACACATGCAGTGTGGTCCTACACTGGCAAAGTATGCCTCGCTCACCCATCTAGGGTTCTGCATCCTTCAAGAGCACAATCATATAAAGTATGTTGCAGTAATTTAGTTGAGAAGTAATGACAATATCAGCTACTATCACAAACATTTCTGCTTTAAATACAGCTACAACTAGCATATCAGCAAACTTGGGTGAAGGCTTCATTGGCCCTGGGCTACTCCTACTGTTCTAGTGGTAGCTGTGAGCCCATGTGAGTTCACAAATAATGCACCTGCTTCTTTAGGAAGAATGCAATCCCATCCAGAGCTAGAAAAGGGGCCACGAAGAACTCGGAGCTTCCGGACTAATAACCCTTACTGAGATTCCATTTCAGTATATTTCATCATAAGAGTAAATTGACATCAGAATAACCCATCCATTGCATCTTTTGTCCAGCTTAAGGGAAAATGTATAACTGAGTATCACCTGCAAATTGATATCTCTCACTCTAAGCCAATGGATGGTCTTTTCCAGCAGTGCTCATGGCCCCAGAAACTTTGTCACATTTTCAGAGTTTCTAGCTGAAAAAATCCTATATCCCCACACAAAACGTGATCCAGTTACTTCAGGTGATTCTGTCAATGTATAATCAAGATCTAAAATAAGTCAAGTATGTTTGCTTAACAAATTCATCACTATATCTAAAAGGAGCTCTTCCAAATTCCCTTTGCCC
This sequence comes from Python bivittatus, assembly GCF_059951505.1. Taxonomy (NCBI): domain Eukaryota; kingdom Metazoa; phylum Chordata; class Lepidosauria; order Squamata; family Pythonidae; genus Python; species Python bivittatus. The sequence continues at coordinate 26,995,561 of NW_028277034.1, forward strand.
AAAAGGGTACAGGCCACCTTAAACAGAACCACTGGTCAACATTCCACTGATGCCATAAGACTAGAGAAGTACAAATAACCGAGTCTGGCCCTAATCTTGCTTGATTATTCTTATCCCTTATCTTCCTCTGCCATCCATCTATGCATTGCTTCTGTTGCTTCATATCTCAACCTGGTATCTGTGATCAAAGAAGGGTGACTTAGGAGCAATACTGACAACACCCACACCACCTCCAAACTTCAGAAGTCAAGAAACATGTGATGCCTGCCATATTGCTAGGAAAATCTCATAGTGCCTGCTGCTTCTGGTGTAGACCATCTTGGCCATATACCATTTAAACAGCTCCTATCCTCTACTAATTCTGGCTTGATTCTAAGGTGGCTTATGAAAATTCTGTCCTGAGACACTTTGGCAGCAGTTACACTATGGGCTGCATCAGGAAAGCAAAGGCCTTTTTTTTTTTTTTCCTGTGGGTGGGTCTTCCTGGACATACTGTTATACTTAAATACATTATGCACTAGAGCCAGACTGGGAGACTGTGAATTCTAGTCCTGCCTTAGTCACAAAGCCAGCTGGGTGATTTTAGGCCAATCATTCTCTCAGCCCTAGGAAGAAGGCAATGGCAAAGCACTTCTGAAAAACTTGCCAAGAAAACTGCAGAGACTTGTCCAGGTAGTAGCCACAGATCAAGAATGACTTGAAGGCACAAACAGATAAACAAATATGCTAAATTTATAATTACAAGGTTACATCTTTAAAGGTAAAAGGCATATACTTCAACCCTCAAACAGCTGAATGTGAGTTTTCTACTTCATGTGACTGGAAAATTAGTGAAATGGTTGAACTGAACTATTAGGAGAAGGGAGGGAGGGAGGGAGGGAAAAGGAGGAAGCTCACAATGATAAATAGTAATTGAAAACACCAAGTTCCTACTGGATTTTAAAACACAACATTTGGGTTACAAGACAAATGTTTTATTAATTATACTATTGTAACAATCATAATAAAAGGGAAGTCTAAAAAGTACTAGAACAGTTTAGCACCAGATTGCCAATGTTCTTTCTTTTTCCTGGAACAGTCAGGTGAATGCCTAGTCTTCTATCTCCCCTACCCATTACCATTATATTCAGCACAAAAAAAATATTTGATTTAATTTTCCTTCCCTTGATTCAATAGCAGTAGCCATCATCTGTTATCACTCTTGTAATTTAATAGCTTTTGAATGATAAATTCCCAGAATATTTCTGTTCTACTTCCCTAAAAAAAAAGAAAGTGATGCTCATATATCTCTCCATTTATCACAAGAAATGATATTTTTTCTTACAGTTTATAATTAGTTTATTTTTTCATCCTAACTCTCCCCCAAAAAGATACCATGATACTTTTTTTCCTCTTTGATTGTAATATTTTATATGTTAGTTGAAATAATACAACTCATATAACATTAGTGATCTAATGTTGACAAGAATTATGCAACAAATGCAGGAGAATTTCAGAATGTGTTTTAGGCCTATGTGAACCAACCCTGATATGAATTAAACTAGAGATTCAAGGTATAAAGAGATAATTATTTGATTCAAGTGACTAATTCAAGACTTAGGGACAGACCATGCAATTTGCTCTAAGATTTGATTTAGGAAAAAATAAAATGTCCATAGGTTATAATGGGAGCACCAAAACCCTGAAGCTGCTTTATTGTTTGATAGAATGGGATGAAAATAGAAAGTACAGTAAACATTTAAAGCATATTAATCCTGACTAGTTTCAGTCCTGTACCTTCAAGGATCTCACTGCAATACTTTCAAAAAAAAAAAAAAAAAAATCTTTGCACCTCTAGTCAAAGAGATATCTGGCCAGAAACTTCCTGACTAAGGATTTGTGAGATAAGTCATTATAAAATCTAACTGTCCAAGTGTCCTTCTGCATCATAAGCATAGCAAGCCTGCTTTATCAGAAGTCTAGACCAGTAAAGCTACAGGTCAATCAGCCATTTTATTTCGGTCATTGAGCAGCAAAGAACTGTTTTGGGATGCCAGACTTGGCATGGTCTTGAAGAAGCCAGTGACTTGTAACTTTGCTGCCTCTGATCACTAAGTTTTGTGGGGTTGCAAGAGGATTACCGTAGCTAGTTGGCAAGAATGGCTCCTTAGCCCCTTCTGAACAGGACTCAGAAGAATGACCATTTACTTGTCCTTATGAAATAATGTGGAAGTAAAATCAATAAACGTTTGAACTAGAAACTATAAGTGTTAAACTGGATCCATTTACTAACTGTTAACAGATAGAAACATGTCTTAATCATGCATATTTTAAAACTATAAACATATATACTGGCCTATTTGATCCTGGTCCATATGTAGAGTGCTGAAATTTGAGCTGAACTCCCAGTCACATTGACTCAGCCACTACAGAAGGGTAACATTCCATTAGCATCCAAGACGGAGCAAAGTTAAAGCTTGTATCTGGCTACATAAATATGTTATGAGCTGAAAAAGTAAATGAAGCCTAAAGCAATGTTAGCCTTGCCACCCAAAAGAACTCTGATAGGTAGAGTACTTAATGACATTATAAGAGTCACTGGCCAGCTATTCATGTTAATTTCTGAGAATTTACCACACTGGTTGATGTCCCTCAACATTCTCCATATACTGTAAGAAAGTTGATGGGGAACATTATATATTGTCTATCATAATCCCTCAAACAACAGAAAAGCCACCAAATTTGCTAAATATTCCATAGGGCTATAGAGCTCTTTTCAGACACTTTGATTTGCTACATCAAAGTGACAAACTTAATTTGCACATTTGCTTTGGTGGGATTATTTTATTAACTCTGTACTGCACTGAAGGTTCACATACAGAAGCTTCTTTTCATAAGAAGTTACAACTACTAGTTTTTGTCTGATTTTACCAACATTTGTAATATATTATGGGGCTGCCAATAATTTTAGTGACCCACATTTGAAAGATGGGGACAAGGAAAAACATATAATATTTAACCTAGTCCACTGAAGTAGTAGTAATAGTAGTAGTAGTAGTAGTAGTTGTTGCTGTTGTTGTTATTATTATTATTATTTACTTATATACTACTTTGCCATTTTAAGCAGCATGCAAACAGCCTTTGAAGAGGCAGAACTTTCTTAAGCTTCTTCTAAAATGGAGTAAATTTAACATATCAAGAGTTTCAATCATTGAGAAATTACATTTTTTCAATTACTTGAGCAAACAAAACAAGAAAGTATAAGATAAATATATTTTAAAATGTTTGTTGGACTAATACTGAACTTAAATGTTGTCCAGCACTCCTTGTTTGTGTAAAATACAACAGCTTTCCTAAAATCATTGGAAGAACATATTACAAAGCAAATACCATATTTTCTACAACTCTCAATGTATACAAAGCAGCCTGTTGATACCTTTTTATTGGATTTTAAATATGATTTGTATGATTTATCCCCTTCTTCCAGTTCCTTGCAAATCCTCTAGAGAATATATGCAGCTAAAGGCAAATATCAATGGTGCTGAGCCCTAAATGCCATTACGAAATTGTAACCATGAACAATAAAGAAGGAATACTGCTATATCCCTGACCTACCTGGGCGGACCTGGACATTATAATTACACTTGAATCAATGTGGATACCCTCATGGTTACCAGTCATGATAAGTTAAATACAACTATCATTTTTCTTTATCTTTTCCTATTCAAAGCAGGGAGCTTCCCCTTAATGGGGGGAACAGCACTTCCTATGTCCTTTCCAATTACTCAAAGGGAAAAATTCATTTAGGGCTTTCCTTGTTGTGTGGAGCACCACCACAGCTTGAAAGGAACAACAGGCCCATAACCTGGAGCACCATGAATGCAATGGAGTGCCATATGGAATTGAACTGTACAATAGAATAGACACTCGCATTGCACTTATTATCATAATTACCTGCAAGCTTTTATCCAGGATTTAACTGATTCAAACAGCTTGGTTTGGGAATCTCCTTTGCTTCACTTTTCTTCCTTATTTGTTCACAGCACAGAAAAATCAAATGAATACCAGACATGACTTTTAGGTAAATTAATTTAAAATTCATTATAAAATACATTGAAGATTCATCTGAAAATACATTAGTTTTCAATCTCAGAAGTACAGCTACTACAATCCATCCTCAATAAATATGAAGATTGAATAGTAAAATATTTCTTGCTATGCTAACAATCTTATTTGAAGCAGTATGAAATAGAATTCCATAAATTTGTTTAACATATTTGCAAGTAAGCTGGCATCTAACACAAGAAGCATTTAAAACTACTTCATGAAATAGGAGTGCAGGAACTTCTGAAAAACTGTAACATCTCTGGATAAATAAATGTATCCTGACTTTACCTGCTACTGTTTAGGGGTGCCAAATATTTGGGGTGCCAAAGTGCTATCAGAAGTGGGAACTCTAGAGACAGTGGGTTCTTCTTCATTTACCCTTAACCCCTTAACCCTTAACCCCATGTTTCATGGGGGTTTTTTTTGCCTTATTTGCTGCCCATCGTCCTGCAGTCTAAAGCTGCCTCTGGCTGTTCCAGTTTTAATGTAGTGTTTTCCCTCTTCTTTCAACATCATTTTTGCTGTGGACATGGTTCACAAAACATTTAGTTGCAGACACAGTTAGGAGCTGGGATCTCTCCTGCTCCTATTGGCCACATTAGGCATTGTGGGCATGGCATCCTCCCTTTGGCTACCAGGCATTGCCATCTATAGCCATGTGGGCTTAGGATTCAAGAAATGCCAGATACATGGATCCTGCCAGCTCAGTTTCTTACTGGCACTTTTCAGCATGTCAGGTTTTAGGTAGGCTCCTTTTAAACATGGTTCTACTGTTCTTTTGAATGGGGGCTAGTTAGTCCTGTTCTACATGGAAGGTCAGTTCAAATCAGGAATGACAGCCTGGCTATTTTTGCCATTCAGAGCATCAACCTAAACTTGCCCCATCCTGCTCTGTCCCGTGCCATATTAAGAAGAGTGAGTGGTGATTGTTTTCCTACCTGCAAATGACACTTGATGGGAGAGGAAATGAAACTGGGGGAAATTCCTTCTTTTAACTTGGCCTAAGTAAATAAGGAAGGACAACACCATTATCTGGCGTCATTACTGTGGCTAACAGGGATCAGCAGTTTATGCTGGCATACTTTGCTGTCTCAGGAACTTAACTCAGCAGTAAGGAAGAGCCCAGGAAATTACCAGAGTTCAAGGTTAGAATTAGGGGTGAAAATAAGATGTTCATTTTCATACTCATCATCTGCTAGGTGAATTTGGCTGTAGGCCAAATAGTTAATACAAGCATATTAATGGGATATATTTGGCCAGGTTGAAATGACAGAGCTGAAATACCCAGGTAGACTTAGGTCGGTGATTGCAATGTAAATTAGTAGATTGATACACAGGGAAAATTCACTTTAAGGGCTAATCATATTCTGTTGAATCATGGACAGTTCTAATGCTGTGATAGCAGCCAAATGTTAGACAATGCATCTGAATTTGAAATTTTATGTTCTTTTAAACAGAGATAGGCAGTTTGTATTCTAATGTGGTCGAGACTTATAAAGTAGAGAGGAACATCAATGGTCCAAATTTTTTTTACCAAGCAGCAGAGATCTGGACATCAACTACCTCAAATATGAATGTCCTGCGCCTATCACTGACATTTGCAATGAAGCATCTTGCACTTCCATAGGCTCCAGCCATGCTACTGATATAACATAGAACTATGTTTTCAATATGTTGTTTGTTTCCACTTGCCCAGCTTTGGGGCTTCTTAAAAAGAGGAGTATCACTACTGTATTTGTTGGCATTAGTTTAAGATTATGCACTGATACTTTGAGATCTATTTCAGCTTTTAAAGATGATGTACAATTTTGGTTTTATTTTTGTTGGTTCTACAAATTGAAGTTATACGTAACTAACAGTTTGAAAACTGGTATAATATGGAACTGAAAAATGAGAGCCAGTGTGAAGTAGTGGTTAAGGCACTAAGTAGGCTAGAACCAGGACACTGTGAACTCTAGTCCCACGTTGGGCACAAACCCAGCTGAATGACCTTGGGCCAGTCATGCTCTTTCATCCTAGAAAGAAGACAGTGACAACCCATTTCAAAAATCTTGCTTCCAACTGACTTGTCCAGGCAGTTGCCAGGAGTCAAGACTGACTTGAAGGCACAGAAGTTATGAAAGAGCATTTGGATTTCCTTTTTCAGACAGTAACCTGACTTGAAGAAGACATTTTAAAAAGTGTACTGTAATATGGATATTGTTTAGGATAATCCCATGTATATGGCAGATATCTGCAAGGCAGAGCCCTTCTTGTGTGTGATTGTTAAGTGCATCAGATTCTATGCAAATAAGAACCTTCACATTAGTAGAAGGCAGACTTTTAGGGATTGCTTCCCTTAGGAATACACTTTAAACAAAATACCACAATAGTGTTGCATGTTTACTTTCTAAATCCGTAATGAGCAAATCATGTTATATTTTGTATTATGTTTATTAAAAATTTTGCAAACTTGACTACCAGCACATTTTTAACATACAGTGATAACTCGGGTCACGAACGCTTCTGTTCACGAACAATTCGGTTCACGAACAGCACCGTTTGCAAAATTTTGCTTCCGTTCGCGAACTCCGCACTAGGGGACGAACAGGATCCGCGGCCATTTTCCATGCTGACACATGTGGTCCTGCTTGCTGTAGGGAGGGGGACTCTCCCTCCAAGCAATAACCGCCTCCCCACCCGCCTTCCTGTCCTCCATGCCAAAAGTCGCCTCAAGCAAGGTTAGTGTCCTCTCTCTTCATACTGTACTGTACTGTACTTTGTTTCATATTTTTGTGGTTTAAAAAAAAATACATATGGTTCAGAATGGATTAACCGTATTTACATTGAACCTTATGGGAAAATTTGATTCGGGTCGCAACCAATTCGGGTCGCGACCAGAGTCATGGAATGAATTAAGTTCGTGACCCGAGGTATCACTGTATATGTCATTTAAGAAAGATCATTAGCATAGTCACTGAATCTAGATGCCTAACCCCCCACCCCACACACAGACCAATAAAAAACAGATTCCTAAGTACTAAAATAGAAAAGGAACAACAAACCTTGAACATATAGTCACATTTGGTGATGCATAATTATATAGTTATATATAATCATAAGGATGAACATACACAATAAAAGTATGATAATAAATTAAGAATTTAGGCTCTCTCCAACTAAAAAAGTGAGCATATGAACCAAAGAATCTTACCATTTTGGGGGGGAAAAGAATAAAAGGATCATTTTAACTTGTTACCTTTTTCACTGCTCTTTAAACATGTAATATTTGTATGCCAAGAGAGTGAGAAAGAAACTTTTCAAATGTGTTTTACAATTATCTTTGTATAATAACAACCTCAATTCCTCTGAAGCACATAACACTTGAAAAATCCACCAGCTTTGTGCATCAATGCATGGATGGATTTTTGCACTAATCTATTTGCCTTAAATCAATGCTAAGGGTTTCAGTTAGCTGGTTTTTGTTAGTTTTCTTCTTTTCCTCTCCTTACAATGGAAAATAACAACAAAACCTGATAATATGTATTAGCCTTAACAGTGAATTGTTGGTGAACTAGAATATATCATTTGTCTCTTAACTACTGCATGTGTGGGTTTATGTGTGTGTGTGTGTATAAATTATTTCTTTGGAAGAATTACATATCTATATCTTTATATCTAATGTATGTCTACATCTCTTGATTTGATTATTGCATCTTTGGAATTGTAGTATCCAATAATGTTAAATACAGAAATAAGAACATATATGGAAGTATCTCCTAATTCAGACTCCATCAAACAACAACATCTGCCTATCCCAGGTCTTTGGGAAGGACTCGATAGGTGGATAAAAATGCCAAATCCAGCCTAAACAACTGACTGACTGTGCAACCAATAATAATAATTTATATTCAAATTGCCAATTAACAACTGACAGTTTTCCATTATTTTAATTTGTATATTTTTCTGCTATACGTTTCTGATGGTACATGTGCATTAATAGGATAGGTAAATATATTGGTGTTCTATGTTTTTGTGGCTGGAAATCTTTTTAAATCCATGGAAATGACTGTATGCTTGCATCATTACCACCTAGCCTAATACATTTTTGCTAGAGACAAAGCAGCAAATATCATCCTGATTTGCAAGTCAATGTGCATAAGATTTTAAGCCAGCCAAGTTAGGATCTTATGAATCTAAACTTGCATAGATGTTGACATCTATGGATGAAATATATTTTATAGCAGGCCAGCAGGCAGTAAATAAGCACATACATACATGCATATATACAATAATGATGCTTCTGGTTGCAGATTCCATACTGATTGTGAAAATGCTAGAGGAACAACTAAAACAATCAATACCTATATATTGAAATCAGAATAAAATGTGAAGCTATCTGTACAAGTTGGATCAAAATTTAGATTTGACACCCTGTGGCATATGGGTTTTAGTGGCATGGCATGGCTGCTGTCTTGCTGGTGTGTGCCAGCCAATGGAGTGAGTAAAAGGAGAAAAAGCAGCTCATTTCTGGCCTTGAAGGGCAGCTGGGCTGTTACAAGGAATGAGGAGCTGACCTGAGGAGAAATTGAGACAGCAGTCCCATTGGTCCAGCCTGGTGTATAGTTGTGGGGGACTAGAGCCTTGGGGATGGGACACCCACTTCTTAGTTGCTAGGAGACATGCTGCTGGTCTAACCTAAAAAATGAAGAGAGAGAGAGAGAGAGAGAGAGAGAGAGGAGAGGAGAGGAGAGGAGAGGAGAGGAGAGGAGAGGAGAGGAGAGGAGAGGAGAGAAGAGAAGAGAAGAGAAGAGAAGAGAAGAGAAGAGAAGAGAAGAGAAGAGAAGAGAAGAGAAGAGAAGAGAAGAGAAGAGAAGAGAAGAGAAGAGAAGAGAAGAGAGAAAAAATCTGTACAAACTGGAGTGAATCGAGTGGCTGAAGAGAAAAGTTGAGTGTTTGGAACAGTTGTCAGTTCCTGATCAGGAAGAGAGACGAAAGATCCACAGGTGGTTTCCCTGGTAGAAGAAAATGAAGACTCAGAGGGACAAGAGCTCCACCCAAACCCAAAAACAGGAAGGAGGCTGGTTACAGGCAGCAGCTTCTCCCAAGACCCCCCAAGAGGGGAAGGCCTTGATAGGTCGTTGGTGTAGAAGTCCTGGTCTCTGGGAAGGACTGGGCAGAAGACCCTGATAGAGGTTCTTCTCCCAATGGAGAAGCAGTAGTATTCAACTAAGCAGGAGAAAGTCAAGTCGTGCTGAGCACAGATCAGTAAAATTCCAGCTCATTCCTTTCTTTTCACTGTTAATACAGTTCTGTTGTCTGTAAGTCTTCTTTATATTTTCACTCAAAATATATAATTGTTATATGAGTAACAACATTGTTAACAACAGAATGAGTGCACTTAAGACTTAATTGGGAGGCATCTAATGATGCATACTTAGACTTACACCATTCTTATAATAAAAGCAAAGTTGATAGCAGTGTTATATATTGGTTCTCTGATTTCCATATGCATTGAATGTTTAAAGATACTGTCTGTATACATTTTTTAAAAAACTATTTAAAATTACTTCTTGAAGCAAATTAAGGCAGGTGAAATATTTGGAGCAAGCTGAAATAATTCCATTAATAGCCAATAATCAAGGTATATATATCTCTAAGCTATAAGTGCCAATCATTACAATTGATCAGCCTTGTTTTAATTAGGAAAGAGTCACCAACTGCAAATCCCAATTGTTCAGATTATTTCAAGAGTTTTATAATTATAGAAGTAACAGAATATCAATCATTTTATAATAATACTACTCTGAATGAGTATGTGTTGTGGTGGTTGTTATTTTTTTGATAAGGAAGTTATTGAACCACATTGGGCAGAATAAAGGATGTTCAGGCACTCTGAGGTTCTGCTCTAGTTTTTTCCCTTTCCCCTCAATTTAACATTGTATGGTTGGAAAAAAAAATGGATCTTGTTATATCAAGATCTTGTTATAATAATGCCAAAGGGGAACCCAAAAACAAGAGTTAGGTAACATGCCTTCAGCATAGCCCAAGGCATGCACTGTACTTACAACAGCTGTACTTGCTGCTGCATTCTTCTAATTACTTTTCAATTTATACAATGGGAAATATAACATTTTCTTTGCATAAAGTAGTGGATATCCCTTCTGCATTCTTACCCTTCCAGATGCATGGCCCACATGACGTACCACCACTTAGTAAACCACAAAATGTATGTCATACTATGAACCATTTCACTCATGTCAAAGAAATCTTAGAACTTAGTTGCTCTGGTAATATGAAGCCAAAAAAAAAAAAAAAAGAAGTTATCTCTGAAATGTAAGAAGTGCTGCAACTTCTCTAAAATGATTTTCTTTTCTTCTCATTTGCACTCTATTTTTCATGAGGTTGATGTGAAAGAAAATCTCACTGATTTTACAAGGGCTTAGATATTAGGCTTTAAATTTAGATTCAAGTCTATAAATTCTGTTCCATGTTTGTAATCTCCAGACTCTACAGAAACAGAAATGAGCAACTATTGATTATAGTAAAGTTGTGGAACTTGTCAATATATTGCCTTTCTTCTCTACTATAATAACATACTCATTCAGTTGCCCAGTCATTTTACGTTGATTAATTAATTGCAATTTTTGTATATTGCCAATTCCAGAACAGCTCCAAGAGGTTCGTAATATAAACTAATCTGAAAATCATAATAATGTTCCATAGTAAAAACATCAGCATCTATGAGTCCTTTCTCATATAGGGAACAAGCTATTCTACTCCAAAAACTCTACAAGAAAGTATAGTTTTTACTGCTTATCTGAAATACAGCAAGTTAGGGGACATCCAAACCTCTGGAGAGAAGCTATTTCAGAAGAAGACTACTTCCATCACTTCAAAACTGCTCAGAGAAGGACTAAAGATATCCCTCTTCTTATTGGGCTCGCAGAGTGTATAGGATGAACTAATTCAATTTAAGGTGACAGTCCTGGAGATATCTTTGAGTCAAGCCATGTAGAGCTTTATAGGTTACAAATGATTTGTTACCCAAAATGTAAGATAAGGTAGCGAATGCTATGTCCACAAAACCAACATTGTATGCGTTACCCATCAGAAAGTGGGCCATTACGTTCTGCACCAAGTGCACTTTTTGAATAATCTTCAAAGGTAGGCTTCATGTAAACTGCACTGCAGCAGTCCAGTTTCAAGGAGAAGGCACATGAGGTACTGCTACATGGCACCCTGCTCCAAATAGGCTCACAACTGGTATATGACTAATGCTAGGCAAGGGCTTCTCTGGCCATGATCTCCAGGCCATGAAAGTTGTGGGTCTGCTTTTTCAGGGTGAAGCTAATCCCATCTAGACCTAGTATATGAGCCAACAGAACCAAATGGGTTTTGATCAAACCGTACCTCCATCTTGCTATGATTAAGCTTCAGGTTGTTTCTTCCCATACCTGGGAAGACCCTCATACCCTGTAGGCACTAAGTCAGAACATCCACTGCATTTGTGCCTAGGCCTGGGGTTATGATATTCAGCTGAGTATTTTCAGCATTTCTCCCCCAAACCATTGATTTATATAGATGTTAAAGAATAGCACAGAGAAAGCTGAGATCTTGACACCAGGAATGAGTGACCAGCAGCAACATTTCTTACACTACTATCAATTACAACTGGCTGCTTAGGAGTGGAACAATTCTTAAAACAGTGCTACCCAATCCAACCCTTGCAAGTGGTCCTCAAAGGTGCCATGATCAATAATTCCAAACACAGAGATATCAAGCAGAATAGGAAGACCACACCCCTCCCACCCAGGTCCTACCATAGGCTATTCAACAGACTGACTAACATAAGTCTCATGCCCAAGCCTAAGGCCTAAATGAAAGAAGTCTACATACTTTCCTGTATGATATTCTGCAACTTACATGCCAGCACTTCATTTAAAATCTTCTCAAGAAAGTTGAGAGTGGGCGGAAGTTGTCCAGTATGGTTAGATCAAGTAATGGTTAGGATGGGGCAGCTGTCATAATATGTTCTTCAAAGAAAGCATTTACTGCATTAAATCCAATGACCTACGCCCTCCATAGAAGAAGAAGAAGATAGAGCATAGATACAGCCCACAAAGAAGCATAGAATCATATCCAATCTTGTGGAATCTATAAGCCCAGACTTAACCCAGATGATCTTGTAATATATTTGATATCTGTTTATTTATAATTTACAAGATTAGGATCCTTGCCTGCTTAGCTTCTTAGCATACCAAATTCCTAGCATTATTTATTTCAGTCTTTCCTAAACTGATGCCCTCAATATATGTTGAATTAACATCTCATAAATTCACAGCCAGCTCTTTAAACACAAGGATAGTCAGTATTTCAGTGGCTGCTGTACTTAACATCAGAGGAAGGGATGTGCCATGCTGAGTATGATGATGATACAAGATTGTAATGGGTGTGTGCTTATATATAAATAAACATGAAGTGGTGTACTGTATGTGACTGCAATGAAGAGTCTATAGATACTACACCCACAACACTCTTGAATGTTCCTGGGGAGAACTTGTTCAATATGCTACCACTATTCACCTTATTTTGCAGAAAATCCCACTCTGCACTGATTTAGTCAAATAAACTAGCAAGGTTCCTGCCTCTGCCTGCCTTCATTCTCTGTACCCTAACTAGGGGTGGTATGAGGGGACATGTAGTAAAATTAAAATTCTTTCAGAATGAGAGAGCTGGTTCCATAAAAATGAAAAGCTTTATTATGTGTACAAAGGTTAAGAATCTAAACAAGAGATGAAACTAAACACAAAAAGAGAAATAAGAAAAACAAGCAATTGTGTCTTTTAGAATTATCTCAGTGACTGCTCTTCCACTGGAATACATATAGTAGACAGAGAATGCAGGCAGAAGAAAATAGCAAAGGATAAAAACAACAACAAAAGCAAACAAAAACACTACGGCTCAAAATAGTATTTGCCTTTTTAGCAATTGCCTCACATTGTTAGATTTGACTGACAAAAGATCAAGCGAAATGTTTCCTTTAACTCTTTCCTGTCTTAATCTTTTGGGATTGGAATTCTCCCCATCCACTACAAAACCATTAACTTTTGTATACATAATACCTGAGGGACCATCTTTTCCCAGTTGTTTCTACCCGTCCAATCCAGTCCAGCAGGTTGAGCATGCTCCGGGTCCCATCAGCCAAGGAATGTCGGCTGGCGGGGACCAGGAGACGTGCCTTTTCTGCTGTGGTGCCTGCCCTCTGGAACATCCTCCCTCCTGAGATTAGGATGGCCCCGACCCTTTTGGCTTTTCAGAAGCCCTTGAAGACCTGGCTTTATGCCCGGGCCTGGAATAGCCCCATTTCATGGATGTCCTAATACTGACAGTTTTTTAAGATCTCTTGGCTGCATTTATATTTATATTTAATTTTTTTACTGTTTTAAATGTTGACTGTTTTTATTGTTAGCTGCCCAAGTCACTGGTCTGAGATGGTGGCTATATAAAATGAATGAATGAATGAATGAATATAGGAAGATACTAATATCCTAATATTTTTTTTATTAAAAAAAATGGGCTTCTGTTGGGAGAACTGCCAGGGAAGGGAAACAACCAGTAAGTGTTGTCTGCACATACCCACGCCCATGCAGTTAACCTGTGAAGGCCTTTGAAATAGTTCTGGCAAATGTCCCAGAAGACATTAAGGAATGTACTATTTTTAATGCTTTGCACACTAGAATATGAGATTATTAAATATGCAGCAGATTATTTGATGCTTCATATTCTATGACTGAAGTGGTCTCCTTTTTATACTATTTGACCAGGAATATATTTGTACCTATAATGTGGTAAAATTTCTGTATTTTACCACATTATCTATGTGGTAAATAACAGTAATTCATTATCTATGTACCTATGATAAATGATTATTCCACTTATATTTGGATTTAAGATTTTTTGCATACTGTATATCATTTCTACTACAGAATATCAGAATATAGAACATTATTATGAATTATTGAATATTGAAAGGATAAAATTCCATAGTGATACATTGTCAAACCACTGCTAGAACAGGGATGACGAAATCATAGAACATACTCTATCATGAGGATTTGGGAGTGTGTATGTGAGCCAATATTCAGAGAGAAATCGATTTTAAAGGTGATCCTTTTTGTCCAGATCAGCCTATACCTGGATAAATTTCATCGATCCTCTTTACATAAGAACATTACTTATCCATAGTAGGATAGTGGGGAATAACTATGCCTATACTGATCCATCAGTACAATAGGACTAAGTATAACACCATGCTCAGCATACTTCAAGTAGTCTTAAATATGTTACTTGTGCAAGGTTTTAAGATAGACACATAGATATCTTCTTACATTTGTCATCTAATAATCATGTCAAATTAATATCATATTTTTTTGGTGGGGGGTTGCAGTGAACTATATGCACATAAAATAAATTGACTAAGACAACATTGTAGCTCTGATTTGTTTATGAGATAATAGAAAAGTAGAATAAGCTGGAATAGAGAAGAATTGATTATTTCAAATGTTTTAGAAATATATAATAGATAATATTCTTGGCCCAAAGCAGAGCATCTGTATGTGATCCTGTCCTGAGGTGTCCCCCATAACATTCAAGAAACAGTGATTCACAAGTAAATAATATAAATGAAAAATATGTGATATACTAAATAAATATAAATATTCTCGATCAACTAAACACTTAAGCTCTGCATGACACATGTAATAGACAAATATAGTTCTGAATCCTAAAATGGTCAGTAAAGCTTAGTCAGCAATTTAATATAAAGGCTGTATTAAAATATCTAATGGCAATACTGCAGAAATATACTAAAATATTGTCTGTTTTTTACTGACATAAATACTAAATAGAATTCTAGTGACAAATACTTCTATGGTCAAAACTTTCAAATTAACTGCTATAAATCTTGGATTTTTTTTTTAATTAAAAACTAAATAACTTTAGTATGAAAAATAAACATAGATAAATTTAGAAAATTGAAAAAAATACAAAGTTTTAAGTTATCTAGTCTTCTAAGAAAAAAAGTTTTCAACAATGCTGGCTTGAAGATTTGAGCTATGAATAAGAGATGAGATATCGCCAGGTTTACATGGGTCATGGGTACAATAGATGAGGGCCCAAAGTGATGGCATACATTATAATGATACACACTATATTTCAGAATCTATTCCTTGGTTTATCCCATGAGGTCAATGACTTTGACTGTGTGCTCATGCTGAAGTGCTCATTATACTAAAGTATTTTTATCACTTGGCTTTATAGAATGATTTGACATTCTATAATTCCTACTATGTATCCAAAAGGTAATGAGACCTGAAGGGAAGGGCATCAGATATGTAAATTACATATGGGAAAATGGTTCATAATTTAGACTTAAAATTCAGATTGTTTCCTACTGGAAAAAAAGGAAGTTTAATAGGTCTATAACCTACACCCCTCAGACTGCTTTCAACTAAGTTCAGTAGCAATCACAACAGGAAAAAATTTGGATATAAAATGTGCAAATTTCTTAATATTTTAGCTGGTTAAATATTATACAATATTGCTGAGAAAGCATGTAAAATATCAGAAAACTTGGGAAAACAAACTTTAAAAATATTTGAAAAATAAAGAGCCACTGATCCCAATGTTTGTATATCCATTATTTTATCCACTGTACCGAGAATGAGGAACCAATGGTACCCAATACAGTATATCGCTAAACCACAACATCAAGCACTTCCAGGGATGCTGAGATTTGTAAGTTAGAAAATTCTGAAGGATGGGCTTGCACTGTCTTGGTTCTTGGTACTAGTTAGTCAAAAGCCTAAGCATGCTGTTGTAGTATCTTTTGCAATCATGGTGAGCCCACAAAGGCACAGAAATCTCTCCTTAGTTAAGTTTTTTTTTTAATTTATTATTATTCCAAGAGAAGAAGATAGATAGATGATAGATAGATAGATAGATAGATAGATAGATAGATAGATAGATAGATAGATAGATATAGATATACACTAGATATAAGCAGCATTGCCAGGAAGCTCACATATTTCTTATGTTAATAGACTTAACTACCTATTAACATGTGTTTTGTTGCTTTGTTAAATTTATACCCTCAAAATAATCAAATTATTATTATAGCCATAGATCCAGCAGTCAAAAAGAAAGAAGACAAGTTAAAATGTAGATGCATTTTTAAAAATGCATATTTTTCAAACCCATATAAAATTTAGCAATCTGGAAGGATACACCTGAACAACCATCAGACAGGAGTAGAGATAAATAAAAGTTATGTTCTTTGCTAGGATATCCCTGCCCCTATGTGTGCATGTGCACATGCACATGCACACGCACCCACACAGACACACACATATATATGCTGTGTATGTGTGTGTGTGTGTGTGTGTGTGTGTTTTATTGGATTTCCTGGGAGGAGGGGGGGGACCATTGTGGGACAAGGACACTACTCAGCAGTCTCCACAAGAGCAAATTCAGTGGAAAAGGGAAATATTTTTGGAGCACTTGAGCAAGGGCAATGCATCCAGCCTGGCCAAAAGGAAGCCTCAAAAAAATTTAAGGCAGGAATTGGCATATATCAAATTGAACCTCCTCCCGCCCCAATATGCTACAGGGCTGAGGATCAGATTTAAATGAATTTGAAAATGAATGTCCCAAATATGCTATTTAAGAATACTTTTAGTGTTATCAAATCTCATGAGTCTTTGTCTTCCTCCTCCTGATCTTCTCCTCGTCCCCTAAATCCAGTCTGACTTAAAGTTATCTCCAAGGACCAGTGGAGCAAGACTTACAGGAGCAAAAATTATCTTTAGCCTAAGATGTGTGTGTGTGTACACATGCCCACACACCCACACACCCACAAAGCTTTAGCCTCCAAGGAGATTAAACCCATCTCTAAGTGAAATGTGGCATTTTTTAATTCATGTAGGGACTGCAAGAATAGCTCTAGGGAACTTAGATTGAATAGGTTAAAGATGCTGAGTTTTTAAAAGGCATATTTATTTGTTAAACATATCCTGCCTTTCCCTCAAAAGCCCAATGCAGCTTACAGCTAAGTAATATTACTTAGAAATGTTTTAAAGGAACCACATATCAGTTATCATTTGATCTTTAAGATAAACATGAGAAACATAAGAGTAGTTAAGTAGTTTCTTTCCTTACTTTGCTTATAGGTGTGCAAGATGAAAGCAGTGTGAAGTTCATCTTGGCTTTATTGCATCTTAAATATAAAGCACATTTTTTTCACTGTTGTATTATTTTCATTGTGCCATATAAATCATTTTTGCCACATAACTATTTAATTGGGTCCCCTTTATATTTTTTATCCTTTGCATACTGTTTCATTGTGCATTACTTCATGATAGCTTGTAAGGGTAACTCACAGGGGGGGAAAAAAATTATGCAAGCTTTACTCCATAAAAATACCACAGTTTATTAACAGTTTACACCATGACTGAATTAGGAGGCAGGTAACCTTTCAAGGTGAACAGTGCTAAGATTCTCACCATCTTGCTTTTTAATAAGCTTTCTCATGGACAGGTTGCTTTTTGGTGAAGCAGAATGTAACATATTATGCTGTAATGTAACTGAATTTGGGTAGAAATTATACTTCAGGATTTATGACTTGTAGATCACATATATAGAGCCTCATTTACATGACACAGTATAAATAATATTAGCGTCACCAATAGTAAGAACACTAGTGCTATTAACTTATGTGAAATGTGTACACAACCAAATACTATAATACTTCCCATAATATTACTGATAGTGTGTGGCAGGGACTGGCTGAAAGCAGGCAGAGTAGGTATGAGAAAAGGCAGCAAAGCCCACAGGTAGGGGCCTTGGAGAGGAAAAATTTTAAAGAGGTCCTGCCTTAATTAGCGTATTTTAAGTCAACCTGGGAACTTCTCTCTACATTTTTTGAGATTTTGTTTTTATCCTAACATTGAAGATGCCTTTCTAAAATACATATGGCTCTTGCTTCTTGAATTTGTCACACATCTATCTTGATTTTTAGTGATATTGTATTTCAAATAGTCATTAAAATTCTGTTCACTGACTTTATAAATTTTACACTTTAACCTTGAAGTAATTTCTTATTTATTCATTCAAGTTATATTTCTTAAATGAACCCCTTTATGGTACTTGCTCACAAAAACCTGAAATTGGGGCTTAGAACAATTAAATGTTAAATGCTAGAAATATAAGAATACGTTTATTTCTTTAAATAATATTGTCTAAATCATGATTAGAAAATTAGCCTTCAAAGCCTTTGAAATGATATAGTTTAATGATTTGAGTCTTTTCATAGTAAAATGAAACAAAGTATATACAATAATTAAGTTTGGTTGAATATAAATATCATACAACAAGAATATTTTTTCAAATTAAATATTTGATTCATACCAATAGGAGTGGCATTTTCTTCCTTGTATGTGTTATTAAGGAATAGTCTTTGTTACCATGCCTACTGTGGAGTAAATTACATTAAGAGATATCAGGAAATGGAAGGTCTGTTGAAAAAGCCATCTTCATCATAAGAAATTATTTTCCTGATAAATTAAATTCAAAAGCATTTGAGCTAAGTAAGATATTTACTTGAGAAAAAATCCAAATAAATTTGTTTCCTCCCCCTTTGTAGGGGTGGGGGTGGGGTGAGGTGGGGAAATAAAAATACTACTCCACGGAAATTTAATACAACTCACAAGAATAAATATTGCAGCTATGTGGTTACTTGAAAAGTCTTTGGTATTATTCTAAATGTTCTAAAATCTTATGTTTGCTTCCATCGATTAAAGGGTTAAGTAAAATTCTTACACTCAACAAAACAGAACCAGACTTAGTTCATATGTAAATGAGCTGAGCTAATTGCAGCTTTCCCTAGGTAATCTCTATCAATTATTCATGAACCATTAACAGTCAATGTGACATTTCTAACTGACAGCATTCAATCCTTTTATTTACCAGTGTGATGCAATTTAAATGAGAAAGGATCAGAAAGAAAACATACTGAAATTCAAAGTCTAAACAAAGTGGAAGTGTCAACATACCAACATTTGTAGAAGATCCTATTTACTCATATAGAAGGGAAGCTGTGTTAGTCTATAGGAAAAATCAAGAGAAGTCTAGTAGCATCTTTTCAGACTAACATATTTTATTAAAAGGCACAAGCTTTTTTGAGCTAGAGCTCACTTCATCAGATATGATTTGTTCATCTGAAAAGGTGCTAACACTCTTGATTTTTATTTACTGGTAAGTTGTTATCTTTATTAGATCTCTGCATTAAATCAATCTGTTGTATATATTTCTTCTTCCCACACTCCTACATTTAGTGTTGCAGAAAATCGAAAATGATTTAATATCAACATATCCAAACTTAAGTACCAAAATCTTACTGATACATTATATTATTGTGCACTGCTAGAATAATAACTAGTCACAATTATTTTACAGTGATAAAAATTAACATGAGAGGTAGCATAGATGAACTCAAAGAATCATCCCATTTTTTATATCTTAATGAATAAATCACTATGGAAAGAAAGATGTATTGCTTATTTTTCACCTTCATAACATGAATAAAAATAAATACAAATACACAAGCAATTAATGTACTACTGCATATTTGTGTGTATTATCCACACAATATCAAAAAGTTTATTGGAAATAGTTTAAGAAATATGCAGAATAACACTGAAATAAGGTTTCCTAAATGCTTAGGAAACATTTATGTGCTCATACTTTTAATATGTGTAATTTCTGATCATAGAAATCAACTCTGGGGATTGGGAACAATGGTGGGATCCTTCTGTCTTTCCACAGGTTTATTTAACGTAAAATCGGAATGTCTTGATGAGAAGTATTACAAGATTCAATACAGCACATGTCTAAAATTATTGCTATGGAATGAAATGGTTATACAAATACTGATATTTAATTTCCCACATTAGAGAATAATTTGTATATTAATTAATTATTAATAATATTTTATTAAATTTATATACCACCCAAGTCCCCGTGAAACCATAATTCTGGTTCATAAGAAATATTTAATGCACCATGACGGTTTATGTTTCTCATTTGCTCTTTTTAAGGATACAATTCTATGAAGGAGAATTATAGAAACTTTCACTGTAAAAGACCATGACAAATATATATGACAAATGGTAGACAGAATATATTAAGGAAAGTCTTATAGCGTAAGGAAGACTCATGGATCACTGTCGGACATAGAACCCTGTATCAACTGATTTCATTAACTGTACAGTATGCTCTAAAATCAGAACTAACTAAATTCTAACCAGCTAGAGGTAAATTATTGCTTTTAGTTAGAATTTTATGTGATTGTTGCCTTCTTTTGGTTGTCCTGTTTGTTGCATTTCCCCAATAGACACATCACATCTATTTATCCATCCATCCATCCATCCATCCATCCATCCATCCATCCATCCATCCATCTGAACACTTGGTTCTATTGTTTTTAAAAAAAAATCTCACTTGCTGGACTGAAAGCTTATATTCTTAGAATTTTCATCGTTTATTTTAAGCTTTGCATTTCATTGGGCAATAAAATCAAAAGCTCTTTTTCCTTTAGAATTGGCTGGAGGGAATTGGTCTTAATCAAGAGTGTCTGGAACAAATTAGACTTGATCAAGAGCAGCTTTGGAAAATTTGACTATTGGCAGCCTTTCATAATTCTTGAAGGTATATTGCCTTAGAAACAGTTGGACAGTTCTCCTTCCCATTCTGTAAGCCTGATTCTTGTTATATTCTTTCCCAAGAAAGATAAGTTTGGACCTTTCCTTCCTGTTCTTGGAGGGCCTTGTAATTGTATATTAGGTGCCATAAAGGAGGTGCCATGTTAGATCTTTTAATGTCTTCTTGTGTGATGTGTCTTTATCTCTTTATAATGATTTAGACTGCTGCTTTGGTTTAATACTCTAAAGAAGTTGATGTAAATTATATTTTATTACTGTCACAATTGTTGTGGCCATCTGCCTTGCAATGGCTGAAAGGATTTCAAGCTCTGCAGCACAGGCTTCAGTTTTTCTATCATATTATCAGTTGGTTGTGAATTTCTATCAGCTTTCTCGTGAGCTTCAATTATTACTTGAGGCGATACAGGAGCACTGCTGGAATGACTGTTTAGAACAGTGTTGTCCAAACTTGGCCACTTTAAGATGAGTGGACTTCAACTCCCAGAATTCCCCAGCCGGCGCGGCAGTTAAAAATTCTGGGAGTTGAAGTCCACTCATCTTAAAGTGGCCAAATTTGGACAACACTGGTTTAGAACTTATCTTTCCATTTCTCTGAAGGTTCCCTTCCCAGTCTGAAAAAGCCCAGCAGGAAAGCTTCTCTTAGGAGGTCTTTCTTTTGGAATTCATTAAACTGTGGAAAAGACAGAAGCTGTAGATAACTAGAAAGAAGAGTGTACAGTGAAAGAAAGAACATTCATGAAAGTATCTCGGCTACCTCATAACTATACTCCACCCATGGGAATCTCTCTCCTTTGAAACAAATTATGAAAACAAATTCTGTTTCATCAGATCGAATGAGAACTGCTAGAAAGAAGGCAGGATAAAGTTTCTGCATGACATTTGTGCAGGTTATTCTGCATAACCACTTTATAGTAAAGTTTTAAGTAGTTTTAAGAAAAGAAAAGATCTTCTTTTCAAGAAAAAAAGATAGCGATTTTCTTAAAAAAATATTTTAGTTTAGTGAGATAATATAAGAAAGAATGAGAAACTAATTATAGTGTTAGTTTCAGAAAGAGAGCAATTAGTCCTCTTAGTACTTTTAATATATACATATTTTATCAATATATATTTATTTGTACAGCTTTTCTGTACTACATTTTGTCTCTGATTATTTAGTGATGTTAGAAATGTTACTTATATATCTCATCATTTGTAAAGTACAAAAACAAAACAGATGACAAAAACACATCAATAAAACCCACCCTTCTTCAGTTCATCGAATTTGAATAAAAATTGATACTGTTGCTTTAAAGTAATTTAAACTTTTTGGATATATTATGATTTATAAGCCTCACCAATTGTAGTTTATTTTTCATTGTATATTAATATAGCTACTGTATATGTACCTATATTATACATATATACTGTATATACACACACACACATATTTGTAGCTCCATTTTATATAAATATACACACACACACACACACACACACACACACACTGTAAAATTTTAACTGTAAATTTTACTTGATGCTGTATGCTCAGAAGACAAAACTATATCAAATTTTAACTCAAAATCCTAATATATTACAATATATAGTATCTTCCAGATAAATAGACCATGTAGATTGAATTGACTGTTTTAACTGTGTGGACATATGGAAGCTTAACATAAATTCTTCCAAAAAATTGGCAGTTAAACAGTAGAAAAAAACAATGACTTAGTGAAGTATTCATGGCTGTGGATTACATTGCCTTTCAGGAATTCAACAGAAATTCAGTGAATGATCTTTATCAAAGTTTTTTTCTTTCTTTTATTATGCTTTTGTAAATCTTAATGCATTATATTATTTTGATACAATGAAGTTTATACAGTATTAATTGAAGATTGTTGACTGTTGGAAATAAAAAAGTAAAAAGAAGTGTTATATCAGTATTAATAACGATTTAGGATGTCAGTATTACAATCATAAGATTATTTGATATTTTCATTCAGAATTGAATATAACATTAAAACAACAACAATAACACAATAGACTGCATCAAAGTATGTTGTACAATAAAGGTCTTGAGCAGTTTATTTATTATTAAAGTCTCCATTGTATTGTTACTTAATATTTTTACATGTTAATGAATAGAAAAAGTAGATAAGCGAAGCATATTTAACAATTAGCATACCAAAAAAGAAAAAAGAAAAAAAATAACTATTGGTTTTTAACTTCCTCTTTTGAATACATCTGCTTATTTACAGTGTTTGTAGGACCCCCTTAGAAGCCAGACTATAAGTTTTAATATTTTAATATTTTATATTTGCCATGCTGTGTGATATATTATATGTATGGGAACCATTCTTGCTTAAATTTGGTTAAACTTCTATTGTGAATATATACTGTTAGTGATCTATATCAAAGATGAAAGACCGCATCACTCATTATACCCTGGAATCTTCCTTAAAATTAAAGTTCATTCTGCCCCTTGCATTGGAATGAATCGGAAATGAATAAATTTTACTAGTTCAGACTAAGGCCAGATTCATACAGTCTCCTGGCTTGGCAAAATAACACCCACTTTCCAGACATCATGTCATCATGCCAGTGTCTATATCTCATGGTCAACCCACAGATGGCTTTTTGCCTGGGGCAGGACTAGCACTCCCAGTCTGCTTGGTTTCTAATTCAATGCTTTTAACCACTACACCAAATTGGCTTTCAATAAGAAGTATACTAAGCTAGAATTGCATCCAAATATTCTAGATTTGTATTTATAAGAAATATCAAATATGGAGGAACAGTAAAACAAAATGGATAGCCTTTTCAGACATCTGAGAATCACAATAATATCTTAGGAATCATTGTTTTATTTTTGTCTGTCTGAATTGATAATGTACGGTATATGTGAAAATACCTTGCAGTTAGCAAAACTTCCATTTATCATCTCAGAAAGAAACAGCTTTAAATGCATTGTCTTGATCGAGACCACCACAGTGACCTGATTCAAGGTGATACCTCAGCTCAAAAATCAAGCTGCTCGTGGCTTGAGTTTGAAGTATCAAATGGCACAACCCAGTCTGCTGAGCCACTTCCCTTGGCCATGTATGGCCTGCTGCTTGTGCAGTTTCTGCACAGAAAGTCCCTTTTTTTCATCCAGGTTCAAGTCCCATAATTGCTGTATGTAAGTGCTTCAAAGGAATGTGTAGCTTTCCTTTAGGTGCCACTTCAAATGAGTACTTTTATGAAAACTTTATCAGCCTGAAGTACATTGAAGCTCTGCACAGCCATAGAATGTCTGAATACTGAATAATAAGAATAATAAGAATTCTTATTCTTAATACTAAGAATAATAAGAATGCAGTGCCTAAAACAAATGAAGAGAAACAACATATGAAAAAATCTGTTCTAGGATTCTAACCATATAATCATAGCTGTGTAATTTTTGCCTGTGTAACCTATATAAAAATTCCCACAACAAGCACTCTGAGGCGATGGGAAGCCCATAAATAGGACAGGAATTCAATAGCGCTCCTCAGTTCATGTTCCATTAGCAATTGATACTGAGCAACATGATAGTTCTGATAATGGGGAATGTGACTGGGTCTTCCTGTGGATTCATAAGATTTGATGTATGACACAGGCAACAAGTCCCTTTGGAGTTTTTCCCATTTAATAAGGAGATATGTCAAAGTACTCAAGCAACTTTCAATTCACCATATTCCATAGGAAGAGTTAGCAAGTACTATTTATTGCTAGGAAAAACAAGTCATCTCCACTGTAATTCTTTTTCCTGCCTGTGCAGCAATTTGAGGTTAAAAAGAAATTGCAACCAAACTTTTTTCCCCTTGTAGAGCCTAGTTTAAATAACAATTAGGAGGACTCTGGTAGCACATTTTCAGACTATCATTTAGTCTATTTAAAAGCAATTGAACTCCCTTTTTAATAAAACACATTTTCATTTAGATAACCCTTAATTGTCCTCTGAAGAATATCCTGACCATTTTATTCAGGAACATTTATAGAAAATATTTGGAATTACTTTTGGATTATTGTTGACATTATTCTCCCTTTGATCTATGAATGATTCTGACCCGTAACTTGGTCTTTCCTTGATCCACCTATTTGGTTCATATATTTTTTTTAATCACCTAATCCTGTAAGAATTATTTTTCCAAAGTGGAGGATTTGTGGTTTATTTGTGCTTATTTTTATAACCTTAACACAGATTCACAAACATGTAGGACATTATTGGAATCATACTATTAACAGACATAGTACTGTGCTTGAGGAATTGTGTAAATTTTCTCTTTAACTTATTTCTTTCTTCAGCAATTACAATGATTCATGGTTTGTCAAATTGCTTCTACAAATATTTGGCTTTTTAAGTTTTTGTACCATTTTTATCATTTCTGTGATACTTATTAAATATCACCTCTTCAGCTCGGTCTTCAAATTGCTAATATGAAATTTGATGGAATGAATTGCTTTAATAGTGTAGGGTTTTTTTATAATAAATTTTATTAAAGTTTACAAATACAAAGATGAAGAACTAATACAAAGTAAGAAGAATATAAAAAGAAGAAGAAAAGAAAAAAAAATGCATAGTTTGGGGAGGGAGAAAAAAAAAGATATGTAATGAAATTACTTTCCCCTCCATCAAGATAAGTAGAAACAACCTCAGTAACTTATCACTTTCTCTGATGTTTCAACAAAAGATTTCTTCTTTCTATATCTCATCTCTTATCAATAAACACATTATAAAGCCTCGCCATTCAGCCCTAATCAGCAAAAATCCATTAGTCCAGAAATAATAACATATATATTTTACCAGAAGCTACAACATATATATTTAACCTTGATCAAATATACTCAGCTTGTATTCCTCCCATTTATTTTAAGAATCTTAATCTTTAATCCCTTCAAATAGTGTCCCACAAGTTGATTACTTATCATCTTCTCTTTGTCTCCTCTCAGAAAGTCCTTCACACATTTAATATGTCTGTTTTGTAAATCCAAGATAAGAAAGCTATCCAAGTCGGTCTTCTGATTTATGTCCCCTTTAATTATTAAGATATCAGCCAGTTTCATTTGTAAATCTAGTGTAACATCGTTTTCCATATCATTCTTGAAACATGAAATTTTTAAATCCATTTTCTGATTCACATTCAAATCAGCCTCAGTCTCTGTTTTATCCAGTAAAATCTTCTTCCATAGCTTCTTTTGAATTTATTTTTATAATAACGGACATTCTTAAGAGGTTTTAACAGTGTTGATTGAGAGTTACACTATTTTTTACTCTCCACAAACATAACTGAATTTATTGTATTTTAGATATTTTTATATATAACTTATACTGATATAGTGACATCACCAGGCAAAGTCAGTCGAAAATAATTGAGCACTAGCTGGAAAAATATGTGTACACAGTATAAAATAAGTGATCACTCAGTTACATCTTCAATCAACAAATTTCTTTCCCTGATATTAAATGCATACTTACATTATTTTATGTGATGTGTGTGTGTGTGTATGCACAATTACACTTTGCAGTTAACATATTTAGCAATATATAAATATTTTGCAACTAAGAATATTCAAATGTGGCTGTAGTTTGTCAGGTCAAGCTGAAGAACACACATCTAAAGTTTTTATTTACTTAAATATTTTTATAAACATGAAATGTGCATTGCAACATATCTTCTACTTGCAATCATATAATGGCAAGTTGTATTGTAGCCTAGTTGAAAAGCAAATGAAATATGTATATACTTTTTTCTTTTTAAGTTCAGTCCAATAAGACTGCCACCAAGTTCTCTAGCACCCATAGAGGATATGAGGGAGTAAACAGTACAAATGGCAACTACAAATAGCAGTTAGGGATAAGAGTCATAACATTTGTGGACCTCTGGGAAGAACAGAAATGGTGCCCCTCTGAAATAACCTATAGTGAAAAAGTGGTTATATTTAAGGGACACTTGGCATGTTAAGGTGGGAGCAAGATGGAAACCTATTAACATCATCCTCTGTGAACTCTTGTCTTATGTTCCTGCCTCTTTATTGCTGGTTAAGACTTATTAAAATAAGTATCATTTACTTTAATAAGTATGAGTGGTATTACTTATACATCTGTAACTTCCCAGGAGAGAAAAAAAGGCAGGAGTCAGGCACTGAGATGAAAAGAGAAGAGAAGAGAAAAAACATCTGACTAAGGAGAATGGAAAAAAAGGAAGAAGCATCACGGAGCCAGTCCTGGTTCACAGCACTCTTCCAAGACAGCCAAACAGCCAAAAATTGATGAAGTTTTCCTATAAAAGGAACCAGTAAGCAAACTAACCCCATTTTCCATCTTAATAAGTTTGAGGCTCTTGAATGGGAGTTAAAGACAGAAATAGAAAACAGCAATTATTGAAGCTTTCTGTTTCTCTTAAAGACAATTTAATAGGCTGGTCTGATTCTACGCCAGCCCTCCTCATCATTCTTCATCCATTCCGCCAGCTCTCAAGTTTCTTCTAAAGAAAATAAGAACAAGATCACACAGGGTAAGGACTGGGAGAAGCTGTTGCCATGGGATGGCTCAATTGAATTCATGGCAAAACAATGTTTGCTCACAGAACCAACTGTTATTCCTTGCTGTTCGGGCAATTAGTTTCCATTAAAAAAAAATCTGGATCTATTTAAAAGTGACTTTGAGGTTTTTGCACAAAAGCATGAAGAAAGACTCTCTGCCTTCACTGAAATCCAAGCCTAAACAGGCAACTTAGGGAAGCAACATTCCTCAGGACTGAGTAACAATAAATCACAAGCCAATAAAGTTGTCAATGTAACTGCTGACAGAGGTGTGCAAGCGGTTAAAGAAGTTACCTAATCAAAGTTTACTCATTCCTTGCAATTAAATCAGGTTTCTCTTTATTTATCTTTGAACAGAGGATCTCCAAAAGAGCAATTGTAACTTCTCTGGGACAGCTTCTTTACTGCCACCATTGGCACATGGTGCATGGTTGAATGCCTAGCAGTAAATGAATCTTACTGACTTTTAAGCAATTTACTATACCTCACATGTTGCTTAAAATGAAACCTTTTCTTGCTACCTTTCAGACTGTTTCAACCAGAGCTTTTTTGTGGTGGAGAGGCAACCCCTTGGTTCAACTCTGGTACTTTTGATTTACACAGTCTTTCAAATAATAAGCCTGTTGTTACCAACAGTATCTCCTTTCCCTGTTGTCCTTGGCTAAGCAAGGCCTTGGGGGTAAGGTGGATATGCAGAATGAGGCACGTGGACGACATAGTGCCTTTGGAGATTTGCTCAAGGTTGAGCAACAAGACATTTTACAAATGTTGGATAGCCCTAAGAAAACTGTGTTAGCTACTATTGCTACTGATGAGCCACTTATTGAGCTTGTGTCACCTATAACTTTGCATCATCAGTTTTCTATGGGTGACAAGGAATCAGCTGGAATACACCAGGCTTTTTCACGTGATGAGAACATTGAGTTCCCACTCCTTTGCTTTTTTTAAATAATAAAAACTAACAAAAACTAATATTCAGAGAAAGAGTAAGAAGTAAAAGAAACTTGAAAAAAGAGAAAATATTAAAGATGAAAAGTGCAGAAAAGAGAGAAACAACAAAAGAAAGAAAATAATTGACTTCCGATCCTCCTTGCAACTGATATAAGTAACAATATACATCAAACTCTTACTCTAAATTTAAAATATAACTTCCATTATTTCTCTTAACTCATATTTATTAATCAATATTATCATCAAGCCATACAACATAATTTCAATTTTTTTTGTTTCCTTCAAAAGGTCCAAAAAAAGTTTCCTGATAGCATTAAAATTATACAATGTCTTATCTCAAATCAAAGACATCAATTTCACCATCTCAGCCAACCCCATCAGCTTCACCATCCATTCCTCTACTGGATGGTAGTGTCTTATCTTTCCACCTCCATGCATATAAAAGCCTTGCTGCTGTTATCATATATAAAAACATGAGTTTTTTCCCAACTGTTTGTCCATCAAACCCAAAAGGAAAGTCTCTGGTTTTGATTGAATATTAATCTTTAAAATCTTCTGTATACAAATACATATCTCATTACAGATTTTTTTTTCTTTTTTTGCTTTTTTACAAGTCCACCGGAGATGATAAAACATTCCTTCTTGTAGTTCACATTTCCATCATACATTCAAAGTACCTTTATACCTTTTAGATATTTTTTTCTGGAGACAAGTACCAATGATACATCATTTTATAAACATTTTCTTTAAGGTTATAACACAATGTAAATTTCAATTCTTTCTGCCACATATTTTCCCATTGTAAGATGTGGCCAAAGTTTTTAACCCATTTTATCATACAGTCCTTAACTTGTTCATCTTCTGTCTCTAGTTTCAAGAAAAATTTATACATCTTTGCAATAACATGTACATAATTCTGCTTCAAATTCAGTCTTACCATACTCAAAAACCATAAGTCCTTTTATCTATTTTAAATCTTTCTTGTAATTTTACTTAGGAAAACCATTGACACATGTATCCTTCTGATATCAATTCCTCTCTTGTCTTTAAAGTCCCTTTGAAAAAATTTCAATATGTTACCATAAGTTAACCGTTTATTTTTAGTTATCATTTCTCTTCTACAAAAAGCTGTCCTTTATGACAACCATAAAGGAACCTTTGGAGACAGCGTAGATTTATATCAATTCCATATTCTCAATCTGGAATGCCTAATAACATTATTTTTAAAATCTACATTAACTTTATCATACCAGAAATAGCCATGCTACGCAGATATTAAGTCATGCCTCTCTAGTTCCATTAACCTATTTCTTAAAGTCACCTACTCTTTCATCCAAACCAAACAACAAGCTGCAAAATACATCTTCAGATTTGGGAGAAGTAAACCTCCTCTTTCTTTAACATCTTGTAAAACTTTGACCCTAATTCATGTTTTTTTTTTTTTTACCCTGCCACACAAATTTATCTTTATGGCATAGTTTAAATGGAACATCAGTTGTCATAACAAGTATTGTTTGAAACAAAAATAATAATCTAGATAAAACATTCATCTTAATTAATAAAATTCTTCCCAACAATGACAGTTGTAATTTTTCCCATCTTAACTTATAATTTTTAATTTCATTCTGACTTAACATAATTACTTTGAAACAACATACAATTGCTATTTGTTAAATTCACCCCCAAATGTTTAACCCTTTTTTCTACCTTAAAGCTTGTTTTGTTCATTAACTCTTCTTGTTCTTCTATCTTCATATTTTTCTTTAACATTTTAGTCTTTTATTTATTAATTTTAAAATCAGCCAAAGCACCAAATTCTTTCAACTTTTTCATTAAAGTTTCAATCCCCTTCACTCCAACACCAAATTATCTGCAAAGACTCTCAACTTATATATCTTTTTCTTGATTTTTATACCTTTACCTTCTCATCTATCCTTATATCACTATTCAAAACTTCCAAAACTAAAATATACCACAAGGGAGACAGTGGTTAACCTTGTCTTCTTCCCTTTTGGATCTCACACGATTTAGTTAAGTTTCCATTCACAATAATTTCTGTTTTCTATCATGTATAAATTGATTTCACTCCTTTAATAAAATTCTCTCCAAAGTTCATATCTTCCAAAACTTTAAACATAAAACCCCACTTTAAGTTGTCAAAAGCTTTCTCTGCATCCAAAAATATTAATGCAGCTTGTTGTTCATGATGCTGTTCCAAATATTTTATAATGTCCAGCACCATTCTAATATTATCTTTTGTGTTTTAGGTAAAAATCCACCTTGATCTTCATAAATAAATTCTTGTAATATAACTTTCAATCTGTCAACTAAAATAATTATGAACAACTTATAATCATTAGTCAATAATGATATTGGTCTATAATTTTTAGTTAAAGTCAAATCTTGTCCTTTCTATAATGGTGCTAAATTGGCCTCCTTCCAAGACTCTGGAATTCTACCTTCCATCAATATAAAATTCATCATAGATTGGAGGGGTTATAGAATTTCATCCTCAGGATATTTATAATATGATCCTAGAAGCCCACCTGGTCCTGATACTTTACTTGGTTAAATCTTTTTAATAGCTTCAGATACGTCCATTATTGTTATAGGTCCATTCATAATCTATCTTTGTTTATCTGAAAGCTTTGGCATTTTTTTTTAGTCGTTTATTTTTTTCCAGACAGATATCTTGTCTTTTGCATAAATTAGAGTAATACTGATGGTTTTGGGGAGGGAGGGGTATAGTCTCATTGTCTGTTATTACTGTATCACCCTCTTGAAGTTTCATAATCATTTTCTTTTATTTCTCCTTTCTTAATTTATACACCAACAATCTCCCCAGCTTGTTTGTAAATTCATTTTTTTTATGGGGGGGGTTGGCATAGTTATTCTTTTTTTTTCTGGTTCTCTCACTCTTATCATGGACAGCTATTGCTATAAAAAGTACTTCAAATTTGGTTTGAAATACTTAACTTTTCTGGTATTAACTTTAATACCTCTTTCCTCTTTATCTTGTCCAAAATAGCTTGCTTTTTTTTTCTTGATTTCTTTTTAAACACAATATTATGCTGTACGAAATAACCTGTAATAAAAGCTTTGCTTATGACCCAAACCATTCTTAAGAATATTGTTGTTGTTGTTGTTTAGTCGTTAAGTCGTGTCCGACTCTTCGTGACCCCATGAACCATATTGCGCCAGGCCTTCCTGTCCTTCACTGCCTCCCTGAGTTTGCTCAGTTTCATGCTCATTGCTTCAGTGATGCTTTCTAACCATCTCATCCTCTGCCGTCCTCTTCTCCTTTTGCCTTCAATCTTTCCCAGCATCAGGGTCTTCTCCAAAGAGATCTCTCTTCGCATTAGGTGACCAAAATATCTGAGCTTGAGCTTCATTATCGATCCTTCCAATGAGCAATCAGGGTTGATTTCCTTTAAGATTGACTGGTTTGACCTCCTAGCAGTCCAGGGGACTCTCAAGAGTCTTCTCCAGCACCAGAGTTCAAAGGCATCAATTCTTCGGCGCTCGGCCTTTTTTATGGTCCAGCTCTCACAGCCATACATTACTACTGGAAAAACCATAGCTTTGACTATGCGGATCTTTGTCGGCAAGGTGACGTCTCTGCTTTTTAATATGCTATCTAGGCTTGCCATAGCTTTCCTCCCAAGGAGCAAGCGTCTTTTAATTTCATGGCTGCAGTCCCCGTCTGCGGTGATCTTGGAGCCCAAATAAATGAAGTCTGTTACTGCTTCCATTTCTACCCCTTCTATTTGCCAGGAATTGATGGGTCCAGATGCCATGATCTTAGTTTTTTTAATGTTGAGTTTCAAGCCAGCTTTTGCACTCTCCTCTTTCACCCTCATGAAGAGGCTCTTTAGTTCTTCTTCACTTTCTGCCATTAGGGTGGTATCATCCGCATATCTGAGGTTGTTGATGATTCTCCCTGCAATCTTAATTCCGGCTTGTGATTCTTCCAGCCTGGCATTTCTCATGATGTACTCTGCATATAGGTTAAATAAGCAGGGTGACAGTATACAGCCTTGTCGTACACCTTTCCCTATTTTGAACCAATCGGTTGTTCCATGACCGGTTCTAACTGTTGCTTCTTGGCCCGCATACAGATTTCTCAGGAGACAGGTAAGGTGGTCTGGTACTCCCATCTCTTTAAGAATTTGCCACAGTTTGTTGTGATCCACACAATCAAAGGCTTTTGCATAGTCAAGGAAGCAGAAGTAGATATTTTTCTGGAACTCTCGTGCTTTCTCCATGATCCAGCGAATGTTGGTGATTTGATCTCTAGTTCCTCTGCCTCTTCGAAACTCAGCTTGTACATCCGGTAGTTCTCAGTTCATGTATTGCTGAAGCCTAGCTTGTAGGATTTTGAGCATAACCTTGCTAGCATGTGACTTAAGTATATACCTTTATTTAAATTGTTCTCAGAAAATTCTATTAATATTTTTTTAGTCTCACTATCTCTTCCTTTTGCAGAAACATTTCATTTAGTCTCCCTCTGAATGAATTAGATTTTCTTTTAAGGGTCTAAGTCACTTGGTTATGATCAGAAAAAGTATTTGGTAAAATCTCTACTTTAGAAGTATTTACAGCCAAAGCTTTTGAAATCCCAGCCTTATCTATCGTTGAGAATGATTTGTGTCTTTCTGAAGAAATAAGTACAGTATATTCTTTAGAAGTGCCATTTTTCTGTCTTAATATATCCACTAAAGATAAATTGTCAATCAATTTAAAAAAAAAAAAATTTTTTAAGGTAATTTACCCTGGTTCTTTTTAACTTCCTTCTCTGATGTTGTATCCAGTTGTGGGTATACCACTCCATTCCAATCTCCCATCAGGCACTAATTTTCATAAGAAACATTTGTCTGTTTTTTCATTAGACATTTTTTTTTTTAAAATCCTTTAACTTCATTTGGAGCGTAAAGTCCCAAGATTAATGTTTTAATTCCCTGTAGTTCAACTTCTACTCCATCTGATCTACCATGTTCATCAGCCAATACTAATTTTGGTTTTAATTGTGTGGATTAACATATAACACAACTCCATTAACTTTTTTGGGGCCTGTCAAAATTAATTCTTATCCCAAATTCTTGTAAATCGAGTATTTTATGTCCTTTTTTCTAATACGAGTTTCTTCATTTATATTCCATGTTAGTCATTTATTAACCATAATTAAGCCAGCAGTTTAGAAAAGTCTACACTTATGGCCCACAACACAGAGTCCTCTTTTTCATCATTCTCTTGGACCTGTTTGGCTTTTGAGATTGTCTGTTCATTCTTCTCCATTTGCATCTCCTCTAGGTCTCCTTTAAATTTTTCCAGAAATGCTTTGCTTTTTATGAACAGAATTCAGTCAAAGACTTTTCTGTTGGAAAGTAAAAATCACTCCTTCCAGTTTATCCCAATGAAAAACTTCTGTTTCAATACCTCCATCCAAAATAATAACAACAACAACAACAACAACAATAATAACAACAACAATAATAATAATAATTTCTCTTGTGTAAAATTCTAATAGGAATTTCTTTTAATATAATTATATCCACATTGTTAATCTTCAGTCTGGTATTAAAATACCATTGCAGAACTTGATGCCTGATCCTTTTCTTTGCAAAATGTACTAATATATCTCTTGGTACCTGTCTTACTGCTGCATAACATTAATTTACCAGATATACCTTATCAATCTCTTTATCTTTTTCTTCTCTCCAATTTAAAAACTCTGTCAATACTTAAACTACCCTTCTTCTAATATCTTCCCTTGAAAATTCCAGAATAGCTCTGAAAGTCAGGCAAAATTTCTCCCTTAATTCCAACAAAGTCCCATTATCCAGTCCTTTGTCCAACTCAAGATCACTGGTTTCTGCTTTATTCTTCAATATTTCCATTCTTTCAGTAACCTGCTTCATTTCTCCAAATATCTGTTTCATCTCTCCAGCTATTTGTTTCACATAACTCTCCATCTTATCTATTTTTTCTTCCATTTTTTTCCCAAAGTCGCAAATTTAGCTCCTAATTCACAAAAAACATTGGTTTAAGTAAACTGAAAGTGACCATCTTCTCCTCTAACAGTTGCTCTACACAGTCTCATCTTTCTCTCATTTCTGTCATTGCTTTCCTGGTAGCCATGATCTTTTTTTAAATCTTTTTCTTTGCCTTGTGAAGTAAAACATCTAGCCAGATATAATTAAATACAAGAGAAAAGTAAATTGACAGTTCATGCCCCCTGGTGTCTTTCAAGCTGGAATTCCAGACATGTGTCAAAGGAAACATAGGGATTGAATTACAGTCTTCTATAGTTTCAGAAACCTAGCCAATCAACAAACATAATCCAGCAAAACAAGAAACTTTCCCATGGAAAAAAGCAAACCTCCTTACTGCAAATGGAGTTTCGTAGAAAAATAAACTTCTAACAAATAAATCTTCCTTTTTCATTGTGAATAACTTTTAAGTCTTTTTTAAATTCCAATTTTCATCCAGCTTTTTGCGAATTAATCAGATTCAAATTAAAGCTCTATTTTTTATTTTAAAAATAACCCCCCAAAATAAGGATAAGCCAAGAGAATTAATTATCTGTTGTGAAAGAAGGTCTTTCTTTAGTTGAAAAATAATTATAATTAGTGTTTAGAAATTAGGTTCAGTTGGCTATAGTGTCCATAAAAGGCTGTACTGCAGCTGCAAACAGAGATGGATCCCCTGCCTCCCAGCCACTCAACCCAAAAGCCATTAACAGAGGCTTTTATCTCTGTGGTTAGCTTTCAAGGAACAGCCATCTGGAGGGCAGATGGGCTGATTTCTTGCTTCCTCCTTGGTTCAGAGCAAGCTAAGCAGGCAGCACTTGCTGCCAGCCACCTATCAGCTGCGATGTCATATCCAGTATTTCAAAGATGCCTAAACCACCATTAAGCCCACTGGAAGTCCCTACAGTCCTTTGCAATGATGCTGAAGAGAGCCTCTTAGATCCTAGTAACCCACTCTATGAAAGCTCAGCCATAAATCTTGTTGAGCCTTCCCACACTGTGCCCCATTCTTCTAATTTTGAGGTCTTACAGAAACACATCAGTCTCCCAACTGAAGGCTACTCCCCAATCTCAAAGTTCATCAAACTCTGCGCCATCTGTGAGTTCATGTCTCTCCCAGGTCTCTGTTCCTGCAAAGCAATCTTTTGAAGCACCCTTATCTGCTGTAATTGAAGACCTCATGGGACCAACCAGATCATCAGTAGAGGTACTGGATACCAACTGACTCTTCTATGATAATGACTCAATCTCCATTCTTTCTTGGAATATAGCTGGCTAGAAAGTGAATAACATGGATGCCTATTTTCTGGAATATATTAGCTCTCTTTTTATTTTGTTGCTCCAGGAAACTTGTTGCTCTCTGGATACACCCTGTACATAACCAAGGCACTACCCAGTGTTAAAAGGTTCAGTATTTAGCCCAGTGTTAAAAATGGAAGACCCTCAGGAGGTTTGAGCATGATGGTCACTACAAAATTTAACATCTCTGTGACTGTGTTGGAGCCATGTGCCAGTATGGCACTAGCCCTTTTGTTTCATCTTAAGCTACACAATATATTACTTATTAGTATGTGTATGTGTGTGTGTGTGTGTGTGTGTGTGTGTGTTTTCCCCCATTACGCAGACAGAATTAAGTTAATAGTATAGTATTATTATTACTAATAGTAATGGGATCTTCTTGGCAATTACATCTCTAGCCTACTTTGCCAGGACCCAGACACATTAGTAATTATTGCTGGATTTCAACACTTGTACTGGAGAGTCAGATGCATTTTTACAAGCTCATTTTAATTGGTCTCTACACTCAAATGAAGTAGTTTGCCCTTTACAGACTCAACAATATAAACACTGTAACATGGCAGGCTTCTGACTGACCCAGCTTATAGATAGTCTGGACTTGGTCACGCTAAATGGCTCTGCTAGAGAAGACTTAAGTGGGGAACTAACTTTCTGGGGCTCCAAAACAGCAAGTGTTGTTTATTATTTTATGGTTTCATGTACTTATGCTTATCTAATAACATATTTCTATGTAGGGAATTTCCCAGATAGTGACAATTTCCCATTTATCTGTTATGAATCCTAAAGTAACCATTAAGCTCCTAGCTGTAGCTCTCTGTCCTGCCAGGGCCACAACAAAAAGACTCATTCAGAATGAACCTTCTTCAAGAGTAACAAAAAACTTGTCCGCTCTGTTAAATTCAGAACCCCTTCTTCAATTCTACTCCCAGATTTGTTTAGCAGACTCCTCTGAACAGATATTATTACATTACCAGTCTATTATCTATACTCTCCAGGCCCCACTATCTAGAGTTTCATCAATTAGTTCTAGCCCTTTTCATATGAGATGCAGACCGTGGTTTGACACAGTTTGTTATAAAGCAAAAAAGGCCCTTCTTACTGCAGTGTATACTTTTCTATCTGACAACTCATTAAGTTCCTTTCAATCACTCAGAGAGCATAAGAAGTTTTATAAAGTACACATAAAATCTAAGAAAGAACAAGTGCTGAGAGAGAATTGGGTGTATTCTAGCCCCCTTACATTTTAATTTGTACATCAATTCAATAATTCAGGCTCTCTCATTGTCTAATTATCAATCTCCAATAATTAGCACATCGTAAAATTCCAGCTTTGCTATATGCACATGATGTAGTAATTTTGTCTGTCTCTGAGGCAGGAATGAGAAGGGCACTGAGGGCATTGGCTTCCTTTAACCTAAAAGAACAACTTGTAGTAAATTATCAAAAAATTAGAGTGCTAGTGTTTGAACAATAAACAATGGGTTACATAAATGGCAATTTAATGGGACCCCAATACTGCAGGTACACACATATAAATATCTTGGGGTGCAGTTCCAGGCTTTCTTATCCTGAAGTGCATATTTCTCTTATTGGGCAAGCGTGGCCCAATGTAGTTCCACAGCTGTCTTAAGATTCTTCTATTCAAAGGGGGCACATTTTATTCCTGCAACTTGCAAGGTTTTTCTTGCTAAGGGTCATCCCTCAGCTTCTTTATGGTGTTTCAATTTGCATTTTTACGAAGTTTAATATCCTGGAAATTGTCCAGTCCAAATTTATAACAGCAATACTCACAGTTCCAAGATGCATCAAGAATGCTGTTTTACGGTTAAACAGGTTTGGTTTCTGTGAGTGCCAGAGCTTGGTTCTATCTCCTTAATTATTGGTTGAAATTGATTTTTTTTTTTCTCCTGTGGGTCTGGCTTCACTGGTTCTCAGGCAACGTTTTAAATCAACCTGGCTAACAAATGCTAATAGCAAACTCCAGTCCTTAGGACTTTCTTTAGAAAGTCTCTGTCCCTTAGGGCTTGAAAATGCCAGGAGTCATCTTAAACAACTTATCTGGGATATTGATTTGAGAACCAGTTTAAGCTAGTATCCAACCCTATAGTTTATGGACTCTTCTCAAATGGGCCTGTGCCATCATCTTATCTCTCTTCAATTCTAATTCTGAAATTTCACCTTGGCCAGGTAGCATGCACTACCCTCTGCAGTTCTGTCAGGGTGGTATAAAAGCATTCCTTTTCAGCAGTGCTTATGTCCATGTGCAGATGGCTCTCTGGAATCTCTAAGCCATATGCTCCTTTGTTGCTCTCTCCATAGGGAATCAAGGAAGATATATTTATCCCATTTTAAAGAACTACCCCGATAGAGAGCACAATGTTTATTTGTCACTGCTTCTATCTGACCAGGACCCTGACATACAGTATCTTTCCAGGTTGCCCAATTTTGGGCTTCCATTTGTTGTATCTGTCCTACTTATGTTTGAAGTTTAGCACAAATTTTGGTGATCGCTACTGCTATTTGTACCACAGATACTATAATAATGTATTTTATGTAATTTTATTGCATTTTTTAAAGTTGTATTAATAATTGCAGGTATTTTATGTATTTTATGTGTTTTATTGTTGTGCTTTTTGGCCCACAAGCCATAACAAAGATTTGATTTCGCATTTACCCTGAAAGGCTTAGGATTCAATTGTATCATAAATATGTTACATGTGTCTGTATGTGTACTAAGTGTGCACAATTTAATGCACTTGAAGGCATTATATCGATTGTAAGAGTTACTTTTGTTATCTTTTGCATTAGCTGTGGTTTGAAAAAAACAGGCAATATTATCTCTACTTCCATTTAATCATGAAGCATGGAGTGTGACCAACATACTTTTATAGTAACGGAATAAGGATAACTGAAAAGATGAATTGTCAAGTTCTGGAGTTATAGACTTGTTCAAATAGCTTTTATAAGGGAAATAATCATAGATCATTGTTAATCTTTATGTTGATCTTTAAAAGCTGCTATTTATCTTTACACTAAATTATATATTTCTTATTTTATGAGAAAGCAAAAGATAATAGTGCCTGCTAGTTTTTAAGAAGAAAAAGAGAGGAGCTAGAAAGAATACAGAAATATCTAAATTTCCTGTTCTGTTGAAACATAGATTGAAAGCATGTGGATCCAAAGATGGTGCTCTAATGCTCTGCTGCCAACAAACTAGCAGGACAAAGGTAATGGGGCAGAGTGATAATCACAAACACTCCTGTTTGTGCAGAGCACAGCAAAAACTCCAGGAAGATATTAGCCATGACAGCAAACACAATGCAATGTCCATTTCTTGTTTCCCAAAGAAATCCAGTCAGAAAATATATACTAACTGGTGTTTATTGATAAAAATGCAAAATTCCATAAAATGCAAATATCATACAAAATATAAAGAAAAACACATCTTCTCATTTAATGTAGCATCCAAGACTTATTAGCAACACAAGCTTAACAAAATCTCTAGCTACAAACTCATAGAGAAGAGGTACGCTACTTGGTACTGTGTTACAACTACGTAGCCCATAAAACCTACATTGTGGCTAACACTAAAACAACTAACAACTACTCAGAGAGGCTGAACATTTTCCTCCCTTGTATTAGAGCTCTATGCCACCCCCACCGGGTAACTGGCATACACACGCCAATAGGTGGCAGTAAATAGCACAATACACAACACACAATAACAGGTGTTTTTCACATGATCTCTGTAGTCAAAATATTATTTGTTATTGTTGTAGGATAACGGGATGAATCCTTTCCCATGAGAAAGAAAATCCTGACAGATTTTAGATTTTAGTAATTCTTTGTTACTAATCACATCCTAAGCTATTGATGATTGCGCTAAACAGTTGTAGCTAAAACATATTCTATTTTTTTCTGGCCCAGTAACTATTTTGTATCTGGAAAAGATCAGTGGGTTAACCCCACATGTTTCCACTCCAAACGCTGACTATCAGCTTTTTCATAACCAGGAAAGGACATTATATAAATATCTACTGGGGAAGGGAAAAAAACACTCTGGCATTTTGTCTCCTATACTAAAAATATGTAAGACCAACGTCATACTTCTATTAACCTATGGGGCAGAGTTGTGAAGCTTATTAATAGTCCCAGACACATACACACAGAGAGTGTGGTTTCTTAAGACACATCTTGGGACCTGATAAGAATACTTCAGCCCTAAGGTCAGAGCCAGATTAGGCATGCATTCTATACAATGTCATGCCTTAATCAAAGCTGTTAATTATTGCTGGAGTGCCCTAAAAATGGAACTTGATGAATTACCAAACATCTGCCTAGAAGAAGAGCTAGGTATGTCTCGACCCTCCACTTGGGGTAATCAGCTTCTTAAAAATATGGAATTACAGAACATGGTCTGTCATCTATCTATTTTCAGTTGGAGAAGACACCAAGGAAATCTTTAAGTGGAGAGTTCTGCACAATAGACAGAGAGTTGTTGAAACCCTAGAATAGCTGGCCAAGAACAAAAGGTTATTTAAACCCCAAAAATACCTAATACAGACCTGACACAAGGCCAGTTTACCAAGGCAAAATTCAAAATGCTGGACTCCATGGTAAAAAAATGGGAAATTCTAGAAAACACTGTGTCAAAGAAAGAAAGTGTATATGTAATGCACAAGCTATAGAAAACATCCAACCTGTTTTATATGACTGTCATTTATATGACTTGGTGAGAACCCAGTATCTAGACCCATTATTAGTTAGAACAGTTCAGACCCTAATATTAGTAGTATAAGGACATTGTTTTATAAGGAGTAGTATAAGAATAGTATAAGGAGATTAGTAGTATAAGAAGATTATCCTTTGGGGTAAATGAAAATGTAGTTAACAGCACTACCATGTTTACAGTTAAGACTGACCAAATGAGAGATAAATTTTTAAGTCAGATTGAGATTGCTCACAAAGGTGATAAAATTATTAAAATATATTTTAATGTGATGAAAGTACATAATTGTACTTTTTCTATTTTATTGTCTAAAGACCATATCAAACTCAAAACATGTCACATCAAAGAACCTACTATTACTTTCTGCATTTTTTTTCTTTTAATTAAAATTAAAATTTTGTATGCACCCACAAACAAAACCAGCTCACTATAGAAACTGATAATTTTACTTGGCACACACTCTGGGATCGATGTTTAATAAAATTCTGAATACAGGGCTGTAAGTATCTTGTATGATAAAATAAAATGCAGCTTTTTTCAATATTCAGCCAGAGAAATAGAGCTTTTTAGGGATCATCATAACAAATGTTATCACTTTATCCATATAGCTCAATATTTTCTATTCTGTCAGTAATTCTTTCTAAGGTCTCAGGCATAACTTTTTCATATCACCTGAAACTTTTTTATTTTAGGAGATGCCAGAGAATTAACTTAACTTCTGTAGCAAAGCGTGTGCCTACCACTAAGATGCTGACTACTATCTAAAATGTATTTTAAACAAAAGATACCATAAACCTCTGGAGAATAGGCTACTGATGACAACTTAAGTCTCAAAAAGAGTTCCTGCAGTTACCAGTCACAGCAATATCACAACCTAGATATCCTTGTCATTTCTTGTAAATGAGAGAATCAGAAGAATTACATTTCTCATAGTCCCACTGGACTTCTGTGTGTCAGTACACAGAATCAGCATATCAGAGCAATGGCAAAGAGGAATGTGTTCTACCCTCTAGCTGAGCTGCTGCCTCAACCACTGCAATCTTCATTTCAAAATTAAATAAAGTGAAGAAAAATGTGTCTAGAGTGAAGAAAGATGGAAGGAGGAGTCAAAACAAATGTCCAATATTTTGGACAGGAAAGTGAAGAATGGATAGTTTCCAAATTAATCTGATGTGAACATGGGAATACTTACATACTTTTAAGAAATGTTACTTCAATTTCATGGGAAAAAAATAAATCTGGTGGAGGGTGAAAAAAAAAAAAAAAGCTTTGTAGGGAATTGTTGTTGTTCTTGCTTGTTTCTGTCCTTAGATTTATTTTTATAAATTTGATTTGTTTTAGTTTATGTCTTAATATTGTTTCTGTTTAATAAAAAAATAAGTATTTTTTTTTTAAAAAGGACAAAAAAATGTCCCACGGTTGCTTTTAGCCCTGATAAAATTTCCATCCCCTACAACTGCCCCTGGCAATTTAAAAATCAAAAGTTCAAAGGACATTTATTATTACTATTACTAGTATTATTAGAGTAAAAGACAACTGATAGAAAAATGCATATGCAGAAGAATTAATAAATAAGAAAATGAATTTAAGTATATCTTAAATATATCTTGACATATTGACAGAGTAACAATATTAAATTAAGTACATTGACAGAGTAACAATATAAATGACAAACCATTTTTAATTCTCTCACTTAAGAGAAACAAAGATGCTTACTGAATCTTCCTCCCAGTTACATAGAAGACAAGATATTAAATCTGGCAAGTATAGAATCTGATATAAAATGTTGGCTAAATTGCTTTTTATCATGTACAATATTCAGCTATGAACCACTTGGATTCTACAGTGATTAAGAGGGTAAAACTCCCCATAAATAATAATATACATAAATAAATAGCATGTAAAAAGGTTCTTCCAAGCAAGTTCACCCCATGCAGGATGAACTCAGATATTTCTAAAGAAGATTGTCCCCTTCAACTGCAGCTCCACCAAGGCCCTATCAAATGGTGGACAGACAAGCCCATCTTCCATGCTGATATTAGGTTATCTAATAGGAGCAAAGAAGTGTGGACCACCACAGGGGTCATTTGTTATTTGTTATTCAATTTTAAAGTATTATTTATTACTGTTGTGTTAATATCTGTAAATCACTAGAGTCCACTAGGATTCAATCAGCGTATAAATTGCATAAACAAACTTGCAACAAGGCTTGTAAAAATTTGGAACTGCAAGTTTCTAGAAGACTTACATTTTACTGATTGCAATATGTATTCTATATGGCAGATGACTAATGATCTGAAGATTTTTATTGTGATATGAGCGTGATTGCTGCTGCATCCATTGGTGTAGTGTAAAGTATCATTTACCTTGTCAGCCTGTGCAAAAGTGGCCACTTAATTGTTATTTCTAGCTAGCCAAGGATTGAAAGGAAATATCCAAGTATTTAAATATTGTTTTAGTCAGTACAAAAACAATTGATGTTCCATGAGTAACAGCCCTGGCTGTTTCCTATGTTAATCTGAGTCTTCTTTGCCTGATTATATGTTTACATGAAAATGGTCTAATGCAGGTTCATAGTGGCACTTATGTTTTTTTCTAATTCTAATCCTAAACTTAACCCTCACTTCTTCCAAATTCTATTAAAAAAATTGCAATACAAATTTTTATCCTAACTCCCCTTCTTTTTAATTTCTAAATTAATTATTTGGCTTAAGCCTTCATAAAAATCTGAGTTTCACTCCCTACATGCACCTGTTCCAGTGTTAGCCAATTGGCCTGTGTTGGTTCTTCTATATGTTGATCATGCAGTTACTTCTTTAGAGTTCAGCAGGAATTGAGATGGAACCTACAAACTCTTACATCTTATACTGATCAATTATGATAAAACAAAGGTAACAATTCTTTGTAAAATGTTATTCATCATCATTCTTGGCAATCAACACCATAACTATTTCTGGCTGCAAAAGTCTTACTTTTATATTTGTGGTTGCTATCTTGTAGCTCTGAAGGTTCTACAGGTAATAGCATGAGGCTTGCCAAATTTCTGATTCTGATTCCATTGTTCAAATGGAACAATCAGCAAGACTACTGAGGAGTTTTGGAGTCTTGATTTGAAGTCTTGATTTAGTTAGTTTTCCAACAAGTGGTCTCCCATTATTGCTACTGTATGTCTCTTCCCTGAAAGTTCTGTAATGTGGTCCAGGAGACTTACTTACTTATCAAATTTATATAGCTGCCATCTTGCACAAAGTGATTCTGAGCAGCATATAATAAATCCAACAATAAAACATTATACTCTGCCTGGCTTCTGGCTTCTAAAGCAAAACCCCAAATTATATATTTGTTATAAGATATTATAAGTTTCAGTTAACTAGATTTTAATTAACCATAAGGAAAAATCTCTTGTTGGCAACATACATACAACTGTGAAACAATCTATATGGAGGTTATAGTTCAGCTAAATGGAATGTAACCTTTTAATAAATTTTGTTAGTTGAAAAAGATGCTATTATACTTTCCTAATTTTTAGTTACCTTAGATGGTTCTCTTCCTACAATGTCTAGAACAAGAAGCACCACATTCGGCCAGAATGAGTGGAACCATTTAATAAAATTTGTTGGTCAGAAAAGGTATACCAGACATCATCTCTGGAGGTTTTTAAAGCCACCTTCCATCGATTGTTTACATGATTTTCCTGAACAACACAGAGGCTTGGTCTAGATCAGGTTCCCCAAACTCTTTGGTGCATCGACCTCTAAACATTTATTACATGAAAATATTTTAATAAATACTGCTTTAACTAATAGTACTACAAATAATAATAACAACAGCAACAATCCTTGGGACTAGATGAACCTTGTGGTCCCTTCCAATGAACCTTGTGGTCCCTTCCAATTTTACAGTTCTATTATTCTATTATTAGCCTTCCTTGTATTTTCACTCTAATTCTCTTGAATTGACTTTCCTGTTCAAATTCCTGGATCTGTATCTCTCTCTACTCTGAGAACCTAAGAGAAAGTAGATTATATATATATCATTCTGATAGCTTCCTGAAGCCACTGAATGCCAGGACATGGATAATTCACAAAGCTCTATATAGTCATTTGAAGTGCAAGGGTCTATAAGTTCAATTCCTAGTAGAGAGTTGGAACAATTGAATAACATCTGGCTACCTCTGTCTGATAAGTCTCAAATAGGATAAAACTGGTCATATAGTGCCTGCCTCCAGGTAGTCAGTGTAACTGAAACATCACAAAGGATATTCACCATAAAAATAGAGTAATTCTTCTAGGAGTGGGGACAGAAATCATGTAAAACCCATACATAGGGGTGTGAGATAATGCAATGTCTGTATCTCTCTCTCTGAGAGCTTAAGGAAAGGTAGACTGTATATGCCATTCTGATAGCTTATACAAAGTTAAATAACTGAATGCATTAAATGAGAATGCTTTCCTTCAGACAGCAGAGTTTCCCAGACTTCCTTTGAGATGTTAGAGACTGTAACTGGAAAATTCTGCACGCGTATCACTGAACTACAAACTGTTTCATTCTTATGAGGATAGAGAGATGATACTCACCTGGGAAGGTTTCATAGATTCC
The DNA here is from genome assembly GCF_059951505.1 of Python bivittatus. NCBI lineage: Eukaryota > Metazoa > Chordata > Lepidosauria > Squamata > Pythonidae > Python > Python bivittatus. The sequence goes on from NW_028277034.1 coordinate 27,040,551, forward strand.
TTCTACCTGTAGAGCCAGCCCCAGATTTTAGGGACACTTTTCCCCAAAAGTTATTTTCAGTGGATCTCTTCATAACTGGTTCTTTGTTTTCATATTTTTCTTCAACCTTCCATCTTAGTTTTAGTTTCTGTCTCTGACTGAGTCTAGTCATAATGATTGTTTGTAGTGACAGCATAATGTTAACAACAATTTCACATTTGTCCTAATAATTGTCATTGCTTGAATATTCAGGGATGCAAAAATGGACAGACAAGAAAGATGAATATAAGTCTCTAGAAATGGTTTGAAGACTCCTCACAGGATTATGATGACACAACCATATCTACTTTTCATGTCATTCCTGCCTATATGCAGGATTTCTCCAGCTCTTACAGTATATGTAATTCATTTTAAACCAGCCTGATGCTGAAGTGTGCTTGGTGAATTTAAGGGGTGATTTCCTTCCTTGGGGAAAACAATTAGAATAATATCCAACCATTATTTTTTAAGAGACAAGAACAATTTGACAATCTGCAGTAGAAAAACAACAACTATACAAATATAGACAGTAGCACACAGCTACAAAAATAATTGTAACCAACACTGGCCATTAAACTCAGTGAGATTAATTATATTGTGCCCTGCAGAGATTTTCTCAGAGCTAAAAGTTACTATACAACAGTCTCCTTAAAAGTGTAGAATATTTTTTTTTATTTTTAATAATGGCTTTTTATATTTTTAATAATCTTTTTTTTAATGTATTTGTTGTTTTATTCAATTGTATGCTGTCCAGAGTCACTTTTTGTGAGATGGGCCGCCATATAAATATGACAAATAAATATATAAATAAACAAATAAATAAATATTCCTAAGGTACGGTATATATTTAAGCAAACCAACTTCCCATCTCTATGAGCAAAATGCCCACAGTATCAACCAGTTCTGCAAAAGTCTAACATAGCAGTTTTTCTTTTTAATTTCTGACTTTTTATCCATCCTCTTGAGTTGGATGTCCTCAAGCTTTGATCCTTCCTCAATATACTGGGTAATTCCCTTGCTGATGAAGCTGTCAGCCTCACTTTCTACTTTGGCTAGGCTGCCGAGTGATATTCTTGTATCCTTTACAGATCCCAGGCTGTCCCTTTCCCCTTGTTAGCTGTAAGGAATGGAATCCCAGTTAGGCAGAGCTGTGCGGGGAGAAAAGTTTCATGCTTTCCCACTTTTACTTCTTTCTCACTCACAAGAAATGTGTCTTTCCTTTAATTAAACTTAGTTTCTTAGTTTCTCTTTCTCTCCTTAGGTTTCCCCTTTCTAGGCTAATATTTTTTTTTATTTATTTATTTTATTTTTCCTACATGTGCCTTCAGGGTAAACTTCTGCTCCTCTCTTTTCCCATGCTTGTATCTATTTCTTTGTCTGTGTGTATGCGTGTAGTCACAGCTTTTATAACTTTTATTCTTCTGAGTTTCATTTCTGCTTCTCTGTCCTTAAGACAGAGCCCATCCCTTGCCAGGTTCCTATGTTTGATTCCTTCACTGACTTCAAGCTGTCCTACCAGAAGTTCCTTATTTCTTCCTTTAATTTCTCATTCTGTTTACCTTAGCAGTTCCAGCTGTATCTGCACTGCATCTGATTTCTTCCAGTTGCAAATCTTTACAACCCAAACTTTAACACCCAAGTTAACTTCTTTACTTTTCCTGGCAACTCTTTTGCTAGTTTGTACAAAACATTAATCCTTTTAATTATTTCTCAGCTGTATGGAAGCAACCCCATCCAGCAAGAGGTATCACAGCCTAAATAGGTTCCAGCAGGAAGCAAATAGGCCATTTTAAAATCTACTTATAGTTCTACTTGTTCATTGACCTGTAAATCAGGATTAGCCTTGGTCAAATTCCAAAGGGAAATTAGTCACAATTGTCAAGTCCAGTCCAGAATCAGAAATTCACTCAGCATGCACAAAACATGACTTTAAAGTAGGCTAAAACAGAAGCTGTTCCAGCAGAGGCTTTCCCTGCTGAGAGGGCCTAAAATATACAAAGCTCCTTTATCCCCCACTCAAGTGTAACTGAAGCTGAAAAGCTCTGTCTCTCACTTCCTGCCATACCCACTTCTTTCCTCTGCTTTCTTTTGGTGCTGATCTTCCCAAGGCTGTGGGACATGTCTCCAACTGAAGGTCAAAATCATCAACATCAGAAAGCCATAGAGCTTTTGCCTGGTTGTCTTCCACTGTCATTGGTTCCTCAGTTTCTAAATTGTTAGATTCAGTGGCTTATTCACATCTTTCAAGCTGTCTCAAAGATATTTAAAGACTCTATTTAGATCACATCATATATCCTCCTTTATATTAGAGTTGCTAATACATTTTCTATCTTTTAAATGAAAGCTTTCTATTACTGCATTTTTTTGAAAATATAATACCACAAAGTAGTTTCAGCACCTTAGGTTCCTCTCTTAATAGCTTTTAAGGAAGTAATATATGCACATTAATACATACAAAAAGTTACGCTAATTTTTTCCAATTTGTCAAAGTGATGAATTAATTTGTGACAGACTTTTTGTACTCAATTAATTATTAGTCCTTCACTCCAGAGAAATATTCTGAGTAAGTAATTAAATTTCTTTCTTTAAAGTTTTCCATTTCTTTTTCTCAGCTGCTTTTCTCTCTTAAAAGCAGAAATGTTATAACTGTTAATTTAATGGTATTATATATGAAATCATTACTAGGCAATGACTTAGCACTCTTTGTCCACAACTCTGCATATTTTTATTTTTTTGGTAATGCATACATTATGTTGATATACCATTTCTTTGATCATTTCTAGACTAATAATGAAACCTTATATATGTTTCATCATTAGTGAATGTTCAGTGAAACTCACTCCAAAGTAATTATGCATAATGTTGTGGTCTAAACTGGGAGCTTCTGAAGTACAGTTAGGATTCTCTATAGATTACTACATCATTTAATCTAAGGCAAGAAGAGAATAATGAAAGACATTGCTGAATTGTATTCATGTTTAATTAGTGCCAAATTGGAAGGTACATAAATCCTTGTATTCTGTTTTGACAAACACTTGGAGCATTTGTGAGCACATATTATCTGTGTACAGAAATATCTATATATCTATATCATCTATATCTATCACATTTATACAGCCGCCCATCTCACACAAAGTGACTCTGGGCTGCTTACAACAATTAAAAAGAATAAATGCATAAAAATAATTACAAATTAAAAAACAACTATGTATAGAGTTTTTTTTTAATTTGTGATTGTATATGTGCGTATATGCTTTTATATATGCTTATATAGCATATATAAATTCTATAATATTAATACAAGTTCTCCATGTGAATACCTGGGCCTGCAAAGAACTCATACTGATGAAAGGCCACTATGATCAGACATGGAAACATGAGGGGGCACTTAATTCTGGTGATGAGCAGGACTAGTTTTCCTGATCACAAGAAATATTCTGAGCAGTTGTTGAAAATGTTGACATTCACAGAAAATATCAGTATCTTTTATTTTTACTTTGTGTGATACTAATTCCACATGTTTCCAAAAATGGCTGCTAAGCCTAACTATTTTAAAAGTATTGCCAAACATGTTTGTTGAACAGGCTCCAATATCTAAAGGAGTTGCTTTCTCTGGGCCTTTGTCCCTATTAAGTCTAGTTATGCCTTTATTATCAGCAGAAACCATTTTTATCTACCACTACTAATATGAACAAGGATGCTCAAATTCATTTGAGATGCATATCTTGTTTAATTAGATACTTATAACCTCTAGTTTTCTTTCATTACAAAGGTTCATCAGTACAAATCATTATCACTCCTGAAACCCTAAGGGCATGAATTAACAAGAATAAAATGAGCTGCTTAGGGAAAATACCTTCTACTAGTATGTTTGATAGTCAATATTGAAAACAAAATCTAATAATCTATTATTCCACCCAGATTTATATTTTAATTGAACTAAGCTAATTAGAGATCCAGTTTTCAGAATCTGTAGATAATTCTCTAATGCTTTTAGTAATAAGATAGTAAATAATACAAAAAAACATATTAATTTGTTGAAAGATATTTATACTCTATTTTGAAAATATTTAATGATAATGTTTCAAGTACTTTAGCTAATTTCAAATTTTAGCTGCCATAAAAGCAGGTCTTGCCAGATGTAGATTTCTGAGATGAATGTTTTATGATGCATTTAGTTCCAGACCAGAAAGTAAAAGAATTTGATTTGCAATAAACTTATGTAACCTTTGAGCTATATTTGCTTAGTTAGAAGTAACTCTCAAAGCAGTGCATAAACATTAAATGTACAGAGGACTCTCTGAAATAGCGCAGCAGCCATTTAGGTAACAGTGGAAAAAGCTGTAGTAATTCTGTAACTGTAGTAATGCATTTCTGAGACAGGTTCTTTGGCTGCTTTTGGTGTCAGTGAAAATCTTAGGAATTTTGATTCTTTATTGAATGTCTTGATCTCATTGTATAATCTTGTAAATTATACCCTTTAAAGACAAGCTTGTGCTGATGTATGTGTGCACACACACACACACACACATAAACCATAGTGTAAATAGGTATATATTTCTAATAGTTTTATATGACTCTTTTTTTTTAACCTTGTGTATTTTATATAAATGTGTCCATATTTCATTATACTTGTCCACACACAGTCTACGTCTATAGACAATCTGCTCATAAGTGGCAAATGCAATCAAGGTCTTCAATCCACAGAGTAAATGGGGCCATATATTTATCTTTCCAATGCTACAGTTCCAGTCTTTTGGCCATAGTAATGGCACAGAGAATGCATTTATGTTGTCCAGATGTCAAATTCCAGGTACTAGATATACAGTTCAAAAGAATATTATCCTCCGAAAATTTTAGCTTTTGTCACACAATCATATTTATATAGTCCACTACTTTCCCCCGAAACTTAATAAGTATAGGACATTGTAAAAACATATGCTTTAAAGAGGCATTGTGCTTATTACATCTCCAACAAAATGCTGTTTTTGACAATCCTTTTCTATACAGACATAGTGGAGTTCTGTACATTCTACATATTATTTTTTGTTGTATAACTTATAATTTAAGGTCCATTGACACTCTTGCTATAGAAGTTAAGACACTCTCCCATTGTGTAAGCAATATAGAAACCTCTAATTTTTATTCCATACCTTTATCATCTGCATATCAAATTGATTTACTGATAACAAATAAGTATACAAACTAATAGGGTTTTTTTTTTTTTTTTAGTTTTATAGAATTTAGCAAGTTGTTCTAATAATTCAGCTGAAAATGCTGCTGGTCCAATGTTGTTAACAAGTGGTGTAAGTGTAAATATTGTCATTGGGTTACATCTGATAGATGATAACTTATTTATTTATTTGTTAAATTTGTATGCTGCCCATCTCCCCCAATATTTATCTCTTAACACAGAATATGTTAAACATTCATCTTCATTATCTATCACTTGGACCAAAGTTAATATCCCCACTTCCATACAATTTTTTTTCCATATCACCATCTTTTCCTCAATTTATAAAGCTGGGTTTCCCCATAAAGTCAATTTGGCATGGGAAAAAGGGTAAAATCTTATTTTATTAGACATTATGTTCTAACTGACAAAATTGTTTCCAGAGATATTAGAGTTTTACTATATTTAGATCCTAATATTGTCCATCCAACCAAAGGTGTTATATATGTATATTCCGAAGTTGCCCAAATCAGAAAATTAACACCACTGGTTGGCTTCCATATTTAATACTTGACAATAGGTAAGCATGATAATATAGCTCCAGATTCGGAAGACTGAATCTTTCATCATTAATTGATAATTGTATTTCCTGTAAAGATATTCTTGGAATTGAAGAAGAATTTATTTTCTGAAAATATTTTGCAGATAAAAAAACTGGAATTCTTTTCAGAATATAAATTAATCTGGTAATAATATTCATTTTGGGAGCATTCACCTTTCCAAAAAGGTGAAATTTACAGTGTTGTATATATAGAGATAAATATCCTGATATTGGAAGGATAAAATCTGAATAAAGATCAAATATATTGTTCACAACAATAATTAAATTAAATTAAATTAAATTATTTAATTAAACATTAAAGAAACAAAAGAAATGTGTCTAAAATGTCTTAAAGATACCAGGCTCGATCCACATTCAGATACACACAAAACTGTTGTACTGGATAATGAGATCACAGGAATGAGAAGATACTTTTGAAGGGGGAAGTTACCTGAATTGATGGAAATATGCAAGTTCACTGCCATTAGATTGATATTTCTTTATTAGATTTCTATACCACCACAGTCATAAGACTCTCAGCATTATACAAGTAGAGAATATAAAGCATCCATGGTATAAACTAACATTAAGTCAAAGAAGGGAGCAACATAAAAATAAAATCATTTTATTTTTAAGAAAAGCTCTTTGGAAGGTCTGTACTTCAGCCTGCTTCTAGAAGGTTAAGGACAAGTCTGACTACGAGGGAAAAGCTGTTCCATATCATGGAACATTTGTTATTTTTATTGAAATAATGTCCAGAAGAATTTATATTTTTACTAAAATATAGTTATTGCCATGCACCATTATATGTTTAAAGGGTATATAGTTTCTTACTCACATATCTGAATTTGCATTAAAAGCCTGTATCCAAGTATGTTTTTCTCTTTCCAGAGCAAGCTGGTTATGTTTTATTTGTCCACAACAATTTTAAGGTGAATAGGTAGTCCCTGAGTCTTATAGGATGTGCAAATTTATATTTAATAGGAAGATAAATCATTTTTCAGTTTAAGTTTAAATCCACCTGCATCTTGAAAGTATCTAAAAACCATTTTTTAAAATATGAAGAGAGAAGCATAAAATGTGTCAGGCATTACAAGGAAAAATATCCATGGTCTAATAAAAAAAATGGCTCTGGGAGATGATTAATATGCTAACTATTGTAAGTAAATGAGCAGTGTAATGCTCAGTGATTGAAGAAAGAGAAATAATGGTCTAAAAGTATGGCAATTTTTTAAGTGTAATTGAAATTCTGAAAATCATCACTTTTCGATTAAGAAGTCTCTCATTATTACTTCATGTTGTACATTTGTCAAGGACTGGATGCCTTTCCTGTTATTATTTAATTTTGCCATTTTTATTAGGTGTCCTTTAACATAATGCCTATTTTTGAAAGCTCATTTTCTCCCTTTATTTCTCTGCATGTGAGAATATACTCTGACAAAGTCAATTCATGTAACCTATTCATTATTGCCACAGCTGCAGCTTTCTTCCTACTCTGTTTGAGGATCTATTTTTTGCTTTATGGCAGCAATTTATAGAAATTATGGATTGGATCAACATCTATGAGCAGGAACTGAAGAAAATTCCACCGCAAATCCTGCTAGGAGTGAGCTAAGACTCACTCTTTTTTTGGTGTGTGAGTAGATATATTGGCAGGAGGAACATAATGGAGAAAAATTATTTATTGTCACACAATCCATACAGAAAGTGCTAGGTTGGAAGCCTCTGATTTCAAGATTGTCCAGAACTGCTATAAGTATGCTAGACTTTAAAATGAATGAATGAATGAAAACTGAAACAAACACTTTGTAAATGGTTCCATTTGCAACAAGGATATGCCTGGGTGGCAAATGATATGTATTGGCACCATTATATTTGCACAATTAAGTCATGACACATGTCATCATTTTAATGTCATCACAGTTAGTTATGATGTTTATATACATTACAAAGTAATTGCAATGATCAGTCATTCCCACAGTAAACATTCCTACAGATTTTTAATTAAGAACTGGAATGACATTTATGTACTGGAAATTTGTTAAGACATCTAAATTGGTAAAGGGGGAAGGATACAACCCAGATGTTTAATAAGTGAAAGCTCAGACTAGCTTTATTACTTGCATTTCAGTTAACCTGATATTTCTACTGGTTTAACATACATAAATTAGTGTCTTTCTCCCTTTGCATACAGCCACAGGAGGAACATGAATGGACTCTATTACAGTTGTGATGGACATTCCTTTGGAAACCTGAACAGCCAGGTTGGGGACAGATTATTCTGGAAAAGGTCTATCTATGTGGTCACTAGAAGTCAACACTGACTTGATAATGCTTAATAAATCAGTCAGTAGATCAGTCATTCAATCAGTCAGGTAGGGTATAGAAATAGAGCAATACACACATGTATTAATCCAACCTTATAGGGAGTGTACAGGTAGAAAACTTTAAATTATGTAATAATAACTAGAGAGAAATAAGTTTAGAATCTCAGGTGAATGGACTTTTTCTTAAAATGAGAAGAAGGAGATTGGAGAGAACCCAAGCTTGGTATCTCTAGCCATCATTAACCTTGCTAGATCTATTCGGGAATATGGTTAGGTCCTGTACAAATTGAAAGTAAGTCCTGTACAAATGCTTGTTTTGATGTCTGGTTCTTTGAATGAAAGAAAAGCAATCTGAAAGGCATTTTGCAAGGTATTTTGTATTTTGTTTACTAAATCACAAGCTTCCATTGGAAGCTCTGTGACAGGTCAGATACTTGTTCAGCTCTTGGGCATGGGAAAAGTGGATCTTGGTGAAATAAAGCTTCCCTCCTGTCTACCTCAGTGACTTAAATACAGGAGCTCTATGACCTAATCAGTCTGGCCTGGTCTTCTCTGTTTCCTTATTGTTGCAAAGAAGATGTGTACACCTAATAGATTGCTGCAAGAATCCAAACTTACTAGTTATTTGTATTTGGAGGCTATTATGTGCCACACTTACAGTGATCACAGGGCCCCATATATGAGTGACTGCCCCGACTCAGAATTATTTTTCTTATAAGATGTGTCCTACATGGCTTGCTGTCTTCAAACATAAAATCCAGACTCTAGAACAGAAATTCTGCAATAAAAACACTGTAAGCATGCATTAGATGTAGTATGTTATCATTCTGCTTAGCACATTGCCATGACTTTGACAGATTTATTAAATCTAGGAAGCTACTTAGTATTTTCTTTTACACTAAAATAAGTAGTTGCTATACCCTGCAAAATCTGCATGTGTGTGTGAAACTAAAATTTATTGGTGCTGCTTGATTATAATTTATAGTAAAATTTCAGAGAAGGGGGAACGCATATAAGATTCTTTGTCTGTTTCCAACAGATGGAAAACAATTCAGAATTTATCAGATAAAGTATATTTATCAGGCATTTTGGATGATGCTTCTGCTTGATATACTAGGTAATAGGGGAACTCTGACAGAATTAGTGGAATACATTATTAGCTTTATGTCAGATTCTCCTCTAATTTTATGCTACTTTGACTTTAGAAATTCCAGTTGCTTCTTAAAAAAAAACCCACTGTAAGTCTCACCAAAGAAGCCACTTTAGGTATGGGAAACTACAACCATTTAGATCCTACTAAACTGTATTTAGATCCTATTAAACATAGTTAATGTTGTAGCTGCCCTTCAGCATCTTTGAATGATCCACAAATATGCTACCTATTTTATGAGTTGTAATCATCATTACATGATTGAATTAACATTATTCATTTACAGGTATTTACTTAGTCAAAATAAATATCATTCTTGTGATAAAAAGGATCATACTGGGCTGTTGTTGCTATTTGGGTTCCATCAAAACAATAAATTGTAATAAGCAAAGATATGACAACAACTTTGTATATTATCCTGCTCTTATAAAGGAGTATAAGTATAGTACAAGTAAAAAATCATTTTTTATCAAAGACTGAAATGTTTGCTAATTAGAAGATCTGTATTTCTAAGCGTATTAGCTAACTATTTTTCCCTAAGTGCTTAATGGAAAACCTTTTCTAAATGTATAAAGTTTATGAAATAGTATAATAATAGCTTTGGGGAAGAGTCTTCTTTTCCTATATCAGCAAAAGTAAATATCATTCTTGTGGCACAGTCAGGTAAATATAATTTAATTCATCAAAAGAGCAAGGAAATATAGCCAGTGACCTTTTTTTTTTTTTGGCATTTTATTCAACACCTGCACTACATCAAATGGAACACATTAAAGCAGCTACTTTTATTACCTCCTTCAGCCTGGTATTACTGCAGAAGTTATAAAACTCATTTGTATGTGGTTATTATTTTCTTATCGCATTCGATGTCCTTGCTATATAAGTAGTAATAAACACTAGAATTAGTACATATCACTTTGACATTCATGACTCTAACCTGAGCCATTTCTTTTGGTGAACACAGCTTACTGACATCATATTCACTGAACTTTAGAAAAGTAGATGTAAATATGGTTGGCTGGAAGGGAGATGCAATAGAAATTCATGCTCAGCCACAGTACTTGTGCAGAGTTCCATACTGATTGGACAGGCAGAAAGAGAAGAAGCCATAACAAAGTATTTATAGGTGTGTGTGTCTCTGTGTATGTAATGGGCCATTTAAAATAATAAAAAAAAAAGGTCCCAGAACTACACCACCACTCCCTTACCCAGGATTGCCAGAAGTGGTAGAATTGCTTTTAAAACCAAATTTAAATGGGAGACTTAGCATATCTATACTGAACTTTTTATTTTATTGTTAATGACAAATCACATTACTGAATTTGGCTGTAGAATATTGGAAATTCCAGGGAATGCGGAAACGGACTTGGAATGTCCATCAGTCATTGATTGTCCACTCTTCCTAAAATGTCTTGCTATATTTTTTCTTCCATTATTTCTATAGTTGTCATAATTTCTGAACTGTGGAGTTCTAAACTGCACTTACGGAGACTTCATACACAGTTCTGAATTTTTATCATTGAAGATTCTAGATCACGTACATTTCCATAAGTGTTATGAGAATTAAGTTTGGAACAAGGGGATTGGTATGACTTAGAGAAATGCTTATTTTACCATGCTTATTCCATTCAGTGACTAATACATGAATGAACTTAATTAAGAGACACTACTGCTTTTACTACCAAATAATGTTTTTTTGTTAAATGCATGAAGTTAAATTGAATTAACTTAAAAAAGGAGAGACTCTCTTATCCAGCTCTATCTGCTGGGCAATTCCATGGTATAGTAGGCTAGGATTGTAAGACATGGTCAGCAGAGATTCAGTTTCACTGACCAGGGACTGCAGCTGACAGTGGCAATTTTAAATTTATGCTGCGGCAAATGGATATATGAGATAGTACAACTAAACTATTAGTGTAATAAAAGTCATGAGCTAATTTGGGTGACCATGGTTCTGGTACAGGATTGTTTGTCAGGAATGAACTTGCATGTACAAAGGACAAAGGCCTGATAGTAACGTAAGAACTGAAAGCAGGTTAAGATAAAAGGGCAACCTAACAAACAACGTATTTTGCTAGGAAACTCCCATAGATCACCAAACCAGTCAGAAGAGATTAGATCAAGATTCTATTAAAGCAGATAGCTAAAGCCTCAAAGAACCATAAAATAGTTGTGATGAGAGATTTCAACTACTTAGACATTTATGGTATAGTAATTTTTCCAAAAACAAGATCTCAGAAAAAGATTTATGTTGGTGATAGTTTTGTCTTTCAAAAGGTGTTGGAGGGCACTAGAGGACCCTGGATTTGGTCCTTACTAACTAGGAAGATTTGATTTAAGATATTAACATGCAGGGAACTTTAGATACAAGTGACTGACATTGTTAGAATTCTTAATGCATTCTTAGTTTGCTTTAAAAAAAAAAAAGTCAGATACAAGACATAGGTTTTAGGAAGGCCAAGTTCAGTAAAAGGAATATAAGGAAGATACCATGGGAGACAGGGGTATTCTTTTCTGTATAATAGTGGTTGAAGATAGAAGCACTTTGTATTCCTCTGTTATCATGAACATATCACATCCTAGTTAGTTTTACATTGGTAACCATCACTATAGTTGTGCATGACAAGTTAAAAAGGTCCAACCCAGTTATCTGATTGATTCTGATGTTTTCTGAATATTCTTAGGGAGTTTCCCAATAACTGTGACAATACTGTTGAAGCCCTGAATAATTTGTGAAATATATTGAAGCTCATTGACATTATCACTCCTATATACTTACTTCCTTTTTGCAAGGCTGAATCTTTCTATTGGTTTACAAACGAGGTAAGAACAATGAAGCAAATGGAATATCAGCTGGAGTAAATATGGAGGAACTATCAGGATGAATCAGACTGAACAGTAAGTGAAGCCCATCTGAAGATCCATTTGAGTTCATACTGTGTTGCAGTGGACATACTAAAGAATGCTTACTTCTCTGCCTCTGTTAAGACCCCACAGAATAGACCAGTGTTGTTTTTCCATACCATGAATTAACTGTTTAATCAAGATGTAGATGGTTCCTGCCTAATTTGCATTCTTCCTTACAGATAAAAATTATCAGAGCACTTTAATTTGTACTACCAAAATGTTGGAAAAAGTCATAGGGATGTGAACTTGACTATAACTTGTTCAGAACTTTGGATTATTCTTGATCTTAGATCTGAAGGATGTGGGCAAGATGTGTGGAAATTAAAATCAGTCAGGATGGAACTGAACATATAGTTAAGGAAAAGGATAACTATCTCCTTAGGGATAGGAATTATTCACACTAAATTAACCAATTATAAGAACTTGAAGAACACTCCCCTTCACCAGGGAGATCTGGACAAATATAAGTCTGACTTTAATAAGTTTTTCAACTTCAAATCATCTGAATTAAACAGATTATCCAGAGTCGTGTGGGCTTTAAATTAGGATATGGTTTTGAAGTTAGGGTTGGCTTAGTGGAAGGGAAGAGTATGGCATTGCTGATCTGGATCTCCCAACAATTTTCATTGTATACTTATGAAGTATCCAGTTAAATTGGTCTTTGAAGGCTATATTTTGCAGTGGTCCCAGTCCTTCCTGTAAGACTAGTCTAGAAGATAGTTCTGTCAACTACCATTGGCAACAAGACTATTGAGCTATGATGTTTCATAGAAATCCATTTTGTATCCAGTCTCTTAAAACTACTAAGATCCTCTAGTGCTTCAGAGTGAAGTACTTACAAAATGCTGTAGATACCCAGCTCTCCTGGTCTACCATTTAACTCCAAGGAACCAATCACTGGAACATTGCCAAAGGTCAGTTATGGACTGAGTGATGGAAAACAAATTGAAATTAAATCTAGTCAAAGTGTAAGTGTTTTGATAATAGGAAATTAAACTCAGAGAATGGGTCCTGTGTTTGGTCTGAAGGTCAGGTCTGAAGCTTGAAAATACTCCTTGATCTTAGTTATTAGTAGATTCACATGTGACAAAGTGTATCAAGGAACACTTTTGAACTATTTTGCACCAGTATGCCAGCAGACAAAATTCTTGAGCTGATCACGTTAGGTAAAACTGATTCTTGGTTTTATATAATTTTGGCTAGTGCAACATGTTGTAGGTGGGACTACCTTTGGAAAGTGTCCTGAAATTGTAATTGGTTCAAAATGAAGCAGCTAAGCTACTGTCGCTGCAAGCCTATACTGGAAGGCGGGGTGGGGGGGGGAGGGGGATGCTAGTTGTGTCAGGATTTTCTTTCTCATGGGAAAGGATTCATCCCGTTATCTTTAAAACAATAACAAATAATATTTTGAATACAGAGATCATGTGAAAAACACCTGTTATTGTGTGTTGTGTATTGTGCTATTTACTGCCACCTATTGGCGTGTGTATGCTAGGTACCCAGTGGGGGTGGCATAGAGCTCTAATACAAGGGGAGGAAAATGTTCAGCTTCTCTGAGTAGTTGTTAGTTGTTTTAGTGTTAGCCACTATGTAGGTTTTATGGGCTACGTAGTTGTAACAAAGTACCAAGTAGTGTATCTCTTCTCTAAGAGTTTGTAGCTAGAGATTTTGTTAAGCTTGTGTTGCTAATAAGTCTTGGATGCTACATTAAATGAGAAGATGTGTTTTTCTTTATGTTTTGTATGATATTTGCATTTTATGGAATTTTGCATTTTTATCAATAAACACCAGTTAGTATATATTTTCTGACTGGATTTCTTTGGGAAACAAGAAATGGACATTGCATTGTGTTTGCTGTCATGGCTAACATTTTCCTGGAGTTTTTGCTGTGCTTTGCACAAACAGGAATGTTTGTGATTATCACTCTGCCCGACAGGTTATGGGCCCAGGTTATGGCCAGTGGTGCTGTGCCAGCCCAGGTATGGAGTGTTGTCCCAGCATTATGGTTCCAGGAGTGCTAGTCCCAGGACTGTGGTCCCAGGCGTGTGCTAGCCCAGGTGTGAAATTCCAGGCTTGTTTTGCTGTGGATGCCGGTGCTGGAAGCCAGGACTGAAATTCCTAAGTGACGGGAGATTTATGGATTTATCACCCTGCTTGTGAGCATCTGGTCAACGTTTCGTTTGAAGTTTGGATTCTTTCTGTGTCAAGTGCCTGTTATAAAGAATAAAACATGGCAACGACAACGGTGAGTTTTCCGTTTGAAAGATTGAATTCAAAGAACTATCAGACATGGAGTATAAAGATGAAATCTTTCTTCATGAAGGAAGGGATCTGGCAAGTTGTAAACAATCCTGCGCCAGCAGCTCCTACAGATGCTGAGAGAGTTTTGCTTGACCGTGCATATGGTAATCTTATATTGGGACTTGAGTCTTCAGAACTGGTGAATGTTCGTAATTTGGAGACTGCTAATGGATGCTGGGTGGCTTTGCGTGAAATCTATGCAAGACAGACTTCAGCTGCCATCGTAAGTTTGTCAAAGCAGTTGTATAACCTTAAATTGGAGCAAGGTGCTAATGTGATTGAGCATCTGAACAAGATGAAAACTTTGTTTGCTGAGTTGGCAGATCGGAATATGCAGCTTCCCGAGAATCAAAAAGCATGTATAATACTTTCGAGTCTGGATGATTCGCTTGATATGCTTGTAGAAACTGTGAATGTTTTACCGCCGGCAGATCTTACTGTTGATTACCTGACAAACAGATTGCAAGAAATTCAGAGTTCAAGGGATTTACAATTACCATCAAAGAAGAGGCTTGATAACGTAAAGCAGTGCTCTTCTACTGGCACAGAGACTGCGTGCATGGTGAGGAAATGCTTTCATTGTCAGTCTACCAAACATCTTCTAAAAGACTGTCCTATGAAAAACCAGCCTACTGACAGTTCCAGAAAGGCTCCTCGTCGTGGAAAAGGACAATTTGTTAAAAAGCAAGCAAGCACTAGAATGGTGTCTGCCTTGATGTCTAACAGAAACAAACATTGTACTGATAAGTGGTTGTTGGACTCTGCTTGTAGTGAAATCATTGTAAACAATGAGCAGTTGTTACTGACCAAATGCAAGCCTAAAATTCAACAAGTTAACTTGGCTGATGGTTCTATAGCTAAGGTCACTATGCAAGGTAACGTGTTCATTCCTTGTTTGGGGGAAGTGGTTTCTGATGTATTTTGTGTGCCTACACTTGATTATTCTCTTCTCAGTGTCCCTGTATTAACGAAACTTGGGTATATTGTTGTATTCCAAGGTTCTGAGTGCTATGTCAGTAAAGAGGGAATTGAATGTGCTAGAGGGGAATTGGTTAATCAATTGTATGAAATGCTTCCTAAACAAGATGTGTTAATTGCAAGTTGCACTGGCAATGTGTCTTTGCACGATAATTGTATACATTATTATCACAGAGTGCTTGGACATCCAGGATGGAAATGTTTGTCAAAAATGGCAAAAGTATATCCAGATTTGAGATTCAAGAAGTGTGAAAAATTCCTTGATTGTACTGTGTGTAAGCAATCTAAGATAAAATCTGCACCTATTGGTAGGAAAAGTAGCAGAATTGTTAAAAAACCATTTGATCTTGTGCATGCAGATCTGGCTAGTCCGTTTCCTTTAAGTGAAGGTGGAGCAAGATTTATGTTTGTGTTAGTGGATGATAAAACATGTTTCACGTTTTGTTATTTGCTTAAACAGAAATCTGAAGCTTTCTCTCGTTTCAAAGAGTTTGTGGCTTTTGTTGAGAGAAAACATGGGCACAAAGTAGGGAGTTTGCAAACGGACAGAGGAGGTGAGTTTGTAAGCAATGAGTTTCAAAACTGGCTACGTAGAAAAGGCATTTTCCACAGATTAACAAATGTTGGTGTGTCTGCAGAAAATGGTGTAGCTGGAGAAATATTTTAAAATGAAGGATTTGGGTATGTTAAGATACTACCTTGGTATTGAAGTGCATAGAACTGAAAATGGAGAAATCTATCTGAGTCAGAAGAAAAAGATAGAACAGTTGTTAGCACAGATGGATGTCAGATGCAAAACCTGTAAAGACCCCAATGACATGTGATTTCTTAAAACATGAGACTTGTGAAAAGTTGTGTGAAAAACCTGAAGTGTACCATTCTGTGATAGGTTCAATCCTTCACCTGCCCAATGGACACATCCTGATTTATCCTATGCTGTTGGAGTTTTGAGCCGTAAAGTAGCTAAACCAACTGAGCATGATTGGCAAGGATTAAAAAGAATAATGAGATATTTAAAAGGTACAGTAGATTTTTGTCTCAAAATGTCAACCAAAGGGTCTGAAAAGCCTGTAATTTTTGTTGATAGTTCATTTGCAGAAGAAGGTGACAGAAAGTCAATAACTGGGTTTGTTTGTAAATTTGGTGAATCCACAATTGCGTGGAAAGCAAAGAAACAAACATCAATTGCCTTATCTACTGCAGAAGCAGAATTTGCAGCTTTCTCAGAAACAATTTGTGAATTAAGATGGTTTCATCAATTATTCACTGATTTAGGCATCAAAGTGTCATTGCCTTATACAGTGCATGAAGATTCCCAGGCCTGTATAGGGTTAGCTAAAACAGAAAACTTAAAAGCTCGTACTAAGTATGTGGATGTAAAGTACAAAAATGTAAGACAAGCTATTTTAGAAAATTTCATTGATCTTGTGTATTGTGTATCTGAAGCAAATCTTGCAGATGTATTTACCAAATCATTGCCTATTGTACAACATGAAACAATGTTAACCAGACTTGGGTTTGAACAAATGTAATTGATTCTATATTGTTGTAATCAATTGTCTGTATTATTTTTGTAACGTGTAATTGTTGTGTCGAAAACGGGCTGAGAGGGGTGTCAGGATTTTCTTTCTCATGGGAAAGGATTCATCCCGTTATCTTTACAACAATAACAAATAATATTTTGACTACAGAGATCATGTGAAAAACACCTGTTATTGTGTGTTGTGTATTGTGCTATTTACTGCCACCTATTGGTATGTGTATGCTAGGTACCCAGTGGGGGTGGCATAGAGCTCTAATACAAGGGGAGGAAAATTTTCAGCTTCTCTGAGTAGTTGTTAGTTGTTTTAGTGTTAGCCACTATGTAGGTTTTATGGGCTACGTAGTTGTAACAAAGTACCAAGTAGTGTACCTCTTCTCTAAGAGTTTGTAGCTAGAGATTTTGTTAAGCTTGTGTTGCTAATAAGTCTTGGATGCTACATTAAATGAGAAGATGTGTTTTTCTTTATGTTTTGTATGATATTTGCATTTTATGGAATTTTGCATTTTTATCAATAAACACCAGTTAGTATATATTTTCTGACTGGATTTCTTTGGGAAACAAGAAATGGCCATTGCATTGTGTTTGCTGTCATGGCTAATATTTTCCTGGAGTTTTTGCTGCGCTCTGCACAAACAGGAGTGTTTGTGATTATCACTCTGCCCGACAAGTTGTCAGTTGCTTACCAGGCACAGTTTAACATGTTGGTACTGAACTTCAACCTCTATATGGCTTATGGCCTTACTAGCTAAGTGACTACTTCTTCCATTCCAATTCTTCCCAGTTATTGTTTTGCAGGAGAAGCTCTGCTGTCAGATACCTGCCTTACATACCCAATGTTCTCAGGTTATAAGATTACTCCATTGGCAGTTGTACTGGCCCACATAATTTCTCAGAATTTAAAAAAATAATAAAGATAACCTCTTTTTTAGAACATATTTTAAATGTATCATGCAGGCATTCATGGATCTAGCTGAAATATAGCTTAAACTAATAGGATGGTCCTCATTTTTTAAAGTATTATTTCCACAATGTTCACAAGCCTGCTTAAATCATTTATTTCCCAAGCAGAGAATACACTGTAGCAAATGGTTGATTTAAGGCCTATTCATTTTTATTGCTCATAACAGTAATATGGCATCAAATATAATCCCATGTTTTTACCACATAATAAAAACTGATAATATATTAATCATGGTGAGGTGATTGTTAAGCTTCTACAGCTCTTCCACTAAATATTCAGTAGTTGTGACATTTTTATTTGTAATGAAGATTTATCATTAGCAGCTTCCTTTTCAACTGAGCAAGTTACATTTTTTTATCCAAATGAACAATTTTTTGAAGATTTACCTCTAAACTCTTTTACAGTATAAGTGTGTGTAGTTGATATTTTTAAAGAAAAAACTTCAAACTAAAAGCAATGCAGAAACTCCACTACATATGGAAATGCATTAATTGAAGGTTGCTTGAAGGCTTACCATTTCCATGTGGATTCCTTGACTAGCTGGCAAGGGTACTATGGATATTTGCCATTAGCCTATGAAAATTTATCTAGATCTGGGAGCTCCTGATTTAAATTCCCTGAATATCTCTACATAAGCATTATTTTGGGAATTGTAAATATCATTTCCATTCTTTACTTTGCCTAATAAACTCAATGATGCAGGAAGGCAGCCACCAAAAGATTTTTGCCTTTTATTTTGCCAAACCTAAAGCCAATCATGGTTGCAAGAACATTAAGGAATTGTAGAAATGAGGTCTCAAATTTCCAATCCCAGAAAGTTGTGACATTCTTGCTCTGCTTCTGGCTTTGGGGTATCAGACTGGTATTTCCTGCTACCTTCATCCACTTAACTTCCAGGAGGCATCTCACCCTGTGTCTACAGCCTAACCCAGTATATGAGAATGACAATCAGGGTTATCTGTGGAAAGGGAGAGATAAGTCAAGGCAGTGGCTGCAATCACACAATCAAAGCTCCAACCTGTGTGTGTGTGTGTGTGTGTGTGTTGCATATGCACACATGTAAAAAATGACCAAAATTTCAATTATGCATTTGTGATTACCATCTGGACATTTTGAATCCCCCAGGCAATTGACCTCTTACACCATTTAATCACCAGAAAGGTACCACACTGTCTTTCTGATGATTAAAAAAAATCAAAAGATATAGATTGAAACAATTTCCATAGTGCAACTTCCTAGATACTGTACACCCTCTAGGGAGCAGGCTATAGAATTTAGGCTTTCTTTGCTTCTTTAAGAGATAAACCAACCTCCCAAGAGAAAAATAAATTCAAACTGTAGTTTAAACAAAGAAAGAACATATAATATTTTTTCTTTCTTTAAACATTAAAATGCAATCATTCAAGACAATAAATTAGAGAGCTCTGTAGATCGGGTGATAGAGCAGCTGCCAAGTATATTAAACAAGAAAACATTGAAAAATTCAAACAAGAAAAATTCCAGGCAGACCACAAGATGGTACTGGTCTGCTACAAATGAAATAAAGAAGCTATAAAAAGACTAAAGCAGAATTCAGCTTACTGTTACAAGTCACAGAAAAATTCTAAATGGAAATATCTTCATCCCTAGCTTATATGGAGAAGTAATGAACGTTTAGACTTTGAGACCTGAATTAGCACCACACAGGAAACCTTTAAAAGCATCATTCATAAAACAAAAAATGTTTTACCTGTTTTTACTAAAATACAACTTTTCTAAGGTGACAATCCAGTACTTTTCTACCTAGACCTGCCAGAGATCAGAGGCTGCTGGGAATGATAGAAGATCTCTACTCATGGCCTGCTTTTGAAAGCTACCCAGAAAATGCAGTTAATGCATAATGTAGTTTCCTGCATGCTGGAATATTATGGACAATATGGGCATTGCATTGCTTCAAACATGTTTCTCTGTACAATTTAAAGTGCTCTTTTTGAACTTTAAATCCCTGTATGACTTGGTTTCTATCTTAGGACAGCCTCCTCAAGATAGAACGGATAAGTCTGTGTACTCATGGTTGTTGGAGATAATTAGTTTAGTTTATTATTACTGATTAGCCATTAGGCCATATCAAGATGTTGGGGGTGACTGGTGCTCCTTATATAAGAGAGTTTAGAACTGAGAGGCACCAAAGATACTGATTTATTTATGTATTTATTTTTAATGATAGCTAATGATTGCTAATGGGTTGTTAACACTGAAACTAGCATTGTTCCACAAGGCTGCCAAAATATAATTCTTCCATGGAACACTTGGAATTTGATGCATGATGTTGGGTTGTTGGGATTGAGAACATTGGTGTCTATGGTTGTTAACTGTATCTATTTTGTCACTTTACACTGTTCCTTTTTGCACTGTTTTTAAAAATTTTGCATCTGTTTTAGATTACTCATGAGTAAATTGTCATGAGACACTCCAGGTTCAATCACATACAGGTAGAATGAATTAATGAATTAATTTACATTGCTAGATGCAGTGGCAATGACCTTAAAGGACAGCTTGTACTATGGTCTATTTAATAGTACCTAAGTGTGACTTCTAATAGCTCAAGTGCCTACAGGAATATGAAAGAATTTAAGAATTTTTAGGTGATTAATTTAGACTTCTTGGAGGGAAAAAATAGAAATATTAACAATCATTTGAAAATATTGAAAATACATGTATTTCAGTAGCTTTTTTCCCAAAAACTAATTTTGCGCCACAAGAAAATATCTTATTTTTTAACTTCACATGTTCTCAATTTCTAGCTTGATAGTTTATTTTTATGTAAATCAGTCCTGCATATATAGGGATCTTACTGGCATAATTTTAAAAATATAGTTGGTAAGCAATTCCTGTATTCAAAAGATTAAACACGTCCTATCAGCAATCTTTTGCTTAGGACATCTTTGTCCTATCAGCAATCTTTCTGTTCATCTGTCTGAAACTGAGGATAAAAAATAGATACCTGCTGATTCATATTCAAGTGTGCCCCATTAACTGCTTCGGTATTTTGATTCAGAAATATTAGCTTACATAAATAATGCATCAAAGGTAGTTTAGCTACTTTTTGTAAATGAGATACTTCCTTATTTGCAGTTCTTTAAGAAATAAAATACAATAATCATATAAGTGAAACAAGCATGACTTAAGTAAGTTTAGTAAATTTTTGCTGTGGTACGTGTGTGTGTGTATATCTGTGTGTGTATATATATATATATATATATATGTATACACACACACACACACAAATATGTATAATATTGGACACGCCTTGTTGAAACATGCTATTCAGTACTGAACCATTAGTAACAAGAATAAGGCTAAACAAACTGGCTGTTCCCAAGGTACTGAGTAGCTAGATAAAAAATAATTTAATTGCGCCTGTAAGCAAGGCTTGCAACTATGTTCAGAATTCAATTCTGGAGTTTTAGATTGTATCTTGCTAATCTAAGTGTGTAGTGTTTAGGATCAAGCCTTCTATTAGAGGTAGGCACATTCATTCTTCCAGTAATTTGGGAGTATCAAATAGCTCAGTTATAAATCTTACCTGGGAATGGTCCATGGGAAATTCTCCTGGCCTAATGTATAGTTCACATTGAGAAAGGAAAGTAATAAGTCTACTGGGATTCCAATTTTTCCAGGCAAGACGCAGGAGCTGGCATTGCAGAGCTGGTGGTGCTACTGCTTCAGTAATCCTGGGCTTTGAGGGGTGCAGGAAAAGCCAGTATGGGCAACTTCTGGGCCATTTGCTAAGTTACTTTATTTGTCATATGGGTTGTCCCTCTGAGTAGGCACTTTGTTCTGACATTGTGCCATTTGGTTCTGATACTGAACCAAGAGATTGGTGACCTGATCCATGGCCAATGGACTTGTCACAACTTCAAAAATCATAGGCTCAGTTCTGTCATCTGGAGTGCATATTGTTGGATTCCTTAATGCAACTTAAAATATCTTTATAATGAAAAGTTACACATCAATATTATAAAAAAATCCAAATAAATAAAACAAACACTTTATTCCAGTTCTTATTTCAAGGACCAGATGTGTCTTCTTTTCTTTGTAGTATCTGGCTGACTTACTAACCAGACAAATCCATCTTTATGAATTATTCTTAACAATGAAAAGAATATAAAATATCTATAATATAAATAAAACATTTAAAACCACGTTTTCCTTTGAAAAAGAATCCATTAAATGCACAGCATGATTCCATGCCTCACTTAAGTGATTCTGTTTTGTCTGTACCATAAAGAGTGTGCCTCTCTGATGCTTGAGTCACTTACTGAGCTTAGGTTTCCTGTGGTCAAGCAAGAAATCCACAATCAGTGAGATATTGTTATTTAAAACTGTAGGGAATAGTTATAATTAAGGTCTCCACATTTCTTTGAAGGAAAAAAAATCCTTTCTTAAATTTGAATATTTCCAGTTAGTATACTAAAGGATAGACAAGATAACCACCCATCTTCTCCTCTCTAAAATAAATGAATACTTCTTCATGTTTATTAATTGTATGTGTGCAAAACGAATGAATCACTCTGGAATTGAGTTCATTATTTTACATTTCATTTTTCTTCAAATTAAGTAAGTTAGAAATAAGCATTCGACAAATATTGAACCAAGACTTTTCAGGTCCATTGTAGGAATGCTGGACTTGGGGAGGGGGGGGGGTAAGAGCCTTTAAATCTATTCCTAATCAGACATGTATTCACATGAGTTTCAGTGGTTGTGAAAATAGAAAATATTTTATAGTAACTGGGTCACATGTCTTGTGAAATATATCTGTTTGTAGATATTCCTGTAAATATTCTGAAGAAACCTGAATAATAGACTTTTTAATTCTAGCATAATTAAGTGAATATTCAGTTAATTGTAAATAAATCAGCAAATCACAGAGTGCTCATGGTCAGCCAAATATTTTTGAGAAGCAGAGGCATATATTATGAATCAGCACAATATTGTATAATCAGCCATGGTAAAATAAAAAGAGAACATTCAAATACAGAATCAGACTTCATTTTAGGATTTGTTTTTTTCCACAGAGCAATATATACAGATAGAGTTTATTGGCCTGTGCAAACCTTTAAAGGGGAAGTTCACTTTGATAAAGATTCACATGAAATATTCCCTCAAAGCTGTTCCAAAAAGCCATGTGGTTGCCTCATTTCCAAGAGTGATGTTCTGCTTTGTTCTGCTTTGCAGTCTATCTCAGTTTCTTCAGTGGTACTAGCTACTTATTTTCTTCCAAACACTCACAAAACCTTGGTGGAAAACATGTCTTTTGTCACCTTCGGCACAACTTGCTGTAATCTTTGGTGAACAGCATGGAGAACAAGCCTTCTGCTTTCTTCCATACATTCTGTGTAAGCAAGCAGAACCTTTTCTGGTTTTGCCAAATGAAAGGAGGTGGCAGAAAGAAGCTTCATGTCAATACAAGTTTCTTCATGTTTTACTGAAGAAAATCATGTTGCTGCTTTGCTTCAGTGAAGAATCACATTGTCTCCACTGTTCAAATTTCTTAGTCATAGTAAACCTGGGTTATCTTGCATGGGTGTAATATACAAATAAATTGTGTGTCTTTGTGAGTGCATAGCTCCATACTATTCTTATGTATTGGTTCCTCATTCAGTTGCTTACATCACTGAGTAAGTATTAGAAGTTTAAAAGAATGGCCCTACAATATGCAGTTAAATACTTAAATTCTACTGGAATATCTTTTGTTAGCTTATATCCTTTTTTCTTTTCCTTTCCTTTCCTATAGCCTTTATGGCATACAAAAACACATTATAAGGACAAATATGCATTATGAACCCAACATGCTGGGAGAGTGGGACCTGCAGCTAGGAAGCTGATTTTGAATGGGAAAAAATGATGAGAGGAGAAGCAGCATAAATCCCTAAGCCCCAGCTGATGCTGAAGTAATTTGCAATATATATTTTAGCTCCTTCAGGTGCCATTTATTTTTTCCAACTTCAATATAATTTTAGTTCCTTCGAGTTGCATTTATTAAATCAGAAAATGAAATTTAATCTGATTGGGCCATTAAAGTGAATTAATTAAAGATATTCAAATAATCTAACTTTAAGGATTGGACGACAGAACAGATGAATTTTCCACCACCACCCTACCAACTGTTTTATTTAAAAACCCCTGTTTTTTAAAATTCATACAAATTTTGTATGGGAACTGCCACAGAAAACTATAGTCACATATTACCATTACCCAAATCTTCTTCCCAAAGAAACTGAGAGCTAATTGAACTTAAATAATGTGACATACCAATTTTATGTGTGATTTCTCATCTCTTATTTGGCTGATATTTAAGATGATAAGGTAACCAAGACAATTTAGATTCTATACCCAGAAAGATGAAATATAGCAAGACAAAGCATGTTCATCTGTGCTGCAAAGATTCCAGCAGGTGTGGGTTGTTAAACAAAAACCCTTGATGTTTTAATGTTGTGCTCCTCCACAGAATGTTTTGCTGTTCTAGGGAAGATGACAAGTCAACCAAACTTCACATTTAAGAATTGAGCATTTTTAGCAGCTTTCCTGAAACAAGTTTTAGGAAAAGCAGACTTGATCCCCCCCCCGCCCCCCTTATGGTTTTTGTGGAGGTTGAAGTGCCTGGATGAAGGAAAGTGGCTGAGTCTGTGCCAAGGTCATGGATTTATTTATTTGTTTATTTTTTAAGGCGGGCAGATGTCTTAGCACCAGATCACAAGCACATTGGCAGAAAGGTGAAAATGCTAGAATGTACCTACAAAGTGGCATATATATTTCCTGGGTATAGAATATAAAAAGATCTAGGAAGAGCAGAGGTGGGGGGGCAGTACTGCAGATACTGCAGGACATGCTGCTGGAGAGGATTCACCAGCTAAACATGGAGTGGAGTCCATATTCCAGTCTTGAGACAAGGAAGAAGACTGGGAAGAAAATCCTGGACTGGCTTGTGAAAATGTGGAAAGACCAGACAATGGACTGTGTTGTGTCTAAGGAGATTCAGATACTGGACAGTGGAACTTCATGAGTTAAAAGCTTTGTTTGGTAGCAAGGTGGCTAGGAGAAAATTCACAGATATTTCAGTAATTGAGATGAGGAGGGAAAAAAGAAGCTGTATTACAGCACAAGGAGAGAGTGAGGGGAAGACAGTTGTAAGGAAGAAAATGCAATAGGTTACTTCCTATATTGTATGTCTACAAATACTATTTTCTATGTACTGAGTTTTGTAAATAATACTTTTCACCTGTAGATTACTTCACATTACTTTATCTTATTGTCCAAAATAAAATCCCTCATTTGTTTAAGCAATGGTTGTGTGTCTCTATCAGCTCCTATGATCTACCTTCTGACCTTTTTATACAAAATGATAAAAAAAAACCACTCAGATTAAACTTCCCTTTCTGTTGCAATTCAGTTGAAAATAATTTATTTGGTTGGGAGCTTTCTTTCCATTATAAACACAAATTTAGAAGGAATTATTTTTATTAGGCTAATAGTTGTGATAAAAAGAGTTAATACCCCACATTCCTGCCTACTGAAATCCTAACAATTATCAACACTCCTCCCAGCCTTGCTATTTTTTTAGCACATTGTGCAAAAAACCAAAAACAGTTAACATTAGTTTGGCCTTATATGTATTTATGCATGTGATTATTTCTAGTGTTTTCTAAAGTTCAAAAGTATCAGTGAAATGCCATAAAAATAAGAGTCACCATGCATACATTTACATCAATATTGTTTTTATCGATGCATAGATCAGTAGTTCTATCAATGCATATTGATGATGAAATGCATATGTTCAGATTAATAGGTATCATAAATATTCTGCTCAGCAATGGAATGAATGGTCAAATAAAAATATTGAAACAAAGGAACAGGAACATCTAAAAAGCAGAACAGCAGATCAAAACCAAAGTAAATTAGTTAGATGGTAGACTTTTTGAAAGTGAGATATCAAATCAACCAAGCAGGCTCAGAGCTCCTGAAATGGGTTTCCTGAAAGATCCCATCAGAGTGCTGATGTGTTTATTATCAGGTTAAGCAGATATTCCATTAATATGAGCTTAAAAAATCAAAGCAGAACCAAAATTCTGTTTTTATTTCTGCTTTCATATTTAATGAAAATATGACATTTTCAAATTTATGTATTTATTACTGTGAAATACATATGTTTATCAGTAATATAGTGAACTTGTTTGCTAGTTACAAAAAAGGCAAACTCTAGAAGCAAAAATTAAAGAACTTCATAAATATTGTCATGTATAGGATTGTGGTGTGATATCTTTAAAATAGTTTTATTGTCAGGAATTATGCAATGTTGTTTCTAAGAGCTGGATAAAAATAAATTAGACATCCTGGTTACAGCATTTCAACTTCACATGTCTATGAACAAATTTGGTAGACATATTTTGAACTACAGTCCAATTCATGAAGAAATTAAATGATCTCAAAAGCCCATAAGATCAAAAGCCCACAGACAAGGCTTTATGAATACATAAGTAATCAAAATCCTTCAGGTGAAATGAAAACTAACAGAATTATTCATCCCTGATTACCTGTTATCAAAAATATTTCTATTCTTCCTTACATCGTGCCAGTACAACGTGCATCAAGTGTCTTGGTAGTCAGTTGGATCCTAAGTGATCTGTCACCTACTGACCCAGTTTTCCTTAATAACAAAACTGGCTGTAAGAGTCTCCATAATCAAGAAATATCATCAAGATAACTGGGTTTATGTAGAACATTTACCCTGTAATCCTTCTGAGGTGGCTAAACAAGCCAACAACCTACCCCACAACAGAAATTATGACTGCTTCATAAATGAAATTCATTGGATGAGGAAAAGGAAAATAACAAAAAGCCATCCAACTGTAGAAGACATCCAATTAGAAAATAAGCCTGTGTCCTGTGATATGTGTGATCAAGATAGTCAAGTATGAAGAAGAATTAAAGAACAGCTTGAACATTTTCTTGAGGTGGGCAACTACTGAAGCTGCAGAAGAGGAGAATCCAGAGGAGAAAGAAGCAACATATACTGTATATCCATTCTGTTAATTCACTCCAGGCTTTTCTTTAGGGCAGCCTTCAGCTGCTTGTCTCCTGTGTGTAAATCAGCTGGATTTAAGCCAGTTTAAGAGCATTTGTATCGGAATTTCAACCCTTTCCTCAATTTTGACCACAAAGATGGCAAAATGTTATGCCCAGACAAGAGTAAACACAACAGTGGATTGCACTGCCTCTTCTCCCTTTCTACTTATGCCAGAAAAGTGAGTGCCTTCACTGGGCATTTCTTTTAAGGACCACTTAAAACCAAAACCAAAAATGGTTCTTGTCCTTCCTATATGAAGAAACTTGGCAGGATTCTTGTCAATTTCACCCAGCTTAAGACCAAACCAAGCAAAGAAACTGCTAGTATTCACCATTCCACTGAATATATCACCCCCACAATGAAAAGCTCACCCTTTAATGGCAGGCAGTTCAGCAACCCAGTGAAAAATGTCCTTCAAAGGCAGACAGCAAAAGACTGCTAGGTGTGCCCCCAGAGTACACACTAGACAATTGGAACAGATGGAATGAAGCACAGCACATGGACCAGATTGTCCTATTTGCATCAACAGGGAAGGAAAAACACAACTCTTACGTAGAATCAGAAAACTTGGATAGAGGTCAATTTTCTAGCAGGACAAGGATGGGTGGAAGAAGATATAATTTACTTCAAAAATGATAGAAAACATGATTTTGTTCAAGGGCAGTAAGGAAGCATGGATAAACCTTTAGTCAATCAGAAGATAGAAAATGTTTTAAAGATGGTGCCCCAAATATCTGGTGTATTATATTTATACAATGCTGTTGCTGTTTGAAAGCT
This sequence comes from Python bivittatus, assembly GCF_059951505.1. Taxonomy (NCBI): domain Eukaryota; kingdom Metazoa; phylum Chordata; class Lepidosauria; order Squamata; family Pythonidae; genus Python; species Python bivittatus. Next base: position 27,068,390 of record NW_028277034.1, read on the forward strand.
ATTTTGCAGTGCATCATAAAATGCCTTTGGGTACCAGAGTACTTGCAGCTACCTCCTTTAATAGACTTTTAATTAGTAATTTATTCATTATTTAATTTTTCCTTGGTTTTTTTTTTAAATGGTAGCTGATAATTGTTCATTTATTAAAACATTTATTTGCTTGCTTGCTTGCATGCTGTGGTTTACAGTATAGGCCACTCTAATCCAGGAGACTAATCCAGGAGACTATCCAGGCTAATCCACCCAATAAAAGCAATAGAAAACAAAACAAAACCCAAAAACAGATAATGACATCCATCTCAATGCACCTACACTCCAGGAGTCACAAAGTTTTCCATCTTGTCTTCAGATGCTTTATGGAATTGCCACATCTTAATGGATCTTCAAAGAGGTAGCCTGACTATCTGGAAGTAGCATTAGTTTCCAATATAACATTATTTGAAAGAATGCTTCTAGTATATAGGGCCATTATTAGATTAAAACAAAATGTAGCTGCAAAGTACTTTATTTGTACTTTGTAGTACTTTATCTGGAAGTATGTCCACCTGCCAAGAAAAAGAAGCCAAGATAAAATAGGATGACAAAAACATTATTTAACAACTGCATTAAACTGGTTCAAGAAGTCATCCATTAATTTGGTGTGGGATTCCTGTTTCAGGCTGATCACACATATATACTGGCTTGATTTACAAGGGATTTATTGGAGCAGTCCAATACAAAGGCAGACAGAAAATCAGCTGTGCAAGCATACACATGCCACGACAATGATAGAGGACAGCAAGTCAGATGGAGCACAGGTTCAGAGAGGAAAATGTAGTCCAATCAAAGAGTCAAATGTCAAGGAGGTTGGTCAGCTGGTCCAAGCCAAAGAGCTGAAGTCAGGAAGCAAGGGCACAAGAATACAGTTGTGGGGTTGGCAAGTTGTTCCCAATAAAAGGCCAGCTTCTAGTTGCCACTTTTCAATGGACTAAATACAGGTATGGCTGAATTACAGATCCTACTTGGCTCTCCAAAGCTGATTATATGTCCTAGAACTAGGAGTTCTGCCAGAATCAGGCCCCTGGTCACCTGATTCCTCCCATACCTATTCCTGTTGATTTTCTGCTGAGTCAGTTCCAGGTTGCTGATTGTCTGCTGAATTCCAAGGAAGACACCTTGATGGATCAGTATCCTCAGGCTCAGCCTCTGACTGGAGTCATCCAGTCCATAACATGAGGTGTCACAAATATATTGATGACCCTCTACTATGCATCATCACCTTAGGCAGAGCCACTGATTCTATGGAAGTCTTGAATTGATGTCTGGAGGCTGTGAGGATTTTTTTTATCCTGAAATAAGTTCAGAACAAATTTTATCATAATAGAATTGTTAGCAGACATCAAGGCACTCTGATGACATTGGTCCTGGTAGTTACACTGTACTGGATCATGTTCCCCCTCAGATGAGGTTGTTCATGATTTGGGAATGCTCCTGGACTCATGAATCCAGCTTAAACAGCAGGTGGAAGTTATGGCTAAAGGGGCCTTTGCTCAGATTCAGCTGGTGTGCCAGTTACAACTCTACTTGACCAGGATGCTCTGATCTCAATAATTCATGCCTTGATCACCACTTTATTGGATTGCTTCAATGTGCCTACATGGGGCTGCCTTTGGAGACAGTCCAGAAGCTGCAGCTGATATAGAATTTGGTGGCAAGTTTGTTAGCAGAATTACACCTATATTAAAGTTGTTGTGTGCCAGGCCCAATTTAAAGTGCTATCCTGAAAGTTCTAAAGAACACACCACCAGGGTATGTCAGGCAATGGCTTGCCCAAATTGAATATGACTCTCTGACCTGGTCATAGAAGGAGGTTCTGCTGAAAGTTATCTGTCCTCATGGGTTTTGTGGGTGAAATGGCAGGCATTCTCTGTAATAACCCTCACCCTATGGAATAGTCTCCCCTCTCAAATAATACATAAAGCCTTTGCTTTTAGTGATTATGGACATCATTCTATCATCATCATCATCATCATCATCATCATCATCATCATCATCATCATCTTTTTGTTGATGCAGCCTAGAGTCTTTTGGGTTTGGGGCAGTTTATAAGTACTAAAGAGCTTTCTGGAGTGTGGATGGTGGGAAGCACTTCAACCCTTTACCTTCTGAATGACTAGCTCATTGCCATGGCAGACATTTTGTGAGAGCATCCATAGCATGCTTACAAAATTCTATGGCTGTCTACTAGCTTAAAAGTTGCCTATTCATGATACATTTTATCCCATTATATCGTTGGAGGACTTCTGCCTATGGTAGTTCATATGGATTATACTATTATATGACAATATGGGAATTAAGAGTGCTAGGAGCTGTTCTGAACACACAGTCAGAATATAACTTCATGAATTATCTAGTGTACAAAAAGCTGCTACGCATAGATTATGTAGACTTTGGTGCATATACCAACATATACTATAGCAATATATAGCAGAAATTTCAGGACACTATATTGTGCATTGAATTGTAGCAAACTAAAACATAAATCAATTGAACCAATATTACAGAAGTCTTTTAATATTATATAATATATGGTGATTCTGGAATATTATAATATTCACTATTTTCTTTTCCTAATTTAGTACAGAGGACAAATGTATATACTATATTCAAGCAGCTCACATTCATATATTAGGTCTAATTGCAACTTTTTGCTGTCTACCGAATATGCAGATGCAGAAATATTATTCTCCCCTAATGGAAGAATGAACACCACAGAATGTGTAAGGAGCAATATTGCTTTAATGGGTAGACTAAGCAATATTTCCATACTGCTATGGGGAAAACAAAACTTGTTTTTTCCCATAAATTTAATACAAAATTTGAAGAGTATTCTATATTGGGACTAATATATTTTGAGATGCATGCTTAATATAAATCCAAAGATACAAAGTTTTCATGGACACATAGTTTCAGAGTAGGTGATGTACAAGTAATTGAAATAAAAAGATTTTAAAAATGTCATTTATAATATGAATCCAGATATAAATTATCCTATAAACAAAAACCAACAAACAAAAACCAACCATTTCTGTTTGTTATAACTTTGCCAGGATCCAGACATTCTACCTATAAGCTTCCAGTTTTCAAAATAAGTTGTCCATTTTAATTTATCTTCATTCTGCACTTGCTTGTTTGGCATTTCGTTACTGGCAAGCATAGTAGGAAAAAGCCCAAAATCATTTGAGTCTCCTGATTGGCTGGCCCTGGCTCATGAATAATTTGGCAATTCTGAACCAATAAAGAAATCTGCTGGGAGACTGCAGTCTGGCTTGTCATTAAATGTACTTGCATCCAGCTCCTTTCCCCCTTTCTTTTCACAGTCCAATAGGTTTTGTGCAAAGTGTTTTACAACCCATGATTCACAACATTTAACATAAAGCAGCAGCGAGCCTTAAACAAATTAACAGCAACAATAATAATGCAATCTCTACTCACAGACAGAACAGTAGGTTTGTTACAAGGTGACCAAACACCAATGGGGTGATACAGGAAGAATTCTTTTGTGGGGAAGGGGAAAAAAAAAAATCTTTTGACTGTGGTAGGATAGAAATGTGAGAAACAAACAAATGGGATATAATTATTAAATAAATTCTGATGAAAATGATCTGGACAATGTTATTGTTGCTGTTATTCTATAATAGGTATCTGTTAACATTCATTGATAGCTGAATTAAGCACATATTCTGCATCCAAGATAACTATATAACGTGTGTGTGTGTATGTTAGTATGTGCATATATATAATATTTTGTGTGTGTGTGTCTTCAAGTCAGTGTTGACTCCTGGCAACTACCTGGACAAGTCCCTGCAATTTTCTTAGCAATATTTTCAGAAGTGGTTTGCAACTGCCTTCTTCCTAGGGCTGAAAGAGAGTGTAACTGGCCCAAGGTCACCCAGCTGGTTTCTTGTCTAAGGCAGAACTGGAACTCATGGTCTCCTGGTTTCTAATGCTCCTGGTGCCTTAAGCATTACACCAAACAGGCTGTCTCTATATGCACATATACAGTATAATGGAATTTTAATCACTGAGTAATTTTTCAGCATTATGTTTCTGCTTATGAGCACATTCTCTAACAAGGATCCTGCTGAATTCAAACTCCCAACTGTGCCCAGAATAACTTCTTAGCTGTAAGTTGCTAGATAACTAGAAGTAAAAGATTATAAAAAATAAGTACAGAAATACCAGGAATTTGAAGAGTAAGTGTAGACAGGCAAAAGAGGCAGATAGCTTTGGGGTCTGTTTTTCTTTTTAATGAATGCTGGTGGTGGTGGTGGTGGTGGTGATGATGATGATGATGATGATGATGATGTTAATGTTAATCTTTTCAAAGAACAACATTGGATGAATTGGTTTATTGCACAGAGATGTTGTTGGATTATAAATTCTGGAATTCCAAAAATCCCCTGGAGCAGGGTTCGTCAACCTTGGTGACTTGAAGATGTGTGGACTTCAACTGCTTCAAACTGCTGTAGGAAGAGCATTACAGCATGCAAGAGTTAGTGCCCTCCAAAATTTGGAGACAGTTATGTAATTTAGGTATCTCGCTGACTTATAAAAAAAGGCTTGACTGCTCAAAAAAAACATTCTTAGGTAGAGCAGACTGGTCCTGCTGGACTTCCAGGTCTTTGATGTGCTGTTTAAATTCACTAAGTGCACGCTCATAGCCCATCATTAGGAATGCCTCCCTAGTTTATAATTAATTATAAAGAATCCTTCCCATGAGAAAATGCTTTTGTTTTAATTAAAAAAAAAAAAACAAGATAATATTTTAAAAAATTGGACACTAGAGGGAATTAAAGATTTCAGTTAAAAGAGAAGAACACATAAGCTTGACTAACAGTTACAGAGTAGCACATAATATTTTAACACTGGAAATATTTAAGTATACTTTTGAAAAAAAGGAGTCAGAAATTGATATTAATAATGTTAACAGTGATATCTTCCTATATGGATAGACTGTGTCTAAAAGATGTTATGGAGGAGGAACAAGTTTTATTTGACAAGACAGAGACTGAGTTGAAAGCAGATTTACAAATTTTGCTGACTGAAATGATGATGCTTTATGCATTTTTTCATAGATAAGAGATGGTATATGGGAAGAAGAGATCATTTGCTGTAATTTAAAAGGAAGTGAAAAGTTACTAAAATTGTTTATACTTGTTGGGATTTACTTCTTTATATGTTTCTTTTCTTCTTTAGTATATTCTTATTTTTTCTTTTCTTTTTTCTTTCTATTTTTTATGTCTTTCCTATTTTTTTCCTTTTGTACTTTTACTCTTCTTTCTATTTTTCTATCTTTCTTACAGTTTGTATTAGTTTTTACTATTGTAATTATAATCTTTAATAAAATCACTTGAAAAAAAAAAGTTCCTCATCAATTGGAAAAGTCCAGACTTTGGGGTTATTATTGAATAATTCATTACCATCTTTAAACCTTAACTCCCTCCCAAGGACCTATACTTATATCTAACCAAAAAGGAGTTCCAATAGCCATGAATGAAACATACAAACTAAGATACCTGCAAATATACTGTGTTTCCAACAAAGGAAAGACAATATTCTATCTTTTGCGAAACTCTTCTTCTGTCAAATAGACCTGATTCAACTGATTAATCTGGTTTATAAATCATAAGAAATGTATTAAATATTCCTCAAAACCTAAGCCATTTTTATGTAGGATCTCCAATTTTCTAGTTCAAACTTCTTGAATATTATGTCATTTTATTGTATTTTAAATTTAAAAAAATACTTTAAAACTTTTTCCTTATTTACATATTCTTGCTCCTGATTTTAAACAAATTTGCTGTTGAAATATGGTGGTACTGTTGGAGAGGCCTTCTAGAGTTATCATTATCTAAAGAACAGACAGATTGAGCATTATATTTGTGAAATTATATCCTACATTATTGTAGCATAGGCTGGAGTGGTTGCATCATATCCTGGCCCTAATTTAATACCCCAAAAACAGAGCAATAGTAGTAGGGAAGTAGTTGTTCCAACATGCAAAGGAATTAAAGATTAAAAAAAAAAGATGAAATACTTTGTAAATGACGTCTTTTATGGGACAGCTGGCACTTCTTTCCTTAGTGTCTGATCAACATCTCTAGTTCAAACAGCCTTCTTGAGCTGATATCATTTTGAGAACACATCAAAAGCACAGTCAGAAAGATCTACAATGACATTCCCTGACTTCAAAATGATTGGTGTGATTGGGCAATCAAAGCCCTTTTTATGTGTGCAGTGGTTTCAACACACATTAAAAAGTAATGGGGCTTGTTCACCTGGTCACACCTACCATTCTGAAGTCAATGACCATTGAGTTGAATGCATCTGAGTGTAATGCAACTGCAGTGAAGAGAGATCATCTCTTCACAAATGGGGACATAGTCATAAAGTATCTATATCTAGCTCATGTGAAAGATGTCCATGGGATTAACAGGGAGGGAACATATGGAAAAATTGGTGTAATGATATTTCAGTGCAAATTCTGTCCCTGAAATAGAAAGAAATATATCATTCCCTTGCTATTGATAATTGTATGACCCAACCATAAAGCTGGAATACCAAGTTATAGTTGGTCTTATCATTGGTGCAGCAATATAAAAGATGATACTGGAATTAATAGTGCTCTTCCACAAAAAAAATAGAGCTTGAGCAAAATCCATGTACACATTCAATTTGTTTCTCCTAAATCTATATAGAACACAGCCAGCTTTACAAGGTTTCCCATCTCCATAAATATGACTCACCAACTACCTTATAAATTGTTAACAGTCTGTAAAGCCTTAGTTTGCAGAACCCCTAAGGACTCTGAACAAATACAGACTCCAAGATTGTAAATCATCACTTTACTGGAATTGCACACAAGAAAGAACCAGCCAGCTGCTTTATTTATTTATTTATTTGTTTGTTTGTTTGTTTGTTTGTTTGTTTATTTATTTATTTGCCTGAGGAAACATTTTTCTGAGAATTTCTTAACTCATGCAGAAAATCTCAGTGGGGTAAATAAGACATATAAGGGTCAAATATTAAAATAAACAACACAGAACTAGTTCAGAGCTTCAATTTCTTACCTTTTAAACCTGCATTAATCTTGAGTTGCCATTGATTTCATAACAGACATGGCTTCATTGGATTTATTAGATGATCCCCGGTGTGTTCTCATGGAACTACTTTTGGATTATTGATATATATTGAAATTAATGTATTTTGGCAATCTCACAGGTTACTTCTCTGAGAGTTAGCTATGTAGTGGATTTACAAATACCCTGTGGGATATCCATAATTTCCTTGGCCACAGAGTGATGTAGCTACTGCTGGTTCCCACAAAGGATTTCTAGTCATTTTTTCCCCCAGATCCATCTAGTAATGAAGCTGATGATGTCAAAATTATCTCATTTCTAATCCTATGTTTCTTCAGTTCTATAGTTCATAAACAAAAACAAAAACCCGTCAAAAATTCACAACATTAATCAGGCCTTGTTTATGGCCACTCATGTCTTGGTCACTTCCTGCTTGGATTACTGCAATATGTTCTACATGGGGCTGGCCTTGAAAACCACCTGGAAGTTACAACCTGCCCAGAATGCAGCAGCACACAAAATATTGGGTGCCCCTAGTTTTGCCCACATTACGCCTCCTGTTCCATGAGCTGGACTGTCTCCCAGTTTCCTTCCGGGTACAATTCAAGGTGCTGGTTATTACCTTTAAAGGCCTACATGGCATGGGAACAGCTTATTTATGGGACCGCCTCTCCCTAAGGACATCTGCCCATCTTACCAAATCAGACAGGGTGGGTACACTCCTAGTGCCTTCCCTTCATTGTTGCCATCTTACAGGGCCTAGCAAGCATGTCTTTTCTGTGGCAGCCCCTGCCCTTTGGAACCCTCTTCCCCCAGAGGTTTGGCAGTCCACCAACCCTTTAACCTTCCAAAAAGCACTTAAGACCTGGCTTTTTCCCCAAGCACTGGGATAGAGTGAGATTGGTGGGATAAATTTGTTGTGGGCTGCATGGGAAAGTTTAACTGTGGAACCAGGTCTTTTTTGTTTTAATGTTTTTACATTATTGTGGATAGATATTGTTTTATTTTTGGGTTGTGAGTCACCCAGAGTTTGGTTCAAGATGGGCAGCTATATAAAAGTTTTAAATAAATAAATATTCTTCTACCACAAATCTTCTGTACTCAAGTTTTCATTTTATTTTCATCTGTAACCAAGAAAGATATTGTATCTGCATTCAGTCTAACATCTTCTAGGGTTTTATATATTTTTTCTAGTTCTTCCTTCCCTCCACCTCCCACACCTCCTCATATACATACTTACCACTCTAGTCCACATATTTCTGACCTGGCTTTTCCAGCATGCCTTTCTTATTTGATACATTATCTTATTTTTCCTTTTGGGGAATATTGGTGCCTGAGATATTTGTGATTACATATATTCTTAGGTATTTGTTTTTATCTTATTGTTAAATCAGGCATATATACTGCTCACAGTCTGTTATGATCGGAATACCCTATAAGCCCAGTATGCAAGTATATAAGTAAGTAAAAAAGTACATAAATAGATAATTTTGTGATCCAGAAAACCTCACACTTACTCATTATCTTTAATCAAATGTGTAAAACTTTTTCACATTGCCAGAAAACATATAGAATGAACATAGAAAGGAGATGCAATAAGAGGCATCCATATTTCCTGATTCCACTGTAACTGTATGGAAGTTCTGTGTAAAAAGTTCTACTTGATTTAATGTTTTATAAGCAGAGATGATGTGGAATTTGGCAGGGCAAAGTATATGATCCCAGAAACTCTCCTTACAATCATTCTGAAAATCTAAATCATGTGGAAAAAGTCTTCTGATTTCTGAGGATTGAAAAATGACCACTGTGTGGAGAGTAGCAACAGAAAACCAGCATACACACAATTTCAATACAGTAAAACTGAAACTACAAAACAGAAAATAACAGGAGATGTGGTTTTACCTCAGCATATCAAATTAGCAGAATAAGAGATTAGTGAACAGTCACTATAATTTCATTGATCAGAAGCTGAGAAGTTGATTTTTCAGGTTCAGATGCAATACTTCAGGTCATGGGACATCAGAAAATTTTAAATCAGTATATGTCTGTTGGGAAGATATAAGTAATTTGAGATTTCCTATCAGTCGCTCTGTGTGTTTGTATGTGTGCATGTATGTACGTATGGGTATGTTCTTTCTATCTGTCTGTCTGTCTGTCTGTCTATATCATCTATCATCTATCTCACAGACTAATTTCTCAGAATAAGCAGAAAATACCAGGGACTATGTGTAGCAGAGATGTTAAAACATATGTAATTCTATCTCACCAGTTGAAGCAAGAAGCTAATATTAGCATGTGATCACCACTTTTATATGCACATGCAATGATTTATATTGTTTTTGTTATCACAGTCATTGCTAAATCTAATAAATAAACTACTAACAACTGCAAAGAAGAGGAAGAAGAAGTCATTCTAGGATGTCATCCTGATTAAACAAAATATAAGCAGCACATATCTAATAGGTCATAAACATCAACAAATACAATGACTTTTACTTTAAAATAAGCATCCGTACAATTGCACTGTTTTCTTGGATAAACATGATGGATATATACAACAAAGTGCCTTAAATGTATATCTTGTACAAGCCCAACATGTGTGAAAAGCACTGCTTCAGTACTCACTTAATTGCACATACTTAATGGCTCATCCATCTGTTCAGAAACAAATAGCATTAGGATCATAAAGTATTTTGTTGATGCCTATAAAAATAATTCAACAAGCAAATCAAATTAGGTGGGCACATTTAAAACACACACACACACACACATACACAATTACCACTGTGTGATTTTAAACTTTGAGACTTCTTAAAAAGAAACAAGAGTGACCATTGGATTTGTGAAGTAGGACAGTCCATTTAATTTCACACTACTTAAACACATATTCTTCTGGGATTCTGAACAGAGATTTCAGCTGGTTTACTTTACACTAAAAAGAAAAGGGAGAAAAAAAAATCCAAAGGCTTGAAAACAGGCAATAGCTGCCACATAGTGATACAGGATTAGAGAAACAGATGAGTTCAAAGCTTGGCATGTGAAGTGTGTTACCACAGTGTAGGCTGTCAAGCAAGCCAGGAAGACTTGAAATGAACCACTCCAGATAAAAACAAAACTATTAGATGTTTATGAATGGGCGATGGGAGTTATTTATGTATTGTTTTTGGCATCTTTTTATTTCCTGATGAATTTCAAATGGAATCCTGGCCTGATTTTCTCTAACCTGTCTTAAAGAGATGGAGATATAAGTTGCAAGCCACAGCTTCCCTTCTATGCTGAAAGATGACAGAGTTCAACAATTATTTCAAAGTCTCCATCTCATCTATTATTAAACTTCTAAAAAGAGTTTTAATTTCTTCTGCAATTACACTGTGGAATGTTATACTTGAACAGGAAAAATAAAGTGTATGTGTTCTTTACATTTACACTTAAATGTACATTAATGTAAATTAAATGTACATACATTAAATTCTTAGGGTTTCACATGTATAATAAATGCTACTATTTAATGATCTAATGACATCCTCCTTCCTATCTCTAAATTGGAAAAGGTTGATTCTGTAAATAAAGCACAATTAGCTCCAGGTTGGTCCTAAAGGATATAGGATAAAATATTCATGCTTCATAGAAAATGCAGTAGAAGTGTGAATTATCTGTGATAGCATCCATGCAGAAATTTTGCAAATATTCAGTAGCAGGCAGTGATTAACACTTTTTCCTTATAGATACCCACATTTATTTATTTATTTATATACACACACACACACACACGTTAATGATATTATGTTTTTAATATATATTAAAATATATATTAAAATGTTGATTATATTCATATAACTTTGATTCTACTGATTATTACAAAATCTATTACACTGGCCAACCAAACATTTGTGTTTTGTCAAGATAAATGGGCATCTCATGATTCCTTTGATCCCACCCTCTAATCAGTTGCAGATAATTTCCATCTAACTTTTTATTTCAAAGTGACAGAAGAGTAAAGCCCATGTTAGAACAAATTTAAACTTTGCAAGCTTAAGAATTAAATGAGACTGACATATATCATAATGTGCCTAGAATGATAAATACATCATTTCTATATTTGTATTATTTGTGTTTAACTCTGGTTCCTCCAAACATCCGGAGTACTCATTTCATAGTAAATTAATATTTATATAATTCTGCACACTACTTTTCTTGCTGGTTAGTATTGCAGCATTCAATAATTTTAATTAAGTGTTAAATAGCAGTGCTCTTTTCAAACACATTTGAAACACATTTTTACTGGCATACCACAAAAGTTAAACACCCATATATACAAACATGCATGCACAGGTTTTCTTAGCAAAACTTTGGGAAACAAATGAACTTCAATTAGGATGAGTTATTTGATCTTCCGTTCCCCTTACATAAAAGCATATTTGAGTCATGCTTGAGTCCTAGACATGCTCCTGATGTTTTCTTAGTAATAATTCTGGTTTCCTTCCCCCCCCCCAGGAAATTGATAGATAGATAGATAGATAGATAGATAGATAGATAGATAGATAGATAGATAGATAGATAGATAGATGGTAGATGGTAGATGAGTGATGAGAGATAGTTTTCAGTTCCAGGTATGAAGATACTTTATTGTCAAAACACTATATATGATTTTATTATGAATATTTGTTTTATAAATCATACTAATGTGTAGATAATATAAATACCACATAACCTTGGTAATTTGTTTTCAGAAAGTTATTAACATTAATATTTTCAATAAAATTCCTGTAAAATAATAGTAAGGTTTTTTTTTTTTTTTTTTAAATGAAGTTTATAGTATTTATGAGCTAAAAAAGACTGGCACCACACATTTGTCACTTTGTGTGAGATGGTGGCTATTTAATGTGATATACAAATACATACATACATACATACATACATACATACATACATAAATAAATTTCTCTGTGCTCAGTAGCATAACTATTATGTATAACTATTTGCTTATTTGTAATAGCTAAGTGGCTTGGGCTAATCTGGTACAGCTCAGACTGAATTGTGGTCTCAAATATTAGTCAACTTAAATGATATCAGATGCATTTGATATCATTTGATTATCATAAAAGCTGGCTAACGAAGCTACTTGTGTCATACGCTGTAAGTCCTGAGAAGAAACACTAAAATACATTTCAGAAGCTTTGATTGTCTCCCACCACAACAAGGTTATTTTTTTACATCTTCTGGTGGTATGATAAAGGGAAGCAAAGTGTTGATGCCTACATCTACAAGCTATACAGAACATACTTTTTCAGTTCTTTTGTTCTTTCATTAGCCTGTTTGTAGTCACAACTAGCTGCTACTTCAGTAGCATGTTGTTTTTTTACATGTAGAATCAGAGCTGTCACTGAGAGCCATCTAAAGTTTCAGGAGATGCTGTCATTATAAAGAACTGATTATCTTAAATGACATTGACATCCAATCCAAGAATGGCAACAACATTCTTGTAGTCAGCACCTACAATTAAAAAAAAAAAATCCTTAAAATGGTCCATGGAATGTTACCAGTGTCATCATCATATCACTAGAATGGTTAGAAAAAACCTTGTTGGCTTAGGGGTTTGAATTTTATTTTTTATTTTAGTTTTAGTGTGAGATTTTATTGGCAGGAGAACTTAAGGAGATGAAAAAATGTCCTTCAAAAGCTGGTTCAAGGTACCCACTTTACTCTTTACCCTCAAAAACTGGTAAAATCAACATGATTTTGGTATGGGATTCAAGGGTTTCTAAAGGATGAAATGGATGGCTTAAGTCAGGGTTGTCCAAACTTGGCCACTTTAAGATGAGTGGCTTCAAGTTGGCCATCTTAAAGTGGCCAAGTGTGGACAACACTGGCTTAAGTCCTTGTAAAATTCCACTTTGACTTTTAACATTTTTTAACTCTTCCATATTAATTCTGGGATTAAAAAAAGACCCTCAAGCATTATAGAATCATAGGATTGGAAGGGAGCTTGTAAATGTAGTCCAATCCCCTGCCAGGACAGGAATTCTCAGACCATCCCAGACAAATGGCTGTCTAATTTTGTTTGAAATCCAGGGATGGATTACCAAGATTCCAGGAAGCAAGCTGTTCCACTGTTTAATAGCTGTCATGTTTAGGAAATTGCTCCTTATTTAGCATTTGGAACTCATTCTTAAACATTTCCTCTTCTGGCTTTTGTTATAATACTTTATTGATTAGCCATTAGAATACAAAATATAAAGCACAGACCAGTAATAAGACCATATGTTAAACATAGAATAAAATAAATAAGTAAAAGAAAATGCAAATCATATTTCTGGGTCACCCCTAAAATTTACCCCAATCAAATCCATATATGTATGCAGTTCTCATCTGTACTGTTTGTTAAATATATGGCTGTATTATATGTAATTTTTGGATTCTGACCACACATAAAATATGTTGTTTTAATATAAGGATCCCAGCAGGCCATTCATCTAATGTACAGTCTCTCTCATTCTTATACAATTGACATTCAAATAATACATGTGTTATGTCTTCTATCTCTGGGGCTTCACAAATACAAATATGTTCATAAGTTCCTTATAGACTTGGTTACACCTTCCATATTTAACCATTGTGTCCAGTTGCTTAAATCTTGCTTGAGTAAATACCTCCCTAAGGTGTTTAGGTATTTCCGTGTTTAAATACTTGACAATTTGAAAGGTACGTTTATAGCAGCTCATCCATTTCAATGTGCCAACCTTACTAAGGATGGCTATATCTCTCTGAGCTTCAGTATCCAAAATTCTTTGTGCAGCAATCTTTTTAACTTGTTTTTCAGAGTCAGTTGGACAAGAAACAGGGAGACTACAGCTCCTGATATAATTTGTCAGTTGTACAATCCAAGAGGTCTCTAATTGAGATATTGTCTGTTCTAACAGACACAGTTTTGGGAGTCTGTCAGTTTTCATAACATTGATTTTGCACCAATAATTGTACGTCCTGATTTTAGACAAAGAACAAATTGTATAAATTCCCAATTTTGCTCTAATTGCAGCAGCTGAGGTCCTTTTATCCACATCCAAGATACTTCTTAGATGATGTGATTGTGCTTGTACTAATTGTGTGTTGTGTTCTTTGTTTTAAGCCCCAAACTTCAGCTCCATATAAGAGCATAGGGGTAACCTTGGCCTTATATATTTTAATAATTGGGGTTAAGGGACCTGGATAACTGTGATTTATTAATTTGAGCAGTAAATTTGCACATGCCCTCACTTTAAGTTAGCTTTTTTGATGATGACGGAGCCAAGATCCAGTCTCAGAAAAGACTACCCCTAGATAAGGAAAGGTATTAACTTGTTCTATCAACTCACCATCTAATAGCCATCTACGGCTGTGATGTTGTTTTCTGAAAACCATGATTTTTTTTTTACTTTGATTTATTAAAAATCAGATAATTATTATGACAGTAGAAGCTAAGTCTTCTTAACAACCTACACAATCCAACTTGTGAATATGATAGTAAAATCATATCATCAGTGTATAGCAAGGTATTTCAATGTGTGTTGAGTACCTTAGGTATGTGTACTTCAGGAGTCTTCATCAGTCCTGGTAAATTGTTAATGTATAGACTGAATAGCAGTGGTACAAGTATGGACCCTTGTCTTACCCCTTAGTGAGTATCAACCATACTTGTAATGGCTCATTTAACCCTAAACCGCATTCTCAAGCAAGTATTTGTATAAAGGACTTTGATCAGTGCCAACAGTTTGGGTTCCATATTGAGGACAGTCAATTTCCTCCATAATACTTTTCTGTTTACTGTGTCAAATGTTGCACTAAGTTCTCTAAAGGCAGCAAACAGTTGTTTCCTCTTAGTGACATATTTTGTAATTAGATGGTTCACGCCATGTCAATAGTGGATTGACTCTAAAGTCAGCTTTTTCCTCTGTAAGAATGCACTTTTCATCTACTCAGGTCTCAGTTCTACTCAATTGAGGGACCTGGCATATATTTTAGCCACAATATCTATTAGACTAATAGGCCTGTAATGCTAGGGTCCTTTTTATTCCTCTTTTGTATATCTTCCACCCAACTGGGATATGGCAGGTATTATTTATATGTGTGAATAACATGCCAAGAAGGAGGCCCACCAGTCAGGATATTTATTGAATAGTTCGGCTGGTAGAAAGTCTTCATCAGGAGCTTCATTGCTCTATCAAGCCATGATAGATTTGATCTCATTTTCTAACACTGGTGGCCAAAGAGGTGAGACTTCAATAGGTGGTAAATCACTACTTAGGAACTGTTTCTCAACAGGTCCCAAAAGGGCAAACAAATGATGATCCCAAGCATCAGCAGAGATTGGTGTATGAAATGCAAATCTCCATTCTTTCAGAATTCCAACTACAGAGTGTTCTTGTTATACTTTTGGGCACTGCTGAGAATAAATCCACATCCTTTCCATGTGACATCCCTGCAAGTACTGGAAAACTGCAATCATATCTTTACTTAGCCTTCTATCCTTTAGGCAAAACATATTCAGTATTTTAATTGTTTTTCATAGGATTTAGCCTCCAAGTCTCTCACCATCTTTTTTGGTCCTCTTCTCTGCACTCTTTTCAGGTCCTTAGCTTCTACTTGTACTGTGATAATCAGAACTGGACATGGTATTCCGAATTTGGCCTGAACATAAATTAAGTAATTTATGAAAATATTAAAGGACACTGGATCCAGGACAGAACCCTAGAGTACCCCACAGCATATGTCCCTCCATGTAGACATAGAAACATGAAGGAACATGTGCTGGGTATGGTTGTTCAACCCACTGCCAATCCATCCCACTTTCTTGTATTTTATCAAAAAAGATGCTGTGGTTAACTTTATCAAAATGGCTTACTGAAGTCTAAGTACACTACAACCACAACATTCCCTTGGTGTACTAATATAGTGACTTTGCATAAATACAGTGGTACTTCGGGTTACGAACGCCTCTGTTAACGAACTTTTCAGGTTACAACCAGCTCCGGCTGCAAAAATTTACCTCAGTTTGCGAACTCCGCCTCGGGTTACGAACCGGATCCACGGCCATTTTCCCTCCCGTGACACAGTCCGCGGCCATTTTTCCACCCCTGACACGTGGTCTGCGGCCATTTTCTGCCCCTGACACATGGTCCATGGACATTTTTCTGCCCCTGACACGTGGTCCGCGGCCATTTTCTGCCCCTGACATGTGGTCGTAGGGAGGGGGACTCTCCCTCCAAGCAATAGCCCCTCCCTGTCCTCCACGCCAGAACAGATTAATGGTAATTACATTGAGCCTTATGGGGAAATTTGCTTCGGGTTGCGACCAATTGGGAGCGCGACCAGAGTCATGGAACAAATTAAGTTCGTAAACCGAGGTACCACTGTACATAAATAAATAAATGTCTGGCATGGCCTATTTTTAACCAATCCATGCTGACTTCTAGTAATTATCTTGCTCCTTTCTGGATGTGCAAACCTGCTGTTTGACTATCTTTTCTAAGGTTTTTCCAGGTAATGCCTATTGGTCTTTAGTATCTTGAGTCCATTTTCCTCCCCTCTTTCTAAAAATAGGAAAAAATGTCTCCTCTCCAATCTTCCAGCACTTCCCCTGCACTCCAGGATTTATCAAAGATAGAGTCAGTGGTTCTGAGATCACATCCAATAGAACCTTCAGCAAACTGAGATGTACTCTGTCCAGGGTCAGATTTGAATTAATTCAAAATAGCTAGGTGTTGTCTCACCAATTCATTACTTATTTTGACTTGCATTTTTTTTCCTGCCCCCTATGGTATGCATTCTGACAGGTTGGATTACCTTTTCTCTCTGCAAAAAAAGTAGATGCAAAAGAAGAATTTAGCTGTGTAGCCTTCTTCCTGTCACCATCTCACTACCTTCTCATACAAGTGGAATGACTGCTTCCTTGACATTCTTCTTTTTCCATGCATATCCAAATAATGTGGTGATGGTAATGGTAGTAGTGGTGGTTGTCATGGTTGTTTTTAGCATTCATAGCAAGCCCAGCTCATTCGAAGATATAGCTTTTCTGTCCCAATCCTTTTAGATTCAGGCTATTCTGTCATGTTCTGCTTTTGCTATATGCCCCTCTTTTAAAAACTTGTTCTTCTTGTTTGTCAGTTTAGCAGATAGTTCTTATGCAACCATACTGATTTCATTGGGGGGTCTCCAATTTTTTGATGTGTTTGGACATTAATTATATCATTTTATGAACTTCTCAACTCTCCTGAACATTTTTTTTTCCTATAGGATTTCCATCCATGGAATTCTTCCTAGTTTTTCTGTGAGGCTATTGAAGTCAGCTATCCTGAAGTTTAGAAGACTAATCTGACTACCTTCATTTCTCCTTGCTTGCAATATAGTGAATTCTAAAATCACAATTTCACTACCTCCCTATATTTCTACAATCTACACTTCCTCAGCCATTTTTAAGTGTGGTATAGTTGATCCATAGTTCCCTCTTCTAACTTTTAGACATCAAATTGTCTGCAAAGCACATCAAGGAGCTTTGGTTCTGCCACTTGCTGCAGAGTCTGATTCCTTGTTGATTTCATGATAGTTGAAATCACTCATTACCACAGTGGTATATCTCCTAGATACCTGGCCCTTCTGATTTGTGAAGATTTCATCTAGAAGGTATAAGGATAAATACCATCTAAACCCATATCTTTTGCTTGGTTAGGTGGTTTGTAGTACACCATTAAAACAGCCATTTCCCCTCCCCCCTTAATTTTCATGCAGACACTTTTGGCAGGGATTTCACCCTTAGTACCATAAATTTCCATACAGTGTAATCATTCTTTACATATAATGCATCTTTTCTCCCCTAAAGTTGGATCTGTTTTATTTGGGGAAAAAAATCCTTCCAATACTGTAGTCTAATCATGACTCTAACCTTCTATTCTATCAGTTCTCAGTACTACCAATAATATCATACTTACTCCTCCATCAGGACTTCAAGATCTTCCTGTTTGTTTCCTATAGTCTGTTCATTGGCATAAAGACAATTCAATCCTTTAGTGATGCCCTTCTTAGGTTTGCATGAAACTTCTCCTGGTGTAATCCTGAGCCTTCTTACTATTTCCTTGTTGTAAAGTTTACCAATTTGGACTTATGCGTAGAGTACGGTTCTGGGTACTGGTCTCCAGATTTAATTTGAAGACTATTAGATAACATGAAAAGATGTCCTCCAAACATATTCTTCAACTCTTTGTGAAATGCAGCCCCTCTTCTCCAGAAGCCTTTCAAGTATGTAGTCCAAATCCAAAGTTTTATCAGCAACCCCATCCGTTGAGCCAGTGGCTTCTCTCCAGAATCCCCCTTTCCTATCTCTGGCCTTGATTTTCAGTTATATGCATAGATGAAAACAGCACCAGTGCCATCAACTGTTCTGACTTTCTGGCTAGGTCCTCAGAGCCTCTTGACTATGTCCTTTCCATGCTCTTTCTGGCAATCTCATTTGTTCCAACATGAAACAGAAGAAAGAAATAGTTGTCAATGGATTCGATCAGTCAGGTCAACTTCTCCATCACAACCTGAAACAACACACTTCCATTGATATCATGTGTGGTCTACAGGTTGCCAACTCTATCCTTTTCAGCAGTGAGTCATCCATCACAACTACATGTCCCTTCCTCTTTGGAACTTTGTTGTATTGCCCACTTCTGTGGAAGTCCAAGGTTTTCTCTTTTCTGTCCATGGAATATTGAGTGAAAAATTTTAAACAAACAAAACAAAACCAAAAATGGGAGGGGATATATGGAAGTCTCAGAAGGCTGAGGATGGGCTACCTGATGCACTCAAATGTGATTATATCTTGAAGCTTAGCTTATCAAAATATTATTATTTTATGCGACCTTTACCTTGCATATACCTAAATAAAAAAGGCTAAGTATTTTCCATTGTTTTATAATGGCCACCATTTTCCTTCCATGACGGCATGGAAAAATGCTAGGTCTGCATTATAATATATTTGGACCATTACAAAAGTTCCAAAATGTTGATTAGGCTGTAAAAATGGTGTTTCCAATTGGAATAGCATCAAATAAATAAAAATATTATATTATAGATTATATTTTACGTTATTTAATGTTAAAGAAAACAAAGCAACTATGAGTATGCAATTATGACTGCAAATTGTAAGCACTGCCATGAAGAAATCATTGTAAAATTTATCTTCCCATTGAAGAAATACAGAAAAACATTATAGTTATGTGAACTTGACCCATGGAAATATATATATATATGCGCCAGTGTAACCTGATGGCAAAATACAAGTTATTAATAATTAGCATTGCATTTAAGAAATTCATTCAATCTAATCCCTAAAACATCTTTCTTAATTTTTGTCACAAGGCCATCCTATCTTTATCAGCTTAGGATACTTATGTTTAATCTTTAAAGGAACAGAAAATATTCTAAAGAAAAAGGCCAGTCCTAAGACACAAAATTAAAGCATGCTATATTGCATGATTTCAAAAATTTTTCCTGTTCAGATTTACAAGAAGCAAATGCAGTCCTTTATTACCTTACTGATCCTATTCCTGTCAGTAACAGACATGAAATGATCTATTAATACCAATTGTAGGAATTATGTTCACTACTTGGTCTACATGTTCAAATTTCACATGCACCCCATTCATGATATTAATGGAGAAAAATTAGAAAAACTGGAATAAAGGTTGTGGCATTGTGAAGCGTGGGTGCTATGTATTTTTTCTTCTAATGTCTATTTGCAGCATAATAATACCAATTCTGATATTAAAATAATAGAAGTAATTTTTTTTTAAAAATCAATGGGATGCATGAAGCATTCATAACATTTGGCTATGTCATTAATAGAGCTATGAGTCTGGACATTTACAGTCCTATTTTTGAAGCTCCAGGAATTTCCTGAGATATTACAGAATTTTGGTGGCAAAAGAAACACACACACACACACACACATATATATATATATATATATATATATATATATATATATATCAACAACATTTTGGATCTTTTAAAAAAAGCAAAACCTATTGAAAATAAGTGTTTAGCCTTCAACTTATGCTGTTTTGAAGCATTAGCTATTTACTCCAGTAACAAAACAAGCAAACACCCCTATCCTCCCAAAGTGAAGGAAAAAAGACCAACAAATTCAACACAGTTTCCATGGTAATGACTTTGTATCGCCATGATGCCCCCTATTATTTTTAGAATCTAAGGGAAAAAAAAGATAAAGTGCAGCTTCTAGTTGTACAAACATTGCATACTCTGGTATAAAGCACAGTCAGGTTTTGCACAAGTGCCAGCCCTACCGAACCAAGCTATGTAGATAAATAACACAATTATACTTTCAAAATTTGTGTGTTGTCAGTTATGACTTTTATACTTTGAAGAAGTTAATATTTAAGTTTTTGCCTGCCTGCCTGCCTGCCTGCCTGCCTGCCTGCCTGCCTGCCTGCCTTCCTGCCTTCCTGCCTTCCTGCCTTCCTTCCTTCCTTCCTTCCTTCCTTCCTTCCTTCCTTCCTTTGCCCCTTGAGCATTTGCTTAAGTTGGAAGGTGAGAAATAAACTGATTAAATAATGTGAATAATAAGTAAATGAAAAAAAAAGTAAAATTCAATTTGAAAAAGACCCCAGATAATTAGGTCATATAATCATTTAAAAATAAGTTTTTATATTTTTGTATACATTTTTAGATTGGAATATTACACCTTTTCCCATATTATTCATCCTCTACCATTAAGGAGAAGACATTAAAGAACCACACCTTTACATTGGCTTTTTCTAACCAATAGTTCTCCCTAATATTTACTGTTTTCAATGTATTGCTTTCTAATTCTATTTTAAACCATTTCAGGATTCAATAAATAAAAAGTATTATGAATGATTTTAATAAATAAATAACATACCACAGATTGAGCAGTTCTCTGTTCTGACATTAAATACCTATCTTTCTATATTTTAAAATAGAAAGATTTTATTAAAATAAAATATTTCAGTGAAAACATCTACACTGAAACTTGAGGATCTCAAAGATAATATGCAAGGTTCTTTTCCTTAAACTCACAGAATAAGTTTCAGGAACAAGAAGATAACCAGTCCCTTTAAAAAACAAGCAAACGTGTTCAGATTTCTCAAAACAGAATGCAGTAGTAATTGGATTCAGAGGTTAGTTGTTCCAGGGTGCTGCATAAACCTGTCATTTATAATACCTTTCTAACCCTTTGAATTAGTGATAGTTGTGATTGTCTCCATCCTGAAAGCTTCCCTCCATGTAGACTTAGAGTAAGCCACCTGAACCCATTATAGTTTCTACTTGTGAGCCCACAATACAAGTGCAATTGTATCCTGTCATTCTGGTCAAGATGGGATTTGAAATTAAATCTCCAAACTAAAAACAAGTGGAGCATATTTTCTAGTGCCTCAGAATCTGGACTCATTATGTTTGATTTAAACATGCACACACACAGGCACACAAATAAACAAGCAGTTACTACCATTCAGCTTAAGCAGTTCTTATATATATCCTTACATCCCACTACATGGGCAAATAATCCCATACAGGAACACATAAAGGTAAGCTAAACATTTCTCCTGAGCATTCTGGATAATTTTCTTTCCTTGGATTTTGATTCCTGATTTGAAGGAATTGTTTGGCTTGTTTGATTGCACTTATGTATTTTTATGTTGAGAATGTCAGTAAGAAGTAGAGTATTACACCTTCAATATTCTGTGTGTGTGTGTGTGTGTGTGTGTGTGTGTGTGTGTGTGAGAGAGAGAGAGAGAGAGAGAGAGAGAGAGAGAGAGAGAGAGAGAGAGAGATTCTGTTTATCATCCCTTTCCATGCTGCAGAAAATCTGCTTTGTCAGAACATAGCATTTTCCATGAAACTGACTGATAGAGCAATTAGAATAATATCAATTAATGATTTTGGCATGATTTGCAAAATGAAATAAATGAATGGAGAAGACCTGTCTTAGCAGTAGTATTAGAAAGTAGTAGTAGAAAAAGATCCTATAAGAACTTAAAAATACTCTATAATTTATAACAGGATTATAGAATCCATAGCATAGGAAATAATTGTTCTATTCCATTCTGCTTTCAGATATGAAAGGAACGTTTAGTGCAAAGATGGGCATGATAAAGGACAAAAAAGGCAGGGACCTAACAGAAGCAGAAGAGTTTAAGAAGAGGTAGCAAGAATACACAGAAGAACTATACAAGAAAGATCTTAATGTCCCTGATGTTCCCGCTGGTGTGATCACTGACCTTGAGCCAGACATCCTAGAGAGTGAAGTCAAGTGGGCCTTAGGAAGCATTGCTAACAACAAAGCTAGTGGAGATGACAGTATTCCAGCTGAGTTATTTAAAATACTAAAAGATGATGCTGTTAAAGTGCTGCACTCAATATGCCAGCAAGTGTGGAAAACACAACAGTGGCCACGGGATTGGAAAAGATCAGTTTATGTTCCAATTCCAAAGAAGGGCAATGCCAAAGAATGCTCAAACTATCGCACAATTGCACTCATTTCACATGCTAGCAAGGTTATGCTCAAAATCCTACAAGCTAGGCTTCAGCAATACATGAACCGAGAACTACCGGATGTACAAGCTGGGTTTCGAAGAGGCAGAGGAACTAGAGATCAAATCGCCAACATTCGCTGGATCATGGAGAAAGCACGAGAGTTCCAGAAAAACATCTACTTATGCTTCATTGACTATGCAAAAGCCTTTGATTGTGTGGATCACAACAAACTGTGGCAAATTCTTAAAGAGATGGGGGTACCAGACCACCTTACCTGTCTCCTGAGAAATCTGTATGCGGGCCAAGAAGCAACAGTTAGAACCGGTCATGGAACAACCGATTAGTTCAAAATAGGGAAAGGAGTACGACAAGGCTGTATACTGTCACCCTGCTTATTTAACCTATATGCGGAGTATATCATGAGAAATGCCAGGCTGGAAGAATCACAAAGCGGAATTAAGATTGCAGGGAGAATCATCAATAACCTCAGATATGCAGACGATACCACCCTAATGGCAGAAAGTGAAGAAGAACTAAAGAGCCTCTTGATGAGGGTGAAAGAGGAGAGTGCAAAAGCTGGCTTGAAACTCAACATTAAAAAAATTAAGATCATGGCATCTGGACCCATCAATTCCTGGCAAATAGAAAGGGTAGAAATGGAAGCAGTAACAGACTTCATTTATTTGGGCTCCAAGATCACCGCAGACGGAGACTGCAGCCATGAAATTAAAAGACACTTGCTCCTTGGGAGGAAAGCTATGGCAAGCCTAGATAGCATATTAAAAAGCAGAGATGTCACCTTGCCGACAAAGATCCGCATAGTCAAAGCTATGGTTTTTCCAGTAGTAATGTATGGCTGTGAGAGCTGGACCATAAAGAAGGCTGAGCGCCGAAGAATTGATGCCTTTGAACTGTGGTGCTGGAGAAGACTCTTGAGAGTCCCCTGGACTGCTAGGAGGTCAAACCAGTCAATCTTAAAGGAAATCAACCCTGATTGCTCATTGGAAGGATCGATAATGAAGATCAAGCTCAGATAGTTTGGTCACCTTATGCGAAGAGATATCTCTTTGGAGAAGACCCTGATGCTGGAAAAGATTGAAGGCAAAAGGAGAAGAGGACGGCAGAGGATGAGATGGTTAGATAGCATCACTGAAGCAATGAGCATGAAACTGAGCAAACTCAGGGAGGCAGTGAAGGACAGGAAGGCCTGGCGCAATATGGTTCATGGGGTCATGAAGAGTCGGACACGGCTTAATGACTAAACAACAATTCTGCTTTCATCAAAACTATTTGGAATGCAGTTCAAAAACAGCAATGACAAGTTACAGCAAGTTCAGTGGAGAGCTACCAGGAATGGTGTCCAATGTTTGGACACGAAGCACTATGAGTACAATCAAAGGATCCTGGTATTTTTATCCTACAGAAAATGTAACTGAGAAAATAGCAGGCTCAACTATCTGAGGGGATGTAGCATAGAAGAAGGTGTTGACTTATTCTCTTTTGTTCCACAGGGAAGGACAAGAATCAGTGAATTAAAGGTGTATGGAAACGGTTTGTGCTAGTTTTCAGAAAGAACTGGGGAGTCCTTGGTACTTCCTCAATGTCTGAGCTGTCCACCTGTGGAACAGTCTGCCCTTAATGGAGGTCCTTGAACAGCCTAGATGTTCATCTGGCAGAGATGCTGTAGGAGATCCAGCATTGTAGATGACCCCTAAGACCTTCCAACCATATGATTCTCTGATGCTATGAAATTTATTAATATTTGTGGCATAATTCAACACATTTGTAACCCCAATTATATTCAGTACCCTTTTCTGAGCCTATTTCATCTTGTATGAATCAGATATAAAGTGTGTTACACCTTGGTCACAAAGCCAGCTGGATTACTTTGGGCCAGTCAGTCTCCCTCTGCCCTTGGAAGGAGGCCATGGCAAACCACTTCTGAAAACTGTAAGGACTAGTCCAGGAGTTGCCAGGGTCAGAAACTGACTCAAAGGGACTCCCCCGCAAAAAAAACCCTGCATGCAGTACTGATAAAAGCACAACAAAATTGAATGAATGCTTCCTGAGATTTAGGCTGTAAATTTAGCCTAAAATTGAGTTTATTTATTTATTTTTATTTCCCAAGTGAAGAATTTTCTATTTGTCTCAGTAATTTTTCCTTTTATTTTCTTTTAGCCCATTTTGCTAGCCTATTAAGTTGGGTTTTAATTTTATTTCTCTCTTCTAAGATATTAGCTGTCTCATTCAATTTTGCATCAACTGAACATTGGATAAACGTTCTTTCCATCTCTTCATTCAAACATTCAGGTAGTGATGATAGAGATGGAGACAGAGATAGAGATATATCAAAATAGAATGGATCCCAGAACTGAACCCATTCATTACTATTATCCAGTGTGATGGGGAACTGTTGATCAGCACTTTTTAAGCATGATTTTTAAGGCAGCCATGTATCTAGCTATGCATAAAGGTTACATGCATTCTGAATTCACAGTTATAGTGAAACAACCAACACATATGAAGACTTACCTGTTTTGTCCTTGTTATTTGAGTTAGGTGTCATTTACTTGATGGTTTGTTGGAGGGACTATTGGAGCTTTCATTAAATCTTCCTTCTCAATATAGTATGTTCATAATTATAGCTTGCCTCTAGAGAGTGCTCCTTATTGACTGCTAGATCTGATTGTTTACTAAAATATCCTGTTTCAAAAGACAAAAATCATTGTCTAGAACACAGTAAATCATTACATTTAATGTTTGGAATGTGATAGAGCAAATCATAATAAGAGAGTGGAAAACATAAGGAAATTAGATGAATAAATTTGTCAAGTCATAAAGAGCCTTGAATATCAGTGAGTTCAGTTCCCTATTCGAGGCAGATACCACTTCAAAGCAGGGTATGCTGCAGGATCCTGGCAGATGACAGTGAGGGCTTAAACTCTGTTTTTCTTTCACTTGTGCTCATCTTTCACCAGAAGAGCATGTCCAGCTGTATATCAAGACATATATTACTAGAATATAACAGGTAGAACTAATACATTTTAAAATGGGACCTGGAATAGTTAGGAGGGGCCTTCTGGCCTCAAACTGACTGAGAAAGAGGAGACAACTATGAGAATGGGTTATTGGTGGGGGCTCTTGAGAAGGAAAAAAAAAAAAGGAAAAGGAAAAGAAGTAATAGCCTAAAGAAGGTAAACATCTGAAAGCTCAGGAAAAGGAAAAGATGAGACTTCCAAGTGAGGGCTTATGGTGCATTAGATGTTCCTGCAAGCAGTTCCGTGAATGGGGACAACACCACTGTGAAATCAGCAGCCAGGAGCCAGGCTCTGGCTGACAAACATCTCTCCAGAGGAAGGAGAGATTGGAGGGATCACCATTCGGAGTCTGGGTAGCCACTCCTTGTGAGGAGACCACAGGAATTGAATTTCTTGTGGTCAATCATTTGTTGAGCAACTTGGGAGCTGAGGGAATATTAATGCACCCTAAACCACTGTGCAGCCTTTGGATTTAATTAATGTATGACCTAAGAGAGAGATTCAGAATGGCAGGGAAGAACAAAGCCTTTTTTTTTTTCCATTTTCAGTACATGTGCCACACGCGTGTCTGGCTATGTAAATTGGGAGAGAGAGAGAGAGAGAGAATAAGTAGAGGTAGGTAGACAGGCAGACAGATATATAACTGTAAAGTGCTATTCTACCTGTTTCTGTTAAAGATCTGCTGCCATGCTAGACAGACAGCAAGGTGGCTTTTTTTTTTTCCCCTCCATACAATTTCATATGTATGAAAGGGAGAGCAATGGTTTGCTTGAGCCCAGGGGCTTGGGAGACAGCGTGAGACAAACATTTGGGATACTTTGAATACAGAGCCAAGGAAAATTAAGCCTGCCAATCCTTTTACAGGGATTTTGATAACTACTAGAAACTGAATAAAAGAAATAGAATAAGATTAGCTGGTAAAATTCCTAATATTCTTTTCTTTGAATAATTGGTGCAGCTAATGCTAACCATACTTGCACCAGGACCTGGGAGGCATAGTGAAGCAGGAGCAAAGCCAAGTAGAAGAGATCCCCATTATCCCCGGTGTTGTAGAAAGAAGTCCAGTTTGGCTCTAGTTTCATATAAACTGATGCAGAGCCACAAAAATACTGATTCAACCCTCAAATGACCATCATGAGGACAGACAGGCCATTTCTGTTATCAGAACAGTGTTAAGAATGTGTATGCAAGGGCTTTAAATAAAGATTCTTTCTTTCTTTCTTTCTTTCTTTCTTTCTTTCTTTCTTTCTTTCTTTCTTTCTTTCTTTCTCTCTCTCTCTCTCTCTCTCTCTCTTTCCCCTTCTTCTTCTTCTTCTTCTTCTTCTTCTTCTTCTTCTTCTTCTTCTTCTTCTTCTTCTTCTTCTTCTCCTCCTCCTCCTCCTCCTCCTCCTCCTCCTCCTCCTCCTCCTCCTCCTCCTTCTCTAATGATTGTCAAAGGTGTTTTATGCAGTGTAGCTGACAGAAGTGTGTTTTTAAAGACAATAGCAGTTATTTGCTTTTTAAAAAAATTTCTGATCAAGTTTTTTTTTAAAAAAAGCTGGCTGATATATTCCAACACTAACTCAACTTTAACACAGTCAAAAAGATATTAATATGGTCACATTAACAGCACAAGTATTGAAATCAATGATATTTAAGTTAATTAAATTAAATAGCATTAATTAAACTAGTATACCAAAATAATAGCTAAAGATGAATCCAATCCATACTCTGGAATGAACTTTATGAAGAGTCTTAAATAGACAGAGATTTGAATCTAGATTAAGTTCATTATTATGAACAATGTGTCTTTGAAGGGAATATGTATTCTGAACTCACATGAATTCAATGAGCTTATATGAATATAGGGTTTCAGCTTTACCTGGAAATTAATTTTATTAAATTGAGTAGGAGTTCTAATTAGACAGAGACAAAATTTCATTATTCAGCTAGATCCAAACCATAAAGTTTTCCATCACATTATACTAATACCCTAAATAATTGATGTCTCTACTTTCAACATTTGATCAGCTTGATCAATCTTTTATTTATTTAAATAAAATTTATTATAAATTTATTTATTTATATCCTATGTTTTCCTTGAACTAATGTGATACAGATAACACTCCTATA
Organism: Python bivittatus; assembly: GCF_059951505.1. Lineage (NCBI taxonomy): Eukaryota > Metazoa > Chordata > Lepidosauria > Squamata > Pythonidae > Python > Python bivittatus. The sequence continues at coordinate 27,096,195 of NW_028277034.1, forward strand.
TTCAGTTCTACCATCACCAAAAAAAATCTGTGGAATAGGTTGGGCTGAAAGAAGCTGCTTCACCTAAAGTCTCCATCCTCCTCATAGCTGAGGATGGGCTTGAACTGAGTCACCAATACTTTAACCACGATATCATACTGGCTTTCACAGCAATGATATTTTACTACTCTACTGTTACTGAGAATATTTTAGGGGAAGAATTATTCTCCCTCCCTCCCTCTCTCACTCTCTCTCTCTCTTTCTCTTTTAATCATTTTCTTTCTTAAGCATTTTCTTAGCAGCAACTGTTCATTATCTCTGGGATCAGTAGCAAAAGTAACATTGACCAAAACTAGACAATCCTGTATCGCCATCCAAGACACAACAATTATAATTGCCTTTTAGAAGCTCAGCAGATGTTGAAATAAATTGGAGGAAGGAATGCCATGTATCCCTTATTTTGCTTCTGGAGGAAAAAATGGGGTATAAATCTGACAAAGTAAGAAAGAAAGGGTCAGTATCTTTGTATATTGCAGTTATGAATCAAACCAGTTAAATTCATTGATAAATCAGGCTTCAGTATTATTTCAACATACCTGTAATGCATTAACCTTTACCTCTAGGCAGCATGCTGGGTAGACTAAGAGAAAATTATGTTTTCAACCCCTGATACACATGCATACATTAACTTCAATTAGCATCATTAATCAGGAGATGAATCGAACCATGAGTCATTTTTAATTCTTCAGTGAGGATTCACTGCACATCCCAAGCATGAAGAAAAGACTCACCCAAGCATTGACAATGGCAGATCACCTTGCTCATTGCTCAGTCATTTCCCATATGCTTATCCTGAGAGGCAGTTGACAGCTAAGATAGGGTATCAATTACTGTCATTCAAAGTAAAACACATTGGCCTTATTTCAATGTGCCTATCATTTCTACATGTAAATTGTTAACTCTTTTTTAGATAAAGTTTATATTACTATTACTTTGCTTCAAGTTGCACAAGATAATCACCTATAGTACCTCCTTCCTTTAGAAATGCCTTTCCTATCCTTTCCTTCTTTTCTTTCCTGCAGCTACTAAACTAAACTATAATGTCCTGCAAAGAGTGGCTGCAAACAGGGATGCAAAAATTATCATCCTAAAAGGACTGGATAGACAGTGATCAGTAAATGGAGCTCAGTTATATTCTTCATTTGTTGCTGAAAAAAATCCAGTGTTTATTTGGGAAAATTAGGAATAGACAGGATATATTTGCACCACCATGTACAAAATAAAATTTAATTTGGGAAACCATGCAGAAGTAAGTTTTGTAAATTTCATGAGAGAGAGAGAGAGAGCGCGCATTCATGCACACATCCCAAATTAATAGGAAGTAAAGTCACAGAGAGCCATTTTGGTGTAGTGGTTAAGGCACCAGGCTAGAAACCAGGAGACCATGAGTTCTAGTCCCACTTTAGGCATAAAATGACTTTGGACCAGTCATTGTCTCTCAGCCCTAGGAAGAAGGCAATGGCAAACCACTTCTGAAATCTTGTGAGGAAAACCGAAGGGACTAGTCCAGGCAGTTGCCAGGAGTCAGGACTAACTCGAAGGTACCCCCCCCAGAAAAAAAAAAAAAAGGTCACAGCAGGAAAAAAGAAGGTTTGGATAGAATTGGTTGACAGAAAAGATTTGTCTTCTTGTATATTTTTCACTGTCATTTCAATTTATATTATTGTGTTGGATGAAAATGAAAACAATGGGAAGGGGAGGACTTAGTGACTTAATGGCTTAATGACTTAGGGATTCAGGCTGCATGTACTTTAGCCTTCAACTGGAATATAACCTATCTGATCAATTATGGTTATGGCAGAATGAAATGTGTATATCAAACTGCTTAAATTGCAACTTATTCTTGAGTGTATTATTTTTTATGTACAACTTTTTATAAAAGAATTGTACTCCACTGACAACTAGTCTGTGTGAGTGATCAATAACTCCAGTGTCTACACTCACAGAATATTTCTAACGTTGAATAGAGAACTTTGATAACTATTGAGGACATGCATAGGATCTCATTATTTTTTTAAGGTTTTGCATTTAAAAGTTATTTGTGAAGCAGCATCCACAACAACTTGCAGGAGTCAATGAGTATGAACCTTATTGTAGACCAAGTTGTATCAGTGCACTTTGATCTAGTAAAAGAACAGCTCTGAAAAGCTAAACAGAAAATGTTCAAGATAATCTGAATCCAGTCTCCCATTTCCAAATATGTGATTGGCAATATTGTCAATGATCATTCGTTTAATTGCTATTTCTTGGATGTGCACTGTAAATTTGATTATGCTAAGAATTTTGTTACAAGTTTTAGTTTCCAGACCTTTAAGACCATTTTATTTGAATTGGTCGATGTTTCCATCTACTTTTGCCACCTGATGAGTTGGCACTGGGACAATTCAACTTCTTATTTTTCCAGAAATAACAGCAACTTCGGTGCCTTTATTGCAGTCTACCTAGCATGGCACTTTAAGGTTAAAATCATCTGCTTTTATCCTGATTTAATTTGCCTTTTAGAACATTACCTTTCTTAAACATTAGAACAGATTATCCGTTGAAGTATCCAAGCACCATCTGGTGCAGTTGAGTCTTCAGTAACATTCATGTAGCCAAGAGCTCAAGAGTGTTGGAATATTTTACCTGTCCTGGAAATAAATGCAACAACATATATTTACAATGCTGCAAGCTGTCTGGATCATCCTGCCCATATCACAGTAATGTGGCCATAGACTAGCAGTGATTCTTTAGAGTTTTATATTTCCCCTTCAGCCCAGCATGGAAATTCCAACTATTAAACCTGGAACTTTTCACAGAGAAAACATCTGTGCTCTGTTACTCAGCTGTGGTCAGAATCTCTCATTGAAGAATCTGTGGTTCCCTGAGAAATATATTCCACAATACAAACATTTTATAATGTCTTCTTGACAGCAGAACTAATGAACATTAAAAAATAATTTTAATTTTAAATAAAAATTTTGATATGCTATTTTGTGGCTTGTTTAATCACATTAAATTCCATTTTTACATCAATAATTGACACAATATAATCAAAACTGTAATATTGACATCACCACCCTCCACCCAGGTTTGTTTTGTTTATTTCTAATATTTTAAAATATAGTACTTTAGCTTGGTTAATCTTTTATGGATCTTAGAGAAAATCTAGTTTCTAATGATCTAAAATTATAATCAGAGTCTGCAATTTGTTGTGTATATTTCTTCAACATTTTATTGATTGGATGTAGATGTTTATGTAATCTGTAGATGTGAACTGATATTTAAATGCTACTGAGTCAAGTAGGTTTTTTGGGGGGGGAGGGGAAAGAAAGAAAGAAAGAAAGAAAGAAAGAAAGAAAGAAAGAAAGAAAGAAAGAAAGAAAGAAAGAAAGAAAGTCATCATTATCACTTGATATTGCAATATGCTAAGCTGATGTAAAGCTGTAAAAGTCCTATAATCACTTGCTTAATGATAATAATATAATAACAAATAAATAAATAAATAAATAAATAATAAAAAGATCAGAACTGTGCAAGCCATGTTATTCCTTGTGGCATTCCATAGGTGAAAGTGAAAGTTGGACTTTGAAGAAGCAGGATAGAAAGAGTATTGATCTTTTGAACTTTGTTGCTGTAGAAGATTCCTGGGAATCCAATGGATAGTGAAGTAAATAAACAAATAGATAATCAAATCAATCCAGAGTTTACACTTGAGTCACAAATAACCAAGCTCAAATTCCAACATATTACATGAAACCTAGCTGTCTGGAGAAGGCTATAAGGCTGGCAAAGGTGGAAGGAAAGAAAAGAGGATGACCAGCAGCAAAGTGGATGGACTGTTATGGTGTTGATGAGTTCAGTGTTGGAAGAGTTGAAGGATCAGAGTTAGGGACAGACCATCATGGAGCAAATCTACCTATATGGTCATTAATAGTTGACCCTGACTTGATGGCACATAATCAATTGATCAAAAGTGAATGACTTAAGTTAGAATACACACACACACATGTACACACAATCATGCTAATTGTGTGGGTATGTATGTATGTATGTATGTATGTATGTGTATATGTGTATATGTGTGTATGTATATATATATATATATATATATATATATATATATATATATATAATGCTAATTGTGTTAACCTGTTCCCAGGATAAACTAAGTGGAAGGTAAAAATTGACTTTTTAAAGATATTATAATTTTATTAACTAAAGATAAAAATTGATAATGAGATCCAAGAATTCAGGGAAAGAGAATTCCTTTCACTAGCTGCAGTCCCAAAAATTCTTCTTCTAAAGTATTAATTTGCTCCAGAAAGAAATATTCCATTTATTTTCAGGTTTCTCATTCAAAGCAAAGAACAGTTGTAGAAGATGCATTTCAGTTAGAATACCAATAGGAAAGAGTTAAATTCTATTTCCACTCTAATAGCATTAATTATAACCTTTGCAGGTGATGAAATGTTCTTTTATAAAAGTGCATGTTAAATGCAAAGATGCATGCAGGGTCGCATCTAGTTTAGTTTTATGCCACTATAGTTACTAACCAAATATACCCTCCAGTTTAATTAATATTATAATTAAGGGATTTACAATGTGCAACATGATCACATATATGATTTTAGCCATTAATTCTACTACAGACTGCAGTCTATAACCCTGAACAGAAGCACATTGTAGAATCAAATATATTCTACCCTTTCAGGCTGGAAACAATTTATAATGCAGAAAAAAAATCTACTGTTAGAGTCCCCTCTCCTGGCAGCTTCTCTATTGCTATTGCTTTCCAAAATCAGGAAATCTTAAACTTGCAAAGCCACCAAAGGGAACTTGATGGGAGCAAAGGGAACTGAACATAGGATAGGGAGGAAGAAATGGAAGCTTAAAACCATCCACCTGACTATGGGAAATTCAAATCAGCTATTTCCTGGTCTAAATGCATAATCTCAGAATGTTTGTTATTATTAAAAGAGAACAGAACAGGAAGGACAATGAACCCTTCTTTTTCAGCTATGACAATTATAATAGTTGGAATACTCATGAGAGAGAACTCAGTATATTCTTTAGATAACTGTTAATTTATAAAGTCTTTCATAAACTTGATCTAGTTTATTTATTTCCTTCACTTCATCTGGGTCATAAAAGTAAATAATTACTGTCCTTGTGCTGTGGATGAAGAACTGAGGTTGGGAAATAATGGTTTCCTTCTGTCATCTTTTTCTATCAATATTTAACTTAGAAATTATACTCTAGTTTCTCAACTTCACAGGACCAGAATGAGATGATTGTTCAGGTGGTCGATACTGGAATGAGAGGTGTCTAAAGTACGTAGATGATTAGGCTATGAAACCTGCTATGATGAAAACTACCTGGTTTCCATAAACTGCAAAGGAAGATGGTCTTTGATTCCTTATTGTCAAAGAAAATTCCAACATCCAAACTACTCTTACCTTATAATGAAATGGTAAAACAAAAACAGTATTTTGCCCTTCAGCTCAGCATTAGTATGCCTAGATTGTCCTTACACACAGTGGCTCTTTTATTTCCTTTTTTTTTTTTTTTTTGGTAATTGGAGTTTAGTTATCCCTGATAAATCTGTGATAATTTGTTTCCTGAACTAGTATTTCTCACATCAGTTTAATAGAGGTAAGTACTGCTTATGTTCAGCGTGATGGGGATCCATTAAATTCCAAGCAATGAAATTTTAGATCTCAAGCAAAGAAAGCAATTTTTCCATGGATATATAGCACTTAGGTCGTAGATAGATTCCATTCTAGAGGCATTTGTTTTTAGTTTGTTCCCATATATTGAAATCTCTTTCTTTCTCTCTCTCCATCCATCTTTATATCAATCAGTTTTTTTTTAACTTTATTCATGTTTACCCATTTTATACACACTGGAAGATGTGCAGACATGAGCAGACAATGAATTGCAATTGGCAAACCTGTTCAAAAGTAGACAATCTAACAGAAGTGTCTCTTTAAAATAGAGCCAATCTTTTGTCATCTTCACATTTCCTTCATTTCACTTGCTATGTTCAAAAATATTTCCAGAGTTTTGCAGAGGCATATATGTTCTTATATATTTTTCAAGTTATATTTCAATAATATTGGGGGGAGGGGAGAGGGACTGGGAGCTCTCAACATGATTCTCTTAAATTGAAAACTTTAAGAAAACTTTTACCTTTAGATGCTTGTTTCTAATTATTGGAAAAGAAGGAAATGTGTTTTTTTCATACCACATTTACTACAATGGCAGGACAACAGCTGTCCATAATAATAATATAAACCTCAGCTTGTGTCTTTTGTTATACTATGCATAGAAGGACCACAATTTGAAATTTTTTAAAATGATCATACAATATTAACATAAAATTTTAGAAATGATAATGCAACCAAAATTTCATAGAATTTACTTGTTCTAAAAAATATTTATTTATTTATTTATTTATTTATTTATTTATTTATTTATTTATTTATATTTCAAATTTAGATACCACCCATCTCACGAAAAAGTGACTCTGGGCGGTTCACAATAAAACAACAATAAATATTAATTAAAATACAATAATATAAAAATACAGTAAAAATAGAATAAAACCAAACACATATACAAATAATACTTCCAAGATACTGATGTTCAGTAAGATGTTAACATATGGGAGCATCTTCAAGGTGCTAGCCACCCCCAGGGTTGGTTTCCCATTTTTTCGCCCCATGACAGTTGGCAGAGCCAGGTCTTGACTGCTTTCCAGAAGGACAAGAAGGTTGGGGCCTGCCTTACCCCTGAGGGGAGAATATTCCACAGGGTGGGGGCCACAGCAGATTATTGTAATATTGTAATAGTTGATATAACTTGCTGTGTAATCAATTAAATTCCTTCAATTGGTCTTTTTTTTTTAAAAAAAAAGTCATTAGAGAGCATTCCATACTGATGTATGAAATCAGCAAAATAATTAATACTTCTCTTACTCTGGAGTATTAGATTTCTATTACACCAAATTCAAAATATTCCAAAAATAAAGTCAGAAGTGAACGTGACATTTTCACTTGGTCCAAACTCTGGACATGTTCCCACTCACTGTTTAAGATGCTCGTGTTACTGTGCTTGGGCTGGTCAACATTAAGCCAGTTAAGAAAATCATATCTGAATTTAGACACTTTGTCAACAGCATGCATGATATCTGACAATATGCCAGATTGCTGGCTACTCTTTTTTATCCAGTTGGACAATTTCCTTTCCACTGTGTCCTCCCACGTTTCTGTCCTAGGAAAGCAATTACCAATTGCCTGTGGATCAGTCTTCTTTATCTGAGAATGTACAAAGTAAAAGCATCACAATTCACATAAGAAAATGACCAAACTCTTGTAAAATAGAATGTTGCTGGTTCAAAACCCAGCAAAACATTTTAAAAAGGCCCTTTTTTTCTGTTTAGCATCCTATTTTTTCTTGGTGCTTTATATGTGTGTGTGTGTGTGTGTATACACACACATATACATACACACACACACACAATAAATATTTACAACTGAGTCTCTTAGAAACCCACATACAGACAAAATCTCAAAAACAGTGTGACTGTGATCAAATGTTTTGATTGATTAAAAAATTTAAAGACCAGCAGTGATGGTTGGGCCAGTGGGAACTATGCATCAATATACTGAACAATCACTGTCTATTAAGCAAGCTGATATTTCAGATAAAAAGCACTACGCATGCACTACTCCTACTGTATTTGTTATGAGCCTTAATGTGCCTTGTCTTAGACCAATCTTTTTACCATATGGATAATTGAAAGGAACTCTTGAGCGTATTAAACACTTGGAATCACTTGCACATTTCAAGTCTTTATCTGTATCCAACTCTTCACCATACACAATCCATGACTGAATTTTTGACACATTGTATCTCTCATCTCAATTCTATGCATGCACGTACACATTTATCTGTATTATTAGTGGAGATGGGCACTTTCAGTTCAGGGAACCTGCTAATTACTTACATGAGCTTCTTATTGCTTTCTCTATCTGCTTTCTGATATACCTTTCAGATTGTCAAAGGCAGCTGCCACACTCACTATATTTTGGCTTGAATTACTATGTAGGTACTCGCTCATTTAGTTTCACAAACCTGGATATTGGACTAAACATTAACCAAAACTAGTAGAATATTTTTTTTTCCTAACCTCCTCACACAGAAGTGGGGAATACTTTTCATCCACGAGCCACATTCTGGAATTAAGTGGAGTGCTAGAAAATATATTTTAAAAAGTAACCAGTGATATGACTGAAATCCAGAGGGATGGGAAGGAGTAAAGTGAGCACATTATGAGCAGAATGAAACAACAACAACAACAACAACTGTGAAGGAAAAAAAGGCCACCACACCCATGATAACAACCCAAAAGTATAAACCACAGCATAAACACATTGTAAATTTCAGTTGCAAACTATGTTGCTCGATTTCAGAGGCACAAAGGAGAAAAGACATCAGCTTCCAGGTTACTACATTGCACATCCATATCCAAAGAATTAATGGCTAAACTATGAATACCTACCTTGATCTTAATGGGTATTTGCTGTAGTTGAGTGTTTGACAATTCCACATATAAGTAAGTGGTTTATACTCACATATTGTACATTTCTCCATTACCTGTTCTAGGCACTTGAATAAAATCTTTGCTTTAAAATTCAGCAAGCTACCTGACCTTTTGGATATGCAGCCACATATATGTTAAATAATTCGTCCATCTACTGCTATAGCTGTTTTTTCTTGGGTAGTCCTGAAATAAAGGCTAGTGTTCCTGTTCTTCTTTCCCTACCCCTGAAACAGATCTCACTACATAAGGGCTACTGAATTTGATAAACAGAATTGAATAGCAAGTTGAAGACAACAGACTTACAGCCACCATGAAAAGGAATAATCTGATATAGTCTATCACTAGGACCATGCAGCAATTTCAGTACTTCAAAGATTCAGAGGCCCCCATTAGACTTCACTTAGCACAAGAAAAACATGCATGGCTTATTTTAATCTATTTAAAGCTTGCATAGCAGAGGGCTGAAAAGAAAAATCTGTGTAGTAAAAATAGCTTTATGACATTTTTTAAAAATGGTATAATATTAGATCAATTTATAAATAAAAATGCTAAGTTATATCAATCATTTAATCTGTTAGTGGCTCAAAAGAAAGAACAAAAAAGTATCCTATAGATGCCAAAGAACAACTAAGTTGGTACAGTTATTGGATGTAGATGATTATATGCCTTCTGACATCTTCATTATGTCAGCTGATATCAGAATTATTTTATTTGGAACAATGGGAACAAAATATAGAACAATGTCAGTCTTTTGTTCATTGCTTAATGATATTGCATTTGAACTCATTGGCCTTGGTTAGAAACCAATGAGTTATCGGACTACCAGAATATAACTGTAGATTAAACAGAGGCTTCTAGTTAACAAGAAACCGAAATATCATTGTCAAGAAAAGCCCAGAGGAAACCAAAGATTCTACAGTTGAATATTCGATATTTGGAATTAAGACAAGAAAAATAAGCCAGCAGAAGAAACCATAAGAAGCCATGGACTGCAACTGAACCAGATTAGAGAGGTGAAAGATCCATGTGAATCTTCAGCGAAGCAGAATCAAATCTGCTAAAGCTTAAATCTCATAAAACTAAATCTGAGAAGATTTGGAGAGAGACAACTGCAGCAGCAAACCTACAAAACTGATGAAGAACTTGTTGTTATGAACTTGTCAGTTTTCAGACAGAAGCAACTTGCAGTAAGTCCCTTAAACAAAAAAAAAAAGGCTTCCGCTCTTATAAAAACTATATATGTATATTGAAGAAGAAATGATAATGGATTCCTTTATTGCCACATGTAAAGAGAGAAGATGATAGATAGATAGATAGATAGATAGATAGATAGATAGATAGATAGATAGATAGATAGATAGATAGATAGATAGATAGATAGATAAACTGTACCCCTACTCACACACACAACAACTTTTAGACCTGGGTTACAGGCACAGCTGTTATCATATCTACCATGAGTGTTGTATAAAGAGATAGTATAAAATCTTAGAGAATATCATCATTTGTTAATTTTAATATGGATATTTATATTTTCATTGGTTTTACTGCTTTGAATTTTAATTGTGAGTTGCCCAGAGTCACCCTCCGGGGGAGATGGACAGCACATAAATTCAATATATATATATAATTCAAGTAGCCCCCATTCTTCTCTTCCCTTTCTCTTTCTTCCTTTCTCCATTAATTAATTCATGTAAAGACAAAAATGAAACAAAAACAAGGAAAGAAAACACATTGTACTTTTTTTTACTTTCACAGGCTTCACAACATTCAAATATGTGATTTGTCCAGTTGCAGGTTCTGCCACCTCAGAATTTTACCATTTATTCTCAATTCATTTTGGTAACTGAGCTCTTCTTTACAATCTAAGGATGGGACTGGCTTTTCTAATCATACATTTGAAGCATATAGAAATATACATGTACCTTTCTTTCTATTAATGTCAAAGTTTACTTCATTTAGTAGAAGCCCTGACACTATTTTTGGCTCCTATATGTACATTTATCTACTGTCAGATGATATTTTTCAAATGCTATTTATGTATTCTGCTTCTGTTATGCCTGTTAAATTACATCAAGAAGAGATTTAGAATGAATGACAATAAGGTACCAGACATCTGTTGTTGTTTTTCACTCAAAGACATTCCTTTAACCCCAGCTTTTTAAAAATCCTGAGCCATCCTTCTACAAAGTAAAAAGTACAAAAGTGATATTCCTCAGAGGATTTTTTTATACCCCACAAAGCATAGATTGAGACTGTGAATGAATTAGTCTGTGATTACACTTCAATGAATTCAGAGCAGAAGTAAAAGGATTTTCCTCTCTCCTCTGTGAATTGTGTGATTGAAAAAGTGTGTTTGAGAAACTCTGGTCACTGGCTATTAGAACAGAGCAGAGTAAATCTGAATGTATTTATCCCACAAGCTATTTTCTCTTCTCTAGCTTTTGCTTTGATGGCTCATCCATATAATCATTTAGTTTCCAGTGGGCTCCTGATTTTGTCTTGCCTCACTTTAAATTTTGGCTGCTGCTTTATGTGAGAGAAAATGATCACATGAGACAACCATTAATGCTGGAACTTCTGGCTCCAAGGACTCTCCAGAAAACACCAAGGTTTGTGAGGATAAATATAATACATATAATGAAAAATTCACATTTTTTCCCCTCTGTCTCACCTTTCCCTGACCTGGTGGCCATGCCAAATGAGGATGTTAGTATTACTAGTCCCATACTTCATAGTCAATACATCTGGAAGAAATCAGGGTTGGAAGCCTATTCTGTCTTGTAACATATGACTCAGAGAATGTGAATTTGTGATTCAGATCCCTTAGCAAGATAGATAGATAGATAGATAGATAGATAGATAGATAGATAGATAGATAGATAGATAGATAGATAGATATAATTTCAAAACATGGGTAGTTATTAATACTATTAACACAAGTTTAGCAGTAACTTCAATCCAAAATGATGAAAAAAGAAAAAAAATGGTGAAAAGTAGGACATACTTCAGTGGCAAAATGCTGATAGAATTGTAGACTGATATTAAGAATATACTTTAAAATATAGTTTGTTATTTGAATCATCTTTTTCCAAAAAACAAACAAAAAACAAACAAACAAACAAAAACTTAAACCCACTGTGCATGAGTGAATAATTTTGCCTTACAGGCTGCTTGTGAATCTAAAGTTCATTCAAATTCTCTGGATAGTTTGGGTCAATTATGCATTTTTCTGTTTGTTTCCCCTGGCTAAAGTAGGCGCAATAATTATTTTTACTTCTCCCATCATTGTTTACTATAGTCACTCTACACGAAGTGTATGGTATGATGAGCTTATCATCCATGATAAATGAGATTTCTCAGTCATATTCAAACACTCATGCATCACCCATCTCTAAACTACATCTCAGCTGGGTCATTTCCCATATCAATGTGTGAAAGAAATGTACTTGTATTCAGAACCAATGAGCTGAAAAAAAGGGTTCAGGAAATATATTGTATTTGTTCTCAGATTCAGTGGAAATTAATCCCCCAAACATCGCTGAGCCTACCCAGCTGCCTAAATTCACTAAACAAAGCAGAATAGAAGGGGAGCATGGTTTCAGATTAGTAACAACCTCTCTTCTATACCTGATTGACTCAACATGCCTATTGATTTTCATCCAAATGTGAGAATGGATCAAAGTGGCTAAACTAAAATAAGAAGCTCCTATATTTTTTTCAACCATGCAGTTAATCCTATTAAAGTTTTTTTTTTCTCCCTTACACATAGAAAGACATTGGTCTAGGCCATCTGAAGTCTGGCATATATTCCACACAAGACCTTTTTTTCTGTTTGTGCACAACTGGTTGACCATGGCAGTTCTTGCAGGAGTTTAAGTAAAATTTCCAGAACTGGCATAACCCATTGGGGAACGTATAGTTATATAGCCATGGGTACATATTACAGTCATCTAATGCACCAGGTATTGGAAAGAGCTATGATAATACTCCCTATGCTATGAGTAGCTAATGGATTAAATCATTTTAAACAATACAGCTTCTTATCAAAATCCAGTAACACAATCTTGTTGCCTCTTTTGTTTTCAAAGGAGTTGGAAATTCATGCACATAGTTCTGTCCCTTTGAACTCTCACCCAATGTTCATCTGCAGTCATAAATTACTTCTCAGAAGTTCTTGGAATGACTTGTTAATCAGTGTCATAGAGGTACAGATGTAACAATACTATAAGTATTTTCTTTTGTATGTGAATTGCCAAATTGTATAATTCAATTTCTGCATCTCCAAAAATGGCAAGACATAGGAAATAATTCTAATTCCTCAAATTCGATCATTTAAACATGTCTTTTGCAAATTTACACAATTTCTAGAAGGGAAGCAACATTCTCCTATGGGGCCACACATTCAATTCATTCTATTTATAGAACTGTGTCTTTGTTTATGAATGTTGTTGTCCAAAGGCCACAAATCATTATCAAATTACATTCAATGAAATGCACTTATTTCACTCATGTTAAGTATGTGTAACAGTTTTGAAATGTGGCCACTGCATTTAAAAAGACATCTTTTACTACATTCTATTGTGTTTCCAGACTTTATTGTATTCCTTCTGGTCAGATGTAGTTCCATAAAGTAGCAATGAATCAGATTCATATAACACATTTCAATAACTGAATGGGAACTCTGGATGTTTCTCTTATCCTAGTAGTTTATATCTAGTTCTTATTGATGTAAATCCATATATTTAATTAAATAATTTGTACAATTGTTTTGTTGTAAACCATTTCAATCATCTTGAAACACCAATGTCAATATTATAAGCAACAAAGGAAGTAATTCATTTATAAATCTGTTCCATCCTATTGTTAATGTGAGTCCCATCCCCTTTAAGGACTTACAAGATGTTCCAAGATTAAATACTCCTTTACGATTTCCAGTCCAAAATAAAATGATGTTGGAAATTTTGGTCCAAATTCTTTTGAAGCATTCCAATACCCTTAAAAAGAATCTTGCAACTGTGGAGACTTGGAAAGTGCATTTGCCATTGAAATTGGAAATATTCTGTCCCTGTTGCCATTGGATGCAGCTAGTTGAGGAGAAAAGTGAGCTGGGGGTCAGGGGAGTCATTTAAGCACATGTTTATAGATTGAAAAAGACAGCTGTTTGCCTGGGTAGTAAGTTAACTGCTGTTTTAAAATTCCTTAGCAGTGGCTTGTAGTGCAATATTTTATATCTTCATATTCTGTGTATGTTCTGCTTGCTTTTTCAGACAGATTGACAGGTGCAAAAGTGTGTATTACAGGTACAATGTTCAGCTTTAAGGTTGCTCAAAGTAACTATGTTCTTTGTTTGTGTGCTGTAAATTTCAGGCAGATTGCTGGTTGCAAAAGTGTATGCTGAACAAGCATGTGCGTTAGATGGCCAATAGGCAGAGAAGTATATGGGCTGCGTTGAAGTGAATCCATTTCTTGCTATTGCTTCCTTCAAGGACTCATAATTTTGTGTCTCTTTGTGCAGACAACGGACAATACCACATAGCCACCATTTAACTTCCTAAATCCTTACACTCACACTCATATGATCTGACAGCATCCTCTTCTTTGGCTGCCAAAGCTCCCCACTTCTTGGCTACTACATTATTATACTGGCCAATATGAAATACAACAAATAGTTGTGCCAATTCACTCCTTATCTTCACAATTGCTTTACTGTGTTTTTCAGGTGAAGGAAGCAAGCTCAAAATCATTGTGCAGGAGAATAGTAATTGAAATTCAGATCAACCAGAAGGGACAGGAAAAAGACATCAAGGCACCTCTTAACTTCAGGAAGGAGGGGACAGTTGATTGTTGCAGAGCCAAGGTGTCCTTCAGTTTGCCCATGACATGTTTTATTTCTCACCAATGTTGGAGCTTTTCTGTTGTAAAGGGAAGGCTGCAGAAATGAGCTGAGAAGGTAAAATCAAAATGGGTATTTTCCCTTCCCAAGTGCTTTTGTGCACCTGAGAAAACAATATCAGTACCTCAGAAGAATAAGAAGAGGCTGGAGGGGCAATCTGCCCCTCAATGATTGTCAGACCCAAAACTGGCAGAATACATCCAGATCGGTGGATGGATGATAGATAGATAGATAGATAGATAGATAGATAGATAGATAGATAGATAGATAGATAGATAGATAGATAGATGATTGAAACAGTACAACAAAATTAATTCATAGCATTTTTTGACAAGTGGGGTGAAGTTTCATTTCTGAGATTTAAATGTTAACTCACCACATAGCAGAACGTATCAGGATGATTTACAGTTTCATGGGAGAGTAACAGTATGTAACACTGTTACAATCAATCTGATATTTAACTTGAATACAGAGAATATGCACTTAAACTGTTCACTCTGTGACCTATGGCTCCAGGTTGACAAGGAACTGCTGTCCAGGTAGAAACTGGGTTCATGTCTAGACAAGTCCAACATGACTCAACTTGCACTGTGTGCTGCTCTGTGCTATCTGTTATGACTTCTACCTTTGTCCTGGGGTTATTTATGCTAAAGAACAATAGTGACAACTATATTTTGCTCAGTGATTATTAGCAATATGTTACTATAGTTAAAACATAGTGCCGTAATATCACTAATTGAACAGAATTAGTCTTAATGAAGACAGGATCACAAGAAAACTTTTTTCCCCCTTAATCAGAAAAAAATGTGTAGGGGAACAGTAAAAAAAAAAAAAAAAAAGATTTCATTTTTGGTTTTAGGATGAAATAGTCTACTTAGAACACCCTTTTATATTCTATGTGGCAAAATTCTTGTTGACCAGTGTATTTAATCAATGATTCTTTGGATATTCTCTCAGATCATAGGACTATGCCCAAATGTTTTAATCTTTTATTATAATCAGCAAATATTAAATGAATATGTCGAATAAAAACTATTACTTTAGCAAGGAAAAGTAATATTATCAAGGCTACTCAGTACTAGTTTAGTTTCTGTAGAAGGACACACAAGGTAAAGATTTCCTTGAACTATCTCTTGGGAAGAGGGCAAGAATGGAAAGAGGCAATTATAGATGACCTTGCTCTGGTCAGCAAACACATATTGTTGAATCAATACTTGGCATAGCAAGAACTTATTGTGGAAATAGTTGGCATTCATTGAAATATTACTGAAATATATTACTGAGTGTAGGTGGAAGGCAAGAAGAGAAGAAATGAGCATTGATGTCATTATTTCAAACTTTGAATAAGTTTCCTTCTTTTAAAAGATATTAAATATGCCTCCCTTTTTCACAAATGATAGGTTTAAAATTTCAGACTTTGAATACAATCCCACAGTTAAAAGATTGGATTCAACTGTGTATGATTCAAATAAAGAGGCTTAATTAAAATCCAAGAAACTAAAATGCACATTTTCAGCAAATATTTAATCACTGCATCTCTCTCTCTCTCTCTTTCCTAGAAAATTAGAAAATGCTAATTCCCTAGTGAACAATTTTCATGACTAAACTAAAGGATTTCAGAGGAACTATGGTGAGATAAGTTGTTCAACTCATTTTATTTATCTGCTTAGATAATGATATAGAGTTTGTCATAAAACAAGCTTATTGTTTGCCTTTTTTTTTTTTGCTTTGTTTATCCTAAGGTTGATACAAAGTTGTATCCTTCAACTTTTTGCTTTTGGATGTTATCCATATACTAAATGAAATAAATTCAATATAACTGTAATCGTTAAATTCAGAATTTCATGGCCCAGGGAACCCACAGCTGATTTGTAATTTGTCTGTGACTGATAGCAATCCTGTTAGGAAATACAGTGGGTGGGTTCGCAGAAGAATCAGTGCTATGGGATACCATGGAAACCACTAGCCTTTTTTAGAAAACAAGAGCATTTGACAGATACACTTATGGGATAAATACCAGGTCTGGGTATCAGCTCTTTTCTTCAAAGGATGAAAGCCTGGGTAGGGTGTCATATGAGGAGTTACATAGCTATTAAGGTAAGATAGAATCAGGTCCTGACAGTGTAAGTTATTTTTTATACATTGTACAACTTTTAAAATCAAACAAGTGCAGCACGGTTCTTCAATATATACCAAGAATTAGATTTGGAAAGCAGGGATGAAAAAAAGAACTAATTGGTCTCCACCATTGAATGACCTGTTGAACATCTGTAAACATTTTTGTTCACAAAAGAATTCCATGATGGAATTTTTAAAAAGTGCACTTTTGTTCTTTATTCTAGTATCTTAGAGAACAAATGGTGCTTTCAGTATTTCGGGGCATATGGCATGTTACAGGTTATAATTGGTGCCAAAGCATTTATTAGTAACTGAACTTTGTTTAATGATTATATTGAAGAATTAGCTACTCCCCCCGCCCCACAAAACATTGTAATATAGCATTAATGTTTAGACACAGGAACACTGTGTTTGCTGAAGCACATGCTTCCTGCCTTCCTGAAAACAACTGAGTCCTAAGGTAGGCAGAGAAAGTCAGTTTAGCATGGTGGCTAAAAGCACTGGGCTAGAAGCCAGGAGACAGACACTAGTCCCCCCTTAGATATGAAGCCAGCTGGCCCAGACACTGTTTTGTAGCCATAAAAAGGCAATGGCAAAGCACTTCTGAAAACGTTGCCAAGAATAATGCAGGGACTTGTATAGGCAGCTGCCAGGAGTCAAAACTGACTCAGAGAAAGAGAGAGAAAGAGAGAGAGTGGGCAGAGTTACTCATTATGGTGTCACAAATTTGGCTATTATTTTTTGAAAAGTTGTTTTGGAGTTTGAAGGTACTGTATATCTGCTGTGCTGAACAGATTCTAAATATTTGACCACATGTTTGCAAGATAAAAGCTGAAGTCTCATTAATCTGTGGTTAAGATTATAAGAAGATACAAACATACACATTTTATAATAGGTTTTCTTAACTTAATGCTTAGGTTATATATAATCAGACATTTTTAAAGCATAATATAAAAATTACCAATCCAAGATTTCACTATCCAAAAATATGGTTATGTGTAATTGCTGTTGTTAAACATTTCCTATACACAAAAAAATAAAAAGGGGGGGGGGGAAGCCCTTGTTTGAAAGCAGAATAGTGATTTAGAACTTCAAAGGTGTGAAATTACCAATGTCCTTTGAAGTAGTAGTTTGCATTTAAAGTTAAGGATTAGAAGGTGACCAAGTGTTACTGCTCTCACATTGTCAATTTAACTACTCCAGGGTTGGGTTTTTATTTTTTAAGAAATTCTGTCACAGATGTTTGAAATTGTTAAAATTTAATTTTCTTTATCTCTTGTCTGCAGAATGTTCATTTGCATAATTTGGTTTATTTCCAGCACAATGTGGCAATAAAATAAGTTCAAGAGAACCTATTTAAATATTTTAAAGAGATTGAAAGAAAAGCATTTAGGAGAAACGCAATGAACTTTCAAAAGCATACAGCATACAGTTCAGCTCTGTAGCTTTCAATCCTCTCTTTTTGATGTATGCTGCTGATAGTGTCAATGAATTGTGAAATTGTGTGTGTGTGTGTATGTGTGTATATCTATAATCACACAGAATGAGGCTGAACATGGAATATGATTAATCACCTCAAGAATTGTTCAGCCACTGAAATTGTAAGTTCCTTGACAGACAGATAAGAATACTGAAGATAAGAATATTGAAGCTGAACACAAATGCACTAAGGAGTGCCAAGGATATTTTACTAGCATTAATAATCTTATATTGGAGGACTTATGGATATGACCAAACAGGAACATTGCTTGCCTACAAATATCAAGCTGCCTCTATTGCTTATTAATATCTTCTGGAGTCCAAATATCAGAAATTTCCATTTAAAAAGGAGATGAAAACAAATTCACTGATGCCTCACGTCAATTAAAATATTTTGTTTTGTTTTTATGCCAAAGCACGGTCTTTGAAACTGGAACATATTCTGAGAACATATTGAAACTGTCAGCATTCCTGAAATAGTCACTGTATTGTGAGAATGTAATAGTGCTAATGTTTACATAAAGCAATATGCTATATTATAGACGTTCCAGGTTAGAATTCTGATGCACAAACGATGTGGATTTATTTTTGCTTAAACAAATGTTGCACTGCTCATTGACAGGATTTAATTTAAGGCTTGATTTACTACTACTTTTCTGCAGATATTTTGATGTTCTGTCCCATAGCTCCTCTTTTATAGCCAGTCAACAAACACAATTATACTACCGAATTATTATTATTATTATTATTATTATTATTATTATTATTATTATTATTATTATTATTTTGCATAATTCCTAATGTCTCTATACATTCAGGCCTTCCATTCATTCTAAAGCCAACTGATTCTGGAGTGTACTATATTTAATTCTCAACAGGGTGATATTCCCTAGGGAGGGCAGGCCCATAATCTAGCAGTCCTCCTTGACTCATAGCTCCCGTAGGTAGGGGCCTTGTCCTGAAGGACATTTTCTAGCTTAGCCTTACCTAGTGCAGGTGGTTCATGTTCACCCAAGCCCTTGTTATGTTCACTTTACATGGGACTGCCATTGAAGACCACCTGGAAACTTCAGTTGGTCCAAATGCAGCAGGTCAAATGTTTGATTTGACACTTTTGTTACTGCCATGTAGTACCATTGCTATGGAGACTGTAGGATGGGAGGGTCCCTAAAGCAGACATTCTTTATGGAGCTCCATCCTTTAGAATTGCTTGCCTCCTGTTAGCCCTTTGAGGTAGTCCAGACAAGAAGCACAATAATACATACTAGCTCTATCTTTATTGTAAAGTTGCATTAATAGAATCTTAGAGGACTGAAAGTATTTCTCCTGCCTCTCCTTTTACTGTTTGGAAATCTAGGGAAAATCCTTTCTGAAATTCTTCCCACACGCCTTCTCCTTCTATGGACTGAAATATTTTTTACATGCCAGCTGTCTAGTCTGCAACTCTTCCTCCTGTCTCCCGAGGTCATTCCCAAATACCATTATACCTCCCAAGGCAAGGATAGTTCTCACTCTCATGACTTTCCAGAAGCTTGTAAAAATGTGGCTATACCAGTAGCCTTTGAGTGCTGCTAAGAGACTCAAGACATATTATACTAATTGTAATTTTTAACCATAATTACCTAATGTACTTATTTTATTGAATATTATGTATTTTTAAAAATTATTATATTGGCTGTAACTGTAGCTTTTTTACTTCTATTAGCATTGGCTTAACTGGGGCACTTTATAAATGCATTAATAAACAAAAAAAAGACATTTAATTAATTTACTATTTATTTATTGATTCAATTTGTATAGCTGCCTATCTCAGATTTGTGACTCTGGACTACTCACGTAATTAAAACAACCATAAAAAAACAAACAAACAAACAAAAAACAATACAAATAAAACAACAAGAACAAATAAAACCATTAAAACCAAATTAAAAACCATAAAACATAGCCAGTGGGAAAGTACAATCATGCAACAGTCAATACTACCAGGAAGCAAGCTCTACACCACAACTGGAACCCCAAACATGGTGGCAAAACCATGTATTCAGAGTCTTTCAAAGTCCAGCAGTGTGACATCCTGTTATGGCCCTGTTGGACTTGTCTTCTGATGAGGAGAAGAAGGAAGTAGACCCAAGGGCTTCAAGGGATAATAGTCAAAAGGGGTGATTCCTGCAATGTTGAAGCCAATAACACCATGTCTTGCCAAAGGCAAGGGTTCTTTTTAGAAGATTCAGAAGCAATGAAAAACCACAAGTGAAGTGGAGAAGTTAAATTTTTGTCAGTGGATCCAAATCCTTTATCCCCTCTACTTGTTACTTTACCAGGGCCTGTTACCTCTTGAATAATGGGTATGTTCAATTTTTCAAAAATCAGTTGGCCAATTCGTTGACCCATAGGTAGGATTACTTCTTCTCCACTTACATTATCTAGCAGCACTTTTATTTCACCCTGATAATCAGAGTCTGTTACCCCTCCTAACACCTGTATTCCTTTAAGAGCTAAGCCAGATCGTGGGGCAATTTGCCCATAAGTACCACAGGGAACAGTTACTCCTATGCCAAGAGGTACAGTGACCCACCCTCCAGCAGGTATCACCACCTCTTCTGTGATGGAATGGAATTATGAAGGCCAAGCTCAGGGAGACAAATATTTTCTTAGCTCGCCAGAACCGCATGGGAGGAACAAGAGGATGACACTGGCACCTCCCTGAGGAATTCACACTGTTGTGACTGGAGGACTTTGGGAACTGGGGTTTTAGTCTGGGAAGATTCTTGCTAGAGGTTGTAGCTAATAAACATAGCTGGACTGAATTGCCATTGTCTCTTGGAATTCCTTGGGCTAGGCCTGACATCTTCTGGCATTACAAGGTCTGCCCCTGCACTATCTGGTGTTGCCTGGAGAGGTAATCTTCCATATGGGTGAGTTTTCCACACCTTAAGGTGTTTTACAAGTGCTGGTGCCACTAATCCTACCATTCGTTGCAGAGGTATTTGGCCCCCTCCCAAAGGACGACTGTTTAATTCAAATTCAGCTTGGTCTAAAACTGCCCCCTACCCCTTTAAGGTGTGATTGGGGGTCAGTTGTTTTAACTTTTCCTTCAGCAACCCATTCATCTATTCAATTAAACCAGATGCCTGTGGATAATGAGGAATATGGTATACCCACTGGATATTCCACTCATTAGCCCAATCTTTCACATTTGCTCCTGTAAAATGACTTGCATTATCAGACTGGATTTGAACTGGTATCCCGTATCTTCTAGGAAGAAGTCCCAATCCCTTGATTGTGCTTTGTTGTGTAGCTCGAGCACATGGATATGTCAATAGGTATCCTGAATAGGTATCTACTATTGTTAACAAATATTGCCATCTCCCAAATTGAGGCAATGGACCTACATAATCTACCTGCCAGATCTGCCCTGGTCCTTCCCCTCTATGCAATTGCCCTAGAGGGGCCTTTGAAAGAGGCAATTGCTTAAGCTTTAAGCACAATTCACATGCAGTAACTACAGTAACTGCTACATCCACAGAACAAGGAATACCTCTATTGATGGCCACTCTCGTGTTGCTTTAGCTCCCAAATGTCTGGACTTTTCATGTGCCCATCTAGCTAAGATTAGCATTTCCTCTTCTTGAGCTTCAATGCAGACCTGGTCTGGAGTGGTGCTGCATACCGGCCATGTTGGGGTATCGTAGTTATCGTCCTGGGGTTCCCAATAACAGATAGATGAATTGCTTGTTTGGTAATGTATGCCTGCTTCTAAATAAAGATCATTTAACTTCTTCACTTCACTTTTTCATTGCTTCTGAATCTTCTAAAAAGAACCCTTGCCTTTGGCAAGACACCACTCTGGGTAAGGCAAATCTAGCAAGCCCTTAGGACTCCATACCTGCACCCACTGACAGCTTCTCAGGCTCTGAAGTCCACCCACCCAGTCCGAGGTAGGGACATACTATAAAGATACAACATTAGGAGGCTGAGCTCTACAGGTCAGATAGACTGGCCAAGAAGCAGGCTGGCTAAGAGTAGACTCCAATGAGTAATGTACTTCAGCTATGCATCTGGGTGGTGGCTCAGGGTGGTTTTCAAAACAATCTGACTTTCTAAATGAGTGTTTGTAAATGCAAACATCTAGGAATTTATGCATAACACATTACTTCTTGTGAGACTCTTAAATCAAAGTTAATTATTTGGTACTTTCTCAATTAACATGATGATCGTGATGGAGAAGGAGAAGGAGGAGGAGAATCCTACTAATATCAAAGCATAGTTTTATGAGCATACTTCTTTAGGTTGAAATCCCATACACATATCAAAAATATTCTGACTCCTCTCTATTTCTCTTATTTTTGAATTTTTGAATAAATATATGTAGGGCTTCATTTTGTGGATACTAAAGAAATAAAAACAGACTTGGAAATTTTGCAAATCACTGATGTGTGTGTGTGTGTGTGTCTTGAGCAATAATATGTACAATTCTTATTAAATATAGATATATAAATTATATGTGTGTGTGTAATGTGTGTGTGTAATTATAAGCATCTAAATATTCATATATTCCATCATTAATTTTATTCTGATAATTTTAGTTATCAGAATAAAAATCTGACTTTATTCATGGAGTTGTTTTAATCTACATTTTTAATAATACTTCTCTATTCTTCATAGAAAATGACAAAAGATTTTTACTAAAATTCCCCTGATCCAGAAATAAAAAACTGCCTGCAGAGGCTATATAAAATTGCATGTCTCTTGACTTCCCTGTCACTTTCAGTGATCAATATTTCATAGGAAAGCTAATGGGAACTATTTTTACATTCCTTTATTTTGGTATTTGAAATGAATTTTGCAGGTTTCTTTTCATCCATTTTTAATAGGTGAGACTGAATTCTCATAATCCATATTTTCAGCTCAAAGGCATGCCTTAAACGCAGCACAGTCCCCTGATATAATATATAAGTTGCTCTGAACCATGCTCATAAAGCCTTTCATTGCTCAGTTACTTGTGTTTATGGAAATGAAATCATTTGCTCAGATTTAATTTGAAAACAAACAAGCAAAAAACAAAAAAGCAAAACAGTATATGTAATGTCCCCAAATATGTGAACTCCAGTATAAAAGTTGCTGTGTTTCTGTACCAGATAATCAACATTCATTAAGTTAAAAGAGAGTATTGTTGAAATATCTTACTGCTGAGGATCCAGTCCCTTTGGGGGCAGAGATGTAACAGTTTGAAAGAGGTTGACTACATAGTCATTATTGACTAAACTATAAATTTAAAGGGTTAAAAAAGAGAAATACCCTCAAATATTCTTGTCACCATCTGCCTTATCCTCTCTCTCACTTAAATATGTATTTAAATCAAACATGTTATCTTTTCATCTAAGTGTAGTTTGATGAATAGCCTATTGAATTCAGATTAGTGAGAAATTATATAAACACATGTATGCCAGTAGAGGAGTTCACCCATCCATAGCTGTGATAAAGTATGTATGTATGTATGTATGTATCTATCTATCTATCTATCTATCTATCTATCTATCTATCTATCTATCTATCTATCTATCTATCACAGAAAGATGTACCTGCAATGGGTCAATAGATCTACTCTTATATGTGCAGACAGTTCAGCACAATTTAAACTTGAATCTAGAGAGCTAACGCTGCTTCTCCATATGTGCCATGCTCATCCTGCACAATAATCTGTTGCATCATTCTAAGAAGATTTGGGGAGTAATTATTTTTCATGTTTGAAACAACAAACAGAAGTAAAGCACATTGATTTGGACAAAAATATTCAATAATCAGATTGATGATTCCACCAAACCTTCTTTATTTATTAATCTTATATGTAGAATGCCTAAACCCTAAAGATTCTCAACAGTTAACAATTTAAAATATGGAAGAAACAATATACAATAAATAAAAACTGTAAAACAAAGGTCCACAAACTAATGAAAACAGAAAATCAAGTTGAATTAACCAAACCAAACTATAACCAAATCTAGATAGAATCACAGTCCAAATATCCCAGAAGAGCTCCTTCTGGCTATATTCTTAGGCTTTTGCTGTATTAGAAAATGTGTATATGAATGATAAATGTATCTAGCAGCAGTTCTTTCCATCACAGAGCCTACTTCTCCACCCTTATCGCGTCTGCAGAGTGCCATCCGGGGCCCTGTTTGGGATCACTAGACCCCTCCTTGGTAGAGGGGATCTGGAGATTCATTTGCAGGGCCGCGTGGAGGAATTTTCAGAGGATCTGGAAGATAAAATCGCTCAGATTCATTCCAAGTTAGACTCTGAGTGTGGCGCAGGGTCTGGGGAGATATCAGGGGATCATTCTTACCCAGTTATCTGGGAACAGTTTGATCCTGTTGTTCCTGAGGAAGTGGACAGGAACCTTTAGACTGTGAAAGCCTCCACTTGTCATCTGGACCCATGCCCCTCCTGGCTGGTGAAAGCAGCTCGGGAGGTGACATGCGGTTCGATCCAGGCAATAGTTAATACATCCTTGTGGAAGGGACTGTTTCCAGCTGCCTTTAAAGAGGCGTTGGTGCACCCCCTCCTCAAGAAACCTTCCCTGGATCCTTCCATACTGGACAATTTCCATCCAGTCTTCCACCTCCCCTTTTTGGGGAAGGTGGTTGAGAAAGTGGTGGCATCACAGCTTCAAAGGGTTCTGAAGGAAACGGATTATCTGGACCCTTTTCAGTCAGGCTTCAAGCCTGGTTATGGAACAGAAACAGCATTGGTCACACTTATGGATGATCTCTGGCGGGAGTGGGATGGTGGAAGTGCAACTATCCTTGCTCTCCTTGATCTCTCAGCAGCTTTTGATACCGTCAACCATGGTATCCTGCTGTGATGACTCAGGATATTGGGGGTGGGTGGCATGGTCTTGTGCTGATTCACCTCCTTTCTTCAGGGCTGATCCCAATCAGTGGTGATAGGGAGCAAGAGGACCCTTCCTCAGCCCCTCCTTTGTGGGTGCCACAGGGTTCGGTTCTCTCTTGACTCCTTTTCAACATCTACATGAAATCACTGGGTGAGATCATCCGCCATCATGGGATGAGATATCATCAGTATGCTAATGATACTCAATTATACATCTCCATCCCAGGTGAGGTAAGTGATGCCATGACCACCCTCTCATGGTGCCTGGAGGCTGTAAGGGTCTGGATGGGGAACAACAAGCTTCAGCTGAACCCTGGTAAGACAGAATGGCTGTGGGTTAATGGCTCCTCTGTATCTGGGACTTTGTCATCTTTGGTGCTGGATGGGGTAGCACTGCCCCAGACAGACTGAGTGCATAATCTGGGGGTCCTCCTGGACTCACAGCTCCTGCTCAAAGAGCAGGTGGCAGCCATGTCCAGGAAGGCCTTTGCATAACTTCGGGTTGTACACCAGTTATGCCCTTTCCTGGATTGGGATTCCTTCAAACAGTCACTCATGCCCTTGCTATCTCCCAGATAGACTACTGCAATGCACTGTACATGAGGCATGTTCCCTTGAAGAGTATCCAGAAGCTTCTGCTGGTCCAGAATGCAGCCGCGCGAGCTATTTTTGGGGCCTGAAGAAGGACCCGCATAACACCGTTGCCCTGCGAGCTGCATTAGGTACCGGTTTGCTTCTGGGTCTAATTCAAGGTGTTGGTTATTACCTTAAAGCCCTACATGGCATGGAACCAGGTTGCCTGAGGGACCGCCTCTTGCCCACGACTTCAACCTGTCCCACCCGATCACACAGAAAGGGCATGCTCCAGACCCCCTTGGCAAAAGAATTCTGACTAGCGGGATCCAGAAGGCAGGCCTTCTCTTCTGTGGCCCTCACCCTTTGGAACATCTTGCGCCCAGAGGTCAGATTGGCCCCCTCACTCCTGGCCTTTCGGAGAGATTTGAAGACCTGGCTCTGCCATCTGGCCTGGGGTGGGGAGGGAGGTTATCAAGTGTGGGGTTGGCTAGCTCCTTAGAGGCTTGGCTTTGTTGCCCTGAACCATCAGCCTCCTGGACTTTTTCCTTTATCTTTTGTAACTGTGTATATAGGCTTTTAATTGTATATTTATTTCTTGTTTTTAATGAGTTGTGAGCCACCCAGAGTCCCCCATTGGGGGGAGATGGGTGGGGACAAATTTAATAAATGAATGAATGAATGAATGAATGAAATCTTATAAAATTGATAGGACTATGAATTTTGTACTTGCAATGTAATATAATCTGTAATTTATTGTTATCTCTAATACAATCTCACTTTCTGAAATCTACATGAATCTATAATTGTCACTACTATCTTTCTGAAAATGTGTTGGATCATTAGCCTTTATTTAAATCATGCTATCTGCAAATATTTTAAAGTCAATAGACTTCAGAAATATATATTAAACCACAAACGTTTAGTTTGAGTGCAAAGTGTCATATAGCAGAAGAGATAGAAATAAAACATATGTATTATTTGTATCATTTTCTAATTTTGAATTCTTGAATCTAAGAAGTCTGAGGTGATTTACAAGAACTTCTATTACAGTAGAATAAGAACAACATATAAATACTTGACAAGAGGAAAATATCTGAAGAAATGACATGTGGAATACTGCATTCTTTTTCTCGGAATTATGAGAGATGATTTAAATTCCAGGAAAGTAATTTTCAACTAATTCTTAGATTAGCACTAAGATCATATGGATAGTAGAATAAGTTATGCAAATTTATGCTGTGATCCTAATCTTTTCTCAGTAGGTGGCAGCACCTGGCTGCTTTGGCTGGATTTGGAAGCTAAACTAGATGTTAAATCTAGTTAGCACCACAATGGGAGATCAGCAAGGAATACTAGAGCTATAGATTAAAAAGTCTATCTATTATCTATCTATCTATCTATCTATCTATCTATCTATCTATCTATCTATCTATCTATCTCCTGAAAAAAAGAAAAGGAAACCAGAGTTATTATTAAGAAAACATCAGGAGCATATCTAGAACTCAAGCATGACTCTAATGTGCTTTTATGTCAGAAGAATGGAAGATCAACCAGACGAGATGCCGGGCATGCACAAGACAGAAATATTTTTGGCAGGTAGAGGCATAGAATGTCTCATTTGAAAAAGCAAATGTATCCAAATATAGTCCAATCGCAAGTGAAGCATGTACAAAATCAGTGCTTTGTTTTGACTTCACTGTCAAACTAAAAGCTATAGATATTGCTCCTACTCCTCATTCTTCTTCTGAGGTTCCTGGAACTTTTTAATTTTTAAAAAAAGAATGAAAGATAAAACATTTAAAAAATGCTATTGGCATAATATTAACCAGGTTATTCCCAAGCTATTTAAGTTTTACACACTGAAAATATAAAACGTTTAAATAAACGTCCATGCGCCTTTGAAAATACTGCTTTAAAGATTCTATTTTTAAAAGCTGGAAACCATTTTTTTTTTTTAAAAAAAGTATAGTTCAGCCATCTGAATATCAGAAAAGTATACAAGAACTTGAAAGGATGCCAGTGACTAAGAGATAAGTGCACTTGAGCCAAAAGCATTATTCATGAAAATCAAGAGGACAAAAGAAAAGGGCTATTTATGAGAGTAGGTTTTGATGTAGGATTTGGAACAACAGATTCGACTTTCTGGAATGTTGAAAGTGTCAGACTAAAAATCACCAATATCAGCTGAATGCTTTATAGACACAGAAATACCATAGTACACATAGTGGTACCAATGGAGTGGACAGTGCCTTTCCCCATGTTCCTCAGGCATATATACAGTTTATATACATACACATAACATACATATCCACATACATACTTTGAGCCTAGACAAAGTCAACCAGACCTGCCATCTGCTGAGGCACAATAAACTATTGGGTTGTTTCTTTTATTACATGATAGTTCTCTACCAAAAGAAAGCATTTCATCCATAGGAACTTGTGTGTGTGTATTGAGGGGGGAAGGGAGAAGCCAGCAAGTAATGAAATGAGTACTGCAGTGTTATGACACAAACTGTGCTCCTTATGTACTGATGTGTGATGTTGCAACACAAGCTTGAAGGGGAAAAGCTTGTGTCATGACATCATGACTTAGTTTTGTCATTATGACATTACTATGGTCAAGAACAACTAACTGGAGGGGTTAGTGGGTTTGATTAACTAGTTTAATTAACTGGGGGAGGTTTAATTAACTGCTATATATTTGAGCAGCTTGACATACAGAATATAATGTTGGCAGTTAAAAAAATCTGATCTTTAATTTGTAGGAACTTTCAGCAATTGAGCCAAGGGACAAACACAGATTGTATTCACATTTTAAATGTTATGAGCTGATCAAGTCTGCTCTCTCTCTCTCAAAATTCCAGTGTTCTTTGAAAAGTAGAAATGTATTTTCCAGTGCTTCCTAGAAAGATCATGGGAATCTTCCTTCATTACAAAGACAGTTTAGGAAGTGATGAAAAAGAAGTCCCTACTGTTTAAAAAACAGTGTAAATGAAAATGTGTCAGACTTAAAAAGAGAGGAAAGAGGAAGAGAAGAAGGGAGAGAGAGAGAGGGAGAGACAAAGAAAATCACTCCCATTATTTGATATGTTTTCCTCTGGTTTGCCAAAATCCCTATTCAGTATGGTAATGTGTGAGGGAATGAAGTTGGGGTTGCTGTCTATGCTTGAGAAACTAGCTACAGCAGCCAGGCAGAAATGCTTTTCATCCAATTTCCCTCATCCCCCTAACTCAACCTTTACTCACAAGCATTCAAGCTGGCTTTTCAGTTACTTGTGATAATTGAGCCACAACCTGGTGTTTTCAAGGATGTGCCAACATTCAGAGACAGTCTCACCCCACCCAGGCTCTTAACTTACAAAAGCACATGTTAAGACAGAGTGGGAAAGGTGTGTGTGTAAGAGACAAGAGGATAAGCAAAAGACATACTGATGGGGAAGTGGAAGCAACATCTGACAATTGGCAGCTATTACAAGCAGGCAAGAGGACTATCATTGAACTGCCAGGACCACCAGCTATGGTGAGCAGCATACCCTGAAGGGAGTCCTGTTTGGGCCTTGGAGCTTTGTTGGGAAATCAGTAGCAACTGGAAGAGGAACCACCACACAGAATCAGTGACACATCTCAACTTGTATAAGATTGTTTGGAAAAAGGCAAAGGTTGTATGCCACTTTACAGACTTTATAGATGTTATATATTTATATAGACTTTATACACTTTAATACTTAGTTCAAGCAAAAGTCTATAAAGGACTATTAAAGACATTTACATGGCAACATCACCTTGCAAGTCCTAGATGGGTGAAAAGCAATAGCCTGTGGTTGGGGGAAGGTGTGTGCTACAATAAAGCATTTTGTACAGATTTGCTACACTGTGGGATGTCCAGTCCTTGGAAACCAAGCAAACCTCACATAACGAAGGACATTTTCAGTTTCATACTCAAGTTATTTTTTCTTCTTCAATGTTAGTCAAACACGTACAATTATAGGGTTGGGATATTCCCTAATTTTGTCCAATACCCTGCTCAGTGCAGAACCAACTAAGTCATTTCTGACAGCCTCTGTTTGAAGACTTCTAATGATGGAGAACTCAACACGTAATGTGGCAGTCTGTTCCACTAGCTGACAGATCATACAATCAGGCTGATAGCTAGTCTGAACCTCCTTCCTTGTATTTTTAACCCATTGGTTCTGGTCCTGTGTTTGGAGGCAATAGGTGTGAAATGGGTTGAAAAAACAATTTAATGGGGGGGGGGGGTCACCAAATGTAAGATTGGAAGATGTCTTGCTGTAATAGTATGTGAGAATAGCCTTGGGGTATATGAGGAAGAGCCAGTCTATACAATGGTCTGATAAACAAAATTTAAGTTCAAAGGAGGAGGGGTGACAGAAGCATCTCAGGAAGGACCGTGTGCAGGTTGTTTCCCAAGGACTGGACACACCACAGCATAGCAAAGCTGTATAAAATGCTCTATTGCAGCACACACCTTTCCCCAACCACAGGCTATTGCTTTTCACCCATCTAGACTTGCAAGATGATGTTGTCATTTAAATATATCTTTAATACCCAGTCCTCTAATGCTTAGTTCAAGCAAAAGTCCATAAAATGTATAAAGTCTGTATAAATATATAAAGTTTGTAAAGTCTGTAAAGTGGCATACAACCTTTAAGTCTTTTCCAAATATTCTTGCACTAGTTGAGATACGGTGGTGTTTCAGTGTGGTTGTTCCTCTTTTAGTTGCTACTGAGTTCCCAGCAAAACTCTAAGCAGGACTGCCACCAAGATAAGCTGCTCACCACAAACTGTGGATTTGGCAGTTAAGTGATAGTCCTCTTGCCTTCTTGTAATAGTTGTCAGTCCTTAGACATCACCTCTGCTTCCCTGTCTCTTCCAGCAAAGCTTCAAGTTCCAGGCAGGACTCCCACCAAGATATGCTGTCCCCCACAACCTGCGGTATTGGTTGCTGATTCCTAGTCCTCTTCCCTGCTTGCAATAGCTATAGTAATTAGGCATCGCTTCCATTTCCCTATCTGTAGACTGCTTGCTTGTCACATATCCTCTTACAGGCATACCTTCTCCTCCACCCTGTCTTAGTGTTTGCTTTTCTAAGCTCAGGTCCTGGCTGGGATAGAGGCTGCTTCTGGACATTGACACATCCAGGGTGTGGCTCATGATCACAGGCAGCTGGAAAGCTGTCCTGGATGCTTATGAGTAGTCAGGGAAAAAAGGGAAAAGGGGTGAGAAGTGTTTCTGCCCAGCTGCAGCTTACCTTTCCAAAGCACAGGCAGCAACTCCAACTACACTCCCTTGCAGACCCTCCTTAGTTTTTGGGAGTGTAAATGTGAAGGAAGGGAGGGGTACTTTAAGACTTGCAAGACTGATGTTAGCCTAGCAAGGTAGCCCAAACAAGAAGCATAACTAGGAGTATCTCTATCTATATTGTAAGGTTGCATTAACAGAATCTTGAAAGTCTGAAAGTACTGCTCCCATGACCATTACATGGTTTGGAATTAAATCTTAGCAGACCTAAAATATTTTCCAAATTCATCAGTGCAGGAATTCAGAGCTGCACTTCATCATACCATGCCCTGGAATATAATAGCCATTTATCCACCTGATACAACCCTGATTAATTATTATGTACCTTTCTCTTTCTTGGTTGCCTTTCTAGCATATTAATTTTCAAGGTTTTCAACTTCTTTATTTTAGACAACAATCAGAATGTAGTGTTTGAATTATGAATAATAATGTTATTCTCAGTGATTGCTACTGAATACAGTAATCTCTGGGCTACCTGTTTGAAATATCACAAAGCTCATCAGCTTACTTAGCACCTGAAAAAAAAAATAGGGCTTTTGTATTATTGCTTTTATTTATCTGTAGCATTCCATTACTGAGATGGACTCCTGCCATATGGAAATTCATTCTCCTGAAGATCCCATAAGATTCAAATTATTCTAACGTACCAAATGGATAAGTCAGGTGAAAAATCAAACAGCATTTTAAAGAGGTTGCAATGTAAAAACAAAACAAAAAAGTAATCCTAACAATATTGATTCAAAATCCTTTCCATTCTTAGTGCAAGATCTGGAAAAAAACCCCACAACCTAATAATTAATTTTCAGTATGACCTGTCTATAATATAGAAGTTAATTTATAACTGGAACTTCTCCCAAAGGGTTTTCATAAAACAAATCCTAACTCTCAGTAGTACTGTTCCTTAGAATAATTTGTAACACTGATTTTTCTTAATGTTAAATTACAAGAACAATAACATGTTTTGACCACCTCATATTAATATTTAAACAATAATTGCTGTTTATCCCCAAGCATTCTTTTCTAGAAATTAAATTTAAAGGGAAAACAATATATTTTACAGGTTGTTTGGCTATTCTTTGTTTTTGAATAGTTAGACAAATTAAATTATTGCAGATAACCCAGGAACATATGTGATTTACATATGTGAGATGGGTGATTATATAAATAAAATAAATAAATATGAGAAAGACCAACATATGTTCTAAAGAGAAAATTTCTAAGTAAACAGGTAGGTTATATATCCCAATGTAGTCTGTTTCACAACCCAGCTTGAAATCAGCCTTTGTGGCATTGTTGTTGTTATTATTATTATTACTATTATTATTTTCCCCAGCTGTGGAAGAAAAAACAAAACACATCCATGGGTAGATTCAAACTGAGGGAAGGAAATCCAGCCACTTCCTCTCCTAACATACTGTCTTCTTCTTTGCTGTTTCCCATCATACAGTTTTCCTCCCTCAAGCAAGACAAAAGGTTAAAATGTACAGTTAGAATGGGCTCACACAAAAGATTAAAATGTGGCAGAAAGAGTTAACATTCCTTGAACTTAGCTGAAAGATCTCCTTAATCAAATAACAAAAGATTTCTTCTCTGAAGAAGTTCACACCTCAGCTCAACAAGATGCCAAATTGCAGGAAACCACAACTCAGTGGGGTGCCTGACTTCAGGCCACTCCCTCTCAGAACTCCAGCTAAGTGCAATTTCTAAGAATTCTTAGATGGTGGGCTCTTTCGCACACCTTTGAGGAACAATTACAGGACCTTCTCTATATAAAAGGCTCCCAGGGAAACTGAGGGTGCGGCCGCCTTGCCACAGCTGGTTCTGTGTATTGTGCTTTTGGAAAATAAACTTCATCTGTGATTCAAGCAACTGACTGCAGGTTTTATTCCTGGCTCAGAAACGAACTTGGTAAGATTTGTTTCTAACAGAATGTTTGAAACTACTAAAATTTATTTAAATGAGGCATGATATCTACAGATTAAAAACATCATTTAAAAGCAGTATCTGTCTTAATACCAATTAATCTATCTTAGATAGTAAAGAATTAAACATGCATTATGTTTATGTCCACCAATGTTGGAAGGCAGAATGTCTCCCTGTTAATAGAGATTCTCTGAAATGTGAAGACTTTAATTACTTATTTCCTCCAATACAATGGTCAGCTATTATAATTGCAAAAAACCAATTTCATAACCCTTTAGGCCTATATTATATAGCAGTCAACACCCCAGAGGCACTTAAATACCATTAAGAATATAACTTGCTGGTAGTGGCAACAGATGCTGCCATCTCTAAGATTTATGTATGGCCCTGTGGGCCTTGTGGAGAACAAAGCCAGGAACTTTGCTGGTGCCAGACATTTTCATTAGGCAGAAATGTCTTCACTCTCTGTTCCTCTTCCAACTCTTTCATCTACAAATGATGGCACCACAGGAAGCTGCTAAATGGCTAAATAGGACAACACCCAAAACACAACTGCTTTAAGTGGAACCTGGACAGAAAATAATAACCCCCTGGCCAGGATGCTTGGAATTCAGTGTGTCTCTGTGTGTTTCTCCAGAAATTTAGAAGAGGAAACCAAAACATAAGTCATTCTAATAGTATTAGCATAATAAAGCTTTACCACATTGTTTCAAATATGGCAAATTAATGGCTTTTGCATTGCAGGAATTTGAAATGAGCCATTATGATCAATTCCAACATTAAGGGAGAGAAAACAAAATTACTTCCAACTACTTACATCAGTTTCAGAACATGAAATTTTGGATGTATTCTTAAGTAAGGATGAAATAGAAATTCAGTAAATAAGGAAGCCATGTATATTCAACCTGTTTATTCTATCACAAGTCCACTGGCAGCAAATAAAAATATATTACTGAAGAATGTGCTTGTGATTAGCATGGCTGGATGAAATTCAAATATTTAATACAGAAACATTCCAGGTTTAATCTCCTGCCATTTTCTGTGGGTCAAAATCTGAGAGCAAAAAAAATAAAGCGTTCACAGAGTGTAATTATAAAGTAATCTTCCCAAAATTAATATAAATTTCCCACTGGTTTCAATGTCACAGATTATCAATGAATAAATCTGATCATAATAAAAGGTAGAATTTCACCAACTATTATATTTGAATTAAAGGTACTGTGGCAAGGCATAGTATAAAGCACACATACACAGAGAGATTTACATTTTTTATATTTTTATTTGTATGTTTACATGTCTGTCTGTCTGTCTATCTGAAATATATACACATACATTCCAAAATCATTTACTTAATACAATTAAACCAGAAGGAGTAGAAATAGAGGACTTCTAAGTTTAGGTTTCCCTTTTTTAATAAGATGCCTTCTTTGATTATTAAAGCAAACCTAACTGTATTAAATGAACAGTGGGGGCACAAATGAATTTCTAAACTCACTATGGACTTTACAACTTAGATCTGGCACCTAGCCAAAAGTAACTAGAATTTGTTCTAGTTATCAAAGAAAGTGTATATGTAACTGGATAAGCATGCATGCGTAATGAGGTAGCTAGCCAGAGGATCATGTGCTTAATGATTTAGCTGAGAGAGAGCAAATAGCATAAAAGAGAAGTCACTTGCTAGTCTTCAATCCTCCATTTTGAAGGAGTTCATTCAACCTTTAATCAAGTAAATCGATATGCAGATTGATTCTGTCTGGTTGTACTTTATTCTGGTAAGGAAAGAAAATTTCTTTGCAAGATTCAAGGGCACCTTGATTCAGAAAATGTTTGCATTTTGACTGATCCAGTGTTGACGCAGATGATAGAGATATAGATGATATAAACAGATAGATATACAGACAACATATAAGCATTCCTGCTTTGCTAATTTCAGTGGTAATTAATTTTGCATGGATAAGGCAGTGATGAAATTGATTCTTTTTTCCATACAAGCAACTTCTTATATGTGCATGTGTGCATATTCAGAGATAGAAATGTTTTTCAAACACTATGTTTCAAATCTACAATTCAGATTTGCACAACTTTTCATCATTTGTTTAAAAGGTTTTTCCAACTCATTTTTAAGGTACCTTTGAATGTCTTAATTTCTTCTGGCATTTTGAAATTTATTTTATAATTTAGAAATGATGGAGGCTGTAATATAGGTTTTGGGGGTTGTTTCCATGTTAAATGAGTGAAGACCTACAGGCTGCTGAGAATAGAGATTAAAACTTTTGCATACGATTCCCTTGAGGTAGCTGAGAATGATTACATTCTGGCTAATATCTCTCCTTCCCATGAAATACTTGTGCAGGCATTAGAGAATTTAGGGTACATTAGAAGCAGTTCGAGGTTACCCAGCAATGACTTCCTTCTTCTCCTTCTCCTTCTCCTTCTCCTTCTCCTTCTCCTTCTCCTTCTCCTTCTCCTTCTCCTTCTCCTTCTCCTTCTCCTTCTCCTTCTCCTTCTCTTAAAATGGTCATATCATGGTTCCAATAAATGCTAGAAATGAAAATGTGATACTCTTTTAAAAAGTCTGGTGATGCTGTCTAATCATGTTAAACTTTTTAACATTAACAAAGAGAAAAGTTTTGGTGCATTTCCACTATGAGTATCTTATTCAATAAATCACCTATGAAAATTTCCAGGTTGACATACAGCCCATAAACATGGAAATAAAACTGGAGTGGATATATCCTGTTCTGTTACTCTGGCTGAAAAGATGATTATGTAGTGATAGACAAGTTATGATACACATCACTCAATCATCTTGTAAAATTCATTCATTCATTCATTCATTCATTCATTCATTCATTCATTCATTCATTCATTCATTTTGTGATGGGAGAGATTACTTTTTAATGATATGCATTATTCATATATCCTATTTTCCTTAAAAATATTTGTTTTAGAATGCAATTACTTTCAGTGTATTCCTTGTTTCTTTAATACATCAGCATGTTTGGCTTTAAGGGCCTTTTGACTTTTCCACTAGCACATTATTACAACTGCATTCCTCCCTGTATATTAAATAGAAAAATTCATTAGTTGTTATTTTTCATACATGACTTCATAAAAATAATCATCTGATTTTTAAGGATATCACTCCTAAAGAACTCTCATTTCACACAGATAATTTGAATATCTGTAAGTCAATCTTCAATATTATCTATTTATGAAAAATATTAGACCACTGGCAATCCAGCTTCTGTTTATCTTAGGTAATACTAATCATTTTGAAGTTATTAAGGTAATAAAAATAAAGCATGGGCATTTATATATTTTTCCCGTTATGGTCTTGATAAATTCCAGTTCAAAATTGATTGGGCTTTTAGAAACATAGGGCTAGATTGCCAAACAATGTTCTTGTCCACAAAGGCACTTCCCAAAAGTTCAAATTGATTTTTTTTCCAGATGTTTTAAGCCCATGGCCCATGTATAAGAGGCTTTCTTGACTCTCAGAAGGATTTTGGAGAAAGAAGTTGAAATAATGGGGGAAAGCTAGGTGCTCTTTGAGCTTGGTTGTTTTGTTGCAGACTTTTCATTACCCAACTAGGTAACATCATCAGTGCAAAGTCTATTGTGTAAGCAAAGTTTCAATTTTTTGTGTCTGAATTTAACCCACCATAAATGTGGATTTATTCAGGTACCCAAGGCCACCCATTCAATATATGCATCCAATCTTTTTGGCATTTTTAGTAGCCTGGATAGTAACAGTAGAGAATAAAAGTATATGAAAGATCATCATATGCTTTTTTCCAGGCAACAAGAGCTATACAAGGTACATGTGCAAGCTGATTGCCCTCCTGTTAAATAAAGGGAGTTATTTTTTCCTTCTGATTTTATAGATATTTTGGAAGATTTTCCTTCTTTCTTGGTTCTTCTGTTTCCATCTTTGATGTCTTTGCAGATATTGTTGTAATACTGTTTCTTGTCTCTTCTAACATCTGTCTGAAATTCTTGTTAAGTTCCTTCCTTGAAATCTTTGTCTTTCTTGGCTTTGGCTTCTATTCTTGGCAATTTTTACTTTTGTTATGACATCCAGTTTGCTTTCTTCTGTTTCTTGGTCTTTCACTCTCTCTCTTCATATTAATCCTTAATGAATTATTTGATTTCATTCCAGTGTTCGTCTAGTTCCATATTAGTAAGGTTCAGGACTGCAAAGCTATTTCTGATGTTCTCTTTGAAAATGATAGGTATATGCTCAAGATCATATTGTGAAAACTAGTTGGATTTCTTCCTCTGTTTTAGCTTGACTTGGAATTTGTGATCTGTTCCAGCCCCTGGCCATGCTTTTGCTGTTATAACTAAGCTCTTGCACCTCCTTGCACCAATAATATGGTCAATTTGATTTCTGTGTATTCCATCTGGTAATGTCCATGTATACAAGAGTTATTTTCATAGTTGGAAGGCTGCACCAGCAAAGAAGAAATCATTGAATTATCAGAAATTGATAAATCATTGTTCTGCTTCATTTCTGTTTCCTAGGCCAAACAGTCCAACTATGTTTTCTTCCTTACTATTTTCAACGTTGGCATTGTAGTCTCCAACCATATGTGCATACCTTGGCATATACTCCAAGCATTCTTTGCTCATCTGTGTCAGGATCACACCACCACCAGACTGAACCAGCATGGCCAGACCTGAGGGGCTTTTCATTAGTGATATGAAACACATAGTGAAACAGAGATATAGGCAGTTCATCTATAAAAATGGTGCTTTCCTCCTTAAACTTTCAATTGTCAGCATTTACATAAATATAGCTCTTAGATGTAGCTGTATTTACCTATTATAAATCAATATTGCATAGACCATGAAAATTGTATGCCAATGATACATATGTCAATTTTGCTGAATGTGAATGCTCAAACAGTATAACTGGCTTCAGATTTCCAGAAGATGTGATATCTGTTTGTGGCCCCTAGCCCCATGCAAACAATCACTTGTAAAATATGAAGTTTTATATTTATTCTAGAGGAAAAATAATCCAGGTAGATTATTCCTTAATTGGAAGTGGAGTG
Source organism: Python bivittatus (assembly GCF_059951505.1). Classification (NCBI taxonomy): domain Eukaryota; kingdom Metazoa; phylum Chordata; class Lepidosauria; order Squamata; family Pythonidae; genus Python; species Python bivittatus. The sequence continues at coordinate 27,134,088 of NW_028277034.1, forward strand.
TAGTCATCCTGGGTATATTCTACTGACTAGTAGATAAGATAATTATCTTTATATTCCCAGGTTCCATTATTTTATAATGATAAAAGTTCATTAAGCAGCAATGTTTCTGTGACCAGAGACAGGGTGCAAATTAGTGTCTGTGTGCATATAAGTCAAGTCTGAGTATCCTTAAATTATTTTATTTTTACTTTTCATTTAAATTTGTGATAAGGAACTTGTTATTTTTTTCTGTTTAACTTAACACACACAGTTACATACAAATACACATTCCTGGAATTAAATTAAAAATGATTTTCAAAATTAGGGCAATCTTTCCTAAAATAATTAAGTGACCTTATAAGCAAAAAAATCAGGGATTATGGTTGTGTGTATATGTAGTTGTAAAGTAGATTTATAAAGTTATAGGCTAGATATCAAATATGACTAAGAATTTCTTCCAAGATGCAAAGGCATGAATATGAAGAATGACACAATTTGCATTTCTTGCCAAAGAGAGCTCTGAACTCCATTTGTCAAAAACAGCATCACTGGTCTCCTATGCCACTAAACAAACATCTCTGAAAAGAAGCTGCAAAATAAATTTGTGATATGGACAAAGGGGATATTATAGCTGCTGTTTCAAAGTGATAAGAGTAAAACTATGCAACTAAAATATTTTGTGAAGTAAATTCTATGAAATTAGGTGTATATGTATGTGTGTGTGTGTGTGTGTGTGTGTATGATTTTTATCTTTCTCCTTCCTTCCTTCCTTCCTTCCTTCCTTCCTTCCTTCCTTCCTTCCTTCCTTCCTTCCTTCCCCTTTTCCTTTTCCTTTTCCTTTTCCTTTTCCTTTTCCTTTTCCTTTTCCTTTTCCTTTTCCTTTTTATTATTTGTTCTGTGGGCTGTTTTTTTTAAGTGTATTTGGTATTTTGTGTATATTATTTTTAAAAATGTTGCTACTAACTTTCTGAGCTTTAAAGACTTAGAACACATCCATGTTATAGGTCAGGAGGGGAGTGGGGCAGATTCTATAAGATAATGCAGACCAAACTTAAATCAATAGGTGCAGAAATGTAGCATAGAAAATACACCCAAGGAAGAGCTGTTCACAAGATAAAGACACAGGTCATCTAAGCAGGCCTACAGAAGAATGCATTTATGCATCTTGATGATCTCAAGAAGGATCATCAAATAGAAAGACAGTCACAAAACAAAACAAAACAAAAAATTGACTGCAAAGGCAAGGAAAGTTAAGGTAATCAGAAAAGTAAATGAGGCTCTGTTGGCAAGATAACTAAGTGATAAATTAAGAATCCAATAACATTTATATTACCTACAAATATTTCTCTGACATTGTCTCTCTCTCTCTCCCTCTCTGTCTCTCTCTGTCTCTCTCTGTCTCTCTCTCACTCACACACACACACATACACACACACACACACACACACATATACAGATTCTGTATATTATATTCTCTCAAAGTAGTCATATGCTGCCTGGTGTTGATTCACCATGGAGATTAGCTGATAGTAATCCTTTCCTTTCTTCTATAGCTCTCATAAGGATTGGGGACACAAAGTTTTGGTTTATAATGCCAAAACATGATCCATTTATTTAATTTAGAAGGTAAGACCAATTCTATGTACAGTCATCAGTTCATTATTTCCTCACTATTAAACATGTAAACTGACAAAAAGGAGAAGGAGAAGGAGAAGGAGGAGAGGTAGGGACAGGATGCTGAAGCCACCAGGATTTGCTCCTAACCACAATGGCACTAAATAAAAAGTTTATTGTGATGTGATGCAATGGAGGAGTTTGCATTGTGATATTGCAATGCCTATTTCAGAACATGTAACACTTGATGTTTATATTATTTGGGGTATAACCAAAGCCTTAGTTTTTCAACATCATAGAAAAGCACATTTTTAGAAAAGGAAATGAATACAGCACACAACATCAGCAAGTACTTCTCTAGAGATAGTACCCAAACTTCATGGTTACATAACAATTCAAAATTCTGGTACAAAATAAATAGTTAATGCCTGTGATCTATAGTCTGCATATGTTCCAGAACATACAGTATAAACACAAAATAACTTAGTGATAATAACTATGTGTATAAGCATTTAGTATTACAACTAGTAAGTGTTAAAACTTAATGTATGCTTTAATTTGACAGATTAAAGCATTATTACCTGTATACATAATCAACCATAGTGCTAGACCTCAGACAATAAAAAACCTCTTGCTTGAATAGGCATATGCAAAGATGAAATAGTTGTGAATATTAGGTTGAATAGAAGTATGCAAAGATGAAACTCTTCAGTGACATATTACATGGTCAAATGTTACATTGAATTAATCATACAAAGTGCTAAGATAAATAATTGAAATATTTGCCAAATGAGTAAGTAAAATATTGAAAAAAATGACCAGCAATGTCAAAATGTGCAATGTTATACTGGAACATCAACATGATGGATAATCAGTCAAGATCTAAGGTCAAAGTTCTAAGTTCCAAAATGTAGTTTGAAAACTATCCATGCTGAACAAGTGTTTTTGGCACCAAACATAAGTAGCTTGTCATTCCCTTCCATAGACTGATTTTGGAGTTCCTTCTCCCAGTTGAGTTGATTTTCCAAATTTCTTCCTCAACTGCTTGTGCATTATTTTTATCTTCAGCCTTTCCCTTGTGGTCTTATCAGTAAAAATGACCCTGCTAGGAGCTCATCCTTAATGTTGCTCTCAGTAGCACTGAAGCTACTAAGTTTTCTCAGTATATCAAAGTAGCTTTATTGTGAAATGAAGCTGAAGTACGTATTGAATAATAATTTCTCTTTTTTGATCTCTACTCCCACCCTATGACATCATTTTGGAATGTGTCTTTGATTTGGTAGTGTCCATTTTTTTTTTTTTTTTGGTTTTGGAAGAAAGAATTAAAATATGTCCAACCTGTGTTTCCTTAGTTGTTTATAGATCTGTGTGGATCTTTTAACAAAAACTTCATTAATTCACAGCCATATATGCATATTCAGCACCCTTAACCAGCATGAGACTCAGACACAGAGCCTTCTAATAGCAACTGCAATTGAAAAAAGTTTACCATATTCATAGAAATGTCAGTGTGAAAGTCAGCAAATAAAAAATAACTAACTATAGTTTTGGACTAGCCCACACATGAGTAAGGAGTGGAGTTATAAACTCTGCACCATCAATCATCATACAGAAAATAATGCAGTAATGGCCTACTGATTTGATTGTGGAGACATCCTGCATAAGGGATATTATTACATCTCCCCCATCATAGTGAGAGTAAGGCACTGAACCTTGCTAATGTGAATGCTCTTCTGTGTGAGGTAGAAGTTATTCTAATAGAGATAATTGGGGGATGTGAAAGGATTATAAAAGAAGATCTTGAGGCAGTAAAATGGAATTTTAGACCTGTTTGTCCAGATCAAGAACCTACTTGCATAATTTTGTCTATTCTGAGTGATACTAAGAATGGAATAGAAAAGCCTCAAGAGGGGTGGGAGGAATCATTGGCCTTTTTGCTATGATCAAGTGTGTGGATTAACCATGATCTGCCTTGACAAGTGCTTTGCCACACAGAAGTGACTACTACATATTGATAAAGTATTGAGGTTGACTCATTGGCCTTGATCAGCTATTTTTCCTTGATAATAGAGGCTTCTCTGCATGTATTGCCCTGCATAATTGCTCCTGTTATTCACAGAACTGATGCAATGTGGCTGATCTAACAAATAGACAAACAATGTTGCTTGACTTCACTGGAGCATTTCAGTCAATGCTGTGATAAAGCAAGTGATCTTTGGAAAATCTGTGAAACCTAGTTGCTAATTATTTGATTGCAGTCTCCCAATACCAGCAACTGAAATTCAACTGTCACATTATTTGGGGCAACTCACTCTTTCTAGACAGGAAGAAATAATTTTTATATTACCCTAAAATCTGTACCCCAGTTCCAAAATATTTCCAAAGAAATTCATGAATGCTGTAAGCTTAAAAAGAAAACTTGCTTTTGTGAAAACTTTGATTCCTGTTTTTTGGGTAGAATTTATATTGTTTTCCATAGGCCATATATACATTTCTTATTCCAACATGCCAAGTGCCTCTGCTTCTCACCTGGAAAGTAAGCTAGGAAAAAGCTCATGAAAGGTTTATTAAAGTCGATGGCTCCAGAAGTCATAGCAGTGATGTTTCAATCAAGAAAAAATATAGAAAAATGTTCCAAATATTTTAAAACATTATTATTTTGTGGTCTATATGCAGACTACATACAGTTGGTCTAGTTTTCCAATTACACTCTAGACTGGACCTATGGGACTCTTAGAACAAATAATATTTTCAAACTTTCTATCCCTGGAGAGGATTTCTGTCTTAGAATTAGAGCTTCCCATATTATCATCCCGTTACATTTAATGAATGTGTATTCTTGCCCTTTTCTCCTCTATTCTAATCATTTACCTTGCTTCTTATTCTGCTAAATGCTGTTTAACAATAAAACACACCTTCCACTGAGTCCCAAGATCCCTTTCTTTCCATCACAACTTGGTAGAAAGAAAAGGATCTAAACAGTTTCTTTTTCTGCTTGTTTTATACACTACTAGTACTTCTTTTTCCCCTTCATGGATCACTGCCTTGTCATGGCGAAGGGGCTTGCGTAACTCAATGAAGCTATGAGCTATACCATGCAGGGCCACCCAAGACGGACAGGTCATGTCAGAGAGTTCTGACAAAATGTGGTCCACTGGAGAAGGAAATGGCAACCCACTCCAGTATGCCAAGAAAACCCCATGGACAATGTCAAAAGGCTAAAAGATATGACGCCGGAAGATGAGCCCCTCAGGTTGGAAGGTGTCCAGTATGCTACTGGGGAAGAGTGGAGGGCAATTCCAAGTAGCTTCAGAAAAAGTGAAGCGGCTGGCCCAAAGCCAAAAGGATGTCCAGCTGTGGATGTATCTGGAAGTGAAAAGAAGGTCCAATGCTGTAAAGATCAATATTGTATAGGTACCTGGAATGTAAGATCTATGAACCAAGGCAAACTGGATGTGGTCAAACATGAGATGACAAGATTGAACATCGACATCTTGGGAATCGGCGAATTGAAATGAACAGGAATGGGTGAATTTAATTCAGGTGACCATTATATCTACTACTGTGGGCAAGAAACCCTTAGAAGAAATGGAGTAGCCCTCATAGTCACTAAGAGAGTGGGAAAGGCAGTAATGGAGTACAACCTCAAAAATGACAGAATGATCTCAGTGTGAATCGAAGGCAAACCGTTCAACATCACAGTAATCCAAGTCTGTGCCCCAACCACTGATGCTAAAGAACCTGAAGTTGACCAGTTCTATGAAGACCTACAACACCTTCTAGAACTAGCACCAAAAAAAGATGTCCTTTTCATCATAGGGGATTGGAATGCTAAAGTAGGAAGTCAAGGAGTAATCGGAATAACAGGCAAGTTTGGCCTTGGAGTACAAAATGAAGCAGGGCAAAGGCTAATAGAGTTCTGTCAAGAGAACAAGCTAGTCATAGCAAACACTCTTTTCCAACAACACAAGAGACAACTCTACACATGGACATCACCAGATGGTCAATACTGAAACCAGATTGATTATATACTTTGTAGCCAAAGATGGAGAAGCTCTATACAGACAGCAAAACCAGGACCAGGAGCTGACTGTGGCTCAGATCATGAGCTTCTTACTGCAAAATTTAGGCTTAAATTGAAGAACGTAGGGAAAATCACTAGACCACTCAGGTATGACTTAGATCATATTCCTTGTGAGTACACAGTGAAGGTGATGACTAGATTTAGAGGATTAGATTTGGTAGACAGAGTTCCTGAAGAACTATGGACGGAGGTCCGTAACATTGTACAGGAGGCAGCAACTAAAACCATCCCAAAGAAAAAGAAATGCAAGAAAGCAAAATGGCTGTCTGATGAGGCTTTACAAATAGCTGTGGAAAGAAGGAATGCAAAAAGCAAGGGTGAAAGGGAAAGATATAAGCAACTGAATGCAGATTTCCAGAGAATAGCAAGGAGAGATAAGAAGGCCTTCTGAAATGAACAATGCAAAGTAATTGAGGAAAAAAATAGAATGGGGTAGACCACAGATCTCTTCAAGAAAATTGGAGATATCAAAGGAACATTTAGTGCAAAGATGGGCATGATAAAGGACAAAAAAGGCAGGGACCTAACAGAAGCAGAAGAGAATAAGAACAGGTGGAAAGAATACACAGAAGAACTCTACAAGAAAGATCTTAATGTCTCTGATGTCCATGCTGGTGTGGTCACTGACCTTGAGCCAGACATCCTAGAGAGTGAAGTCAAGTGAGCCTTAGGAAGAATTACTGACAACAAAGCTAGTGGAGATGACAGTATGCCAGTTGAGTTATTTAAAATACCAAAAGATGATGCTGTTAAAGTGCTGCACTCAATATGCCAGCAAGTTTGGAAAATGCAACAATGGCCACGGGATTGGAAAAGGTCAGTTTACGTTCCAATTCCAAAGAAGAGCAATGCCAAAGAATGCTCAAACTATCGCACAATTGCACTCATTTCACATGCTAGCAAGGTTATGCTCAAAATCCTACAAGCTAGGCTTCAGCAGTATGTGAACCAAGAACTACCAGATGTACAGGCTGGGTTTCAAAGAGGCAGAGGAACTAGAGATCAAATTGCCAACATTCGCTGGATCATGGAGAAAGCACGAGAGTTCCAGAAAAACATCTACTTCTGCTTCATTGACTTTGCAAAAGCCTTTGATTGTGTGGATCACAACAAACTGTGGCAAATTCTTTAAGAGATGGGTGTACCAGACCATCTTACCTGTCTCCTGAGAAATCTGTATGGGGCCAAGAAGCAACAGTTAGAACCGGTCACGGAACACCTAATTGGTTCAAAATAGGAAAAGGAGTATGACAAGGCTGTATACTCTCACCCTCCTTATTTAACCTATATGCAGAATACATCATGAAAAATGCCAGGCTGGAAGAATCACAAGCTGGAATTAAGATTGCAGGGAGAAGCATCAACAACCTCAGATATGCAGACAATACCACTCTAATGGCAGAAAGTGAAGAAGAACTAAAGAGCCTCTTGATGAGGGTGAAAGAGGAGAGTGTGAAAGCTGGCTTGAAACTCAACTTTAAAAAAACTAATATCATGGCATCTGGACCCATCAATTCCTGGCAAATAGGAGGGGTAGAAATCAAGCAGTAACAGACTTTATTTATTTGGGCTCCAAGATCACCGCAGACGGAGACTGCAGCCATGAAATTAAAAGACGCTTGCTCCTTGGGAAGAAAGCTATGGCAAACCTAGATAGCATATTAAAAAGCAGAGACGTCACCTTGCCGACAAAGATCCACATAGTCAAAGCTATGGTTTTTCCAGTAGTAAAGTATGGCTGTGAGAGCTGGACCATAAAGAAGGCTGAGCGTCGAAGAATTGATGCCTTTGAACTGTGATGCTGGAGAAGACTCTTAAGAGTCCCCTGGACTGCTAGGAGGTCAAACCTGTCAATCTTCAAGGAAATCAACTCTGATTGCTCATTGGAAGGATTGATACTGAAGCTCAAGCTCAGATACTTTGGTCACGTAATGCAAAGAAAGGACTCCTTGGAAAAATCATTTCCTGATGCTGGGAAAGATTGAAGGCGAAAGGAGAATAGGACGGCAGAGGATGAGATGGTTAGATAGCATCACTGAAGCAATGAGCATGAAACTGTGCAAACTCAGGGAGGCAGTGAAGGACAGGAAAGCCTGGTGCAATATGGTTCATGGGGTCATGAAGAGTTGGACACGACTTAACGACTGAACAACAACAAGAAGTACTTCTTTTTATATTTCATTTAATTTTTATTTTATTTCTCATTTTGTGTTTTACATTGGATCGCTATTCTACACAACCAAATATTAGAATTTGAAAATGTAGTAACTGAATTTAGAAAGATGCAGTTTTTACCATTATTTACTTAGCGGATCTGTATTCGGAATTGATCTTAGTTTTGAAGCAAAGTCTAAACATTTCTATGGGGATGGATAAATGGTAGAAAAAAGTCCTAGATCTGATCATAGATCAGTAGTTCCCAACCTTTTGTATGCCCCACACCCTAGGAAATGTTTGATTAATGTACGCATACCCTACAAAAATCATATAATATTTGAAGATGAAGAAATCTAATTTCTAATGCAGGTGAACAAACCGAACTTTCAAAAATAAGCTTTTTTCAGTGCATAAAATTGTTGCAACCCCTGAAATTTCATCTTGCACCCCCTGGAGGTGCGGGCACCCCAGGTTGGGAACCCCTGTCATAGATGTTAAGATTAACAGCTCATATAAGCATGGAAAATAAGTATGGATTATGGACTTAAAGAAATTAGTGTTTATTTCATTTGATCATATCAGCCCATTTAAAAATACTAGGCCATTTTAAAATATTATACTCTTTTCCCCAAATCTGGTGCTGTCAGAAGTGTAGCAGATGTCAACAGGGAAGACTTACTGTTACTTCCTACTATTTATATGAACAGGATTAAAACAGATATTATATTGTTTGTCAGCCAATTATTATTATAAAATTGAGTAACATTTCCTATAGTATTAATGAGGAAGAACTTACAATATTAGTTTCTAAGAAAAACTAAAAAACTTTGCAGTCTAATTCAATATAACATTTTTAAACTGTACAGAAATAATACTAAGACTAGTGTTCCTGATTTTCATATAAAATAAATAAATGGAAAATTCACAGGAATCCTTTTGAATTTATCTCAAATTACCTTAATATGGATGTTCCTTTAAATTGTAGATCTGTTATAGAAGAAATCTATGTACATTTCTGTTATGTTTCTTATACTATTCTGAATTTTAATGCTTTTTATATAAACATATATTTTAAAATGGAACAGATGTGGTATGTGTAACTAGATTGCTTAATAAAAAATATATTTTACAACACTTCAGACTGATTAAATTATAAACATACACTTTTCATGTCTTTGTGATGAAACAGCTGAATATTCTTCGCTCAATTCTGATTTTATGGAAATGGAAAATACTCCAAATTAAATACCATAAAATAGATCATGTTTCTGTATAAAATGAAGTCAGTATAATAGCTGCTCAATGGAAATAGCATAGATAATATCAGATAAAAAATAAAAGTTCGAACTACATAGCTCCTCTATTCTTTGAGCCTTCTCTAGAAAATGCTGTGTTTTACCAACCTATTCTGATGGTGTAAGATGATGTAGATGAAGGTTCGATGAAACCTGACCAAAGCTTTACTTCTTTGAGAAATGCTGCAGAATGAGTGATGTCTAGAGAGCAAATCCTCTTATCTTCAATGAGGATAAAATGTGGCTCAAGAAATTCCCCATCTCTGGGGGAGATGGGTGGCATGTAAATTTAATAAATAAATAAATAAAAAATCTGTCATTAATATATAGAAAGATTCTAGAGAAAAGTTAACCTGTAAGCACTTTAAAAGCAATCTGGAAAGTGCTTTAAAAACAATGCTGTGATTATTATAAACTACATGGATTTTTCAGAATTACACTCCTTTAGTGAACATTATCAAGTGATGGATGGATACATCAGAACAGGAAAGGCTGAAGAGCTCCTGGATGTCACAAAAATAGTGGGAGATCTCCAAGGAACCACAGAAAGTGCATTGTGATGCCAGGAAGATATGCAGTAAGAAGTGGAGAAAGGGAAGCAGCCAGGAGCCAGTCCCCAGTCAAAGATAGCATTTTTTATTCATCATGTTTTAATGGGAAACAAATGGCCATATAAACATGGATCAAAGGTGATTAAAATAGATGAAAGACAGGACCAAAGTATGTGGTTAGTACCTTTGGAATAGACCAAAGTATCTATTCCAATAGATGAAAGCATGACCAACAATGAATGTGCTTATATCACTTTAGAATATTCAAGCACTTCATGTAGCCTGCTATGAATCCAGTGGTTCCATCACTGATCTTAGAAAAGCCTTAAAACTAATTCTGAACTATTCAGAAGAGCATTTATTTAAGTTCTGTCATCAATAAGCTATTGTTATTTTTGTTATAATAATTCCAGAAAGGTTTTGACATTTTTAAAGATGATTATCTCTGTACTATACATTTTTCTGTTATTGTAGAGGGTAGAGAAGATAACCATGATGGAGATAAGCCAGATCTATTCTCAGATCAGTGAGGAGAAAAGTGGGACTCAAGCCTAAAACAATCTGAGGGAAGGAGAAAATGACTCAGACAGACACCTCCTTAGTTTCACAAGAGTATTAGAGGGAGGGGGAAGTAAAGCACAATCAGAGTTTCAATATTCTTTTGTAATAGTCCATCTTAATAAAAGTAGTTTTAGACTTCCCTGGATTCTGTTTCTTGGTCTGGTCTACCCTGTGGGGCTGACAGTTATGAACCTTATGACTGTTTATTGTATACCACCATGAATCCATTTGGAGTGGGACAATATAGTAAATACATAAATATTATTTCATTCTTTTTTTTCCCTTTTTCCCCCCATTCTTAGCAGATTGTAGGAATGCTGTGACAGTACAGTAACATATCTTAACTTCACCTTATGTTTGTCTAAATATCCCATGATATTTTGATTAGCATGCCACTTAAGTGTGTGATCAGTGGCATGACAGCTAACTGAATGTACAGATGGCCTGAAAATCATATTCAGAGAGTGCTCATTAGTGGTTTCTTATGAAAGTGGAAGAGGCTATCAAGTTAGGTGCCAGAAGAATCAATATCTGGGGTAATTCCAACCATTTATCAAAGCTGTTGGGGAGGTGGTTCATCCCCAACTCAGGCATAGCAACGTTTTGCTCTGTTTCTCTGGAACCATCTCTCTGATTTTAACAGACCAAAGCTTTTTTCTATCCACGAGATAAAAGAGACTGGGACAGCTGCCTTTGCTTTATGTGTCAGAAGTAATGCCTTTCCCCAGTGTTGATTCTGCTTGAGATAAAGGAATGTGCATTCCCAGTCTGAGAAGCCAGCTGTCATTCTTGTGAATGTAGGCTAGAATCACAACGGTATCAAATCAATCATACTTTTTTAAATTCAGTCCTGCTCCATATGTATGCATGAACAGATTTATGCTTAAATCACACATTTAGGGGAGAAAAAGAAAGAAAAAAGATAGCTCTTTGTCTAAACATTATTCCCCAGATAGTCACCATTCTTATTCCTTCTTGGACTTCCAAATGGGATGATTATTTATTCTGTATTGTCTCATCTCATTCATCTATTCATGCAACCTAGCAGAATAATTCTTCATCCTGGATCACATTCTTTCAGAAGGTCACACAAGAACCACAGTCTGATTCTTTGATTACCACTGCTCATTGCAACATAACAGGTAATTATCACCATAGATGATAGTTCTTACAACAACCTAGATGATACCAATTCATATTTTCTAACATACACTGTAGACTTAATCCTACATTTTTACTTCCCTGCATATATTCTTCAACCCTATTACATAACATCACTACCTCATTCAACATACACTGTAGACTTAATCCTACATTTTTACTTCCCTGCATATATTCTTCAACCCTATTACATAACATTCACTACCTCCCATCATTTCCCTTAGCTTTACAGATTGATTGTTTGATTTCAGTAACTTATGCTCTTTATCATTTACTTCTCACATATTCCATGTTGCAATCTTTGCTATGTCATAGGCATTACCATATAAGCCCATTAATATGCTCAAGACTGAGAAACAAATACAAAAATAAAAAAAGTAAAATTAAATTTCAGATAACAAGCAATTCTGGTTTTGAAATTTATAATTTGCTAGATATGTTTGATTTACAGAAAGCAACTGTGTCATGTTGGAGTCCCTACCAAACACTTCTAGTAAGGATTCATAATTGTGTTGCTTAATATAGAAGTTAAAGTAAATGAAGTGAACTCTATGATTAAGTATGGATTATGCTAACCCTGAGATATGTTCATGTCTTTTCTCTACAATACTGGTAAAAGGCCATAATGTGGGTAAATGGAGTCTAAATTCTAAAAATGTTTTCCCGTTCAACCATTACATTAAATTTATATTCTAAAATAAGTTGAAAATATTTACTGGAAGCAGAAGAGAGAGTGAATTAATATTTTGATTTTTTTTAATGAAAATGAGAACTAAGGAGAATAAGAATGAGTTTGATGCTTTTTGCTTATCTGGCATTCTGGGAGATGCTTCTTTTGAAAGAATTATTTATGTGTGAAAATTTTTATAAAAGCTAAACTTCATTCAAGGATTTTGCTTTTTGTGAATTTATTTTAACATTAATACTTTCTAATACTAAAAAATAAATAAAATAGAAGGACTCATCTCACTAAATAAAGCTAAATATAACTTCTTAAGCAGGATCTATATTTTCCTTTAGAAATGATGAGCCTAGAAATGGTTTCCATGCTCACAGAACTGCATAAATTAGATGTATTGCACGTATTGCAACCATGACATGAGACTCTATAAAATAAAATAATATAAAGACATAAATAGATTTCATAGAATTGTTGGGTTGTGCCCTTGACAGTTGAAGGTCACTATTGGCATGCTGTCATTAGCCTTGCTCAGCAAGTCCTAAAAGTCTCATCAACAGAGGAAGTATGTTTTGTTGAAAAAACAGTTTACAGTGATCATCAGGTGAGAAAGGTCTTTCTTCTTTAGATGTGAATGAAACAGTGAGAAAAATGAAAAGAAAAGGTCTGGATCATGAATAACAACTTCTCAGAAATATGTGTTTCTTTTCTGTAGTTCAGTCTGTTCAGTTTCTGTGGATGCCTTGACACAGCCCTTCATTTACAGCTTAATGTAGCAGATAAGAATGCAGATCTGTAGTTTATCATTTTTAATTAAAATATAACATGACTTGCTTGAAATTGTGCTCATAAATTATTTAGCCAAGAACTTCAAATATGTGAGAGTTCTACAAGCAGAACAAGTGAACTGTAAGCTAAAACCTATAAAGAAGTGAAGGGGTAGCAGACCTTTACACCAAGACTCTGGAAGTGCTACAAAAATACATAATTAGGACTATGCCAAGAAAAAAAGAAATTTAATTTGCAAGTTGAAATTAACCTTTCTGCTGGAGGGATGTGTGTGTGTGGGGGGGAGCAAGATCCAGAACTGCTTTCTTTGTTCATTTTGCAAGGTGTATCCAGACAAGTTAAAAGGAATAAATTCTGATTATTAGATATTATTCTAACTCAGAAGCCCCAAGGAGAGAATTCTAAAACAAGGCTGAACAGAAAATATCAGACCATGTCTAGCAATTCAGGAATCTATTGCGATCTCCACAGGTGCTACTTTGCAGGTTACTGGATGACCCTGATTGTAAAGTTTGTTCGTTTATTTGTTGAATTTATATGGCTGCCCTTCTCACTTGCATGTGACTCTGGATGATGTATACAACTAAAACAAAAACTAAACAATCAATATAGTTTATCCATTAAAACAGATAAAATCAATTAAAAAGTATAATTACAAAAAGACAGGGAAGACTGCAATCAGTTTATACTAACTAGTTAATGGGCTCCATGCTTCCATGGGATTCCTAGGCCTAATGGCAAAACCAAGTTTTGGGGGTCCTCCAAAAAAGCCAAGAGGCTTGGGGCCAATCTCACTTCAGTGGGAATGATATTCAAAAGGGCAGGTGCCATAGCAGAAATGGCTTTCCACCTGGGCCCCACCAAACAAAACTCCTTGGCTGATGGGACCTGCAACATGCCATTCCCGCTGGACCTGATAGGACAGGTAGTTGTAATTTGGGTAAGGAATCCCTCAAGTAATGTGGCCCCATGCCATATAGGGCTTTAAAGGTCATCACCAGCACCTTGAATTGGACCCAGAAACAAACTGGCAACCAATAAAGCTCACATAGCAGAGCTATAATGTGTGCAGATCTTGGGATACATGTAACTGCCCACACTTCTGCATTTTGCACCAGCTGAAGCTTCCACATACTCTTCAAGGGCAGACCCATGTAGAGTGCATTACAACAGTCCATTTGGGAGGTGACTAGGGCATGAGTGACTGAGAGTAGAACCTTCCAATCCAGAAAAGGGCACAACTGGTGCACAATACAAAGCTGTGCAAAGGCCCTCCTAGCCAGGACTGCCATCTGCTCTTTGTGCAGGAATCCTGAGTCCAGAAGGACCCCCAGACTGTGCACCAGGTCTATCTGGGGGAAGTGCAATCCCATCTAGCACCAAGATGGTAAATCCAGAGATACAGAAGGCCCCCAAACCCGAAGCCACTCAGTCTTGCCAATTTCAGCTGAAGACTGTTGTTGCCCATCCAGACCCCTACAGCCTCCAGGCATTAAGAAAGGACATCAATAAGCATTACTTAGTTCCCCAGGGGCAGAGATGTATAGCTGGGTATCATCAGCATACTGATTGTACTCACCCCATGGTTATGAATGATCTCACCCAATGTTGGATTCTAGGAAACAGATGGGATTGTTGCTGCTGTACCAGTCTCTCTGCCTGAGTTCAGACCAAACGGCTGTGGATTTAGGGACCACTCACTTCTGGTTCTTCTATCCTTAGTCCTGCATGGGATCACAATTCCTCAAAGAGTACTAATGCACAATTTGGGGGTTGTCTCAATTTGGGACTCTCTTTTGATTCCTGCAGTGGTAAGGAAGGCATTTACCCAAATTCATCTTGTGCATCCATTGTACTCATTCCTGAAAGGCCTTCCTCTTGCTCACTCATGCCTTTATCACCTTCCTCTCAGAATATTGCAATGCTCTCTACAGATACAGCTGGTCTAGAACCTGGCAGCATAAGTCCTTATGGGTAAACCTTGGTATGCCATGTAAACCCACTACTACACAAGCTGCATACCAGTAGGTTTCCAGGTACATTTCAAAGTGCTATAGTCATCTATAAAGCCCTTGATGGCACATGGCCTGGATATTGCCAAAAATCTTCTGTAATTATCTCTGCCCATCCTATAAGTTCAAACAAGATCAGCATGCACTGGATTTTATCAATTGAACTGTCTTCTCATGGTACCCTTTTCTGTTGCCATGCCTGCCCTGTAGAACAATATTCCATCTGAGATTGTGATGGCCCCTACCCTAATGGCCTTTAGGAAGTCCCTGAAGGCCTAGTTTTAACCCCAGGCCCTGGGCCATGATATTATATAACATTTAGGCGAATGGTATGTTGGTCATTTTATTGATTCTTATTAATATTGTGATGTTTTCAGCTCTCTGTTAGCCACTCAGAATCATTTGGCAAGTGGGCAATCATACTTAAGATTAATCATAATTAAGAAATAAAATAAACTAGGGCTATGCAAATTAAAATACATATGTTATTATTTTTGGTAGCTCTTAATAGACTTTTGCTGATTAGGATTGAATGATGAGTTTTTATACTTTGATTATTGATAAAGGATGAGTTATGGGAAGAAGAGATTTTTTTTTCCTTTTTTCTTTATTGAAATACTAGAGTAGGTGTTAAATTACTGAAATTTTTATACTTGTCTGGAGGGAGGGGGGAAGTCATCTATA
Source organism: Python bivittatus (assembly GCF_059951505.1). NCBI lineage: Eukaryota > Metazoa > Chordata > Lepidosauria > Squamata > Pythonidae > Python > Python bivittatus. Next base: position 27,149,654 of record NW_028277034.1, read on the forward strand.
TATTCTCTTTTTTTCTTCTTCTTTCTATCTCTTTGCACTTCTCTTCCTTTTCTCTACTTTTTATATATATTTTAGTTTGTATTAGTCTTTTATCTTTATATTTGTAAATGCTGATAAAATTATTAATTAAAAAAAGTAGTGCTAATATACCTTCACAGTGCAAATCACCAGACAGAATCAAAGTCTCATCCAGACCTACTGAAAACCATAACTATCCTGATAAAATGTTCTATTAATGCAAAGCAATAAATAAATATATATTCAGAGACATTATCTCAACCACATGATCTCACTCAGACTGCACATGCATATTATCAAAGAATGAACATTTGTAAAATGGGTGCTTTGTTTAAAGATCAGTTTGGGAAAACCCAAACCCCAAAAAGGCACAGATGATGAGTGCATTGTCAGTGCAACATCTAAGGAAGTCCTGCTAGTTCCCATTTGCATGGCTTTGATATCTGAACCCTTTGAAAAGCAGGTAGTGGGAACATAGTGGTGGTGGTGCTTCTCCGTCTGGCCCATACTTGGACACAATTCCTTGAACCTGCCATGTATTCCCAAGCAAACTTAGATTAATATTTCTAAGGTGCCTTGACTGATCAAATTATTCCATAATTCATCAGATAGCTCTCTTTAAACTGGTCAGCTAGGCTAATTCATTCCAGCCCGTTCCCTGAGCTAACCATTGAATGTTAACCATTTGACTTAACCTTTACCTTGTCATAAGTGTCAGATCTTATGATTGTCACCTATTTGATGAACTGTCAAAAGCAGATTTCAGTTTTGTAATTAAGTTAATATAAGGTTGTTCTATGAAAGATGAGCATTGATTTTGTAGCTCCTTCAGTGAAAAAAACAGTTCTAAACCCTAAACCTAGGAATGATCCTTATGATTGATTGTTCCATTCACAGCTTTTTAAAGAGGTAGTAAGATCACAAGAGGTGGAAAAAGAGGGGCTATATTTTTGTATTCGCTGAATTCATATTTTAACATTTCATGTTGAAAGATTCTGTGTGTGATGATGCTGTCTATTATAAAAGCCTGCAGCAAGGGCTCTGTACTGGTTATGGCAATATAACTCTTTGTCTTAGCTTCACATTCCCAAGTACACAGAAAAAGATTAGATAAGTAGATTTATTGCAGAGATTTAGGAAGCCATCTAACAACAACTCCAAATTTTGCTCTATATTTATGTTAGTCCCAATGTTTAAATTCTGCCTCTCTTCCTCTGCTGATTTGATTTGGTTGCTCACTTCTTGATGCTGCAAGATTTATTCAATCTGTCCCTTGTTTACAGAATGTTTTTCTCTGGTATGGAAGTCCTACCTTATCAATACCAGCCTGTACGCTAACTGATAATTTTGGGTCCTCTGTCAGTTTTTATCTCATAGTACTCTCAAATCCTAGAATCAGAAACCCAAATTACACAAATTATACATGATGGCTTTCTAGACTGAACTTGAAATATCCTGTGAATTACTCTCTTTTCTCATCCACTGTTTTCCTTCCTTCCTTCCTTCCTTCCTTCCTTCCTTCCTTCCTTCCTTCCTTCCTTCCTTCCTTCCTTCCTGCCTGCCTGCCTGCCTGCCTGCCTGCCTGCCTGCCTGCCTGCCCGCCTGCCTATATTATGTTCCAATCTTTTATTTTGTTAGTGTATGATACATTTACACTTGTACTTGTGTTTATTTAGAATTCTTTCCTTTGTTCAGTTATTCTCCCTGAAATTAATTCATTAACTTCTCCCTATACTATTTTGTTTTGCTTTTGTGGTATAAAATTGTAAATAGTGTAGTTACATTGTATAGTTCAGTTGTGATTATTCCTTTTTCCTATCTACCTTGTAAACAGTATTCCCACACCTTTGGGCCCCATTTTGCTTCCAACAGATAAATGTAGATTCATTCATTCATTCATTCATTCATTCATTCATTCATTCATTCATTTATATAGCTGCCCATCTCACATATGTGACTCTGGGCAGCTCACACAATTAAAAAAAAATAATAATAAGCAGTTACAAATAAACAACTAAAATAAAAACCATTAAAAATCAATTAAAATACTTTAAAAGTTAATTTGCAGGAGAGTGCAATCCATACAATTGCTAACAATATAGCCAACTGACAGGCTTCATACCATCACTGGATCCTCAGACACGAAGACAAAACCATGTCTTGATAGCCTTCTGAAAGGCCAGCAAGGTTGGGGCCAGACTAACCTCAGGGTGAGGAATGATGTTCCAAAGGGCAGGTGCTGTGGCACAAAAATCTTTCTTCCTGGGTCCCATCAGATGACATTCCTTGGTTGATGGGACCTGTAATATGCCTCTCCTGCCAGATGGGTAGATGTAACCATGGAAAGATAATCCCTCAAATAACCTGGCCCCATGCCATATAGGGCTTTATAGGTCCTTACCAGCACCATGAATTGAATGTGGAAGCAAAGTGGAAACCAATTCATCTCACAGAATGGAGGTACAGCATGCAGTGATTGAGGAGCACACATAATTGTCCACACTGCTGCATTTTGCATCAGCTATAGCTTTCAGATGCTCTTCAAGGGCAGCCCCATGTACAACACATTACACTCATCTATTCTGGAGGTGACCAGGGCATGAGTGACTGACAGTACAGCCTCCTGATCCAGGAATGTGCACACAACCTGAAGTTGCAAAAATGTCCTCCTAGCCATGACTGTCACCTGCTCATTGAGGATTCCCAGATTGCACATCTGATCTGTTTGAGGCAGTGCAACCCCAAGGATCGTAAATTCCCAGAACCTGAAGCTCCCAAAATCCAAAGCCACTCAGTCTTGCTAGGGTTGAGCTAAAGCCTGTTCTTCCCCATCCAAATCCCCACAGCCTCCAGACATCAGGATAGGACATCAAAAGCATCACTTAGCTGAGATATTGTCAGGTTCACCCCAAATAACTCCACAAGACAGTACAGATACAGTTCTGTTGTGTTTATTAGCTTCCACCTCAAAGACAGAAATCTCTCCAGACTGAATCTAAACTTCCCAAACCAGCAAGCCAAAGCACCATGAATTCCTTAAGGTGGTGCCAGTCTCATCTTCTTAATCTTCCCACGCTCCTGCTGGGGGCTAAGGAAATGTTTATCTCCCCAAGCACAGCCTTCATCAAACCATTCCATCACAGATATACATGGTGATGATACCTTACTCCACAGTGACAGATGACCTCACTCAGCAGCATCATGTAGATGTTAAACAGCAATGCAGAGAGTACTGAGCTATGCAGCATCCCACAGAGTAGGAGCTGAGGGCTGGACATCTTGTTCCCTATTACAACTGACTGAAAGTATGGTACATGCATCAAAATATCATGGGTCTTGATTCCTGTGAAATCTTAGGTATTCTACTGGAAAGCAAGTATATGAACAAGGCCTTGTGATTAAAATGACTGTATATATACAGTATGTATGTATGTATGTATGTATGTATGTATATACTGTATATTTGCTCTGGCAATCTGGTACTGTTCACACCTTAGTCTTTATCTTTTTGTGTTCCCTTATTGATACACCTGCTTTAAGTTCATCATTCATTTCTCTACAGTGGCCAGTGCCTCTGGATAACTTACAAGGTGGCCAAGAATACTGTATCATTCCCCTAGTGTAGTTATCCAATAGTCAATATTTAAAGGTTTGTTGTCTGATCCTACTCCATTATATCTAGTAGTCATTTTTGGGTCCAATCAACTTTTAAAAAAAGATGTAGAAAATTATGTAGATTAGATTAGATTAGATTAGATTAGATTACTAGATTGTTATATTCACATGTTATTGTAATATTCTGTTTTGAGGTTATTTTTCTCTTACTATTACCTTCAGCTATCCAGATCATAACTGCCTCCAAGTATAGAATAAAACAATCAACAGATATTCACCTATTTAAATTAGGAATGCCTCTGCCATTTTTTTCAGAACTTCTGGATTTTAAAAAAAACTTATTTCTAATTTGAAATGTACATTATGAATTCTTAATTTTCCCATTCTTTTTACTCCAAAGGTTCATTGGATTATAGTGTCTGTCTAATTTGCTACAACTTTCAGTTGCATTGATCCATTTGGACATTTTGTCCCACAATTGTCACACTTCTGTGTGCATACTTTTGATAAAATTCAAGATGCAGCATTGTGATTGAATGTATAATTATAAGAAATATGTTTGGTATGTCTTTTCACCAGTATACAATAGATCATGCATAAATATCTACAAAACTAAAAAATCTTGATTCCATCCTAGGTACAATCACATTGAGATATATGTGTAAATGTGCAATTAACTCTACAGATAATATGTGAAATTCTTTAATGAATTTGATTTTGTTCAAAAGAAAATATATACTTAATATTTGAAAATAGTCCACAATGTAACATTGGTTGATTTATTGCTTGTGGATACTTAAATGTTCATAGGATGCCATGGTTAGTGGTTAACAAATATATAACTATTCAGTATAGATATAGTACCTTATAATAGTACCCTTTTCCTTGTTCAATAACATATTATAAAAAATGTCATACTCTTGTTTCCTGGGTGATCTTGTTTTTTCTGTTCTAGATAGGTTTTACTGCTCATGGGGTTCACCAAGTTTGCCATCTAGCTTTCTATTGTGTAGTAAATATATTACTATTTATGGATGTTTTAATGTTTTCTAAAGCAAGCAATGAATTAACAGATTTGTATGTGTGTGCATGTGTATAAATGTATATGAGTGTGTATATGAGAGCCAGCATGTGAGAGCCAGCATGGTGTAGCAGTTAAGGTGCTGGATAGACTAAGGTGTGGGCCTGTAGTTGTGATGAGCCCTAGATTAAGTGGTTTATCTGGACACTTTTCAGTCTGGGTTCAAGCCTGGGAATGGTACTGAGACCACATTGATCATTATTGTGGATAACATGTGGTGGAACCAAGATGGGGCAGTGAAATCCTTTCGGTCTTATTAAGCGGCCTTTGATACCATACAGCATGGCATTGTTTTTTACTTCCTTTGGTGTCAAAGGTGGGAATTTGGTGTGTGTTCATGTGGAATTGTAAAATTCTTTGGATCTTTCCATTGCAAAGAGGACAGAGGTAATGCTCTGTAGGAAAGATGGGAGATAAATCTAACAAATAAAATAAGCAAAAGTAATTTTACATATCTAACTGCCTATAATGCACACAGTGCTATATGGATGTTATGCATGCAGTTTACATTTGGTAAGTATCAACAGTCAGGATAGTATATGGACCAGATCAATACTTATCTTAATATGATCCCCCAACATTGAAAAATAATGATCAGACCGCAGCATTGCAGGAAAGGTTACCTGATCATATTACTTCCTTGTGAATAACATTGCTCTTCTAAATTTACTGATATCTGTTTCAGATAACATCTTTCTATAATTGTATTTTAAAATCTACATAATTCAACATTTACAGAAAGTCTTTCAACTTAACTCAAATCCAGCTGTGCAAATGATTCTTCAAATAAGGGTAGTTGAATTTCATTAACTTTTTTATACTAAACAGGCTTAAGTATAGGTATTTTGTTGAATTTTGTAGGAATTAATGTAACAGCTATTTTATTGTGTTATACACTGGATAGAATCGCTTGCTTCTTTGTTTATTTATGTCTTATTTCTCTGATAATAAAAGTCTGCAAGTGTAGTTTGTCCCAATGGTTCATTTCAGCATTAGTTATATTCATTCAATTTTATAACTACTTTGCTTTGTTAATAGACCTAGTTAATCATTAAGATTTTTGTAGACTCTGAGAAAAGACATTATAAAAAGAATGTTATAATTCTGTGTTAATATTATTCATGGAACCAAAACTGCTTTTTTTTTAATTTAACATATTAAAAAAGAACCCCCCCAAAAAATCCCTAACAGGTGTTCATTACATATTCTGCACTAGATTGTTAAACCTGAATACCAAACACAAAATATTAATCTTCATATTTACTTAGCTCTTTTTTTCTATTAAGTCATCATTCTAGCATTGAATACTACTTGTTTTATATACATTGCATATTATATTAGACAGCCCTATTGCTGGAAAGAGGGTAGCCATAACCCTAAATTTTATTGTATCCATCTACATTTTAAATTATCTTTAAAAGATCAGATATATTTCCTCATTTTTGGCGGGGGGGGGGGCATGCCCCAAACTTCTGAACTCAGGCTGGCTACAGGCCTGGTGGATATAACAGTTTGATAATAGAATGAATGATTTGAGATGATTCTATCTTGTTCTAGCACACTGGGTTGTATTCAGTAGCGGCATTAATGTTGTAGAAAAGTTAGCTACTTGCATAGAACAAGTCCTTGACACCTGTTAATACTGTCACTATAAAGTTCAGTTTGGGTGTCTTTGGCCATGAACCCTATACTGATCTTCTGGCCATGCAGCAAATATGGTAAAAATCATGCCATTTTAAGGAAAGCACACTTTGAAATAACCCAACTTAATGCTTATTTTGTGGGTGGTGTAGTGCCAATGAAACAATGGATAAGATAGAGGCCCACTGTCTTGTCATTTCAGTGTCATAATTAGCTATTGTTGTAATGGTGAGAATGATGCACCCTTATGGCAGCATCTGCCTGTCACTTATAAGTGAAATTAAACATTTGTCTTAAAATGATGGATAGGAATTTTCTGAGCTTTTAGAGAATGAGAGGAAGGATTGCCATTCCTCTACCACCACTCATTACATCTAAGGTTCTGCCAGCAATATTCCTAATCAGCTACTACTTAATTCCATTCTGTGTAAAGCCCAATAAGAAGAATGGGCTGAAGGTAGGAAACATATAGCCTCATAAAGACTCTGTTTTCCATTAGAGTCCTGGCCAGGACAAATATCCATTATGTGGAAGGCCAGGAGAGTAAATTTAATTTTATACTTTACTCTCAATAGGACTCTGTTAGGTAAGGAAAATAATGTGCTCAGATAAGCAACTTCCAAATTGTTTAACAAGTTAAATAAAACCAAATTAAATGTAGTTTTGTCTTGGTATCACTTCTTACTTTTCAGGGTGCAGTTCCTGCTATTTTAATGTAGTTTTAATGTAACTATCTGGCCAGAAATACTGTAGCTGTGAACTCTTAGATTAAAGTGTTTACATCCAAATTTATTTTATCTTTTTAGGTATTACAAGGAATATGTTATAGCTGTCAAAAGATGATAGCTAACATACTATGGCACATTCTGTAAGATGCAGGTCTGCACTAACATTTAGTTTGCACAACCTCACTAGTAAAATAATAGTTCCTGGAATCAGGATGCTATGGACACATATTGGACGCTGCAGTGAGGCTAAATTCTCCAGTAACAATAAATCAAATCTTTATCATAGACTTATAGTAAAATGGGAGGCGGGCAGAATTTTACTGTGGGACTTTCTTTGGCATGATAACTCTAGAACTTTGTTTCCACAAAGCAGGAATTGCCATGTTTGAAATTAGAACATCTGATTCTGCCCCTAGGCAAAGGGTGTTTGCAAAGGATAACTCTAATCTTTTATCCTTGCAACCAGACAATTTTGCCTCTCAGTCAGGTCTCTATTTTTCTGGCATATTTTCTAAAGTCACAGTTTGCACAGCTCTACATCCAAAGGACAAGTGCTTCCAGGAGCAAAATTCCCAGTACTGCTGTGCTACAACTCTGTTTCTAGTATACAACTTCCAACAGCCATTACTCTGCCTTCTAGCTAGGAGCTTCATTGCTCCTTTCATCATTGTAATGATTTAACTCTCTTACTGTCCCATAAAGTTATATGGAACTGTGCCGGGAGCAGAAAAAAACTAGTATTATACTGAAGTAAGCAAGCCTTTGTGGCAGAACATGAGATTTTCATTATAGAAAGCTGGCACGTTCTTAACTCTGATGTTGTTCTGTGTCAAGAGCAAGAGGGACCCCTTGGGCAGTGTTTTGGGAACACCATTTTGGGAAGCTTGCTTAAACTTTGTCTGATATGCAGCACTATGGCTTGGTTCCACCTTGGTTAGTGAGAGTTATAGCAGTGCTTACATGCTTAAACTTCCCAGAAGGAAAAATTTCCTCTAAGGGAAGGAGACATGCTTTACATCACAAGAGTGATCAAACTCCTATTTTGAGACCACAGTATATTATAGATCACAGTATAGGGTAGTATATTCTACCCTGGAGCAATATCACTAGAATTTTCAGATAACGTTTCTTTTAAAGCAAGTGGATCATTCCAATAGCTATATACGTAGATATTGGAAGAGTTCGCTTCTATGCATATCAGCTATTTCTCTGGAATTAACATTAATTTAAAAACTTACAGAATATTTTCCTAGTTTTTTTTTTTTTAACAGCTGAATAATGAAGCTTAAGAAACTTAAAGAAAGGCTCCTGCTTTAAAATGATGATGATGATGATGATGATGATGATGATGATGATGATGATGATGATGTCAAGAGAACCAACTGATTTTCCCCCACTTTCAGGAAGTCCACAGGGCTGCCATTTAAAAGCTTTGTTTTTCAGTGGTGGCCCCAGCATTTTGGAATGGTGTCCCACATGAGCTTAAATCTGCTCTTACCCTGGCCAGCTTTTGGACAGTGTTGAAGACTAAGCTCTTATGGAAAGCAATATGTTATGATTTTCCATTGCTTGGCACTGTATCCTTTACGGTTTTAAAACCTTTGCTTCATTTTTGTAATTTTGCTTTTAGTTTTAGGTTTCTATTGCATTTGTAAGCTGCCCAAAGTTTATTAGATTGCAGTGGTAAAAACTGACTGACTGACTGACTGACTGACTATATACATACAAACATACATACATACATACCAAGCTGCCAATTCTGGTTAGGCCATAGTTTTGATTACTTGTAGCAGTGACTCATGAAGTAACACAATCACCCCCTTTTTGAGGACCATTATTGCATTCTCATTGCCATTTAGGAATTTACTGTTCTGTATCTAGTTCTGCAGTAAACTATTTTATCTGTTTGTAATTAGTCCATCCTCATCCATGATTTAGTGTTTGGTGGTGGGTCTGGCATGTATAACTAAAACTTGGCTGGGCATGTTGACAATGTCATTGAATCTTAGCCCTGTTATTCTCCATAACCTTCTGTGGAATCTCCCATCTGTACTTGGGAGGCTCTAGCCTATATACTATGCAGATGTTCCTGTACTCGGTTGTGCTGTTCAGTGTATGCTGTCCCTGCCTGCATCTTACACCCTGCCACTGTGTGTTGGACTGTCTCTGAGGCCTCTCTGCACAGCCTGTACCTTGGGTCCTATCTAGTGTGGTAGAGCCCTGCTTCTATGGATCTGGTTCTTAGTGCCTGTTCTTGTGCTGCTATGATCAGTGCCTCAGTGCTGTCTCTTAGTCCAGCCCTTTTCAGCCACTAGTAGGATTTCCCAATGTCAGCCACCTCAGCTATCTGTCAATGGTACATCCCATGCAGGGGCTTCTCTTCCATGGTACTTCCTCCACTTGAACTTCCTCCCATGTCTGCCTCAGGCATTCCCTCAGCAGCTTATCTTTGGATGCCATCTTACTAATGTAGTCCTGGATTCCTGGATGCTCCAGGTTTTTTTGCTGATTTTGTGTGTGTTTGTGTGTGTGTCTTTTTTTGTTGTTGTTGCAAAAACAGAATGTGTGTGTGTGTGTGTATGTGTTTATTAGTTAAATCTTATGCAAAACATAAAAATGCCCTTAAGAAAATGTATTTCAACATGGTGCTGCTAATTAGACTAGAAAATAAAGTGCAACTATAGTGGATGGCCCTCGATGAAACAAATTTATACTGAAGTAAAGATGAGCTTGAGCTAATGATAACTTTATCATCCCACTATTTTTTGCAGAGCTAAAAAAAGCCCTTTCCCATTCAATTAGTTACATAAACACACACACACACTTTTATATGGGGGAGGCAGTTCATGATCCTTGAGTCTGTGTTCTTTTTATTAGATAATATCAGAACCTAAGAAGAATGCCATATGCCGATGCTACTGAACAGAACAGCATGGTTACACTGATATATCTTTTCTTCCACACTTAATGTGTAACCTTGAAAATGTTGATAGAGTGCGAGTAGTTATATCACAACTCAAGACAGTTGTTATTCTTTTCATCATTCCTAACATGTAATTGCAGTGTTTGTAAAACAGGTCATAAAACCCTACTGGAATGTGTATTTTAAAAGAGATACACAGATGTGTCATATTTAAAGCTGTCTAATACATATCAAAAGATTCCTCAAGCAACTGCCAAACACCTGGCATACAAGAGAGAAATTCATGGTAGTTTAAACAGTGCATTATAATTCACTTTGCAGTGATTCAGAATATGTAATTACTAACTCATAAACATAAAAATATGACTGCATAAACCATTTCCCTTGAAAATACCTGACAGGATGTGCAGGTAGGACTTAAATGCTTGTAACTTGCTGCCTTCCCTCTAGCATATGCCCCATTCACATGTTTAATTAATCTTTTTAATTCCTTCATTTGGAAGCTTCTCCTCCTCCTCCTCCTCCTCCTCCTCCTCCTCCTCCTCCTCCTCCTCCTCCTCCTCCTCCTTCCTATGCTTTATTACTGGACATTGCTAGATTGCATGAATCATATAATAGATTGTGTATTTTAAGTGTCAGTCACTTCTCTCCTTGTTTTAATATTACATTTCTTAATCTGTCTGGTTTTTTTCTTATTCTTTTTTTTTAGTCAGTCATCCTCTCTAAAAAGGTTCATGCCAAAGAATGATGGGTCCTTTTTCCCATAAAAAATGAAGTGCAAAACTGCCCCCCAAAAGGAATCAATACTGCTTTTAAAGAAGGTATATTTAATAAAAAATGTGCATATAATTCTTTTAGCAGAGCTAGCACTGATTAGATTTAAATGGCTATTTTACAGATTTGTGTGTGTGCTCCAGCTTGTATAAATGTGTAGAAATAAACATTTGGTTCTCATACTACTTCATTACCTAATTTCTACCCATCAGCTTTAGAATAGCTTTAGAAAGGATTTTAAATTGAGAACAGTGCTCAATCAGAAGTAATGAATAAACACTAACCAATTAGGATGGTACACAATAACTATTTGGTTAAACTATTTGGTGCAACTATTTGTTTTAAAAAAGATTACAAATAAGTATTTAAATCTGAGTCAAACCTAGTTCAAACTATCCATGCATGAGTTCAGTCGGTGCCACTGAAAATAAAATGTCCTTTTATCTTGTGGAAGCTTCTGTCAGCAGAACAAGGAGGAATGAAGTTAAATTTTCTTACTCCTGATTCAGCTACAACCTTCTGCATCAATCTGTTTCTCAGGTTCTCCATAGCAGACATGGGAAGATCTACATGGGAATGAAGGAAGTGATGAACTTGCTCTTTAAAATACCAAATAGTTTAGTGCACAAACAGGTTATCAAAGTCCAGCACCTTTTTAACACGTGTTGCACTCTGGTTCTGGCATGTCAGTCTGTCTGTCTGTCTATCTGACTTCCATATATATTTCACAGCTTTGACACAGCTAGACAAGCCACATCACTGTATATATTCCTCAGTGATGTGGCTTGTCTAGCTGTGTCAAAGCTGTGAAAGCTTTTGTTCATCTTTTTGTTTTTTTCTACACCTGTTCCATTTTCTGTTAATCTCTTAAAATGTGGTGCTACAAAATTGAATCATAGAGGAAACTATGTTTACCTTAGCACAATAAAGACAATTTTTCCACAAAGGTATGAGAGACAGAAATAGAAATATATAAACACACACACTCTATCTCATGCCATGCCCAGCTTCCCTACATTTTCAATCTAAGGTTGCCAACTCTTACCTAAATTAAGCCCCTTCACCAATTAAATCTTTCTTTCTTTCTTTCTTTCTTTCTTTCTTTCTTTCTTTCTTTCTTTCTTTCTTTCTTTCTTTCTTTCCTCATTTAATTACTTAATTAAAATTGCTTATACTTTTTTTTACATAGTTGAGCACACTTGAACTTGCAATACTTGTGCCTTGGAACTTTTATCACCTATATAAGGTGTATATGTCTTTCCTTCCTTCCTTCCTTCCTTCCTTCCTTCCTTCCTTCCTTCCTTCCTTCCTTCCTTCCTTCCTTCCTTCCTTCCTTCCTTCCTTCCTATTTCTGCTCAATGGAGACTTTTTCAGGCTTTCCCACTCCCATTTTCCTCCCCTTATACTTTAGATAGCATCCCTTCCACTACACTTCCTTTTTTGGTTGGGGTTCCCTGATTTTTTGAATAATTCCATACAACAACTAACAAAATGCCCCCTCCCAAGTTATAGCTAATGCATTCATTACCTTCTTCATTCCTTAGTGAAAACATTGAAGGGTACCATCCTCAGATTCAAACCCTTTGGCATTGCATGAATTATCTTACTCACCTAGAGGCATCTGCAGAATCTGATGCTTTCATCAAAGTGACAAAAGCAGCATTGTATCATCAAAACACAATCACTGATCCTCTGTATGTACAGTATGACAATGGATATACAAAAGTGGTGGAGCTCGCATTGTGATAGTGGAATGCTTCATGTATTATTTGCTCCCCTTTGACTCCCCATGGGTGCTTCTGCAACATAAGTATCTACAAGAAGAGGGATTATGAAGTGTACATTGCCTGCTAGGCCAGGGGTGGAGATGAAAAACTGGGTATCATTAGCATACTGATGGTTACTCCATCCCATGTTGGTGAATGATCTCCCCCAGCAGTTTCATGTAGGTATTAAAGAGGAGCAGCAAGAAGCCCAAGCCCTGAGGTACCCCACACAGCAAGGGCTTAGGGCTGGAACTATCCCTGTTCCACATCACCAGTTGGAACTAGCCATGGAGGAAAGTGGAGAACCACTGCAAAACAGATGTCCCCACTCCTAACCCCTGAAGCCATTCCAAAAGAATACCATGAGTGATGGTATCAAAAGCAACTGGGAGATCAAGGAGGGCCAGGTCAGTTGGACCACCCTTGTCCCTTTCCCTTCAGAAGCACAATCAATGCTATCTCAGTACTGTAGCCCAACCTGAACCCTGACTAAAAAGGCCCTCTAAAGCTGACAGCCCACTGCCCTCGTAACAAACTTTCCTAAAAAGGGAAAAGTGGAGAGTGGATGAAAGTTATACAATACTTTCAGGTCTGGTTTGAGCCTAAAGCCTAATCAACTTATGCTGAGTCCAATGTTTGGGAAATTTTGCCAAGGTCTTGCCATAGAGCCTGACACTAATAAGAATGTGGTTTTATTCCTTCTTCCTGTTATTTTAATCCAGATGCTTTCAACAGAACCACTAGTTTCATTCTATTGGACAGATGTATATATATTTAGCATACAGTTCAACTTATTTCTCTTGTTTCTATTTCTTTTCAAAAACCATATCCTTCAATTGCTATAGTCCAATAAAGGGTCATTCAGCCACATCTAGGTTATGTCTCTTAAATTATACTTCTCCCTATTCAATAACAATTCAAATTCATGTTGTTTATTTTCTATACCCTGATAATTATAGCATTCCATGTTCTGGCATCAGAAAGGTCAATAACATTATGAGGTAATCATCCTTCTGATTTTTCAATGAGTGACAATAGGATCCAGAATAATCACTCTCTCACTTATTCCTGCAGCACAGGTTTCCTCAACCTTGGCAACTTTAAGATGGGTGGACTTCAACTTTCAGAATTCTCCTGGCTGGCTGGGGAATTATGGGAGCTGAAGTCCACCTGTCTTAAATTTGCCAAGGTTGAGGAAACCTGCTGTAGCACGCAGGATCCTGATATGAGACTTTTACTTGGAATCATAGAATCCTAGGGTTGAAAGGGACCTTGGAAGTCTTTTAGTCCAAACCCTTGCCCAGGTCAGGAATCCTCAAAGCATCCCATTCAAATGGGACTCCAGTAATGGAACACCCACACCTCTAGGAGGCAGGCTGTTCCATTGCTTAATGAGTCTCATGGTCAGGAAACTTTCCTTATTTCAAGTTTTGATCTGTCTTTGTAAAGCTTCCACCTATTGATTCTTGTCTACCCTCAGGTACTACAGAGAATAAATGCACACCCTTTCCTCTGTGATGGCCCTTCAAGTATTTGAAAGCTGTTATCATGTCACTCCTTAGCCTTCTCTTTGTTAGGCTAAACATACCCAGTTCTTTTACCTATTCTTCATAGGATTTAACCTCCAAGCCTCTCACTATCCTAGCTGCTCTTCTTTGTACTCTTTCCAGTTCCCCAGCATCCTTCTTGTAATGTCTTTCCAGTCTTTGTGAGATGAAGTTGATATAACACCAGCAGTCCATTGCCTAGATAATTCATAACCTTGTCCCAGAAAACAAATATCTTCTGTCAATACCATTTCTGCCTCCAGTCATTTATTTGCAGTATTACTTCCTTTTTCAGTCCTATTCTACAGCAATAGAATATAACAGGATCTGAATCTTCTGGGCCTTCAGCTTCCACATTAGAGCTTCTAATTCAAGGTGATGTGGTATTTTAACAGTATCATTTGTTGCATTGTGAATGACCATGCAGACTTGATGGGTTTAGTGGGCTTTATAAGTTCAGGCAGCTATTTTCCCCTATCTTTATTCTGTACTTCCAGGATACAACTTACTTCACAGTCAATGGATCATGTCTTTGTTTCTTTTCCTTAAATTAAATAAATCGCATGTACATTTATTTTTCTTCTTTCAGAGGTGCTGAATCCTTTGCTCCTTAGAGTTCCACCCTCCTTGAGTTCATCAGTATCTCTCTTTTGTCTTCTTTAAAGCTAAGAACTAACTTTTCTGAAAAGTCCCCTTATCCTGAAGCTAGTAGGAAATCATGCTGTCCTAAAGTCTGTTGTGCCTAAAGCATGCCTTTCCACATAACCTGAACATGTTGGTGCTACACTGCTATCTACATATTGTAGCTCTATCTTGCAACATTCTAAGAGGTGTGATTAGCAGTTCTCTCAGGTGAACTAGATCTGTCCAACATTATCTCTGATGTGAAATTCATCCTCCAACTGTCATGCACAAAGTTCAGGTTAATACATGCACTGCAGTTTTCCCCTTTTTCTTTTCCTTCAATGATCAACCAGTTGATCTTTTTAGATCCTTAGAACTATGGGTCAACCAAGCAATTATGCAACCATTCAACTGCTAGGTACCATCAGAGAGCTAGGTTTTTTGTATCTGTGGGTTGAATCTAGTGGTTATGAGGATTTGTGGAGCTGGAATGCATCCAGTGGATAAGTGCTACTAAAAAGCTAGAGTCTGAGAAAGAGGATTAGCTATGCGGATTGATGTGAGGGTTACAAACTATTGTTGGGATATTACATGAGCAGAGAAAGTGAGAATTCAGGGAGAAGCAACCACTAGGAAGGGAACTGTCTACAAAACAAACTGAAGAAATTCAAGAGATGAGGACTTTCAGTTCAGTTGTACGTCTAGTTAAGCTAGGGGCAAGGAGGAAGAAAAAAAGAAAGAAAGAAAGAAAGAAAGAAAGAAAGAAAGAAAGAAAGAAAGAAAGAAAGAAAGAAAGAAAGAGGGAGGGAGGGAGGGAGGGAGGGAGGGAAAGACCAGGGTTTCAGTGTCTCTCATAATCAAAAGAGGATAGAGAGGTGAGAGGAAAGGGAAGATCAGAGAGCCCAGAAGAAATTGGCTGAACTAATCTGAGCCACATTTCTGCTGATACAGAGCACAACATTTTAGGCCACCTCTCTCATGTGCTTCATGTGCCTGAAAACAATGTGTGCAAACAAAATAAGGGAGAACATTTCTAGAGTGGAGCACTTAAAGCCATCCTTAGGCTGCCTCAGCTGCAGACAGATGATGTCTCCTGGACATGACTAGTGAACCAGCTTTGTGCTGAGGCAATAAGGCTGGGATGATTTTTTCTATGGCAACTTTTTGTGTTCCTAACACAAAGGATGAAAGAAACCACTGGAATACTCTGCACCCAGTATAAACTTATGATAATCACATGTTTTGAGAGGTTGTGCAAACTATATATTTTATGCTAAAGTGTGCATTAACAAATTATATTTAATCTCAGTTAATGTATTTTGTGATGGTTGCCCTTACCGTCTTTATGTTGCCTCCTTAAAGAGCATATTTGAATAAAATGTTTTGAGAAATATTTTTCTCAGAAATAACTGTGGTATTCCATAATATAGATTGTAACCTATTAAAAGGTGAAATAAGCCATTGACAAAATAGTGCTCTTTCTAGCTGCTTTTCTACACTGCCTGTGAATTTTTATGCTATATGACAAGAAAAAAATGCAGCTCCGAAAATGGGCAATTTGAGTGATTAAACAGATGTGAACTTTTGCCCGCCTTTGGGACAAACTTCAGAAATGAGTTGTCATCTGCTTCTGTATCTGGAAGGTGCTGGGAAGATTAGCACTTTCACACTGCCAGTTATAAATAATCTGAACACCACCTTGAAGCAAAGAGTCCTCACTACTAGGTAACCATAACCCAAGGAGCAACTCAGAACATTGCATACTTACCAGGGATCTACAGACTAGATCTTTGACCTCATTTTTATATGAGATTGCAATTGAGTGATTCACTAATGTGTTGACTAGGGAGAAGGCTGAAAAGAAATGAATTACTTGATTAAAAAGAGGGACAATTAAGACCCTATAATTAGATAGTTCAAAGATAATGATTACAAGCCCAGAAAATTATTTAGCTTTATATACAAAGAATACAACCAAGAAAATGCATTTTTGGATTAGAAATAGGAAAAGCAACAGAGGTTCTCTTTTCTTTTTTAAAGCTGGTTTATTGTATATTCTGTAGTGCTTCATATACAATAAATTAAACAGATATGTAAAACTGATAAACATTAGAGTTATGTATAAAGACATAAGGAAGTACATTAATTTCATTACCATGCTATCACTCTCTAGGCGTTTAATTTCTTAAAAGTGTATTTTGTGAGAGTTTTAAAAAGATGTTTAGTACATTGGTTGACAGTCACATTTCTTCAGAATGCTAAATTATGGTTTAGGGGGTAGTACGCCTTAATCCTCAGGGAGTTCAAAATATGTTCTATATAAATTGTAGTGTTGGTCTTCTTCTGTTCACCATAGCTCTGCAACCAGCTGGGCTGAAAATTACAAAAATTCAAAACTGCTGCTGCAATCCCTTTGCTAGAATTCATATACACGAATAGAGAAGTAATGCTTTTCCAGAAACTATGGGGAGTATGTTTCCATTTTTTTTCCCCTTATTGCTGTAGAAAGAAAATTCACACAATCAACATAGAAACCAAAGAATTACAAATATTTTAGTCTTGCATTGGTCAATCTTATCAAATTTAGTACATACTGGTGGTACAAGTCTAGAATGGGAGTATATATTAAATGTAGATATATGTGTTGTTTAATTAGGGTTTGATTTGAGCACTAAGATTTTACCTGGAAAAGGGAAACAAGTGAAAGGTTTACATTAATTAGGAAGGATCCACAACTAATCATTTTTCAAATGTCAAACATTTTTGATCAAAATGTTGCAACGTATATGGAGTTTAGGTATAGAAATAGATCTTAGAAAACAATGCTCAGTCTTTTTTGTACTTTTAAGTAGTTACGTAGTGTTACCACATAACTTTTCAAAAAGGTTTCATTTGAATTTTTATATTTTAGAATTTGTCAATCTTTAGGAGATATTCTTAGAGGTTGGATGGAGAATTTCCTTCCTTCTTTTGAAGAAACAATCTTGATTTATCACCTTTGGGAATGTACACTGGAAGGTCTAAGTATGGGTGGTTTATATGCATTTATATAAAACAAAATTTAAAAACAAATGTATCTTGTCTGAGCAATTGAGCTTTATATACTTGCTGTCTAACAATTTATCTCAGTACTCTTAAGGAAATTTGAATAAGGTCATGCTGGATCAGCCTATGACTTGCAATTACACTGTGGCAATTGGCCACATTTTCTTGGGAATTTCAAGAAGTTTATTAAGAAAATAGCCTTTCCCTGACACCCAAAACTGATATGAGAAGTACATGGGCTCTCAATATGGCCATACCATTCATTTGCCACCTGATTCCATTTTAAAGCCCTTTAAATCTGTGTCATTTTATTTTGTGGCATGTGTATCATAGAAATTAGTATAAATTTTACATTGTTTTATCTGTTCTGAATCAACTGCCAATAAATTTCATTGGTTGTTCCCTTATAGATAACTCCCCAGGCTCTACTATTAAGAGAAATGAAACTTGTTTTCTCTATATTTTTGTCAGACCATATATAATTTTTATGAATATTTTTATTTTATTTTACTGCAGGCAGACTATTCAATACCTTATTATTTTCTCATGAAGTTTGGCCAAGAAACTGATGAGGAGTATGCTTTCTGGAAGCATTAAAAAAACTTATTAAAAATCACTATTTTATAAAAGCTTAGAGATTAGGAGATTTGGTATGACATTATTCTGGAAAAGTTCACTGACATTGTATCAACATTTAATTTAGACTATCAAGGCCTCTATT
Source organism: Python bivittatus (assembly GCF_059951505.1). Classification (NCBI taxonomy): domain Eukaryota; kingdom Metazoa; phylum Chordata; class Lepidosauria; order Squamata; family Pythonidae; genus Python; species Python bivittatus. The sequence continues at coordinate 27,168,137 of NW_028277034.1, forward strand.
TGGACTGAAGTGCTTTAGAACCTCGAAAGAAATTAACCCACCTTTCCTGGCATTTACAATGTTGCCATTCTTCTCATCTGAAGGTCTTTTGAACATGTTTAAAGTTGCTGTTCCCACATGATTTCTTCTTTCTCAATTGATGCAACGAAAGATCATCACAGGAAAAAAATATATATATCCCACCGTGCATTTTCTTTTTGACAGGCAGGCAATACTGAAAACATAAATGTGTTTGTGCAAAAGCTGTCATCTCATGCCCATTTTTGAAATCTATTAGCTCTCCGGGAAATCTGAAAAAAAAGTGCATGATAGAACTTTCTGCATTGCAGGGTGAAGAACTTCTATTCTACCATTGTGGCAAAGCTGACACTGATAACAAGAAAGAAGGGCACAAAATCAGGTTTATAAAGTGTTAGAGTTTGTTAAATTATTATTTTTTAAAAAAAGAAATACCCTCATGTTTTGAATGCTCATTTGTTTGTCTTACATTCTTGCTTTCCTATTTAGCCAGGAGACCAAGTCTTTTGCTACATTTTTCTTGACAACTTCTTACTACAATTAATTCCAGGCTTAGAAAATAAACAGCATATTTATGCAATACTCATGGAAATTACTCGAGCTTGCTGTTAACAAAAATAAAATAAAATTTTAATTGTTTATGGGAAGAGATTGAAATAGTTTCCATTTTGAAAAAGATTGTTCTACTGTATATACCCCAAAACATTGTTATTCCATTTCCCCATTTTTAAACCACAAAAGGTTGTCAAGGGGCAGGATAACATACTACAGGCTTAAGATCTTGCCCTGTAACTTTGCCCCCAAAGCTGGAGAATAATGGAAATGGTAGATTCTTATAGTAAATGTTGATGCAAGCAAGAACTAGAACAGATCATGTTTTGTAGTGTTTTCCAAGAAATAGAAAAAATAAGCATTAGTCAGTACTTTTTGTTCAAGTATTTGAAATGCTGAAGGAATTAAGACACACACTTAATACAATATGTATTTCTAGGGAGTTCTTTCTGCTTGCCATTCACCATGCTCTATCAACACTTTGAATTTGCTTAAATGAATATTCTTTCTGCCAATAAAACTGCCATCACAGTTATACAGAGTAATGATATAGCTAGAAGCAGTAGAACTGACTTCTTCTTGCCAGGCAGTTTTGCAGACCTGCCTGTAATTTAATGAGATAAGTTGTATGATTTGAAAATGAATACATACAATTAGGAGGAGACAAAGAAGCATGTAATGAATTAAGAGATTTGTCTGAACATGACATATTGAACTAAAATGACTTCTCTGATTTTTCATCTCTCACACTTATTGGGACTGCCATTGTGATATCTCAAAGTTAGCTACAAGTACCTTGGTATCCCACAGTCACATGGGAACCACGATGAGGAGGCAAGGAAGACAACAACATCCAAGTACCTCCAAAGGATAAGACAGGTCTTGAAGAGCCAGCTCAATGGGAAGAACAAGATTCATGCCATCAACATGTATGTCCTGCCAGTCATCAGATACCCTACTGCTTTAATAAGCTGGCCAAAGCAAGACATGGAAGCTGCCAATGTGAAGACCCATAAGCTCCTCACAATGTACAGAGGTTTCCACCCCAAGTCCAACACCCAGAGACTGTACACCAGCTGGAAAGAGGATGGGCGGGGTCTGATGAGTGTCAAAGCCACTGTCCTGGATTAAACCCAGAGCATCCAGGAGTACATCACTGAGATGACACCCAAAGATAAGCTGCTGCATGAATGCCTGAGGCAGCAGCAGACATGGGAGGAAGTTCAAGTGGAGGAAGTGCCATGGCAAGACAAGCCCCTGCATGGGATGTACCATCAACAGATAGTTGAGGTGGCTGACATTGGGAAATCCTATCAGTGGCTGGAAAGAGCTGGACTAAAAGATAGCACTGAGGCACATCACAGCAGCACAAGAGCAGGCACTAAGCACCAGACCCATAGAAGCAGGGGTCTACCACATTAGACAGGACCCAAGGTGCAGATTGTGCAGGGAGGCCTCAGAGACAGTCCAACACATGGTGGCAGGGTGTAAGATGCAGGCATGAATAGCATACACTGAACAGCACAACCAAGTAGCTGGCATTAGGTACAGAAACCTTTGCACAGAGTATGGGCTAGACGCCCCGAAGTCCAGATGAGAGATTCCACAGAAGGTCATGGAGAACTACAGGGTTAAGATCTTGTGGGACTTCCAGATCCAGATGGACAGGCAGGTACTGGCCAATCAACCAGACATCATGGTAGTAGACAAGGGCCAGAAGACAGTAGTGGTGATAGATGTAGTTGTGCCAAGTACAGCAACGTCAGGAAGAATGAGTATAAGAAGCTGGAGAAGTACCAGGGGCTGAAGAAAGTAGTAGAGTGGATATGGAAAGAAAAGGCTAAACTGGTCCCCAGGGGTGGTAGGAGCACTAAGGGCTGTGACTCCTAAGCTGGCATAGTGGCTCCAACAGAACCCAGGAACATCATCTGAGCTCTCTGGCCAGAAGAATGTAGTGCTAGGAACAGCTAAGATACTGTGCAGAACCCTCAAACTCCCAGGCTTCTGGTAGAGGATCCAAGATTGATGAAGACACTAGGAAGAGGGGGATTTTTATACACACACATGCATGCAACTTCATGATTTCTTCCTCTGGGTTGAATTGAGCTGTTTGGTAGCCCTAGAGTGTTCAGAGTGATGGAGAGATTTTTGTATATTGCACAAGAGGACACATATCTTTTTGCCATATCATAACTAAGGCAAGTTCAAGAGGACTGTATTCACCCATGATCATTTCATTATTTTTTTTTTCCTTCACTTTTTGGGAAAAAGAAAAAAATACAGATCTTTTGTTTGATCACAGCAGTAGTATAGAACTGAAAAGCATCATAATCCATGCTCTGGATTATTAGATGTTTGGTCACTGAATATCATGCAGAAAGCATGAAATCAGAATAATAAATGCCAATAATAATCATAGACTGCAAAAGTTCTCTTCCATGCACTGATCCAGTCTTAGGCCTCCTAACCTAATCATACTCTTCTTCCTTGTCTTGTAACGTCCCTGGCATCCTCATGGCCCCTTCTGTTTCTTTTCCATAGTAAGCTGAGTTTCTTTATGCCGTTCTGTCTCACTGTGATTCCTCTCTGTGCTTTGAGAAGGGCTTCCCTTTCTTAACAAAGAAGCTGAGTTAATATAACATATTAGAGCTTTAACAAGTTAACAAAAAATTATTCCTCTGTACACATACTATTTTATGCCTTAACAAATAAACTACTGAGTACAGAGGTAATATTGTTTTGTCCACCTCATTTGCTTTTTACTTGGGCTTCAGCAAAATTTATTACACTGAAATAATTGTGCCTCTTTATCTGAAACATTTTCCCATTCCTAATATGGAGGATCATAGCATGAAGGCTGATTCTTTCCAGCATACATAGTAGTGATAAATATAGGGCTGAGTCAAGGAGTCAAGTGGAGATAGACTTGAGTAATATAAAAAGGGAATAGGATAAAAAGGTATTTTTAGAAGTAGAAAGGTAAAAAGTGTTGTGGTTAAAAGGCTGATGAACCAGAACATCACGAAAAAATATGTGCAGAGACATAAAAAAGAGACTTTTATTTGAGAAAGCCAGTGGAAGAAAAAGATGACTCAAGGGGGAATAAAGAAAAGGTAAGGTCAGCAAAGTAAAAGACTGCAGAAGTCTAGATCAAAATAAGACCAACAAACGGAAAAGAAAGTTAGTTTCAAGCACAGAGAAAAAGGGTCAAAGTTGGAAAAAATGGCTGAATTTAGGAAGGAGCCAAAATATGACTTCATATTCTCTAACATGGGATGGTTAACTCATACATAGGCGGTGTACCCACTTGTGCTTAACCATAGCGCAAACATGCCCTGGTAACATATTTTATTCTGCAATGTCCTCCATGACATAGTCCTTATCTTATTCCTAGTTTCTCCCCACCTGGTGCTTCAATCTTCCAATTGTGCCTTAGCAGTACTGACTGTAAAGTCTTTTCCCCCTTAAGTCAACAGTACCCAATAATAGCTGCACAGTGTATAAAATCTATTAAGCTTCAGAGGAACTGTAAGATGACTAGAAGTAAGTGGGGTAAGACGGGCACATATTGGCTGCTATAGGCTGAAACCTGTACTTATTTATGTATGTATATGATTTATATAGATGCCCATCTCACCCAAGTGACTAGGGAGGATAAAATGATTAAAACACACAAACCCACCATACATAAACCCACCGCACCCAAGGATAAACAATGACCCCACTCACCATCAATAGTAACAGAGTTCATCTACTCACCTGACACAGATGCCTGGGGAAACAGCCAGGTTTTAAATGACTTGCAAAAGTTTAACAGGGTTGGGGCCATCTAAATCTCATGGCAGGGGGGATGCTGCTAGATGGCATTGTTTAATAGAAAGGAACTGGAGCATGCCATCTCTGCTAGATCTAGTGGGGTTAGCAGAAACAAAAGGAGAAAGGTAGTGCCACAAGTAGCCTGGCCCTGTGCCATGAACAGCTTTATAGGTGATGACCAGCACCTTGAATTTATACCTGGAAGCCTACTGGAAGCCACTGCAGCTTACAGAGCAGTGGTGTTAAGTGGATGTACAAGAAACACCAGAACTGCCAAAACCACTGCATCTGGATTAGCTGCAGCTTACAAATGCTTTCAAGGGCAGCCCCATTTGCAGCATGTTACAGTAATCCAATAATAGTAAATTATTGATTTCTGTAGCCACTCCCTTGGCACAATTCTGCAGTTGCCTCCCTAAAAATCTGGACACAGCAACACTGTGCAGACGAAGTTTCAAATTTAGAAATAAAATGGTTCATTAAGTATAATGTGGAAATGAACATTGAGCTCAGTAATATCCATCGGAGTTGGGCATTGTGACAAATGTGAATGAATGAATGAATGAATGAATGAATGAATGAATGAATGAATGAATGAAATAAAACAGAATGAAAATATAAAACATATTTCATGAGAAAGTATGCAAAAACCATTGTTTCAGGAAAAAAAAATACAAACAACAGTGAAATATCTTAACAGACACCATTGAAATAATCTACATCTCAGCTACTGATTGCTTCCACAAACAAAAAAGGCTTCACAGATACACACGCACACACACACACACAAGCTAATGCTAATACACACCTGGATCTGGTATGTAATGTATAAGGAATTGAGTAAATTGATAATGAAACCAGTGAAGTTTTCACAGGTAGTCTTTGGATTGGATTATACTATTATGTGATCTGTTGTGCCACTAGAACACAAACTTATGCAAAATATCAAACTATTAAAATAATTAAGTCAATTGGAAAAAAAATGCACTTGGAAAAAAATACAATGTTGAAATAACTGAACTTCCAACCTTTTTTTTGGAAATAACACTTCCCACCTCTATGCAGCATATTATATTAAAAGAGCAAAAATAAATAAATAAAAAATAATAAAAATAAAAAATAAAAAATGATAATCTCTTAAACTGGGGCCAATGTGTTTTGTGGAACTTGATAAAAATAGCTTTTTTTTTTTTAAGCTGAGGTTAAAGCTGCATCTTATTGATTACATCCTAATACACTTGTATATTCTTTGTATGTTCCTTTGCGAAAGGGGGTTCACTGAATGTTAAGAGCTTCACATCACTGCATATTTACTTGATGTAGGGTTGTAATATGCAGTGGTATGAAGCTCTTAATGCTTAACAGATTGCTTCACTTTGCAAAATATCTGGTTGCACATGATGAAAATTCCTTAATCTCACAATACATGGACAGACTCAACCATAGTTTCAACTGAGAAACACTGAACATCCTAGACCAAGCTAAATCCCAAAATGCTAGGGAATTCCTGGAAGCTTGGCATTCAGACAAATCAGCCATCAACAGACATCTAGACATAAACCACATTTACAGACCATTCAAGAGAAACAACAAAAAAGCTAAGAAGGAGACAAAAGACCAGAACACATCATCTCCAGAAGCCAATACCCAGAGAAGCAAGGATTAACACCAGACAAATAATCAAGCAGAAAACAATACCCTAATCAAGGAACTACCAAGAAGAAAACCACACTCCCACCAACACTGGCAGTGCAAGCTACAGTATATAAACAGGAAGCAAACCTCACAATCACTAGCACTGATGATGTTACCTAGCCCAGTAATGAAACACCTGCAGCAAACAACTAAGGACTCCACAGAACTGGTTGGATCATTTACAAAATAGTTAAAATAAAAAACATCCAATAACATTTAGGGTTCTACTAAATGAGGACTCTGTACCATCTGAAAAGCAGCTCTGGATCATTATGATCCTGCAATTTTAATTATATTCAAGAGTTGAGTGAATTTAATTCTGGCGTAGTTGTTGGGTATTTGAAACTGCCGTAAAACTTGTTTTCTCTTTAAGATATTGCAGCTCTGTGGAGTTCCCACTGGGGAGAATTCTTACCTCACCCTGGTTCCTGATTCCTAGAAGCCAGTTACCCTAGTGGATCTTTCAGTAGAAAGGGTTGCTTGATGGGTGTGTGTGAAGAATGACCGGAAGTTTGTGTTTTTGTTTTTGCATGCAGACATATAGAAGCACACAACGTTACATTAGGGGGTCAATAAGTTGTAATGCATGAAGGAATTCATTTTATTTCTCTTTCTTGAAAACCTATGGTAGCTGGAGCAAGTCGTGATTTTTTTCTCCCTTGTTCTACTTTTTAGGTCAGCATAAGAGAAGACATATGTGAATCATCATTAAACTTCTTGCACAAAAAGGGGACTAAAATATTAGTGGTGTGACTATAAGTAGAGAGTAATATGGAGAGTTGGATAGCCTATAAACTAATACAGTTTACTTTATTATTATTCTCTCCTTTTTAAAAGGAATTTCTTAACTTTCCCAGCGTACACACACAAACATTAATAATTGAGAATATAATATCTATTAACGGCCCAGAAACTAGAAAATAGGAACTAACCCTGGTAAATATGGAATGTTGAATTGTGTACTTTTGTTTTCACCCAATTTTGTATAAAATATATTAATCCATTAAAAATGTACATTCTGTCTTGTGGAATATATTTATATGCAAGGAAGTTGATGTTAATGACGATCTTCACAAATATATTTTGTTTGTTCTGCTTTAAATGTGGATTTTTTTTTTTTAAAGAACTCACAGAATGCCAAGAAAAAGAAATCTTTCACAGATGCCAAAAGAAGAATTAGAGTAGGATAGTGAACAGCTCTGTGCCCTTTCTAATAAAATCCACTCCTCTTTAATGCTACCACTGGCAAGACTTTGTGTGAAAAATATTTTATTTTAGTACTGAGCTATTGCCAAAGCCATGGTTTGTTTGCCAACCTTGTCTAGTCTATATCTGAAAAATAAATAAATAAATAAAGATTTTCCTCTTACATTATAGTTTTTTTTTTTTTTTTTTTTTTAGAAAATTGTCATTTAGATAAAAATCCTGGAGCCCTGGATTTGAAATCTTATCAGAGGCCTGTTTTGATGGTCACATTTTGTGACAATAGTTTAAGCTATAATTAATAGTCTTGTATTCAAGGCAACTCCCCCAATTTTAATACCCAAAATTATTCTTTTCTTATTATTGATAAAATTTAGGTTTTTGCAAATTGGATTAATTTTGGAAAAGAGAGTATGAGATAAAGAAACTATTCAAAATTGGTAAAATATTTCCTTTTAGGTATAATTAGTCATGCCTGGGAAAATGTACTTTAAGGACACTGAGTTACTTTTGAACAACGTAAAAGTGTTGTAAGGACTTTTGTAGTTTCCCAATACCACAATGTAAATGCATTCCTAGAGTTCTGATACCTCTGTGAATATATATATATATATATATATATATATATATATATATACACACACACACACACACACACACTCACACGTATACATACATGCATGCACACACACATACATGTACATGTATACATACACTGTATGTATGTATATATACACACAGTATGTATTCTAAAATCCTCATTTGACAATACCATGGCAAGTATTTGCTTACTACAGCACCAAATGACAGCTTTCCAAAGTACAAATATTTGAGTCAACTTTGGTACCTGGTGCTTTCATAGCCCATACTGTATAACCTTTTTTAGCAACAATACAGAACTAGGTTGCCATTGGCTTGCCTTTCTCCTTCTCCTCCTCCTCCTCCTTCTCCTCCTCCTTCTCCGAATGTAACATTGGTCTCCAAAGTGATTCTGGTCATAATAGTGATAGTTCCTGTGCAAGCAGGCTTCCTTCATCTATCCATGTGATAAGGTCTCAACACAGCAAATTGCATCTTGGCTAACAAGTCCAAGGCATAGGATTAGATCAGGTAATGAAGCCTGAGCCTGGGGAAGGTATTTTAATCAGTGACCTCTGACCTCAGGACCTACAGATTGTGGAGTTTTCCTCATCATTTTTGCTCTTGCAATTGAACAACCCACTATCACTAATAGAAAGGATTAAAACAGCCCTACAAGGTAGACCATATCAGGAAGCCAACTCCTTAGGAAGACTAGAAATATATATATATATATATATATATATATATATATATATATATAGAGAGAGAGAGAGAGAGAGAGAGAGAGAGAGAGAGAGAGAGAAATGGGATATAATAACAAGAGTATTGCAAGTCTGCTTGTGTTTTATCTTTCTTCCCTCTTATATCTCATTGACTCTCTTCCTATCACTATCTCTTTTAACAGGGCTTCAAGCCCTTGTTGTTTCTGCAATGGCTTCTGAATATTCCCTTCAAGGCTATCTCCATGGCTCTTTATAGGTGAGTTGAAGTTAACTCCCAAGAACCCTAGTGTATTCATCTACATGTTGTGACAATCTAATTAAAGCCTTCCATTAACCTTAAGTCCTAAAGCAAACCTGAAAAAGCAGTAAAGAATGGATTAAAATCAACCTTGAGCAACAGCTAAGCATTTACTGAAGAAAAAAACAATCCTTATTTAGCAACCTAACCAGTATACCCTTTGATGATGAATTAAAAGTGGAAGAATACCAAACCCAACTTTTAAAAAAAAAAAAAAAAGGGGGAGGGCAGAACATAGCATCTTTTTCTTCTATTAGTCACATGAAAACAGATTCTTCAAAATTCCAATAAATCTACTTTTCCTAAGAACAGTTGTTATAACAGTATACCCTTCGTGGAGTCCTTGGGGTTCTCTGAGCTTGGTTCTTTTCTTGCAAACTGGGTTCATTACCCAGGTAGGTAACATCTTCAGTGCTAAAATGGGCTGGGGTTTTCTCTCTATTTATGTGCTGTGGCCTGCCTTGCCAGTGCTGGTTAGGGTTAGGGTTAGGATTTTGTTTTCCTCCTCTGGTAGTTCTTTGATTGGCATATGTTTGCTGCTTGTTTGTGTGCCTGGTGATAACCTTTGCTTATCTGGGTGATGATTGCTGGTGCTGATTGCTGGTGATTGATTGCTGGTGAGGCGATCTTCTGGTCTTTTGACTCTTTTGAATAGTATGTAGATGCTGTTAATCTCTGTGTGTCTGTTAATTGCTGCCTTGTCTGAATACCAGGCTTCCAAGAATTATCTTGCATGTTTGGATTTAGCTTGGTCTAAAATGCTGACAGTTTCCCAGTTAAAACTATGGTTGAGTCTGTCCATGTGTTGTGAGATTAAGGAATTTTCATCATGTCTTCTGACTGCTAGTTGGTGCTCATGGATGTGCTCTGCTAGTCTTCTGCCTGTCTGTCCTATGTAGTGTTTGTTACAGTCCTTACACTGTATGTTGTAGATGACTCCTGCTTTTTCTTCTTGGGCTACTGGGTCTTTAGGTTTACTTAGGGTATTTTGAAGTGATTTTGTTGGTTTATGTGTTACCGAGCACACGTCCATTCCAAAGATCTCACAGAGACAGCAACACCAATGTTTTTACCTCTTATCCTTGAAATGGGAGAAAAGTACAAAAAGTGCTTCAACTATCGTTACTTTGCTTTGGAAATGACACCAGTCACGGCTGGTGGCCACATATATTGATTCTTTCCATACTCCAGTCTGGAAAATTTTACTCTGTCTTTTCCTCACCCTGTGTTTTCTCAAAAGGAGATATGGAGTGAAATTGATCAGGGAACATGGAACACCTTCCTTTATTCCACCAGAACCTCAAACAGAGCTGAGTCCACTGACAACTGGACTATTCTGCTACCCCCACTGCTTGCTAGTCACAAACACAGGGTGGTACTGAGAAGCCGTCAAGTAAATCGCTTACCAAAAGGAATATCACTGTCATGAAAGGCTCATTTTTGGTGACCAAACCACATATCCAAAACCAAAATAGTTGCTGGGTGAGATTCTGCTATCAGCCAAGGCAAAAATGGCTATAGCTATGGCCATGAGGCACAGAGTTCATAATGGCTGTGGCGGGACAGAGGGAACAATCCTGCAACAGGCTAATTGGAGCCTAGCAAATTGCTGACTTTTGAAGAAAACTCCTCTATTTAGTCTAGAATGTTTCCATGGGAGGTATTCTTCTGTTTTCCTAGAGAAAACATTACTTTCAACCTATTGCACCTTGGACTCACTTTACTGCTGCAAGATATAAGTTGGAGGCTCTGTTGTGTAGATATGTCTCAACAAAATGTAAGTGGATGTCTTTAATGTCTTTAAGGGTATATAGATGAGCTCTAAGTGTAGAGACAAACAGTTACTCCTTTGTAGCAAGTGTAAGGTTCACAGCTACCCAGAAAACTTGAAATCAATCAATCAGCACAAAACAAAAGATTTCAAGCAGGGACTTCTCTAAACAGCATTTTATTTGGCCAAGCAAAAGTCTGGGTGCTCACACCATGCACCAAGAGAGAGCAGGGTGGCACATCCTTGGAGACAAAAACACAGTCTTTTATAGTATTCTTAAAAGGGCAGAACTAATTAACATTATAATGAAGATGAGGTTTTTTCTTATGCCCTTATATGGTTTGGTTCTCCTTTTCTGGTCAGTCACCTACTAAACATTCCTGGCTTTCCTTTCCCCTGACCTCTCCTCAGCAGGTATCAGTTTACACAAAGCCCCCTTCTCAACCTTCTGGCTATCATTTTACACAAGGCCCCTTTTCTCAACATTTTACGCATATACCTTTTTCTTAATAATCATATAACCCTTCATTCAATAGTTATTCAGTTTACACATAACCCTTCACAAGTAATGAGTCAGTACACATAGTGAAAATATTCAGAATTCCAGCTTTACTACATGGTGAAATGATTATGAATGTGACTAAGAAAATTATCAAACAATTATTGTGTGAATTCTCTGAAACAATGATAGATAGATGATAGATAGAGATAGTCTTCTCATATACATATACAGTATATGATATTCAGTTGTACACAATTGTTTCAATAGAGGATGACCATATTTCATTGTATCCTGCCATATATAATTTATGTCTGTAAGCAATTTATTCATAAGTCACAAGTCATATCAGGTCTTCAATCCATTGAGTAATTGAGACCATTAATTTATTTTTCAATATTGAAGACTTGTCTCCTAACAATAAGAAAGACATGGAGAATTTGTATTTATTGTCCAGCATTAAATTCCATGCAATAGGTTTATAGTTGAAAAAAATATACGCAATCAAAAATACAATTTAGTCTGAAAATCAAATTAATAGATGTAATTATTTTTTCCCTTAAGATTATAACCATTATTTTCATTCTACCTCCAACAACACAATGATTTACTCATTCCTTTTCTATACAAAGGCAATGGGATCCAAAAGTGCCTAGACCCTGAAATATTGATTTTTGTTGAATAAGTCATAATCTACTGAAGTTTTTAATATTGATATTAACATAGTTAATCACTATTTAGACAAAATGGGAATTCTGTACAATTGTTTATTCCATTGTCTTTAAAATTTGCATCACTAAATTCATTTCTCAGTAGACTAATTGCGGGCTTGTTTGTTTCATAGGATTTAATAGTCACATTTTAAAAACAATAGGTAGTCTCTGAACCTGAAAATGATGCTGTCCATTAGAAATATCAACAAATATTATACTTGTAAATCCAGCTAGAGGCTGGCAATAGACCAATTGTGTTTTTTCTTTAACAAAGATAATAATAATAATAAAAACCTTCATCCAATAATTGATGTCATGTTAAAAATCCCAGTAGTAATGTTAAGCTCTGGATTTCCCCATTTTGTCAATAGACCACAAGAAAAAGAATCAAATGATTGTTTTTCTAGAAATAGTATAATTTGTGAATTGATGTGATATGGACAAACAATATATTTAATATATTATTTTTTTTAAATCCCAAATAGCTCAATTCACTTATTATATATAAATATTCTAAAAGGGTTCCAGAATAAATGATGGCATGGTGTAATATGTCATGTGTTGTTCATCTGAGGTTGTATTTACCTCCTTTCGAGAACTGCTAAGGACCAGATGATTTTTATTATGTCCTGATACGTAAAACCATAGAACTCAAAGAAGGTGTACTTTTTTTTTTCACATGACTGTATGTAATATATTTAGCCAAGGAGGCTAAGAAGAGAGGATGTATATCAGGAAAAAATCAACATCTTCCTCTACCTTATAACAGATTACAGGCAGAAAGAATAGCATAACTTGTAACTGCAATTGCAGGCAGAAAGAATAGCAAAAGAGAATTGAAAGCTATCCCTGAGAAGGTAAGAAAACATAAATCCCTTTTCCATGGAAAGAAACATTTGGAGAAACAGAAATACAATTTTGGTACAGTACTATTCTCTCCTATGTTCAGCAATGTATTGTGATATATGAAATAGAAGCAGTATTTAACAAATATTGTTTTGAAATAATGTGGGTACAGTATACAAATGCAATCAAAAGTATTGGTGCTCCTCCACTTTTTCCCAAAGAATCCCAATTTGCCATGAAAAAAATTGAAGCTGACACAAATAAATGGCATCCACTTTATTCCATGGTCCATAGAACAGACACTTTCCTTTTAATGCATGACCTAACACATTCTTGTAAATAATAAAACAAATGAAAAAGGCAACTGGGAGAGAGGAACTGACCAGTTGGTGGACCAATTGTGATCCTTCCTAAAGATACTAGCAACAGTTACTCCTACCCTTGCATCTCTCCTATTGATTACTGTAATGCTTCTACAAGCAGCTGCCTTTGATGACTATTCAGAAGCTGCAGTTAGTATTAAACAAGCAACCTACTTGTTCAGAAGTAAGTGTACTATTCACAGAACTGCAGGACGTCTATTTCAAATAGAAGCTACTGCCCATTTCACCTACCCATGTGGGTATACATGGAATGTGTGAGATTGGGGGAATGGTCCAGAAGTCAGTGCTTTTTGATTATAGTCTGTAACCTCTGGAACAGCCTTGTCCTAGACATCTGCATGCCATTCTCCCTCTTGCTGTTTAGGGACGTGACAAGAACAGAATTGTTTAGGGGATTTTTTTTTTCAAAGTTGGAGATCCTGGGTGTTTGAGAGACACCTAAAGAATTATAACAACACTTTTAATTATGCATGTTTTAAATGTTATGTGATTCTGGTTGATGATTTTAGGTTGTAGATGATCAGGATTGTAGTGGTATAGAAGTATTTATTTAAAACCTGTTTTGAGAGATTTAGAAGGACCACATGTAAGAACACTTGGGAAATAAAAGTACTCCAACCAGTTACTATATGTATTGTACACATATGCACACACACACAGGGTAATGGCTATGTTTTTTAGAAGTGCAAACCAGGTTTCTCTGACTCAGCTTTATAGCATTGATGAAAAATATTATATGAATATATACAGAACCTCTTGTCTAGAGTAGGATATCTATTTCTATAAATCTCCCCCCCCCCCAAAAGTGCTCAGTATCTCCATATATAGATCCTTTTTGGCTTAAAAAATGAGACACAGAGAGAGCAAGTTACCAAATGACAGATGCTGTTTTTGGGGAACAGCCAGAATTTCTCCACTGGCTTCTGCCTGAAGCCAAGTGAAAGAGATATCACATACAACATCTCAGCTACATTGATTATGTGCTCATAAGTGCTAAAGCTGCTTAAAAAGCTGATTTAATACATATGTTTCTTTTATGCATCAAACTATCATTTGTTTATTTTTAGTTTTAATTTCTTTGATGTTTCTGAAGTCTAATTGACACTTGCTAGATTTTGACCTCTGGCAACTTGGCAGGCATTTTTGTAAAAAGAATATGGAAGAAGATGTTTCTACAAATTCAAAATTATGATTAAATACATAAATATATATATAAAATATTGTGCTATAGTCCCAATTCCTGTCTTGGTTGTTTCAGAACTACCATATTATATCCTATTCACATTTCAATTCCTTTTTCAGTCTGGGCCCATTCACCAATCTGATTTCTATGTCATAACTAAGTCATTCTTTTGTTATTCCTGAAAATGAAGAAAAAAGCCAACATTTTCTAAAAAGACAATTAATACATTTAAAACTGAGTTACAGGTAGTCCTCAACTTACAACCAGAATTTCCATTGTGAAGCAATGTGGTTATAAAGCACAACTGCATTGCTTAGCAATGGGAACCCTTGCAGTCTTGAGTGCTGTTCTTAATGAATCGCATGGTTGTTAGGTGAGGCAACTTCCTGCCGGCTTCCTACAACCAAGTCAGTGGGGAAACTGGAAAGAAGTTGCAAGCCCCAAGTGGCTTGAAAGCAGGCTGGCAGGGAAATGGCTGCTGCCAGGTGAAGTAGGGCACAACGGGGTGCATGAGGGTGTGAGGGAGGTGCAGCAAGTCTTGGGGAGGGTGTGCAACGGTTCACAGGGTGTGAGACAGATGCGGCAAGGGTTGGGGAGAGTGCGTGAAGATGTACAAAGGTGTGAAGAAGGCACAGCGAGGGTTGTGGAGGGTGCAGAAGGGTGGGAGGGAAGCAGGACAAGGGTTGGGAAGTATACATGACGGTGCATGGGGATACATGAGGCACGGCAAGAGTCAAGGAAGGTGGATGGAGGTGTGTGAGTCACTGGCACAATTAGAGTGCAGAGGGGATGGGGGAGGGTGCCCAGGTGGGGGATACTTACAGAAAGTCAGTGGGAAAGCTGCCAGGGAAAGTCACAAATGGCAATCCAGGATCTCAGGGTACTGCAACTGATCATAACTGAGCCGGTTGCCAAGTGCTCAGATTGTGATCATGTGACCATGGTTGCTCTGAAACAACTGGAACTCCAAGGACAAATTGTAACCACAATTCTTTCAGTGTTGTCATAAGTTCAAACAGTCACTGAATGAGTGGTTGTAAGTCAAGGACTACCTGTATGTTATACTAAGTCTGTTAATATATATTTACCTAGCTACAAATAGTTACTTATAGTTCTCATTATTCATCATTTTAATATCTTCTAGAATATACCCTCATGCTTCTTTTTGCCTTATTCTACAAAAAGGAACATGATAAATACATTGCTTTCTTAAAAGATCAGCTGGCTCAATTTACTTCATAATATTTGTAGTTAAAATCTTTAGACTATTAAGCAAACCAAACTTCCTTCTATACTTTACAGTTAATTTTTTATTAGCTCCAAGTATCTTCAGAGTTGATGATTGCAGTTTTTTCTCAAAAAACAATGGCTAACTTTCTCAATTACTCACTAAACAGTTGTTGGTTATGTAATTTGTGTAAAGTACTGGAAACACAATGCTCTCTAAAAGGGTACAAGAAGCACTTTCATTGAAATAGAAGAATGAGAATGAGAGAAATTGTCAAAGAATGTTAGACATTATGTATGCCATGGTAAGGCAAGGAAAAATTACTTTTGAATCTTTGCCAAGAAAAGCTCAACCTAAGGCAGCCTTTACTTTGTAACATATTTTAAAATGTTGTAGGTGTTTTAAATAAATAATAATACCATAGACCAAGTTTCAACTTTTAAATATCTTGGTGTAGTATTTTAATATTCAGGAATCTAGCAGGAACAAATCAAATCTTTCCCAATAAGGCCAATAATACTGCTAAAGCTATACTCAGCTTTCTTCATACCACAGGAGGCAAGAATATACCTGGTTCCATTAGACTTTTTAAAGCTAAATCTAACTCCCTAATGCTATATGGTTCTCAGGTATGCATATATAACAGCTCTGAATATAATGCAGTTTATATTCTTAACAGCACTATTTTGAGTACCTCACTGGGTTTCAAATGCAGCACTTCATTCAGAAGCTAGGTTGATCCCCTTGGATTTTAGGGCCCATCTATGTTGGTTTTACTTTTCACTTAAACTTAACTTCTCCATCAATTCCCTTACCATGGTGATGTTTTTTAAACAATTCTTCCTTGCCTGGAAAGTCACGATCCAAAGTGACTTAAGTCAGTGTGTTTTCTCAAGTAACTGCCTCCTAGCCTTGGGAATCCCATAAGTGAGATCTGTAATTTGGCAGCAGTGTCTGATTTAGCTTTCACACCAGAAAACTATTTACTCATGATCCCTTGCACAACACACAACAGACCTTTTTACTTAGCCCACTAGGTAAGACTAGGAGGGGAGGAGGCCTACCAGATCTCAAGGGGAAGCACGCTCCACAGGGCAGAGGTCATTATGGACAAGGTGTGCTTCCTAGGTCCTACCAGATGACAACATATAAGGGAAGGGACTTGGAGTGTGCCCACCTTATCTGACAGGCAGATATCCTCAGAAGAGGTGGTCCAGCTGGTGACCCAGCCCCATGCCATGCAGGGCTTTCAAGGTGATAGCCAGCATCTTGAATTGCACCTGGAAAGAAACTGTAAGCTAGTCTAGCACATGCAGCAACAGTATAATATGTGCAAACTGTGGAAAGCTCAGAACTGCACGCAATTTATTGTTCTCTTTGCTCATGTTGTAGCTCCTTGCACTCTATTTTTCTATTCTTTTATCTAGCTGACTGTTTAACTTGCTGGTCAGTGGTTGCAATAAAGATTATCTATCTGTCTATCTATCTATTTCAAGAGCATTGTCCAAGTGATGGGCACAGAATCTTTTCAAAGTATCTTATGAAGAAATAATCCACTCCTTCAGTGCAAAGGAACAGAAGCACAATAGTAACTCAAGCTGTAACAAAAGAGATGCAAATACAGAGAACAATTTCTAGGAGTTGAGGTAGGAGCAGCAGCTTTTTACTGCTACTGGAATGAAACTAATACCAGCTAATGTAGTTAAAGTTATCAGAACAGAAGATGAACCTTACTGAATCAGGCAAAAGTCCCTTTAGTCCAGCATTCTGTGTTCCATCATGTTTCACCAGGTGCCTTCAGGATGCTCACAAACACAATCAAGAGGATAACAGCACTCTTCCATTCTTACTTACTAACTTACTTGATGTATATGGCTGCCCATCTTATAATGGTGACTCTAGGCAGCATGCAAGAATTAAAATGCAAACACATACACACACACACACACAGCATGAATCCTCAGCACTCAAAGATAAAACAACAACCTTTGCCCCCTAGCAGCTAATATTCAAGGAATCCTGTCCCTGATACTACAGTTAACAAACAGACAAGAAGTTTAATAGGCTTCTCAATCATTAATTCACTAAAACCTTTTAAAAATGAGCATATTGATGACCATCATCACAACCTATGGGGCTGAGCTGCATAGTTTATTTATGCAATGCATAGATTGATTCAGAATCCCATTGTGTTTAATATTCCTAATATCAAGAAAATTGATTTAGATGCTTTTATCATGTTTTGGGTGCTTCTGTTTCTTCTTTAAACACTTCACTAAAATCGAAAAGAATCCTACTTACAGTAATTTCTCCTTAAAGGAGAAATCCTCTAACTTGCTTATAATTTTGGGCCCCATGTTTGTACTTTTTCCTGCTCTACAAAATTCTTTTTGAGATATGGTGACCAGCACTGTACACAGTACCAAGTGCAATCTCACTGTTAGGACATTACTATACTGGTAATTTTATTTCAGTTTTGTTCCTGATAGTTTTTATCACAAAAATTTACCTCTTTACAGTAACTACACACAGAGCTGACATTTTCACTATCAGCTATAACTTCAAGATCCTTTTCCTCATCAATCACTGTCAGCTGAGACCCCATTAATGTCTATATTAATGTAGTGTATGTCTGCAGTTTGTGTATTTACAACTTGTATGTATCACTTTGCAGAAACTACACTGAATTACATTTGCCATTTTAAAACCCATTCTTCCAGTTTGATGAGATCCTTTCCCAGGGCAGGTTACAAAGCATTTTAAACCTGCAATTTAAAAGCTGAAACTAAGAACAGAAGCTAAAAATGCATAACACATAAGCCACAATAATAACAGGGAAAAAAAAACTTTGGTATAAGAGTTCATATTAGAATATTGCTATATTAACGTATACCTGGAGGTTGAGTCATGGTAATTGGACTTTTCTTTTGGTTTGATACATTTCGCTGCTTGTCCCAGTGCTGCTTCAGTCTAGAAAGTTGGTTAGGGGGGAATCCCATAAATGTCTTCTAGGGTGGCTGTGTTTCTCACTAATATGATGGGCTTGTTGAAGGGACAATAGGAGATGTGATTAGTAGAGTCTTTGGGATGTGGATGTCTTAATCCTAATCCCTCACTCATCCCCAAGTGGGTATTATTGAGGACAATAATGTTCACACTTTGGACAGAGAGGATAGGTGGTTTGAGAGAGGAGTGAAAGAATCCATTTATGCCAAAGCAGAAAATCCTTCCCTCAACAGAGGTGGAGGCCTCAGACACAACTTGTCTCCCATTTTTCATGCTGCTCTTTCATCAGTCCCAGGAAGATTAAGACCACTTCACAAATTCACAAGGGAGGCAGCACTTAACTACACACTTGGGGATGAATAAGGGATTAGGAGTAAGACATCCACATCCCCAAGAGTCTACTAATCACATCTCCTATTGTCCCTTCAATGAGCCCATCATGTTAGTGAGAAATGCAGCCACCCTGGAAGACACTTACAAGGTCCCCCCTAACCAATTTTCTAGACTGAAGAAGCTGCTTGGACAAGCAGCGAAACATATCAAACCAAACGAACACTAGTCCAGTTGCCATGACTCAACTTCCAGATAATTCCACCTGGATGACTGAGAATCTTCAACAACATATATTAACATATGTACATTTTCTTAATAATAGTAAAAATAAAATAAATTCTTTGTTTGCATGAATCCTTTCTGCAGACAGATGAGAGAGAGGGAGAGAGAGAGAGAGAGAGAGAGAGAGAGATCCTTTTAAATGTATTAAAAACTTTGCTGCAAAGTTTGGTATCTGCATGCTGCTACATTCAAAACCTTTCCATGGGAGAATCTAGCATGCATCTTACCATAGATCAAAGCAAGTGATAATTAAGTAATTAACCAGCTTCTCCCTTTTCATTTCATGATCTGCTTGAGGTAACCAGAATCACTGTTACTAAGCTACACAGTGTGTCATATGAAGATGCATAGTGGATCCACTGAGATAATATTGCCTAGGTAAGACTTATGTGGCTTCATATGCAGAAGGTGAAGCAATGTTAATTGTAAACTCAATAGGAAGTTATTTGCAGGTAGCTAGTTAAGCTGTGCACAAATCCAGCTACACACACCAGGACCTATTTTCTTAAGGCAATTCAGATGTTATCTTTTATTTATTTTTTTCCCCCTGCAAACAAAAACAAAACAAAGAAGTTACTCCATTGTTCTTTTGATTAGGTACATAGCAGACATATGATATCTATGGGTAAAATAAAAGATTTTTCTCTACAGTTCTACGCTCCATGAAAAAAGTGTTTCAGATGATCAGAAGACCCTCTGGAACAGCAAGGGAGGTAATTTGACTACCACAAAGAGAAGAGCAAATCAGCAAAAAATATCTTTCCACTTTCTCCAGAAGAGAATCTCTAATAGAGTACTTCCATCAATAAAGGATTCACGAAAGAGCAACTCACTGTTATCTATTAGTCTATTATTAATATCTAATTATCTAATTATTAACTTCAGCCAAGGTGATTTTAAGAGGTTAAACCTTTTTTTTAAAAAAAATGTTCCTACGTTTTGACTTTATTTTACTTTATTTATTTTGTAAACTGTCATCAGAATCCAAAAATATTGCCTAAATCTGTCAATCAGCAGTTGGAAATATTTTTTGGCAATAAATATCATCACTTGAATGGCTTAGCTATACCTCCAAGAAACTTCCTAAAGTCTTGAAAGGTTGCCTTATGAAATTTCAGCTATTTTTGAAATATTACTTTTATTTTATATCAATTACATGTTGCTTTGAGATAAGAACATCTTGATATAGCGTGGTATATTACTAACCTCTAAATAAAATAAAGAATTGGATAAAAATAGTGTTCTCTGTATTAATAAAAAGAAATATATTTCATCTCTTTCCAATTTCTGTTAATTTAGAAAAGTCTTCTTTATATACAATCATAATGGAAAGAATATGTGTAGCTCAGGGTTGAACTTCAGAGTCCTTCAGAGAACCCCAAGGACTCCACATTATGCAAAGAGTACTCTACAGTTTCAGTGTCTTCTATTGCTTTCCCATTGTTAAGTCATGATTCCATCTTTATCATTCTAAAATATATGGAGAAAAATTCATTAATAACTAAACTCATATATCCCAGTGATTTTTCCTAAAGTTACCATTATAAATTTATAAAGTCATAATTATAAATTTATAATTTCATAGCAAAGATCATTACATTGTTAGTCAATTTCATGATTGAATAATCTAAGTTTTTGTTGCAAAATATATTATGGGTTATAGATTGGGTTCTTCTCTTTCTAATCCAGATTACCTGGACTATTGGTGTAGGTATATGTGGACAAGGATCACTTATGACAAGATGGGATTGGCCTTAAAAAGTAATATTATCTTTCTGGGCTGCTCAATACAAGGATGTTGTAAATTAATGGGGGCCAAAAGACCACATATTCCAATACACGTCCATTTATCTTTATGCTGATGTTGACAAAGTAAAAAAAAATTTTTTTTTGCCAAAGGGCTGATGCTTAGTGCAAAGATTGATCAATATGTTTGTAATACAAAATCATACACAATATAATAGCATGTAGAAGTTTGCACAGGTCCTTCAGATCATTATCTAAGCAGATTCTTTTTTCTCAGAACTACAATTCCATAAAGTTCTCTATTTAAAAAAAAAATCATATATAACAAAGTTTACAATGTAGTCTTTTTGGGGGGTGGGGTTCATAAGAAAAATATGTACTATGGGAACTAATACTCCCCTTATTCTATACCAGGTGAAAATACTGAGTACTAATAGGCCTCCTAACCAGGAAGAACAACCTTTGGCATTGCTTGTATGAAAATAATCAGGATTTATAGTATTGTCTTCATTTTAGGTTATCTAGGGTTTTTTTTTAAATTATGTACTACAGTTTCATATTCTAGATTTTGATTTCTGTAATCTTGTCATGCAAATCTTTGTATCAAAGATTAAAAGATAGATCAGTTTTATTAATAAGGATGGAGTTATATTGTAATTTTTCAGTAATACACATAAGATGAAATAAAATGGATTTATATGCTGCCTTTATCAAATTGATGCAATGAATAATCTTTGCAATATTCAGAATCACTATGGATTTAAAGATTATCTTTCTCTTTATCTTGTCAAAGCTTCAGGTTTATATCTTATCAGAGAGATGGTACAAGTAGCTCACAATTAGTTTCTTTAATGTAGCAATAGCATACAAATGTGACAGCCTCAACTCTCTAAAATGTTTAAGGTGGTCCCTTTTGCACATCTTTCTCATCACAAAGCAACTCTTCTCTATCTATGTGTTCCTTCTTCCTACAAATGTTTTTCTGACAGTTTTATCAATGACTCTGTTTGGAAATGAAGTAAGATGGTGCTATAAAGTGTGGCAAGAGATGTATTTGCATGATTTAGCTTCAGCTTCTGTTTGATATTTTGCTTCAGCTTTCACTTAATACCCAGTAAGATGACACTGTATTTGCTAACAAAACTGGAGACAGAAGCACGCCTTTCTGACTTACCCTGCGGAAGTGCTCGTGGGAAGGTAAAATGTAATTATAGATTACAAATTACTACCTAAATTCTTCATCACAAGCTTGTTATTAAAATATGTGCTCAACATATTAGGTGCTCAATATCAATACTATGAATAATGAATAAAAACACTCCACCACAAATGTGGTCTAGGTTTGAAGTGTTTCACATATGACATAGTTCTTCATGATTTTACTGAACAAATATAAGAGATAATCCAAAGAGGCTTTTAGATGTGAATAAGAGTATATAACATATTGCCTTAACATTTCATTTTAGCATTAGCAACACTTATCAAAAGATTATCTGTATATGTTTGTTTATAAGATTTATGAAATGTCTCATTCTGGAGGCTCTAGGTGGCATACAAAATCAAAACACAACACAAGTAACAATATAATGAAAACAATTAAACAATAAACACCAACAAACAATGATAGGACAGATTTCTCTCTGTCTGCCTAATTACCAAAGCCAGGTAACATCTGCTTAATTCCAGAAAAGCCAGATTTTAACTGTTCTCTGGAAGGCCATTAGACTGAGGGCTATTCTTGTCTCAGGGAGTAAGTTGATGCAAAATAGGGGAGATCCACAGAGAATGCTTACTCTGTGCCCCCTTCCATCATACCTCCCTGATAGGAGGGGCCTTCAGAAGGCATTCCTTGTTCTCTAAGGTTGAGTGGGCAGAATTTACAGTCTGTAAGATACCCAGGCCCATGTTTCATTTCATTCCAACTTCACACTTGGGTAATATAATTTTGTCCCTCTTCCAGGTGCACAATAGAGATCTCACACAACATTTTGAAATGTGACTCCAAAACCTGCTACTCAAACACCAAGTATGTCTTCTGGTTCAAGGGAGAAAAAAGTGTCCTCTTGCTTTATCATAATCAATTTCTATGTCAATATTTAACCCAGATTGTTTTCACCATTATAAATTACTTTCCTTAAATACCAATATCTTAAAAAAGAGTTTTGTGCTCTCCAAAACTTTTATCTTGCAATGTAAACATTAGCTAGTTCAGTTAAAAAAAAAAAATTCTTATTAGCATGTTTTGCATCTTGTTTTGGGGGGAAAAAAATGAGACAATGTCTTCATTTAAAATGTTTCATCTTTAAATAGTTATCATTAAATAAAACTATTAAAGACAGGAAAAAAATCATTGGTATTTATATGTAAACCAATAAACCAGTCTAACAGTCTTTTTCATCCTTCCCCTTCATCCTGTATTGATCCCTATGTACCAAAATACGAAACAGTACCATCACTTATAAATAAATAAACCTTCAAAATAGTAAAGAGTAGTAGGAAAAAAATGCAAATGATAACTATTCATGCTTAGTAAACGTGAACTGCAGACTGACCAGGCAAATAATCCCAGATAAAACCATAGTGAGATGAGTAGATAATTATGACTCTCTAGAACAATGAACAGGAGAGTTGGAGAAGACCAACTTTGACACTGATTTCCAAATTTTACTTGTATTGATGAGAAGGTGGAGAGTAATATGCTGTTCAGTTTAAAAATCAAAGATAAAAGTATGTTTATGAGAGTTTGCTTCTATTTTGAATTAAGTTACAAGCTTGGGAAATTCCTTCTCTTTCATCCTTCCAAAGTGGTTGAGAACCATTGAAGAAAGAAATATGTTAGATATAGAATGTAAGATACAGATGGGAGTTTGACTACACATAAACTGTTAAGTGGATGAGGTGTACAGATTTATGGATGATTAATGCTATAAATGGCAACTAGTTGTGACAACTACATATGACTAATATTGAATACAATATATTTCACACATTGAAGAAAACAGGCTTGTGATTTTCTATATGCATCTAGTTGCATATTGCTTGAATAGAATGATGGGCTATATAAGTTGATACTTTGCTCCACCATGGTACTTCCAATGGCCTTAATAGTAAAAATAATTTACTTAGGATACAAAAGGAGAAGGGATTGGGCCTTCTGGGGGATACATTAAAATAATGGCATATAGGGAATTTAATATTTTCCTTACCAAATGCATTTGCTTCCCAGAACAGAGTAGGAGTGATAACCGTATCTTTCCTGCTTCTCCTGATGAAAGCAATTCCATCAGAAGAACCTCTATTTGGATTTCACTGAAAGGATTATGCTTAATTCTTTTCTTGCTTCTGCTGCATCATAAATTAGCATTCCTGATATATTCCAGAATTCTTCACTGATAGCCATATTTGATTGTGCTCATGTGCTCTGCCTTGCTGGAATCTCATTCTTTCTTCCCGTAAATCTCTGGCAATTGTAACAGAATGTACAATGGCAATCAAAATATAAGCAGAATGTCTGTTTGATTCCTGAATCTACTGTCAGTGCTTTTGGTTTGTTATCATTTTATTTTAACTTGAAATGGTTTTGATGGATCTGTATTATTTATGAAAATAACAAAAAAAAAAAGAAAAAGAAAAAAGAGATTTTTCCATAGATTCTTGCATTGTATAAACAAACATAGTCAATGTGAAGATGAAATAGATCCATTTAAAACTCTAGGATTTCCTCTGTTCCTGTAACTTTAATTATAATCATGGAACACCATCTCATTTGGTATTTATGGTAATTTATTCATCATAGATCAAATAGGAGAAGTCATTGCATTTTGTCATCTTTGGTTACCAAGTCCTAAGCCAGACAAGAGAGGGCAGTAAGTATATCTGGCTGGTTTGTACTGGTGATTGACTTCTGCTGTTTCTATTGCTTGACTGGTTGTAGTGCTCAGCAGGGAGCATGTGTTCCCACATGCTTTCTGAAATATTAATATACAAAATCATACTGGGGTTTCTGATAGTAGAAGATTGGCTGCTCTGCGGTTTTCTGATTAGAGATACATTGGTAATTCCGAGAAACTAGTGGCACCTAAATGGGCTCTGCCTAATAAGGTTTTGAAAGCTGATAGCATAATTTAAGAGGCCCAGACTCACTAAGCTATAGACCTGGCTGACGCCAGCAAATTGCAGTGTTGTTAGTGCTTCTGGTAGAGACATCTTTTAGTCAACCAAAAGCAAATATATTAAGTGAAAAATTGATTTGTGGTTCACAATGAGATGCTAGCCTCCTAGTTTATATGACAGGCTTATGCTCCTCATGTTTAAGCTGAAAGATTTTGGAATGCCTTTCTTCCTTAAGCTTTTTAGCATGTAACCTTCAAAAAGGTTCCCTTTAACATTCCTTCAAAAGAAATATAATTACCTTACAAAAAACTTCCAGTGTTATAATCTTCCACAACTTGTGTCTCCTGAGAAATCTGGCAACAATTTAAGAGACAAAGTGCAATGAGAGTGGAGAGGGCAATCTTTTACATTGAGAATAGTGATTATATTATGTAAGCATATTAGACTTGGTAGAAATGGAATATAAAAGAAAGCGTGATTAAAATGGGCACTAAAATTTATATTATGTTTTCAGAATCAATTTTAATTAAATGAGGTGATGGCAAGCTAATGGTGTTTTTAAAATGAATCTTCTTTCTAAATGTTTAATGACAAATATGTTTGCAAAAGAACATTTCCTGTAATTTTTCAGGTAAATAATATTGAATTGTTCCATAACACCTGCAGCTACTAATAAGCAGGGTACAAGCAATAGAAGAAAAGTTTTCTCAATGGTAGTCTTTTGGAATCTGGCTGATCTTGACAAAATATATGCCTTCATTCCCCAGTTTGGTGCTCCTCCTGCCAGCTTCATTTTGCTTGGTTGGTATAATGGCTGTTAGTTCAACATATATGGAGGGCACTAAGTTAGGCCACCCTATACTAAAAGTTTAAAATGGGTGGGGAACCTGTGTCCTATAGCAGGCTTCCTCAACCTTGGCAACTTTGAGAAGGGTGGACTTCAATTTCCAGAATTCCCCAGCTAGCAACTCTGTCCTATAGGACACATGTATCTGTCCAGCACTCCATTTGTAGCTGTCACCCAGAATCCTGAGATCATGTTGCTTAATTTTGGTGGCAAAGAAGCCAAAATTAATTAGTACATTTTTGCCTTTTAAATTAAACACAACTAAACTCCCCAAACTGTCAAATTTGCCCCTCTTGGTGGGGTTTATGGCTAGAATCAGAGAAGGAATCTTCTGGAATATACACTATTCTTGTTTCCATTTTCTCCCTTCTAATACTCCCTCTCACTCTGTTTTTTGTGCCCTTTCAAGGACAGCATCTTGTAACTAGATGGCTTTCTGTAGTTTCAAAAAGGTTGAGGACAGAGCGGCAGCCCTACAACTCTCAAATATTGGTCACTTATTTAGATTAATCTAATAAATTAGATTAATTTGATAGGAAAAATAATGCTGTTTTAATGACTAGCACTGTTTTTTGGTTATCTGTCCATCCACTGTGCTCAATTTAGGGGCTGAGTGCTTCTATCTCTCCAGATGTTGCTGATATACAACTCCCAGTAGCCCCATCCAGCATGGTTAATGTTGAAGAAGGTTACTACTGAAGATCAACAAGATCCCTAGGACCACCAGTTTTCCCTACCTCCCCTTAGACATTTATAAATACATAGAACTGACAAGCACTTAAGCCTTTAGTACTCTCGCTTTACAAAGTAATACACTTTTCAAAACAGAGCTCTTCAAGCTCTCCAATGCAGAGCTAGAAAAGCAAAGGTGGAAGAAAGAAAAGAAAACATGCTTCCTATTTATATTTAGTCAGACATTCAAAAGCCATATTATTTTATGCTAAAGATGCACTAGTTATCTTTGAGAAAAAGGCTGATACAGTAAAAGCAACATTTATAGCTTTAGCAGCCCACTTCTGTTTTTAGAGCAGTAAAAGTTTGGATCAGTGCCTGAAAGTATTAGCCTGGCATCCATTCCCTTATTGTCAAGAGAATTCAACCTGGCCCATTATAATGAATTTAAAAGTAAGCTCACTCCTATTCAGCTTCTATGAATCTACCTTGGTAGGATGATTCAAAGTCACATCATCCATTCAGTGTTTTACCTAGCTCTATATCATATGCTTTTTCATCACATCCCAATATGAGTTTCAAAAACAAGAAAATAAGATGTGTGTAAATCCTTCAGAAAAGAGCTTCATAATATACAGTACTTCTCTTTGAATGATTAAAGTATCCTTATATTTTTCCAGGATCATACAGTACTTCAAAAGTTCCTCCCTTACTGTATCTCTCTATAGGTTTACTAATAAAAAAAGTTAAGTGAATTGGCAGTGCGTACATTTACAGCACATGCAGATGTAACTGGGCACAGTTTAAGAAATAGCTTTATGTACCTGGAAAAAACACAACTATTTTAACGTTTCAAAGGCAGCTGCTTCATATCTGCTTCTCTGTGTTGCAAGATTTTCTGAAGGATTTTCACAGTCTTGGTAAGTGCAACATATTCTAATGAAGCCAAAACTAATTATTGTGTGTTTTTATCAAGCAAAGATATTCACTATTTTACCCATAGTTGGAGACTAAGGCAAGGCTTCCAGTTGTGGTTAGAACTGTAAGCACAATCATCTAAACTCTCAAAAGTCTTTCCAAGTATCTATACAATTGAGGACACTGAGGGTATGGCATGGTATATGCCTACAATCCCATTAATCCTATGTATGCATTAATAAATAGCTGCATAGAACCAGGGCTTTTTAATATTCTGGGACATAATATTCATTTGACCTCTCTCTTTCTACTTTTTTCTTGCTGAATTTTCTTGCTCTTCAGCTTGTGTCCCCTCCGCATTGTTATCTGGGGAAAAAACCCCACCCCACCCCCCATTGTTCTTCCTAATGGACCTGTGTAGGACTTGTGCATCCAAGCACAGAGAACTTTTTTCCAAAAAAATGTTCCATCACTGTCTGTTTACATATTATCAGTCTGTGCTTCTAAGAGGAAAAGGTCAGTAAGACCTTCAATAGTTGAAAATAACAATGCATGTTATATTAAGACAAGACAGTTTATGTTAGTTTCTGAGCAAAGAGAAAAAATAACTCTTTAGATGAACTGGATAAAAATGGACATTTAATTAATGTTGAAAATAAATTGTTATGTAGTTTAATAAATTGATTTTCCATCTTGTTATCTAGAAATATATATATATATATTAGGCATTTTTTTCTGTTTGATTCACAAACATAAATATAAATTTATTTATTGAAAAATTTACTTTCCTTCCCATCTCAAACAATGTGACTCTGGGAGTCTTACAAAAAACAACCAAAATAAAATCACAATAACCAGTAATAACCAATAATTGCTAACACATGATCTGGCTCACATTCTTACCCTGTCTGATAGGAATTTGCTCATCTTGATCCCAATGCTTGTGGAAATAAACACATTTCCAAAGTCTTCTTAAAGGCCAGTATGGTTGTGGCCAAGTGAACATTGGGCAGTGGGGTAGAGGGGTGATCATTCCAAAGGGCAGGCACTGGTATCTGAGTCCCATAGAAGTCATTGTTTCAGAGAGGAGAACACAAAACATGCTCATATTATTAGGGTGGTATAGGCACATGTCCTTAGGGAGAGGCAAGTAACCCAGTCCAGTAAGGGGGAGGGCTTTCTGGTGATAACAGCACCTTGAATTGCACCTGAAGTCTATAGGAATTTGGGGCAGCTTGCAAAATAGCAATTTACATGGGCTTAATGAGGTGTACTCATAACTACCTGCACCACTGCATTCAGGACCAGTTGTAGCTTCCACATGGTCTTCAAGGGCAGCCCCATGTAGAGTTCATTACAATAGTCCAATTAAGAGGTGACGAGGGCATGAGTGACAGCAAGCAAGGCCTCCTAATTCAGAGGAATTGTACACAACACAAAGTTGTGCAAAGCCTCTCCTGATCACAGCTGCCACCTGGTCTTTGAACAAGAGTTATGGATCCAGGAGAATCCCCAGATTGTACACTAGGTCTGAGTGAGGAAGTGTAACTCCATCCCAAACCAAGGACGAAAAATCTCCAGTTCTGGGATCCAGGAGACTCAAAACTCACAGCACTCAGTCTTGACAGGATTGAGCTGAAGCCCATTCTTCTTCATCCAGATCTTCACAGTCCCCAGACACTAGAACAGAACCTCAATAGCTTCACTTGTTCTCTCAGGGGCAGAGATATACAGTTGAGTATCATCAGCTTATTGATGATATTGCATCCCATGCTAATGAATTATCTCCCCAATGGCTTCCTCTAGATGTTAAAAAGAGTCAGGAGGAATAGACCCCTGAGGCACCCCACAAAGCTGGGGTATAGGGCTAGATTGCTCCCCAAGACCAACAGCACTGATTGCATCCAGCTCTGGAGCAAAGAGAACCACCAAAACACAATGCTCCCACTCCTAAGCTAGTCCAGAACATTACCATGGTTGATAGTATTGACGGCCACTGAGAAATCAAGTTGGGCCAGGATGGATGCACTTCCCCCATCCTAAGCCTGCCAAAGGACAGCAACAAATGCAACTAAGCTGTTTTAGTACTATATACACAAGCCTGAATCCCAACTGAAAAGGTCCAGATAATTCACTTCCTCCAGGACTCTTTGGAGCTGCAGTCCCACTATCTTCTCAACAACCTTTCCCAGAAAGGGAAGCTTGGAGACAGGTTGGATACTGTCCAGATTCATAGGATTCAGTGCCCACTTCTCGCAGACAGGACAGACAACTCAGGGAAGCATTAACCATCACAGGGATCTATCTACACACTTCTTCCCTGGAGTAGTTAACCAACCAAGAGAAGCATGGATTTAAAATACAGGTAGTTGAATCAGCAGCACCAAGGATCCTGTCCACTTCTTCAGGACTAACAGGTATGAACTTCTCCCAGATAACAGCATAAGATTGTGCCTCAGTCACTTCCTGCAATGGTATGTGGGAATGACCTTGAGGGATGAGGGAAAGAGATGCTGCCTAGGGAATGATCAGATAAAAGGAGGGCAAGCCTGCAGTTGAATAACAGACAAAGAAATGTAAAAAGGATCTGCCCAAATGTATCAGGCTGTTAAAAGTGACAGGGGGAGATTTGTATTTCAGACTTGCAAGATCCTGTTAAAGTAGCCTTATAACAAAGTAGAATTTGCTCACCTAGTAGCATTTCCTGTCTGGTTTACCTGGGAGGGCTGACATCAATGTTGCAAGTCTCATACTCTGTTCCAAAGACAGGAATTTCCAAATGGCCTCTGATCCTCAAGGAACCATGCTATTTGCTGAGCATCTGGCAGCAGTGTTGTTACAACACCAGCAGCAAGTAGATGCACAAGTGACCAATTTTCAGAATGCCATAATACAACTGACTCAGCAACTGGGGCAGAAATTGCCTCAACCTGCAACAGCACAACAGATACTGACCCAACCAATGCTTCTGTGTTCTCATGGGAGCTTGCCGAAGAAGTTTGGAGTGGACCAGGATAAATTCTGGACATTCATCTCTTAGTGTGAAATGTTTATGGCAGGCCGCTCAGTGGAGTTTCCCACTGATTGCACCAAAGTGACTTCTGTTCTGAGCTTGCTAAAGGAAGCAGCAGCTAAGTGTGCAACACTGTTGATTGAGGGGAACAATCCAGTGCTGGACAACTATCAAGACTTCATGTGTAAGCTCAAAGGACACTTTGGGGATCCCATACAGAGAATCACAGCTAGTCAAGAGATCTGGAAGCTCAAGCAGGGACAGAGGAGAAAAAGGGCGTATATTTTGGACTTTAAATTATGTGTTGGTGATATAGGATGGAATGAATTAGCCTTGACTGGCCAGTTCAGAAAAAGGTTGACCCATGATCTAAGAGATGAACTAGGGAGACAAGGCACCCTAAGTACCATGGAGGAGCTGTATCAGCATTATATAATTATAGATAGCCAACTGGAAGAGTTGAGGCAGGGAAGGAATGGTAAAAAGAAAAGATCCTACAATTTGTCTTCCACCATACCACCCCTCCCAACGGCCTCCTCAGAACACAGCCTGGGAGAACTCATGCAAATTGGAGCAGCCAAGAGATCCCTGTCATCAGGAGAGAAGCAAAGAAGGATCAGGGACTGTGCTTTTATTGTGGGGCCCCAGGGCATATAGCCAGATCATGCCTAATAAAAGCACCAATGGCTGTCACAGCAATAAGAAGCAGAACTTGTAAATCAGCAGAGCACAAAGCCAGCAAGTGCCCAGCTCACTCCCAAGCAGCACCCCAGGGAAACTTTGCAGGCCTGCCTCTCAGGAGCTCGGGGGGAGGGGACATCCACCATTTGAAGATAGCAGCAGACAAAAGGCAAGCATACTTAATTACTCCTGTTATTGTTATTTAGATTCAAGGCAGAAGGTGGAACTTTCTGCTCTCGTAGACTCTGGAACAACCATTAATTTCAGAGATAAAGAAATGGTACAGAAACTAAAGCCAACCCAAGCTCTAGAATGCCCAATGATAGTTGAAACTATTGACGGATAGCCACTAAGGGCAGGACTGATTCTGCAGCACACAGTTCCTTTGTAATTGACAATCAAAGATCACACAGAGTTCATTACACTCTATGTAACTGCCTCCTTCCAAGTGCCCAAATCTTGGGTATAGAATGGCTTTAGCTGCATGACCCAGTTATAAATTGGGAGCAAGGGACACTCTTATTTCCCTCCCCTAAATGCCAACAACATCTCTTACAAACAGTGAAAGATTACACACACATACCACTCCACTGCAGAACAAGAGAGGATTAGTGCTGCCAGAAAAATATGCAGGCTTCACAGATGTGTTTGGGGAAGAAGAGGCAGCCATATTACCCTCCCTCCCCCCCCCAAACCAGGCTTGTGACCAATTTGAAGCCAGGAGCCCAAATCTCAGCAAGGAGACAGTATCCCATGTCTACCCACAAGTCAGCCATCCTCAAGGAATATCTTGATGTCAACATCAAAAAAGGGTTTATTCACTCCTCCAACTCACCAGCATCAGCATCTGTGTTTTTTGTGCCCCAAAAATTAGGAGAAGCAGCAGCCACGCTGAAGGGAAAGGAGAGAGCCCATACACATACCATTCGTGACTACAAAGACCTGAACAGATTAACAATTAGAGACCATTATCCCACTTATCTTCGATCTACTAGACCAGCTACAAAAGGCACCCATCTTTGCAAAACTAGACTTGACAAGTGCTTACAATCTAATCAGAATGAAAGAAGGGCACAAGTATTTAACAGCCTTTGATACAAGTTACAGAACATTTGAATACACAGTGATGCCTTTCAGCCTGGTTAACTGTGGAACCATTCTTTCTAGATTCATGAACAACATATTTTCAGACACTTAGATAAATATGCATTTGTGTACTTAGATGATGTAATAGTCTATTTCAGAGATCCCTTCTTGCATGTAACCCATGTCAGGAATGTATTACAAAAATTACAGGACAACAAGCTCTTTGCCAAACTAGAAAAATATGCATTTGATCTGTCGCAACTGGACTATTTGGAATACAGAATCTCCACAGAAGGAATACGGATGGATCCAGCAAGGGTATAGGCTATTCTATCATGGCACCCCACCACCCATAATGCAAAAGATATGCAGTGCTTTCTAGGCTTTACTAACTTCTACAGGAAATTCAGCCCTAATTTTGCTGAGCTTGCAAAACTATTATCCCAGCTCCTAAGAAAGGGTGGGTGATTCTCTTGGTCAACCCAAGAGCAATTGGCATTTCAAGAGTTAAACCGTTTTTTTGCTTTACAACCCCTACTCCCCCCCTCCCCCCTGCCCCTTTGTTGTGCAGACACCTCAGATGTGGCAGTAGGAGTGGTTTTTCTCTAGGCAGAAAAGGAAGGGGGAGCAGATTTACTACTGTGTGCCTTTTACTACAGAGGGCTACTCCCAGAAGAAAGAAACTGACATTTTCAATAAAGAGTTGCTGGTGGTACAAAATGCTTTTCAACAATGTAGAAACCTGCTGGAAGGAGCAGCCTACCCTATACAAGTTTGTACAGACCATAAAAATGTAGAGCTTCTGCAAAACAGCCAGTCTCTCACTTCTCGGCAATGTCTGGGGGGGGGCACAATTTTTCTCCCGCTTCAATTTTTACATCTCTTGCATCCTGGGCTCCCAGAACAAGCTTCCAGGTGCCATCTCATGCAAGCCAGTCAACCCCCCTACCCCCCAGCAACAATACTGCAGCAATGCAAGCTTGAGATCAACACAAAAGGCTGGGAGCAGGAAGACAAGCTGTTGATCTCTTTGATCGGATTAGGGCATAGCAGAAACAGGAGGCATACACCAGGGCCCAGATGGATAACCTCCAGGGAGACCAACAAGGTACTATCACCTTACACCAGGGTTCCTCAACCTTGGCAACGTGAAGATGTGTGAACTTCAACTCCCAGAATTCACCAGCCAGCATGGTGGATGCAGTTAGTGCTTTGTGTGAATAAGAGCCATGATTTCCTGAGCTGTAATTTATTTTGACGGCTAGTTTCCTTTCAGACCTTCCCTGTGTACATCTAGAGACTGAAAGAAGACATAGTAGAGCCAACAGAACACATACCTCTTCCACAGTTATAATTGTTGGATGTTTAATTAGAGCTATTTTCAGGGAAAAAAATCGATATTTAGTATTTACTTGATTAAAATTTAGTACAGAAATTTTCAGATCATCATTCCTAACTTGTAACCCTTCTATCAGCACCACTAGATGGACCAGTTCAATAAATCAGCTCTATAGGGAAACTAAAAGTACTTTTATTGACATTGACTGTAATGACAGACTCTTGCAAGTCAGATTGTGCTGTACCTCCTTCCCTCCATATCCTCCAGTGAATTACGGAGGTGTCTGCCTGAGCCACTTCCAAATGTTATCCCATTACTCTGGACTTAAAAAACATTTCAGCCCCATTTGCCTAGATTGAGGTTTTTGGATATTTCAGCAAGGTCATCTTCCTTACTCTCTACACCTCCAGTTGTGTTAAGACTGGATTTCCCAGCATTCCCAACCCATCATGATGTCTGTAATATTTCCAGTTTCTTGTAATTGTGGACCACAAATATTTGGAAAGCACAGGGCTACCATATGTTCAGTCGTTAAGTCGTGTCCAACTCTTCATGACTCCATGAACCACATTGCGCCAGGCCTTCCTGTCCTTCACTGCCTCCCTGAGTTTGCTCAGTTTCATGCTCATTGCTTCAGTGATGCTATCTAATCATCTCATCCTCTGCCATCCTCTTCTCCTTTTGCCTTCAATCTTTCCCAGCATCAGGAAATGATTTTTCTAAGGAGTCCATTCTTTGCATTACGTGACCAAAGTATCTGAGCTTGAGCTTCAGTATCAATCCTTCCAATGAGCAATCAGAGTTGATTTCCTTGAAGATTGACTGGTTTGATCTCCTAGCAGTCCAGGAGACCCTTAAGAGTCTTCTCCAGCACCACAGTTCAAAGGCATCAATTCTTTGGTGCTCAGCCTTCTTTACGGTCCAGCTCTCACAGCCATACATTACTAATGGAAAAACCATAGCTTTAACTATGCAGATCTTTGTCGGCAAGGTGATGTCTCTGCTTTTTAATATGCTATCTAGGTTTGCCATAGCTTTCCTCCCAAGCAGCAAGCGACTTTTAATTTCATGGCTGCAGTCTCCATCTGCAGTGATCTTGGAGCCCAAATAAATGAAGTCTGTTACTGCTTCCATTTCTACCCCTTTTATTTGCCAGGAATTGATGGGTCCAGATGCCATGATCTTCGTTTTTTTAATGTTGAGTTTCAAGCCAGCTTTCACATTCTCTTCTTTCACCCTCATCAAGAGGCCCTTTAGTTCTTCTTCACTTTCTGCCATTAGGGTGGTATCATCTGCATATCTGAGGTTGTTGATGCTTCTCCCTGCAATCTTAATTCTGGCTTGTGATTCTTCCAGCCTGCCATTTCTCATGATGTACTCTGCATATAGGTTAAATAAGCAGGGTGACAGTATACAGCCCTGTCGTACTCCTTTCCCTATTTTGAACCAATCGGTTGTTCCATGACCAGTTCTAACTGGTGCTTCTTGGTCTGCATACAGATTTCTCAGGAGACAGGTAAGGTGGTCTGGTACCCCTATCCCTTTAAGAATTTGCCACGGTTTGTTGTGATCCACACAATCGAAGGCTTTTGCATAGTCAATGAAGCAGAAGCAGATGTTTTTCTGGAACTTTCATGCTTTCTCCATGATCCAGCGAATGTTGGCAATTTGATCTCTAGTTCCTCTGCCTCTTCGAAACCCAGCTTGTACATCTGGTAGTTCTCGGTGCATATACTGCTGAAGCCTAGCTTGTAGGATTTCGAACATAACCTTGCTAGCATGTGAAATGAGTGCAATTGTGCGATAGTTTGAGCATTCTTTGACATTGGTCTTCTTTGGAATTGGAACGTAAACTGACCTTTTCCAATCCCGTGGCCTGTTGCATTTTCCAAACTTGCTGGCATATTGAGTGCAGCACTTTAACAGCATCATCTTTTAGTATTTTAAATAACTCAGCTGGAATACTGTCATGTCCACTAGCTTTGTTGTCAGTAATTCTTCCTAAGGCCCACTTGACTTCACTCTCTAGGATGTCTGGCTCAAGGTCAGTGACCACACCAGCATGGACATCAGGGACATTAAGATCTTTCTTGTAGAGTTCTTCTGTGTATTCTTGCCACCTCTTCTTAATCTCTTCTGCTTCTGTTAGGTCCCTGCCTTTTTTGTCCTTTATCATGCCCATCTTTGCACTCAGCGTTCCTTTGATATCTCCAATTTTCTTGAAGAGATCTCTAGTCTTCCCCATTCTATTGTTTTCTTCGATTTCTTTGCATTGTTCATTTCACAAGGCCTTCTTATCTCTCCTTGCTATTCTCTGGAAATCTGCATTCGGTTGCTCATATCCTTCCCTTTCACCCTTGCTTTTTGCATTCCTTCTTTCCACAGCTATTTGTAAAGCCTCATCAGAGAGCCATTTTGCTTTCTTGCATTTCTTTTTCTTTGGGATGGTTTTAGTTGCTGCCTCCTGTACAATGTTACGGACCTCCATCCACAGTTCTTCAGGCCCTCTGTGTACCAGATCTAATCCCCTAAATATATTCATCACCTTCACTGTGTACTCACAAGGAATATGATCCAAGTCATACTTGAGTGGTCTAGTGGTTTTCCCTATGTTCTTCAATTTAAGCCTAAATTTTGCAGTAAGAAGCTCATGATCTGAGCCACAGTCAGCTCCTGGTCTTGTTTTTGCTGTCTGTATAGAGCTTTTCCATCTTTGGCTGCAAAGTATATAATCAATCTGGTTTCAGTATTGACCATCTGGTGATGTCCATGTGTAGAGTCATCTCTTGTGTTGTTGGAAAAGAGTGTTTGCTATGACTAGCTTGTTCTCTTGACAGAACTCTATTAGCCTTTGCCCTGCTTCATTTTGTACTCCAAAGCCAAAGTTGCCTGTTAGTCTGATTACTCCTTGACTTCCTAGTTTAGCATTCCAATCCCCTATGATGAAAAGGACATCTTTTTTTGGTGTTCTAGAAGGTGTTGTAGGTCTTCATAGAACCAATCAACTTCAGCTTCTTCGGCATCAGTGGTTGGGGCATAGACTTGGATTACTGTGATGTTGAATGGTTTGCCTTGGATACGCACTGAGATCATTCTGTCATTTTTGAGGTTGTACCCCATTACTGCCTTTCCCACTCTCTTATTGACTATGAGGGCTACTCCATTTCTTCTAAGGGTTTCTTGCCACAGTAATAGATATAATGGTCACCTGAATTAAATTCACCCATTCCTGTCCATTTCAGTTTGCTGATTCCCAAGATGTCGATATTCAGTCTTATCATCACATGTTTGACCACATCCAGCTTGCCTTGGTTCATAGATCTTACATTCCAGGTACCTATACAATATTGTTCTTTACAGCATCGGAACTTCTTTTCAGATACATCCAGATACATCCACAGCTGAACGTCCTTTCGGCTTTGGCCCAGCCACTTCACTCTTTCTGGAGCTACTTGGAATTGCCCTCCGCTCTTCCCCAGTAGCATATTGGACACCTTCTGACCTGAGGGGCTCATCTTCCGGCGTCATATCTTTTAGCCTTTTGACATTGTCCATGGGGTTTTCTTGGCAAGAATACTGGAGTGGATTGCCATTTCCTTCTCCAGTGGACCACATTATGTCAGAACTCTCTGTCATGACCTGTCCGTCTTGGGTGGCCCTGTACAGTATAGCTTCACTGAGTTACGCAAGCCCCTTTGCCACGACAAGGCAGTGATCCATGAAGGAGGGGGCTATGATATACGGGCAGCAAAAATATAGATAAGCACTAGCCAGCAGCAGAGAGATATAGAAGACTTGTGATTGCCCTATAGCATTCTCTGGGATTTTTGCAGCCCAGATACAGTATTCCTAGGAAAGAATAAATTTAGGGAAGGTTGTTTAAAGGGTTCCACAGGGAAATTGCAAGCCCTGTATCTGAGCAGATTATATTCAGCAAAACAACAATTTGGTGAAACTTGATATAATCATCTAAAAAAACCCTGAAGGAACAGAAAAGCATTATTTTTTTTAAACACAATCCCTAGCATAGAAGTTAGAATATTTTTAGTGCAGCTTGGTATGCTATGTCTACAAGAAGCCCAGCATACCTAACTTAGCTCCACCCTGTTACTAGGCAACACAAAAGGAAAGCCATTTTGTCTGCTCCCTGAATAATTCGTACCATAAATGCTCCTTTTTTCTGGTCTTGTGCCACTGTATTCTAGTAAAAATCATGGTTGCCTTGACCTAATTCTAGTGATAAGTTTTATGCCTGTTATCAATTCAGTACCATTTAGAAGACTGTGTGCAAAATTTCCAGTTCTGTGCTGAACATACCTTGTGCCCATTAAGAACTTTACATGTGAAACCACACTCATCATTTTAGGTGTTACCTGCAGTCTCACATGGGTATTTACCTGACAGAATTCCCACAGTGAATGTAAGTTGAACATGTTAAATTAAACTGTACAGAGGTGGTATATCACCTACTGTGTTTCTTTGTAGTCCTTTGTAGTCCTATTTCTCTGAAATTCTTTGGAAATATCAAGCAAAAAATAATTGTCATGTTTATTATATAATAATTAATAATTATTCCAGATTTTGTTTTAGGTGAAACTCAGTGGCAGTCCTGATAATCAAAGCTGATCAAGTTTTGGACAATCAGTGATTTAAGGAGGACAAATTAATAGTTGTTTCATCTTTAATTGGTGGATTCTTTAAAGCAATGACATTATTTTTCAGGCTTGGATCGTAATCTGAAAAAAAAAAAACTTTGAGTTACTCTAATAACAAAGAGCTGTTGTACAGTACTTGCACAAAGTCTGAAGCACTTCTGAATAATTTTGAAAACTGAGCAATTTTGTTAGATGCTTATAACCATGATGCATTGTTTAATCATTTAATTTTATTATGATGGTACAGTTTTATTCATGTTTAGGGAAGTCCAGTGAAACTTACCTCCAGATAAATATGGAAATGATAGCAACGTTTTAAATCAGAAGCACTGTACAAACCTCACTTTAATTCTGTATAATTTGATAAGTCTGAGATCTCACTGGGTTGCTGATTTAGTAACCTCTGAAAAGGTTTCTAGTGTGAGGAAAGCAACTATATAGTTCTTCTATTACAAATCAGGAACATGGTGTGCTACATTTATGCATGTTGCTCTTACTGACATTTGCTTCTGCCAGGCACACACTGATCCATTTGTCAGAGCTGGAAGTGATTCATGCAGCTCCTTATGTTCTCCACAGCTTTTAAAAATAATCTGAAAGAGCATATGGTAACTGTGCTATGTCTATTACTTCAGTTGTGTGAGATAATATAACTGAGTTCCATGGAATCTCTGCTCAACATGTAGAAAGGTGTTCTTCCTAAGGACAGTAATAATTTTTCCAGGATTTGCAACTGTTCAAGAATCTACAGGTGTCTTGGTCCATGGATTGAATAGACAGAGCTGTCCAGCTAAAGGCATGCAGCAGAAAACTGAGCTTGAGTCTACAGTCTGCTTCTTTCATGTTTTTACTCATTCCTGATTTGTCATTGGAGTATTATTATGAGAAATTGCTTTTCAAGTTTCTCATCTAAATAAATTAGTTCACAAGATTGCTACTCATGATGAGAAAAAATTATGTTCCTAAGTTCTGGATATATCATGTAGAATAATATAGATGGCAGAATACATTTTACGTATAACTTACCATGACAGAAATTAGCTAGTAAAATAGGAAATGGCTGTCTGATGAGGCTTTACAAATAGCTGTGGAAAGAAGGAATGCGAAAAGCAAGGGTGAAAGGGAAAGATATAAGCAACTGAATGCAGATTTCCAGAGAATAGCAAGGAGAGATAAGAAGGCCTTCTTAAATGAACAATGCAAAGAAATTGAGGAAAACAATAGAATGGGGAAGACTAGAGATCTCTTCAAGAAAATTGGAGATATGAAAGGAACGTTTAGTGCAAAGATGGGCATGATAAAGGACAAAAAAGGCAGGGACCTAACAGAAGCAGAAGAGATTAAGAAGAGGTGGCAAGAATACACAGAAGAACTATACAAGAAAGATCTTAATGTCCCTGATGTCCACGCTGGTGTGATCACTGACCTTGAGCCAGACATCCTAGAGAGTGAAGTCAAGTGGGCCTTAGGAAGCATTGCTAACAACAAAGCTAGTGGAGATGACAGGATTCCAGCTGAGTTATTTAAAATACTAAAAGATGATGGTGTTAAAGTGCTGCACTCAATATGCCAGCAAGTTTGGAAAACGCAACAGTGGCCACGGGATTGGAAAAGGTCAGTTTACGTTCCAATTCCAAAGAAGGGCAACGCCAAAGAATGCTCAAACTATCACACAATTGCACTCATTTCACATGCTAGCAAGGTTATGCTCAAAATCCTACAAGCTAGGCTTCAGCAATATATGAACCGAGAACTACCGGATGTACAAGCTGGGTTTCGAAGAGGCAGAGGAACTAGAGATCAAATCGCCAACATTCGCTGGATCATGGAGAAAGCACGAGAGTTCCAGAAAAATATCTACTTCTGCTTCATTGACTATGCAAAAGCCTTTGATTGTGTGGATCACAACAAACTGTGGCAAATTCTTAAAGAGATGGGAATACCAGACCACCTTACCTGTCTCCTGAGAAATCTGTATGCGGGCCAAGAAGCAACAGTTAGAACCGGTCATGGAACAACCGATTGGTTCAAAATAGGGAAAGGTGTACGACAAGGCTGTATACTGTCACCCTGCTTATTTAACCTATATGCAGAGTACATCATGAGAAATGCCAGGCTGGAAGAATCACAAGCCGGAATTAAGATTGCAGGGAGAATCATCAACAACCTCAGATATGCAGACGATACCACCCTAATGGCAGAAAGTGAAGAAGAACTAAAGAGCCTCTTGATGAGGGTGAAAGAGGAGAGTGCAAAAGCTGGCTTGAAACTCAACATTAAAAAAACTAAGATCATGGCATCTGGACCCATCAATTCCTGGCAGATAGAAGGGGTAGAAATGGAAGCAGTAACAGACTTCATTTATTTGGGCTCCAAGATCACCGCAGACGGAGACTGCAGCCATGAAATTAAAAGACGCTTGCTCCTTGGGAGGAAAGCTATGGCAAGCCTAGATAGCATATTAAAAAGCAGAGACGTCACCTTGCCGACAAAGATCCGCATAGTCAAAGCTATGGTTTTTCCAGTAGTAATGTATGGCTGTGAGAGCTGGACCATAAAAAAGGCCGAGCGCCGAAGAATTGATGCCTTTGAACTGTGGTGCTGGAGAAGACTCTTAAGAGTTCCCTGGACTGCTAGGAGGTCAAACCAGTCAATCTTAAAGGAAATCAACCCTGATTGCTCATTGGAAGGATCGATAATGAAGCTCAAGCTCAGATATTTTGGCCACCTAATGCGAAGAGAGATCTCTTTGGAGAAGACCCTGATGCTGGGAAAGATTGAAGGCAAAAGGAGAAGAGGACGGCAGAGGATGAGATGGTTAGATAGCATCACTGAAGCAATGAGCATGAAACTGAGCAAACTCAGGGAGGCAGTGAAGGACAGGAAGGCCTGGCGCAATATGGTTCATGGGGTCACGAAGAGTCGGACACGACTTAACGACTAAACAACAAACAACAACATAACTTACCATGACAGAAATTAGCTAGTAAAATAGGAATTGTGTAAGGATTTTATATTTATTTATTTTGGCTCAGCAGGTGGCACAACACTGCTGAACTTGGGTGAGCTTGAAAACTAAGCAGGGTTGTGTTGCTTAATATTTGGATTGAAGACCACTAGGCAACACCAGAACTGGATTTAGAAGTTTGGTTTTTTTTAAAAAAACCAAGAAGTTAAAAAGCAAAGAAATACCCTGTTAAAAGGTGATGACAAACTATTTCTTTGCTCTTGCTTTTTAAAAAACAAAAACAAAACTATAAGATGTGTCCATATAATCACCAGGAGATAGATAGATAGATAGATAGATAGATAGATAGATAGATAGATAGATAGATAGATAGATAGATAGATAGATAGATATTACATGGGCATGCCAGTGTAGTCAACAGGAGCTGAGACTAGTTAAAAGAAGAACATAGCTTTTAAAGAAGTTTAACGTTGATTCTGAAAATGTATTTATGTTTCAGCGTCAAGTGCAACATTTAGATTTGAGTGGTTGCTAAGGTCCCTTCTCCCAAAAAGTAGGTAAGCATAAGACAATTAAAGTAAGCAGAGCTAGATCAAAAATTAAATCTTAATCCATTTCAATATAATTCAAATAAAATTATATATAAT
The DNA here is from genome assembly GCF_059951505.1 of Python bivittatus. Lineage (NCBI taxonomy): Eukaryota > Metazoa > Chordata > Lepidosauria > Squamata > Pythonidae > Python > Python bivittatus. The sequence goes on from NW_028277034.1 coordinate 27,209,952, forward strand.
TAATATGATTACCTTCCATATTATTAAAATTACAATTTGTTTGCAACTTGCTGTTGTTCTTAGTGGGAAAAGCTTTCTGAGCTGTTTTGTAGCAGTGGAATCTCATACTCCTGCTTTATGCTTTCAGTTTGGATTTCTTGAATTATCTTGTGCTATCTGGACCCACATAAAATATTATGTATTTTATATGTTTCTATAAATCACTGAAAAATAAGGTAGGGAGTGGTTGTTGTATTATTGTGTGTTGAGAACCACTGAGAATCCTGCTGATTGTGGTGAGTACAAACTTAATTAATTAATTCACTGAAAATGAGATTCAAAAAAAAGTTTTAAATTGTAATGATAAATCAGTTTGAAATGCATGTTTCATTTTATTTCAATCTTAATAATATTAGTATATCTGCTGCCATACTCTGATTTTCACGTATGGAAATTTATGTTATAATCTAACACATTTTACCCAAAGAAGTATATAAATACATGTAAGCAACATTGTTTGTATATACATAAACATATTTTATTAATAAAAATTTGAAAACACAGACCAAAACACATGTTCTCACTAGTATCAAATCTATTTTAAAGACAGAGAGATTATGGAAGATGCATAGAAATATCTTCTGAAAATTGGTAATAGAGTTTACTTTGGGGGGAAAGTACTCTGAGTTGTTTGAACCGTTGAAGATTAAACACACCTCTATACTTTAGAAGACAATAAAAGAAATGTGAATTTCTGAAGTTTTTAATTCAGAATATTTCAAGCTACAATTAAGAATAGTTAAAAGTAGGCATTCTGTCTTCACTAGATCCAATTTAATGCTGTTGGCAAGAGTACAACCAAAACATGCCTAGAGAAGTAAAACCTCATTGAGCTTAGTGAAGATAGGATAGCTTCCTTTTATTTTCATAAAATTGAGGAGGAATTTTAAAGATCTTCAGAAACAAAGAGAAGTTACAAAACAAGTATATGAGTGGTTTTGCAAAGGCTATTTTGTTCATGAAGTATATATGTCAGTACAAATGAAGCTTACTATAAGTTTTCTTTAGGAATGCTTTGGAAATAAATATCCAGAAGTTAAAAAATAAAGCCCAAACTTTTTCAGACATACAAGACATTTTCCTTGATATTTATCATAAGATAGGCAAAATGAAGGAAAACAGAGATTGCTGATATATAGTTACTCACCTTTCCAGTAGATGGTGGTGCAGATGTGCTTAAGAGATTGTACTATAAACTGGAACAAACCATATGCACTCATTTTTTTTTCCACATATAGATTATCAAGTTCTTTCCCCCCCACATTTGAGCATTCTAATTAAATTGTGGGAATCTGTAAAATATGGGAAAATGAACATGAGTTTTTTACTCCAGATACAAATCCTTCAAAACCACCTCTAGAGATTCTATTTTTAGAAAGAATCTCTGCTGATTTATACAAATGTTCATAAATGAAAGACAGCAATATGTACAAATCGATACTGCCTATAACTATGTAGCCTTGTAAATCTGAGTGATGGCACAAAATCTTATGTTCTTTCATAATAATTTACAGCAGCAATCCTACTATAATATTCTTTTTAAAATTTAATTTTCTTAACTAAGATTGATCATTCAACTCATTGAATTTAACTCCATAGGTCTATTGCCTTTGCATGTCTATGCACAATTCAATAGGACTTATTTCTCTTTAATGGGTATAGGATTAAAGCATACAATACAGCTTTACAGGCAGGTTGTCCTTAACCGTTCCCATAAATTGCTTCTTAATAGATTGCCTTTCTTCCCTCTGGTTACTTCTTTTTCCATCCCGATGTTTGCTATTCCTATCAGTTAACCAGCTCCACCTTCTTTAACCAGTACTGCAGTGCTCATTCTACCCGCCACCTTATGCTCTTCACTGGGATAAACAGAATAAAGTAAGTGCTGTACCGCAGTATGAAATGACATGTTCACATGTAATTATACTTGGCAACCATCTGGGATTTCAGAGCACCATTTATAGTTCAGCCCAAAGCATGTTGGAGTTTATACACAGGAAATATACACTCTGTGTTATACTCATAACCTCCAGCTTTTCTCTCTCTATAATCCATAATTTTGCTATGGGGATTGTGAGTTGTAGGTTTGGGGATTTGGCAGCAACACAAATGAGGTGAAAAGCAAAGAAATTTATTGAATAAAAGAAGGCCAGATATAACAATGATCAGTTAAGGAATGTGTTGAAAGAAGAATATACAGATAAAAGAACCTTACCTATCTTTTGCTGCCAGAAACTCTTTTTTTCAAAAGCAAACAACAGTGCATGTATCCCAAAGCTGGCAAGTTTATAGCACTTTTTTGGGATCTAGGATACAATGAAAGTCCATCTGTAAAAAGGTTCCAACATCCTTTGTAGTACATTACACAACAGTTCTAAATACAGTAGAGTCTCGCTTATCCAACATAAACGGGTCGGCAGAACATTGGATAAGTGAAAATGTCGGATAACACACAGTAACAATTGAGTGCGGTAAAAAAAAAAAAAAAAACGATCCGCTGCGCCTGTTGCAATCGATTTTTGTGTTGTGCAGCCGCACCGTCAGGAGCAACAAGAAAGAGTACACTCACGCTCGCAAACAAGCGGCACACTTTTCTCGTCTCTGATTTATGCGTGTTGTTGTGTTTTTTTAGGGGCGTCGGATAAGATGGAATGTCGGATAAGCGAAGGTCGGTTAAACGAGACTCTACTGTATGTATGTATGTATACACACACACACACACACATATACACAGTGTGTGTGTGTGTGTATGTGTGTGTGTGTGTATTACATTTGCTTTTTAGTTACTAAATGCACATTTTTAGACATTGCCAGTTTGCATCTTCCCTCCTCCTTCCTTCAGGTGGACATCAAAGTCTGATCAAAGCATGGTTTCAAGATAAACAACATGTTTGGCCTGAACTTGTGCCTGGAAACAGAAGGTAACTACATAGCCAGCTAATGAGAAGATAGACACTCTGAGGCCTGAAGAAAAATATTTTATGTAAACCACTGAATCTCAAATATTCTTACTCAAAAGAATATTTTGTTACTCAAAAATAACAAAACCAAGGCCAGAACCAAGTCCAGTAAATGACACTGTTTGATGGACAGGAGCTGGAGTGCACCCCCTCTGTTTGATCTCACTAGATAGGTGGAAATAACTGGAGATAAGTGGTCCCTTGGATAACCAGCCCTATGCCATACAGGGATTTAAAGGTGATAACCACCATTTGAACTGCACCCAGAAGCCAAATGGTAACTAATGCATCTCACAAAGCAGCAAGGTCAAATAAGCATAATGTGCTGCTCCCATCACTGCCCATGCTGCTACTTTCTAGACCAGCTGTACCTTCCACATGATCTTCAGGGGCAGCTTCCACTAGAGCCTATTATAGTAATCTATTCATGGGGTGACCAAGGCATGAGTGCTGGTCTGTGCAAAGGCCCTTTTGGCCACAGCTGTCGCCTGCTCTTTGAACAGGATCTGATTGTACAAGAAGGCCCCCAGATTGCATACAAATCTTGAATGGGGAAGCACCACCCCACTGAGAGTTAATGTTGGAATATTCCTGGAACTGGGAGGCTTAAATAGACATGTTGTCCTCTGTTTACCCTCAGGCTCCTGTCTTTTCCTGATATGCATCAAAAGTAGTATTTTCTAACTTACACCAGCACAAGCAGTACTGTCTGACTTGCCTGTTGTACTTCATTTCATTGTAAATAAACAGTTCTACCTCTGTTTGCTTTTGTGATGTGTTGTAGGAAATGCCTCTGTTCCTGTGGTCATTGGCCACTGCCTTCTTAAGCCTGCTTCCTTTCCTGCTGGTTTAATGCATGGAGTCAAGCTGTTTAAGTCTGCAGTTCAGAAAAACCCTAAGTTGGAGGGGGAGGACCAGATGTTCTCCTTGCTTGAGACAAATTAAGAATCAATTGTTTTTCTTCTAATTTCTCAGTAATCAAAAATACCCCAAACCAAGCTCCAAGCTGCATTACTTCAAAATATTAATATACCTGCCAAAGAACCAACACATTATAAAGAATAAAATGTCATGGCATTTATATATAAATCAAATCACTGGCTCACTTTTACTTTTATGCCTTTTTTCTAATGAAAAATATTGCCTTAAGTTGTTTTTAATAACATCTTTTGTTATACATGTTCTACACTGGATTAATTTTGTTATGGTATCTTCTGTCACAGCAAAAGCAATACAAACCTATTTTCACGTGGAAGTTTGTACTTTTATTGAAAGACGCGTTGAAGCTTTATCCCTTGATAAATGATGCAGTTAAACATTTACCTTAATGCCTATCCACTTCAGCCAATGCTTTATTTCCACTACATTCACTACTATTATTTCAATTATTGTCTGAACTGGAACAATGATTAAAATTTATTTATAAGCTTTGGAAATGTAGATAGCCAAATTCCAAGTGAATAATGACAGTCTGCTTATTTAATTTCCCAAGCACTTACTGCTAGGAAAATAAATTTTGTATATCTTAGGTTCTCTAACTGCCCAGTGATCTTTCCATTGTTATTAAACAGCTGTAGACTTTTCTTCAAAGGAGAAACTTCCAGGTTCCAAATGTCTTGAGTCCCATTCAGCCAAAGGTTACTATTACTAAAAGCTATTAAGGCCATTAGTGCATATAAAAAAGAGGGGAGGAAGCCCGCTGTTTATACAACATACTTTATAATATAAATCAACTAAAATTTTAAACTGGGTCCAGTTAGGACATGATGGTGGCTGCAGACTCACTTCTGGCATTATTTAAAATGAATTCCCTTTTGTATAAATGACTATCTCATGTAGCTGTTAGCAAAAGTGTTTCTACTCATGTAAAAACCATGCTTGACATTATGAAAAAAGGAAAAATTAATCATATATATACACAACATGCACACAATAAAGAAGGGCACACATTTGAGTAAGACATGCAAAAGCTAATATATCAGTCTACTGGCAAGGTACTATAAACTGTAGGACAGCTTTAGGTCCCTGTTTTCCATTTTTCCCATTGATGTATAAACATTTAGACTGGCAATCTTCAAATACAGCAGTCTTCCTCAACTTTCTATTTTAATTGCTTGTAGTTGTAGCTATACTGTGGATGTTTTACCTAGCTTTTATAATCTATATAAGCTGCTGGAGCCTCTAGATAGCGATGGAGTAGAACTGTGAAAAATCAATTGATCAATCTTACCACATTCTTCAAATTTGAATATCAGCTCCTAAAACTCTTCAGCAGGATAACCTAGTTGGAATCTGGAACCTGAAATGTATGCATCTAAACAACATCCAGATTGGCTATGACAGACCTCATTGTATGGCACACGGAGAGAGCTGCAAAATCTATATTGTAAACTTTAATGCACAGCTAGGCAGAGCAGACACAAAAAACAGCATAAGAATACAAGAATACAAGAATCAAAAGTGATAGTGTGTATAGTATGTAAAAAAAGTCATGATGACAAGACATGGAAATCTCTTGGAATAAAAAATATGCTAAAAAGTTCCTTCCTTCCTTCCTTCCTTCCTTCCTTCCTTCCTTCCTTCCTTCCTTCCTTCCTTCCTTCCTTCCTTCCTTCCTTCCTTCCTTCCTCCCTCCCTCCCTCCCTCCCTCCCTCCCTCCCTCCCTCCCTCCCTCCCTCCCTTCCTTCCTTCCTTCCTTCCTTCCTTCCTTCCTTCCTTCCTTCCTTCCTTCCTTCCTTCCTTCCAACAGCTAAGGAGAAAGATAATATTATATTCTTTCATAATATCCGTAAGGTTTTAGGAAATACCACAATATTTCAGTTTTTATATTATATCCTATAATAGCAAATACAGCACACAAAATCTTACTTTGAACCAAGACATTTTTTTAACATTTATTTGTAGCAAAATATAGTTTGAAAGATATAAATTTCTTTACAACATGCCCTCTTTCAGCTCAATAATGGTGCAAATGACATTCAGCTTACATGTGCAAACAGAGTTTCAGGTTCCCTTTCTTTCTGATTCCACCTTCAAAATAATGTAGCAAGTAGCTTGAAATGGTATTGCTTATGCAAAAATAATAGTGTCTCTAACCCAAACTCTGCAGCTCATTGACCCCTTCATGAAGTTTCAGATTGTTCATCAACCCTCAAACATTTATTATATGTAATTAATTTAATAAATACTACTTTAACTAATAGTACAGGTAGTCCCCAGTTTAAGAACACCTGGTTTAAGGATGACCCATAGGTAAGAACAGAGCCTACTGTAGCAAAATCTGAGTTAAATACACAATGATTTGAGTTAATTACACAATACTACTTATGCAGTATTATACAACAATATTGTTCCAGCTTACATATAAATTTGACTTTGGGACCAGAACTCGTTCTTAAACTGGGGACTACCTGTACTACAAAATAATAACAATAATAATAACATTGACCCCTTGGATAGTCTCATTGTGGGTCAATATTGACCATTTTGGAAAACACTGCTCTACCCTAAAATATTGTTGCCATTAAACTCCTTAAGAACTTAGCAAAAGTTCAGTTAAAACTAATTTGGCAACCTCTTGCTTTTAGAACAACTTTGAGCCTCTTTTTCTGGTGGGTATTTTGTCTTTCTCTCTCAAGAAATCTGTGCTGAGTAGACTGATCCCACATAACATTTACTTGCTAACATTTTTCTTCTCCAACTCTGTGTCCAATTCTGTCAAAGCTTCCTGTAGCCCATTTCAACTCTGTCCTTTCTATGTGAAAAGCAGACTTTTATTCATTTCTTATAATTTAAGTTTTTAGTTTTTAGGTCTGCCCATGTGCCAACAACTCAGGGCAGCTTATGAGGCTTAAAAAAAAAAAAATACCTTAAAACACTAATAAAAATATACTCTTAAAGGAAGAAGAAAAGGAAAAAAAACCTCTTTTGCCCATTTACACAGTATAAAGCATCATCTACAGTAGATACAAAACCCATTTTGGCCCAGGGTTTGGTCTTCAAGGTTCTTTTGAAAGACAACAGGGTTGGGGCTGTCTGGAACTCCGAAAGAATGGCGTTCCAAAGGGCAAGCACTAGGCTAGAGGTTCTATTTCTTCTCTCAACTATTTCTGAGACTTAGTCTATCAGCGACAAGTAGTCTGTATGTGTGAGAAATCACTGACAGGATGGCAGATGGTGTTTACTATCACATATCAATTGTAGAATGAAAGAATGTCATGGAAAGTTTATGAGCTATGTAGGAAGGACCTTGTCCTGTTTGGTTCTCAAGGTATGAAGTAGTACAATTTGATATAAACATTGGTTCCCTACTCCTACTTGTATTTAGGAAAATGGCAAAAGTGAATCTTTTATGAGACTTTTAAATGCTGGCTGATGTGTTGGTTTATTTGCTTGCTTGTTTGCTTATTTATTAATTTATAAGATTTGTATAGCAGCCCATCTTAAGAACACAACTCTGGGCAGCTTACAACAACAATATAAAACAGAAAACCTAAAACCAAACCAACCTCCTTGGATGAATCCAACAGAACAATCCGCAGGCTCTCAACTCATCCTATCCTAGCACTTGGGGGAAGAGACAGCTCTTTACAGCCTTCCAGAAGCCCCCCCCCAAAATGGGGGGGGGGGGCTACCCGATTCCATGGGGAAGGGAGTTCCATAGGGCAAGGCCCCTACAGAAAAGTCTCACTTCCTAGGTCCCACTAAATGGCAACATTTAAAGGAAGGGACCTAGAGCTCTATCCAACCTGGTAGGGTGAGCAGGGAGAAGCAATTCTGCCAATAACCTGGTCACATGCCATATAGGGCTTTAAAGGTAATAAGTAGTACCTTGAATTGTACCTGGAAAGAAACTGGGAGCCAGTGCAGCTCATGCAACAGGAGTGTATTATGAGAAATCAAAGAGATCCCAACACTGCATGTGACATTGCATTCTGGACGAGTTGTAATTTCTAGGTGGTCTTTAAAGGGAGCCCCATGTACAGCATTTTGTAATAGTCCAACAGGGAAGTGACCAAGGCATGAGTGACCATAAGCAAGGCCACCCTATCCAGGAATGGGAAAAATTGGCACACAAAATGAATCTGTGCAAAGGCCTCCCCTGGCCACAAATGCCTCCTGCTCCTTGAGCAGAAGTGCAGGTCCAGGAAGACCCCCAAATTGTGCACCAACTCTAGGGAAGTGCAATTCTGGTGAGAAGAAAATATGACACCTCTACAGACCCTGGGAGACCAAAACCCAAAGCCACTCCATTTGCTAGGGTTGAGTCAGAGCCTATTCCTCCCTATCTAGTCCCTCACAGCTTTCAGACACTGGTTCAACACCTCAACAGCGTCACCTGACCAGCTAGGAAATATTTAACTGGTTTTCATAAGCATACTGATGATAACACACTACATGTCATCAAATGACCTCATTCAGTGGTTTCATATAGATGTAAAAGAGGAGCAGTGGGAGAGCTGAGCCCTGAGCACCCTATAGCACAAGGACCTAGGGCTGGATATCTTCCTCCCTCCACCCAACACTGGCTGTAACTGGCCATGGAGAAGGGATGAGAATCACTGAAAATCAGTGCTTCCCACTCCCAATTCCTGGAGCTGATCCAGAAGGATACCATGGTTGATGGTACTGAAAGCCACTGAGAGTTCCAGAAAGGCTAGGACAGTGATTTTAGTTTTAATTTTAATTGAATTAATTTTATTATGTTTCATTAATTTAATATTTTAAATTGTTGAAAGTTGACTCAATTGTTTCCATAAATATATGTGGGGTATACATTTAATAATAAATAAAATAAATAAGAGGCAAGTTATAAAATGCAAATTTCCCAGCTAAGCTGGCAAAATTCTCATGCAAACTCTAAAGAATAGGTGATTTAAAGTCTTACACCACTGCATTGTCTAGAATGTTACAAAAATGTTACAAGACCTTAAAGATCCGTTTATTATGGTATATGCCACTGTTCCGGCCAAACAGTATTCTTATTGGGGTGCAGTGAATAAAATATTGGACTCAGAAATGGAAGTTCAGAGTCTTGATCAACTAAGAAAAGGACTAGATAGCAGCAGGAAATTGTTAAGTACTCCCTATGGTGCAAGTTCAATCAAACTCAGTGATTGGAAATAATGCTGGGACAGTGGCTCAGTGTTGTTTTCCTTTACTTAGATATAAGGACCATTCCTTCACAAAAATGAAGAGAAACAAGATTTCTCTGTTATTGATATAACTGACCATTTTCAGTGGTGAGGGAATCAGTACAGATTGCTCACAGAGGCTTGCTAAGTTATTTCTTTGATTAAAGAAAAGAAGGTTTGACAATGTCTGAAGAAGTAGTTTAAAATCTATAGCTGGTTTTGAGTTATAAATCCCATATTAAATAAAAATAAATCAGGAATCAAAGATCATATTGAGATGGAGAAATTACAGTCAGCAGTGTCAGCTGGAACTATTTTTTTTTTTGCACATATAAAAAAAAATACATTATAAAAATTGACATAAAGAGAAGTCCATAACTTTTATGAAGTTCTCCTTTGAGAGCTGTGCCTTTTGCATATCAATGCACAACAGCTGTTCCTTTAAACATATTAACAAATGGTAGGAACAATATTAAACCCTACATTTTCCCTATACCCTCTTGAATCATCATGAGATTTTTGCCTTATTTAAGTCTCAGTAAAGTAATGTAATGTTTATTATTAACATGATGACAAAAGTTATGTTATTTTTTGTCACTGTAAATATGCAGTATATCCGTATTTCCCCTTTCCCAAGAGCAAATATTGTACATTCATATCAGAAATTATCCTAGACTACAAAGATTCCTCAAAGGGAACTGCAAAGTGGAGAATGGATGTGCAGTTTATGCGAGTGGACTGAAAATAATCCATGAAAAACAGCAAATGTTTTACTTTTGTTTACATTTTGCCAAAAAGCAAAATGATGTCTGATGCTGATATGCAAAACATATATCCACCTAATATAGTGCAGGTAGAAATTCAAATAATTTACAATCCTTCCACAATCATTTCCTAGAAATACATCTCATGCATTTCTGCCTGAGTTTTGTTGATTTGATTTTTATTACTTTAAGCAGTTCCTACTATACCATTTGTGCATCCAGAGATCTAACAGCTTCATGATCCACATTAATCTTCAAGAGCTAAACCTAATGGATTTCTGACTAATGCCAATAGAACACAATAATATTAAAATGTACTTCCGTGATTTTAAAGTTTGACTGCAGATTATTAACAGTACAGATTCAGAAAATAATAGATGTTGCATGGGTTTATCTACAAGAGTGATCTGATTAACATACTTAGGACATAAGAATAGTCTTGCTGAATGATAGTCCCTTGCTAAGGACTATCATAGTCAAGCATTTTGTTTTTCACAGTGGCCAACCATATGCCTCTGGTATGCTTGCAGTCAAGGGATGGACACATCCTCCCCTCCTGCTGTTGTTTTCCTGCAGCTGTTTTTGGAAGCATGTTTCCTCCAAAGCAGAAATAACATTGAATTTTCAAAGCTAATAATTCTTGACAGATCAGGAATTGATCCAATTCCCTTTAAAGCCATCCAACTAGTGGCCATTATCACATCTTGTGATAATGAATTTTTCAGATTAATTATACATGGTATAACTAGCTCACTGTTTATCCCTAAGTCATGATCATTTATGAACTTACTTCTCTCTACTGAGAAAATTGCCCATTAATTCCTGATCTGTAGTTTCCATTTATTTAAAGGGAATCCATAAAAGATAGGTTCTCTTATTCCATAAACACTGAGTTTACTCAAGAGCCTATGTAAGGAACCTTGACAAAGATTATTTGAAAATCCAAGTATATAATACTGACAGGGTTACTTTTGTTCAATTGCCTGTTGACGCTCTCAAAACACTGTACAATTTTGTTTAGTTGGACTTTATATTTACAGAATGTATGCTGATTTCCTTGAGCATGAGTTAGTGATCTGTATGCTTAATGTTTTTTTTCTTTGATCTTCTTTCTAATAATTTGCCTGGAAAATGTTAAATCAATAATTTCCCATATCTTTTCTGATACTTTTTCTTAAAACAAACAAATAAACAAATAAACAATTCTCTGGCACTCTGCCCACTCTGAAGGCAGGTTACGTATTTTGTCTAGCACGTTGGTAAATTCACATTTGAACTTTTTAAGTCTCTTAGATGGATGTATAGAGATCCAGTAATTTGTTGCTCTGTAGTCTCTCAGGATGTCCAAAAAGATCTTCTCGTACCTTAATTTGCTTTAGTTTTTCTAATATCCTCCCTGAGAAAGTCATTAATTACTTTCATTAAGTAGAAAATTCTTTATATCTCCACTCACTATTGTTGCACAGTAGCTTTTGAAAAGCTTCAAACATTTGAGGTGCTGGTATATGAAATTTTGGTATTAACTGCCAACTTCATTGGTATTAAGTGCAAAATTGTAATCTCTATAGTGGCAGGTGATATTTTGTTTTGAACACATATATTAGTATACATTTGTAATAGAGACTTCTATGGAGTAGTTGCTTATGCAAACTCTCTGTATTCACAGATCCCATAGAGTTTCTTGATTTATTCAGGAAATGAAGAAGATGAAATGATGCAAGAGACACCTAAAGTGCTGCTGGTCAAAGACAAAGGATGATCAAGCACAGGGAGATTCTATGTTAGGACTTACCTTATGGTGATAATAGCAGCAAAATGAGCTTACTTCCAGTGTAATTGTGTCCACAGATAGCTGGTCAGCATGTGTGTTTTGGACCGGTGTCTCCCCGGTTGGTTCAGGCCTCCTAGGAGGTGGCATGCAGTTAAGTCCAAGTGGTGATTAATGCCTCATTGTGGGAGGGCATGGTGCCACCTGCCTTAAAGGAAGTAGTGGTATATCCCCTTCTCAAGAAGCTATCACTGGACCTGACTGTGTCAAGCAACTTTTGTCCAGTCTCCAATATTTCCTTTTTAGGAAAGGTTGCTGAGAATGTAGTAGACACTCAGCTTCAGAGGGGCCTGGAACAAATGGATGATATGGATCCTTTTCAATTAAGGTTCATGCAAGGCTACAGCACTGAGACAGCATTTCTCATGCTTTTTGATGAGATGTAGAGGGCTCAGGATGGGGTGGTGCATCTTTCATGGCCCTCCTGGATCTCTCAGCAGCTTTCAATACTATCGACCATGGAATCCTTCTGGACCAGCTCCAAACATTGGGAATGAAGGCACTGGTTCTCCTTCTTTCTCTGTGGCCTGTTACAGTCAGTGTTGGGGGAGGTAGATAGAGCCCTAGGCCTCTGCAATGTGGGGTGTCTCAAGGCTCTGGTTTCTTGCCCCTTCTCTTTAATATCTGCATGAGATCACTGGGAGAAGTCATCTGGCAACATGGAGTGTTGTATCATCAATATGCTGATGATACCCAACTATGCATATCCAACCTGAGTCAGCCAGGCAATGCTGCCCAAAGTTGGTACAGTGTTTGGAGGCTGTAAGGGTTTGCATAGGGAAGAATGGGCTTCAATTCAATCTTAGTAAAACAGAGTGGATTAATGTATGGAAGAGTCTTGCCCTGGGGCACCAGTTTTTGTTGTGGTTGTTCATCCAGAACTGTGGCTCATAATATGAGAGGCTCCATAAATAAATAAAATAAAATAAAATAAACCTGGCCTATCTTGAAAGGTTGATAATTTCTAAATAAAAGTTAAGGTTATTTCTGGAAAAGAATAATGAAGCTAAAATTTTAATTAAATATGTGGGTGATACTATCAGAAACATACCACCAGGACACATCTGGTTGATCAGGCTTATCGATACTCTTGGTCATGTGCCAATTGAGGCACTCCAATATGGAGAGTCTACATTATATCCTCATGATGAGCATCTTTTTCAGAACCAATAAGTGCAGTGTCAGCAACAGTGGCTAAAACAGGGATTCCTTGAAAGGTTTCATAGCCTTTAATTAGTAAATTTCATTATCCTCCCCCTTTTCCTCCTGGTAAAATTGCTTCCTTCACAACATTTCACTTTCTAAACTTATGATTAATATTTTCAATAAATAATAAACACAATAATGAGTAATGAATATTGCTTAGAGCTGTTAAAATGTAACGAAGATACTTCATAGAAATACTTGTCTCTATATCTTTAACACAGAAAAATAATAATGTAGCATTTGAGGAAAAAAATATTTTGTGTCCATGAGTGTTGTTACTGTTGTTATTTTATAAAAATACATAGGAATCTCAAAATAGGGTGGCATACTGATGGGATTTTTTTTTTTAAAAAAAGAAAGTCTGATTATCGTAAACTGAGTTGAAAATAATGCTATTTTAAAGAATATTTGGCAGTTTTAGAAGAGTACAAGGCATTAAAACTAGTGACTTGTTCTGATAGAAATAGAGTCTGAATAGTAAATGCTGTGACATGTTTGTAAACTAGCAATTATGTCACATACCCAACAATTTGAAATATTTCTGAATTGTTCAGTGCATCCCTAACTGCACATTTAATGAAAGCACACCCAAATGTTATTATCATTGCTTCTAGTTGTCTTCCATTTCCCACTGGAGAGCTTTTGTCAGTGTAACACATTTGTGTTTGTTTTCAGCTCTTCCTTTATTTGGTTTTGGTTCTAGAATGGAAATCAGCTAATGATATGTCTTCTTAACACCCACAGTCTTTTGCTATTGGAGTGGACTTGATTAGTTAAAATGCTCCATGATCTGAATTAAACTGAGATTCACTATCACTCTTTCCCTGCCCTTCCCCTAGGCTGCATTATACAGGTTTTTTTTCTTTGCTGTATTTAACACTGTGAAATCTATTCTTAGATTTTATAAAGGGGTGTTTTGTTTTGTTGATAAAGGCTAGAAATAATAAGTTATATCTAAGGCCAAGACAATCTTTTGACTTTCTTCCTCTAAGAATTGCAAAAATGTGATGTATTAACTTTTACTCAGCAAAACTCTAGATACTTCTTTGCTACCTATAGTATTAGTCAGTTACAGCTACACTTCATTTCATGAATACACTCTTCTGAAAAGACAGGCACTGTCTTTTCCCTATTTCTTGTAATTACCTCCTAACTTTCCCAGGGCACCAGACCAACAGCTTTATTGACTGTTTTTATTCTTTCCAACTAATGGAAACAAATTATGTAAAGGGGTTTGGGACTTTGTCTGCCTATCCATAAGCAGGGTAACTCTCCAAAACAGCACTTTGTGTGTGTGTGGGGGGGGGGGGGCGCAGGAGATTCCAACAACACCAACATTGAAGATTAGTTTTGAAAATGAATGAGATTCAGCAAGGAACTGCAAAAAAAAAAAAAATATCCCCAACATGTCTCTATTGGAGATTTAGTTAGGCACTGTCTTGAAATGTTGCTGATTATTCTATTCTAAGTACATTCCTCCTGTTTATGTGGCCCAAAATGGAGTGGCTACCCCCACCCTGTACTTCCCAGTACATACATGCACACAGAAATACGGAGATGTAACATGAGAAGAGAGCAGAAATACAAACAGAGAGAGATGCAATACATTACTTTGTTGCATAGGAAAAAATACAGGCCCCTTACAGTATATGTCCACCAGCTATGTACCAGCTATGTTCAGCTAGTAGAGGAACTGGAAAGAATTCCAAAAGCCATACTCTGCATGGTTTTGCCCCCCCCCCTTTTATTTTAGATATAGGTTTCAATTCCAGCAATTCTAGAACATTTATTATAGCAGAAGATTTTGTGGGCTATTGTTAACTTCAGCATATACAAGAAGTATTTTACAAGTAATAATTTTATAAGTATACAGTGATTGTTGGGAGTTGTCAAACAACAGGAAACAACAGGGCAATGATGCTAACATGAAAGCTAGACCCTGCAACAAACCCAGGTGATTACTTTGGCCCCACATCTACTCCAACAGCACCATCACAGGCTCTAACAAGTACACACACAAGTTTAAAGAGACTTTCACATGCACTTCTTCTAATGTAATATATGCCATCATCTATCAAGATAGATAGATAGATAGATAGATAGATAGATAGATAGATAGATAGATAGATAGATAGATAGATAGAGCCAGTTTGGATTCCATGTAGGACAAATGGGACAAACTTTGCACTAAAGAATTAATGGACACAAGTTTAACATCAAGACTCAAAACAAGGACAAAGTAATTTCAGACCATTTCAACTTCCCAGGATGCTACTATAGCTCTCAAAGTGACCATTTCATAAAAATGAGAGTTTGAAAGCATGATTGAGTAAGAAATTACTGAAAACCCATATATCAAAAGGTTTCAGGCAATCTCAGAAGGTTTCAACAAACACAATAAGTTTTTAACACATTACAATTGTTAAATGATAAAGTACCTGTAGTCTGTCTCATATGTAGCAGGCAACTTCATAAACAGCCCAAATTTTGCCCTCCCTGCCCAAATTCTACATCAGTTTAGCCATTCCCGTATCTGATGGGGTGAGCTCCATTTTTTAAAAAGTTTATGCATCATCATCATCATCATCATCATCATCATCATCATCATCATCATCATCAAAAAACATAGTTGGGAAAGGTGTTACCTGACTCCTTCCAATTTTGGCCTACCATAGACTAACACAGTTCTCCTTCTACAAGTTCTTGTTTGAAAATTTCAGAGCTCAGGTCAGGGCTTGTCACTCATGGGGGAAACTGGAGACTAAGCAACTTCCCACAAGGCAAACAGGCTGACTTTAGGTTATAATTTCAGCATTTCTTAACCTGCAAGAAGATCATTATTGAAAGACTACAGCAGTTGGTGGGACACTTTAGTTTCACATTAAAACATTTCATCTTTTTTGCTACTTCCTGCTCAGACTCCACATGAAGATTTATGTCTTGACAAGGGAAGGAAATTTTATATTTTCAATAGATGCTTGATTCCACATAGTATAGCACATCAACTGTAGTATTCTGGGATCACCAGTTAGGTTCCAGGTTGCAAGTTCTGAGTTTCTCTTTCTTTATCCACATGTTCATTTCTAATACTCATACTAATTTTATGTATTTCTCATACATGTCATGTGCTTTTATACTTACAGAGTATAAAATCTGTTACTCTTTCAAGTCAGGGAGAAGACAAGGGCCATTGTATAATTTTCTTCCTAGCTCCCTTTACTGCAAACTCTCTCTCTGCTGTTCCATAAAATAGCAAAGCAAGGGTTTTCTTTTTGTTTTTTTGTTTTAGTGCAAAACAATTACTAAACAAGGACATATTTAAACTGAATAAATAATTATAAGGATCAGAACCTTTAGTATGGAAATAAACTTATACATCTGGCAATCATTAGAAGTGGTCACAAAATTGAAAATTCCCCAGATTTGAAGAAAGACTAGCTGCCCTAGCTTCTTTAATAGTCTTTCCATTTCATCCTTCTTCTGTAATTCTATCTGAATACTAATCATAAGTGAATTTTACCATTGACAGAGACCTTTTGCCAGAAAGACAAGCTTGATATGAGCAATTGAAAGTCAGCTAATGAAGAATGTTGAATGTGCCTGTGAAGAATGCTAAGTATATGCACTGCTCTTTATAACATGCGCGCGCACACACACACACGCAAACATGGAATTTAAATAAGTCAGAAATCATCAGGTTACTTTAAGATGTTTGTTTTCTTTTACTGGTCTATAGCATAAATTAGTGAATACTGTGCACACACACACATATATAAATAATTAGCTTTGCCTCAAAGCAAGAACACAAAAAGTCATAAAGAACCCTGTTACCATCCAGCGTCCGGATCCATTGGCTACTAAATAGGAGACAGTGGCATTCAGAAAGTCCCAGGCAGGACCAGAGGCCTCTCTCATTATAGATCACAACAATAAATGAACCAAAACAGTATTGTTTATGACCACAACTATTTGCATACAAAAGCTATGACTTATATATACAGTACATAAATTATATGTACTTGTGGTTAATATTATGGAAAATAGTTCTCAACATTTTCTTCATATTTTTAGTGCAATTGTTGACCATGAAAAATCAAAATTATTCTGGATCAGCACATAGTAATATAGAATATAGAAAGAACACGACAATGTCAAATGAATGTGCAATATTATTTTTCAACTTAAGGCTGGGCTACCAGACCAAACAAGGTATTAAGAACATCTGAAACTTACAGAATAAAAGCAACAAATTCTGGCTATAGACTACATACACAGATCCTGTTTGTTTAGGATAGGAAAAGGCTGAGGGAAGAGCTATGCTATTTTCAGACAGTGTGGAGGTAATAGAAATCTTTTTAAGTAGTTGAGAGTAAAAAAGTAGAATGAAAATAGTAGACTGCGGCAGTGTAAAATGAAAAGATGCCAGCTTTTCTACTGCAAGTTCAGTATAGGACTCCAGTAGCAAAGCTGTCGTTTCTGCACAAATTTTGTATGAACAACTTCTGCATATAAAGTAGGACTGCAAGATCTTTGAGGGCAAGACTTCACTTTGCCTTCTATGCTTAACTCTTCTCCAGCCTTCTCTGATGCTACAAAAACCTCTTATGTAGTCTTCTCAAGTACTTTCAATACCCAGAAGAGGTTTCTATGCAGAAATTCTTCTGACATTTCTAGTTAGCTTCTAGTCAGGTTTTGCATGTTCTGAAGAAAGCTAAGAGGAGGAGAGAAAACTTTGTGACTGTATGAAACACTTCACTGAAGGAAATCATATCACCTCTTCACCTCAGTGAAGACAAACACATTGCCTCCATGGTATGAAAGCTCTTTACTGAAACAAATCCAAGCCACTTTGCATAGCTGGATATATAGGATTTGTGCAAAAGAACAGGGGCCTGTTATCATAATTTTAATCCTGCTTCAGTTTTATTATATGCACTGTTTTGGCCATCTGATAATAGTTTAATGGGAATGAAATTTTGTGTCCACTTATTATAAGAGCTTATTTATGAAAACTGATTGTCAGTAACCATTTTTGCTCATTTCCGATTCTTATGAAATGGTTTCTGATAATGCCAAACAATTTGTGGGTCACTTTGCTTCAACTTTTTTCCAGTCTTGTAACCTTCAATATACCTGTACTTCTCTTTACTTTCCCCAAAGTAATGTTTTCACTGCTATTTGGAAAAGACTGTCCAGGCTATACATGGTGAAGAAAGGAAGAAATAATTACCTAAGATTTTAATGGCATATTGTTCACACTGGGCTTCCAAGGAGATAATTGCCAAGCTGCTTCTTTTTCACAGCATTCATACAAAGCTTCCTGGTATTGAAGTGAAAGTGGATGATTTAGCTGTTAAAGAACATAATCAGAAGTAACAAATAACAGTATGCTAAGAGTACAAATACAAGCAAATGACAAATATATTTCAAATATAGCAGTGTTTGCTATGTTACTCTTCAGAACATTACTGAGTCTTTCTTTGAACTAGTTAACACTCCAAATGACAGTGTTTTAATGAGAAATGTCAAGTATCTGAACAAGGTACAGAGGTGGTAGTGCCTTCTACATCTGATTGCTAATGGCTGCATTTCAGGATATTGAGCGTCCTGAATCACAGAAGGTTGGGCCCTGAGAGAACAACTTAGTGGAAAAAGCTGGAAGTCCTGAGGAAAACTTCACCATGGGACAACTAGAAGTGTCAAAATTATTAAATGACCCTCAACATTTCATCATATGGTTAGTGATTTGGAGCAGGATCTTCCATATATGTTTGTGAATCTGTTTTGTCTTTGGAATTATAATGCTTTCTAATAATAAATATCTTTGCTTATGTCTTATAAAGGGACAATTTTAGTACAATATTACATTATTCAGAAGACAATGAAGCAGAGAATAAGGGAAAGGACAGGAGAGAGTTGGGAAAGAACAGAAATGGAGGTTTGAAAGAGTGTTGCATTTTACATGTTATGTAAAAGTGTTAAAGTAGACTTACTTTGGAATCTCTATTAAGAACGTCATAGGAAATAATAAAACAGCAAGGGTGGGTTGGAAGGAATTACCTCCTGGCCAACAGTAAACTAAGAACAGTTGCTTCTGCTTGCTTATTTGCTGTATGTGACAAAAGTTTGGCATTTTCCAAATGAAATGAAAATATTTCTCTAGCAAACATGTACAGTATTAGTTCCAATTTTTGGCTGAATTTTTAAATAACATTATTAGTACTGCATATTTATTTTAGGTTTACTATAAATGATATAGGCTGAGTTCCCAAGCATCATAGAAGTTACTAAAGCTTTCCATCAAGTGTTTCAATAAAGTGTTCACTGTCTAGACAGAAATCACTACAGAATTAAATCCCTCATGATACTCATGATACTCATTTTCTTTTTGAGATGTATATTACACACAGACACACACAGACACACATAATATATATATATATATATATATATATATATATATATATAGTATGTGTGTCTGTGTGTGTCTATATACATATATATATTTGCTATTTAGATGATAGCAGAATTTCAAAGATTTTGAAGTCAGAAAATGGTGTCTCTTCTAATTATTCAGACTGACTAAAATGCAAACCAGATAAAGCATATCTTTGAAGATAGACTAGTTTATCTAGCCTATTTCTTTTCAATCTTTGAATCACATCCTACATGATAGCTTCAATTATTTATTCCAAGACAGTTGTAAAAAAAAGTGTTAATTAACTAAGATGAAGAAAACACACACTGTAGGGGAGCTCCTATACAGATACTTCCATTTCCAACGATTGAATGGACTAGCTAATTTACAGCTTCTAATAGACTGAATGCATATCATATAACTACTTTTTGCCATATTATGTTATGTATATTATGGATAACAAAGCTAAAAGCACTTATTCCAAAAAGAATTTTGTAAAATACAATTTTATTTAATAATTCTGTTATGTGATTATTAGTATCGTTATCAAAATAATGGTATAATTTCAATATTATTAGAATGGTGATATTATTGTTGTTATGATTCTTAAAATAGTTATTCAGTCACATTTGCAGAACATCCACACAAGTTTCTGGAATAAAGAATATAGGGCAGGTTTACTCTGAAAATTAATGATAGACACCCTCTTTAAAGGACTTAAGCTCAGTTAATCCTTGCCTGAATGTTCTAGTATGTTCAGCTTCTTTAAAAATTTCTCAGCCCAACTACCAAAGACTCCTTCTTTCATTTCATTCCAAGGGAAAAAATAAGATTGTTTGCATTTCTTACACCAGAGCTCATAAGATACAAAACCTTAAAAATTATTGTTAGAATAGAAGATGATAATGAAGTATGTCATGATATAAGAACTGTATTAGGATGTAGATAAAAAAAAGATAAGAGAAGCTACATTATTCCTTAAAAGTTAGTGGGAGCCCAAATATGCAATTTTGATTTGGATGGTTGCATTACATGGATTATAATAACAGTAATAGCAACAGCTAAGAAAACCAGAGTGATGTAGTGGTTAAAGATATTGGTACCAGGGAGATCCAGGTTCAAGTCCATATATTGCCACAGAAAGTCACTGGATGATTTTGGGCCAGGTAATCTCTCTCAAGATGGTGGATGTGGAGAATAATGGGAGAATGGAGCACCAAGTATAAAGCCCTGAGTTCTTGCCTCAGGATAAAACAGAATATAAATCTAATAAAATCTTTAAAATAAACTCTACATAACTAATCAGCTTTTTCTATTGGCCAATGTTGATAGTTTGTAACAGGTATTATGCTAATTTATATGAGTGATATACTATGGCATGATCATTTATGTGTTTTGTTCAAAAGTTGCTCTAATATTACAGAGCATGACTGCAAACAAAATAGTCACTAGTTGTGACTGCCTAATTTATCTGATCTTACAGGGGTTGAAGGCAGAGTAAAGAATAGGAAAAAATAAATGAAGGGTAATATTAAGAACAACAGGAGAAGAAGTAAAGTGGGAAAAAGAATAGGAAAGGGGGAAAAAAGTGACCAGGATCTAGAGATGAGGGAGTTTAAAATAGACATAATGATTCTTCAATAAAAACAAAATGTTTCCTCACAGACTTTACTGTGTACTGCTATAACAAGAAAATTATAAAGCATTTGTTCAAATAACAGAAAATACAATAGTAGTGTGGTATATTCTCCTTCTGAATTTCCTGTTATACTAATCTACAAATAAATGGAATATACAGGAACGTGAAATATAATATTTTCAAGCTCAGAATAAAGTACTCAACTCTGAATATTAATTCTATTGAGACATTCTGAGTTGGCTGAGTTGAGGTGGAATAAACTCAAATCAGCCAAGCGTTATATGTTCTTTTAACAACAATATTCAAAATATTTCAAGTATTCCAACTATTAAAAAATGAAAATTTGATAAGACTCACTTTCTTACTCCACCTCCCACCCCCGTTCCAGGGCAACAAGCATTAAAGGGTTGATGACACATGATGACTGCCACCAGAAGATTGGGAAAAAGAAACAAAAGAGGTTTCATATGTTTCAGTTTGCTTGAGGATTCCATCCATTTTGAAATACTGCATAGAGCTGAGTGTGATTGCTGCAAAAATTGAGGGGTGCTGCTCTACACTACAACAGCAAAAACAAAAGGATTAAGCCGGCAATAGTCATTTCCTCTAGTCCAATAGTCAAAAACAAGAGACAGTGCTGCACCCACAACAAGCAACCAAATGAACATACACTTTTTAAATTTTTTTTTAAGAATTCATTCAAACTCAACATCAATAAAACGATGCTTAGAATGTATGCATGCCAACACTTGAACCAAGCAATATAGAGTCGTATTTAAATACTTTGAAATACTTTTTTACAATCACAGCTTTGGAAAAATCAATGATGTTGGTTTGTTGATTTTAGAAGTGTGTAGGGACTCTGTGTATGTTCTTGAGATTTACGGAACAAGCCTCTGTTTAAAAATGAGAAAAGGTTTACATTCAGCATAATGGGTGTATGTGCCTATGTATATATAGGTAGCAAGTAGTGCAGCACTGCCTCTCAACCATGTCAAAAAATCCAGACACAGTAAGGGTTAAAGGAAAACTAGCTGGCTTGTCCATCCAGATAATGGGCAAAGAAAACCAAGGGAAAACCCAGAGGAAATGAAATGCTGAGGAGCTACTCATGAGAATAGGCTTCCCCTCTCAGGTTGGCATTTACAATGTTTTGCCCTTGTTCTGGGTGTCAGGTTTTGGTTGTTGTTGTTGTTGTTGTTGCTGTTGCTGTTGCTTTTCCCTTCTTTGAGGCTGACTGGAACCCAGCTAATGGCAAAACCAGGCAGCAGCAAAAGATCTGGATCTATCCATTTTGACTGGTAATTTTGACAAAAAGTTAGGATCAGTGAAATGAATTGCAGTATAATTTATGTTTTATTATGAATTCTGGGCTATGTGAATTTATTCTGGTCCACATGCTTCTATGAGAACCTGTGCTGGAAGCAGCAGCTGACTGAGAACAACTCTCTTCACAAAGCAATTGTTTACTCTTTACTGTTTCAGATTTTTATAGGAGTCTGACATTGCTATATGTAATAGGGCCTTGTTATGAGAAAGTGTGTCCCCAACACACAGGGATGGGCACACCCATGATCTAGTATTTACATCAGAGCAGATAAGACATGATCTGAGAATGGAGGATATTGGCACCTGACCTATGCCACTGTCAAATAACTTCCTTATCTTAGTGCACATTCTGGCCACTCTAGACCTCCACATGGGCAATGGGACCTTTCAGATGGTCCATCCCAGGTGTTTAATGGATTCAGAGAGATTCGAGAGAGCATCTGGGGCTATTATTACAATTTGGTAGGCACTTCCATCTTGTTCCTGGTTGACCATTAGAATGCAGCCATGCAAGTTCTCTGACCAATCTCATCCAAAGAAGCTCTTTAAATCACCAAGGAGTTGAGGAAATCGAAGTGATGAGAGTAGTGAAGCATCAATTCTTCTCTATATTTCTTGCATTCACAGACTCCTGCCTCTTGATGCTGTTCAGAGTTATCCAGATCTTTTAGAATAAATATGGATGGAACAAAACACATGCACTGATTATTAATTATCAATTATTATTGTTTGGTAGACTCAATGGAAAATATTACTGATTATGTTGCATACCACCAGGTAACTTTGACCATTGTCTTACCAGAAGTAATTCTGCTCATCTGACCCAAAATCATAAGAGACCCTGCTGAGAGTCCCCACTCCATGGGAAGTACCTGAGATTTGGGTTAGATAGCAAGTATTTCTTTAGGGACTTCCTAAAGAACCCTAACTGGATGTTCAGCATCCAACCTCTCTGTAGTAGCTCCCATGCCATTCAAGATGTTCTTCCTAGAGGTTCTGGAAAGTGTTAAAACACTTCTATTCAGACATGCTTTGGGCCCTAACTGATTGACTGCGGGCACCCTATCTTGGTATATATGTGTGACTTTGTTTTAATCTATGGTTTTGGAGTTTACTACCTTCTTGTACATTGCCCAAAATTGCATGATTGTAGTAGTCTACAAATACTGCAAATAAATTAATAAAATGCTGGACCTTGTCTTTCACTCCTTCACAGACATCAGTGAGATACAGAATGGTCAACCATGTATCAATAAGGGCTGAACCTATAATCTGCTGTGCTTATCCTGTTCTCAGCAGCACCCTGTCCTGCAGATCACACCACACAACCTCAGCCCAATACAGCACCAGCCAATACTGGCCAAGACAGGAAATTTCTCTGTAAAAAATTGCAAGATACAAGATAACACTCCAGCCTAGTCACCTGAAACCCCTGAAGCAGAGCTGCTCAAAACAGATGCATCGGTTCCATTTTCAAAACAAATTATCCAGAAATGTTCAAACTTGAAATGGTTTATATTTATATATTTTTGCATGCTGTTACCAATAAAACATTTTCTAATATATTGACATATAGAAGAAAAAATGTTTCTATACCTTTACTCTTTAAGAATGAAAATTCAGTAATTACTTAAAAGATTTACAAAGACTTATTAAAATTATTAAAAACCCATTTTTATTTAGGTGAAAAATATATATTTTTTCTCAATTTGGAAAAAAATCATTAGATATCTGGCAGCTACAGAATTGGAAAAATGCTTAAAATTATAAGCTACTAATATAATTTTAGAAACTTCTAGGAAGCCCAAGTTAAGATCACAGTGTTGCTGTAGTCAGACTGTATAATGGGTAAAAGAATACCAGTTATGAAAGACAAAATTAAAAGGATTGTGGCATATGTGTTCCTCAAGGACCAGTGCTTATCTAATCTCCTAGACCTAGGTGTATGGCTCTCTCAGTTTCAATATGGTATTTTGTTTAGGTTAGAGGAACCCCTCCACACACAAATCAGCCAAAATAATAGAGAATTCAATCTTTGTGCCTATATTAAAAAAACACCAACATGGTGTTTTGTTTTCATGTGTAGGCATTTCTTGGTGGGAATAAGTATTCTACATATATATAAAACTGGGAAAGAATGTCCTGTGTGGACAACCTTGAATCCCAGGCAGCAAGTCAGATATAAATTAGATAACAGCAATTGGTATCTTACTGATGGCTTCTAAAGCCTGTTATAAACACTTTACTCCTAACCAATTGTATATTGTTGTATGTACAAACACAGACAATTGAAAAACAATGTCATTCTTTTGTCTCCCGGTTGGTATAACTTTCAAGAACTCACTGACTTCATAATTCATCATGTTAACACAGTATAAACATTTCAGAGCTCCTTCAATTAGCACCTTTCTATTTAGCCTAATTTCCTCTGCCTTTTCAGGTTTATTTTTCAAGTTTATTTTGTTGTTGTCTTTTTACTAATGAGGCATTATGTGGTGCTTATTGTGCTCCCCCCCCTTTTTTTAATCGATCCTGATATGTCATTCTGCCAATAAATGAAGTTAGTATGACATTATTTCACAGCTACAGATTGAGGTACACGTTATGATACCATTGCCATGACCCTATTTATAACAGATTTCTTGACGGAGACAATGTGTAACATGACAAGAGGGAAAATAAACTTTGAAATACCATTCAGTGTGAAACCTGAAACATCATGCTAAATTATTGTGGGCTTCAGAACAAATGAGAGTGAGCATTTTCACCAACTTAAGCATCATTAGCAATTAACAGACCTGTATTTTGTGGGCGGAAAGGACTACTAATATAGCTCTTCAGGGCATCTGCTAGACTTCAACAAGTTTTGTTTCAATTGCAGTATTTAGTAAAACAATAAGTTTACCATAAATGCAGATTATTTATGTTGTATGTGCTTGTGTGTGTGCCTTGTGGGTGTCAGTGCTGACTCCCGGCAACTGTCTGGGTAAGTCCCTGCAGGATTTTTTGGCAAGATTTTTGGAAGTGGTTTGCCATTTCCTCCTTCCTAGGGCTGAGAGAATGTGACTGGCTCAGGATCACCCCACTGGCTTTGTGCCTAAGGTGGGACTAGAACTCATGGTCTTCCACTTTCTAGTCTAATACCTTAACCACTACACCAAACTGGCTCATTTATGCTGTATGCATTCATTTTAATCTTTATAGTTTAGTGTCTGGATGCTTTCTCATGCTCTGGACATAGTGCCAACCAGCGCCTTGATAAGCGCAAGACAGTTTATGCTTATTCAGCACCTGAATAAATAACCTGGGAATTCTACATATATCCCCTGAGTTTCAGAATGAAAGACAAGAAGGATGTACATTGAATACTATGCAATTATCTGTTCTGGATATAGTTTCTCATCACGACTATTTAGATATAAAAATTTCAGCCACAGATTTCACAATTAATTATGAGAATGACCATTTGCATAGATTCTCTCTGTTTTCCTTCCTTCTCATGTGTTCATCGATTGTAGTCAAGTAGAGATAAACATGTGGAATCACACTCTAGATGGATTTTCCCCCAAATCATCATTATGATGTCATCTGACTATAAAGCTATTAGGTGCAACTGAGTGGGTGGGGGAATGGTTAAAGACGATAAGGTAACTTATTACTTTGGTTTTACAAGAATATATGATTACCATCCCTGTAACCAAAACTAATGACTAGCAGGGAAATTGATTCCTACTAGTTTTCAATGTTGTATTTCTATATAGCACTACCATTTTTACCCACCATTGTCTCACCATCTTTATAAAACATAAAGATGTCATAAAAAGAAACAGCTATACTACCATAGAGTTTGGTAGGGATGACATTTAATATGACTTCCTTCTTTGTACCTGGAAATGAAAAAAAATGTGGGTTGAAGGGCTCATGCATGGATTGGTCTCAAGTGTTTATTACTAGTATGAATTTAAATTATCTTCAGACAAAGTTTCTACTGCTGCTTTCACAGTGACCAACCAGGCAGCCCATAAGGAGGGCATAAAAATATTTTTACCTCCTAAAACAAATATTTGTTTCCTCATCACCAACTGGGGACATATTTGCTCTGAAGTGTGGGTATACATATGTATAAATTAATGTAAACTCTTACCATGGAAGTTTCATATAATCATTAAGATTAATAGCTATTGAGAGATACATAAATTCATTTAGAAATACATGCATCTCTTTCATTTTCCCACTAAATCAGTGGGACTTGTGACACAAGATTGTTTATATTAATTATGCATTTTGTGAAGAATTGCTATCTTCTTTTCTGCCTTGTTCTGCACATACATTCAGCACCAAGGAGAATTCCTGAATATACTGATCCAGTAGGAGTATTCACTGTATTTCAGTATAAATTGAAAGAAAGAAAGAAAGAAAGAAAGAAAGAAAGAAAGAAAGAAAGAAAGAAAGAAAGAAAGAAAGAAAGAAAGAAAGGGAAGGGAAGAGAAGAGAAGAGAAGAGAAGAGAAGAGAAGAGAAGAGAAGAGAAGAGAAGAGAAGAGAAGAGAAGAGAAGAGAAGAGAAGAGAAGAGAAGAGAAGAGAAGAGAATGGATACTGCAAACATTTCTTTTCAATACAATGTGTTCTGGATTCAATGCAATGTGTTCAGTAATCTGAACTTAAATGTTTTGGATTTAATTACAAAGAAAACAAGATACTTTTAATAATATTTTGCTATACTTCAAAATATAACTTCCATTTTATCAGGAAAATAATCCTATGTGATTTCATGTTATACTGTATCTTTGATGATTTTTTTTATTTTTTTTTTAGTAAAGCTGGACATTAAAGATAACCCTGTATTTCATAGCCTGATACAACATGTACTCTGCCCCCCCCCCAGACACAAACACTCCTAAGTAATGTATTGTCGAAGGCTTTCACGGCCGGCATACGATGGCTGGTGTGGGTCTTCTTCTGTGGGCACAGAGAGAACTGCTCCTGTCTGTGCTCCTGCACTCTGAAGATGCCGGTCACAGGTGCTGGCGAAACGTTAGGAAACAAGACTTCAAGACCACGGCCACACAGCCCGGAAGACCCACACCAGCCACTCCTAAGTAATCTTTAAAGCCAAGAAACTAGGTCAGTCATATATGACTTGAATTACCAAGTTAATGATATTCATAGCCCAAGCATCTGAAAAAGTAAGGCCTTTTATTACAGGCAGTAAATGGTGGTAAATAACAGAAAATGTGATATCTGATTTCAGGAATTTGAGCCAGATTTTAAGCCTGTTCAAGGCATCTGCAAGAGCAATATACAATGATTGTGTTTGCACTTGATGTTAAGCAAAAAATCATTTTAACCTTCATTTGAAAAAGCTACAATCCATCTTTCAGATCAACATATTAATCATGGAGTATTTAATCAATTCCTGATTTTTATTTTTTATTTTAGTCTCATGCAATACCAAGATGAAAGTCCAAACAAAACAGTTGCTCTTAAGGACTTTTATGCTTATGGATGAATGTTTCCCATTTATTGTAGTTTGTTTGCTTACTTGTGTATATTTAGGAGCTTCTTTAATATAAACTTTGCCTGTGGTTTGGTTTGTTTGTTTTTGTTTTGCTTTATTTTTTTCCCAAATGTGTGGGTATGTGTACATATTGTGACAATTTTTCAGAATAGTGCTATTGGGTATCAGTTGACAAATCCCTGTTGCAGGTTTATAGTTAGAATAAAATTTTCCTTCAAGAATCCAAAGAGAAGATAATTCACTGGTTTGTGTCATCTTAATGTAGGGATAACATTTTTTTAATGACATTTTTTAATGACATTAGTAGGTCTTATCAATCTTTTGATTACCTTTATAATTGCAAATTCCAGAACATGTCACTAAGTGTAGTTTTATTTTTGTAACACAAGTTTACATTTTCTATTGTAGCAACATGGTTTTCTCCTTCTCTGTATGACATACAAGTTGGGCTATTGCAATTTGATGTCTTCCAGGTATAATATTAGTACCTAGAATTGTATGAAGGCTTTAACTAAGAAGCAGAATGCATTCCTTTATCTTGTCAGTATAGATTTTCTGTATTTATATACAAGCCAAGTGAGAATGAAAGGGTATGTTAGTGTCAAAATAAGCTATGTTCAATGACAGAGTTTGTAGCCATAAGCATATACTTATCAGCCTGGAAGTGAGATTGTTAAAAAATTAGAAAAAAAATGCTCTGTGAATTTGTATGATATGTTTTTCCCCTCTATGATGGATTCATGACAGTCATTTTCACTGTCCACATAACCAGTTTTTCACTATGAACTAACTAGCCTAAATATTGCTGTTATGTTAGCTCTCCCCCCCCCCCCAATTTGGCTACCATGGCAATATTTGGTTATGTCTAAATGTCTACATAGAAGTAATTTCAATCAAGCTAAGCAAAAAAGTTAAACACAGAATTTTTACATGAAAATTGGAAATCAATCCTAGCATATATTATTTGAAAATTGTATTTATATATCTTTGTTCTTCATAACTCAATGTAAAGATATTTGGGTGTTCAGATGGATAAAAATATGGAAAACTTCTTTTGTGTCTGGTTTAACTTAGTTTGTTCTTGTAATTCTAACAGTTGGGCTTGTAAATTCCAATGGCTATAATTTTTAATAGGTAAATACATGTAGAAGTCTACATTTTTATGTGAAATGATATGAAACATCCAGAGAGTTTTCAGAAAAATGTTGCATTAGAAATTATTACACAGTAAAATTCATTAACATCAGTTTCATGTACTGTAGCTGTTATTAAAGAGGGAAATGTTTATCTTCAGAAGTACAATGGAAGCTTATCAGAAAACCAATTTTTGTTTGTTTGTTTTGGAAATTGCTAGTTATTTAACTGCCATTTTGGTTTGGTAGACAGCACATTAAAAACCTGAACTTGCTTTACAAGTAGATGGAAAGGTTCAGAAAATATACCTCAGCTTCTAAACTGGTTCACACTTTGTTCACCATGGCATGCAGAACTATAGTTAATGACTGTTCAACATTTTGTACATTAGATAACAGCCCCAAATTACTCTCCAAGTCATTGTGCCAATGATTTGAATCAGCCAGGATCATTGACAAATACATGCTATTACAATAAAATGCTTTCTGGGAATGACTTGTCTTTTACCTTGGTTTTCTTTGATCTGGAAAAAAAAAAGAAAGAACACACACAGATCATCTCTGTAGGGGAATAATAATAGATAAATTTAAACAAAGGCTTGTATACCTATATCTTACTATTGGACAATTAATTGTCTTGAAAGCTGAACAAACCATTGGTTTGTTTGACTTAGTGATATCTCAGATAAAATTCTAGGACCATGTTTAGCAGTTGGAAAAATAAAAGGCCTCTCTGTGAATACATTTAAAAATAGGTCATTACTTGCTCAGTCCTTTTCTAATCTTTTCTCATTTATCACCACAGGTATCTGAATCATCAACCAGGAGGAACAGCTTGTGAAACAATTCAGGAGTTCAGCCTAATAAAGTATGAAGTATTTTAGAATACTTTGCACTTGTCATACTGTATTCTTATAGACCACAATTATACCTTACAGTGAAAGATGACATGGAATTACAATAAAGAAAATGACCATATTAGACTCAGATACAGTGAATTTAATTACAAATGGTGAGAAAATAAGCCAATGGTAGTCCTCTTCAAATACTGTAAAATGAGAGCTCACCAAAATTGCTACATTAAGAAAAAAAAAAATCATTTTTTTTTTAACCAATGGAAGGGGAACTGTCTTCTCAGTCTGAGAAGAATTAAGAAATTGATTTCTTATTCCTTCTATACTTCCTTTCTAACTAAATATGTTCTACAGACTGGGCTAAAGTAGTGTAGTATGTAATGCATGGGGTTATAAGAAGAGCAAATATGTAAATATAGTCTCTCTCCCCCTTTCATTTTTATAAATTTCTACTACATTAGAGACATTTCCATGAGCTGAACATTGGATGCAACTCTATATTTACCTTAAAACCTACTGAATGTTTGTCCCCAACTTTGTAAGAAACCAGACTGATTTTATAAGGAAAGAAATGGCACTTTAAGTTTTCTGTGCTGGCACTGCTGGCTGCCAGCCAGCAAGATAGAAAACTCGATACCTGTCACAGTCCAAAGATATGCAAACTCAGACAGAACTTTTAGAAGCAAAGAATCCTTTTTATAGTTGCTAGAGATGGCAACTGTACCATAAAGTAGTCAAGACTTGGCATGGTCAAGACCAGGAATTCAAGAAACAAATGACAAATCCAAGTGAAAAAGACAGTGGGGAGGAATCTGGAGGTCAAAGCATGGCACAACAAGGTAAACATGACAGACCTGAGATTTGAAAAGTTGTTCTCAGCATTTTCTGTCAGGAAGTGAGGCCAATAAACAAGCCACTGAGCCACCATTCGGATGCATAGTTGAGGTACATTACTCATTGGAGTCTATTCTCCTGCCAGTCTGCTTCTTGGCTAGTTTATCTATCCTGCAAAGCTCAATCTTCTGATGTTGTACCTTTATAATCTCTGCCTGGGACTGGGTGGATGGATCTCAGGGCCTAGGAGGCTGTCAATGGGTGCAGACAGGGAGTCTTGGGGTCTTGCTGAATCTGCCTCAGTCAGTGGAGTTATTGACTTCAACATTGCTGGAATCAACTCCTCCAGGA
Organism: Python bivittatus; assembly: GCF_059951505.1. Taxonomy (NCBI): domain Eukaryota; kingdom Metazoa; phylum Chordata; class Lepidosauria; order Squamata; family Pythonidae; genus Python; species Python bivittatus. Next base: position 27,240,959 of record NW_028277034.1, read on the forward strand.
TTATTACCCCTAGAAATCTCTGGCTGTACTTCCTCCTCCTCCTCCTCCTCCTCCTCCTCCTCCTCCTCCTCCTTCTCCTCACCATCAGAAGAGAAATCTACAAGGGCCATAACATTAAGTCCCTTAAGTCCTGAATCTAAAAGTATCACCCTGAGGCAGTTTTGAGGACTCTGGGAGTCACAGATGAGTCATGGTCTATTTGCTGCCCAAATCTATATAAAGCACATATCCTGATATTATGAGGACACTCCCAAAACAGTAATTGTATTACAACCATAGCAATAGTATTTGTTTGTTGTTTGTTTATATGGCCACCTATCTCACAACAGTGAATCTGGGTGGCATACAAGGATTAAAACAATTTATAGACAGGCTTATGCATTTCAAAATAAAACTACAATTAATTATGATTTATTAAGTAATATTTGAGCCTAATGGCTTACAGAGCAATTAAATATTCATCAGCTAGCAATATATGGTAAATTTAGCAAAAATCTTATCAAAAAGCAATCAAATAAAAGGCAGCTCATAATCTATTAAATTTAGCCCATTATTCAATTCAATGAAAGAAATGCAGGGATTTCAAAATATAATTTCTCTTTCAATAAGAGAAAGATCAAATATGAGAAAGAGTTCAGAGATTGAGAAAATGGGAGAGTTTCCAGAAGTGATTCGTTTTATATATTTCTTTAGAAATAGAAGGCAAAAAGACAAACAGAAATTCTTACACAGCAAAGAAAACTGGAATTTTAGAGCCTTCCTCCTACAGCAAAGAAGGAGTAAAATTTACAGGATGTAGCATATGGATATATGGACATACAGTACATATACACACATGCTAGGGAGGGCCAACATTTGCACAAGTACTACTTCAGTTGGGAATAGAGGATAAATTAGAAAGTTTCTAGACTGAAGTGGAGGAAAGAGGTAGGGAGTAAGAATCACCTTTCCTTTCAGCACTGGGCTGCTTCTGTATACAGTTCTAGTTCTCAAAGTCAGTATTAGATGGATTTTCCAACAGCTGGATGGGAACAGTGTTCCTATCAATAGCTACTTATCAATACCATTTCTTGGTTGTTCAGTGTGTTCAGGAACACTGGCTTTCTGAAGCTACAGTGTTCCTGAGCTGGGGACTCAAATCAGTTGAAAAGGAAGATACTGACATACACCTCCTTTGTCTGACTCTGGATCTAGCTGATCTGGTGAAGCTGACTGGTTCTTCTGGGTCATAAAACCCACCTTAGCATGGATTTCATGGATGCAGAAAGCCTGTGCTTCCAAAATGTAAGACAGCAGCAAACTGAAGGGTTTGATTTCAACTCTTGTAATGACAGCAACATCTTACTGCAAATGAAATTCAGTAGAGGAGCTTGACAGGTATTTCAAGTCACATTGTTCCGGTTTCAGATGGTTCAAACAGGCTTCTCTCATGGTTTAGCATAAAGCCAGCAAGAAGGAAAGGATGCTAAATACTAGATGCTCCTCTCTTCAGTTCTTCTGAGTGTCTCCAGCTGTTGATTGAAATAATAGAAATGAAGTTTCCTTCTCATTTTTGCTAAACTCAGTGGAGGGGGAAGGACAAAAGAGTGGTCAAAACTACTAAAGCAAATAAGAAAGACACCAAAAAAAAAAAAAAAAAAAAAGGAGTGAAAGGTTCAGCTGGCTTTCCTTCTGTCCTGATCAGAATTTCTAACAACCTAAGGGCCTTGGAACATTTTTCAGGCTCCTCTGATCAATAAAAGAGGTTGTGGGGAAGAGTAGATGAATAATTGAAAATCTGATGTCTACTGCACTGATTTATAAGAGGAATGTCTCAGGAAGAATTAATGGCTGTAGCTATATTACCTCCTGTAAATGTCTCTTTACTACATATGCCATTGTTTCATCAAGACCAAACAACCAGTAAAGTAAATGGGAAGAATAGAGTGGGATATGTACATAATCTTAGTTTGGAAAGGTTATTTAGGTTCTTTTATGTCAGCCCCATTAAGCAGAACAGACCAAGAAATTGACTTAACTTGAAGGGTAAAACTACTTGTATTGAAATTGCTTATAATATGTTGCATGTATGCTGAATATATATTAAGGGAAGCTGGACTGGAAGAAGATGAGTGTGGTTTTAAAATTGGAGGAAGAATCATCAATAACTTGTGCTATGCTGATGACACTGCCCCGATAGCTGAAAAAGCAAAGGATCTGCAAGCCCCAGTACTAAAAGTCAGAGAATAGTGGAAAAATAGGACTAAAATTAAATACAAAGAAAACCAAACTAATGACAACAGGTTCAACAACCAGCCTTAGAACTGACAATGAAGATATCAGAGCGGTGGACAGCTTCTGCCTTTTAGGATCAATAATCAACATTAAAGGAACAAGCAGTCAAGGAATACATCACAGACTAGCACTTGGTAGAACAGCCATGAAGGCCTTGGAAAATATATTCAAATACCATGATGCACCTATATCTACAAAGATCAGAATCATGCAAGCCATAGTATTTCCTGTGACACTCTATGGAAGCAAAAGAAGGACTTTAAAGAAGCAGGATAGGAAGAGTATTGACACCTTTGAATTTTAGTGTTGGAGAAGACTTCTGAGAATACCATGAACAGCCAAGAAAACAAACTGATAGGTCATCCAACAAGTCAACCCAGAGTTTTCACTCAAGGCATAAATGTCCAGGCTCAAATTATCCTACTTTGGATACCTACCGCTCTGGAAAAGGCTCTAATGCTGGGAACGTTGGAAGGAAATAGAAGATGAGGATGACCAGCAGGAAGGTGGATGGACTCAGTTACAGTGGCGATAAGGCCAGCCTGTTCCTAGGTAAAGAACAGGTTTGGTATAGATTGTCATGGAGAAAATCTATCTATGTGGTCACTAGGAGTCGAAAACTACTTGATGGCACATAATTGATCAATCAATCAATCAATCAATCAATCAATCAATCAAATGTTTTAAGTCTGTGCTATCCCTGTCCAGTGAGTTTTATACCTAGTAAGTCAGGGAGGTATCTGCCTGAGCTGCTTCTGAATTTTATTTCATTCTTTGGGACTTAAAGAAATATTTCATCCCTTTTGCCTAGGTAATGGTTCATACATGTCTCCATCAAGATCATCTTTCTTATTCTCTACATTTTAATATCATTTTTATTCCCCGTTGTTATTCGATTGACTCTACACAGGAAGTCATGGAAAGAGCTATTGAAGGTATTCTGTTTTTTTAAAAAAAAACTGGATTCCTTTTCCCGACTAGATGATGCTTGACTGCTAGTACATAAGGGATTGTTCCTTGCAATCAGTATTTTTGAAGTGTTGAACTGAATCTCACAAATACATGTTTGAACCATACCATTTTTACATATATCAACAATTCCTGCAATGATTTTTTATAAGGCCAGAGCGCACCTTACTGCATAATATCATTTTTACTAGTATAGTCTATAGTATGGACACCTCCACTGTATGAATTCAAATTAAATAACATTGTATTTCAGTTACAAATATTGCCTATGCAATAATACAATTATTGACTTCATCACAAAATGCAAAATGAATGTGCTATAAATCACTTAATAAATAGTTAGATACCATATCTATCTTTTGATATGCCAACTTTCCTAAAATCATGGCAATATATACATCTTCAGTGAATAAAATGGAAAGGTATTTAAAACAAAAACAAAGAATAGGGCTGGTTTACAATAGCTTCCACGTGCACATGTGTTGCTTATCTTCCAATTTTTTCTAATGTTCATAAGAATATTTTTAAGTAACTCAAAAGAATTAAATGTTTTTCCTTTTTATTTTAATTTTTTTCATTATAAAAAGAAAATATATAAAAGTGCTTTAACATAAAAGTGAAAAAAATACAACAAAAAGGAAAAAAAAGTGTATATATATCATTATAACAGTAAACAGTCACAATTCTACATCTAATATAAATATTATTCAAGTGCACATATATTTCTAATAGAGTTATATGACGCTGATGTTTTTAACCCAGTGTATTTCCTGCTTTTCTTGCCATTTCCTCCATTTATCTTCCAAAGTGTTTCAGTTTCTATTAGAGCAAAGATTTCAATGGATGAAATGCAACTCTAGAAATAAAGAAGTTGCTTTAATTTCTGATGCAATCAGATTTATATGGAGCTAAATCACAAATATACCTCTCCCCCCATATTTAAATTAATTCAGAAATTGTACAAAAAGCTTTTATTGCATGTAAATCATTGAAGGCATTTTTAAAAGTTGTTTTTAGTGGAACATTTTTCTTTTCATTTGTTACTTTATTATAGAATTATTACCACAACCTTCACATAAATTATGTCCCAGTGAGATATGCAAAGTAGTAAAGTTATATCTGTTACTTGCTGCTTTCCTTGATTACTCTTCTATTTAACAAAAGATAGCGTGCAAACACAAAGGAAGCAATCATTAGTATTTTAGTGCCTGTGTTGCAATCACAAACTTCAAAATCTCATAGAACAGTAATAAAGATTCTCGTTTAGATTAATTTTTCCTTTACCAAATTCTGGACTAACCAGTTTAAATCTTCTTTCTCATATTTACTTATAATTCGGTGGCTATTAAATAGATAAACAATAACATCTACCATACACTAGAGAAGTTTCAATCAGTGAAGAAAATATCTCTTGCCCATAGGGAAATTATATTGGGAGTAGGGACATACATAAAGAATAGAAATCAAGGTTTTTGTTCCTAACTCAGGCAGCCTGCTCCAAACTGAAGTTAACAAAGTGCAATGTCTGAGCTGTAGTTCCTGGGTATCATCAAGCAAATCTATAGCACAAAGTACATGTGGACAGATAAAGTGATAGAAAGACTGAAAAAAGATCAAAGCATCTGTGATTTATAAGGATTCCACCTCTTTGCTCTGATATTTTGTCAGCCAGTCTAACAATTTCGAGCACTTATTGGGAAGTTGAAAAAGATTTGCCACTATACACTCCATGCCTAACAATCTTCCTGCATGAACGAATGGAAATAGTTTCACAAGGTCTTTTGGGTGCTGCAAGAGTAACTTGCCTAGACTTGTTCTGAGTTTCCAGGCCACCATAACAACCATGGGCCTATATAAGAAATTATCTTAATACTGACTGATGGGCCAGGACACACACCATATATAGTTTTCATACTGGATGGGGAGATGATATATGGATAGGAAACTCATAATAGCAATGTTCAGAGGTTTGCCTCAATATATAAAGGGTTCAAACTGCATAAAGAAGCATTCATGCAAACAGCCTTGCTTGCACATCTCTCCAGCCTTCATAGGTTCAGACAGGCTATCTAAAGTGCAGTGTTTCTTGCATTGGCACCAGCCTGACTACTTGAGATCTCCAGTCTCAAAGCAGAAGGTTACTGAAACCCTTACAGACCTTGAAAACACATAGGAGGCAGCAAGACAGTTAGGGAAACAAACAGGGCTGTTACGGAAGGCATCAATGAGTCCATGGGAGGGGGGAAGAGGGGAGGAAGAATCCTGGAGCCTTAATAACACTAAGTATAAGTTATGCAGCAGAATTATTTTGGATAGGTTTTCAAGATTCTATTACATTACCCTACTAGCAATAAGTATCTTTCCAGAAATACAGGTGGCTCTTATTTTCTGTGTTTGCCAGCTTTGAAAGGCTTGACATTAAGCTTAAAAGCCGCTTCTGAGTTCCCTTGTTCTGTTAGATATTCTATTACACAGAGTCCTGGATTTTGATCTTGTTAATAGATCAGGATTAAATATTAAATCTTGTTAATATTTCAATATCAATGAAATAATTGATATTTTCATTGTCAAAGAGTCTTTGACAGATCACAGAACCACCTAAGGGACTTGGTCTTAGAATTTTTAGTATATTGGATTATGTGTATTCCATCATGAATACCGAACTATACATTTTCTTGTTCGTGCCTGTGCCATCTCAAGAAACCTTTTGATTATAAGACAGTATTTTATACTAGGAAAGATGAAGGATCTTGGCAAACCCCAGTAATCTTATCTCAACATTGCAAGATATAACGTATTAAATTTATTGGAACTTGTATTATTATTATTATTATTATTATTATTATTATTATTATTATTTCCTGTTCATCTCTGCCCCTCATATAGACATAATCTCATATCCCTGTCAAGTTTTTTTAAAACATTTTTTCCCTTATTATATTTTTTGTCTCCTCTTTGCCTAGTTACATTGCTCCACATTCTCTGTGGAGAATTCTCTTTTCTTGTCTGCTCTGCACTTCCCTCCTGGTTTCTGGATGTCACTGCCAAGTAATGCCAGCTGTTACATGGTGCTTGAGGTGCCGGCTTCTCTGTTTGGGGGCATTTTCACAACTGTTTGCAGTGCTCTTTGCTGAGATATTTGGCAAGAATGATTCAACTGCCATACGGTCCCCTACTACCTATGCTCCTTTTGGAGAGGACTCAGAATATATATATATATATATAATATGTGTGTGTGTGTGTGTGTGTGTGAGAGAGAGAGAGAGAGAGAGAGAGAGAGAGAAATATTTATATATTTTTATTTTAATAAAAGTAAGAGCCATTGGGATTGTGAGAGGAGAAAGGTGATATTTATTAAAGGAAATTAGTTAAAAAGTGTTACTCAAAAGCAAAAAGAGAAACTGAAAAGGATAAGCTAGCACTAACATTTTCAAAAATACCTACTTCTCAATAAACACAATGTTCTTCCATCTTCTTACCATCTTAGACATCCCCTCGTATATTTGCTTACTTCTTCGGAAAGGTTGAACTGCCTTCAATATATTTTACGGAAAATGCTATTTTTTTATTCAGAAATCTTTTTTCTCCTACAGTTTTCATGTGATTTTTTTAGACAGTCTCAGAAATAAATAAAACAGCTGCCTGTCATAGGCAACTGTAAGATAGATAGATAGATAGATAGATAGATAGATAGATAGATAGATAGATAGATAGATAGATAGATAGATATTGCACTTTTCTTTTTTGAAGATAAAAACTTGTCTTCAATTAGTATATGGTCTTTATTCCTGTCAAATAAGTCCCTTACCAAGCTTATATTACCTGAATAAACAGATAATGGATACTCTAAATTGAAAATATAAAATAATACTTGCCAGTCCTATCACAGTGTGTTTAAAAACATATCTATTTAGGAAAAAACACTGTTCATGTCCGATATCCATTTCATCGGTTGCATATGGCTCCCAAATCACATTTTTGGGGGATCATTGAATTTCAATGAGAAAATAAAGAAATAAGGGATGCTGAACTTTAAAATGGGTCAATTTTAGCAAATTTGTAATAACTCAGGAAATGCCAGAAACTTCCGCCTATTAGTCCTTATTTAAATGTCATTGCTTGTCATTTTCATATAGTTGTTATTACTAACAGTAATTGTTTTCATTTAAAAACTTTCAATGTTATGTTAAAACAGATTTATCGATGTTAAATAAAATAATTTTGTTATCACTCTCTCTCTTTCTTTCTCCTCTCTTACCTCTCTTCCTTTATACACATACGTACCATCCACACACACACACCATTTCCTGGTTTCTTATAGAAATAACACTTTAAAGAGAGCATTTTCCTATTATACACACACACACTTATTCATCCCATCCTAATTGGGGCAAATTATATTTCAAATTGATCAATAGATATCACTTTATATCGTTTGGTTAATTAAATGCTGATTTAGAAGTAATCGCAATCTAAAGTGATAAAAATATTTTCTTGGCAAGCAACTTAATACAGTGTTATTATTCTGTCTGTATAGGCCTGCAAAGGCACTACGAAGATTTTTTAGAATATCCTGTATCTGTCATAAAATGTCTGAAATGCAACTTAAGTTATTGTTAAATGACTTGTAAAAGGAATATTTAACAAGGTTCAGGATATGATATCTTAAGCCTTCTGCTATAGTAAAAATGCAGTTTTGACAAATATGTTTCAACTGGCAAAGCATGGCTTTGTATATTATCCTTTGATTCTAAATGAAATTCATGCAAACATCAAAACAATTTGCTTTCTTGCTGACACTAATTTACATTTATAACCCACTTTAAATGTTCATTTACATCAGGCTGATACATTTTGTCTATTGTGCTATTTATATTTAAAATGTTATTTAAATATACTCCCCCTTACACAATGGAAACAAATTAAAAAATTCAACAGAGGGGTAGTATTAGAATAATAATATTCATAATTAAAATCAAAACAAGTAGCAATGACTAAAACAACATCAGAAAAGCTTTAGAAAACTAACCAATTAATATTATTCTGCAATCATATATGAAGGCTGTCCAGCACTTCAGTGTGAGAGATTCTTCCAAGAGGTGATACTGATGCCAAAAAATATATCAGTTCTTTGGGGGGAGGGGGAGAAGCATAGTTCCTTTCTGCAGGCAGTAGCTGCCTAGAATAAAAGATGCAAGCTGAAAGTCTTTGTCCAAAATCCTTAGCTGTTTGGAAAATGATTGTCCCTAAAACAATATCAGAAGGATTTTTTCAAACTATAAAGGACTTATGAGATCTGGATAGTGAAGGAGAGGCTGAGAAGCAAAAATCTGTTTGAGTGAGAAAGTTGATTGTCAGAATTTCACTTGAATGGGGCTCTTGGTTAAAAATGTAAGCTGCAAAGCAGCAATAAAATGGTGATAAATTCCCTGATCATTTGAGGGGTGATGGGGGGGGGGGGGAGAGAAGAGAACTGACTTTTTCAGTGCCCATCAGCATGTTCTTTGAAGAGAGGTCAATAATCCAAGATAGTTTTTATGACAATTTTATGACTATGTTGATAGTATTTTTTTAATTTGCGATATTTAATCCTTTTTATAATTTTGGATTATTATAATGAATTATAACATGTGGATTTTGCTTTAACCCTCTTAGAAATCTATGATTAAAGCAACATAGAAGCATAAATAAATGTGAGTCAAAGGGAGTTAAATACTGATGTCCCTTCTTCATGTTATTTAGGTTGCAATTTGTTCTGATTTCTAATTCGGTAAAAAATGTATTCTTTCTACATCCATTCTAAAAGTTTGGAAACAAGAGGAAGGAGACAATAATCCCTAATGCTTACAGAATCTTTCTAACAAAAAAAAAAAAAAAAAAGCACATTATGGCCAGGTTTGCATAGGGCCAAATAAATCCTTTCTGCAAGTTGCAGTCACAAAATTCATTTAAGTAGTCACAAAATTCATTTAAACAGCTAGTTTATTCACAACATGGAATATTGGTGTGTAGCAGGAATCTACCAGAATCAAATTTATTGTATAGTCACAGAACGTATTGGGAAAGGGGACTATTATTTATTAGAGCAAGGATGAGGAACCTATATAACTGAACTACAACTTTCGGTATTGTCATCACTGATCAAGCTGGCCAGAAAAGCAGAGAATGTCATCTGCAGGAGTATTTTGTTCATATTTAATCCATATTAATATTCCTTGCACACAAAACATTTATAACAGTCATGATGTTATCTTGTACATTGCTCAAACCTTCACTTTAACACCACACACAGACACACACACACATATACAGGATATACCTAGTCAGGCCCCATAGACAATTTAGTATACAAATTATATTAAATGTTTGAACTGCTTGCCATTTTCTTCTAAATACTTCCTTACTCATTTGACACATGATCTTTGAACATCCCTAAGTACAGGAAGATTTTTTCTGTTATTCAAAAATTCCAATGTGATAACCTCCTTTAGATGTTCTATTGGCCTATGGGGCTTGGCTTTTGAAACACCTTCTATATGGAGCTCAGAGTTTTTTTTATTTTTTATTTTTTATTTTTATTACTATCATAATTTATAAGTGTAGTGTTTGGTATACAAGTATAATAAATGTCTAGAAAAACTGAAGATAACAAGATAGAGCAAGCAAGACAGTAATGCATTGAGCAAATAGGAGAGATATAGTATAGAAGTTTTGAACCAATCAGTATGCAGTAAGAATATAGGCTTACTGTGTTTTCAATAAAAGTCTTTTGTGTGGTTGCATCAAAGAGTGAACTGCTTATACAAAATGAATGGCATTTGTTTTAATGTTTTCAAGTAGAAGCATTCTAACTCTCTCTCTCTCTCTCTCTCCATTTTCCCTGACAGAAAGAATCTGTGTTTATCACTTGTATTTTGTATTAGTAATCCAAAATAATTACTTTAAATGATATATTTAATTGCCATGGAGTGTTCATTCATGCACAGTACAGTTAAGCATGTAAAAGCAAGAATTCAGGAACTACAGTAAAGATAATAATTTTAACAAAAATGAACCAGGTGCTTCTCTGAGGAGGAGGGGGGAAACTCATGTGAATAATGGCATGGTTTCTCTTGTAGATAACCCCAGTTCTCTTATGTTACATCAAACATATATTCAAAACAAACACAGTACAGTTTTTTTAAAAAAAATATTCCCCTTTAGCTTATTAAGAGATACATAAAAATTATTCTGACAGTCAATCAATTATTCAATCAGAAAAATAAGGAGCACATTCAAAGCATAACACTCTCTCTCTCTCTCTCTCTCTCTCTCGCCTAGTGAAAGAGGCATAACAACACAACAAAATTAGATGTGTATCATCAGGCTTGGTGAAGTGTGAAAGGACCTCAGTGCAGTATTTAGTTTATTCCTACATAAACCATTATGGCAGTACATTATTCAAAGTATGTTATTGGGTAACAATCATCAATTTTCCTTGGACTTTGTTAATAAGTAGATGACATTCATTGATTTCTGTGGGATTCTTTAGTAGGTGTGTGGAAGCCATATGGCGTACTACTGCATATTCATTTATAGAAGACACTTTTGCTCACTTTGCCTCCAGTTCTAGTATAAATGCCTCTTGTGGCTTGAAGGTAGACGTGCTTATACTTTGGAAGGACCTGGCTGATTCAAAGATTTGAGGAGTGCATTTAGAAAAGAACGTTACTCATTGCAATGCTGTAAGTTAAGTGTCTCTCCAAATGGTTTTTATAAGACTGTTATATATGAATAGCAAAGCATAGTTATGGCTTATGACTGTGAATTCAGCACAACTTTACTGAAACAAAACTTAAAGTGGCATGTCGCTGCTCTTTAATGGAAGATTTGTTGGTACGATTAGCATTCACATGCCACCTGCCTAGTGCTAACAGAGTAATTTGCACCAGAAGCTTGTACTATTAACTGGCAAGCAGTTAGCAGGACAATTTATGTTTGAATAGCATGCCTTTATGTTCTCAAATAGTCTCACTTTCTCATGCCTTTTCTCCCAGTTGCCTATGACAGGCAGATGTTTTATTTATTTCTGAGACTGTCTAAACACACACACACACACACACACACACACACATGAAAACTGAAGGGAAAAAAGATTTCTGAATCAAAAATAGCCTTTGCAAATAAGTAAGCAAATATACTAGGGGATGTCTAAGATGGTAAGAATATGAAAGAATATTGTGCTTATTAAGTAGATGTTTCTGAAAATGTTAGTGCTAGCTTATCCTTTTCAGTTTCTCCTTTTGCTTTTGGGTAACACTTTTTAACTCATTTCCTTTAATAAATCTTACCTTCCTCCTCTCACAATCCCAATCACTATTATTATAACTCCTTAGTACCATTTATTGAATTTATTTTGTATATACTGTCTGAACTGTTCAACAGGGCAAAAATAGTCCTCATTAAAATTTCTGTAAAATTATTTTCTCCTTGAAAAAATATTTTAAAGCCACATTTCCTTCAGCATATTGTTTTAGAACATGTAATCAAAGAAAATATTGAAGAATTTCTACATGGAGTACTGTTTAGGATATCATGTTGCTTATCTCTGATATTGGAAACCATATTCATTCATAGTTACTTATCTAACCTTTCTCTCTTTCTTGGAAGTGTTCCTAATATAAGAACCATTCTTATTAAATAACTTTGGTTTGACTGAATTAAATGAAGATATGCAAATAGATTATATTATTTCATATCACAATTGTTATTTGTTTATTTGTACTAATATTTCTACCCCCATATTTAGGAATGTAAGAAAGTCTCTGAGCATGAAACTGAGCAAACTCAGGGAGGCAGTGAAGGACAGGAAGGCCTGGCGCAATATGGTTCATGGGGTCACGAAGAGTCGGACACGACTTAACGACTAAACAACAACAACAAACAACAAGAAAGTCTCATATACCATCTACCCATCCAGATCAGTATTATTTGTACTCAGTATTAATGATTATTCTGATTTGTTGAAAAGATTTTGTCACCCTACAACTGAAGTTTGAATCTGGACCATCTGAATTCCGTATTTGATTCGGGTCTGATTTCCTGATTTCCACTGATTTAGACAGTGTCTAAAACAATTTATACATAGCAATATGAAGAAAATAAAATTAAAATACATATCTCTCCCTCTTAAATGAACACACACATAGGGTCACCCATTCAAGCTTCTGAAATATAGACAGCTTTATCACACTGAACATGTTCACCCTAACTTATTTGCTTACCTTAAGAAAAGAACTTTTCCCACGGGATGTCACTCATATACTATTCTTTTATTTGCAGTCTATATTGGCGCATTCCAGAAAGACACTTGCTATTTCTGTGTGTTTGAATTGGCTCTCAAAATATATTCTAACTGTCACGGGTTTTTTTTACAAATAAGCTGTCATGCAAATTGTCTTCTTACAAGAGCAATAGAATTTCAAGTGCAATTCCTATAACATAGCAGCTCATCTTCACTGAACTGGAAAAAATAACAGCTGATGATTTTCATTTCACAGAAGAAGAATCACAGTTTTACTTTGTTCATAGTTCTGATATTACATTGTTCGTGTATGAAGGCTACTTACATAAAGAGTGAAGAGTGTGTCATGCTTCCCCCTGGAGCAACTGTAAACCTAGGTTTTTCACACTCTCAACACTTATTCTGGGATTGGTTTATTCAGCAGTAGACCCTCAGACACAAATCAGTATAAATGCTTTATTGCAGATAAGAATGAATGAAAGCAACTACAACTGTTCTCCTTAGTGCAATCAAAGCAATCAAAACCTTTATATAGATCTATGCTCCAAATGTTAAGTCCTGGATTTTTTCTTTCTGCCTTTCTGAGTCATCGAATCTGTGGCGGTTCTCTTCAAGGCCACAGGAACAAGTGGGATCTCTTGCCATAATGATTCTTTCAATTTTTCAAAAGCTCCAAGAAACAAAATCCATAGCTTTTTTTTTTTTTTTTTTTGGGCTAGTCTATACAAAATAACAGAAATAGTGTGCCAGTCTAGTGAGAGGGATTGAACATTTTAAAGTATTACTGTTAAACATTTCCCAGTTTAAAACTCACCCAATGCTTCCTCTGTAGCCATACATGTCCAAATATTTGTTATAAGCTTTTCAAAAACAAAAGAAAAAAACAGAGTGAAAAGCCAACAATGACAATGTAAAATGGAGATTAGAAAGGTTATATGGGGAAAGTTGATGAAGTTGTCCAGGAATATTTGAAAATATTCCTGTAAGAAGAGGCTGAAGAACTAACAATCTAGGGAATAAATGAGAATCATTATAGGAAACTGAATATGTGCCCATAAGAGTCCTTCCAACTTAATGATTCTGGGCATTCAGCCATGTTTCTTTTTTCATTTCATCTTTGTAGCATAAATAGCAAGTACTTGTAATTAGATATAAATTGATCTATGTGGCTTTTCTATTCACCTAACTACAAATCTACATATTCCAAGCATGCAGAAAAATTTCATAAATGTAATATTGTCTAGGTTATCAACAATAAACAGATATCTTATCAGAGGTTCTATTAAACAAAGGTATACTTTTATTATAGCATAAGTCTAAAAAAAAATTGGTGGGGTATAGATCATTACTTTCCATCACTATTCATGAATATTTATATTCATATCAACACTCTGTATTTCTTCTGTTATTGCTAGATATTGTTACATCAAGGTTATGTGTGTGTGTGTGAGTGTGTGTGTGCACGCCTTTGAGTCAGTGTTGATTGCTGGAGACTGCCTGCACAAGTCCCTGCCATTTTCTGGGCAAGATTTAAGAAGTGGTTTGCCATTGCCTCTTTCCTAGGACTGAGACAGAGTGACTGGCCTAAGGTCACCTAGCAGGTTTTGTGCCTAAGGTGACACTAGAACTCATGGTCTCCTAGTTTATAGCCTCATTCTTTAACCACTACACCAAACTGGCTCTCTACATCACTATTACAGTATTTTATTTAATATAGCATTCTCGCTTGGGACCTTGATTTTTAGAGAACTTTCTGTTCAATGATATATTTTCTCTCCAGTTGTATAAAGGAGTATGAAATATACTATTCTCTTGAAAGCTTCTGATGCATTTGTAATACATTTGAAAATGCTACTGATCTGATTCTTAGTTGAAGCATAACATTATCTGTCTTCTGGTCAGGTCATTATCATTCTCAAGAATGCTATGAATAATGATAAACAATACTGTATTACATTTCTATAGCTGTTCCGGCAATTGACATATTGTGGATACTGGCATTTAAGCATGTAGTATGATGGGCAAGTCTGAAAAAGCAAAGGGAATTAACTAAATGGAAATAATAGGAAGTTATTTTTCAAGTAATGTAACAAGAAAAATCTGGCATTTCTCCTGATCTCCTGCCATTGCCCTAGAAGTTAAACAATCAATCAAACATACTTCTAAGGGGCTTGAGAAACTATAGTTATTGATGGTTTCCACACCTTCCAATATATGTTTATTGCCCCCACCAATTTTTGTCTATTGAAATAAATACCTCAGTAATTTATAGAGTATGGGGAAACCCCAAATACTAAAATATTTATTGGAAATATATTTTCCTTTACTAGTTTAATTATTTTAAATGAAAAAAAAAGATATATCTTATCATTTCAACTACTGAACTATACCTTTAAAGCCCCCCGCTCCAATTATATATAGGCCAGTGAGTTGCCCATTTGCCCATCTTTTAAAAAGGTATTACTGTCATGGGCAACTTGTGGCATTTCAGCCTAAATTCATGTGATCCTCAATGTAATTTTGATAATCTCAGATGGAGAAAGAGACAGGGAGACATGATAATAATAATTTATTAAACTTGGATGCAGCCAACTCTCATCACTCCAGGCAGCTCACAACAATCAAACAAAGAACTTACAAAAAATGAGTAAAGCATAAAAATGAAGATAAAAGATGGCAAGCACAACGAAGGGAGTGAGGGTGTCTTACTTTCCCTTCCCAAAGGCCTGGGTGAAGAGCCCGGTCTTCATGGCTCTTTTCAACAACATCAGAGTGCAAGCCATCTGGATCTCAGGAAGAATCTTGTTCCAGAGGGCAGGCACTGCTACTGCTTCCAGGATCCTGAGAGATGACCTTGTTTGATCAAAGAAACCTGAAGCTCGCCAATCCTGCAGAATTGAATCAGCTGGGCAGATGTTACAGGTGGACCCTCAAGTAACCAGGGCCTATGATAGAAAGAAAAGGCTGGGTATGAGAAATAGGAAAAATGAAACCATGCATTATGGAAGGAATGACTGATTTCTAGTTTCAGTCCTGTCTACTAAGTGATAATCTCTAACAGATAATCTCTAACAGATAATCCTTTAGAAATGTAGGTTAGACAGATTTAACAGTAATAATAATAATAAAAAACCTCTAGCCTAGACACAGAGCCTCAATAGCATTAAAAGACAGATGACCACCCAAGCTAATATGTCAGGATAGCAAAGTGCATAAACCCTTCGCCACGGCATCAATACTCTCCTGTGCATATATTTTCACTTCAGTTTTATTGCTATGAATGGTGTCATTAAACTAGACAAAATCCCTTCAGATCAATTCAGAAATGTGCACTGCTTTTAGAAAACAGTTGGAAAAAAGCACATGTCATTTTACCTCACAAGAGCTCTAAGCTGACTTAATATTTGTTTTGGACTTTTTCTTAGCTTTATGTGTCAATGATTGCTGTTTGGGATTTGAACAAGGAAAAATATGTTTTCATTCCTATTGGAGAGAAAATTATAGACCTACTTTTTTTTCCCCCATGCAATATGGGGAGAATTTTTGGTAAGTACTATTAGGCCCCTGTCCCACCTTATAAGTCTCCCCTTAAAAAACACACAGCCCACTTCTACAAATAATAAAAGAATAGTAGAATTGCACACAATTTAAACCTCTGTGTTTTTTAACAAAGCTTTCAAAACAGGCTGGGGACAGTAGTGGAGGACCACAGAGAGCAACAGGACCATCCAGCAATTCCAAAAGTTGCTGGTGATGTTTAGTTATAGCCATACAGGAGATGAGATCCCATATTTCTTTAGTTTTTTATTTCATTAGCTCTGTTCAATGAACCACTGTGATAAAAGAGGAACATTGTGCACATCCTGCAATGAATTTTCCCCCTTTCTTATCTTCTTGGATCTTTTCCAAGATATACTCAGTCAAATAATTTCAACCATTTCACTCCACTTTGTAAATTAGATACATGCTATAACTTTTTTTCAATTTAAAATCAGACAATAGTGAAAAAAGTCATTACAGATACAATTTGCCAGGTTATTTGGAACTGAATAGCCTAGCAGCTAAATCCACCTGCAACCATCATTAAATCTGTAGTGTGGGGTGGGCTGGGGAAACCATGAGTTTATTTTCAAAATCTTTTTTTTTAATCAATATGCAATGACTATATTTTTTAAATGGACTATTTCATCAGGCTTTAAAATCTTGAGCTTTTGAAAACAATTTCTTAAATCTTCTATATAAGCACAGCCCTGCAAGACATTTGTTGAGGGTTCTGGTGACATTTAGTTTACTTAAGGCGCACAGTGAGAACAGAATCACAGGTAGAATTAATTATGGATTGATCTCTTAACAAATTATTTTTATGAAGAACAGTCTACTAACTCTTAATTGTACTACATGTATAGATGCCTTATAATATTACTGTAATGTCATCCAAACAATACAGTAATATTGAGTACGTTCTTTGATAGAGATACTGAACACATATATGCATTCATGCATAAATTCCAGGCTGGTAAGTACAACTTACCACTAAAGATGTTAAGTGGATCTGACAAACACAATGGTATTTTCCCCTTGCAATGGATGGTTACTAGATAGTGAGATAATAAGGCCATTATCTGTAATTCAGTTCTACTGGGAAGTTTTAGATAGGCCTTTATAGGAAATAAACTTTTCATGGGTGATGTGGTGGTGGAATGTAGTATAATTAGCAAGGCAGACATGCAATTTAAATGGAGATTCGTTGAGAATGTAAGTACCCCAAAAACTATTACTGAGCAAAATATTCCTTTAACAACTATAAAATCTACTTTTCAAGACAAATATCTGGCATTTCAAGGTTAGGGCATTTCAGGACAGAACAGTATTAAACTTTCCCAGTGGGAAGAATTAGGGCTTTCCTATACCTTAAGCTTGACTCCTATGTGTAAAATAGCTGGAAATGAATCAGCTTCAGAAATCCCTTTCTAGATTAAAATCCTTCATTCATTTTGCCTGTGGTGATGGCACAGTGTTCTGTCCAGACAATACTTATGCACTCCCTGATTGGCAGATTCCACTGGTTCTTTACCCTTCTCACCCATGTCAAGAAAACAAGCATCAACCAAAGCTAGCATCAATCAAGTTCCTTTCCATGGGCCAATCTTTGAAGTCATATAGTTTTCCTGAATGGACCTTTTGTATGATTCCCTTTCCACTTGACTCCCTCTTTTACTTAACACCTTCTTATCTCATGTGTCCTTAGATAATGTAGGACTGAGCTGATCCGCTTCTCCACATGTTTGATAGACATAATAGTTTAATAATTGATTGCAGTGGAATAAACTGAGCCTGTATATATTAAAAACAAAAACAAAAAACTTTTGCTTGTATGAGCAAAAAGGGAGCCATGATGACCCCAGGATGAACTAAGAGTATGAAGAAAGCAGGAGCAAGACACTAATTTCCTCAGTCAGCTATGAAGTAAGTTCAACCTACTAGAGATCATGCACATGTTTATTTACAACATTTAAACCCACTTTTCATAATCAGAAACAAATCTCAAAGGAGATTAAAAGTATAGTTAAAGTGAAAAATTTAAGTTCTGTTTGTGCCCATATATTTATGGAAGGACCCATGCTTTATTGAAGGCTTATGTGAATTAAAACAACCATTTTTAATTTAATTTATGTATATCTTTCACCTTTACCCTGCACCTCACTGTTACACTTCTTTTACCAGCCCTTTCCACCAGATTGAGGGGGTACACAGGTAATGTGGATAAAAGGGCTGGACTGAGAATGACTAGATATTTGGATATATCCAGAAAGACACTGGGTAACCTATATGAGAACATGGTTGCTTATACAGGTCACAGATTCAAGAGCCCAATCTGGAGCTATAATATATTACACAGACTGGTGCTATTTATGTTTATTCAGAACTAACCCATCTGTACAATATTTGGGGGAACTGAGGGAATATTGAAAGCATGTAAATACAATGACTGATTATCTCCAGGTTTAGATCAACACTTCTGAATCTGTACCCTTCTGAAGTCCAGTATGTAGAAATCCATTTCAAGATACGGGAGTGAGACCCTCCCTATTATTTTCATCTCTGCAGTTTAGGCACTCCTCATTGATCCCAGCTGTATTTATTTCTGAATGTAAATCTGAAGCACTATTTGAGACAATAGTATTAGTCTCAGTGTAACTTACTTGCAAGTAAACATTCATGGGAACTGTATGGCAAATATCCTAAATGTGTGCAATGGTACATTACTTTTAAAAGAGGCAATCAGGAGAAAAGAGAATTATTTTTTTCATCACCATTTAATGAGAAATTAGTTTGTCCTTTGTCCCACCTTGGCATGCTAAGTTTATGCTAAGGATCGGCACCATTGGCTGGACCTTTATATTGCTATGCATGCTCAGCCACCTTTGTACATTTATATGATGTCTGAATATACATACAGAAGGAGTGAGGCTTGTGTATGACACTGTTTTCATCACTCTGGCTCATCTATGGTATGTTTATTCTTCATATTAGGGTAAAAAAGCAATTTCTTATTTTGCAAGTAGCCTTTCAGAAAGACTTGGAATGGATGAGCATTGACTCTGACATGATTCATAGAATGCCACACCAGCACATTTTTTTTATTTAATAAAAGAAAAATAAATTTGTCAAATTTTCCAATAAAGGAAAGACACCTATTCATTCAGACTCAATCAATAGTGATACCCATGATTAGGATAGCAGGTGGTAGTTTAAAAACTAATTGAGAATCAATCAAGGTACTGTAACTGTCTTTTCAAAGAAATATTCATCCATTTTTGATCTTTCACCATGAGATCAATATGTTGACTGTCACATGCAGGAACTAAATGTCTTAGTATTATTTCAGGATCAAAATATATAATAAGACTTTGACCCTTAAATGCAATTTCCTACAAGTATCTGAAAGTACATAACAATCCCTCCCTCCCTCTCCCTCTCCCTCTCCCTCTCCCTCTCCCTCTCCCTCTCCCTCTCCCTCTCCCTCTCCCTCTCCCTCTCCCTCTCATCTCATTTCCCTCCATTCTCTTTGACTCTTACATGAAATCCTGCAATTCTGTCCATGTCTTATTTGCTTCATCTGATCATTTATATATTTGGTTTTTAAAATACTTTGTAATGGTTTTATTTTGACATATGCCTTATTCTAGAAGCTACGGAACATCCAATTCTGCTTACTTCCCTTATAAAACTTCATGATATTATCCTATGTTATACAAAAAGTGAGCAAACAGTGAAATATGATAAAGAAATGCTTAAGAGAAATATACAAAATTTAAGATAAATAAAACTGAGAAAAGAAGGTTAGGAATCCAGTTTGCTATTATGGTTTTAATGTGGACATATTTTTGGATAACTGGTTTTGCAATTACCTGTTACATATATATATTTCAAAAGACAATGGTAGGGAATGTTGGCATTTGTTCTATAGTGTACAATTTAAGTTTTGTATTAATGTGAAACTGATGGAAAAGAATATTGAAGGATTTGGAGTAGCATATCATAATATAATATGAGGATAATATAATTCTAATTCTTTCTCTTAAAAAAATATTAAGTTACAGAAATGCTGAACAAATGTAATCTTTTTTTAAAATAGGAAAAAAAAAAAGAGTCCAAGATCCATATCTGACTATGATCAGTTTTAATTTCTCTTAAAATCAAGAACCTCAACATTATATAATAATTTTCTCCAAAATTCATACTATTTCCATTTTCTCAACTAATATTTCTCTACTGATTTGTATCAGACTGAAGACAGTTGGTCCTTTTTGACTTCCTCCTGCCTTTGAGGGAGAAAGTTCTTAGTAATACTTATCAAGAATTTTCTGAAAGGACCATGATTGGCAAAGCTTGTCACCAAACAGATGTCAAGGTCATTAAACTACAATTTCATGGCTCTGAAAGTCTACAGTTTTATTTCTGAAGGCATAATTTATATTTCTTCCAAGGCGTGATAGTAGACATTAACAACAGCAATGCTCTTGTCCTTATTTTAGCACATATGTTTTCTACAGTATTGCCAAGTTTATTCAGTTGGATTTCTGAGGAGGTGTTGACACCTTTAACAACTCTTGCAAATTCTTCTCCTTTTTCAAAACTTCTGTTTCTTTTGAACAAATTACTTTCTTCAGTTGCTATTCCACTCATGTGAGTCATCTCACGAGGTTTACATAATTACTTATTAAATCATATTTGTGTTGTTATGTTAAGTGTTAAGGCTCATCTTGTTTATTCCCATAGTCTTAGCGCTAAAGTAGAGATAACAAAAGGCATGGACTTTCTAAACCAATGCTGTTTTTCACTCAGCAGTTGAAACACAGTTCCTTCTACAGTGTACAATCTTTAATTGAGTCCTTACTCTGGGTTTTTTGTCTTCATTTTCTACAGTGCTCAGTTTCGAGCCCTCCAAAATAAAATTCACATACCTTCAGTTGAAAACATCATTATTAGCTCTTAGAGATGTAATTCATCCCATTCTAAGAGCACAGTTCAAATAACTCACATCATTATCTAGAAACAGAAGCTTTCCTGTCTACACTGTGTATGTAGTCAGCCATCCAATTGTAACATATTTGTTTTATCCTTCCAATCCTCCTCCATGGAAAGGAAGAATGGATGAGAATACAATCTGACCCCCTGTTTCCTCAACTTCCTTTGTAACAACAAATGTCACCTTCTCAAAATCCATTAAGATGATACAGATGTAACATAAAAATAATGACTTATAACATGGCAGCCATCCATTATACACAACATATTTAATCTGATTGAACAAAATGAAAATATTATAAAAATAATGCGTTCTAGGGCCAGAAACACAGTCACCTAATAAATAGGGGTATGTAAATCTCTCTCTCTCTCCCTCTATCCCTCTCTTTTACAGTATCTATAAATAAGGCACTGTTCTGTTCCCCCTCCCCTTCATGTTTTAAAAGTTTATTTTTTAAAGGTCCATTAAGAAAAAATCTACACCAATATATTGTCTGCTACTTTCACCTACTTTTCACATATTTTATGAGCTACTTACCTTAAAATGCATCTTTAAAGATATGCAATTTCTCATCATATCTTTTTAAAAATTGATTATTCTTCCTCCTCCTCGTCCTTCCCCCTCCCCTCCTCCTCCTTTTAGGTTTGGCTACTTCTATCCTCAAGGACAATTGTAGCCTCTGAATCTCCTGTTCACCCAGCATGATACATCTAAAGATAAGAGTTGAAGGGAGAGATTTCATTAGGCACTTCAATAGAGATGAGCCAAACTTGCTTCATGGAGTCCTTGGTGCTCTCTGAGCTTGGTAGTTTGCTTGCAGATGTTTCATTACCTGACTAGGTAACATCATCAGTGCTAGTCAGTGTGAGGTTTGCTCCCTGTTTATAAGGACACTAGAAAAAGGAAACAGACTGCCTATATAACATCTTTCAATAAAAAGGATACCCACACAACTTTATCAAAAAGTGTCTAACCAATCTTCCTGATACAGCACAACCAATACAAGTATGGAAAGCCATACATACTCTGCCATACATCAAAAACATCTCAGAAACAAACAGACTATTACAACCACACAGAATCACCATAGCACACAAACCAACTACATCTTAAGTGAACAGAAGATCCAATAGCCCAAGAAGAAAAAAACAGGAGACATCTACAACATACAGTGTAAGGACTATAACAGTCACTGTGTAGGGCAGACAAGCAGAAGACTAGCAGGGCGCATCCATGAACACCAACTATCAGTCAGAAAACATGATGGAAACTCCTTAATCTCACAACACAGATTCAACCATTGTTTCTACTGGGAAACTCTGAGCATCCTAGGCCAAGCTAAATCCAAAAACATTAGGGAATTCCTAGAAACTTGGCATTCAGACAAGCCATCCATCAATAGACACATAGAGATAAATCATATCTACCAGAACAAGATCTACCATCAATAAGTATGCCCTGCCAGTCATCAGATACCCTGCCGGTATAGTGAGCTGGCCAAAGGACGATATGGAGGCTGCTGATGTGAAGACCCGGAAGCTCCTCACAATGCATGGAGTCCAATACTCAGAGATTGTACACCAGCCACAAAGAGGGCAGGCAGAGTCTGATGAGTGTCAAAGCTACTGTCCTGGATGAAAGCCAGAGCATCCAGGAGTACATCACTAAAGTGGCACCCAAAGATGAGCTGCTGAGAGAATGCCTCAGGCAGCAGCAGACACAGGAGGAAGTTCAAGTGGAGGAAGTACCATGGCAAGACAATAGCCTGCATGGGATGTCCCACTGCCAGATAGCTGAGGTGGCTGAACTTGGGAAATCCTACCAGTGGCTGGAAAGGGCTGGACTAAAAGATAGCACTAAGGCACTGATCATAGCAGCAGAAGAACAGGCACTAAGCACCACTTCCATAGAAGCAGGGGTCTACTACACTAGACAGGACCCAAGGTGCACGTGTGCAGAGAGACCTCAGAGACAGTCCAACACATAGTGGCAGGGTGTAAGATGCAGGTAGGAACAGCATATATTGAACAGCACAACCAAGTAGCTGGCATTGTATACAGGAACATCTGCACAGTGTATGGGCTAGATCCTCCCAAGTCCAGATGGGAGATTCCACAGAAAGTCATGGAGAGTAACAGGGCCAAGATCCTGTGGGACTTCCAGATCCAGACACACAGGCAGTACTGGTCAATCCACCAAACATTGTGGTAGTAGACAAGGACCAGAAGACAGCAGTGGTGATAGATGTAGCAGTGCTAAGTGACACCAACTTCAGGAAGAAGGACTATGAGAAGCTGGAGAAGTACCAGGGCCTGAAGGAAGAAGTAGAGCATATATGGAAAGAAGAGGCTAAAGTGGTCCCAGTGGTGGTAGGAGTACTCGGGGCTGAAACTCCTAAACTGGGAGAGTGTCTCCAACAGATCCCAGGAACAACATCCAAGCTCTCTGTCCAGAACAGTGCAGTGCTAGGAACAGCTAAGATACTGCGCAGAACCCTCAAATTCCCAGGCCTCTGGTAGAGGACCCGAAATTGAGGAAGACACATATCATCCATAGGAGTGACCGGGGAATTTTTTTATACCTGCAAATATATTTGCCAAATATATTATTCAATGCCATGTTACAGAAATTTTTCCTTGAAAACCACCAATTATCGATAAGTAATGTAGTCTGTGTTTACTTGTATTATATTTTGTTCTGGGGGGAAAAAAAAAGTATGCACAGAAACAGACACACGGGGTGTACTAAAAGTAAGACCCCATAGGCAAATCACAATTTTTTTTCCCCCGGAGAAAATGTTACTGTACTCAGGAATGTTTAAAGGTCACACATCAAATTAATAAGGATGTGTTTAGAACAGAGTGGCAACCAATTTTAACATTTAATGGAATTTATACAGTAGAATAATTTGTCTATGGAGCCTGACTTTTGGTATGTATATGTACATGTATATACACACACATGTAGACATACATAGTCACACCCCTACAGACACAGACACATCCACCCAGGAAGAAGACCACACTGTCCTCACCATGAAAAATACAATTTCTTTACCTAATTAGGGTCATGTGGGAATTATGTTAATTAAAACAATACAAAGTAACTGTCAACATAGTTGGAATGCATATTTTTCTTTGTCACTGAAGGTAGATTTGAACTTGCACTTACCCCGTCATCAGAACTGGCAACCATTCCAGGAGGGCAAAAATGAATGACATTGTCCACTACTGTTCCTTCACTTACTTTCAGAGCAATTTTCATGAGCATTTTTCTGCTCATCTCGAAAGTGCACTTTTCCTTTCTATGTTGGCTTGAGTGCTTCTCTCAGGTTGGGTTACAATACTTCAATCTGCTGCAAGCTAATATCAGCAGTTAATTGCCTGCTTTGCAGAAAAAGAAGAACTCTTTCAGTTGAGCCTACTCTTTGCAACAACTAAGAGATTCAATATCTCCTCTTACCAGCCATGATGGTAAGCAGTGCTGAAATAAGATAGTAGCTATGATCTTCTCTATCTTAGTATAGAGAAGGTTGCCAACTTAAACTCACGCAGAATATTTTTATTTTTAATTATTATGTTTCTGGGGTGCTTAGTTCCCCACTCCACTCTACTCCACTTCCCTCTCTTTTTAAATAAGTCCAGAGTTTTACTGTTTTACATTTTCCCAGTCAACGGAGGTGGAATAGTTTTACCCTCTGCCCCAGGACAGCCCATAGGTTAGGTCAGAACTAGGAACTCTATCAATGCTGAGTAACACCTTAACCATTACGCAATTTCCTTAGTGCTGATAAAGGGAGGTACATTAACATGCATACTGGAAATAATTTTTAAAAGTTGTTAGTTGTGCCTGCATGTATATGAATTTTGATGCTTTAACTTTGTAAATATAAATTTAATGAGTCTCTCTCTGTCTCTTTGTAAAAGTATGTGCATCCAGAAAGACTCACCCTCCCATAGGAAGAAGAGCAATTGCCTTCTGGACAGAAGAGTGAAAAAGCACAGCAGGGGAATTGTTCAGTAGGATAATGTAGTGGCCTGAAGTTCACAGTGATAACCTGGCAAGCTGTTACCAAGTTGTGTCAGTCCTGACATTTTTTTTTTTTCCTTAAGCTGGTTTAAACATAAACTGCCATGAGCACTGGACAGGACCATATTAAACAGTAAATGAAGATGCACTGTATGATGTTTATGAGGAATGAAAGCATGTTAGAAACAGCTTGAGAAGAAAGAAAGTTGGTTGGCCACAATGGTCTTTGCTCAACTCCCCTTCAAACACATTATAACCCTTGAGCTGTCTGTTCAGCAGAACTGAACCAGAAGTCTATAACAAAAACAAAACAAAACAAAACAAAATTAACAGGAGTATAGTGTGGATAAATTTTCATCTTTGATCTGATTCTCCATATTTTATGGAAAGAAGTATTTAAGCCCAGTGGGAATTTTATTACAATAAATCCACAGACATAAATGACTATCAAATTAATGAAAGTTATCCTAGAAGGGAAAAGAAAGAACAAGGGAATGGTCGTTGCCTATCTATGCCTGGCTGGGAGACAGACAGAAGTAAAGTGAAGTATAGAAAGATGGAGAAACATTCCAAATACAGTATACTCATTTAAAATATAGTTGATAAAAAATGTATTTGTTTGCTGAGGGTTTTGTTGTTGTTCAGTCGTTAAGTCATGTCCGACTCTTCGTGAAGCATATCGTGCCAGGCCTTCCTGTCCTTCACTGCCTCCCTGAGTTTGCTCAGTTTCATGCTCATTGCTTCAGTGATGCTATCTAACCATCTCATCCTCTGCCGTCCTCTTCTCCTTTTGCCTTCAATCTTTCCCAGCATCAGGGTCTTGTCCAAAGAGATCTCTCTTCGCATTAGGAGACCAAAGTATCTGAGCTTGATCTTCATTATCGATCCTTCCAATGAGCAATCAGGGTTGATTTCCTTTAAGAAATTGCTGAGGGTTTAGTCAATAACATATCCAACCTAGAGTTTGACATAAGCTTTGATGGCCTGTCAGCAGAAAGTTATAATTGCAAGCATAATCAGAATGAGATAAAAAATTATTACTTGTGATGGCTTTGAAAAATGAAAATAATTTTCTAAATCTTTTAATGCCAAGATTTATCACAGATCATCTCTGTGGAAAGAAATATTTTGATAGCACAATATCCAAACCATTCATTTGGCATTAAATTTTGTTTATATTGTTATTTTAAATTTTAACACATAATTTTTATTGGTTTGATTCATACATAGGGTTAAACTATAATGTGACTTATTTTGTTTTCGTTTCATGTAGGAGGTGAGCCTCTTTAAGCATTTAGCTCTACAGGCAAGAAGGAAGGATATACTTATAAATGCACTGTCACCTCTTGCCTTCTATACATAAAGGAAGATTATCTGCAAGGAAATGTCATTTCAGATTCATTAATGATCTCTGTGCAATTTAGAATACTACTTTTCTGGAATTCTGAATTGCATGGAGAGCCTTCATGGTTTAATGTTATGCCAAAATCTGTCTTGCAGTTTACAAATAAAAATTACTTCCCTGAAATGCAGCCTTTAGTTGTCTGCCTTTTTTTTTTTTAACTCGTTTTCAGAGAGGTTTAAAATTTAGAAATTACCTGAATGTTTTGTAATTTATTTCATGTTGTGAGATGACAAATGGATTTGTTTCTTTTTAAACATATATGTACATCAAACTGAAGCTTGCCTGGTTGCCTTTGCTTCCTTAAGGACAATAACAACACTCAATTATATGTTTCCTTAGGATTTAATGGATGCATTGGGGACAGTGAGGCTGCAGACCCTCCAAGAAATGATGGTACAATGAAAGAACATCCTACTCATCCTCTTTGTAATTCAGATAAGTACATAAATCGAAGGGAGGGAGGGAGGGAGGGAGGGAAGGAAGGAAGGAAGGAAGGAAGGAAGGAAGGAAGGAAGGAAGGAAGGAAGGAAGGAAGGAAGGAAATCAAATGAGAATTTTCACAGGAAAAAAAACATAATTGTGTCTAGAATGGTCACATGATGATTATGTGACCATTGATCACATAAATGATCAAACAATGATTATTTTAAAAATCATAACTTTGAGATATAGCAATCCCATATAAGGAAGATAGAAAGAAAAATAACAATTTCTAGAATCAAGGATACTTCAATCAATGTGTCTAACATAAGAACAAAGCAAGTGTAATGTTTTAATTTTAATCATAATTTCATAGTTTGTAGAGAAGCTAGACCATTAAACAGAGATGAGCTTGAACTATTTAATAAAAACAAATGCATATATTTCAAGGTACTTTTCTTCTTGACCCTCACCCATCTTTTTTTTTTTGTTTTGACAGTACTAATATATATAATTTGGGGATAGAATATAATGAACTTTATAATAATAGTAGCTTATTCAGTGGGAAAACATGCAC
Organism: Python bivittatus; assembly: GCF_059951505.1. Taxonomy (NCBI): domain Eukaryota; kingdom Metazoa; phylum Chordata; class Lepidosauria; order Squamata; family Pythonidae; genus Python; species Python bivittatus. Next base: position 27,268,449 of record NW_028277034.1, read on the forward strand.
TGCACATTTCAGACTGATGGTGAGTTATCTACCTCCCCATCCCCCCAAAAAGAAGGGGATTGCATAAGAAATGAGGGCACAACTGATAATTGGGGAATAAAATAGAAGCAAGAGGAATTAAGTCACTGCTCTTTAAAACAAAAACAAAAACAAAAACTCTGCTATTAGGCTAGACTCAGCCAGTTAATCATCTTTTAAAAAGCTGTCAAATAACCGGCCAGAAATAGAGATGAGTGACAATGATGCAGACTGAATCACAAAGCTAAGGTTGTTTCTCAGTCTCTAAGATCTCTCAACTGCTCCCCTTCCTCACCTAGATATTATGATTGGGCTAGGCATAATTACTATTCCTCCTTTCTCTCTTCTCCACCTTTGACAAAATTTTACAAAAACAGTGGGAATTTCTTTAGGGAGAGGGTTTGGTTTTTGTTTTTCCCATTCTGTTCCAAAAGAATATGTTAAAATAAAAGTAAAGGCATAGGATTGGAATGAATGGGATCAAAACCATCTGCTCCAGAGAAACTGAGACTCCACCCTGAATCATATTTCAAGCAAAAGCCAATGCAAGCTTTTACTAAATGTTTTTGAGATATAAATTGATATAAAACACAACTGGATGGACTTCTAAGTAAAATATGTGAATGTAGACTGATGAGAATGTGGACTGATGAGAATGTGTGTGTGTGTGTGTATATATATACACATACACATACATGTGTATATATATTCTCATCAGTGCACATTCCACATATATAATTCCTAGTTTTGATATGCCTTACTGTTTCTTTTTAGATTCTAAATTTTATCAAACAAAAACTTTATCTTTAGACTTAGTGTGAGACTCTACAACAAGCCAGATGAAAAACAATAGTTTTCATCACATCATGCATTGATAGCTTGAGGGCAGTGCAAAACAAGTGGATCCTGTAACCAAGCAGGACAAACATTAAGAACAACCATCACCTCTTTTACTGAAATGGTTTAAAAAAATTAAAAAGGAAAAGTAAAAATCTAGTAATACTCAGGTGATGAGGACTAAATATAAGTTGATAACTTTCAATAAATAAGTCAAATGAATTATTAATATCTTATACAATGTGCTTCCCATTCAAATTGGGCAAACATATTTCGGATTATGTTCCACAGTTGATTAAAAAATTGAATCTAAGCAATGTAATAGTAATTATTAATAAAATTATTCATTTGTATGCAGTGCATTGTATATTTAATATTCTAAATCCAATCTCATCTGATAAATTCTTAATCATGACTAAAATTACTACCAAAATGGAATGTGATTTTAAGAAAGAATTGTTACACATTTAAAAGCAGATTTCCACTTTAATAGAACTTTATAATTTTTAAAAGTGTTGAAAAATATGTTAATTCATTAGTCAGTTCTGTATAGTTTGCACTAATTCATTTTAATATACGTTTGCAGTGATTGGTTTAATTATGAAATATTTATTTTTCAGAAAGTCAGTATTCATTGTTTATAAAGTATGGGTGATAAAGGTTCTGAGATCTTTCTGTCAATCAATTCTTGGAGAATTGCCCTAATGAGAATGATAATAGATTTCAACCTCTCACTGAAAGTGAAAAATATGCACCATTTGAAATACTGCTGAATTTTTCAATCATTTCCAAACCAGAGACTGTTAAGCATATGAAGTGTTTCTTTTCGTTAAATGCAATTTTTACAGCTTTCTCTATCTTCCCTCAACAATATGATCTTATTTTATCTTTAAAAAAAAAAATCCTGGATAGTTTCCATTAAATAATTCATTCTTATTTAAATTCTGCAAACAGAATCACCAGAATATTTGTTGTTTGGTATGTCTCTCCCATCATAAAGGATCAAAGTTTACCAGTCATTCATGCACAAGACAGGACAATAATGGGCACTATGAGAATCTCCCTGTTCCAATGATCCCCCACTAAATAATGCTGGCTGGAAGGCATGGAACAGCCAATCAATTTTATCTCAGTGGTTTCTGTACTAGGCTTCAGGCTAAATGTTGCATCAGAAAAGGTGAACAACTGAGGGCCAGATTTATTTGAAACTGGCAAAAACATACAAAGCAGAATTACGTAGGTAACAGGAGAAGTGTGAGAAAGAAGTCAGTCACATACATTTTACTGAATCTCTCAAGACTGGGCAATAGTAGTAATAATAGTTTTATTTTTCATGGCCTATAACAAGGTACAAAATGATAAAATACAATATCAACAATTTAGTTCAATAACACACTACATGTGGAGTCCTTGGGTTTTTCTGAGCTTGATTGTTTTCTTGCAGATGTTTCATTACCCAGCCAGGTAACATCTTCAGTGCTAGAAGGGAGTGGGGCTTCCTCTCTGTTTATATACAGTAGCTTGACCTGTCAGAGTTGGTGGGGGTGTTGTTTTCTCCTGGCAGTTTCTTGATTAGGCTATTATTTACTCCTTGAGTGTCTGTCTGAGTTGGTAGTTCCTTGATTAGGATATTCTGTATGACGTTATCAATATCAATTTGATCTTCAGTCACTTCTTCAGATAAAGTCCCACATAGTAATTTATTATCATTTCAACTTTCTGAAAGTTGTTTTCAGAAGCAACTTCAAGGATTTAACATTTCCCTTCTATGGATCCAAAGTAAAATAACTCTCCAACTCACTCTTCTGATTTGTAATATGGATATCTCCTTTGATTATTAAAACATCAGCTAGCAAAGTTTGTATATCCATTACAATTTCTTTCTCCATGTCACTCTTGTAATTAAACATTTTAAAATCAATTTTCAGATCCACAGCATCTTTTTCTATATCTTCCATATCTTTTTTATAATTTGGCATTTCTTTAAAGTCCATTTTAATCTCCTTATTCAAATCGGCCTCAGCTTCTGATTTATCCAGTAGAATCTTTTTTTCTTCTACTATAACCTCTATTAAATCCAGTTCAAAAATAAGTCCTGAACACATTGTTCCCAAAAAGATTTAAATTCTTCTATAGTGAGACAATGTTCCTCCATTATTTTAGGATGTATCTTTTCCTTTAATTGCTCTCTGGTTCCCTCTAGTTAACCTTCAAAGCCTAGTCTTATCTTTTGTTTATTTTCAGAGCCAAAACTTTCCCACAATAAGTTTTCTTATAGCTAATTCCAAAATAATCTGCTGTATTTTTAAATTTTATAAAATTTAAGCAGTCCTTAGGAGTAAAAAAAAAAAAAAAAAGAACCAATAACAATTAGTCTTTCAAATCCATCTGGCCCCTTAACTGTCCCCAGTCAGCATTCTTAACTCCCTATCACTGTTTCCAAAAGTGAAGATTTTTCTTTGTAATCATTAATCTTCTTTCTTCGAGGATAGAAAGAAATTCTCCCAGTGCATAGCAACTTGCCTTTCAGAATGTTTTTAAATAAGTAGTTTCCAATGATAATTAAAATAAGAAGTGAAAGCAAATCTAGTGTCCTTTTGAAGTCTCTAAGCTGTGGCTGTGGCTCTATGTTTCCCACAACTCTCAGAGCACTCAACCCACTGGATATCACTAAAATGTGATCTCTTCACAGTGAGCTCCCATAAGGAGTATTTGTGTTTGATCTCCTTTGTCTGGAGATGTTCCAAAGAGCTGGACCTTTCAGCAGCTCCTCTAAGCCACCACGGTTGTCAGCTCCACAGAAATGGAGCTGCCTCAGTCTGCCATTACTCTCCTGGAAGTCTCCTGCTGCCATATTACAAATAGCAACTTAGTAACAACTTTTTGACATCTCCTGGGCCACATCCACATCTTTTGGGGCTTTCCTTTCTGCTCTAAATGTATTTACTCTGTCCTCTCATATCACTCAATCCTGCTTTACTGTTCCTCCTTAACAGGGCCCATAAACTGTTTCTCAAGCTGGCAAGTACTGGCTGCAGAAAGCTGACTCTTTTCCCAGCAGGCCTCCACTTGCACAGTTCAGCTCTATGTGATTAGCATAGGAAAAATCTGAGTTCACCTCCCCCCCTGGGCAAAATACAAGGGGAGAGTTATTCACTAGATCTCTGATCTCACAGAGCAATTCTTTGAAATGAAAGACCTGATGGGAAAAGAATTATATTCTCTCTTTTCCTTTTCCTAAAATTTATTTATTTATTTATTTATTTATTTATTTATTTATTTATTTATTTATTTATTGGTTCTCCTCATAGCTGTAGCTGCTTGGGAATCTGACTTGGTAGGAGTGGCAGGAGAATTAGGGAGAAATTGTTTTTTAGTATAAAGGGAAAGCCAGTTTAAAGAACTGGATTTTCTAGCTGCCTAAACCTGAATAGAATTGCAAAGTAATACAGTGGACCTTGAGGTGAGGGCATGTGCCTATAGCAGCATAAAATGGCTAATGGGAGTTGGGTATATTCCAGACCCTGACTACATCATCAACTACATTGTCAAGTGGGCCATCCAGGTAATTCATGCAACAAGGTGTCTGTTGGGAGAAAACAACACTTTAACATCAGGGCAGCTAAAGAAGAATGTGAACTTCCTTCATGTGGGCTAGGGATAAGACAAAGATGATACCATGAAGATGTGTCCTTTAAAAATGGTTAGCAAGGAATCTTTACAGTTAGTGAAATGTGCAGATCTCTTGCAATCTCCTGTGCTTGAAATGCCTTCACAAAACATATTATTGGTTTGGTGGCCTTCACAGATAAATATGATCAAAGACTAGGTTCAGTACTAATATTATTTGCCTGATTTTTGGAATATCCATCTTCTTTCATTCTATACTTTGTAGGAAATATATGGTTTACCTTGTAGAAAATAAATAAATAAATTCATTTCTACAAAAGAGATAACAAAAATGAAAGAAAATTATATTAGATAATATTCTAAAAGACATGTGGGGATAGGGAGAAGCAATTCTTAAGCAGCATCCAGTGAAAGAAAATGAGATTACCCTCCTTGTCATTGTTTTTGGCTAACTAGGAAATTTCAGAAGTAGCTTTTAATAGAGAAACATGATGATGAGTCATCTTAAAATAGTACTGTAGAAGCTATTTTCACACACACACACATACACAAGTAGGGAAAGGATGAATGTTATAAATAAATTCACTCATTTTGATGTTTAATAGAGTAGTACATTAATTTGTTAAAGTTATCTTCATTTTATTTTGTTTTGTTTTATGGGGAGGACTGCAAACCAACTTGTGCAAATATAAACTTTTCATATAAGAAAATGTTATGCCTATTAGTTTGTTTTTGCTACTCCTGTTATAGCTTGTCTCACTAGTTAATACTCTTTTATCTATGTTCATTTTATCTTAAGTATATGAAATACAAAAATAGTTTTATATGACATAAATACACATCCAGATTCATCATGATTCAGTCAATATTATATTTGTCTATTTGCATTATAAATGCTTTGCAAGGCAGCATTTGCATTAATATAATTTTGTTTGCCTTGACCATAGTCATTTGCTAGATAGACTGAATTTAGAAATAGGAATTAAGATTTTTTCCCCATTAAGTGGATCTGAAAACATATACAGAAGATTCAGATCAACTGAAACCAGATTTTTCTAAAACTCCTTTTTTTTTTTTTAGGTTATTGTTACTCTCATAGCCAACTGCAATATTTTGTGTGAAATCTTTCCAGATATAATCAATTATTTCATGATATTACACCTTAATACATATCTGGATGAAATACTTGATATCTTTGTGTTATTTAGAAAAGAAAATGTTTGTCTGATCGTGATTCTATGTTCCTATTTAATAATGGAAATGATTTGCTTTACAGTTTATTTCAAATTAGGGAGAATTTTAGGAAAAAAATCTCATGGCCTAGGGTATGTGCAATATCTTTGCCTTTTTCACGTGTGCACATTAAGTCTTCTCTTGTTGGACAACCTTGAGAGCAATCTGTAGATTACCTGGCTTCCATGCTTCTATTAAATCCCAGTGGAAGCCATAATGAAGGAATTATTTCCAGTGTTTTTATGTAAGCAGCAGTACACCATTTCTTCGCTTACCTATTAAATAAATAATAGGTGTTTATGCCTGCTGTACCTATAATTTCAGAAGAAATCTGATTATCTATATATAATAGATAATCAGGAGATAGCATGAAATGGGACCTTGTTTCAAATATAACATGGCATTTTTAAAATTGTAATTAAAAAAATAATTAAAACATTTTAATTAAAAGCTGGACACTTCTGGTGATAGAAATATATATTTTATTTATTTAAGAGAATATTCAGAGCCAGATTTTCATTCTTTTTCCCACTGGATATGTTTTTATTGCTTGCTTCCTTTATCTTGCCTGCTTGGTCTGTAATTCAAGACTGATTTCTCCCTGTAGGAAAAACAACTTGTTCAGAGAACAGCCTGCATTGCTACCTAAACAAATTATGTTTTAGTCACTGCTGATGTTGGCTCTGTCATAATGGAAATGCATAATTAATACATTTCATTCAAGTGCTTTGGAAATGCAGCTACCTGAAATAATTCTAAAAAGAGGGAGATTTAACAGGATACCCTAAAACTCAAAGGGACTGTTCTGAAAATGAACAGTTGGATCTCTCATATCTGTATTTAGAAATACAAAATAAAACCATTTACTTCTTAGTCTCTTCCTTAAAATATCCCAATAGAAGAGAATAAGTGTAGCTCAGGGTTGAACTGTGGAGTCCTTGGTGCTCCTTGAGCTTGGTTGTTTGCTTGAGGACATTTCATTACCTGACTAGGTAACACCATCAGTGCTAGTGAGTGTGTGGTTTGCCACACCCTCACCAACGCTGGCAGAGCAAGCTACTGTATATAAACAGGGAGTAAATGCTCCCTGTTTATATACATCACATACATCATGTTTATATAAACATATATCATGTTTAAAAAACATGATGTTACCTAGTTGGTAATGAAGCATCTGCAAGCAAACAACCAAGCTTAAAATATCCCAATTATGTCTTTAATATCATAAGGAGTTGGTCATCTGAAAGTATTATAGTTATGTTAACAGTATCCTCAAATTTAAATATTTATTTTATTTTATTTTAGAAATATATAAGGCCACCAAATCCACAACCAACAACTCTGGCTGGTGTACAGAACAATCACACATATTTTTTTTAAAAAAAAAAACTTCATTCATTTTTTTTTTTTAAGGAACAGTAAAAACTAACAAAAACTAATATTGAGAGAAATAAGAAGAAAAAGAAATATTAAAAAAAAAAGAAAATAGTAAAGATCAAAAGTGCAAAAAAGAAAGAAAAAGAGAGAAACAATAAAAGATAATTTTTCTGGTGACAAGAACCAATGATGCATCATTTTATAAAAATTCTCTTTACATTTACACAATGTAAATTTCAATCCTTTCTGTCACATATTTTCCCATTGTTCCATCTGTACATTGTAGCCAAAGTTTTTAGCCCATTTTATCATACAGTCCTTAACTTGTTCATCTTCTGACTCTAATTTCAGTAAAAGTTTCTACATCTTTGCAATAATATGTTCATCATTAGTACATGATTCTACTTCAAATTCAGTCTTTCCATATTGAAAACCACAAGTCCTTTTATCTATTTAAAATCTTTCTTGTAACTGTACATAAGAAAACCACATGTATGCTTCTGATATCAATTCCTCTCTTGTCTTCAATTTAAAGTCCCTTTGAGAAAATTCCAATATGTCACCATAAGTTAACCCTTTATTTTTAGTTATCATTTCTCTTCTGTGAAAAGTTTCTTGTGGTGACAACCATAAGGGAACCTTCAGAGACAGATTTATATCTGTTCCATATTCTCAATATGGCACATCTAATAAATTGATTTCTAAAATCTACATTAACTTTGTCGTACCATAAATAGCCATGCCACCCACATCTTAAGTCATGCCCCTCGCTAAAATCATTCTGAACAGCTTATAGTCATTATTCAATAGTGATACTGGTCTATAATTTTTAGTTAAAGTCAAATCTTGTCCTTCATTAGGTAATAATGCTATATTGGCCTCCTTCCAAGACTCTGGCATTCCACCTTCCCCCAATATAAAGTTCATCATACATTGTAGCAGTGTAAAATTCCTCATACAATACAGTTAAAACAAAAACAAAAAGCCATTAGACATTAGAAACATGGCAGATATTATTGATTGTTGTGAGCCACCCAGAGTTGTTGATTGTTGTGAGTTGCTCAGTCATTGGGAGATGGACAGCATACAAGTTTAATAACAAATAAACAAGCAAAAAAAATAAATAAATAAAAATCAAACATGCATACTCAGATAAATGCATTATTACAGAAAGCTGCAGCCGATCTTTTATATATGTAATTAGAATAAGTTCTGCTTTTGTTTTTGTTTTTCAGTTTCAGACATGTATACAGTATATTATTTCTCTGCTTAATCTGAGATATATACAACTGAATTAGCAACCTTTATTAGCCAAGAGAAGCCTTTGCCTTTTCTTCTCCAGCTGAGGGATGTGCTAAGTAATGGTATGACCATGGTTCATATGTAAATACAGCAAAACAAACAAGCACACATTGTTAAAATTCCCCCAAAATAATTTTATTGTTGCACATTAAAACAATCTTAAAAACGTGTTAGCATATAATGACAGTGTCCTATCAAACACCACTGTATCCTTTTCAGCAGGAACAAGATGCACAAACACATTGTGGAAATTACATGGAGTCCAGAGATCACTTACATATTGCTCATTTGATAATATAAGAAACACTGAAAGTCAGACTAATTATATGTGGAGGTTTCCGACTTCTTTAATAACAGGAATGTATATGGAACATATAATTCAAGGTCTGTAATGGGAAGTTCACATTTTTCTTTAAATCTGGAAAGGAGAATGCTGAGAGAGAACGTTTTGCAGTGAGCAAAGAAAAATAAATCTTACTTGGGTCTTTTCTTGAGACCTGGTAGCTTTAATTAGCCTTAAAGAACTCTTGGGTTAGGAGGACAACTGTAGTATTCAAAAAGGGTAATAACAAAACCAGGCCTTTCTTTTCAAGAGATAATAGTTGTAACTTTTTGGAACACTAAGTCTACACAAAACAACTCAAGAGAAGTGACTTTTCTTTTCTTTTCTTTTCTTTTCTTTTCTTTTCTTTTCTTTTCTTTTCTTTTCTTTTCTTTTCTTTTCTTTACAAATTAAGCCATAACCTCAAAGAACAGGTTTCACAAAGATGCAGGTGATTTCATACCTCATTCATTTTCAGGGGTATCCTATGAAGATTAAGCCATTTCCTATTAACTTCCTGTAGAGCACAAGCTGTGATAATAGACATGTGTTAATTTTTCTAGCACACTGCTATAAAATCATGTTCTAATTTGTATTTGCCTGTTCTCTGGTTCTAGATATCTTCATTTAGCAATTCATTTTTTTTTTTTCATGCTTACAACAGCAGCTATACATCTGCTGCTGTGCCTGAGACCACTGTCCATGTTTTCAACTTTTGGGAGGCAATAAATTTAAGGCTGTTTATACTTTAACATAACACCCTAAATTTCTATACTGTACTGCTGTAATAAGCTGTATGTTACATAGGACCTTACCCAAACCACCTTGCCACCGTGTGTGTGTGTGTGTGTGTGTGTGTGTGCATGTGTGCATGCACACGTGCCTTCAAGTCAGTGTGGAGTCCTGGTGACTGCCTGGACAAGTCCTTGCAGTTTTCTTGGCAAGATTTTCAGAAGTGGTTTGCCATTGCCTCCTTCCTAAGGCTGAGACAGAGTGACTGGCCCAAGGTTACCCAGCTGCCTTTGTGCCTAAGACAGGACTAGAATTCACGACTACTGGTTTCTAGCCTGGTGCCTTAACCACTACACCAAGCTGTCTTTTCCTTGCCACTGTACTACAAGAAAAACAATCAAGATGCAGCTGACAAAATGGAAGCACTTCTATTTTAAACAATGAAATTATCTCTCTTGAAAACAAACCAAATGAAAGAGAACAATGGAATATTTTTTATATGGAAGGAAACCTTTTCCTCTTGTCAGACAAAAATAGGTTACAAAAATGTGTTTGAGAATCAAGAACTTTGTTCAATTCTTCAATGAAGCCATCTATTTTGGCATGACCATCTGTGAAATGCTTAATTATATAGTGGTCAAACTTCTCAAAATAATAAAAGGAGGGTTGTATGGTAAAGTTGCTTCCAGTCACTCCAATAATTTCAGCCTATTTTGATTCCCTTTCTTCTCCATATGCTGTCATGACCCTAACCAGGCTCAAAATGGAAGAAGAAATGACTGATGGAACATTTTTTAAATGATTGCTGCCTGTACAATTAATGTCATACCATGCCAAATTGTTTTCTGAAACTGTATGATTGGAATCTGTGTTTGTACAATTAAAATGGCAATTTTCTTGAAATCTAATCTGAAGATACAGTGACAGCCCCAAAACATCACTGCTCTAGAGGAGATCTGCATGGAGGAATGGGCCAAAATACCAGCAACAGTGTGTGAAAACCTTGTGAAGACTTACAGAAAACGTTTGACCTCTGTCATTGCCAACAAAGGATATATAACAAAGTATTGAGATGAACTTTTGATATTGACCAAATACTTATTTTCCACCATGATTTGCAAATAAATTATTTAAAAATCAGACAATGTGATTTTCTGGATTTCTTTCTCCATTTTGTCTCTCATAGTTGAGGTATACCTATGATGAAAATTACAGGCCTCTCTCATCTTTTTAAGTGGGAGAACTTGCACAATTGGTGGCTGACTAAATACTTTTTTGCCCCACTGTATCAACCAACAAAGGTGGGGTGTTGTTGCTGTTTTGGTGTTTTTTTTTTTTTTTTTTTTGCATTTAAAGGATAGAGGAATAGCAGGCAGATGGCAAGCAGAAATCCCTTTAAGATAAATGTAGCAAATTTCCATGTGTTAGCCAACATTTCACACAACCAACATGACCTTCATTTTAAGGGATCAGAAGCCCCATTTAAGTGTCTTGCTTCAGGTGAAGAAATAGCATCTGGGATAAAGCCATAATGCACTGCAACAAATAGGCAAAAAGCTGAGGGAAACTATTAGAAAGCTCAGTAAACATATTTCTAGATAGAATAATGCCTACCACATTTTTAAAGGGTAAAGTACCCAACCATCAATCTATCTTTGAAAATTAGTCTGGAAGCAATGTAAGTTGCTGACGTCTCCATAGACCACATATAAGACACAGAATAATATAGGGAGCATAATAGCACATTTATCACTTATATATCTTGCATGGTAAGGACCCTGAGCTTTGGCTATGAAGGTTCCACTTCATCATGTGAAATAGTATGACACTATTTCTTACACTTCAAATTTATGGATTTTGAACTAGTTGCCGGCCAGAAATGGTCGACGCTTCAGTGGTTCGAGTCCAGCCTTCGCGTGAGCAGGGTGAGCTCCTGTTTCCTCCCCAGTTCCTGTAAACCCAACAGTTCGAAAACTCACGTGAGTAGATAAATGGGGACTCTCACTCCGGTGGGAGGAAAAATGCTGGCGGTGCCTTGCAAAAAAGGAGTTGGGAGCAGTTGCCGGTAAGCGCGAAAAACCGTGCGCGCCCGAAAAGGGTGCGAAGCAACGGAAACCCCGCCTCCTGCGCTCGCCAGCTGGGCTCTGCCCTAGGAAGGAGGCTCTGGCAAACCACTTCCGAAACACTTGCCTTGAAAACTGCAAGGACTCGTCCAAGCAGTCACTGCAGAGTCAGTAACGATTGAGCGCAGATTAAAAAAAAAAACCCACCAAGTTAATGAGAGCATTTAAATACTTAAGGGTGAATTATTCACATCTCAAAAACAATTTCTTAAGTAATACACGTGTTCAAGTTGCTTCACATCACACAGATGACACAATTTGCCTTGTTGAGGCATTTTGTCTTAGCTCACAGCCTCATCTGGCATTTCCAATGGCCTGAAGAAGCCTATATACATGCACAGAAGGCTCTCTGGTTAATTGATATGCTGACTGAAGGTGTGGAAGAAGCTTAAGAAGTTCAATAGAGCAAAGCAATGCAACTACCTTGCTTTTAAAAGGGCAGGCTCTGCCTCTTTGCAAGGGTCACTTTGCATAACTCTTCAATGAAGTGAAACAGCCTTTTTGAAGCTTTACTCAGGCCTACTGAATACATTTTATTAAAAAGTAACCCTGTCTGTATTTATGCATCCATGCTGCATAACCCACACTCTGAATGCTGTTTCACTAAAGCAAATGAACAAGGAAACAATAGTTCAGCCATTATCATCAATGCCATCAACATCATGATCACTACCTGGTTTAGTGAAAGAACTTGCAAAAAAGATCTTGGAACAGTAGCTGACTGCAGTTTAACACAAACTGAATATGAGCCAGAAATGTGATGTGGTCGCAAAAAAGAAGTTCAAGAAATATTCCTCACCAAGGCTCTGTAGATACTCCTGGGACTCATCCCTCCCCAGCAGGGAATGGATAACCCTAAATAGGGCTGCAGGACAAAGATGGAGAAATAATGTTTCATGCCGTTATCACCATTATGTAGGTCCATATATGAGGTCTTATTCATGTTGGGTCCAATTCATTCTTTGTCTTCCTCCAACATTACTCTAGGCATCACTTCTGACACTTCATCTCCCAGAGGTCTTCAGAAAATAAAGGTGAACCCCAGGATCGGCTTGCAGAGATAGGCCACTTAGGAGAAATAGGTAGTTACCTACCTATTCCAGGCTGCGACCAAGACCTTGGCTGAGGTACCCACTAGACCTTCAGAGAAAACCCAGAGCGTCTTTTGGAATCCAGCAGTGTCTATCAGTTGCCTGGGGCGGGCTGAATGAAAAAGCTCTGCGTCCTCATAGAGGTGGGTTGCCCCAGTGAACTGGAGGACAGAGAGTGATCTGTCCACAGATACAAACTGATGGTAATATCCTCCAATACCATATCACTTTGCAGCTGTCCTAGACCTAGTGTAAAACTCCCAATGTACAGTACATCAGGCTGTCAATTACTTGGGACAGTGCACGGTTGCCATTTGTTGGATTTTATATATAGAATACATACCTTTTAGTTGGGGGCTACAGATTCTAAAACAGGAAGCTGTACATTCACAATTGTACATGTCAAGAAGTGCTGCCATGGTACTTGGACATGAGAATAAATTATAAAGCTCTAAAATATATACACATACCCTTTTTTAGAAAAAATTAAAATGCTGGAAAATTGGGTCTTCATCTTGCTAGCCTAATCATTCTGCCATTAGAGGAAGGCTATTCTACTTTCTAACCTCCCCACTCCCCAGCCCAAGTTCAGTCCCAACCTATCAAAATATTGTCCGGTCTAGTATGGTATTTGTTCTTGATAGTGTGGGGAAATGCAAGGCAATATCAGATTGACAGGTATGATCTTCCTGTGCTTTTATTCTGCATGAACTTTTCCCAATATAGTGACTTTAGTGTGTATTGAAATTATAACTCCCCAAATTCCACCCTGCAGACTGGGGAAAGGTATTCTACTTTGTCATCCCCTCAGACTTTTTGCTGGAAATCAGAATACAACAATTTCAATTGTGATGTTATTTTGCCGCAGCAGCTAACAAGTTATGTTGCCAGAATAATAATAATTTTCTGTAAGGCACAAGACACTCAAGGAGCAGCAGGTTGTCTTCCTTATAGTTGAGGTAGCTAAAGGAATTTTCCACTCTCTGTTTTCTTGAGGATGCACTAGGGATTCAGGGGAATGTTATGTGGCAAAGAGTCATCAAAGAAATATCAGAGTTGGAATTTTCTGCTCATCTGATTATCCGAGGTTGGCATTTTGAATTACAATGTGTTTTAAGGAGACAGTACTTATGATAAGGAAATCCCCCTGAGACCTCTTTGACTGTGTGTGGGAAGTAGATTTTCAAAATGTTGTGTTAGAAGGGAGATGCTTAAAATTCCCATTAAAAGGCATTGAATGATGGATCTTGTATTAAAGATAAATTTATAAATATACAGAATCACAGACACATTAAAACACAATAAGATATAATTGCAAAGTAGATAAAAGTATTATTCCATTATTAAACTGAAATGTAACCATTCAGGAAGATGAGAGACCATAGTGTGAAAGACATAAATTCAAATATATATAAAGTTACTGCTGACACTGCAAATTATTCATATTTCACATATTGCGTAAGAAAAAACACATCCATTTCCAAAACATGTGGGGGGAAATAAGTATGGTATAATTTGCAACAACCTCTAATCTATCCATTAGTAGTGCAAAATGTTTATCTACTCAGGCAACTGAGCACCACAAGTTCTTTTGAAGTTGACACTATACATTCAGATAGGATAGGCTTTTGTATCCAATAATGAGTATTAATTAATATTTGAGTATGAAATAAATATTTTCATGGCAAATTGAATAATGGTAAGCCTATGTCTATTCTGATAAGTCTATGTTAGTTTTCATAACTGCTTTTTAAAAATTCTTATTCTACATAGCTATCTTAGATCTAAATTTTATGGCTGCTATCCTTTTTTGTTAAACCTGTTACTATTGTTCTATTGTCCTTATATCTAATTATTCAAAACCTATTTCTTTGTCTCTTATATAGCTATATAATTTTTTGTAAATTTATTTCTTATTTGGTACACATATCTAAAGACTGTATTTATACTCCTATAACCTGTGGATTACTGTATTTATTTTTATACATTGTAAATTGTACTTGCACTTACTTTCTTTTCCAGGGTCTCTTCACTTCCTAGCTAAGATACTCCATGTTTTGGAAGAGAAGAGGAACTGAGATCTTTCCCTCCCTGCCCCAGGCCCAGGCCCTTTCAGCCAACTTTTAACTGCCTTTACTGTTTGGCTTTTATGTTCTTTTCTGTCTCTGCAAGACCACTTATTGCTGCTAGAATGCTGCTGCTGGGAATTGTTACTCTTGGCTTCATACACATCCAGAGCTAGCCATCACGACACCAAAATGACTACAAATGCACCAGCTGTTATGGTGCAAGCTCCACTCTTTTGTTCTTGGGTTGCAATATTATGTGGGAACAATGTTTAACTGCCATGACACACATTTCATCATTTCCTCCCCATGGATATCAATGGTTGGATTGTTTTCCTGGCTACCGCTAGGCTGGGCTCTGCTGCTATAATCTCATTGGATGTAATTGGGGATTGCTTCTGTTGCCAGACCAGCATTGCTTCTGTTCCTAGGCTTGGGAAGCTACCTCTTGTTCTACCAGACTGACACAGCTGTATCTTTTGGGTTAGCTTCCTTGTGATAGCTGCCCCTGGTCAGAGAAATGGGGATGTTGTTGATACTACTCCTTGCTCTTCTGCCCTTCCCAGTGCAACCACTGCTTTTCCCTTACCATTTGCTTCTTTCTTGCCTCCATGCCACAATTCTATAGCTTATTAACACTGTTGCTAATATTCTTCTTCCACTCACATCTTCTCCTCCTTACCACTTACCATACCTGCATGCTCTATGCCATCTTTTTTATTTTTAATCAGTGGCCACACCAACGGTCATGTTTCATAGCAGGCAGCATCATCTGCAGGGAAGGGGAGGGTCAAAAAATCAAGATGTCAGTGGAAAACACACAGTCAAAGCACACATCAAAGCCCTTGTGCAAGTGTGTATTGACACTTCATGCATATACAAAGGGGTGGGTTTTTGATCACACAGTTGTGACCACCATGATCACTTTTTTTATCCTCCTAATAGCAGGATTGACTATTTTAAAATGGAAGAAGAAAATAGGTGGAAAGGAAAAAGGAATTGGAGACCCCTACTTTGTTGAAATGTTGGGAAAATATCCTAATGTCTATATCAAAAATGTTGATAGATCTTAGACTATGCCTATTCAATTAAAAATTTATAAATCAGAACATGATAAAAGAAATGAAAATAACTCTTCTTTAAAATATATATATTTTTTGTGATGTCCTTAAGTTGTTATGTTCTGGGCAAAAATAATTCCATGTATTAATTTGACTTTAAGGCAAGATTTAACATTTTAGGACATCCAAATTCTTTTGAACCAGACACCTATTATATGCCAGTGGATGGCTGGACAATAGAAATGGATTCTCCACACCCCTCTTATTGTTTAGCATCTAATCCTTCAATATAGATAAAAGATTAATGTAAGTCCAAGTTCCTCAGTGAAGACCTTATATTACTTATGAACAACTTGCCTGCAGACATAGATTGGATATGTGTGATGCAAGGAACTTAGAAAAAGGGCAAAAATAATCTATTTTTATTTTAAATTCAATAATTGGGAGAAGTCTAGTACAATGTCTTTCCCTTTACCTTGCTATAGACTCCTCCCTACAGCATGCTGATACAAATTTTATACAATTTTATACCCTTTTGTACAAGGGTAAACTTTAAATCAATAGGACAATACAAAGAAAAAAAGAAATCATAGAAACAATGGCAGAGGGAACATTCTGATGAAATCTAGTGTTTAAGTTGAAATATTATCAGCAATCAGGAACAGTGCTAGATACAATATTCACAGTACTTATTCAGATACAGCCAGAACAAAAGTCTTTAAGAGTATAAATTTTATTTTTTTAGAATTTTATATCTGTGGGTCAGGTAAAAGTCAGTCTTAGCTGCACTCCATTTGAAAGATTTAATCTCTTTAGTGGTGGGAAAAAGAACCAGCAATGCTGAGAATGAGTTGGAATAATAGTGGAAAAGCAGGGAGAGAAAGCCAAGGGTAAAGGAACAAGAAAGAAGAAAATATGGAGGTCAGTTTGTCCTTTTCAAATACCCTAGATGCCCACAAGTAAAACAACAGAAAATGAGAAGCTTTTCTTCTTAAAGCAACAGTAGCAAGAATAAAATGCAATAAAATTCAACAGAGTAAAAGACAAAAAATATAAAATTTTCATAAGGAGATTACAATGAAATATGGTCATCCTTTATTGAAAATATCAAGTTTATATACACTTGTATGGGAAAAATTTATCTATCTATCTATCTATCTATCTATCTATCTATCTATCTATCTATCTATCTATTTCTGTTTCCTGTGTTCTGTTTAACTAAAGAAAAAAGGGGAGGAGGAGGAGATAACTCAAGCATGTACTTTCTTCTTCTACAATTATTTCCAATAATTTAAAAAAAAAAAACAGGTTTATTTCCAGATAAGTGAACATAGAATTAGATTATGAATAAATCTGCATATTTTATAACTGTTGGTTTATGATTTAGTACATCATCACAATGCACTACATTTACATCACAAGCTGTACTACCCTCAGAAGAAGAATATAATAGAGATGGCAGCTAAATCTTCAACAACCTGATTCCCATGTTATACTTTGGAAATCCCTATTTCCCCATTGTTTACTGGATTGGAATTTCACACAGAAATTAATTTCCATATTGGAATTTACCAATATTCTGTAGACATTTTGTGGATTTTTTATGGAGATGATATAATGATGATTAGACATGTATTTTATCCATTATTGATTTTCCTGGATTTGTGGAATTGGCAATGATGCAGTGGTTTGAGGGTGAATTAATATGGTATAATGTAAGACTATATTGATTGATCATTTTAGCCTGGCATATTGACTTCCACACAGACTTGATAATTGCTACATCCACACAGACTTTTTGAACTCTTAGAACCGTTAAATTTGGTCCAGACTGACAATAGTCTGATATCACTGGATCTGAAATGAAATTTGGAAAGCAAACAAGCAATACCTGATCTATTCTCTCAGTCTACTATGAGAATGGTGGTTTAATATTTGCCTTTTCTCTCTCCTCACTAAGATATTCCTTTTCTTTCCTGGTGTGGCAGCTATGGTGCCAGCATTTGAAATGCAGTGGAGTTTCAGAAGGACAATTCCGTGCCAGAATTTCAGAGGCTTTTGTATCTAGACCAGGCAGATTAGAGCTATGTATTTTCATCTCAGATGAATAAAAACTGGTGCCAGATTTCCCTACTTCATTGCAAATTAATTGAATGCATACCTTCAAAGTGGATAATTCATGAAACTGGTAGAACATATGAAACATATATTCAATCTGATAAGATTTTAATTATAATTACTGTTATTGTTCATGTTACTAATTCATGAAAGCAACTGTGTTACACTTGTGCTCCACGCCCACCCTCCCATGGGTAGGCATGACATTTACTCTTTCACCTTCTTTTAATAAAAGAGAATGAATTCAGCTGTAAACATCTTTATTTAGCATAGAGAAATATAGCTCTGATACAGGTCGTCTTAGTCACAAATCAGTAACTTACTTTCCCAGTGTTCAGAAAGGACACTGGACACTGCCAAAAATAGCAACCAGATTTTTGGTACTATGGCACACACGCTTTCAGCCACACAATCATTTTAAAAATAAAAATTTTTAAAAAAATCTAGCAACTTTGCACTGAGTTGGCAATTAAATAACTTGCATAATAACCTTTAAAAATACAAGTCTGCTTAGTCTCTAATTTGGCTTAGTAGAAAATAAATTCTTTACTACCTCCAGGAGCAAAAGGCAAGAGATGTATTTATTTATTTTAAATTTAAATCAATTATTTTCATAATTATTTTCTACAATTGAATGTGGTATTTTAATTAATACTATCTTCTATAGTGTTGTCATAGGTAACTTTATGCCATGAAAAGGACTTAGAGACTGATAAAATTGATTCAGTATATAATAACAATAACCAAAAGCTATAGGTATAAGAGCATTATGTAAGTATTATAATAAGTATTATTATATAGTATTAAGTAATATAGGATTATATATTATTATTATTATTACATAATAATAAGTATTATTATATAGTATTATATAAGGTATTGAGAGACAGTTTGGTGTAGTGGTTAAGGTATCAGCCTAGAAACTAGAAGACCATGAGTTCCCACCTGAACAAAGCCAGCTGCATAACCACTTCTGAAAAAACCTGGCCAAGAAAACTGCAGGGACTTGTCCAGGCAGTCTCCAAGAATTGGACATGATTGAATTAACTAAAAAAAAAAAGGCATAAAAACATTTGGACTGCTTTGTGCCCAGTGGGAAGAGCTTTGGAGGATTGTTCAGGAGAGAGGCTGGTGGAGGCTGGGTGATGCTGACAACCCTTGATTAGGGCATAACATTTAATTTGGAACATGTTTTGCTATCTTGGATATCTCATGCTGGGCTCCAGGGTGGCCTGGCTGGGCCCTTCCCTTAATTCTAGGGGTTTATGCTGCTATTGCTTTCCTGGTCTTGCATTGGTATGATCCCCCTATTTTGGGGGGGGGATTATTAGTAGCTGGTAGGTTTGGGTGCTTCCCCCCTGGTGCTTAGCCCTCTAGAGGCCAGCAAGTTCTTGGGCAGGAATGGTCAGTGGTAGTTGGATGCTGGGGTGAGTGAGGAGAATAAGAGTTGCAGGTTTATTGTTTATTGTGTAGTGTGGGTGGGGTTAGTAAATGTGTTCCATAGTCTGGGAGGACAGAACAATGGGTAAGAGTAGATTGGGAGACAGTGACAGGCAGAAGTAGGTATAGCAGGAATCTGGGACTTCTGGGGAAGCAATGGCAAACTGAAGACAGCTCTCCAGACAAGGAGAAGACTTGGGATTACCCACAAGCATTCCAGAAAGTAGTTCCACATGAGGAGACAATGGTCTCCAGTGGGGATAGTGCCAAGGTATTGCCATATTTGCCCAAGCCGCACTCAGTACCTTTATGGACACAGGGTTCATGTATTTCCTTTCTTAATCATTTCTGGAAATTGCTTCTTAATGGTTTTTTGGATATTAAGAACCTTCAGAACAGCAAGTTTCATTACACCAGATAAGTCTTCTTCAATTCTTGGTGAAAGAGTTTTATGCAAGTTTAAGGACTTAAAAAATTCTTATTTTGGAATAAACTGCAAAAGGGGCATTAGAACATTGATTTTGAAAAGTTATAAATGGACTAAGAGGCCAGATGGATTTGAGATAAAAATCTGAAATTAATTACAAGACTCCTTCCTGTGGGTTGTTTAGAATTCTATAAAAATATATGAAGATTTTGAAATTAAGTATAAGAAATCTTCCCATGGGGAAATGCTGTTGATTAGAAAAATAAAAAATAAAAAATGAAATGAAATGAAATGAAATGAAATGAAATGAAATGAGGAACCAGAAAGAACTAAAGATTAGAATTAAAGGCGAAAAGACCCACTAATACAGAATGGAGCAAGAATTCAAAGATATCGGGGAACAATGCTTAAAAAGAATTTGCTCTTAAGAGTGTTTGCTATCATAAAAATGGATTTAAAAGAGGTTATAGAAGAGGAACAGGTTTTACTGGACAAGACTGAGACTGAGGCTGATTAGAATGTGGGTTTTAAAATGACAGGTTACAAGAATGATATGGAAAAAGATGTTACACTGGATTTACAAATCAAAATTTGTAAAATTTAATATTTAAAAGGGATATACAAATAATTAACCAGAAGAGTGAACTGGATTACTTTCTTATTTTGGATTTACAAAAGAGATGTGTTAAACCTTTGAACAAGTTTCTGAGAAGAGACAAAGAGAAAATGAAAAGAAATCAAGTTCTGGGATGCTGTTCAAAGGGATTAAAGAACAAGATTGTTAAAAGCAAAGGGAAAGTAATATAAAGTTGGTTTATTTGATCAAGAAGTTAAAATACATACTGTATGTTATTGTTTCTAGTAACTCTTAATGGACTTTTGCTGACCAGGACTGAATGATAAGGCTTTAACAATTTGTTTATAGCAGGAGATGAAACATGGAAAGAAGATATGTTGTATTTTCAGAGAAAGAGATAAGTTACTGTGATAAAAGTAAAGTAAAGGAATATAAAGTTGGTTTATTTGATTAAGATTAAAATACATATGTTGTTTTTTATCTTTGTACATGTAAACTTTAATAGAATATATATGTGTGTGTAGGGGTATATGGTTGTATGTGTTAAAAGCATATGGAGGCTTTTATTACAATGAGTATAATACCTCAGAGTGAAGAGAAACTATGTCACTGATTACTATGCCACTGATTTTTGGCAGTAATGACACAATGAGAGATGTTCAGGAGTAGAAAAAGAAAAGAGTCTGAAGTTTATATAACATGGAGTGAGGAATTAAATTGATATTATGAAAGACAGCATTATGTTCAAACATATTCTTCTAAACTAGGTTACATATAGATGAAACATACTGAAAGTATGATAAGTTGTACTGATTTTTCAGCATCTCACAACTTAGTGACCACCAGTATGGCGCACAAGAAGTGTAGATAGAGAATTAGGAATACCTTCTGTATTTCCTCTTTAACCTTCACTCTTCCTGTTCTTTGTCTCCAAGATTGCTAATCTTAGTGTACTTCACTTCTGCCTTTGTCTCCACAACACCTCTGATTTCTGACTGATAGGATATGGTAAGTTAGGAACTAGATTTTGCTTATACCTCAGCTCAATTTTTTTTTCATTGTAATAAACTGTTTTGGTTTAAGTTACAAAGACCTGTTTCACTAGTTAGATTCTTGTTCTCCAGGAACTCACTTAAACAGCTCCTTCCAGCAGAATGCATATATATATATATATATATATATATATATATATATATATGTGTGTGTGTGTGTGTGTGTGTGTGTGTATATATATATATGTATATGTATAAGGCTTGTCTAAAATGTCCTTATATAGTGAAGGTGAGAAACACTTAGAGAGTTGTGAGCATCAAATTAATGTTAAAATGCAGTGAATTTTAAGGTTGCATTGTTTGTGTTCACTTTTTATGTTTGGGTACAGTGCATTGGATCAATATTAACTTAATATCATGTTCTGTATTTTATAGCCACCTTATTTAATTGCTTTATACAGTTGAATTTTAAATTATCTTCCCCCTGCCCTTGGGGTAGATTGGCTTATAAACCTGAATAAATATATAACATTGTTTTTATTTGTCATGACAACTTAATAGGTTTTACCTATTTATGATATTTTCATATGGCCTATGAATTTAAAAAAAGTAATATGAATTATAATTGCAATATCAAAGCAATATCAACTGTCCATTAAATCACCAAGACCCCCACTCCTGAACATTTTTGACTTTACTAGAAAAAGCAAAATGCTGATAAAACAAGATATTCAGTCAAAATAGATTTGGCTCCATTTGCTGCCTATTCTTTTCCTGTTACACATTCAGCAATGACTTGTAATCAATTTAGTAGCTATTTTATGGTTTTCTTTTTCTTTTTTTCTTTTTTCCTGTTTGGATGTGGAGGCAATCTCCTTTCCCTCAATTTAATTTATCCATTATTTTTCTTCCATAGTTCTGTAGCTGAAAAATATAAATGGTTGTTCCCAACCCAGTTACAAAAGTTGACCTTTTCTTTTCTTTTCTTTTCTTTTCTTTTCTTTTCTTTTCTTTTCTTTTCTTTTCTTTTCTTTTTTCTTTTTTCTTTTTTCTTTTTTCTTTTTTCTTTTCTCCCATTATGTAAAAGATATGGTATAGCTATACAATAAGCAAAAAATCTCAAATCCCAAAGCATTTTCCAACATTGATCAAAATAAATCTTAGACAAGGAATGTTCATTCCTAGTAGCTAAGTAAGGATAGCTAATACCATTGATCACTAAAGTCAAGAAACATACAGCCCTAGATCATGGAAGGAACATTGGTATAAGAAAAGTTATTTTCTAAAAATAAGACGAATCCCCTCATGGGATTTTATCTAATTGTTTAGACTACTTTCATATTCTCAGGCATAAAACATACTTATTTACAACACCAAGGTAAATTCCCAAGGTAAATTTCCATAGATAATAATCACCCCAAAAGAAGCAAGTGATATATCCTAGGGAGCTGTGATCATTTTTAAAGGCAGTTACTTTAAAACTGCACATAAAACTGCATCAGTTTAATGAAACATTAATTTTAAGAAATGCTTATCTGACAGAGTTGTATTGGATCGTACAAAAAAGGTTTTATATGTATGTATGTATGTATGTATGTATGTATGTATGAACTCAGAACTTCACAGATTATCTAAATCCCACATAGCTGCAAAATTTGAACATGTACTTGCCCAACTTGATAAAGCCCTGCAGTAATCAGAACAATTAAGTTTTGCTCTTTTATTTCTTCTCTTATATGTTAGTATCTAGTATCTTAATATATCCTGCTAGCACTCAGTACATTTTGTTGATAGGTCCTTAGTTTCTATCTAGAAAATCATGTTGAGCATCTCCACTTCATTATTTTGTATTGGGCATATTTTTTCTACATAAAGTTCTTCACAAAATCTCAATGAAGAAGTAAATTATATCTACTAGTAGAATAACTCCAATAGGTAGTTGTGATCTCAATATTGCTACCAATAAATATTTGGATCAACTTAAGTCTCAGGACAGACTTAATGTTGAGGGTGGTTGAATGGGAAAACCTCCAGAAAAATAAAAAGAAACTCTCTAAAAGCCATGTTTCCTATTGTGGTCCTATTGTGGTCAGAACTAGCTTTCAGGCATGAGGATGATAATTTATAACTTGCATAACTTCAAGAAGAATTCTAACAGTTACTTATATTGTCATCAGGAAGTATATGCTTATTTTGATTTCTAATGACAGGAATTATTGTGGAAAGAATCGAACTGGGTCTTTTAATTCTCCATCATTTCAGTATGACCCAAAGTAGTCACAGTGAACCATTTTATAAGAGTGTTGTAATACTAAAACTGGTCATTTTAACCTTATTCTGGTATTCTGATCCCATCCATTATTAGCATTATAGAAGTGATAACACAGACAAATGTTTTCCCCTCCACTGCAGCTATATAAATTAATAGTTCCTCAATTTTATAAAAATATTAGGCATTGTGAAGCTTGCTGTACTTGTGCAAATTTGAATTTAGGAGATTAGAATGCTAGTTAATTGTTAGAGCTTGTGTACTTATCTGCAGTATTCCTTATATAGTTAAATTGCATGGGCATGAAATGAATCTATTGAAAATATGTAGCTTGTTACCTTCATAAAATCAAGGCTCAAAGTCATATTATAAAAATAACAAAACTGCCATTTTGTTCTGTTTTAATAAGCACAAAATAAGTTGTTCCATATTTCCACTGCTTTCTTTAACATTCTACATATATATTGGTCAAGTGCTTTATTATTTAGCAATAGAACCAGAGGTCTTTGCCAGGGTTATCTTCTACCTCAATCTTCATCCCGACACAATGCTGAAGAAAGATGTTGTAGTAGATCATCATCATCACTTTACATTATTGAAGTTAAAAAGCCTTCACAAGACAGTTTACAAAATAAAATACAAGTAATATCTTCACAAATTTATAATGTGGCTGGAGACTCTAGGCACATATTTAATAGCTGTATTGATAAATAAGGTAGATGTTCTATAGAAGCAGAACAGTGGCAAAGAAATATCTGTTGTCAGTCATGATAGGTTCTTTGCTGTTGGTATATGTAGATTGATAAACTAGCCAGAAATGGCTTCATAATCACAGTGGGATGCAGAAAAAAGAAAAAGAAAAAAAAGAAAAAGAGAGAGAGACGGAGCGGGAAGTAAAAATAGAAGTAAAGTTCTTTATTGAAATCTATGTATCCATTATAAAAACAATATTGTAAACAGTGATCTTATGTCTTGGCAAAAAAAAAAAATGCTTTAATATTTTTCTTCTTATTGCATTAAATGCAGAAATGGAACTACAAAAGAAAAGAAAAATTCTTTTACTGTATTGCATTAACATTCATTTAATAATCTGGAAATCAAGGAAATATATATAATTAATCAAATTATTGTTTGTCAAATCATCTTGAGAGAATGCATGCATGTATATATTTTTATTTATCTAATTCAATTTAGGCACTGTCTGACTCCAAATTATTCTGGGCGGTTCATGATATAATATCATAAAAACTAATATAAACCAGAACAAAGATGGGATCTGAGAACTATATAGAGATAAAAACCAAAACAACAGACACACCCAAGAGGCCTCATCTATCTCAACTCAAGGCCTTAGAGAATAAACATGTACAAATTGTCATAGAAAACTGAACCTGTTATTCTCTTTCTGTAAAATTTATGCCACTTATTCAAATTCCCCCCTTACTCAAAATCTTTGCTACTTACTCAGATTCTTCTTATTCATATTCAACCTAAATATGCTTTTCTTAAACGTTTTGTTATTCTGTTCACTACAATCTCCATTTCCTTCCACATATACTATTATCTTCTTTCAAATTTAAGACTGTTAATTCCTTGGAGAATTTTTGCAATTAGATCCAAGACTATTTATGGCATAGATTGAAGAACCAATATGGAATGATAGGCTTACTTGACTTTATGATCCTAAGAGACATAGGGGCACTTGATTAATCAAACTATTTGGTAAAGGCCTTAACATGTCTTTTACATCCTTGCTACTTGATTGCTGTAACTGAAGATATTGCAGATTGAACCTGAGACATTCTGCATGAAAGCATGTGCTATATGATTCCATTCAGTATGGATCTCACTGTATAGAAATAGAGTGTAACATGCAATAAAGTAGTAAGATGCTTTGTTTCTCCAAGGACAATAATAACCTTATCTTTAGAAATCAAGCAAGACAAGAAAACCTAAACTGGCTGTAATACAGACAAGTTTTAAGGATTTTAAGGATTTCAGGCTGAAATCCCTTATGCACTTAACTCAAAGTCAGTCCCATTGAACTAAATAAATATAAAAGTAATGCACTGCCAAATTCCTTCTGAATCTTTACTGAAAAGGTACAACCATTTGATTGTACTGTGCTTACTCTAATCTGCCTTAATCTAGATTAGTTTTGTGATAGGTATTTGAAGACAGAGTTCTCTTTTCCTGATGGCTTCATCTTTTACTTGCTCTATCATTTATTCTTTTATCTACCACTACTCTATTTGTTTGCTTCTGAAGAACCCTCTCTTAGGATCCGTAACTGAAGTGCTGTTGAGCAGATTTCAGGAAGTGGGAAATAGGCTACAAACAGGAAAACTGTAGGCAAGCTGGCATCAAGAAATAAATTGTAAGCAAAGGCCCAAAGGTCAAGTGGCATAAGAGGTGTGGAATGTAGGGCAGAAAGGGGTAGAAGGACTAGATGTAGGAGAAGGAACACACAGAAAAGTCAAAAGGTATAGAACCAGGAAGTGCAAGTGAGGCAGACAGAAAGAAGGACAAAACAGAGAAAGAAAAGTTATTTTGGTACAGAGTGAGGAACTTCTTCCCATAATATAAAAGTGGCATGAGTAAGCAAAAGAAGCAGAACAGTTCCTTCTGGCATCAATCTCCCCTTTGCAAAAGAAAAAGGGAACTCTGGAACAGGGGGCCTAACCATGTGGGAGAAGAAAGAAGAGATTCAAACCAGGATGGGGACTCACTGTTTTTTTCAGGCATTCTTAACAAGCTACTGTATATAAAAGGGAGCAATATCACACTCACTTGCACTGATAATGTTACCTAGTTGGGCAATGAAATGTCTGCAAACAACCAAACTCAGAGAGCCCCAAGGCCTTCACGATTCTTAGCAAGCATTTAAAACTTGAGCAGGGCAGATGCAACCAATTCTTGGACTAGTTTCTTCTCCTTTGTATAGTTATGTCTTGTTATGCAGAGGGAGAAGTTTCATTTGTTTTATTGTACATTTTGGTCTTCATAAAATTCTATTATATGATCTAACATGATTGTTAGGTATGGTTACTTTGCTTGAGATGTATCTTACTGAAAGAGGTTATGGGAGAACCTGTGAGAAACAAGAAACACAGGTTAGTTTTTTCAAAGTCAGCAATTCTTAATCGAATTTTTTCATATCTCAGAATATCTTAGCTGCCAATTTCTTATGAAGAAAGACAAAATTACATAACAAAAGGTGCTAACCATGAGGTAGAAATGGTTTTGGTACTGAATCCTTGTCCAGGATTTAGTGCAACATCAAAATAATATACTTAAGAAATTTAACTTGACTAAAATATATATACCTGTTGGATGTTGGATGTTTACAAGAAAGTCTGAACTCTGTAATAAAAGTAATTATTTTATTTAATTACTTTTACTAAATTACTAAAAGATACTAAAGTATCTTTTCTAGCATGGGTCTTCTGTAATAAAAGGCTCAGTGGAATCCATTTCCTGGAAGATTTTAAGGAAAAGGTGATAAAAAGAAAAGAAAAAAAGAGTGGGGGTGCCTATAAACACAGTTGTATGTATATCACTTGCCATTCCACCTCAGGCATAAATATAATTAGGGTTCCCCCCCCCCCAGTGATACTGAAAAAAAAAAAGAACCAGTGCATTTGAGGGATGGATGACATACATTTTCTCTCCCCACAATTCATTAAATTTCTCATTTTACTAACTAAAAGTTGTATTCATCCCCAAAGTTTATAGATTCAGCAGAAAAGAGTTACACAAACGTTGGGCTTATTGTTACATGTACTTCTAATGGACTTTGTCTACACTTTTGTAAACTCTTCTTTTGCATCTTGTGACAGGGACGATGTGCAATAGTAGGAACAACAGAAGGCACATTTTAAAATCAGAAAACTATTGAGAACAGCATTATGAAATACATTTCATTTGATACAATGAAAAATTAGGAGAACAAAGGATTAAATTAAATTAAATTAAATATGCAGATAAACTGAATACAACTACATAAAAAGACTTAAAAAAAAAACTAGGCATAATATGTTCAGACACATATAATTTTCACGCTCAAAACAACAGTGGCCCTAATGAATGATCTATAAAAACAGTGATTTTGGAAATAAGACTAAGAAAGGGAAAGCCAAATAGCAAAACATGCTTTTCTTCTAATTTCTGAAGAAATTCAGAAATTTGATTATCTGTATGAGTTTTGTAAGAAAGTAATAAACATTTTTCATGAAAATCATAACTTTTTAAAATTCTGATCACCCATCACTTTCCTCCTGCAGAAAAATATATTCTGAAATCTAATTTAAGTAGTTTGACCACTGCTAAACTTTGAGTTACACCTCCTCTAAGAAAAGTACATTTGATGCTGTGAATATAAGAAAAAGCTAATGACTACTGTAAGTAGCAGATTCTGAATTAACCAAAGGAAAGATTCTTCTAAGAAGCTAAGAAAAGAAAAACCTTGAGAATGCTTAAAATATCAGCTAAACTGGTAGATAGTATTATTATTTGTGCCTGCCTTCTTTCCTTAAGATTTGTTACAATAATTTAAATTGGAACATCATTCCCACAAGGTGAGATTGACTCCAACCCAACTGGCCTTCCAGAAAGACCTCGAAACATGGTTTTGCCATCACGTGCAGGGATCCCATAGAAGCATGAAGCCTTTTCAATGGCTGCATTGTGTGTAAGTTTAGAATGGACTGTCTTTTTATTATTATAGTTTTTTAAACTGGTTTAAACTGGTTTTTAATGGTTGTTGAGCATTATGAATTATGTTGATTGTTTAGCTTTTGGTTTTAATTGTGTATGCTGCTCAGAGTCATATATGTGAGATGGATGGCTATATACATTCAATGAAGACAAACAAACAAACGAACAAATAAATAATTGTCACTCCCCACAACTGCTATTTAAATAATGCACACACACAAGCATTTTGTAGAACAGACAATGGAGATTAGGAGAAATAAAAATTAAACACACTTTTTTTAGTCATTAGTATTATTCTTTTTACTTACTTGGAAAAAAAAAAAAAAGATTGAATGACCTGAGACAAAAAACAACCTTGTGGAAACATAAATAAGTTTTTTTTTTTCAGTTGCAGACATAATTCTTTTTCAAAAGTTTATTTCCACTGTTCAATCACTCATTCTTTCACATCATTAGATTAAACAATGGAATTGGATTGGATTAACAGCAGTGGGAGAGGAAAACAAACAACAACCAAACATTCCATTCATATAAATTTATTTACTCACACACAGTCATGGCTTTTCCTAGTATTAAATTAAAGTCCTATCAATTCATCTTTGAGCAGTTCAAATCAAATCCCATATAACATTTACTGTCCCGCTGCAAATTTCTGTTTTGGTTCTACTGTGTTTCTTGGAGTCACAGCCAAATGGGGTCTTGATTTGTGTGTGTACTGGTTATTATTTTTCATATTTTAATCTGGCATTGCTGCTGTCCTCTTTCAGCAAGTGACCAGCCAATGGGTAATTTTGAGCAATTAGGACACCATGACAAGAATGGTGTCATCCCTACTGGATAGACCAGAGGAGGAAATAAATTTCCGTCATCAGAAGGCTAAAAGTACTTTTATTGAGATTGACCATAATAGCAGTATCTTGCAAGTCTGTGCTGTACCTTCTTCCCCTCTTTATCTTCCAGTGAATCAGGGTGGCATCTGCCTAAGCCACTTCTGGATGTTATCACATTTCTTTGGACTTTCAGCCACTGAAAGTCTTTTGCCTAGGTAACAGTTTCTGCATATTTCTGTTAAGATCATCTTCCTTACTCTCTATAAATGGAATCAGTCTGATTTCTTTGGGCTGGTTTGATGGTCCGTCCTCCTATAACCCACTGGGGCATCTCCCAAATAAAAATAATGTGAAACAAACACACACATGGGAAAACACCAAGACAGAAATATTCCCAGAGAAAAATAAAGTAGACCTTACTGTGGTTATGTATCTGGAGCAGGACTATTAGAGTGGGAATACTGGAACTGACTAGTTGCAGGCAATAACCTTAATCAGGTGTAGATAGTGCATTGTTTGAAATGACAAATACAGGTGAAGTGACAGATACAAACAAAGACATCATTCCATTTTCTTCTCCAAATGAAAAAGTGACGATGTATTCTTCTCAACTATATCTTGTTAGAAGCCTGGAGAGATATTGGGGTCAAAAGTAGAGAGGGGAGGTGACATGTCTGAAAGAACTGAGAAATGAAATGAAAATGGTTAATGCTGGGAGAGATATGGCTGTGGTAGAGGTTGACTAAGGACCCGAAGGGAGAACCTTATGATCATGATTGTACTGTACTTAATACAAATGGAGAAAGGGCCACAAAAGTCCCTGTTTTGCTCCTGCCAAAGTCCAGAATGGTTCAGCAGGATAGGAGGGAGAAACAGTGGAGGAAAATAAATATGAAAAAGAACAGGAAAGAAGGAAGAGAGGATCGAACTGAATTTGAACAGAAAGAAGAAAGTCACAGAGAACAATAAGGTACTAGGTATGGACTTTGAAGCCATAACACCTAGATGTCCCTTGAGTGTGTACTATCCCTCATATCCTTGAGGTGTCTCTTTTATGGCTAGAAGAGCAAACAGCTCCCAACATGCTTCCTCCTGGTTTGGGTAGATATTCTCAAAATCCTACAGAAAGCTAATCAGAGAGGGCGTAGATCGCTTACCGTTAAAACTCAGATAGCTTTACAGTAATTCTTCCTTTTTATTCTAGCCTGGAAGGTATCTGCAAGAAATCTGAATGTTTGCAAACTTACATTGAATACAATGGTATATTTGTGACATTTCACTCTTTGGGGGCTTGCTTATATTTTTTTTAAGGACATAACTGGGATTACTCTGCACTTTATGCAAGAAGTCTAGATGAGTAAAACCGAAAGCATAATTTATCATTGTTTTTCTAAAACAAAATAATACTTAAAGCTTTCCAAAGGGGGAAAAACAAGATTTTCAAAATGCTCTATTTTGGCTGAGTCAATATTAATTAAATTTGATTTACTTCTGAAGTCACCCTGTGATGTACACTATCCATTTTATGAATAATAAAACTTTTAGAAAAACAATGAGAATATCTATCTATCTATCTATCTATCTATCTGTCTGTCTGTCTGTCTGTCTGTCTACCTACCTACCTACCTACCTACCTACCTACCACCATCTCTTGAATACATGTACAAAATAAATAAAGTATCATTTATACTTCATGAAAATCTGTTTGCTGATTTTTACTGGCATTAAGTTAGTGAGTTAAAATAAATATAATCTATATACATTTCATAAATATTATTATAAATTTGTTTAAAACTAGGTTAACCACAAATTAACCTACATGCACTTCCACATAGATTATTTATTTAAAAAGTATGCAATGCAGAACTACTGATATGACCAGGTGTTTCTGCATGAACCAGCTGAGTTGCCATAGTGACAGCCCAGCCACAAGGGTGATCTAAAATATATGATAAATTGCAGACATCTTGTAACTCAGCAAGCTAGCAAAGTTTGGCATATAAGAAATATTAAGTATGTCTATAGATACTTAAGGGAAGAAATAAGTACACTATGCCAAATCACTGACTTTCTATCTTTTATTTCCTTATAAAGACTGCATTGTAATCAGATGCTTGATTCATACGATTCTCTACTTTCCCTTTATTTTGGCCATTTTTTGTAACATGCTAAAGTATACACACACACACACATATGCACAAATACACACACACACACACACATAAGCACTACCTTGGAAAGTGGCAGAAAGTCATCAATTCTAATCTAGCAAAACGAAAACCAGTGGCAACAATGACAATATTCAAGAAATTAATACAGTGTGTATGAGAGAAGGCAGAGAAATGAAACCTGGTAGTTTGTGCCTGCGTGGTTAAGAAGAGCATGGAAAGTGGTATGACTGACTGGGGAGTTTGCATATTTTTGTATGTTTGTATGATAAAGAGAATTAATTGTGTACATGCAAAGTGTCAATATTAAGCCCAATGACCAGGACAAATATAACATTGGTTTCAATCATAATACAGATCCTTGTCTATATTTTGTGACTGAGTAGTGACGGACACAAATGTAATGGCTGCTGTATCTGGAGACTGAGTCATTGCCAGTGGACTCCTTTCTTTTGGCTTGATACGTTTCGCTGCTTGTCCAAGCAGCTGCTTCGACAAGCAGCGAAACATATCAAGCCAAAAGAAAAGGAGTCCAGTTGCCGTGACTCAACTGACTCAGTCATCCAGATACAGTAATTCCACCTGGATGACTGAGAATCTTCATCAACAAACGGCTGCTGTATTTTTTTTTTTTTAATTGCTTTGTGCTATAACGACACCTATTCAACGTGTCATAGATTCTCAGTGGTTGCAAAATAAAAAGAGTTATCAGGCAGCCAGTATATTTATAGTTACATTGAGCTACCTTTAGTCACTTGCTCAAAGTTACATGTTTAAGATGGGAGGCCATGTAATTTTTCTAAATAAATAAATATCCTGAATGATTAATTTGCAAACTTCTTGCTATCAATCAAATCTCAGCAATAATAAAGTAACAATTCAAGAAAAAATATTCAGAATAGGCATAAGGTCTTCAGTAAGATAAAGGAACAGCCTAATTCCGTCATACATATTTATAATTGGTAGCTCCTTGGGTCGCATTGGAAACCAGGTCACATGAGGGTCATTGAATTTGTTTAATTTTTAACATGGCACATTTAATCTATTTCATAAATCATTAATTGGTTATCAGGTGTATCTGAAATCTTGATAGTTTTAAGTCACCAATCTCTTTTTTACCTATTTTTATAGTATAATTTTATACCATATAAATAGTATGATATTTACTATATACTACAAAAAATTATACTACACATATATACATATACAATAAATGATGCATAATTTCATATAGAGGTGAAATAATGTTATCTCTTCACTTTTGATGGACTTTAAACTCACTAATTCATTTATGCATAAAAGATATTCCAGTTTATTAGAGTTTCCTACAGTATTTAATAATGCTAGTGTCAGAAAAGATTTTTCCCCCTTCTAAGTCTTATTTATCTATCTATCTATCTATCTATCTATCTATCTATCTATCTATCTATCTATCTATCTCTGCAGGATTGTTTTTAAAACTTGATTACCAGTTTTATTTTTAAAATTTAAAAGAAAGAAAGCAGTTAAGTAATAACTAATGGAAGTAACATATCTAAAATTTATTACATATTTATGAAGAAATATATTTTAATCTGTTTATGTTTGTAGTGTTACATAAGAACATCTGTGTGATGTCATGTCATCAAGTAGACTGAAGTTAGGGCTTGTCACTATGTGAATTATGGTTGTTATGGGGGAAAGCATTTAAAAATATCACATACATATTAAAATAAAATTTACTACCAAAAATATACTAAATATATGCAGGCTACAGACTTATGATAGGATCCAATTACTAGTCATTAAGAGCTTTGTCAAATGATTTACTTAAAAACAATTAAACAGCTGCAGAAGGTTACATATACATTATTCTTTTTATAAAAGTTGAACCAGAATAATATAGCCAGATTAAAAATAATTTAAAATGTAACAGAGA
Organism: Python bivittatus; assembly: GCF_059951505.1. NCBI lineage: Eukaryota > Metazoa > Chordata > Lepidosauria > Squamata > Pythonidae > Python > Python bivittatus. The sequence continues at coordinate 27,301,696 of NW_028277034.1, forward strand.
TCCTTACATTCAGTCTTTACCATGATGACATCAAAAGAAGGAAATGTGTGTTGTGATATAATAGTGCAAGCTCTGTCCATTTGTACTTGTATACAAGATCATAACACACCTTGTTATGTGCATCCCTCTTGTTCCCGTCTTGTCCCCTTGTTCCTGTCTTGTGAATTCATAAACAGACCTTGGAATGAAATGACCTTCAGTTATCCTGTCTAGACCAAACCTACTAATCTACACAAAGCTTCTTCTTCCTTCATTTTTCCAGAAATCTGGAGTAAAGAAATGTTTTTTATTAAATTATTATTCTAAATAGTATCTTATGAATTGGGATGCTTCTGGGAAAGGATTTATGGTAGAAATGTCACATCTTTTCATCCTCTTCCATCAGGGTGATTGGCATCAATAGAAAATCTTTGGCTTTAGATTTTGCTAATCCTTACCAGCATGGCCAACATTGAAATTATATATATATATATATATATATATATATATATATATATATATATATACACACACACACACACATATACATACACACACACACACAGATATATTTATTTTTACAATTAATTATATTCTACTTTTCAGGACATAAATTCTATAAAACAGTTCACAAGCAACAACACCACTCATGAAATTAAAAACACATTTTTAAGGGGAAAAAAATACAACTGTGGGGATTCTTCCTGAAGGCCTTATAGGAGGAGAATTGTGGTAGTCTATGGTTAAAAAAAGAGGATTTTTATAAATTTGTATAAATTTAAAATGTAATAATTTTAACCAAATTTAATAATTAACCATATTTAATAAAATTGGTTATTTGGAAAAGCTGCTATCAGAGTCCTATTTTTTTCTTTTTTTACTATAAGGTGTAAGTCTTATGCCTTTTTATGCCTATTATAAATATGTATGATAGAATTTGTTTATGTTACTAAAGAGGTTCTGCTTGTTCTGAATATTTTTCTTAAACTGTTATTTTATTATTATTGATATGTGATAGATGCCAAGAAGACAGCAAGCTAATCACTTGGTTGGTTTTGTTGTTTGGATGGTCTTAGCCTTCCCTTTCTGCCTGCATACACTGACGTTTCTTTTCTGAAAATAATATAATTGGAACTTTGTCCTGCATCAACTAATCTTTCATAGTGACATTCAATAATAATAATTTCAATCATTAATTTCATGGATTATAATAACAATACTCTCTGAACATTTATCTTGGCATTGTAAGAAATGTTGTTGTTTTTTCCCCATAACTAAGTGACTTACTAAGTCACTTAAATATATTTTCATTTGGTTATCTAGTTTAACTATTAAAATATAGAGAACACCTTTACTTTAAACTTGATAAGCCGATCTATTTAAACATGTAAAAACTATGATCTGAACAACTGAGTTGAGAAATTGAACTGCTAATTAGTGGAACCATGCAACTGTGCTAAGATTAAGGATAAACAAAAGCAACCAATTTTCTGGTAGAAGATGTCAGTGAGGTTCGTAAGGAGAATTTTAAATTGCCTTTGTGAAAACGCTAGATTATTATATAGATTAATGATCCATTAATGCCTATCATTTATAATCATAATAAAGTTTACTACTCAAAGTAATAAACAATATTCTTTCCGTATAGTACTTTGGAACTTTCCTGTATTACTGTGGAGCTTAGGGAGAAAATTGTGACATTAAACCTAATTTTCATGTATACAACCAGTGCATTTAAGTTTGTGTGTGTGTTTGTCTCTGTGTGTGTGTTTAAATATCAAGTTTGAGGAACATTAAATTTCTTATAAAGCTATGTTGGCAGATTGTTCACTTGGGTTAATATTAATCTGCCACCACTTCTCCCACTGCTGGGTCATTTTCCTCAGGGTTTGATAAGGAGTGAAAACCAACCCAACCCAACCCAACCCAAAAAACCTTGCCTTCCAGAACTGAGATGCATAAAATATGTTTATTTTCCCCTTCACTCTGAATAATAGAGCTTAGCACAAATGCATGCCCACAAAGACTACTTTGCTTGTGTAGTTCGATAATTCACTTTAGAAACAATGCCATGCAATTCTAATTCTGCAACTAACTTTATTAAGGTTGTAACTGATCCTTGCTATGAGCCCTGAGATGGAAAGTTATGCTGTGACATTATTATAATCTTTTCAACCATCCAGAGTTCTTGTTTGGTTGGCTTGTATTACAAATCTGGTTTATTAGAAAGAAAAGCAAAGTGCTACATCCTTAGTTAAAGTCCATCACACTTTACAAATGCATTGTAGTGAAGAGTAGGGAAAAATAGTTAACATATGCTAGCTTTTGTTTCTGGTCCAGAAACCTCTGTTTTATTATAAATAAATCATACTAAATAAAGATGAGAACATGATTAATTATCAGTATTTTTAAAGGTTTTATCTGAAACAAATAAACTTATTCCAATTTTCACTTGTGCCTTAAAATCTCATGAAACATCATACCTATGGTCAACTTTATAATTATTTACTATTTCAATATTTGATTGATCGAGGTGTCACTTGCAAAATAAGTTGTATTATTATATACAATCACAGTCCAGTAGCATTATCTCTTCCTTCCTTCCTTCCTTCCTTCCTTCCTTCCTTCCTTCCTTCCTTCCTTCCTTCCTTCCTTCCTTCCTTCCTTCCTTCCTTCCTTCCTTCCTTCCTAGAATACGTTATTCTATTGGTTTAAAATCATACTTAAACACATCAAGACTTACATTTTGTTATTAAGAAAACAAAATATTAGTTCATTTTTGGTATAAATACACAATTTAATGTTTGGAATATTTTAAGACATATATTCATGGTTGGATTATTGCATAAGCCATATGCAATAAGAAGAAAATTAAAGAATTTCAACATGGCAATCTAGAAAACAAAGTTAAGGAACTTTTGAATACCTGTGCATGATTTCTTTGTTTGTGGCTACATGCAGTCATTTCTATCTGCTATTCTATTTTCTCATTTCTATTTTGATTATTGTATGAAGCAAAATTATTGGGAATGAGGAGGAAAAAAAGGTTAATGGTTTCCAGAAATAAACAGTAGCAATAATAATACTATTTCTGCAATTAAAGACATTAAGGATAGGATATATATTGACTTTTACTTCATATGTCAACATACTGAGTTTGTAATGTTGTTTTAGAGCTTCTGACAGAAAAAAACATATTTTTAAAATAAAATAGAACTTTTAACGATTTTACAAGAGCAAAGTTTGATTTAGTCGTCCTGTTATAATTGCAAGAAATGTCTAATACTATTAAGTTTATAAAAACAGAGAAGCCCCTGGTCCAAATAGTTTTGTTTTTGTTTTTCCTTTTCTTTTCCATAAAATGGTATAAGACATAGGTAGAGTTTCTCACTTTTCTATTGTTAGTGAATAATTAACTAACTAGTGTTAGTTAATGAAGTATTTTTAGTAGATTATTTTTCTTCCCCCTTCATGTTACAAAGCCTCTGTAACAATAATATTGAAGCCTGGTAAAAAATCCTCTTGAAGCTATTACCCATTTTTAAAAAATTAAATATGGATTCCTAAAATTCTGACTACAACTTTGGCACAGAAATTGCAAAACATATTACCATCAAGAATTCATTGTGCTCAGCCTGGCTTCATAAAAGGGCAACAAACTTCAGATAATATCAAGGTGCCAATAACTGGTATGCTAGAAATATACTCAGAATAACTGGATTATGTAGTTGTAGTTATGCTGGAGACACAAAAAGCCTTTAATAAGTTGAAGATTAGATTTTTGGAACAAATTTTGGTGATATTTGAATTTGCTCCTGCTTTTATCAGTTGGATTTAAATGTGACATTTGAAACTATTAGCTTGACTCAGAAGAACTATTGTTCTTATTCAGATGTATTTTGGGATTCAACCAAGATGTCTTTTATTTACTCTAATGTTTGATTTGGGATTGGAACCACTATGTTATTAGACAATCAAAGAATTTGAGGTAAAAATGTGGCTAGAGTGGAGCATAAATTATTTAAAAATTCTGATGATAATTTAGGTGTTATTGACATTTATCAGAGGTTTTTACCTAAATTTGTGGATATTATTCAGCCATATAGTAAATCATCAGGCAATTGAAATGTCTTATATATTTCCAATTGGATCTAGAATATCTAGACAAAATTATATGAAAAAGGTTATATTTATTGTATGAATGCTCTTAAATACCTTGGAATAATTATTCCTAAAGTAACCTCAACTTTTTTTAACTTAAACATTGTTGATTGTTTAACTCTGGTTCACATTGCTATAAATAGATGGTATGTATGTATGTATGTATGTAGGTGTATGTATATGTGCGTTCATGTGTGTATGTGCACATTTACACACACACACATTCATTCTACCTGACAATTCCCACAGATTCTAAATGGCCGAGTTATGGGGAAGAATGAATGTTAAGATTGAGTCAAGAGCTCAGGATGCAGCTTCTTGCCAGTGTCAAACCAAGCCCTCAGCTGATTCATCCACCAGATCTTCCAGAGCATCCCCAAACACCTGCCAGAAACTAACAGGATCCATAAGATACATGGCAAAACCATCTAAATGGGTCTGACTTTGTGGGAAGAAGGAGCTGGGGTAAAGTGCAACTGGACCAGGAAGCAATCTGATCATGACAAGCTACAGATTGTAATGCCCTCCATATCCAGATTAGACAACAAGTGCTTGGAGGTAAACATCAGGTCTACTATGTGACTTTCCACATAGGTGGAGCTGATATGACCTGGGGCAAGTCCATGGTTGCCATGAGCCTGTGTCCTATGCTTTACTGGAACAAAGTCCTCTGACCTGGACTTGGAGGTTGAAGTTCCAGAAGACAAGGGTATCTACTTGGGCAACCAGTATACCAACAAGGACCTCTTGCTTTTCCCTATGGCCTAACCAACATATCATACCTAACAATGTCCAAAACAATTACCTTGTCTATAGGCAAGATTTCAGGAAAGATCAGTCATTGCTCCTTCTTGGCTCTGGCATCAAATTGGTACAGAATCTGGAACCTGATATAATGACCTGCATTGCACAGTTCTGACACCTGGCTGGATAAATCTGCAAGAGGACATATCAGGATCCTTCCTCAGCCTGGTCTTTGTAATACATGCTAGATCCACTTCTTCATCCAATTAATGAATAATGGATTAGTGAGGTCTAATTACAGACAGACCTGGTTTTAACCAGCACTAACTTGAGACTAGATGGCCCCATGATCCAGTCACTGGACTCCCAGAAAGAGGAAGCTAGAAGACACCACCACCTAGTTGGAGACCACTCTTCCCTTGCAACAGTTGAGCCAGAATCCTGCGCTATACTGTATCTTCCTGAGCCCGAGAAAACCAGGATGTTACAGCCAAGGTTCCCTGCCCCCCCCCCAGCTCATCCCAAGATCCAATGCCACCTTAAATGTTACTAACATGGGACTCTCACCACTTAACATGATTTTGCAAAGAGAAATAAGACTTAAAGATGGTGATGTGATGTTCAATTATTATATCTGATAGATCTGTAATTTATTGGTTTATGAAAAACTTTGGATTTATTGAGCTTAGTGTGTTGTCAAAAATATGGCTTTATTTTGTTGAGCAAAAAAAAAAAAAAAATGTTAGTATGAATTAAGATCCTGAACTGAAGATATGTGCTCACTTTCAACCTTTGTACTAGCTTTTTATCAACAAATTGGAAAGAATGATTTAACAACAAACTTTAATTTCTTGCTTAAAAAGTATGTTGAAAATATAAATCTTTTGTAATAAATATAGTTTGCTGTTCTCCTAGTTGTTTTAACTTTCTAGTTATCTTTATTTTTGTAGTATGTGTATATGTGTGCATTATTTAGTATTCTGTATGTTTTCTAGTCATTTGTATCTTACAGTATAGTAGTAAAATTAAAACAATAAAATAAAACATGATCATTTATTCAAGCTGCATGAAAGCTTTTTTACAGGCTAATATGAGTGTATATGTATATGTATAAAGAAGATTGTATCACAAATGTATTTTCAAGAGATACAGTTTTATTTGCCAAAATTAATTTATTATATATATATGTATAACCATGTGATTCAAGAAGTCCACATATATTTATTTATTACATTGCATACCAAAATGCATCTTATAGGAGGATGGGTAGTCATGCAGTAATTTCTCATTCATTGTCATTCATAAATGACAATGCAGCCATGCACTGATTTATTACATTTATATCCCATCCTTTTTCCAGGAGTTTAGAGGTGCTTACATTCCATTTATTTCACCTCCCTGAGAACATCCCAATGAGGTAAGTTGGCCTGAAAAGAGTGGCTACCAAAGTTACTCCACAATTTTCCACTGCTGAAGATGTTCTTAGAGGCAGGGAAGCAAGAGAGACAAATGATAGTAAATCCCTGATGACATCATCACAAAAATGCTACAAATTATGCACTGATGTTGGGATGTTGGGATGCAACTACATAATGGTAGCATTTGTGTGATGGTGTAATTGTGAATGTGTTACTATTTTGGCATCATTGTGGTTTCCTGCAGATGCTGCTAAGTCAATTTCACTAAAATTTGAAATTGATTGGGAAACATAATTCAAATTTCTCTAGAAACAAACTTTGCATTGATATGAAAACAAATTATTAATCACCTTTTTCAAGAAAAATAAGAACACTTTTTTAGTTCATGGAATAACCTCAAAAACAGTTTTTAATAAAATGTTTCCTGCTTTTGAAATCAGAGCTCATGAAAATTAACTTACATATGTGTGTGGATGGATGGATGGATGGATGGATGGATGGATGGATGGATGGATGGATGGATAAATAGATAAATAGATAAATAGATAAATAGATAAATAGATAAATAGATAAATAGATAAATAGATAAATAGATAAATAGATAAAGGCAGGCAGGCAGGCAGTCTTGGTATATTTTCCGCAACTAAATTGAGTAAAAAATTTGAAAACATGTTTCCCCAATAAAAAGCTAAATCACTACCTCATTGGCATCTGGTACAAAATGTGTTGATGAAAAATTTACAAAAGGTGGATTGCAATATCATACACAAACTTTACCCTTTCATCCTTGTTTCTTGATGTCAAATGCAAGTATGTAAGTTATGTGGTTTGTATCACAGTGATGTGGCTCATTTGCTCCCTGTGCCTTGTCCATCTGGTGATGGATACCCGTGCACTTCCCATCTGGTGATGTCCCTGTGCTACTTCCATATCTCTTACAGAGCCTACCACCTCAGTAAAGTATAGTTTCCAGCTGAAAAAGAGCTCTCATTATTACGTTTCTCCCAAGGTGTTAAAAGTTTCCTTCTCACACCTTCTTAGATAGGTCAGAAATTTAATACAGTATCATCTCCATGTAAACCAGCTACTCTTCCACTGAACTGGGCCTCCTTCTGTGCAACATTTCTTTTATTCTTATGAATTCTTCTAATTTTGATGGGGCACAGTGATTGCCAATCATCGTAGAGTATCATGCTGCTAGCAAAGCATTATTAATAGAGCAATGGCAAAAATAGCTATCTTTGCCAGGAGCCATTATACAAAATCTTTTGTAAAGTTACAGAATTAGGACAATGGCTATGTGAGCTGGTTTAGCTGAGCAAGACTTTCATGCCTGGAGGCAAAGTAATATTGGATCTTCACATTTCATGACCTTTCTATTACTTTCCTCATTTCTGGGCTATAATAATTTAGCTTCCCAACTTCTATGCATCTAGCTGTGATAAAGTGCAAATATTTGGGTAATAAATGATTTGTACGAGTAAAAATCTGGTCTCTCAGTAGAGAAACAAGAGACTGAAAAGAAAGAGAATAAATATAATTCATGGTAAATGCTCCGAGAAATAAATCTTGATGACTTCACACAGTGCATCATAAAATTGCTTCCAAAGTTGACCACTGGATTAATCAGATACTTTATTATTAACTCACCCTCAGCAAAACCAGTAGTTGTGTATGATAAATTCATTCCTGAAAAACATAGAAGTGTAATTGCAAAGTAAAGACCTATGCAGCAATGGCCAATGAGGTACATCACTGTTGCTTCAGGGCAATTTGCCAGTCCCAGATTGCAGATCTGCCTCATTACTTGCTTCTTTGTCTCTTATAATTATCTGTTTGTGCAAGCAAAAATACTCCAGGTATCAAGCTCCATTATTTAGATTCTATTTAGTAATAGAAGTGAGCCTCCCCTCCCCATTACTTATATATTTTGAAAATTTATATGGGCTCCCCTAATATACCAGCCATAATGACTAGGGGGAGAGTCTGATCTTAATAGCCTTCCAGAAAGCCAAGAGGGTTGGAGCTTTCTAAATCTCAGAAGAAGGCTATTTTATAGGGCAGGTGCTGTGACAAAGACGTCATACCTCCTCAGTCTCTCAAGATGATACTGTTTAATAGATGGGACTTGGAACATGTATACAGTACCTGCTGGATTTGGTGGAATGTGCAGAAAACCTTGGAGATAGCTGATCCTGCAAATAACACGGTCACACGCCATGCAGAGCTTTAAAGGTGATAGACAGTTCCCTCAACTATACCCAGATGCATACTGGAAGCCAATGCAGTTTATGCAGCGGGGATCATTCTGGATCAGTTGAAGCTTCTAAGTGTTTTTCAAGAGCAGCTCCATGCAAAGCATGTTGCAGTAATGTAGTTGGAAAGTGAATAAGACATGAGTGACAGTGAGCAGAGCCTCCTAATCCAGGTATGGGCACAACTACCACACAAAGCAAATCTTTCCAGAGGCCTACTGGCTATAGGCTCCACCTACTATTCAATCATATGATATCTGATATCTCCCAACTTATGACTAACAGCTGACCTGCACTTCCTGCTTGCTCCAGTACAAGGATGGGGCACCTACAGTTTTGAATGGGCAGGTACAAATGACATAATTTGGAGCACTTCCATAGCCTGCTGGCAAGATGACATCTAATCTTCATAGGATGAATATTTTGCATTAACTTCATGAAGACCAACTTGATTTATTGCACTTTGCTTTGTATAAGTTTTGCATGATGGCTTCATGGCTCCACATATGATAAGCTAGGTATGATATTTTTCTCAGTAGCATTCATGCTGGGGGTGAAGACCATTTATCAATCATCAAGAGCATTCAGTTATAGCAGTCACCGAGCTGCAGCATGCTTTCATTGTCACCCAGCAATAGTTACTGGTAAGGATCAATTTTTGGTTCTCTCTTTTTCCAATAGCAGGTATTCCTGCTCTATTGACTCAGTGTAAAATAGAACCTGTATATTGACTAACCGAAATAAATAAACAAAAGAACAAATAATACATAATAAAATGTAATTATTATTATTTTAATAATAACCTAAAACAGATTTTATATTTAATGTATCATGGCCATGGAACTTCCATTTCGAGCCCTAGCAGTTTTTGTATCTTGGAACATTTTTAAAAATGGTTTTATCTACTCTTACATTTACAAATCATATCTAGTGATGTATTTATTTGTGTCAGAGACATTCAAAGACAAAAGACAAAGGGCAATCTATTTTCATTTTTCTAGAAAAGCTGTTTATTATACATGTGATAACATGTAAAAAAAGGATATAAATTAAATAAAAATAATAAAAAAGGTATATTTCTGATTAGTCCAGTAAACATGCTATATCAGAGAAGCTGAAATTTGTATATTAACATTATTTCAAATATGTATAGTTACATATCTGCTTTATTTATATTTTGGAGCACTAGGTCATAGGTTTAAATGCCTGACCCATTATTTTCCTATCTTCCTTCTGCCTTTTCTGGTTCATAGGTAGGTAGGTAGGTAGGTAGGTAGGTAGGTAGGTAGGTAGGTAGGTAGGTAGGTGGGTGGGTGGGTGGATGGATGGATGGATGGATGGATGGATGGATGGATGGATGGATGGATAGATAGATAGATAGATAGATACATACATACATACATACATACATACATACATACATACATACAGTCTTTCAAAGTTATTTTTCTTGATCATTTTCAATTTATGACACAATTCTTCTGCTGCTATACATAACTTGGGAATTTCTAAATGGCAGAATGTCAATTAATTGGTTTGAACAAATATTTGTATTGTAACACAGTTGCATATATCTGCAATAAAGCCTTTCCTCCATAGCAGCTTCTATCCTAAAGGACATCAAAATGCTTTATAAAGTTAAATATCAGAGGTAAGTGAGGCTCTCTTAAGCAAAAACTCAACTATAGGTCCCCTGAGAGACAAGTAGCATCTGCTTCTATACAAAGATAAATGACCACTTTTTTTCTTTCTTCTCCAAGAAACTATGTGAGGCCAGGCATAGGTTCTGCACGAATTCAGCATAAGGTGTGTCATTTGCTGAGTCATCAGCATCTACCAATCAAGCAGCTGTAGCAGGTGTTACCTGACACCTTTCATTGTGGATATGGTATTATCTTGACCTTGTAAGACAAGATTATTTGCTGGAAGGGAGAAAAAAAAATGAAATTCCCAACAGGATAACATTTCATAAATATAGCCTTAACAACCTAATTCATTTTCTTTGTCCTATATAACAAGGTGAATTTAGTTCATGTCTGTTTTACATCTTTTTTAAAATTTATTTCTTCTTTTTTCTGTTGGTGCTAGATAAGCTAAACGTTTACACAACATAGCTACTGAGAACTCATGTGATGACTTTATTTTTTCTTCCTAATTAATTTCTTGAAAATGACACCCATCTTATTTTGGCTTATAGTCTTGATTTTTCGGGAGACATGGACAGGAAAGAAAGGAATGCATTTTCATTCTTTATTTCTAACCTAAAATATTAATTAGCTTTTGATATATAAACCAGGAAATCATGGGATTGTGGTTAGGCCAGAAAGTAAGTCACAGGACTGTGCTTAGACCAGAAAGTAAAACAAACAAACAAACAAAAACAGGGACCAACTATTTCTGTATTGTTGCCAAGAATGCTTCCTGGCTGGTGAAAGCAACTTGGGAGGTGACATGTAGTTGGATCCAGGCAATGGTTAATACATCCTCGCGGGAGAGAGTGCTCCCAGCTGCCTTTAAGGAGGCGTTGGCGCACCCCCTCCTCAAGAAACCCTCCCTGGATCCTACTGTACTGGACAATTTTCATCCAGTCTCCCACCTCCCCTTTTTGGGGAAGGTGGTTGAGAAAGTGAGGGCTTCACAGCTCCAAAGGGTTCTGGAGGAAATGGATTATCTGGACCCTTTTCAATCAGGTTTCAGGCCCGGACATGGAATGGAAACAGCATTGGTCACACTTATGGATGAACTCTGGCGGGAGCAGGATGGTGGAATTGCAACCATCCTTGCTCTCCTTGATTTCTCAGCAGCTTTTGATAGTCGACCACAGGATCCTTTTGGGACAGCTCAGGGAATTGGGGTTCAACAGCATGGTTCTGTGCTGGTTCACCTCCTTTCTTCAGGGCCGATTCCAATAGGTGGTGATAGGGAAGGAGCGGTCCCATTCTCAGCCCCCCTTTTGTGGGGTGCCACATGGTTCGGTTCTCTCTCCACTCCTTTTCAACATCTACATGAAACCGCTGGGTGAGATCATCCACCATCATAGGATGAAGTATCATAAATATGCCGATGATGCTCAATTATACGTCTCTATACCAAGTGAGGTAAGTGATGCTGTGACCGCTCTTTTGCAGTGCCAGGAGGCTATAAGGGTCTGGATGGGGAGCAAGAGGCTTCAGATGAACCCTGGTAAGACAGAGCGGTTGTGGGTTACTGGCTTCTCTGTGTCCGGGACTTTGTCATCTTTGGTGCTGGATGGGGTAGCACTGGCCCAAACAGACCCAGTGCGTAATCTGGGGGTCCTCCTGGACTCACAGCTCCTGCTTGAAGAGCAGGTGGCAGCCATGACCAGGAGGGCAGTTACGCCTTTTCCTTGATCGGGATGCCCTTCAAACTCACTCATGCCCTTGTTTGAATTTTTTTGCTCATTGTCTTTTTAAGGAAGGTTGTTGAGTAAAGAATAGGAATTTAATTGCACACCTCTCTAGAGGAAGCAGATTATCTGGACCCTTTTCAGTTAGGATTCAAGCATAGACATGGAGTAAAAACAATATTTATGTTTGTTCATTGGATTTATACACCATTGCAACTGACTGACTCTCAGTGGTTTAAGAAATACAACAATGACAATTAAAACATCCATGTAAAATAATAATATAAATGAAATGAAATGAAAATTATAACAACAGCAACAACAATTACAAAATAAATAAAGCAAGAAAAGCAAGAAAATGCTGTTCAGAATAATTCAGTTTTCAATAATAGGTCAGAAGGGAATGTCCAATGGGAAGGCATCCCAGAATAACAGCACTGCCACAGTAAAATAGCCTTTTTACTTTACCACCTCCTTTCACACCCTAGAAGTAAAATTACAAAGCATTGATCACGCCAGTAGATAAATTTTGTCGGGACCAGGAGAGTTCACCATTCTTGGTCTTATTAGTCTTCTTGGCAACTTTCAGTTACATTGACCAGATTATTCCCTTGGATTACTTGTGAGGCTTGATTATTTCTTTGTTTAAAATATATATATATAGCTGTCTAACTTCTGAGTGGCATATATCAACCCATCCCAAAAAGACAACTTAGCCAATTATTTTTTTTTTAAGTCAGCAAAAAATGAAATCCACAAGCCAACATATAAATGCATACAGTTTGAGCCCATCAATAGTATATTCTACCTCCCAGAATGCTCATCTATTGTCCTGGCCCAATCCTGACCAATAGCAACTTTCTTGGAGAGACTGTGGGGTGAATAGAGCTGAAGTCAAAAAATTGTTGTTCAATTATAGTGCCAATATTTTGGAATAGACTCCTTCTAGAAGTCAGGCTAGCTCCTCAGTGATGTCCTTCTGGAAGGTAATAAACATTGTACTATTAAAGGGGTTATTAGCCTGCTAGCAATCCATAGTACTTTAGTATGTGATACACTTTGAACGGAGCCTCTGAGAAAGATTTCAGGGCTTGAATAAGAAGGTAGTAGAAGAAATTGCTGTAATGTATATTATGACCCCAAGCCATGAAGTGTTTTATAGGTTAAATAGATTTGAAGTAGGCTCACAATCAAATTTGGAGACAGCAAGATACAACCTTAATATGATCATTAATTACCAATTATAGTCAGTAACAATCTGTCATAGTTTATAGTATTTGATTTTTCATATAATCCACTGTATATGCAACATATTGCAGTAATTTAATTTGGAGATATCCAGACTATGTGACATGAAGAAAGCATATTTCTTTCTAACTATAATTATTATAGCTGCTATACAAGTTTAAGCTGGTAAAAGGTGTGCCATACCACAAAGGATACTTGATCTTCTAAATAATAAAGATGTTTCAACTCCATTTTTAAATCTACAACCTTGATTTAAGGGGACCACAATCCCTTCCAAAAAAAAAAAAAGCCTGAACACCATCACCTGAACATACAAAGTAATTGGAAGTGGCCTCGTTAGGATTAAACTTCAGTTTCTTTTTCATTCTGTCCATAAATATGATAAAACATATAATACACTTTTCCTGTCTCCCTGGAATCTGATGATAGCTGCAAGTGGTCAGCATATTGACGGTACTAGATTCTACATTGCTTTACTTAGGAGTTTCATGTAGATTCTGAAAAATACGGAAGATAGGTCCTGAGGAAGAGGTGGTATATATTCTGTGGTGACACTATAAACCTCTTATTGTCTTCTGCAAATGATCAAGTAGAACCAGTTCCAAACCTGGAGGGGTTACATGAACCATCTTTAATTCAGATGCCCTCTTTAGAAGAATAATGTGTTATTAAAAGCCACTGAGAAATTCAGGAGAAAAAAAAAAGTTGCATTTCTGATTTTCTCCAGCAAGTATCATTCCATCAAGCAACCAACAGAATTCAGTACCATACCATGGCTTAAACATGTATTGAAATAAAACATGCATGTGTGTGTGTGTGTGTGTGTGTGTGTGTGTGTATACTGTGCAAAAGTTTTAGGCAGGTGTGAAAAAATGCTGTAAAGTAAGAATGCTTTCAAAAATATACATTGTAATTATGTTAATCATTTTGCAAAATGCAAAGAGAGCAAACAGAAGAGAAATCCAAATTAAAATTTGGTGTGACCACCCTTTGCCTTCAAAACAGCATCAATTCTTCTAGGTACACGTACACACAGTTTTTGAAGGAACTCAGCAGGTAGGTTGTTCCAAACATCTTGGAGAACTACCTACAGATCTCCTGTGGATGTAGGCTGCCTCAAATCCTTCTGTCTCTTCATGTAATCCCAGACAGACTTGATGATGTTGAGATCAGGGCTCTGTGGGGGCCAAGCCATCACTTCCAGGACTTGCTCTTCTTTACACTGAAGATAGTTCTTAATGACATTGGCTGTATGTTTAGGGTCATTGTCCTGCTGCAGAATAAATTTGGGGCCAATCACATGCCTCCCTGATGGTATAGCATGATGGATAAGTATCTGCCTGTTTTTCTCAGCATTGAGGACAGCATTGATCCTGACCAAATCTCCAACTCCATTTGCAGAAATGCAGCCCCAAACCTGCCAGGAACCTCCACCATGCTTCACTGTTGCCTGCAGACACTCATTCTTGTACCGCTCTACAGCTCTTCAGCGAACACACTGCCTCCTGCTACAACCAAATATGTCAAATTTTGACTCATCAGTCCAGAGCACCTGCTGCCATTTTTCTGCATCCCAGTTCCTATGTTTTCATGCATAGTTGAGTCGCTTAGCCTTGTTTCCACGTTGGAGGTATGGCTTTTTGGCTACAATTCTTCCATGAAGACCACTTCTGGCCAGACTTCTCTGGACAGTAGATGGATGTACCTGGGTCCCACTGGTTTCTGCCAGTTCTGTGCTGATGACACTGCTGGACCTCTTCCGATGTCAAAGGGAAGTAAGCATGATGTGTCTTTCATCTGCTGCATTAAGTTTCCTTGGCCGACCACTGCGTCTACGGTCCTCAACGTTGCCCATTTCTTTGTGCTTCTTCAAAAGAGCTTGAACAGCACATCTTGAAACCCCAGACTGCTTTGAAATTTTTGCCTGAGAGAGACCTTGCTGATGCAGTATAATTACCTTGTGTCTTGTTGCTGTGCTCAGTCTTGCCATGGTGTATGACCTGTGACATGAAACTGTCTTCCACAACCTCACCTTAGTAGTAGAGTCTGGCTGTTCCTCATCCAGTTTTAAGTCTCCTACATAGCTGTTTCTGTTCAGCTAATGACTCCGTTTCAACCTACGTATGAAATTGATAATCATGAGCATCTGCTTGGCATAATTGGTTAATCATACACCTGAGTCTAATCCTACAAGATCCCTGACTTTGTGTAAGTGTACAAAGGGTGCAAGTGTAAGAATTGATGCTGGTCTGAAGCCAAGAGTAGTCACACCAGATATTGATTTGATTTAGATTTTTCTTCCGTTTGCTCACTTTGCATTTTGTAAATTGATAAACATAAACAATACAATATATATTTTTGAAAACATTCTTACTTTACAGCAATTTTTCACACCTGCCTAAAACTTTTGCACAGAACTGTATGTATATATGTATGTGTATATGTGTATGTATGTATGTATATCTATATATATATATATATATATATATATATATATACACTCCATATACATTATTTCTGGATATGATTGTTCCTTGGATATGATTTGAGCTATCAGTTTGAGCATGTGGCCAGAAAGGAGATTTTAGCAATGGCTTTTACATTTTCAGGTCTAACCATTTGTTTGTTTGTTTGTTTGTTTTCTTTATTTTCTTCCCCATATATAGTATATCTCATTACCACTGCCATTGAGATATGAAATACTTCTTCAGCCCTCTTTGTGTATAACACACATATATGTGTTATATGCTGGCTCCACTATCTGTTCAACTTGACTATGAAATTAAAAGAAGCTTACAAATTATGAAACACGAGTTGTGATGGATCTACCTCTAAAACAAACATTAAAAGATGAAATTGTCTGTTCACATTAGATTGAAGAAAAGCCTCCAGATATTTCCCTACTATCTGTTGAATTGTGTGTTAGAATCTACATGGAGCATCTGATATTTTAAAATGCTGATTTTTTTAAAAAAAAGTGATTCCCTTCCCCAGAATGTGAATATTTGCTGTAATATAGGTCAGTAACTGAAAGACAAGTAATGAGAAGGAACTAGATATTCTTATAGATTTGCAGGATTATCCACTACTATGGATAAATTCTTTAGGAAAAACAAAGGAGGTAGATTAAGCAATTAGCCAGGGAGTCCCCACATTTATTTCTGGGTGAACATATAAGGGGGACTGAAGTTGTATATATATGTTTGTATATATAGTACCTTTGAGTCAGTGTTGACCCCTGGACAAGTCTCTGCAGTTGTCTTGGCAAGGTTTTTCAGAAGTGTTTTGCCATTGCCTCCTTCCTAAGACTGACAGAGAGTGACTGGCCCAAGGTCACCCATCTGGCTTTGTGCCTAAAGTGGCACATAAGAACTCATGGTCTCCTGGTTTCTAGCCTAGCCTAATGCCTTAACCACTACACCAAACATATTACAATGTGAAGGATGTTCCAACAGATGTTTGCTTATTGGAAAAGATGAATTACCCAAAATTTCTGGTCCTAATGTTCTGTTGTTACTTCATAATATCAAATAGTTTTTAAAAAGCAAGAAGAGAGACTTTAATCAGTATTAGAAGTTAATTCCCAACTCTCTTTCTTTCATTTTCTTAGTTTAGTTTTATTTTGTTTTGTTTTTGCAGCCCATTGAAATTTAAGATTTTTGCCCACTACTCTTCATATCCTCAAGCCCTCACAAAACTACAAAACAGCTGTTAGCAGAATTTTTTGCATATGGTCATTACACGTAAATGTAGTAAGGATCAGGTGCCTTTCAAGGATGACCCAGCTATTAAGCAGTGAGGCAGCTGCCTCAAGCATCAGCAAGGAAGAGTACAGGCTATTAGAGAAAACATCTTTGTGTATAATGCTGCATGCCCTGTGTTTACTATGATAGCTTTCAGCTCTCTATTACACAGGAAACATGTCACAGGGACCAGGAAGCAAGCAAGGTCTTTTAACAAAAGAATACTTAATAAGTACACATTCCAGAGTAAATACAGGCTTCTAAAATAGTGACTATTCACATGGCACATAATAAAGGAAGTAAAAGTCAATGAGAAATGACATGAACTGGAAATAGCATTCAGTGGGAAAATATTATTTAAGCACAATTGGGATAATGTTCTAGACTCCACTGCTTCACCAGCAATACAGAAGCACATTTCAACTGAGTTTTCAATATTAGGGAGACAGAAGATATTCTTCATCTTAATCCTCTACAATGTCTACCGCTGACCTTGAAGCCAGATAATTCACTTGCTATTTTTCTTCTTATGCAACATCTATAAGAAATTAATGTAAATTGTCATAGAACAAAGCCTATCCATCAGCACATTTGTTGCTTGAAGTTTAAATCAGCCTTTCCCAATCTAAGCATTATCAAGTATGTGAACTTCAACTCCCAGAATTTCCCAGCCAAATAAGGCACTGCTGAAAATTCCATACATCTGGAAAACTAGGTAGAGGGAGGCTAATATACAAGTAGTAGACATAGAATTTGGGAGAGAAGATATGTTATATTTATACATTGATTCAGATTCCATGAAAATTGAACTGGGTAACTACATACAGTATGTATGTCCAAAATCTATTACATATCTACCTAGAATAACATTCCATCAAGAACAGGGGATGCTCACATTATTTTGATTCCTATTATTTCTTTGTTAGTAATAACTCTTAGAAAAGTTCTGCTTAGTCTAGATTCCCAATATAAATCTTTCTGCTTTAATCTGAATATATATTTCCAAAAAAACTAAATAAAATAAAGTAATTTGATTTGTGCTATGATTATAAGACATTTTATATTGTCAAGACTGTTATAAATGTGTCTTTTCCACTTTTAGGCTTTGCTCTAAGGCCATATTACCCTGCTTTCATCTGTGCTAAGAAGGGACTCTTTCATAATCACAATACAACAGAGATGTATTGCAAAAGCTCATTTCACATTCTATCCTAAGATGTAGCTGATTTTGTCATTACAAGTTTGTGAAACTAACATGGACCTGGTCTCTGCTTTCAAGCTGTTGTTGTTCAGTTGTTAAGTCATGTCCAACTCTTCGTGACCCCATGAACCATATCGCACCAGGCCTTCCTGTCCCTCACTGCCTCCCTGAGTTTGCTCAGTTTCATGCTCATTGCTTCAGTGATGCTATCTAACCATCTCATCCTCTGCCGTCCTCTTCTCCTTTTGCCTTCAATCTTTCCCAGCATCAGGGTCTTTTCCAAAGAGTCCTCTCTTCACATTAGGTAGCCAAAGTATCTGAGCTTGAGCTTCATTATCAAACCTTCCAATGAGCAATCAGGATTGATTTCCTTTAAGATTGACTGGTTTGACCTCCTAGCAGTCCAGGAAACTCTTAAGAGTCTTCTCCAGCACCACAGTTCAAAGGCATCAATTCTTCGGCGCTCAGCCTACTTTATGGTCCAGCTCTCACAGCCATACATTACTACTGGAAAAACCATAGCTTTCAAGCTACATAAGATCAATAAGGAAAGCAAACATATGCTAATATACACATTGACATTGAAAAAATAATAATCTAGGTTTGTGTGTGTGTGTGTATACACAAACAAACCTAGATTATTTTTGTGTACACACACACAGACATACACATATATACATACACACACACACACATACGCAGAAGCCTATGCAGAACTGTGGAGTCCTTGGGGTTCTCTGAGCTTGGTTCTTTTCTTGCAAACATTGCATTACCTGGCTAGGTAACATCTTCAGTGCCAGAATGGGATGGGGTTTGCTCTCTGTTTATATACTGTGGTATGCCCTGCCAATGTTGGTGGGGACGGGGGTTTTGTTTTGTTCCTCTGGTACTTCCTTGATTAGGGTAGCAGTAAAAAATTAGGGATTAGCAATAAACAATAGCCTAATCAAGGAACTACCAGAGGAACAAAACATAACCCCTGCCCCCACCAATACTGGCAGAGCATGCCACAGTATATAAACAGAGAGCAAACTCCATCCCATTCTGGCACTGAAGATGTTACCTAGCTGCATAATAAAATGCTTGCAAGAAAAGAACCAAGCTCAGAGAACCCCAGGGACTCCACAGTGCAACCCTGAGCTACACATATTCACCTATGCAGAACAGCAGCGGGGACAGTGCATCACCTTGGTATACAGTATACTGCATTTGATGGCCAATTGTGCAAGCTGTCTTGAGTTGACTTCCAGTGTTGTTTTCCACAGTCCCACTGAGTTCTTGAGGAAGGTCCTCAGAGTCCTGTTGACTTTGTACAGTGCTAGGCATTCACAGATCCATGTGTGTGGCATTGAGTCATAGGCTTTCCTGTAGTCAATCCAGGCTGTGGTCACATTGGTCTGCCTAGAACTTGAGTCTCAGGCAACTGCTCTATCTATGAGCAGCTGGTGTTTTGAGCCTCTGATGTTGTTCCCAATGCCCTTGTCAGCTGTGCTCATATACTGCCCCATATGGTCTTGTAGCTTGGCAGCTAGGATGCCTGAAAGGACTTTCCACATTATGGGGAGGCAGGTTATTGGCCGGTAGTTGGATGTGCTGTTCCTTTGTGAGGGTCTTTCATGATCAGCACTGTACTTCCTTGCATTAGCCAGTCTGGGTGGGAGCCTGCTACTAGCAGTTGGTTCATCTTTGCTGCTAGGCGTTCATGCACTGCTGTTAGTTTCTTTAGCCAGTAGGTGTGTATCATGTCCAGGCCAGGTGCTGTCCAGCTCTTCTTGTTCTTGATCCACTGTTGGATGTCTGTTATTGTGATGGTGACTGGTTCCTGTTCTGGGAGATTGCTGTGGTCTGCTTTCAGGTCCACTGAAAGTGCTTTGCACTGGTGTTATGTGTCTTCTCTTTCTCCCATATGTTCTTCCAGTAGTGTTCAGTTTCTGCTGCTGGTGGGTCTGCTGTTACTCTGTTGTTGCACTGCAGTTAGGAGTACATCTTGGACAGTTCTTTGGATAATAGGGCATTTATCTTCTTGGCCTCTGCTTCACTAGTGTATCTCCTTACCCTGGTACCCAGTGCTGTGAGCCTTTGTTTAGCAGTCTTTAGGGCTTCAGATAGAGTCAGGCCCATGTATTTTTTTCAGTAGCCAAGTCTTATCCTTAATCTCCACACCATTCTGTAGTTCCACCAGCTGACTGACTTCTGAGTTGCCCTGATTTTAGCCTCCAACCTCATTTTCCAAGGTGGGGTACATACTGCTGTTCTTCCTGATCGTGTAGCCAAGCATTTCCAGGATTACAGCAGCTGTAGCATATATCAGTTCATTGGTTTGAGTTATGGTGGTAGTAGGGATTGTCTGGAGGGCTCTGTTGCCATCTTCTAGCATACTATCTGATGGTACTTCTCCACTGAGCCTTGCTAATCAGTCTTGAGGGTTGATTGTAGTTAGTTTATCCATGATGTTATGCCTCATATCAGCTGCTGTGCTCTGTAATGGAGGGGGTGGCAGTGACATTCCAGCTTCAGGTGTTGGTTGCACATCCAGTTGATCTTCCAGGTCTGCTTGAATCCAGGTTGTAATGTGGAGTTGGCTCAAGTTGTGAAAGCAGCTTCGTCTTCACTATGTTGAACCACTGGGTAACTAGTTTTTTCATAGTTAGTGTGGATGTAGGCCTTCTGTCTATCCATAGTTTCCTCATACATTTCATATATCCCCTCTCATTAGGTATGCTCATTAGCATTCCATCAATTCCAGGTTCTCTTGTCTCGTCCATGTATGGTTTGTTCCAGTAGCCCTCTTAATGTCAGATTATCCTGGTTCCCGAACATCTGATGTGGACCTTGCTAATCCAGGTGACGTCCGAGCCAGCATGACTCTCTTAGTTCGTCTCACTCTCATATTTGAGGTAGGCAGGTAAAGCATTAAGGGGTCTTTTCCCAAGGACCCTTACTGGTAAGGTAGGTACCAGCCAGGATTTGAGCCCTGGTCTCCTGCATCAAAGGTGGTGTTCTAACCTCTATACTATCCAGCCATATGCATATATGTGTATATGTATATAGTTTAGATAGATAGATAGATAGATAGATAGATAGATAGATAGATAGATAGATAGATAGATAGATCTCATATAAATCTATAAGATATGTGTGTGTGTATGTATGTGTGTGTGTGTGTGTGCGTGTGTGCATATATATATATATATATATATATATATATATATAATAAAAAATTAATGCAACCAACTCAGTTGCATGAAGATAAAATAAGCAAAAAATATCCATATACACTCTCTATTGCTCTCAAGATAAAAGGTATATTGATACAAACGAATGGATGGATGGATGGATGGATGGATGGATGGATGGATGGATGGATGGATGGATAAATAAATAAATAAATAAATAAATAAATAAATAAGGTAGGTCATGGAGATTAAAAGTGACCTGGTGCTCTGCTTTTGGTTCTGTTTGTGTGCATGCGTGTTTGTGTGTGTATCTAGGTATAGAGAAGCATTCATATTTATTCTGCTATTTATTACAAAGGATATGAATCCTTGAATAAGTGAAATAGGAGAAACAGGAATAGTCTATATAATAATACAAATATACTAATTTTCTGATACACTTTGGTAGAGTACATTTTCACACATGTTTATGGAGCAAACCAAAAGTGCACAGTGCCCTATAATTTTTTTTCCATGACTAAAAAAGCAAACTGCTAGTTAATAGCATATTTAACTGTTGCAACCTTTGTGCTCTGATTTGTTTTATGTTAGACAGAAGTTTGACTTTAAGTTGCTAAGAACAGAATTAATCATACTTTAGCCAGACTTAAAGTATTCTGAAAAAGAGTCAATGAGATAAGAACAAAAATGACAAAAAAATAGATTTTAGTACATTTTAATCACTTCTATAAATACATGCATATTTAGAAGTGAAATAAAAGTACAAATTATCTTCCAAAGTGAAGCAGCCTATAGGCACAGAACATGTATGCCTGTTCAATCTGCTATTAGTTGTTAATGAGAAACTTCAAGATCCTTGGTCATCCTTCATATACTTCATTATCTTTAAACCAGATGTGGACTGGACAGCCCTTCAAACAGAACATTCAGTAGAAACCTACCCTTTGATTAACCATCCAGATTTGATGGTTATTCATTGCTAGGGAGAATCAAACTCCATATGAACTTGAATTAGGTTATTTGGCATGTAGCAAAATACCAGCAACAGAATCCCATCTGTCCCAAAACTGATGTCCAAAATATCTGATGATTTCATCATTTTTTCCCTTATAAATATTAATATGACTTCTAAAAAGCTGGATTATGGAAAGTTATATATAGTGATAACTTTCTTAATGTATAGAAATGGTCATATACATTATACCTCTTCTAAAACAAAGTAATGTGAATATATGAATTTTCTCCAGCTAAATAAAGCAAAACATAGGAAATGTGAAGGGATTAAATGGGATATCATCAGAGAAAATTAAGATAAATTAGGTATTAATTAGAGTAATTAAAATATTTTAGTAAATTGAAGGATTTGGAATGTGCTTCAAAA
Organism: Python bivittatus; assembly: GCF_059951505.1. NCBI lineage: Eukaryota > Metazoa > Chordata > Lepidosauria > Squamata > Pythonidae > Python > Python bivittatus. The sequence continues at coordinate 27,324,369 of NW_028277034.1, forward strand.
AGCATGGTAGTTGGACAATCCATCTAGTGCTAAATGTTTACTTTATACCTATTTTCAGATGCCAATAATAATTTTATACTCGAAATATGGAAAGATGAATGGGTTGATTAAATGTCCTTTAAGCTCTATGTGGATCATCAGCAATCTGTCTTGACCAGGCATTTCATTTTTGGACATATATTGCATTGTCTTCATATGGTGAAGCACCCTGCAGTAGTGTATTGCCCACTTTGAGGAGCTGAAGGAGATAAACAAGGATATCCATGTTTTCACTGCCCATGAAAAGCTATTGCCAAGCCAAATAAAGTTAGATAGCTGGTCCACTGATTGGAAACTGGACACCACTTCATTGAAAACTTTCAATGTGTGCTTTGCTTGAATCTTCATCACAGCAGCACTTTTGAACTTCAGCTCATTCACATAAGAAACAACAGTTTACACTGGGTAAGCATTAGCAGGTGCTTCAAGCAGGGGGTTAAAATGCTTTCATTCATTCTGCTTGGTTGAGTTGTGTTTTGATTCATGACATTTTACAAGTTTACTCCCTTTCTTGCCACTCTAAACAAATGTTATCTTCATTTGAATTTCATTGTATGCAGTTGATCTTTCTTCCTTTGAATATCTCTGGAGTGTACTGTCGTGAGACTATCAGAATCTTCCAAACTGTTTTCCAAACTGTTTCATATTTCCCCAACTGTTCCCACTCTGCTAACTGAAAAATTTAAAATTCTTTTAGAATATCTATGAGAGATGATTTATTCTCTCTCTGTCTCTCTGTCTCTGTCTCTCTCTCTTTGCTATGTATGACTTGATTTTTTTCTCCTTCTCCGTCTGTAAATCTGGACAGTGATTGTTGTTATAACTTGCCCCTTATTCTTTTTGATATATCAGTTTTGGAGTGTGGCCTTTCTGACTTTTCCCCCTTTACTTTTTCCTGCTAGTCTCAAGAAACAAATAAAAAGCTGCCTTCAGTCCTTTTGCTAAATTTCAGTTGATTCTTTGACTCATATGCTGGACTTCTTGCCATTTTTATTTTCTTATGAAGAAGCATGTGCCTTTGCTATATATGCTGATAAGATATCATCAGTTCTTAAAAAAACACTAACTATGAAATGTATAGTTCCAACATGTATCTCACAAAGGCCTAAAAAATAAAAAGAAAAATTTCATTTTTCTCATTTTTTCCCCCATTCTACATGCTAGTAAGGTGCATAGGCTGCAGGAGTCCTATCTTTGTCACACACCAGAGTTAAATACTAGCTAAAGGCATGTCTCTGGAAAATATATAGTTATTATAGTAATTATTGTCACTACACCAAGATAGGAAGCAAAACTAGGATCTGTAAGGTATGTGTATATGTACATATACATACCCATACACCCATACATACATACATACAAACATCCACACACACATGCAGAAATGCACACATATTATTACTAATCAACAAATAGTAGATTGTTGTTAAAACAATATGCATACAATAAACTGTGAATTGTGCATAAAATTCCACCCCATGACTGACAATCAAATGGAAACATAAACTCATATTAATTGTAGGAATCTGAACACTTCTGAAATCTTTGAAATGGATCTTAAATAATTAAATTACATATATACGCATGCACACACACTGTATGTATGTATGTGTGTGTATGTATGTGTGTGTACACACACACACACACACAAATATATATATATATATATAAAGAAATATATATTATTTCTTTTAGTTGAATGCTGCACTCAGTAAATTAGGACACAAAGTGACAAATAATGTGTTAATTGCAGATCTTCTGAACTGAAGGTTTTAGATCCTAGTGGGAAAATAATAATGACATTAAGGTTAAGTGAATATTATTATGCAGAATGAAATGTTGACTACAAATATACATTTCTTTTCTATTATTTTTAAAAGGATTCAACTATATCAGCAGTATAAGTTTGGAAATATCAGAAATGTTTTAAATGCTTTTTGTACTTTTTATATAAAATTGAACATTAGTAATCAATTTTGAAATTATATAAAGTATATAAATTATATAATTTAATTTTGCATTATCAAACACTGAGACTACAGCATTAAAATTAATTAATTAATTAAGCCGATAATGTTGCCCATTGTAACTTTCAGAGATATGTTCAAGGAATTATTTAAAAGTAAGAGAAAAGCAATACTGATCATAGACAGATTTAAATATTGAGCATTTTCTGATTATTTTCTTCCATGAGGTTAGACTTATAGATCAATCTTTTTTTTTTTTTTTTTTTGAATTTTTGAATATTTCCTTCATTTCTTCAAATTATACCCACCTTTCTGCTAAAATGATTTCTCGGGGTGAATAAATTAAATAACAAAATATAAAATATTTACATTATAAATACTGTAAAAATACTACCATTACTGAGCAATTAAAAACCCACTAAAGTAGATGTATTTTGACAGTAGTATATGAGCTAAGAGGATGGGGGTGGGAAAAGCAGCTCGCAAGGACTGTCTGAAACAATACCCTTTCCCATAGGTACGTACTGTAGATGAGTCCCTGACAGCAGGATTATTCTGAGAAAGGTCTTTCCTGGTTGAGATGGTTCATAATGGTGGGGAAAGTTCCCCAGATAAATGGATCCTAAGACACTGGGGACTTTAAAGTGTAAGATCAACAACTTATATTCCTCAAAGTACATATACACCTGACCAGTTGTTTAAACACTGGCTCTTGCAGCAGGCTCTGGACTTAGTGATATGTGAACTCAGTGTAATGATTTGGTTCTTTTGTATTCCTGGATTGCCTATTATTTTGTTCTTCTTTTACACTGCATTTTGAACTCTCTTTCTAAGCCACCTTGAGCTGTATGAAGCCTTATACATGAAATCAAATCAAATCAAATCAAATCCATCAATTGAATAAGTAATAAATGGGCCTGAGGAGTAACTGGCAACAATGGAGATCTTTTAGTACAGGCGTGCCCATTTGTTATCCCAGTTAGTAACTTAAATGCTACATTATGTACTATTTACAACTTAGACATACAGTACTTTTCAGGAAGCATAGTCCCTTTTAGAAAGTCCCTAGTTTTAACAGTCAAGACAGGATGAAGGGTGAATACATGTCTCCAGATCTGACCAGCTCGTGGGTGGCCATAACGTATACTGACCATAATACTGCAATCATACTGATTACATCTGTAAACACCTATAAATTCAAGGACAGGTAAAGATCAAGGAATACCCATAGACTGAGGATCTGCTCCTTCACTGAGAGTAAAACATCATCAAGACCATTTTACAACAGACCCTCAGTCTGGTCAGGTTTAATTTCTGCTTGTTTATTACTGCACTTAAGTAACATTTCAGTTAATTAACTGGAGTTGGATGACAAGGAGTAATGGAGCTGGAAATTATCAGCATGCTAGTGGTACTCTAATACCAAGCTCCAAATGACCACCCCCAATGGGTTCATGTAGATAATGAGCAATACAGGGGGCAAGATGGAATGCTGGGAGAGCAAAAGTGAACAGTTTAGGTATCAGATAATAGTCTGTCAGCACCACTTTCTGGTATGGCTTCTTACTATTTATTTATTTAGGTTATGTATTGGATTTAGATCTGCCATAATCAAGAAAATTCTCAACAGTTAACAGAACCAACACAACAATACTATAAAACAGTTACCAAATATGGATTACAAAATAATGAAAACAGCAATGAAAACACTAGGAATGCTAGTGTTGCTGCTCCGTAGGCAGCTCAGCGTTTTAAATCCTAGGGAGGGCCATCAACAGAAGGGACAATTTAATTTATAAAGGGTGATTCTTCAAAGCCTTCTAGTGTCTAGAAGGAAGATACTTCACCTACTGCCACCTGAAAGTGAGGAATCACTAACATTTTCTCCTGGAATGAAGGAATTGGGAAGGTCAAAATTAAATGAAGAAGATGGTTCCTCAAAGTACCTCAGTGCCAAGCTATAAACGTCTTACAGGTCAAAAGCAGCAGTTTGAATGAAATGCACTCAAAAGCAAGCAGGCAACCAATGAGACCCTGTGACAATGATATAATCTATTCATGCTGATGTGTGCAAATGGGCCACTGTATTCTAGACCACTTAAAACTTCTGAGGGGTGCTCAGAACAGCCCCATGTAGAACATATTGCAGTAATCCAATGGAGAAATTATGAAAGCATGGGATACCATCATGAGATCCTCCTATTCCATAGAACCACAACTGACATAGCAGCTGAAGCTGGGAAAAGGCCCTTCCGGCTATAGCTTTCACCTGCCCATCAAATAGTAACCATGAGACTAGGAAGACCACTAAACTGCATACCTGTATGTACATATCTTTCAGGGTATGTACAATCCCTTTGAAAGCTAATACTGGAGCTGACAGAGAATCTTTTTGCATTATCAGTAACTCTGTACTGCTTTGATTCATTTTTAGCCTGTTCCATCTCATCTGGAGCCTTCAGACATTGGGTTGAAATGTTGAGCTCATATTCTGCATGACCTGTGATGTTGATGTACAAAGCGAGGGAGAGAGTAGAGTTCTCTAGCACTCCACAAGGCAGCATCCATTTGGCTGACCTCCGCTCCCTCATTGCCACTGACTGGGATTGCCCAGTAAGGATGGAGTAGAATCCCTTTAAAAAAATGATGCTAATCATCAACCTTCAGGACCAATGGGGATAATGACATTTATCAACCAAATGGACTAGGTTGATAGTCCATTTGGTCTATCAACCTAGTCATTATCCTCATCCAGTTCCTGCAAAAACTGTCATCCACAAGAGCAACTGATGCCCAGGCCATGAATCCTGAAAGAAAGATGTCCAAATAGTCCACTTCCTCTAGGATGCTTTATAACCATAAAACATCCATAATCTTACTAACCTTCCCCAAAATAAGAGATTAAAGGTAGAGTGATAGTCAAGAACTGATGAATCCAGGGAGGTCTTCTTAAAGAGGGGATGCAGTACACTTCCTATCAGAGATAGCAGAGTGGCATTGACAAAATTCCTGTATCCAATGTGTCACATTCCCTTTGGATCCCCAGAGAATCCAGGAGGAACATAACCCAAGGCCACAGATGGAAGTGGAAGCTATCCACTTCAGCATAAAACCACAGGTCACAATAAGTCCGAATTAACATGGGAAGAAGTTGGCCTAGGCACACCATTGAACTATATTACCATTAGCCAATATGACTAATATTATTATTAATAATAATAAGTTGGGAGCAGTTGCCGGTAAGTGCGAAACCGCGCTCACCTGAAAAGGGTGTGAAGCAACAGAAACCCCGCCTCCTGCGCTCGCCAGTTGGGCTCTGCTCTAGGAAGGAGGCTCTGGCAAACCACTTCCGAAACACTTGCCTTGAAAACTGCAAGGACTCGTCCAAGCAGTCACTGCAGGGTCAGTAATGACTGAGCGCAGACAAAAAAAAAAAATGATCTACTTTATTGGCAAAGTGCTGTGAAATAGGTCACAGTAGCCAGATAGGAGACCCCAAAGAAAATTGGTCATCCTAAATAACATCCTGCCAATGCAATATGGGAGGAAAAGTAGGGACAGTTCATTTGTTATTGTCATGTCTGTGTTGGGTCAGAATAATTTTTTCTGCTTCCCTCAACAGTTTTTTTTAGGTGTTGCTTCTGTTGTTTATTCTCCTGGAGTTCCTTAGTAACCAGAAAGACATCCAATATTTACAAATAGAGAAGAACCATTGAGGAGCAACTGTATACAGTGAACAGGTGTCAGTCCTTTGAAGTGGGCCAGATCAGGAAACAGAAACCACAGGAAATAACTCTATTCATACAGGCTACAATAACAGAATTTTGAAAGCCTGAGAGCACCTCCCTCTCTCCTCTTACACCAAAGACAATATTTAGTTTCTTTCTCATGCTTTCTTGTTTTTACGTTCATATTTTATTAATGGTTGCATGTATTTTGTCCAAAGTCATCTCTGTGCTCTTCTTCATTGTGTCACCCAACATTTCAGTTGATTAACCAGGCACTAAATAGAAGTGCCTGCAAGATCACTGGACAAATCCCAGGAGCCTGATGGAAACCATCTAGATCGATAAAGCACCCTGGGTAAATAATTTTAATTGACCCATTTGTCTCACAGATATTCCTGGTGGCAGTCAATCTCTGTTATTTTAACTACAGTTTAGAAATTATTATTGGCTTACTACTTTGTAAACAGCCTATGTAATGTTTAAGCACTAGAGGAAGTTCTAAAGCATTATGCTGCTCATTGATATTTAAAAAGCCAGCTGGGTGACTTTGGGCCAGTCATTCTCTCAGTCCAACCCAGGTCACAGGTAGTTGTTGTGGGGAAAATAGGAGGCCAGAGTATTAGGTATGTTTGCCACTTTGAATGGTATATTAAAAAGGTGAGATAATAATAATAATAGTAGTAGTAGTAGTAGTAGTAGTAATAGGCATTGGAAAAATATTTGAAGGACAGTGAAGAAGATGCACTGAAGCTAGTACATCATGAAGGCTTACTGAATACCAAAGAAGCCAAACTGGCCTATAAGAAAGATTAAATGAAGAATAGAAAAAAGACATGGCAAGGCAAAGTATTACATGGCCAGTACACAAATACACACACACAGCAGGCAAAACAGATATGAACAAGATCTGGTAATGGCTAAGAGCAGGAAGGCTGAAGAAAGAGAAAGAGGGGCTAATTCTGCCTGCACAAGACCAAGCCTTAAAAACAAATGCATACAAAGCCAGAGTTGAGAAGACAGCAACAGACAGCAAATGCCACCTTTGTAAAGAAGCTGAAAAAAATAGTGGACCACCTCGTTAGCTGCTGCAAGAAGATAACATGGACTGACTAGAAACAATGGCATGACAAAGTAGCAAGAATGGTGCATTGGAATATCTGCAAGAAATACCATTTACCTGCAAGCAAGAACTGGTGGGACCACAAGCAAACAAAGTAATAGACAATGAAGAAGCTAAAGTACTCTGGGACTTTAGAATTCAAACAGACAAACACCTTCCACACAACACCCCAGACTTAACAATTGTTGATAAGAAAAAGAAAAAAGTCTGGATAGTGGACATTGCAATACTTGGAGACAGTAGAAGAGAAGAGAAAGAACTGGAGAAAATCATAAAATATAAAGATTTGCAAATAGAATTAGAATGACTAGAATGGCAAAAGAAAGCAAAGATAGTGCCAATGGTTATAGTTGCTTTAGGTGCAAGTCCAAAACATTTGGAGCATCACTTGAAAACCATCAGCATTGACAAATCACATCAGTCAATTGCAAAAGGCAGCTTTACTTTGAACAGCTTATATCCTGTGATGATACCTTTAACATCATCAAACCTTCAAGCAACAACATCTGCCTATCCCAGGTCCTTGGGAAGCCTCAATAGGTGGATAAAAATGCCAAATCCAGTCTAAACAGCTGGGTTACTGTGCGACCAACAATAATAAATAATCTTAGGTATGTAATTCAAATACCTCCCAGTTTCTCTAACAAAAAAAATTGCTGTAATGTTTTGAAGTTTTGATCCTTCTTACTACAGCACGATCATAAAACTAAATCAGAGTCAGAATGCTTTTCCACCTCAGATCTCCCAGTAGTTAATATAATAGGAGAATTCCTAATTTTTAAGAAAACTAGTCCAAATACTTTCCAACATTCTCCAAGGGGTATCAGATATTCTGATTCCAAGTGGTGGAAGAAGGAGAAGTTTCAACAGACAAAATTCATTAATCCAACAATGAAGACTCACTTTTTGATATATGTTTAGACATAAAAATTAAAACCACTTTCTCTGACTATTGAAACTTCCTGAATGAAAAATAGGAGGAGAATTTTCTCAAATAAACTTCTTAAATAGGCATTAGATTTCTGAAAATATATTTTAGCACAATGTAATAAGACATACATTAGTCATAGCAAAACATTGATTTTTAAAATATTAATTTAACCCCAAATACTGACTTTAACAGAGGCCTATCTATCCAAATCCATAGCTATTTCTAAAAGCAATTTATTTTAATTCAGTTTAATCAACTATTTTATAACTCTTTGCTTCTGGCTCTATTTAAATTGTCCAGAGAAAATTGATTTTGACAACGTAGTAGTCCTCAAAGGTGTCAATTCAATTTAAACTATTTAATATTATACATAGAAAAGACTCCAAAATTATAATTTAATGTTAGTAATTTTTGTATGGAAGACTCAGGTTTAATAGTAATAGGAACATATCTTTTGCAAACAGGATCACTTTGTATTACTAACTCAAATGTATTCAACCATATAACTCACTACTAAATACAAGCACATATCAAATAATTAAAGACAGAATGGGTAAATGTGATGGCATTTGTATGAGAATAAGATCATGACTGTTACAAAAATATGAGTGCTTGCCATGTTCAATGGCCTTGGCAACCATGAAATGTTAACCATTTCTTTGGCTTCTTTGGGGACAGGTGCTACCAGTGGAGTTATAGATGAGTGTTCACTCAAGTTTCTGCCTGTCTGGAAGATTAGGCAGAATGGACATGCACCAGATTACTTCAGTTAAACAATATCATCTCTTGGGACCTGGAAAACGTGCCTTCTCTGTTGCAGCACCGGTTTGTTACATTTTATCACCTCTATGTAAAGTAATTATAGAAGATGTTTGAATAAAATCTTATTGGAAAATACTACTATTTGTTTTTTTAGTTCTGGCTATGGTTGTATTAATAGTTAGGCTATTACAGTTAGACGACTGCAATTAATTTTATGAAGGGCTTCCCTTGAGGATGGCTCAGAAGCTGCAGTTGATTCAGAATGTGGCTGCCTACTTGTTGCCCAGAATCACCTGATGCAGAGGATCACACATTTGCTGCTGAGCTACATTGATTTCCAATAGACTTCTGGGCCCATTTAAGGTACTGATGATTATGTATAAAACCCTAAATGGCTTTATTGTCTTTAGGACCAACTTCTCCAGGTAGAATGTGCCTGTCTACACAGTCTAGCAGAAAGAGAATGCTTTAGTTGCCCATTTACAATGAGACAGGAATCTGGAACTAAAGAAACCACAATCTCACGAGCATTCTTCTCCCTCTAGAATAGCATGCTGTCAGAGATCAAATGTGCGGAAGGAAGGAAGGAAGGAAGGAAGGAAGGAAGGAAGGAAGGAAGGAAGGAAGGAAGGAAGGAAGGAAGGAAGGAAGGAAGGAAGGAAGGGTTAAGATGGTTTTGTTTCAGATGGCATTCAGACAGAATCTCCAAAGGGCAGCACTAGCTTTTATGAACAGGTTTAATTCGTTTTATTTTTGTTTGTTGGTTTGTTCTGTTTATAAACACTGTTACACCTTCCAGAAGTGCAAAGGATAGGTGGCATACCAATGCCCATAAATCAATGAATGTGGGTTGCTTGAAGTATACCCATAAAAAAATTCATTCTTTTAAGCTCACTAGTGATTTGCTTGCTTGCTTGTTTGTTTCAAAAGAATTTAGATAGTCTAATTGGGAAATAGTTTATAAGCTAAGAAAAATAAAGATTAGTCACCTTGTAAATTTTAATGAAGAAGATACTAACTTTCTACAAGATATAAAGCAATGGATAATGGAAGTGAAAAGATCTGGAGGCAATTATGCAGACAGATTGGAGTAAAGTCTTAATCCTGGTGTTTTCTAACATGAGTGTCTGTTTAATCCAGAATTAAATATGGAGAACTGAGGAAGCACTAACTTGCAATTCAGTATGAATTTATCTGTCATATGTTCTTCTTTTTGAAACTCATCATTTTTCAAACATTAAAAAAAACCTCTTTTTTTCAAACAACATGGGGTACAAATATGCTTTGTCCTGAGAGTGATAAAAAATACTTTTATGGATCATGTGATTTGATCTGGATTTGATGGTGATAATTGGAAGTGATTGGTATCCTAGGAGGTCGAAATCATATACTTTGCTTCGTCAGATGTGTATCAACACACCCATTATGCATCTGCCAAAATGTGTATCCACATACCCATTGTGCATCTTTTTTTAAAAAAAAGTTTATGAATACCTGAGGTCCCAACAGTAAAAGATGTTCTAATGAAAGATGTCTGATATTCTCATATCATATGCATACTCTGATTGAAAATTTTATCTGATATATGTATTTATCTATCACCTTATCTACCTATATGCTTTTGTAAATGAACTGCATGTACATAAGCTCTCTTTTTATTTTAGTTCATATCCCAGGAAAAAAATTATGCTACTTACAACAGACTCCAGATTCCTTGCCAGTAAAAATTAACATATTGGCAAAAATGAATCACAGCACTATATTGAATCGGCTGGTAATATATTGATTGGCATCAACGTAGCAGATCTTGTATCTTCTGGATATTGACTGTTGCTGTTTTTCTTACTGTTTGGTCCTTGTTAGTTGCAAGGCCTACTTGGTTTTATATATATATATATATATATATATATATATATATAAATGGTTGCAAGGCCTACTTGGTTTTACACACACACCCACACACACCCCACACACATATATAATTTTATTAAAAGTTTTACAAAGAACATAAAAACTAACAGAAACTAATAAAGAATAAAAGGAACAAAGAAAGAAAGAAGAAAGAAAAAAGTGCAGAAAGACACAACAAAAGGAAAAAAAGAAGCAGCAGCTTCCAATTTATTTTGCAGCAAATATAAGTACAATTACAAAATTCACTCTTAATTACAAAAAACGCCTACATTTTTCTATTATCCAGTTTTCAAAACCACAAATTATAAGTGCATTTTTTTTTCATCCAAAAAGTCTATAAGGGATTTCCAATCAGCCATAAATGTAGAGATTGTATTTTTTTCCCCTTTCCACTTTTGAGTCTCACTGCAGTTGTCATATATAAAAACAAAGTTCCATGACTTTTTCCCTAATTGCTTATCCATTTGTCCTAAAATAAGAATCTCTGATTTCAGTTGTACTTTAACCTTTAAAATCTTCTGAATTAATGTATGTCTTTGTATCCATCTTTTTTTTTTTTTTTGGCTTTTTTATATGTTCACCAACATGGTAAAAAGTCCCTTCATGGCAAGGCCTACTTGTTTTTCTACTGCATTTGGATAGTCCACACAGCAAAGCTGTATAACAAGGGTGTTCTTTTCAGCTGGCTTGTCACAAACCCTGATGCTGATGTGGCCTGAGAGGGAGTGATTGCTCCAAGCTCATCCAGCATCATCACACTACACCACACGAGATCTCATTTCTGGGTCTTAACCATCATTTTATATTTGTTTTTTATTTGTTTTGAGGCCAGGCAACTGTTTATAACACAATGGTTTATAACACCACCGAAGACTAGACATCCTACAAATTTGTTTTGTAAATGAAAGTGGTAGATTTGAAAAGTTGTTGTTGTTGTTGTTGTTTAGTCGTTAAGTCGTGTCCGACTCTTCGTGACCCCATGAACCATATTGCGCCAGGCCTTCCTGTCCTTCACTGCCTCCCTGAGTTTGCTCAGTTTCATGCTCATTGCTTCAGTGATGCTATCTAACCATCTCATCCTCTGCCATCCTCTTCTCCTTTTGCCTTCAATCTTTCCCAGCATCAGGGTCTTCTCCAAAGAGATCTCTCTTCGCATTAGGTGACCAAAATATCTGAGCTTGAGCTTCATTATCGATCCTTCCAATGAGCAATCAGGGTTGATTTCCTTTAAGATTGACTGGTTTGACCTCCTAGCAGTCCAGGGGACTCTCAAGAGTCTTCTCCAGCACCACAGTTCAAAGGCATCAATTCTTCGGCGCTCGGCCTTTTTATGGTCCAGCTCTCACAGCCATACATTACTACTGGAAAAACCATAGCTTTGACTATGCGGATCTTTGTCGGCAAGGTGACGTCTCTGCTTTTTAATATGCTATCTAGGCTTGCCATAGCTTTCCTCCCAAGGAGCAAGCGTCTTTTAATTTCATGGCTGCAGTCTCCGTCTGCGGTGATCTTGGAGCCCAAATAAATGAAGTCTGTTACTGCTTCCATTTCTACCCCTTCTATTTGCCAGGAATTGATGGGTCCAGATGCCATGATCTTAGTTTTTTTAATGTTGAGTTTCAAGCCAGCTTTTGCACTCTCCTCTTTCACCCTCATCAAGAGGCTCTTTAGTTCTTCTTCACTTTCTGCCATTAGGATGGTATCGTCCGCATATCTGAGGTTGTTGATGATTCTCCCTGCAATCTTAATTCCGGCTTGTGATTCTTCCAGCCTGGCATTTCTCATGATGTACTCTGCATATAGGTTAAATAAGCAGGGTGACAGTATACAGCCTTGTCGTACACCTTTCCCTATTTTGAACCAATCGGTTGTTCCATGACCGGTTCTAACTGTTGCTTCTTGGCCCGCATACAGATTTCTCAGGAGACAGGTAAGGTGGTCTGGTATTCCCATCTCTTTAAGAATTTGCCACAGTTTGTTGTGATCCACACAATCAAAGGCTTTTGCATAGTCAATGAAGCAGAAGTAGATGTTTTTCTGGAACTCTCGTGCTTTCTCCATGATCCAGCGAATGTTGCCGATTTGATCTCTAGTTCCTCTGCCTCTTTGAAACCCAGCTTGTACATCCAGTAGTTCTCGGTTCATGTATTGCTGAAGCCTAGCTTGTAGGATTTTCAGCATAACCTTGCTAGCATGTGAAATGAGTGCAATTGTGCGATAGTTTGAGCATTCTTTGGCATTGCCCTTCTTTGGAATTGGAACATAAACTGACCTTTTCCAATCCCGTGGCCACTGTTGCGTTTTCCAAACTTGCTGGCATATTGAGTGCAGCACTTTAACACCATCATCTTTTAGTATTTTAAATAACTCAGCTGGAATACTGTCATCTCCACTAGCTTTGTTGTTAGCAATGCTTCCTAAGGCCCACTTGACTTCACTCTCTAGGATGTCTGGCTCAAGGTCAGTGATCACACCAGCGTGGACATCAGGGACATTAAGATCTTTCTTGTATAGTTCTTCTGTGTATTCTTGCCACCTCTTCTTAATCTCTTCTGCTTCTGTTAGGTCCCTGCCTTTTGGTCCTTTATCATGCCCATCTTTGCCCTAAACGTTCCTTTCATATCTCCAATTTTCTTGTAGAGATCTCTAGTCTTCCCCATTCTATTGTTTTCCTCAATTTCTTTGCATTGTTCATTTAAGAAGGCCTTCTTATCTCTCCTGGCTATTCTCTGGAAATCTGCATTCAGTTGCTTATATCTTTCCCTTTCACCCTTGCTTTTCGCATTCCTTCTTTCCACAGCTATTTGTAAAGCCTCATCAGACAGCCATTTTGCTTTCTTGCATTTCTTTTTCTTTGGGATGGTTTTAGTTGCTGCCTCCTGTACAATGTTACGGACCTCCGTCCATAGTTCTTCAGGCACTCTGTCTACCAAATCTAATCCTCTAAATCTATTCATCACCTTCACTGTGTACTCACAAGGAATATGATCTAAGTCATACCTGAGTGGTCTAGTGGTTTTCCCTACATTCTTCAATTTAAGCCTAAATTTTGCAGTAAGAAGCTCATGATCTGAGCCACAGTCAGCTCCTGGTCTTGTTTTTGCTGTCTGTATAGAGCTTCTCCATCTTTGGCTGCAAAGTATGTAATCAATCTGGTTTCGGTATTGACCATCTGGTGATGTCCATGTGTAGAGTCGTCTCTTGTGTTGTTGGAAAAGAGTGTTTGCTATGACTAGCTTGTTCTCTTGACAGAACTCTATTAGCCTTTGCCCTGCTTCATTTTGTACTCCAAGGCCAAACTTGCCTGTTATTCCGATTACTCCTTGACTTCCTACTTTAGCATTCCAATCCCCTATGATGAAAAGGACATCTTTTTTTGGTGCTAGTTCTAGAAGGTGTTGTAGGTCTTCATAGAAGCGGTCAGCTTCAGCTTCTTCAGCATCAGTGGTTGGGGCATAGACTTGGATGACTGTGATATTGAATGGTTTGCCTTGGATACGCACTGAGATCATTCTGTCATTTTTGAGGTTGTACCCCATTACTGCCTTTCCCACTCTCTTATTGACTGTGAGTGCAACTCTATTTCTTCTAAGGGTTTCTTGCCCACAGTAGTGGATATAATGGTCACCCGAATTAAATTCACCCATTCCCGTCCATTTCAGTTCGCTGATTCCCAAGATGTCGATGTTCAATCTTGTCATCTCATGTTTGACCACATCCAGCTTGCCTTGGTTCATAGATCTTACATTCCAGGTACCTATACAATATTGTTCTTTGCAGCATCGGACCTTCTTTTCGCTTCCAGATACATCCACAGCTGAACGTCCTTTCGGCTTTGGCCCAGCCGCTTCACTCTTTCTGGAGCTACTTGGAATTGCCCTCCGCTCTTCCCCAGTAGCATATTGGACACCTTCCGACCTGAGGGGCTCATCTTCCAGCGTCATATCTTTTAGCCTTTTGACATTGTCCATGGGGTTTTCTTGGCAAGGATACTGGAGTGGGTTGCCATTTCCTTCTCCAGTGGACCACATTTTGTCAGAACTCTCTGTCATGACCTGTCTGTCTTGGGTGGCCCTGCACGGTATAGCTCATGACTTCACTGAGTTACGCAAGCCCCTTCGCCACGACAAGGCAGGATCCATGAAGGTTTGAAAAGTTACAAAATATTTTTATGACTCAGACTGAAACACAGTTTACTTCTGAGTTTTCCAACTGAAAATTTAGAAGGGGTCATTTCTTTGTCTCATAAATTTTGATATCATGTTTTATCTGGGCTATTCTGGTATCACTCTCTATCTAATCTAACTTATTAATTGTCGAAGGTGGTTTTTTAGGGGTGGGATTTGTTTTTTTGGCACACATAAACTCTTGCCTATAGGAGTCTGTGATTGCATTTACACTGATCACTTCCATCTCATCTATTTTATTTTCTCTTCAAGCTTTATCTTTGTTTTAAATCTTCATTTAACAAGGAAATATATAAATATTTTATATTTATAATAAAAGTCTATAAATAGAAACACTTTCATGGTGATTAAACACTGAATGGAATAATAAACAGTGCTAGGAAAGAGTAGTTTCATAAACTGTATAATCTCTGTGCCAGCTGTAATATGGCTCCTTTAGTAGCTCACAGTGCAATAGAACAGAAGTTAAACAAAGCAACAGCATGAACCATAACAACAGTCAGTACCACTACAACTGTTTAATCTTCTTAAAAATTTTAGAAAGTCTTCTTAAAAAAATAACTTCTTGATTATTCTAAATATATAACAAGAGTTTGCCAATTGAGTTTTCTTAGCTGATGTTCCAAGCGCAGGTGCTAGAAGGAAGAAGACATTTGCTAACGGTAATAATTCATGGCATCTTAAAAAGCAAAGGGAGTTCACTTCCTGTGCGTTTAGAGCAAATAAGGGAGTAGCTTTGAGGATTAATTAATGCTCTGAAAATTAAAAGTTGTTTTGTCATTTTTGTGTTCTTGCACGTTTGGGTTAGTTCCCCAAACAAATAGAGAGGTGGGACATTCCAGCCATGAATTTGAGCACATGTATGTTGAAAAAAATCAACTATATTTCCCTCCACTTTCAACTTGTATCCAGAGAAATAACAATGCATAATTTTGACCTTGAAATCTAAGACTAATATAAACCAACTTTTAGTGTAGCACTTGGTTATATTTTACCCCATTATAAGCCTGACCCTAATTAACCCTTTTAGTAAAATGGAATTCATTGGCTCTTAAAGACAGTCTCCTTGAAAAACAGTGTCGCAGTGTCATTCAGATGCTTAAGTAATGCTGCTTTATAAAGGGATTTGTGGTAACAGCTCTTGAATTTTAATAACTTCTTATGCTATGCTGCACTTTTACCTTGTTCATGTAAAGTCAAAGACTGAACTATGTCAATCATGATTTTTAATAAGAAAAAAAAAAAAAGACTGCTTTAGGATTTATTTATTTATTTATTTATTTATTTATTTATTTATTTGTGATTTTGGTTCACTTGATGATTTGGAAGAATTCGTAGCCATGCTTCTGGATGCATTCTGCTGAAAATTATCTAACATGCCATCCAGTTAACCTGTTGAGGCTACAATGTTATAAATACATACTTTCCCTAATGTGTTAGACCTAATGAAAAAAATGAAAAAAAACTATAATTCATGGCAAATAACAAAATCTGCATTTTTAATATGCATTTCAATATATACAGTCTTTTATAACAAATTGCACTGTTTGACAGTACAACCAGTTGATGCAACCTTAACATACAAAACACCACTACTTCACAAACTGCACTGGCTTCTTCTTAACGTCTGAGTGCAATTCAAGGTTCTGATATAAAGCTGTTCTTAATATAGGGCTGGGTTATTGGCAGGACCACCTATCTCCAATTGCACGTACTCAACCCATGAGATCCAACAGAATGGGCATGCTTAGGGTTCTCTATATGAACTGCACCCATCCCCCTTATATTCAGATCACCATAGCCCTACTGGTCATCTGTAAAGGAATAAAAAATTAGTTCTTCCCTTGGAAATTGGGCTACGATGTTGGATGAGCCTATCTGGTAACTAGCTTGGAATTGTAATATGACCTTAATTGTGTATGGCTTCATATTGTGTTGTGTGTGTGTGTGTTTTAATGCTCACTGGCTCTTGTTTTAATCAATGTTAGTTACCCAAAGTTAGCAGGGGTGAAAGGTATTGGTTTACAGGGCAATTGTGTGCATGTTCTGACCTAATGGAAATCATTAGAGACTTCTATTCCTTTCTCCTTTTCTTATTTTTTTTCTTTTTTTTTCTTTTTTTTCTTTTCTTTTCTTTTCTTTTCTTTTTCTTTTTTTTCCTTTTCCTTTTTTCTCTTTCTGTACACTTTTCTTTTTCTTTACTTCCCTTTTTATATTCCCCTTAGTTTTCATTCATCTTTTACCTTTGTATTTGTAGACTTCAATAAAATTATTACCAAAAAAAAAAGAAGGAAAGAAAGAAAGAAAGAAAGAAAGAAAGAAAGAAAGAAAGAAAGAAAGAAAGAAAGAAATTCATATTGCTAAAAGTGCCCATTATAAACATAATTGAAAAAAGCAAATCTGCAATGAGAAGTGTTTATGCCATCACAGATAATAAAAATCCAGCTTTTTGAATAATTTATTTCTACTCTTGAGATGGTTTATTAGGTATTCTCATTTAATTATTTATATATCCATCTCTATATTTATATTACTCAGAAATATAGGGTACTAGTGTATTCCTTCGTAGCAGTTTCACCTAACTAGCTTATTAGCATTATCATATACTCTGTGGTTTGTTACCACTCTAGGTATATAAAATGGCAACTTTATGAATGGAATAATTTTATTAATTAGCTAAAATTTTTACCAGGGAAGTTGAATTTAGGAAGACCTTTAGTAACTATGGGAAAATGCAAGGCGATATTGACTCCCCCTTTATGCTACAGCACAACTAAGGGAAGGGAGAGAGGGAGGAAAAAGGGAAAGGGCAAAAGTGAAGACTATAAGGATCTATCTGAGCAAGCCCATGGTTTGCAGGTTTGTTTCCTTTAAATTATTGGTTCAAACAATAGGTTTGAAATTCAACTTTAAATGCCATGCTATTCAGAAGCAGACCAAACATGACATTCGTATACAAGTATTTACATGCTTACTAGAAATACGTTACTGCATTTATCTCTGAATGTTGACTTCTCATGTAGAGTACATGTCTTTGGCTTATATAAGAACAGAATTATGATTTGGTAATATATTTGTTTATAGAATTAAACAATTGAGGAACACCCAACAACCTCTTATCTTTCTTAGCTGTGCTGCATGTTGTCTGCAACAACACCACCTGCATGTCATTTGGACAACTGTGATAGTAGAGGGTTTCAGCTCATGCTTTTACATATATATGTAAAGCTTCCCCACTCAGAACATTTCATTATATCCAGCTCTACACTGATATCACCTTTGTGACTCGGAGAGGGCTATTCACTTCTTTTTGTGAGATGAATTAGAAACATAAACATGCCATCAAAATAGTACTACAGCCTTGGGGTAATCCAACATGGCTTTTTATTATGATATAAGAATAATTATGTTTCAGATCAAGCAAACCTTCTTAAGAAACCTAAAATCATTCACCATAGTTATGAATTTTCAGTGTGAAGATACAATACCTGGTTTCTACAGTATGTAGCTGATTGTTCAAATAGTTACATAATACAGATGTTCAAATAGTTATAAAATAATGCAAGTAGTTCTCTTATTAGATGTGACATTTACTTTTTGAACTGACTTCACTGTACACTGTGCTGTTATTTGGCTTTCAAATTATTATTGCTATTATTAATAATAATATTTCTCTGTGCTCCTATTTTTTATGTTTCCTCTGAATGCTTTTCTTTCTTATGAATATTTTATTTAAAGTTTTACATATATGATTAGTTGTTAATTTTAATTATATTTGCAGCTTTTTAATTTAAAAAATCAATTAATAATGAAACAGCATTAGCTCTCTGTTCTAATAAAAAAAATGTTTTTGCCTATGAAGCATCACACTTTTTGCAATTATATTATACATTGGAACTTTTTTTTTTAAATGTGTGCTCTATTTTCAAGTGATCAAATTGTATTTATCGAATTTTATTTCATTGAACAAGCATATTTAAATATTCTACATTATAATGATTTCCCCCAAAATAACAATACTTATTTCATTATATTAATATATAAACAAAAGGAATGTATATGTGATAGACTTTTTATAACACCTATTTTTATAGGAGCAAGTTGGAAATACAAACCTGATGAAATGGGAGTAACTATTAGTTCATGCAAATCCCCTGTATTTTACCTCAAAGCCTGTAAATAATGATACTAGGTCAACCTGCATTATTCCATAGAAATATTATTTGAGACTATGGACAGAGAATAGTCTTTTAATCGTTTTTAAAAGATGATAACTCATATAAATTTCACTATATAAAAACTTTATTTGCACTGGCAAACCAACATTCAGGCACAAGGAAGGATTTTTTTTTTTTTTTTAATCTGCACTCAGTCGTTACCGACTCTGCAGTGACTGCTTGGATGAGTCCTTGCAGTTTTCAAGGCAATTGTTTCGGAAGTGGTTTGCCAGAGCCTCCTTCCTAGAGCAGAGCCCAGCTGGCGAGTGCAGGAGGTGGGGTTTCCATTGCTTCGTGCCCTTTTCGGGCGTGCACGGTTTTTTGCGCTTACTGGCAACTGCTCTGTTAATATTTATGAGGTTGCAATAATTTACACATTTATTTTAGAGTTAAGTTCCACTGAAAATAATCAGATTTACTTATTAGTCAACATATATGTGCATGTTTTGGGGTTTTTGTGTTTCATGCGTTGCGTCTCTGTGTGTGTGTGTCTGTGTGTGTGTGTCTGTGTCTGTGTCTGTGTGTGAGTGAGACAGAGAGAGAGAAGGAGAGAGAGAGAGGTGTCTTGCATTTGCTATTAATGCTGCATCAGATAAGATCCCACAGTTCGACTATCCTGCCCTCTTTGGAAATTTGCTTTTGAGGCCCATTTTGGCCACTTAATGTTTATCCAAACACCTTTCTCTGCAGTTGTATTAGCAGAAAAGAATCCAAATCTTGACACCATTTAACCTATCCTTTGTAATGATGAGTTTTAATTTGTCTGTAAATTAAATTTATTTTAATTCATGTAATTCATTTTAAATTATTATATTTATGGAAATATTTTAAAAATATTCTTAATAATTAATTATTAAGATTATGGGTTTTTTTTATATCTACAGTTTTTAAGCCATACAATTTATATTTATCTAAAATTAGGAAGATGCCATTTTCTTTCTTCCTTGCAGAATGAAATTATTGCATTTTAAATTATGTAATCGACATTTGTAATTTTAATCATAAATTAACTACCAAACCTCCTTTGATTTAATATTAACATACATTTATTCAAGTTAATGAATAATATTGAAAAGTACTATCTCTTGTCTCTGTCTCTCTCACTGTTCTATACAAATTCTCATGAACACATTCAGCATGGTACAAAAAGTTAACAGTTAATTGATCATAGCTAAATTTATAAGGTTTTCATATTTATAGTCCATTGCATTTGTTAAAGAAAATGTTAATTATTTCAAAGTGTAATTATGTTCCATTTTTCTCTTCCTTCATTTTGGTATTGTTCTTATAAAAAGGGAAAGTGGATTAATCAAACCCACTGCATGTAAATGGCATCATTTCGTGAAGATTTGACTTTATTCCTTCAGCGAAATGTAATTTAATATTTAAAGCAAAGATTACAGATAAATTTAATACTTAAGGTATTAAAGAACAGCAAGTTCAGTAATATTTGTTTACACTTTCTTGATACAGTAATAGATGTCAGTTACAGTATTCCTCCCAAAATAAGTCCTCTGAATTTTGCAAGTGTGGCTTCCCAAGAGCTGTGTTCAAACAACTTTATACTATTACTAGGAAAAAAGAAATCAAACCAGGAAAATTAAGTGTGTGTGTATACTCTGTGTGTGTGTGTGTGTGTGTGTGTGTGTGCATAACAAATTGATGCCTTTGAATTGTGGTGCTGGAGAAGACTGCTAGAAGGTCAAAACAGTCAGTCCTAAAGGAAATCAACCCTGACTGCTCATTGGAAGGATTGATACTGAAGCTCAAGCTCAGATACTTTGGCCACCTAATGTGAAGAGAGGACTCTTTGGAACAGACCCTGATGCTGGGAAAGATTGAAGGCAAAAGGAAAAGGGGATGGCAGAGGATGAGATGGTTAGATAGCATCACCAAAGCAATGAACATGAAATTGAGCAAACTCCGTGAGGCAGTGAGGGACAGGAAGGCCTGGTGCGATATGGTTCATGGGGTCACGAAGAGTCCGACACGACTAAACGACTGAACAACAACAATATATATATATATATATAGAGAGAGAGAGAGAGAGAGAGAAAGAAAGAGAGAGAGAGAGAGTAAGAAAGAGAGAGAGAGAGAGAGAGAGAGAGTAAACACACACCTGGTTGGCATCTTCTTCAGCTGAGAAAGGAACTTGCAGGAAAATGTGGTAAACTTAAGTTCTAAATATTGAACACAGATCTACAGCGAGGACATTGAGATGTCATTCAGACTAGAGAAGTGTGGCAGGATGATAAGGTAATTAAGGGGGAGGTAATTAAGACTGATGGAGTGGAACTACCAGTGGGCCACATAGCAAACATAGAGACCAGCTTAGTGTCCCACAGTCACATGGGAACCATGATGAGGAGGCAAGGAAGACAGCAACATCCAAATACTACCAAAGGATAAGACAGGTCCTGAGGAGCCAGCTCAATGGGAAAACCAAAACAAGATCTAATTACCATGAGAAGCTGCTTGTTCTTTATATTTAATTCCAAAATCTTACTATAAAAGTTACAATATTCCAATTTTATCTGAACCCTTAGTCCATTTATAACTTACTAAGTTCAAAATCTTATTTAGTTTTTTGCTGTTTATTTCAGATTCTTTAAATTCTTAAGCGTATGATTAATGTTTTTTTTTCATACAGAATTGAAGAGGCAGAATTGAAGGCAGAATTGAAAACCTGGTGTTTTCAAACTTGTCACTCTGAAGGTCTCTAATAGCTCAGAAGTAGTTAATGAGCAATTTCTGAAAGTAATTAGAAAGTGAGGTTTGAGAACTTAGTGTCCTTTAACAGTCTCCACCACAGTTGTGAGCAAGATAGCTAATCCCATTGTCTCCCAGTGCTCAAACCTGCAGAAAACCTCTGTCTTGCAGTCTCCTTGAGAGGAGCGGCCATCTGGAGCACATGTAGGTGATCTTCTGTCCTTTTTTTATCTGGAGAGATTCCAAGGAACCAGTCTTCACCAGTCTACTCACTATTTGCCACAGTCATCAGCTCCGCTTTCACAGAGCCTTCTTCAGTTCCTCCTACCTCCCTCAGAAATCCCAAAATTGAATGTTTGCTATTAAGTGTCTTTTGAAATGCTAGAAATGCAACAATAAATTGTGCATTCAGTTTGGGTTACTATCTTTTTTTTTTTTTTTTTTGTCTGACAGGCTGCTCATCTTGACAAGCTATATGGCAATCAGAACATGGTCCTTTACCATGTTTGAATCTGATTGGGACAGAGAGATTAAAATGTTTACCAATTCCAGTATATAAGACTCATAATACAGTTCAGTATCCCTGGGATATTATCTAGAGTCATAGGATTTTCCCTTCCAAGAAAACTTTGAATTAAAAAGTCTGATTTTGGATTATTCATTCCACCTTTATATCAGCCTCTATGACTGTCTCTTTCCAATTTAAAGAATTTTAGATAGGAAAAAAAAAAAGGGGAATGTAAATGGTTGGACATGGAAAATGGGACAGCCTCTAACTTTTTTCCATGTTACCAAATATGAATATGCACGTGCACGTGCACACACACTCACACTAGTTTACAATGAAGAAGATGAAGAAAAGTAAATGTCTCCTCAACTCCTGGCTACCATGACATTCACTCATCTGCAGCCAATAGGGCACTGAGTCTGAAATTTAGCGAGTCCTCTCATATGGCATCTGTCCTCATACATTTTAAGAATTTCATTAATTATTTCAGACGTCATTTGTCATGTGACAAATATTTCCTCATTCATCAACTCTTTTTTGTATTATAAAGCTATGTTTGCATTGATGTTATGATTAATATTATAAAAAATCACAAGTAACAATTTTTAAAATACCTTTATTATTCTCTATACAACTTAATTTTCTGGTGAGAAGATTGCATTAACTCAAACCTATAATGACAGAAATAATGGTTAGAAACTAAAAATATATAAGCAGGTCCAAAGATGTGATACACTGTAAATTCTTTTTATTTTTACTATAAATGCAGGCCATATAATAGAAATTCATAATGGTTTTGAAGATCGTTGAACTGATCAGCAGGGATCAGTTTAGAAACAACTATCAAATAATTTCTCCTCATTCACTCATGATCTACTTGAGTAAAATCCTCTTGCCAAACTACCTGTGCAGATCTGGTCCCTGTAATTCATGAATTTAAATTCCATATGGCCTTCTGTTTATGAGCACTCATGTCCTGAACTCATTACCAAAATCCATTCAACTGTAACTAAGCTCCATCTCAACCTCAGATTCAATGAAGAAGCCAAGCCAAATCAAAATGATGGAAACTGATTGAGACTTCTCCTGGGAGCTTCATTCTCAGAGGCTCTGTGGGTTCTTCTGATTCAACTGTTAGAATCTAGCAGTGAAGTAATGTGATGCTAGTATCCTTCACAGTATGACTTATACTGTTCATATTAATACTTTTATATCAGATGAACTGTTACAATAGTAGTATTCTGGAACCGGTTGTCTAATATACAAGACACAGTCCCTGCAGGTATATACTGTATGTAAGCAACAATAACAACAACAAAAGTCTCCAAAGTTAAGAAACCTAGATTTGTAACATGAGACCATTGACTGTTTAAGATTCTATACATTATACTAATTTTTATGTTTTTATTCTTAAATATTTTTGCATGCCTAATTGCACATACAGGTGATAAATTTCATAGAACTATTGTCAGGATTTTCATTCTCATGGGAAAGGATTCATCCCGTTATCTTTACAACAATAACAAATAATATTTTGACTACAGAGATCATGTGAAAAACACCTGTTATTGTGTGTTGTATATTGTGCTATTTACTGCCACCTATTGGCGTGTGTATGCTAGTTACCCAGTGGGTGTGGCATAGAGCTATAATACAAGGAGAGGAAAATGTGCAGCCTCTCTGAGTAGTTGTTAGTTGTTTTAGTGTTAGCCACTATATAGGTTTTATGGGCTACGTAGTTGTAACAAAGTACCAAGTAGTGTACCTCTTCTCTAAGAGTTTGTAGCTAGAGATTTTGTTAAGCTTGTGTTGCTAATAAGTCTTGGATGCTACAATTAAATGAGAAGGTGTGTTTTTCTTTATATTTTGTATGATATTTGCATTTTATGGAATTTTGCATTTTTATCAATAAACACCAGTTAGTATATATTTTCTGACTGGATTTCTTTGGGAAACAAGAAATGGACATTGCATTGTGTTTGCTTTCATGGCTAATATTTTCCTGGAGTTTTTGCTGCGCTCTGCACAAACAGGAGTGTTTGTGATTATCACTCTGCCCGACAACTATAGCAAATACAGTAGGTAAAAAATATAATGATATGAAAGACAGTTGACACTGGGTTGCATTACAGTTTTAGGTATGAGCAGCAGTGCAGAGAGAAGCGCATATCTGTTGCCATATCTCCTCTTCTCCAATCATGAATTCTGAATCTCTTGAAAAGGCGACAATAATGGTTCGGACACCCTGCTGATTGGAGGGATAATGGTGGGCAGAAGCATGTTCCATGAAAATAATTCAGCATTCTGCTAGCAGTTTGGAAGTAATATGCAGCTAAATTTGTTACATCCTAAAATTCAGTAGAACTTGTTCATGGATACTCTAACCAATATTTTGTTTTGAAGGCGGGAAGGCAGGAAGGCAGGAATTTGACTCTAATTGTTTGAAGAATAAATAATCCTAATAATACTAGGAATATACATAATGTAATTCATTCATCTATTTAGGATGGATCAAAATCTAGAGATAAGATACATGTAATTTTACAAATGAGATCAAACAAACAAACAAACAAATACATTTCATTAGTTGGAAGAAGAATTTGTAGGGATTCTATGGACTGCTAATTTCACAGGCAATCAGATGACATTTCAGTTCTTTTGATAAGATATCTGCAGTCCCCATTAACAATGTAATATATGCTGGTATGAACCTAGTTCTAATCATGATGCTTCGATTGCAGTTATTCATTAGAAGTAGGGATGTTGTAAAATACCAGTGCCTGATTTGACTTAGGTATGAGCTGTTTGGGTTAAATCTAATTCTATTCTATTTCTTAATATGATCAGAGAGAAAAAGCTCCATTCTTGTATGTGCTTGTCTCATTCAATTCCAAACCATCATTGTTCAAACATCAGCCCATTCACTCCTTCTCTTATTCTACTTTGCAGTATTTGTAATACTAACTTTGACAGAGAGAGATGAAAAAAAAAAAACCCAAACCCTCATTTCTTTATTTCTTTTTCTGTATCCTGTCCTTTGTAAATGGCTTTTTATGTTTTATTCTGCAAAGTTCTCCACTGAGGATCCATTGAAAAAATCACTGTACTGCTGAAAGCCAGGAAGGGAAGGGAAAATAAAAAGGTTCTAGAGATTCCTCCCCCAGAACCAAACATACAGGGAAATTGGAGCCAATCTAAAGATATTTCCATTCCATTTTTTTTAAATAAACTCTTATATTTTGCACATACAGGATATTCAATTACCCAATCCTGGAATATTTCATTTTAACAAACAGTTATAATCCCTTTTCTAGCACTCCAAGTAACAATTCTAACATTTAAGATGCATTGCACTTGGCCTCTGTAGTAGCCTTATACCATCTGGCATTTTTAAAGATAACTGGACTAAGAATTCCATGCCAAGGAATACGCTCCTTTCCAGTTTGAGCAGTAGTCCTGAAACCTCTGGAGAGCACTAGATTAGAGGAAGTCAATCTATAATACTGTAATATCAATGTGATAAGAAATCTTACTCAAAGGATTAACTCATGAATCCTGAGCAAAGTCAAAGTAGCTGGAAATATTACTGAGTGTTTGAATATCCTTCAGACATATTTTATAAATTTCATGCTCAGTTATGAATTGAGTGATTGTGTTTTTATTAGGAGTATGCAGTAACCATATGCTTTGGTTTATAGCTTGATTCAGTAATTCAGAAAATAGACACCTACAAGCAAAACCCATCTTATTTTACATGGGATGTTATCAAAATCAGAAGCTTCATGGTTTCCATTAACTATTAGGACTAAGTAAATCATTGGAAAAAGGTGTTTTGCACAGCCTGTTAACAGAAATGAAATACCTTCTTCAAAATGTTAGACCATATTAAGGCTTGTGTGGCTGTTCTGAAATCTGTCCTAGCTGCTTTTGTATGTTTGTGCATGCATATCTATTGGACTTTGTTAACTGTAGTCTCAAACTATCATCTGTGCATGCACATGAAGATAAAGATCTCAGATGGGAGAGGAGACAGGAAGAAATTGCAGGAGAGAGTGGAGCAGTCAACAGGGAAAAGTGTAACTTAGCAAGAAACTGACAGTGAAGGACTTGTCAGTGTGAATTCCAACAAGCCAATAGCAGAAGAGCTGAGAGGGAAAGCAGAGTCCAGCAGTCTCTCTGTTCCAACAGAAATACTGACAGCCTAGATACAGCTAGCAGCTTCTAAAGTACCTTCTTCCCCATCCTACAACACAGTTCAGAACAGAATCTGAAGCAAAAGAAGCCAACTAATTTCAAGGGGGATAAATGGTGGCTAAAGATTTTGTTATAGCTCAGGTCACAAAGGAAAAATGAACTCTTTATAAGACCCTAGGAATTAGATAAGACTCTGGGAATTAGAAATACACATAGTCATTGACCTTAATATAGATATACTATAAGTAAAAGTTTAGTGTTAAGTTTTAAGTTAGAGATCAAGAAATAAATTTGTTCAGCTTTATGTGTTATAAAAGACTCCCTGGAAACACAGGGAAGATAATAATTTATTCATTGATGGTCTATACCTTTTCCCAAAAGACCCCTTCACAAGGTACAAAATTTATACAAAAGTAAATATTAGATGTTATCAACTTTAATATTAGAGAGATAAGAAATCTAGGAATCACATATACTCTAACAATATGGTTATGTGGACAAAGGTTATCATAAATATCAAACTTCCTTGACAATAATGGAGACTGAGACAAACTAATTAAAAACAAGGAAAATATTAAAGTTACATAATCTCCTGGCATTTAAATGTAAGAAACACATAAATATATATCCTGAAGGTCTAAAAATAGGTTTAACATAATTTATAAATCAAAGGCACACCCCAACTTCTGCATCAGAAAATCCCGGCTCCATCTATTTTGCATCATTGCTCCATCCACTGCTGCCCTTTGCCATCCACGAAATACTAAATGTATTAAATGTAGTAGTCTATAAATATCAAAAGGTCACCTACTGATGATTGAAGGAAAGGATTTGAAGATGGAAATTAACCAAAATTCTTAGGAGATGATGATGATGAGAGAGACAGACAGACAGACAGACAGATAGATTTGGTGGTGGGGTAAGGTAGAAGCTCTGTAAAACACTATATCAAGATGATTCACAAGTGCAAAAGTTTCTTTGTTATGCTTCAAAATTCATCAAAAATGTTCCTGATAAGATGAGAGGAATGGCAGAGAATATATTGGATAATCACTAACTTCCTCAACAACATTTTTCAAAAAAAGAAAAAAAAATAAGTGGAATCAAAGAACTATAAATAGTATAAGACTTAGAATTAACAGAACATACAATATTCAACAAATTGCTTATTTATCATTTGCAACTAATTCTTTTGCACTGAAAAAGAAAGTTCTTTGATTTGGTCCATTTTTTCAAATGTTTTTATAAGACAAAAATCATGAGCATTATTGTATTAAATGGGTGTAAGCCTTTATAAAATATTAAGATTCATACTTAGGTAGTAAGCACAAAGAAAATTTAACTTCATGCAACATTTGGTGGTAGTTCTTTTACAGAAAGATATGTAAAATCTTGGCAATGTTTGGCAGAGAAGGCGGGCGGGGGACCCTTTCCAGAAGAAGATGTGGAGTCCATTCTTCCAGAAGCAATTATATACAGTATCTCCAAAGATTTGGCAGAAGTTGAATTGATGTGCTTGAAACCCCAACTCAGTCTTGCAGTAAAAAAGAAAAGGGATAAAAATGCAATAGACAAGATACTTAACTCATTAGCCAGCTCTGGACTGCCCACATAAAAGCCATCTCACTTGGCAGAGATACTCTATTGAGAAAGCTGTTTTGGCTTCCAGCAGGCAACTCATTGCTGACATTTATCTTCTGCTTTTTTTTCAAGAAGCACCAGATTCCATTTTTCTTTCTTAATTAGGGGGGAAAACATGTGAAAGAATTTACTGACCCCACAGAAATAAAATAACTGACAAGTCTTTTCTGGCTGTTGATTTTAGCTGTTAAGTACAAAGACTAGAATCTTATAAGACATCCTGCTAGTTATTCTGCAGTACACAAAGAACACTAAGAGAATATACATCTCAAAGGAGATCACTCGCATGCACACACAACCTTGCACATCAATAATGCCCTGGATAATCTACACAGCACACTTTACATTTACTATATAAGGTGACAGTGCAAAGTAGAGTTTCAGATGCAGATCCCTGAAAGAAATGCTTGTACTCAGACTTTTAAGAATTTCCCACTATTATCAAGTAAGTATCAAAGAAAATTTCTAATATTATCCCTTTATTGTATTAAAAATGGTACATTTTCCGCATCCCCAAATGCTAATACTTTATGGAATTGCTTACAGTGTAATACTAAATTGACATTAAAGTAGTTTTCTTAAGTCTAAAGGGGAGGGGCAGATGCAATAGCATAATCCTATATATGCAGCAGAAATGGAGAAATATGTTACATTAAGTTTAGTTAAGATTTACTCCAAAATTAGTGGATATAAATTGGCAGCCTGCAATGCCTTAAAAAAAAAAAAAACCTAGATCAAATGATGTCTGCTTGAAATCAACAAGTAACAATGTTTTACACATACCTATGTGGTGTGTGCATGTGTCTAATTAGAGAAAATTGTGTATCTTAGGAAAAGATACATACAAAACTAAATGTGATTTTAGGTACATTTTCAAATTGAATAATTAAAAAAAATTAATGGAACAGACAGGGTTGATCCATATGAATAGCTTGCCCTAGGATTAGCACAGGCCTCTGACCATTTGTCAAGGATAGGAACCCACAACATTGCACTACACCAAGCTCACCACAAAGGAAACCTCTGTCTGGAAGGCAACTTCTATTTGCTATGTACCCACAGTAGTGTTTTCTGACTTTTACCAGCTCAAATGTTGTGGTCCAGTTTTCCCCCTACATTTCATATCATTCTGGCATGTTATGGAATGATGAAAAACTGGTTTTTCTTTTTATTAGTCAATTTTAAACCATTTCACTGATGAAACAATGAAAATAAAACTGGTGAAACTGACAATTTTTCTGCTACTTTTCCTTCTAGCCCAAGTGACAAGAAAAATGGTAAAATTGTGGTTGTTTCCTATTTCTTTTCTTTTTCTTTTTTTTACTAATCCAGGAGAGGTAAAGGAGCAGGGAATCCACCAGCAAGGTACTGGTCCACACAGAATATCAGGCCCTTACCATGGCTAAAGCAGAAGAAGGATTGAAAGCTAAGAAGGGAATTCTTAAGCCAGCTTTATTTCCAGCCAGTTACACAAGGGAGATAAGCAGCTTATGGCTGCAGAATGTAGAAACCATGACACTTGAATACAAATTTATCTGACATGGATTGAATATGGAATTATCATTATCCCAGTATTTATGGGAATCTTTTTTATGAATAAAAATGTTTGTTTTTTAAAGACATTACCATGTTACTTGCTTACCTGGGGCAATTACTCCTTGGGAATTTGGCTTGCTCTACTCCTAGTGTAGGAGGGGGGTAAATCCCTATGTTGGTGATATAAAAATTCATAAATTGTGTGAGGATAAAGACATAGAAATGTTTTTACTGTGTTTGAATGGATAGCACTGTCATACAATGGCCAAAGGAAGATTGGGTGGCTATGTTAGCCCCATGTTTAACAGGGAAGGCTTTAAGGGTGCATACAAGTCTTCCTGCTCATGAGGTAGTAGATTACAAGAAAGTAAAGAAGGTGATCCTCTACCATTATGAAGTTACAAAATACCAGTACAGGCAGAGATTCTGGAAGTAAAGTACCAGTAATAGGAAGGAATAAGAGCAAGGCTGGCAGACTTATCCAGAAAACAGTTATAGCCAGAGGGACATAGTGCGGAGAATATTATGGAGGAAATGGCTTTGGAACAATTCCTACAGATTCTGCCTGGTCCTGTTCGATTTTGGGCAGAAGAGCAGATTCAGGGATTAAGGCAGAGTCTGTAGCTGAATATTACTTTATAGCCAGAAGAGCTGAGAAAGCTAGAGAAGACATAGAGATGTTGAAAAAAGGAAGAAAAAAGGAGAGACTGAAAAAGGAGGCACCTAAGGAAAGGCAACCTTCTTCCAGACTGGGGGGGCAGGGACGGCGAACAAACCAAGGGGAGGATAGATTCTGTTACGAATGTGACATGGTAGAACACTTAGGTAAAGATAGTTGAAGTCACCTAGGCCAATAGAAGAATGTTAGAAGGGAACAAAAAATAACTTTGACCTTCTAAAGGGGGGAGAGAGGTACATGAGGAAAGAAGGTGGGGTTTCTCTCTGCATTTGGGAAAAGTAGCTACAGCCAAGCAGAAATGCTTTTCACCTCCACTTCCCCAAGATAAGTGCGTACTTTTTCTCCCAAAGGGCACTAAAAGTTTACAGCTCCAGAAACGTGAGGAGAAACGAGCTTATTCATTCATTAATCTCCCCCACCCACAGTTTACTCACCAGTATCCATGCCAGCATTCTAGGCATCTGGCTAATTGAACCAGATCCTGGCATTTTTAGGAACATGCTGACATCCATAAGCAGCCTCACCCCACCCAGGCCCTCCGGCTACAAAAGTGTGGGTGTGTAGGAGAGGGGGATAAGAAGACAACAAGCAGACAAGCAGCATCTGAGATTTTACAGCTATTTCAGGCAAGCAAGAGGGCTATCAGTCAATTGCCAGGACCACAAGTTAGAGTAAGCAGCCCATAGTGGTGTAATTCCTGCCTGGAGCTTGGCTTAGAGCTTGGCCTGGAGCTTAGCTGCAACCAGAACAGGAACTACTCTGAGACAGCACCTAATACCAATAAGCACAAGAACTTTTGGAAGGAGGCAAAGATCGTATGCCACCTTACAAAATTTAAGACTTTTACTTGTTATAAGGACTAACCAAGACTTATTTACATGGCTACATGAACTTGAAAAGCCTATGAGGGTGAAGTTAATCCAGGGCAACAGCTTATGGTCAGGAAGGTGTGGGCTACAATAAAGCATTGTGTAGAATTATCTTCTACACTCACAGGCCTGTATAGGATTGCCTCTCCCATCTGCCCAAACCCCTCTGCTGGTGTCTTTCTGCTTTATTTTTATTCCAAATTCACCATGGAGCACCAAAAGGCTCAGTGCAAATTCAGAAATTCACTGATGGAACAGAACAAACCAAATCTGCCTTTGTGTTTTGTGTTCGTTTGTTTTGATTTTGCTTAAAAGTTCTGTCATTTTCTCATTTTTGTCCAAGTGACAGGAAAAAATGTAAATATGTAGTAGTTTTTTATTTCCTTTTCTTCTTTATCAGTCCACGACGAGCAAAAAATCAGGAGAATCCACCAATCAGGGACTGTGGTAAACAAAGTCATCATCATGGCCAAAAGAAAGGATTTCTTAAGTGGGCTTCATTTCCAGCCAGTTTCCTCATTGGAGACAACAGCTGAACACTGTGATGCAAAAAAGCCTTTTGTCACAAAATAATCATATATGAGTCTGCCTGATAAATATGTGGAAGAATTGATAATGATTAATCAAGGTGTACATAATGATAGCAGGTGGTAGATTCACAGCTAGAAAGGGTCAAAATGATGTAGTGTTTTACACTAAATTGTACTGATATTATCGTAGATTGTATAAAGTATTCACGTTAGTAAGTATATTTTCAAAGATTCAAAAAGTAATCAAATCAAATATTTATTATGGTCATAGGCCAGCAAAAGGAGCATAGGATACAGTCAGTTAAAAAGCATTGCAGATAAAGTACATCAGAGTCTAATATATATTTGTGTGTGTATATGTGTGTGTATGTGTGTGTATGTATATGTGTGTGTGTGTGTATATACAAACATAAATAAATAAAATTCCCTTCTCACCCCTATGGGTGGTATGTGTCTTAATGTTGGGTCCTCTAATAGAGGCCTGGGAGCCTGAGAGTTCTGCGCAGCACCTAAGCTGTTTCTAGCACTTCACTCTTCTGGACAGAGAGCTCTGATGTTTTTTCTGGGATCTCCCAGCTTAGAAGTCACAACCCCGACTGCTCCTATCACACTGGGACCTTTTTGGCCTTTCCTTTCCATATCCTCTCTAGTTCTTCCTTCAGGCTCTGGTACTTCTCCAGTTTCTCATACTCCTTCTTCCTGATGTTACTGTCACTTGGCACTGCTACATCTATCACCACTGCTGTCTTCTGGTCCTTGTCTACTACCACAATGTCTGGTTGATTGGCCAGTATCTGCCTGTCTGTCTGCATTTGGAAGTCTCACAGGATCTTAGCCTATTATTCTCCACAACCTTCTGTGGAATCTCCCATCTGGACTTTGGAGGGTCTAGCCCATACACAGTGCAGATGTTCCTGTACACAATGCCAACTACTTGGTTGTGCCATTCAGTATATGCTGTTCCTGCCTGCATCTTACACCCTGCATATATGTATTGGACTGTCTCTGAGGCCTCTTTGCACAATCTGAACCTTGGGTCCTGTCTAGTGTGGTAGACCTCTGCTTCTCTGGATCTGGTGCTTAGTGCCTGTTCTTGGGCTGCTATGATCAGTGCCTCAGTGCTGTCTTTTAGTCCGGCCCTTTCCAGCCACTGATAGGATTTCCCAATGTCAGCCACCTCAGTTATCTGTCAATGGTACATCCCATGCAGGGGCTTGTTTTGCCATGGAACTTCCTCTATCTGAAATTCCTCCCATGTCTGTTGCTGCCTCAGGCATTCTCTCAGCGGCTCATCTTTGGGTGCCATCTTACTGATGTACTCCTGGATGCTCTGGGTTTCATCCAGGAAAGTGGCTTTGACACTCATCAGACCCTGCCCACCCCTTTGTGGCTGGTGTACAGTCTCTGGGTGTTGAATGTGGGGTGGAAACCTCCGTACATTGTGAGGAGCTTCCAGGTCTTCACATCAGCAGCCTCCATATCATCCTTTGGCCAGCTCACTATATCGGCAGGGTATCTGATCACTGGCAGGTCATATGTGTTGATGGTGTAGATCTTGTTCTTCCCATTGATCTGGATCTTCAGGACCTGTCTTACCCTTTCATGGTACTTGGATGTTGCTGTCTTCGTTGCCTCCTCATCGTGGTTCCCATGTGACTGTGGGATACCAAGGTATTTGTAGCTGGTCTCTTTGTCTGCTCTGCAGCCCACTGATAGTTCCACCCCATGGGTCTTAACTACCTTCCCTCTCTTTACTGTCATCCGGCCACACTTCTCCAGTCCAAATGACATCCCAATGTCCTCACTGTAGATCCACATCAGGTTGATCAGTGAGTCAATGTCTTGTTCACTCTTAGCATTCAGCTTGACGTCATCGATGTAGAGGTCATTCCACTCTTGAACTTGTACCAGTATCCAGGCCTTGTGATTATCTGGCTGAGAGGGTTTAAGCCTATTCAGAACAGTAGTAGGGACCTTGGTATATGCCGCATTTGATGGCCACTTGTGCGAGCTGTCTTGAGTTGACTTCCAGTGTTGTCTTCCACAGAACCATTGAGTTCTTGAGAAAAGTTCTTAGTGTCCTGTTGATTTTGTATAGCACCAGGCATTCACAGATCCATGTGTGTGGCATTGAGTCATTGGCTTTCCTGTAGTCAATCCAGGCTGTGCTCACATTGGTCTGCTCTATCTTGAGCAACTGCTGTATCTATGAGCAACTGGTGTTTTGAGCTTCTAGTGTTGTTCCCAATGCCTACTGAGCTGTGCTCATGTACTGGCCCATATGGTCTTATAGCTTGGCAGCTAGGATGCCTGATAGGACTTTCCATGTTGTGGGGAGGCAGGTTATTGGCCAGTAGTTGGATGGTGCTCTTCCCTTGTGAGGGTCTTTCATGGCCAGCACTGTCCTTCCTTGTGTTAGCCAGTCTAGGTGGGAGCCTGTTGCTAGCAGCCGTTTCATCTGTGCTGCTAGGTGTTCATGCAGGTGTTCATGTGGATCATGTCTGGGTTAGATGCTGTCCAGCTCTTCATGTTCTTGACCGCTGTTGGATGTCTGTTACTGTGATGGTGACTGGTTCCTGTTCTGGGAGATTGCTGTGGCCTGCTTTCAGGTCCTGCAGCCACTTTGCACTGGTGTTATGTGTCTTCTCTTTCTCTCATACGTTCTTCTAGTACTGTTCAGTTTCTGCTGCTGGTGGCTCTGCTGTTATTGTGTGGTTGCACTGCAGTTGGGAGTACACCTTGGATGGTTCTTTGGAGAACAGGGCATTTATCTTCTTGGCCTCTGCTTCTCCAGTGTAGTCCTATAGCCTAGCAGCCAATGCTGTGAGCCTTTGTGTTATATAGATATAGATATAGGTATAGATATAGATATATAGACACACACACACATACTCACATAGATATATACACAGTACATACACATACACACGTACACACATAGATGCATAGATGTATGTGTGTGCGTGTCTGTGTGTGTATAAGCTAGAACCATCTTGTATGCCAACTAAGCTGGTTTTAGATCAGGAAGCCTTGCTTCATTCATTCCATATCTGATGGGACTATGCAATGTGGTCTACTTCAGGCTGCCCTTGAAGATTATCTGAGAGGTGCAATTGTTCCAGAATGTAGCAGTACAGTTAATTATGGGGCACTATGGCATGTACATGTAACACCACCTGTTCACAAGCTGCACTGGTTCCCAATAGGTTGTATTGGTTCCCAATAGGCTTCTGTGTGTGATTCACGATTATCACCTATGAAGCTGTACATGGCAAAAACCTTAGTTACTTGTGGGATACCTGTATATTTCTGCCCAAACCAGCAGCTCTTATAGGATAGCCATGTTTTAGGACCCTCCCTGAAGCAATGTCATCTGATGGGATATAGGAGAATGCCTTTTTCTATGGCATTGCCTGCCCTTTGGAACAATGCCCTCTTCAAGGTTCAAATAAAACCTGTCTCTCTCTCACACACACAGCAGAAAAGGCCCAGAATAATAGACAAGGGAGGTGGAGTGTGCATTGGTTAATCTCGAGTGTGTGTTGTCTGATGTATTGTTTTTTTTTTTTTCCTTTTGATTTTGTGTAGTTTCTTACCTATAAACATTCTTTCTGTTTGGTGCTTATTTTCTGTATGCCATCCACAGTCACAATTAAATGAGTTGGGTAACTATAGAAATCCTATAAATAAATAATATTTGCTTTAACTATAAAGATTTGCCATTGCATAAGATAACCTCTGATATCCCTTCCAATTTTACACTTCTATGATTCTGGTTCTGAATTTCCACTTATCTGAAAATCATACCTACTCTCTCTCTCTCTTTTTTTATAGGCAGCCCAGAAAGCTCAAAAAGAGCACATAGTTCTTTCTTTTAGACAAAGGAGAGCTCATTCTAATCCACCTGCAATCAACCTTTTTGTTCCTAATGGAATTCTTCTGTAGGTGAAATTACATTTAGAAAGTTTGTCATCTCTGCAAGGAACTACTCAGACCAAGTTCCTACTGAAGTGTTCCAAGTGGCAGTGTTGAATTTATAATGCAGTACTCTGCTTAGAAGGAAGCATAATAATGGCTGAACATTGGATCTGAATGAGAATATTTAACTTTTTATTAAAGCTTAATTTCCGTCACATGACCTGGCTCCTTTAACACTAATAAATCCTCTCTAGGCATCCTGAAAATTGGAGGTGGAATGAAAAATGCTATCCAGTGAATTTTCATCCTAGAGGATGTGACCAAACAAGAGAGACTTAAAGATGTGGATACCCAGAAAGATCAAGGTAGGATCTCTGCAAATATAGGAGCCAGGGTCTGATTATATAATCTCCAGATGACATGGTATTGTAAACAGTTTACTCTTTTGAAG
This sequence comes from Python bivittatus, assembly GCF_059951505.1. NCBI lineage: Eukaryota > Metazoa > Chordata > Lepidosauria > Squamata > Pythonidae > Python > Python bivittatus. The sequence goes on from NW_028277034.1 coordinate 27,360,266, forward strand.
TCTTGTACATTTTAACATCCTCCTATCAGTAGTTCTTGAGGATACATGCCAGAATACTCTGCTCAGTGAGAGACTCTACCCATGTGAGAAAGGTGTAGTAGAAATACTCCTCAATGTTTTATCTACATTGTCTCTTATGTAGGGATATCTGTAGCACCATGATTGATTGATTATGCACCATCAAGTCATTGTTCATTCTTGGCAATCACACAGATAGGTTTTTGCTCTGGTGGTCTGTCCCTAACCTGATCTTTCAGATCTTCCAATGGTGCACCCATCACCACACTAACTGAATCCATCCACCTTGCTTTTGGCTGTCCTCTTCTTTCCTTTCCTTCCATCTTTCCCAGCATTAGAGCCTTTTCCAGAGAGCTGCCTCTTTGCACAATGTGTCCAAAGTAGGATAATTTGAGCATAGTCATTTGTGCCTCAGGTAAGAACTCTAGGTTGATTTGTTCCATGATCCATTAGTTTGTTCTCTTGGTTGTCCATGGTATACTCATGAGTAAGCCTAAGCCTCCATAATGGAAAGATTTCCAGGTGCTCCAAACAACTTTTATGTAAATTATCTACTTGCAAACAAATATTCCAAATTCACTTGTCAGGAAGCAAAAAAAAGTTTGGCAGCTTGCCAGGAACAGCAACATCGCAAAAAGAGCCGAGTGTGAGATGATAGAAAAATGTGGTATTTTTATACTTCATGCAAATTCTTTTTCTTTGTATTACTATCAAAATAATGTAATGAATCTTTGACATTATTCTGAAACCATAATCATGTTTATCATTGATTTATTCTTTTGCCCCTTTTTTCTTCTCTGCCCCCTTAGATCCTAGATGAAAATGCTAATCATATTGATCAACTCTCATTTTGGGGGAGAAATGATCTAAGCTTATAATTCTTAAAAGTGCTAACATTCCACAATATTCTTATATCAGGCTGTAAAATTGTAAAATTGCATCCAAAATCTGAATTATGGCATCTAATGCAAGTGCTTTTTAGGTCCTTCATTGCTAGATTTTGAAGCTTTATATTTTAAATAACAACAAAAAAGAATTGCCTGATATTGATCATGTATCCATCTACTTACTCAATGGCTAAGTCTTTCCCAGAATAATGCAATTTATCTTAAGTTCACAACAATCCAACCTGACATCATTCATTGTTTTCACCTGATAATTTCCTGGAACATCTGTTCTATGAAGTAGATGTTCTAAAATAAAATTTGAACCAGTGTATTTAAATAAATTTTAACAAAAAGATTAAAAAAAAAAAGAGAATCAATGGTTTATTTATTGTACTGGTGCCAAATTGTAATGCACTGGCATGCTGTCTGTGCTCTATTTGCTGACACTCAGCAATACTATGACAATTTGGTGATGCACTTAAGCGTTTCCCCTTTACTAAGTGGCTTGGCATGCTGTTTCTGAATCAGAAGCCGAAGGTCATTGGTTTCAATCCTATTTCCTTGTATCGTTTTAATGGTAATGATGCTGTTAAAACTGTGGCATGGAATAAGATTGTGCTTAATGCTATTATTTTGCTGATCTTTGTGCAACAAGTGTCATCGTTGATGAGATATTATTTGCCTAATTAAAGCACATCCATGAATGTGAACTTACTATTTCCTCTTCTTCTTTTTCTTTCTTTCTTTCTTTCTTTCTTTTCTTTTCTTTTCTTTTCTTTTCTTTTCTTTTCTTTTCTTTTCTTTCTTTTTTTTTTTTTTTTGGTATTTGGCTGAGCACAGTGCTGTCACAGGCAGCTAAATACATGCTTAAGGACTTTTTCTCCCAAGTTAATATAAGGCAATTTAGAGATATTAAGAAACAGGTGGAATTCAAGTATAGTAGCTCATTGCCTTCTTTGACATTAAACTGGCATACATAACAAGTTGGTGAAATGATGTTTTACTGTGGTTCCAAACTACATAAATATGCTGGTATTTCTACTTTCTATTTTTTGTTTGCTTATTTAAGCAAATGCATAAAATAAAGTAAATGCAGATATATAACTTGTTCTCCATAGTTAAACTGTACAAGTTCTTACCTACATGAACTCCACGTAGATCCCTTCAGAATCATGTTGCAGATTTCTGAAAGATGAAATATGTATATTACTGAAAATTTGGGATATTTGTTATAAGTTTTCCAGAAAATCATACCATAGTAATTAGCTTTTTGCCATTTTATAAAATCCTGATGCTGCATAAACAGAAAGGGCAGAATTTATTTTGTTCACAGACAATTCATAAGGTCACACAGTAAATATCAATTGAAAAATAAAATTCTTTTTTTTTTCAAAATTATTATTGTAAAATGTTTTCATTAATATGTTTTTTATGAATAACAGCAATGATATTACAATGGTAGCCAGGCAGATTACATCAAGTTTCAGTTACTGAAAGTACAGTAACTATATATTGATTGTCTAATTTTATTATTATACAAATTCTGTTCCATATGTTGTTGGAAGTATGAATTCTCCAGATATGATGACATTGAAGCAACAGTATATTCAGATCTGGGAGGCAACTGATAGTAAGAGAGGAGTTGTTATGTTCTTGGGAACTTTTTCAGTTGCAGGCAAACACAACAAATCTGTGACATAAAGCTACTGATAGTATGATTTGGAGATCTGACATCTCCTCTCCCGTTGGATCTGCTTTGTAGTAGCACCGTAGTAGTTCCTGCTGCCACTATCTTCCAGGAGAACTTACCTTTGATTCACCCTATAATTCCAGTATATAAGATAAATAGGACTCTCACAGATGTTCTGCCTTTCCAGTTATTATATTACAACAGAAATAATTTCTGTAATGCAACTTTAGGGCTATGCCAGCCCTTCAAGGTAGACAAGGTCAAGAAACAGAAGTATCAGAATAACACAAATACTCTTTTATTCTAGGGTAGAATGACAGAATCTTGAAAACCTGTCAGAATTTATTTCTGTTTTATTTTATACCAAACAAAATCAAGACAGGCTTATTTTGAGTTTCTTTCTCATGCTTTCCTCTTTCTCAGGACTGGGTGATCTTTTCTGAAGTCCCTCCCACTCCCACTTAAAGTTCATTCATTCTTTCACAATTTCCAAGGTCAAATCTGCATTCCTTCACAGGCTATATAATATAGAGTGAGTGGTTAGACAATTCAGCCCTTCCCCTTATAGAAGATTTTAAGAAGTACTCCTTAGTAGTGAAATTAGTCCTCGATAGTGATCAAATATATTAAGACTCCTCATATGATGACTTTAGCTTAATACATAGATCAGATAGCTAGGCTTATACCAGACAAAGGGTTTAGACTAGTTTTCTAGGAAAAACAACAGAAACAACAACAACAATAATCTGCCTGCTCAGGAAGCAATAAAGAACATCACATTTCTTTTTTATCATTGCAAAAGTATTTTTGACGTACCATGATGCTGCTTATACCGTGTATGTCTGTTTCTTTTAATTTTTTTTTATTTTTTATTTGGCTATAAAACTAGCTTGTAATCTCACTCTGATATTCTTCACACTTTATTTGGAGTCCAGTGACTTACTGTTATTTGTCAAAATAAAGTGAATGCTTGGATCCTCTCCAAATTTCCCCAGCAAAAACCTATTGATTGGAAACTCTCCAATCAGTTGGTTTTTGCTGGTGGAATTTCCACCACATTCTCCCCCTTACCAAGAGTGATAGATCAAACCAACAGGAAAAAAACCAAAATCAATATTTATTTTATTTTTTTAAAAAAAGAAAAACTAAAATATATACATCCTTTTTCATTTTAAATAATAAAATTCTTAACACTGAATGTTGGAAAAGATAAATTGCAAAGCTGATCAGATAAGATTGGGCCAGCAGTTTAAAAGAAAATCACAGAAGAAAATGCACTATTCCAAGCAGACTGCACATTGGCACTAGTCTGCTATGAATGAAGCCAAGGTTCTTTTCCCAGAATATTATACATCACAAGGCATGAATAAAAAATAATACATATCCCAATAATACTTTTCTATAGAAAAGTAAAGGGAGGGTAAAAAATCAAGGAAATATTGTTGGACATGCCTTCAGTATACATAATACTGGAATTATACACAATTCCTTAACTAGTACACCGAAATAAAGATCATATGGATTTTAGCCCAAGACAAAAGTATAAAACAAGAGCATAGTTTCCTGGTTACAATATATTGCTTATTTCTAGGGAAATCCTCTTGGAGCAAGCATCTTCTGCTTCCTTTTACTTGGACTTATCCTTTTTTGCCTAGGCTTCCCAATTTGAATCAAAGGCTGTTGAGAGATTATCATCTATATTTTTTTCCCCAAACTTGTCCAGTAACATCTGCATCTTTTTTTTTTTTTTTTTTAAATAAGTAAGATTTTCTGTAAGCAGACGGATGGGATCGGGTAATCTCTCGGTATATATGATTCAGAACAGAAATCTCTCCCTTGAGGGCAGGCATACTAACAATCTGGGGTGAGGATATGCTCTCCTTCATAGAAATGTATTTTGTGAATATCTGAGCCAGACTGACATATGCAAGATCTGGTGCCAGACTGTATCTAAATTGGCATTTGCTGGGAAACTTTTATTCACATTCATAATCAACATGTCTGAATTGAATAAACTGTCAGGAAGCACTCCAAAGTAAATAAGGTTAAAAAATGGCAAAAGTTTAAAAATGGCAAAAACTTCCTCAGAACTGAGTGATCTAAATAAACGAGATTACCTAAAACATATATTTATTTACTATGTTTAAACCATGATTATCCTGCAATGTAAGTTTTTCATGGATAAAAGAATTATACCCAATATTTTCCAAATATTTCTTGTGGTATTAAGTATAGGTATTATATTGATTCATGCAGATTCCTACTATTTGCCACCAGCTCATTGTGGTGAAACTCTCAGGTTGGTCTCAAGAAGAACTGAAAGTTGAAGTTTATAATTCTAGCCAGTTACCAAAGCTAAAATAAGTGCCCAGTGGTAATTCTAAAAATATAGAAAGTTAAATCTACGTGTCCCAATAGGTTATTATAATTTGGGCAATTAAAATCTTATATTAAGTTCTTGCCAAAAATATATATTCAATATCCTGTTAATTCATTCAATGTAATATGATGGAATAAATGAATTAATGCTTCTCAAAATATAAATCAACTTTAAATTCACTTTAATCACAATTATCTTACTGTTTATCAAATACTCAAAAGAATTTTACAGAATTAGATCTTCCTTCACTTGTCTCAAATCAAGTTGAAAAAATTTCCTGTGAATTCTATACTAAGATAAACAAAGAAACAAACACACACACACACACACACAACCTAAACTCCCAGTCCCTAATCTATATACTACTAAACTCTTGTGTCTGTCTGTTTGTAACCTTCAGTTGGATGAAATGGTACATCATAGGGCAACGATTTTTGAACCAAGGTACCTCAAATGCACTAATTTACAGAATGTATCCAAAATCGAGGACCCATTACTCCTGTGGGATTGAAATTTGACAAAGTTGTGGCCATTTCAGTGCTCCCATGCTGCTGCCACTTCAGTACCACTTCCTGCAAGCCAATGGGAAAGCTGGCAGGAAGTCTAAGCTTGATTGTGATTGCTGATGCTCCCAGCCAGCTTCCCACAAGCAAAGTCAGTGGGAAAGCTGGCAGGAAGATGCAAATACAAGGCCAGCAGGCAGGTAAGTTGCTGATGCTAGGTGTGGGATGGAGTGAGATGGTGCACAAGAAGTCCAGTGAGGGTCAGGGAGGGTGCTCAGGGGTGCGAGAGGCACTGATAAGCCAGAGATAGTGCTCAAGGGTCCAAGAGGTGTGGTGAGGGTCAGGAGTGTGTGCAGGTTGCAGGTCAGGGAGAGTGAATGGGTGTGTGTGACAGAGGGAGGGAGGGAGGGAGGGAAGGAAGGAAGGAAGGAAGGAAGGAAGGAAGGAAGGAAGGAAGGAAGGAAGGAAGGAAGGAAGGAAGGAAGGAAGGAAGGAAGGAAGATTTATGACACTCCCTGCCAGCTTCCCACAAGGAAAGTCAATGGGGAAACTGGCAGGAAGTCAGAAGTTGCTCCTGCTCCCACTGCTTATTTGACTGCATGTGGTTATTCTGTTTCTTTGTTTAGGTAAGGAAATATCTCTCAAACTATGACCCAATGGGTCACAGGTTGTCTAGTATTTGTTACTTGTTTTGTTTTGACCCAGTGACTTCAATGATTATTTACTCCAATTTATGTAATGACTAGAAAAGTTACCAAATATATCATATCTTCATGAAATAAGATTAGGAATATAAACCTCTCATTTATCTATAAAAAATATCATTTTTGACAGAAGAATTCTGTGCTCTAGTCTCTCCCTACTAAAATTCCATTAATTAAAAAAGGATAATAAAAATTATTGTGATTTGAAAGAGGAATTGTGGATTGATTGATCCAAAATATAAAACAACTGGCAGAAAAAAGAAAAAGCTAGTTTGTGATTAATAAATTATATAGTCAAAGCCCAGGACTTAGACTTTGATTCTGAAGAAGCTGTTCAAGCTGAATCAGTAAAATGTCAGCCTCAGGAGACATCAAGCAGGAATCGCCTGAGGCTGATCAAACACAGCCACCATCAGAACAGCTGGAACAGTCAGATGATGACATATGGCCCAAACCGTCAGACTCAGCAAGTAGAATTTGAAGCAGAGCAAAGATGCTCAATGAGGCTCCTTGCAAGCAAGGGAGTAACTCTCTTAATTAAAGATAGCTGGCTGCACCCTGATTTAAGAGGTAGCCCTGACCCATATTTCTCCATTGGAAACAACCATCTGATTTCCTGCTCTGGTGTCTTATTCCTGTGAATCCTGCTTGTGAAACTCTGACCTTGGACTGGCTAACAAACCTGACTTGGCTGTCTGAATTTCATATTGAATTTTGACTATTCTTCTTGTGCTCCCGTTGAAAGTGAAACCACCCAGGCAAGCTTTCTTTCCAAGAGACTTTGTTGATCTACATTTTTTCCTTTGTTGATTTACATTCCTTCCTTGTCTGCAGTTATCTGCTCAGCCTTGAGTAAATTGCTATTCTCACCTAGCAAATGAGTGTGTATGAATTTGAAACCTGAAACAGGACAAATGTATTCTTCACAAACAAAACAGAAAGCAATCACCTGTTTCTGGTTCCTATAGTAACAATTAAAGTATCACTTTACTTCATTGTAGGAAGTCCAACTTCCTGCACCATTATGAGAGCGAGTGCAAACTCAGCTATGTACATGTGTTCAAACAGATGCCAGGATAAAAGAACTTTTTACAGAAAAGAATGTTTGCACTGAGGAATTGTTTACTAAATCAGGTGGATTCAAACATTGCAAAAAAGTGGAAGGTCCATGGGGTAAGACCAATAGATTTAGAGGAAATGAAAAGAAAATATACACATAGCTGGAATGAACTGTTTCAGTAAAAGGCAGACATAACTATTCTTCAATTTTTTTAGAGGAAGAGAGTTAAATATATTAATGATTTGTTATCATCATGATTATCAACAGTAGGTAGAAAACACTATCCTAGACTTACCAACAGAATATATCACTCTTATTCATACCTAGGTCATTCAGGCAAGGCAGTGGCTCAGCATCCTCTTAAGGGTCCTTTTTGTCTACACTGATTCAAGATTAATTATGAAACTGTAATGGTATGTGGGAATGATCTTGGGAAACAGGAGAAAGAGCTGCAGCCTAGCTAACAGTCTGATAAACGAAATTTGAGTCCAAAGGAAAATGGGTGGAGAAAACACCTCAGAAGGGATGCACCCTAGTTTTCAGGAGTGTAAAAATAAGGGACAGGAGGGTTACACTGCAAGATTCTGTTAATGCAATAAAGATAGAGTTAATACTTATGATTGTGTTTCTTGCCTGGACTACCTTGAAGGGCTAACTGAAACTCATTTTAGGTGCTGCTTATCTACCTTCATAGTTCTGTAAAGTTTAGAACCAGCTATACTGCCTGCCATCAGGAGATACTATAGCTAGTGGAAAATGGATCAGGGATTTATCCATAGCTGCTCTAAACTTTAAAATTCTCTTCCCGGGATTCTCATCTGGCCATCACTTTACAGGCTTTAATATAATATTTAAAAACTGCTATTTTGCAGCATGGAGAAATGTATTCTCTCCTGTTTTATGGTATTAAATTACTATAGTTATGTTGTGGTTATATTTTGGAGGTGTGTTGTTTATATTACCAGCTTTCATTTATTTCTTCTAACAGTATGCTTATGGCTACTTTAAGTGAGTCCATCCACCTTGAAACTGGTCGTCTTCTTCTCTTTCCTTCCACCTTTCCCAGAATTAGAACATAATGTGTCCAAAGTAGGATAATTTGAGCCTGGTCATTTGTGCCTCAAGTGAGAATTTGGGTTGATTTGTTTGATGATCCATTGATTTGGTTTTTTTGGCTGTCCACAGTATTTTCAGGAGACTTCACCAACACCAAGTTCAAAAGAGTCAATACTCTTCCTATTCTGCTTCTCTAAAGTCCTACTTTTGCTTCCATAGAGTGTCACAGGAAATACCATGGCTCATACATTCTGATCTTTGTAGGTATAGACACATCACAGTATTTGAATATCTTTTCCAAGACCTTCATGGCTGCTCTACCAAGTGTTAGTCTGCTGGACTGCTTGTTCCTTTACTGTTGATGGTTGATCCTAAAAGGCAGAAGCTATCCACCACTTTGATATCTTCACTGCAAAATCTAAGGCTGGTTGTTCTACCTGTTGCCATTAGTCTGATCTTTTTTATATTTAATTTTAGTCAGATTTTTTTCCCCACTCTTTGACTTTTTTTTACTAGAGCTTGCAGATCCAATGCATTTTCAGCTCTCAGGGTAGTGTAATCAGCATAGCATAGGTTATTGATGTTTCTTCCTCCAGATTTAAAACTATGCTCATCTTCTTCCAATCCAGCTTCCCTTAATATATATTCAGCATATAGATTGAATAAATAAAGTGAGAGTATACTGCTTTGTAGCACTCCTTTGCCTACCTGGAGCCAGTCTGTTTCACCATGTTCTGTCCATACTGTGATTTCCTGAGCTGTATATTAGTTTCTCATGAGGACAATGAGATGTTCTGGGATTCCCACTTTTCTGAGCACATTCCACAGCTTGATACAATTGACACAATCAAAGGTCGTTGTGTAATTGAGGAAGCACATAGTGATGTTATTTTGGTATTCTTTGTCTTTCTCAATTACCCAGTGTGCATCAGCAATAATGTCTCATATAAACAGAAGATACATCAGCAAGTAAAATGTATACTTGTATGTAAACAATTCTGGCCTCAATTTCACATTTTAATTTCAAATAAACACATAAAACTCTTAAATGTTTGCTACCATTTAGTAGTTATGTGGGGTTTTGAACACCAGTTATAGTAGTTCTAGTCAAAGCATATTACAAGTGAATTGGTTTTGGAATTTACAGGTAGTGATACTGTTTTTATTATTATTTTTTTCAGATATTATTTCTTCAATTATTCTTCTTCCATTTAAAAAAAAAACACAAGAAAATTCACATATAATTGTTTTCAATTTTGTATAAGGTTCTACAAGGGTATACAGGACTAAGTGCATGTACTTTTCTTGATATATTTTTACATTTTAACTTTAATGTATCATCCAATACATAGTTTCATTATTATTTAACTGTCCTTAATATCTATCTATTTGGTGTTTTATTCACATTTTCTGTACAATGACTGTCAGGTTACAGACTTAATTCACTGCTGTTTTCTTTGTTAAATTACAATCCTTGTAATCAGATTGAATGAACTTGCTCCCCAGAAATCTGTGGTGGATTTCTTCTATTATCCTAGCAGATGTGGCATGCACATTTAATTAAAAAATGTATGTGCTTTGTAATCCATCATTCTGGGGATGTTGCTGTTCATGAGTAAAATGGGAAGACAGTTCGTATGTCCTATTCTTAAGCACGTTGCTGAGGAACAGTGTTCTATTCCCATTTCCAAGGATAACAATTATTCTCATCAGTCAAAGAGCAAGACAAAATACAGAAGCTGTATCTAAGGTGAGCAAGCAGCTACTGATAGTTGAACTTCTGTCCCAAAGATGCAAATGAAACATTCTATCCTAAAGCCTCCACCATATCTGGGAGACTTTTTGCAAGTGCTTTGAAGTCTTTTTCTGGTTGTCCACATGGTGGGTATGAATGGAGAGACAAGAAAGTGAAGTGCAATTCACATGCAAAGACAACCAGGAAAAGCCTTCAAAACACTTGCACTGAGCCTTCTGGTGGATGTGGCTGCTTTAATTTTGTGAGGAGAGGTACTTTGCTTAAGGCAAAGCATTTTGAAAAAGGCCATTTCTGAATGGTATTTAATTGTTAGTTTATCAAAGAAAAATATGCATTATTTTATTGCATTTATCCTACAAAATGATTCCTTTGAGTGTGATAATCTAAAATTTATTTTATGAAATTCATTACTGGTATTTGGAGTGAAGCTTTCTTTTATAAAGTAACTTTGTGGAGATAACTTTTTTTTTCAGAGTGAATATTTTACAAAATATAACTGGATTATAATTGTAATAAACTATTGCTAGTCATTTATCTAAACTGAATACATTATAATCTGCAATGGAACTGATTAAAGCAAGATAGATATCACTGCAATAGCAGAATATATGCCACATTACATCAAATGAGTGTAGCTAGGAACATATTTTATGAACCTTGGTGTATTGGCAGAAAACCATGAATTACTATGACTATTCCCATCCTTTTCACAGGTCTCATTAGCTACTGCTCTTTTGTGCTAATTACAGCTATCTGTGCTAGCCATTGCAGGTATTTTCTCAGTTTGCATTGGAACAGATTGACTATCTCATGGCATTAATTTGGGGGCTGCATCTATCAAAGGTGGAATGAGCATAATTGATCTTGCTTCTTGAAAGCAAGTTGGTTAAAATGATCCTAGAAATTCTCTTCATTTTCAAAAGAAAATATCTCATTTGAGATATCTATGTATGTATGTATGTATGTATGTATCTATCTATCTATCTATCTATCTATCTATCTATCTATCTATCAATCTATCTAACATATCTCAGATATGAGACAGTCATTTAGAAATGCAATTTCTAGGATCACTTTAGCCAGCTTGCTCTCAAGAAACACACACACACACACACACACACACACATAAACACACAAACCAGTACAAAGTGGCTGCAGGACCTGACAGCAGACCACAGCAATCTCCCAGAACAGGAACCAGTCACCATCACAGTAGAAGACATCCAGCAGGGGGTCAAGAACATGAAGAGCTGGACAGCATCTAGCCCAGACAGGATCCACACCTACTGGCTAAAGAAACTAATAGCAGTGCATGAATCCGTACAGCACAGATGAACCAGCTGCTAGCAACAGTCTCCCACCTAGACTGGCTAACACGAAGGACAGTGCTGACCATGAAAGACCCTCACAAGGAAACAACACCATCCAACTACCTGCCAATAACCTGCCTCCCCACAAATCCTATCAGGCATCACAGCCACCAAGCTATAAGACCATATGGGCCAGTACATGAGCACAGCTCAAAAGGACATTGGGAACAACACTAGAAGCTCAAAACACCAGTTGCTCATAGATACAACAGTTGCTCAAGATAGAGCAGACCAATGTGAGCACAGCCTGGATTGACTACAGGAAAGCCAATGACTCAATGCCACACAGATGGATCTGTGAATGCCGCACACATGGATCTGTGAATGCGATACAAAGTCAACAGGACACTCAGGACCCTCCTCATGAAATCATTAGGACTGAGGAAGATAACACTGGAAGTCCACTCAAGACAGCTTGCACAAGTGGCCAAGGTGATGCACTATCCTCACTGCTGATCTGTTCTAGCCTGTTCTAGCCTTAAACCCTCTCAGCCAGATTATCACAAAGCCTGGATACGGGTACAGGTTCAAGAGTGGAATCACCATCAGCCACCTCCTCTACATCGATGACATCAAGCTGTAGGCTATGAGTGAACAAGACATCGACTCAGTGATCCACCTGACAGGGATCTACAGTGAGAACATTTGGATGTCATTTGGACAGGAGAAGTATGGTAGGATGATAGTAAAGACAGGGGAGGTAGTTAAGACTGATGGGGTGGAACTACCAGTGGGCCACATAGCAGACATAGAGACCAGCTTCAAGTACCTTGGTATCCCACAATCACATGGGAACCATGATGAGGAGGCAAGGAAGACAGCAACATCCAAGTACCACCAAAGGATAAGACAGGTCCTGAAGAGACAGCTGAATGGGAAGAACAAGATCCATGCCATCAACATATATGCCTTGCCAGTCATCAGATATCCTGTCAGTATAGTGAGCTGGCCAAAGGAAGACATGGAGGCTGCTGATGTGAAGACCTGGAAGCTCCTCACAATGTATGGAGGTTCCCATCCCAAGTCCAACATCCAAAATACACCAGCCGGAAAGAGGGCGGGCAGGGTCTGATGAGTGTCAAAGCCACTGTCCTGGACGAAATCCAAAGGATCAGTAAGATGGCACCCAAAGATGAGCTGCTGAGAGAATGCCTCAGGCAGCAGCAGACGTGGGAGAAAGTTCAAGTGGAGGAAGTGCCATGGCAAGACAAGCCCCTGCATGGGATGTACCATTGACAGATAGCTGAAGTGGCTGACATTGGGAAATCCTACCAGTACCTGGAAAGGGTTAGACTAAAAGACAGCAGTGAGGCACTGATCACAGCAGCAGAAGAACAGGCACTAAGCACCGGATCCACAGAAGCAAGGATCTACCACACTAGACAGGACCCAAGGTGCAAAGAGGCCTCAGAGACATTCCAACACATAATGGCAGGATGTGAGATCCAGGCAGGAACAGCATATACTGAACAGCGCAACCAAGTAGCTGGCATTGTGTACAGGAACATCTGCACTGTGTATGGGCTAGACCCTCCCAAGTCCAGATGGGAGATTCCACAGAAGGTTGTGGAGAATAACAGGGCTAAGATCCTGTGGGACTTCCAGATACAGACAGGCAGGCAGGTACTGGCCAATCAACCAGACATTGGTAGACAAAGACCAGAAGACAGCAGTGGTGATAGATGTAGCAGTGCCAAGTGACAGCAACATCAGGAAGAAGGAGTATGAGAAACTGGAGAAGTACCAGAGCCTGAAGGAGGAACTAGAGAGGATGTAGAAAGTTAAGGCCAAAGTGGCCCCAGTGATGGTAGGAGCACTCGGGGCTGTGACTCCTAAGTTGGGAGAGTGGTTCCAACAGATCCTAGGAACAACATCAGAGCTCTCTGTCCAGAAGAGTGCAGTGCTAGGAACTACCAAGATGCTATGCAGAATTTCAAATTCCCAGGCCTCTATATTCTCTCTCTCCCTCTCCCTCTCCCTCTCTCTCCCCACTGTAAAATAATAATTCAGAAACAATCTATAGTTTGGAAGATTTCTCTGCTCTGAAAGAGAAAAGATTGTAGCAGCATTTATTTGGCAAGTGTTTTTATTATTAATACCAATTCTACTAGTTGTTATTAAAGTGATATCTTAATATCAAAATCTTACTCTTAAAGATTGTGCACAGTCAGTAGAAAACCATGTACTGTAAGAAAATATAGTATATTTGCTGTTTAGCAGATCGTTATCCACATGGATCAGAAAACAGTTGTGTTTCAGCTATACTTTTTTTTTCCAGATACAATTTTGGCTTTATTTATTTATTTGTTGGCTTTAAATGTCAACCAGAAAAGCGGCGTTATATTGCTAGCAAGATACTGTTTGAATAGAAAAGAGATCCTATCAAGTCTCTAGGAAAACTTTTTTGCTTGTCTGGTATTTTACAGTTTGAGTAGAGTAATTTTTGAATAGAAATGGAAACATACATCATATGATTGCTGATATTGTAATGTATTCATAAGCAATATCTTTTCACTGTGTAGCATGTATGATTAAATTGTCAATATGAAGAAAATTTGAGAAAACTTAAGGATGATGAAGATACCTTAAGAACAATGTACATGCATTTCTCTTAGGACTGAATTAAGTTATGATACAGAATACTGAACAAGTATATAGGAAACCAAATTTATTCAGAGAACTAGATAAATCTGTGCTGCAGTGATAAAGAAGCTGAATAACCTCAGAGCTAGACCTCTATATTGCTTCTGAATTCTAAATATTTGTAATCTTTTATTCAAGTCCCTTTTGACAAATCTCTTGACAACCACACTAAGTCTTGACCAAGCCAGGCTCTTAGTCCTTCTTTATGATATCACCTTGGAATATAATTCCTGCCCTTCAGACTAATTAGCTCCTGAGAAATTGTACATTTGTCAGCAGAAGGTCATAACCTTCACATTATTATTTCAGCAAAATGCCATCTTTTGGGGATAGATGGAACATCTCTGTCAAATGTGCCCACATTCAGTAGATTTAGCCTTAAACTGAAATCAGTAATATGAAAGGAAAGTAAGGCTACATAAATATGGTTATGAATATTTGAAGAAAATGACATTGAAGATGTCCCAAGCTATGTAAGGGTACTAGATTGTATCCAGTTGTGTTTTTCTATTCTAGAAGACCCTTTGCTCTATTAGAGGTTTCTGTGAATGGAAAACAGCTTTATAGATTTATTTCTCCTAACTCTTGATTTCTTCCTTTCAGAAGAGGATGATTATGTTAAGAATTTCAGAAGAAAATGCACATTTATGCAAACAATCTCCTCCTTCATGACCAGGCAGGCACAACTGAACTCAACATGGGCCAAAAAAATAGCCAGTTCTAAATTGGGCACTCCAAGTCCCTTCAGTTAAGGAATGTAATCTACTGGGATCTAGGAAGTGTGACTTGTTTGCCACAGTGCCTGATCTCTGAAACAATACTTCCCCAGAGATCTGTAATGCCCCCACTCTGGTACGATTCCAAATCTCTGAAAAATTGGCTTCATTCCCAGGTCTCGGAGAAGGAAGGTTGTTGAACCGTTGTTAGTTTTTCTTTGGTGTATTGTGTTGGCTTCTTCCAGACCTGCATGATCTTTTTATTTTCTTTCTTTTACCAAAATCAGTTGGAATTATTCAGCCTGTAAATTTAATACAGTAAGTAAATACCAATGGAAGAGAATATGTGTAGCTCAGGGTTGAACTATGGAGTCCTTGGTGTACTCTGAGCTTGGTTGTTTTCTTGCAAATGTTTCATTACCCACCTAGGTAACATCTTCTATGCTAGAATGAAGTGGGGTTTGTTCTCTGCTTATATATAGTAGCTTGCCCTGCCAGTGTTGGCAGGGACTTCTCCCTCCCCACTTGGTGGCTCCTTGATTAGGGTATTGTTTACTGCTTGATTGTTTGTCTGGTGTTAATGTTGGTGTTAATCTCTGCTTATCTGGGTGATGATTGCTGGTGAGGAGATGTTCTGGTCTTTTTGTTTCCTTTTTCCTGTCTCTTTTGAATAGTGTGTAGATGTTGTTTATCTCTATGTGTCTGTTGATGGCTACCTTGTCTGAATACCAAACTTCCAGGAATTCCACACATTTTTGGATTTAGCTTGGTCTAAGATGCTGACAATTTCCCAGTTGAAACTATAGTTAAGTTTGTCCATGTGTTGTGAGATTAAGGAGTTTTCATCATGTCTTCTGACTGCTAGCTGGTGTTCATGGATGTGCTCTGCTAGCCTTCTGCCTGTCTGTCCTACATAGTGGTTGTTGCAGACTTTACACTGTATGTTGTAGATGACTTCTGTTCACACACACACACACCCTTCTTGGGCTACTGGATCTTTTGGTTTACTTAAGATGTTTTGGAGGGCTTTAGTTGGTTTATGTGCTACAAAGGTGCCATGTGGTTGTAATAGTCCGTTGGTTGTTTCTGAGACATTTCTGATATATGTCAGTGTTATCCTTTTCATAGCTTGTGTTGGTTGTGTTGTAGTAGGTTGAGTGGTCAGGTACTTTTTGATAAAGTTATGTTTCACAACACATGGGCAGACTTAACCAAGCTCAGAGAACCCCAAGGACTCCATAGTAAGTAAATATTAGTATTCCTAATAATTCATAAATATTGCCTAACTTTAATTAATTGATGAACTGATTAACTGATTCATCTCTCTTCCTCTCCAATAGAATTAATCAAGCCAAATTTCAACATTTCTAAGATTCAGTACAGAAATTAAACATTTTTCACTGAAATAGGCAGTTCCCATGTTATACTGTATTTCTATAGTTATATTGAACAGTGAAAACTGAAATTACAAACCTGAGATGGAAATGAAAATGGTGTATACTACATCTGGGATGAGCTGCAATAAAAATATAATCAAAGCTTATTAAGAAAAAAAGAGGGACGAAGTATTCTGAAGAAATATTCACTGTTTAGCTAAACCAAAAAGGACATCTTCTTCATAAAAGTTTCTGAGTCAGTGTTTTGTTGCCCAAAAAATATTTGCTCGTACACTTATCAGATTGTCTAAGGCAGGGTTTTCCACCCTTGGGGCCAGTTATCAATCTGGAATTGCTTTCAAAATGTTATAAAGTTTTCTAGAAATTAGGCCGAAACATGGTTATTTATTTTCAGAGTCATTAAACTTTATAAATGGGTTGGCATTTGTTCTTAAATATCCACTATTTACTTCCAATTTTGTACTCCAGACTAGCCACATTGCATCCTTCTGACAAATGATTCTTGAGTTAACTAGCAAATTGAATAGAAAGTCATATAAAGTGGCAAGCTTAAAGGGATGCATATTGTACATTTCAGGTAATACAGTCTGGCTTTGGTTACACATCTCAGTATTCTAGTAAATCAGAAATAGAGATTACATTTGTGTCATGACTAATGCAGTCAGGATGGAGGGGAGGGGAGTTTGTACCTGCAAATTGAATGTTTTGTGTGCCATACTGCAATTTGAACTTTCAATTTACTTTATTACATAAAGTATGAGAGAATGTTGTAGACAGTTTAACCTATTCAGATGTATTTTTCCTTTTCCTTATTTTTTTTTTCTTGTTCTGTGATCCATTATCCATTGGATATTAGAAATGTGACATCAGGTAATTCTGCCTCCTATGAATCCAGATTGTGCATCTCACTTTGCTTAAGTCTACACTGCACAGTCTGAAGCATTATCTAATTGGCATATGATAGAAGTGCAATTGTTCGGCAGGTTGCACATGCAATTTGATGTTGATGTTGTTCATCTGGATGAACCTGTCAAATTGACTTCTGCTTTATTTTGTTATTATTTATTAATTATTATTAATAAATATATATATTAAAATTATTTATTGTCTAGATGAGATTTTTCTTCCTTTTGTTTGTTTGGCATTATGTCAAAAAGTTATTGAAAATTGTGATAGAGCTGTTCAACTTCTACTTGCTCTGTATCTGTGGTTGGAGCATACGCTTGGAATGTCAGCATAATATTGATTGGCGTGCCTAGGATTCAAATTGAGATCATTGTATCTTTTTTCAGGTTGTATCTGAGCACTTATTTTGACTCTCTTTTGTTAATAATGATTCCTACTCATTTCTTATGATTTCTTGTCCATAGTAGTAGTAGTAGTAGTAGTAGTAGTAGTAGTAGTAGAATAATAATAATAATAATAATAATAATAATAATAATAATAATAATAATAATAATATCGGCATGCTAAGACCAAATGCAGGCTAGCTAGAACAGATGAAAGAAAAGAAGCTGAAGAACACAAAGATCAAAGAATACCTGATAAAGAAATTTCACCAAGAAGCAAGAAAAATCAAGGAAGCAGTGGAAATAATAAAGCAGCAAATAACAGACATAGCCAGAAAGATAAGCAGATAGAAATCTCGAATTGCACACTACAGGCAGAATCTCCAATTTCCGTCAAATCAGAAACATTTCTACTAATCCATCAATGGAGAGACTGCAACGAACCAGTCAACACCTGGCAAAGAAGAAACACCTGACAAAGAAATACAACAAGAATGCAACGTTGGTAAAAAAAAGGTGTATAAGAATACAAAGGAAGCTGAAATGAAATAACTTGTAATAACAGCGGAAATGGTGGAGAAAAGGGCAAGGAAGATCAAGAATTGGTAAGTACCAGGTGAAGATGAACTGCATGGTTTTTGGTTGAAACATCTGAATGCTCTGTACCCACTCATTGCCAAGCACATAGTGCAAGGAGGTGAAATTAAAGATTGGTTAACATCTGGCAAAATTACCTGATCATGACAGATTCAGCAAAAGCGGCAGCGCCAGGCAACTACAGGCCAATTATATGCTTACCAAAAACTTTCAAATTGCTAACTGGTGGGGTAGCTGATGCAGTCCAACAGCACCTAGTTGAAAACAAGCTCTTTCCCTCAGAGCAGAAAGGAAACTGCCCAAACAGTCGAGGGACAAAAGATCAGTTGCTAATTGACAAGATGATTTTGGAAAACTGTAAAAGAAGGAAGGTCAACTTGAATGTCACTTGGATTGATTACAAGAAGGCATTTGATTTCCTGCCACATGACTGGATAATCAAGTGCCTATAAATAACAGGAGCCAATGAAAACACTGAGGTTTTGTGCAAAGATCAATGGCAAAATGGAAGGATGGTTGCTGTTCAATGGTGATAGACTGGGAGAGGTTAGCATCAAGAGAGGAATCTTCAAGGAGACTCACTATCACCACTACTGTTTGTCATTGCATTGATTCCTCTGTTGACAATATTGAACAAGTCAGGCCATGGCTATCAAACATCAAAAACATCTGCTAGGTTATCCCACCTCCTTTACATGGATGATCTGAAGCTGTATGGAAAAACACCATCTGAAATAGAATCAATGCTCAACACTGTCCAAATTTACATTGAAGATATTGCAACGGTGTTTGGACTGGACAAATGTGGCACCTTACCATCAGCTGGGAAAAAATAGTGAAAACTGAAGGAATCAAGATGCCCTATGGAAATAACATCAAGAGTCTGGCTGAAGAAGATCACTGCAAATACCTGGGCATCCTTCAGGCTGGCAACATAAAGCACATTGAAGTCAAGAAGAAGTTGGTAGTGAATGCATCAGAACAGTGAAAAAGATCTTAAAGTCCAAACTCAGTGGAGGAAATACCATCAAGGGGATTAACACCTGGGCAATTCCAGTCATTAGATATACAGCTGGAATAGTGGACTGGGCTCAAGATGAACTAAAAGCCCTGGATTGGAAAACCATAAAAATGATGACAATGAATCATGCACTTCAGATACTCAGTGACATTGACAGACTCTACTTACCAAGGAGCATAGGTGGGTGTGGAATGTTGCAAGTACGTACACCGACAGTTGAAGAATATTAATTATTTAATCAACTTGCATACTGCTTCAGTTAGAGAAGTAATTCTAGGCATTTTACACATTAGGATTAATAACAAACAAGTAACAATAAGAACTGGCAAACAAAAGAAACAATAATAATGCCCAATCCATATAGGGAAAGGCAGATATAATCATAAAATAAAAATTCATTACCAGGATCAGATCATACCCCACCTATGTGAATCTTAGAATAAGAAAGTGCAACAGGGTTGGGGGCTGCAGGGAATGCTGTTTCAAATGATAGATGGAGCCATAGAGATGGCCCATCTTCTATGTCCCACATAATGACATTTCTTTACAGCTGGGACCTGAACAGCACCAATTCTAAAGTAAGCTGACACTTCCTTCTGCACTGAAATGTAGTTAGCAAAACCCCTTGTCTATGATCTTTCTATTGTGAAAGTCTCTTCCGGGAGTGTACAATATAGCTCATAGGATCATTCGGGTATCCAAGCCCCTTTGCTACTGCCAGGTAATGATCCATGAAGGAGCTTTTACTTGTTATATATATATATATATATATATATATATATATATATGTAAATTATTATCATACTATAACATGACCCTTGAGGAAAAGGATTGTGTATTTATAATGCAGATTGGTCCCTGTCCAATTTTTTATGAGTGGCATTTTTTTTTTTAAAAAAAAAGATAATTTAGCAGCAACCTCTATCATTTTCTGTCCACTGAATGTTTTCTTCAATACTGTACCATATATAAAATCTCAGGACTGGCTGCTCTGTTCTCACATCCCCTGGTTTTGTTATCTGTAATTAAATATAAGCTTCCTCGATGCTGGTAGTGATTTGATGGATAGTTGCTTACCTACAAGGCAGCACTTAGAGAAATGGAGGTCCTTGAAAGTGAACTGCATCACAGTGTAAATCAGCTAAAATGAAGACAAGAGTGAATATAGATTTTGTGGTAGGAATGCCCAGGAGATTATTCTTAGAAATTCACAGATTGAAGATTACATCCATATTGATTTATAGTCAGGCATTTATTGATAATTGACAAAATGACTGTGCAAATAATTATATAGATTGTTCCCGTGTTACCATCTGATTTAACCTGCCTGATTGCGGTATTAAAATAAAACCCATACTTAACCCAGAATTGTAGCTATTATCAGGACATTTAGATGTGTAATGTAAGAAACAGTTGCCAGTACTGACTGCCAGAAATAGAACACAGAAAAATCATGACACAAGACGATAAAAGCAAGCAGAAAAGGTACCAGATTTACTTCCAGCATTGTGAATCTGATTATTAGACTCCCTTGAGAAGTTACAATTGTGCTGTCTCATTTTTTGCATGTCTTTATGTTAGTACATTTTCAGAATAACATTCACAGAATAATCCTGAGATGGAGAGAATATCAATATCAATCCCTTGATTTAAAAAGGCAATTTTAGTAGCTAGCTATGACCTATTAATTCACAGGTATCTGTAACAAAATTCCAATTTTAATCTTCTTGAGTTATACAGTGGCTACCCAGCTGAGACAGTACCTTTATATAGCTACAATACAAAGGTAGCAGCTGCTGGTTAATTCAAGGCACAGATGATTGTCTATTGTTTTGTTGAAGAAGTGTAGAGACAAGGGAGAAGACCGGACAAAAACCGGATGCTTATCTGGAAAACTGGAGGTTGTCAGACTGCATTCAGGATGATTTTCAGGCAACTATTATCTTTTTTTTAAATACCACTGCTGCGATCCCAAATGGATTTTAAGAAACAATTTGCATATTTTATTTAATGTGCAAAAAGGCTATTGCTGCAAAATGCACATTGAACAATTGTACTTCTGATTCTTCAGAAGTTCGAATTGGATTATTGTTTGTATATGAGGCCCTTTGTATTAATCAGCATCTGAGGGAAAATTATGTAACAGATCTATCCATACTTTCAGTTTGAAAAAGCGTAAGTCTGAGAAAAACTGTGTGTGAAAGTATGCATGAGCTCAAGTAATTAATTAAATACCTATTTGGGTTAAAATATATATTATCATTTAAAAATTTTAGACCATAATGTCTGGCTATTCCTTTATGTTCTTTATCATTGTGTGTGTACCTGGACTGGGAGACTTCTCCTACAGATGCTGCAACTGTATTATCACTGCTTTAATTTATGAATCTTCTTATCCGATTAACAAACTTATAATTTTGAAAAGACCACAACATTCTAGCATTCATATGGATGTTTAAAGAGTCTATAACTTCCACTAGTGTAAATAAATAAACCTTCTGCAAAAAAAAAAAAAAAAAAAAGTTCTGCCAGCCTCATCCTTGTTTCTCAACAAAACTACTGAAGTCACATGCTGTTCACTCCAGGTTGATTTGATATCCAAATATCTATATTTATATCCAAATATAGTTATCATTGCCTCTATAAAATGTTGAGGAGGCCACCAAGGATTGTTTGGTCATAAATCCCATTGTCCTGTACAGCCATGGTATCAGATCTAAGGAAAACTATATTAGCTAAGTAATAACCCATTCCTTGTACAGCACTGAGTGGAAAATGGATTGCATTTTCCAGAAAGTAAACAACTGTACCCTCATTCCAGATTGATCAGAATTGCCCCTCCTAACTAGGAATCTTAGTTTTAAGAAATATATTGCTGTTTATCATTATCGCTATATTGTGATCAGGGAAGGGAACTAGCTGTGTTATAGTGACATGCTTTGCATGTGGAACACTCCATATTCAATCAAATTGTTGTTGTTGTTGTTGTTGTTATTATTATTTTAGTTACAGGTAGAGCTGAAAAAGCTCCTGCCTGTTGGAGAATCATTACTAATCAGTGTAGAAGATATTAGATTAGAAAGATCAACGACTTAACTCAATATGCTGTAAATTAGCTTCCTATGTTTCTAGCATATATTTACTATCAGTTTCACTGTATATATTTAATATACATATTTACTTAATTTTCTTTGAATGCTGTCTATGACATGGCAAATATCAGCTTGCAGTTTCTTCCATTCAAAAGAAAGGGAAGTTTGAAATGAGTGAATGTGTTTCCTAGTCCTAAAAATCTACGTTGGCAAAATCAGTTTGCAACAAAAAGAGTATCTTGCATGGTCAAGATACAGTGATATCCATGGCTTCAGAAGAAGCCACTCTTATTTTAAAAAGTTAGTTTGATTATATTGTAACTATAGGGAATAGGCTGCCCGTTATTTAATTTCATATTATTTAATTATAAAATAATATCATATTATTTAAAATATTGAATCCACTTATTGCAGAATTAGACTTATTGCCAGATGGTGAAAAGGAAAACTTTCCTCTTTTAAGTTACATTTAATAGTTTCTGAGATGAGTGAGTGATTGAGTGAGAGAGGGAGAGAGAGAGAGAGAGAGAGAGAGAGAGAGAGAGAGAGAGAGAAATATTTCTTATGTTTTAAATATATTTTAGCTCACATTTCTACATTTTAGAGGCAGGCATTATATTTCCAGTGAATTCATTCTTGCTATTGCTGTTATGTGGCCTATTGCTTTTTATTTTTTTCATGGCCATTTCAGATGAGGCAAATGGAGGTCACAGTGTAAGGCTGCTTCACCAAGAAAAGAAGTAAAGGGGAAGGGGGGAACCAACCCTTTAAAAGGCACTGGAAATAATGTAAAAACTAAGTTAGTTACCCTTATGTTTAAGGATTAAACTACCAACCTAAGGATAGAATCAACTGATAAGTACTATGCTTTTCACCATTTTGTTTTTTTTTAAGATTGATTCTCAGAGGTGTGGGTAAATAGAAGAACAGATTCAGATTTTAGGAAAAAAATATCATTGCAGACCTGCTGACTCCATGTTATAGTTTTAGTAGCTCCAGTTCCAACAGGTGATATAATGGGTGGGGAGAAAAATGGAGGAATAGAATCTAGTTTCAGGGAGAAAGCAAGAGATGGCTAAGAAACAAGACCCTGCTTTCAGTGTGTCAAGAGAGGAAGTGGGAGAAAGGATAAAGAAGAAAGCAAGAGATGGCTTTATGCCTAGATGGGCATAAAACTTACCCCCTGCAGCCCAAAAGACTACTTGTCGGCAAGGAGTAAAGGAGAGAAGATGCAGAGCATTATGCAACTAAGTCCATAGCATGTTGTATTATGTGTAAGGGATTTGCCTGGGAGATTTGACTGGGAACGGAATAGTTTGGAGGGCCAAAATGGAGGTTTAGATGAGGGAAACAGATTAAGATGAGGGAAGTTGGAAGAAAAGTTGGAGTGAGCATATTTGCAAAGGCTGGCAAGAAGAGAATCAGTATTGGACTTTAGAAATATATAGTGTATCTCTTAAGAAGACTGATCTTAGTTGAGTTTTGTGAAAAGCCATTATTGTATCTGTGTTAGTGTTCATATGCCTCTATGTTGTTGCCTAATGATAGAAGTAAAAGTTGTAAAACATTCACAATTAAAGAAGGGATATTCTGTTGAGACATTGGATGCCTAGGAGGGAAATAAAATGGCCCCTCTTGATAGAATGTTTTATAACAGGCATGAGAAGACTAAACTCTGTTGGAACTGAAAGAGTTCCTGATTGGGAGTTTCTTCTGGGAAATCAGCTGTCATACTCGTCTCAACTGGTTTTTGTATTACAGCAGAGTCTAACCTGTTTTTATACTATAGCAGAGTCTAACTAAATAATCAAGCAGGCATTGATTTATTGAATTAACTTTTTAAGAAACTAACTTCCCTCTAAGAGGGGTAGGAATTTGACAGATGATAACAACAGCAAAATATCCTCTTTAACTTCAGTATCAAAACCTAAATCTTCTACAATAGCAATGATTATGATCTTGGGCATTTTGCAAATGCAGGAAGAGGCAATATGGTTGGAAAAAACTATTACAGCATATGGCCATGCCAACTGAATAGGGAGAATAAGCAAATAAAGGTTCTTCTGGCAGCAGGTCAAATATCTTCCTATTCACTCCCTACATCCCAATATGTTAAATCTTGATAATAGTTTGACTGACAGCTCTAGCCTTTACAATTTGTCACAAACACATTACCTTTAATCAACTATCCAGAACCCATACATACGTTAACACAGTCTATCTTCAAAATGCACAGCAGTTTCCTCATAATATCCTGCTAAATGTTCTTTCCATATTTCCCTAAAAGGTTCAGTTCACTCTGAAAAAAGAACTCTGGGTGGCAAACTGAATATACAATAAGAATAGAGGAAAAAAATCACTATGTAGGCATGAGTCTGACCTCTTTAGAAATTTAGTTGAAAAAGAATTAAATATTTGCATGAAAATGTTATTAGTAGCCTGTGTTCCTTGTAAATAATGATACCAAAGGTAATAAGTAGTTAATAAAGCTTAAAATATTTTGTTATTTATCCAGTCTACTATATTATACAAAGTACTTTTTAAAATTTAAAAGTACATTTTGATTGCATTGTAGTCATTCCTATGAATCAATAAATTATAAGATTCCTATATTACACAAGAAGATACACCAATTTCTAACATCAAAAGCATTCAATTTATCTGATTGGGGCTTACCTTGGTCTTTAGGTGCAGCATACGAATTTAGTTTTATGAAGCATTCATTTGAACATTGATTATTTGTAGGTTCCATGTGGCCTTGAGATCTTATAGGTTGAACTGATTGTCAAATTTAAAAAGAGTCACTGAAATGGATAAAAAGCCATAATGAGCTACTATCTCAATATCATCAAGATCTCAACACTTGCCAGTTCAGAGGGGATGGCTGAGAATAACCACTTTATTTTTTGCTAAGACAGATATAATGAATATTTGTGCTTTTGAACTTTCGTGTTGGAGAATCCTTTCGGGAATACTAAGGATAGCCAAGGAAATATATGGACGGAGTAATAATAAATAAATTCAGAGTTCTCATTCAATGCACAAATGGCCAGGCTCAAATTATAATATTTTGGGCATATTATGCAAAGATCAGCTCCCTGGGAAGGTAGAAGGAAATGTAATTGGATAGACTCAATTACAGCAACAATGGGTGCATCTTTGTGACACCTGAGGGGCATATTGGGAACAGATTATCCTGTAGAAGTTCTATCTATGTGGTCTCTAAGAGCCAACATTGACATTACAATACATAATCAATTAATAATCAGCGCATGATTTTGTAGTCCACTATCATTATTCCTTTCAATTAACTTTTTCTCAAGCTAAATAATCATAAATAGTTAGGTGTCCCCCCCCCCCCATAGGGAAGGTCTTCAGGGTCCCTGTTTTGGGTTGCCCACTTCTACACTGTTTTAGCTGAATTATATCATTTTTCACTTGTGGTAACCAGAGCTATATGGAGTATTCTAGCTGTGAATGTATCATAGATTTATATTACAGCATTGCAATATTGGCATTTTTATTTTCAGTCCCTTGCCTAATAAGCCTTAGCAAGGAATTTGCCTTTTTCACAGTAGATATACCCTGAGTTGACATCTTCATTGAGTTATCTGGATGACCCCCCTCCCACATTTTTTTTTTTTTTTGGTCATGATGGTTCAGTGAGCATTACTTTACACTTATATTGAATTAAACTGCCATTTGTTTGAACCTTTACCCACCTTAAAGAATTCTTCATTATCAATTTTGTTTTTTTCCATCCTGAATAATTTAGTATCTGATTGTTCCTAAGTGGAGTTCATTAATGAACAAATTAAAAACACACACACATATCCACACACTAGCCCCCAAACAGATAATTGAAAACTTATTTCTACTTCCTTCCTTCCTTCCTTCCTTCCTTCCTTCCTTCCTTCCTTCCTTCCTTCCTTCCTTCCTTCCTTCCTTCCTTCCTTCCTCTGTCTCTCTCTCTCTCTCTCTGTCTCTCTCTCTCTCATGGTCTTTTTATGTCATGGCCACTAAGAAAACTTTGTTTTATCAAGAGCCTTTGTTGATTAACTTTGTTACAGAAATTCTGAAAAATCACAGCATACAATGTATAACAGGTATACAATTTTGAGAGGATCAACTGTGTATACATCAAGAAAGAAAAAGAAAGAGAGAGAGAGAGAGAGAGAGAGAGAGAGAGAGAGAAAGAAAGAAAGAAAGAAAGAAAGAAAGAAAGAAAGAAAGAAAGAAAGAAAGAAAGAAAGAAAGAGAGAGAGAGAGAGAGAAAGAGGCAGACAGGCAGGCAGGCGAGAAATAAAGAAAAGGTAAAAGTTTTATATAGCAGGACTGACCTTTGCAAGAATCTATTACAATTTTACTTCAGCAAAGCTTATTCCTCTATGCATCTAGTCATTTTTTTCCCCCTTTGAATATGTTTTCAATTATTTAAACTAGAACTGATGTTAAGCTAATAGGCCTACAGTTTTCTGGATCTCCTCTGGCCCCTTTTGTTTAAACAGTTATGATATATTGGCTACCTTCTCCAGCACTGAATGTGAGTTACAACTTTCATACTTTTGCTAGTAGATCTACAATCTGAATTCTTTATAAACTGTCAAGTGGATATCATCAGGACCCAGAGATTTGTTAATAGCTTCTGAATAGAAAATATTCAGTAAACTAGATTGGAAATAGGGGGATTTTCTCTTAGACTTAATGTAATTTTATGTTTCCATGTTGATTTTGAATCTATTTCATGCTTAGTAAATTGTTTGGGGTTGTCATGGTATTTGTATGCCTATAATACTTGCCTATTCCAATCCATATTGGCTATAAGTCTGCGGGTGTGGAGCAGTCAAAGATGAAATGATTATGCCTTTATAATTAGATGCATTTAGATCATCCTATGTGGAGTGAAATGAAGAGACAATAACACCATATTTTTCTTTTTCTATATGATGCAAAAGAACTTTGACTCAAATCTCTGTATTAAGTGTCCATTATATGGGAGTGAAGACTTCTCACAACATAAGTCTGAGGATAGGATACAATTTTATGGACATTATTACGTGCTCAATTGGTCAGATAGTGCAGGGAAGACAAAGCGGTCACAGCTTTTCTTCTTGTTTCGCATCTCTCTTTGTATGTAGAAAGTATTAAAAAATAATAATAATTTCTTGGTAGTTTTTAAAGCAAATAAGCAGATAGTAAAATGACAAATTCTATAACTAGTATACAGAACCTCGGGCACCAATTTGCACATAGCCGCCAAAGCATTCAAAGTAATCCCTGCTGCCAAATATTTCCAAAAGTTGCCAAAAAAATTATAATTTTGTTATTGTAACACAAAAGGAAAGATTGTTGAATACATGAGGAGTAACCACATTACCTCTACTGAACTAAATTCAACATAAATATATATTTTTAATTAATTCAATACCAAATTGCTGCTTTTCTAGCTTCATCCACTTTTTTTTGAGCATGCCTCCTGACCTATCATTTAAATATAACTCTTGGCCTGACAAAGTAATCTGCATTTCTGACTTGCAGTATCAAGTCTGAATCATTGCATGTAAACAGATGTAAATACGTACATTTTTATGGATATGAATAACATGGAAAACCAAACAACAGCTTTGTGGAACTTTAGATGGCACTCTTATTAGAATACTTGTTGATTATAGCAAAGATACTCTTCCTAACTCTTAACTGCATTATACAATGTTTCTTCATATTAATGACAAGCGCAGACATACAGCATAAATCAGTCTCATGCACAACAGCTTTCCTAGTAATCTAAACATAAACACAGACTTCCCGGCACATCAAGGACTTAATTTTAATAAGTGGTTTTTACTTAATGGCCACAAATGCAGCTTTTTGAATGATTGGCAGCTTAAATATGTGAGTACTGCCAGCTGTTATCATCAATTCGGGAATGAAGGCTAACAACCCAACACTGAAGAGCTGTTACATTAAATAGAATAGCACAAATAATGCAAATTTAGCTCTAAATGAATCAACAGACGTATTTGGTCAATGCAGTATTCTACTTTTCACTGAATTTTTAATATCTTTCTAAACTGATAATTTAATATTAGTTTAGATTTGCAGGTAAGTAAAATTATGATTTCTAATTATTTACCAGTTTACTAATATTGTTTTTAAAACATTTACTAAGGTGTATTAACCTTTCAGACAGATATCAGCAACACGTTTTCTCACATTTCTCTGGTATTATTTTTAGAATACATACAAAACAACTCACTTTATTCTAAATCTGTGGTCTCCAATCATTTATTTTATGGACCACTACAATCTTACCTAAAGCTTTTTGAGGACCAAGGTCAGAAATATTGCACCTTTGAACATCATAGCACACCTGTCCCTACCCGCTCCACCCCAAAGCATCAACAGTAGTTTAAAAACTAAATAAAACACAATTTAAATTGCAATGACATTAATGGTCAAAATCTCTCAAGTTTTGGTGTTTGAGAACATATAAGACTATGTGACAATGCTAAATTTGTATGTACAGTGCTCACATTTCAATTGCCTCATGCCCATTCTAGAGTGCAAGTTGAGAACAACTATTTCAAGTAAAATCTAATGCCTCTTTTTTCTGCCCCTCTTCATGCCCATTAATCTATCCACAAGTATCACATTTACCTCATTTTCTCCACTGACCTTTTGGAACATTTCTAGTCTTACTGTACAAGCAATAGGAATCTCAGGGGATCCCTAACTCCTATATGACATTGCTTAGATACCATAAAATCAAACTAGGTTCCAAGAAGAAATGTAGAACCTTACTTTTAGTTGCTGGGTTTTATATTCTAGACCAAGGAATATCAGCTTTATATAACATGTTTAATACATAGAAGTTGTTGATCATTAGGGCTTTGCAGTGCTTTGGATTCAAACATGAAAAGTTTTTCAGAACACATAGGGGCATGTATGTCCTATCTGCAGCTTCTTAAACCAATCATATATTTTTCCAGATCATATTGCAGCTGCAGAAAATAAGCAATGGATTTAAGGAATTGAAAGAGTTGAATTCATATGCTATGTGAGCAGTCCCACATGCTCTAAAGCACATTTTTGCCTTTGAATCCACAAAGACTGTATAATCTGATTATTCTTTCTGCCTGCAGTATGAAACTAACATTCATTAAATTAAAAAAATCTTGCCCCACCTGGGACTATGGAATGGCTGAGATTTGAAATAAGGATTTCTTCCCCCCTCCCCCCCCCCACTGCTGAGGCTTTTAGACAATTTGCTATCAATCTGCATAAATATCATTTCATGTAATATATTCTAGAGTTTTTGTTCGTTTGCTTTTTGAAGATTATTTAAAAACTTGAAAATAGAAATATAACAATTAATGAGAATGGACCTTGTGGATTGTTGTTAGAGGTCTAAGAATAGTAAATACATAACATAAAAATGGACAAGGAAGAATGAGGAACTATATTTAAGGTGGGGTTTTAAAGTAAAGAAAATACATTCTGCTAGTTGCAATAAATGTGTTTTAGGATTTAACCAAAGGGGTGAAACAGTTGTTCCCATGCTCCCACCTCTCAAAATCATTAATAAGTTATTTCCTTCCATCCTTCCCCAGTAAATGGACAACATTTTAATACCATCTTACTTCTGATCTGGCTTTATATCTTGCTATTTCATCAAGTCCAAATGACCACCATGATATCCTGTTTACTACACATTACAATAGAGAATAGAATCAAGTCAGTCTAAAGAAGACATTTTTTAAAAAAGCACTAAGAATAGATTTCTGTAGGTTTAATTTAAATTTATTTTCCAAGATCACTAATCAGCTTTTAAGCTAGTACTCACAACAATTTTAGAACAAATACATAACTATCTTGCAGCACAGAGAATAATGAATATAAGATATCAATCAAATAACCACTAAAAACAATCAAACATATCAGTTTCAGAATAGCTAACAGTAAGTAAAACATTAGAGCCTGTTTCCAAAACCAGAATAAATTTAAAACATTCTGTCTTTTTCTAGAAAGCCCTAAAGAAGTTGGTAGACAAATAATTCTTGGAAAGGAAAGCCACAGTTTTAGGTTAGTAGACCTAAGAAAACAAGAAAATCCCTTGTTTTCTTCTGAGGTCAGTTAGGATTTCAGATAATATAATGGAATTTGAAATTAAGTGACAGATCTTAAATTTTAGGCACCTTAGTAAGAAAGTGGGTATTGCCCTAGATACCACAGTCATAGATGTTTTGTGGAGAAAATGGAATCAGTTGTGAAAATAGTCACTAAAATAGTCACTCTAGTGGCTTTGCTAGAAAAAAATTGCAGTGTGTGTGTGTGTGTATGTGTGTGTACATGCATATGCCAAAGGCACAGACTACAATAATACAAAACATAAACAACACAGGTTGTGTTACATTAAAAGTGAACGGAAGTTTAAACCATAAGATAATTAATAATTAAATATTAACAATATAAACAGAATAATCCCACAATTCTAATTAAATTTAATATTTTTTGTTTTTAATTTAATAGTCAAAAGTATGTTTGTTTTACAGTTTCCATAGCCTGCCCAAATCAAAAGATTCTTTACAAGCTTTCCAAAGTTGTTCTCACAGGATGATAGATCCAGTTCTGGCAAGGGGATCCTTGATGTAGCTTTCAAAAGGATCACCTTACAGTTTCCATGAGATAACAGAAATCTGGTATATCTGAGACTGGATCCGCTATTAACATTATTACTATAAACCAAATTAAATTCTGATGCCCCCTACATAGCAATTAGACCAGAACAAGATGTTCCACAGCTCTGCTTCTTTGTTGTCACAAGGGCAGTCTTTGAACAGTAAGGATCTTCATGCATCTGACTTTTAGCATATGTGAAGACAGGATATTTAATCTGGCCTTGATGAAAGCTATCTGGTACAGTTAATATTATTTACATTATTATTGAAAGGTATAGTTACAATTAATACCTAAACTCCATGGTGACCAGGATATTTAGCTTTACTGTTAGCTCTTGCACATAGATGTCCCATAGTCCTTGTTTTGTGAAAAGAGAGCAAATATATAGCCCGTTTGAAAGAAATAATCTAACACCAACCAGCATTGCTATATACTAAAAAAAAACCACAAACCTTAATGCTTTAAACCAGGAGCTAATTAAACTATTGCTTGAAAGTGAGATCAGTAACACATTTCTACCTTTAAAAATATAAATGTTATTGTGAAGAGCCAGAATTTTGTTTCAAAGACATTGTTTTGTTTAGATGAGAAAACAGCAATTGGAACACAAGTTGGACTATTAAAAGTCTGTAAGAATTTTACCTGAAGTTCAGTTGAATCTTTAGAAGCTATGTTAATGCAGATTTGGCTCCATATAAACTGTGTTGTAATTTAGTAATTAAAAAAAAAACCTTGTATAGCATCTAAGATAAGTCTATTTCTTCATGAAGAGGTAGATAAGCAGATAAGATAATTTCAGCTTTCTGAATTGCTACATTGTGAAGACCATAGTAATGAATGGTAAAACAAATTGATTGACTGATTATGTACCATCAAATTAATGTCAATTCTTAGTGATCACGTAGATAGAATATCTCCAGGATGATCTATCCCCAACCTTCAGTTCACCCAATGCTGCACTGATTTCTGCTGTAATTAAGTCCATCCACCTTGCTGCCAGTCATCCTGTTCTTCTCTTTCCTAGCACCTTTCCCAGCATTATGGACTTTTAAGGGAGCTAGGTTTTTGCATGGTAATTTTAGACTAATCATTTGTGCCTTGAGTGAAAATTCTGAATTGATTTGTTTTCTTGCCTATCCATGGTATTCTCAGGAATCTTCTCCAACACCAAAGTTCAGAAGTGTCAATATTCTTTCTATCCTCCTTTTTAAAGTTTAAATATCTTTTACAAGGCCTTCACTCTGCCCTACCAAGTGCAAGTCTGAAGTATATTTCTTAATTGCTGGTTTTTGTTTTTGTTTTTCACTGTTGATGGTCAATTCTAAAAGGCAGAAACTATCCATCACGTCAGTGCCTTCATTTTCAATTCTAAGGCTGGTTGCTGTATCTGTTGTCATTTTTGGTCTTTATATTTAACCCTAGACCTTTTTTTTTTTTTTCCACTGTACTCCTTAACTTTCTTTATTATATTTTGCAGATCATTTGCATTTTCATCTATCATAGTGGTGTCATTACAGTCAGTCAGGTTGCTGGTGTTTTTTCCTTGAATTTTAAAGCCATGTTCATGCTCTTCCAATCCAGTCCTCCTCAATATCAAGTCAGCACTGATGATGTTATCTAGTCAAGTAATGAAATGTCTACAATCTGTTGGATTTAGAGTTGTTCTCTAAATTTGCTATCATAGTTTGATCAGAACTTTATTGATTCTTCTTCTATGCCTTGCCCTCTTTCTGTGTATATTTAATCAATTCCTAGAGCCTTCCAATTTTGTAATGGCTTGATTGCTGATCCAATTTCATCTTCTAATACTAGAAATTTTTCTAAATAGATAATATCTTGTATGTTGGCATATGTCTGGATGTTGACATCTCTCGTATATTGTCTATATTCCTCCAGAATTCTCTCCAGAATTTCTCTATATTCCTTTCATCTTTTATCTTATTAGAATCTATTACTATCTGTCTATTGGTGTCCTTTAGCATACTAATTTAAGGTTGAAAACTCCTCATTGAAAATATCTATTCTAGTCATTTCAATATTAAGATTATATTTCCTAGGATTTCTTCAGCCATGTTGGTTGAAAACTCTGAGTGTTCTGTTCTAGTACATCTTTAGTGCATCAGATTGAGGAAGACTAAATTATACCAACTCAAACTATATTCTATATTCTAATATCAATACTATTGATATTACTTAAATGAAAATTATTGAAGTTACCCCAAATCTTTTTGTTTCTTGAACTTAGGACAGCAAGTTGGAAATGAGTACTCATTATTCAAACTATGGAATTAAGTAAAGAAATAGCTTGCTGGAATCCGTCAGTTTTAACATGTGTAAGATCACTTGAATGTTTCATTTTTCTGAAAGATACTTGTTGATCAGTAACAGTTCAGTATAGTATACTGTGTCTTATTTTTTTTCAATGTTATTTTTAAAAATACCCATGTTTTAATTTCATACAGAAAAAAATGTGCTAAATTTTTCAAGCAATTGGCAGACATGGGGGGAAAATATTTTTCCATGGAATAACTGTCACTAGCTTTTATACAAAAGATAGGATGATAATTATGATGACAGAACCAGGTAATTGCTGTAATTACTAAATTTGTGGAACTTAGAAAGTATTACTATGATGGTCAGTTCAGCTCTTGATAAGAACATTTATATTTCTGATCTACAAACCAAACTCTATTCATAAACAGTGTCGAAATATAGATTCATCTGTAAGCTCAAAATATTAAGCTTTGAATTTTGAGATTTGTGCCTGATATATATGCAGATATAGAGGATGGGCCCCCTTTGTATATTGTTTGCAATTTCAGTTGTCATGCATTGGAAGACCACATAACTAGACTAGAGTTGCCAAGAAAATAAGCCACGCTGCTATTTGAGTCACTTTCTAGCATTTGCCTCCTGTATATCCATTTTTGGTTTGGAAGATGTTTTAAATACAGGATTAATGCATTCAGTGTAAGGAAATAGAAATTTGCAGCTAGCTCCTATTCCTAAATATGAGTTATAAAGTTGGTTCTCACCTCTACCTAAGACAACCATATCTATATTCTAACAAGATATTTCTCTCTCTCTTTCTCACAACATTAGCATCTTAAGGTCATACAGTGAAACTGAATGGGTATAAATAAGGTTGTAGTTCTTCATAAAGCAGCCCCTAGTTAAACTCTGGAATTTATTACCACAAAATGTATCAACGGCCACTAACTAATACACATTCAAAACACAATTAAACCCCTTCATGTAGAATAAGGTTGTCAACAGCTAATAGTTATGAGAGACCCAATGTCTCCCATATTCCAAATAATATGCTTTTTAAGCCGTTTGCTGATTATATCTTTGTATTTATGTCCTGCTGTTTCAGCACTTTGAAAAGAGAATAATGCACTAGAAGGGTCTGTCTGATCCAGGATGGTGCCACTTTTCTTTTTTTAATGCTTTTTGTAGAGCTAGCATTTGATAGCTCATAAGAGAGGCCACTCCTTTCAGACAGTGAGTTAGATATTTTAGTTACCTGAGATATACAACTATTTTTTTCAGAAATATATACAATATCTTAATTGTTTTAATAGATATCAATACAGCAGTTAAACCTTCATGAAGAATCATTATACTATGAGAATATGGCAGCACTTTCTGTGTTGAAATTACTTTCATATCACAAATAAAATAAATAAATAATCGCTGTTCAATACAAGATGATACTTTTATTTCTTTCATCTGTTTTCATTCACTCGGTGCTCTCCATTTATCTTCTATGATAACGATTTAGTTTATATTGATGATATTTTTCTAATTTACATAAGGATAACTATAGAAAATTATAGTTTATAATTCCATTCATACTGAGAACTCAATTTAGAATATCCCTTTTCAAGGATTCCTGAAACCTTTTAGCAGAAAATGCATTGGAAGTCCAAAAAAATTGCTAGATTCAGATATTTAATCAAGAAGAAATGTGCTCTTTTCCAGGTTCTTTTAATTGCAAAATTTGGTAGCTTCATTGTGCCTTTTAAATTTGTTTTCCTCTGTTATAATAATCAGAGAATATTGAACCGTTTTGTTCAATGGCTCTGTTCCTGCAATGAATTGCTATATAGTGAACCACTTTTTATACCTCACATATTATCTCTTTTAAAAAGGCTATGCTACAACTACATATGTATTAATAAATTATGTACATCAAGTACTGCTGACAAAATATTTTTACTTTCCCCCCTCTTTAGACTAGCAGTTCATGCATTCAGTTTTGAATTATTTGATTAAGCTCCAGTTGGCAGCTATGGCCAGGTGGGCCTTTGCAGATCTTTGTCTTGTGCACCAATTGCACCTGTTCTTGGATCAGGAGGCCTTGCTAATAGTCACTCATGCCTTGGTGATCTCTCAACTGGATTATTACAACATGCTGTACACAAAGTTATCCTTGAAGACCATCCAGAAGCTACAATTGCTCTAGAAAGCAATGATGCAGGTAGTTATGGGCACTTCTCATTATGTCCATGTGATGCCATTACTCTGTGAGCTGTACTGGCTCCCAATTGGCTTCTGAGTGTGATTCAAGATGCTATTTATCAGTCACCTATCAATTACCTATGGGACTACCTTCTCCATAGGTATATGCCTGTCCCACCTACTCTAATAGGGATGCCAAATTCTGGATCCCTTCATTGAAACAATGCCATCTTGTGGGACCCAGATGGTGTAGTCCCTATCCTATGGAACAATTTTATTGGTTTAATTCCTCATGACATATGGTTGGACTGACCTGGCTAGACTTTAGAAAGGCTGTCAAGACTGGGATCTTCCCATGAGTCTTTGGGTCATGATGTTTTGGAGCCCTGAATGGATAATAGTGTCATTTCTGTTGGATTGCGATTTTGCTATTCTTGTATTGATGACTGGTATATACATTGTACTCTTTTTGTTATGGAATGTTTCTGTGAGCTACCAAGAATCACTTTGTTTACGTTGGGCAGTCATACAAATGCTTTAAATCGATTAATTTAAAAAATCATAATTGCCAATCGATAATGCATTCTCCTGGTGGATTGATGCAGGTATATAGAAATCCCCTATTAAGATAAGGGGTGGGGAAGGACTGTGGTCTAAAACAGATCTTGTAATATCCCTTCCACAGCCTCCATGTCTTTCACCTTGTAACTCCTCAGTCTTATATCCAAATGGACTGCTAGATGAGTAAAGTATAAGCACATCTAGTTCTATCCATTTTATCACAGAGAAAATCTTTTACTAATTTATCACCCAGAGTCACTTTTTCGTGAGATGGGTGGTATCTAAATTTGAAATATAAATCAATCAATCAATCAATCAATCAATCAATCAATCAATCTGTAATGTCCTGGCAAACTCCTATTTGTATTATTGTGCTGTGGTATGTGTGGGACTAAATTTAAAAACCGACTACACATTTCAATTTCAAAAAAGATGGCTACACAGTTTGTCACAGGAACTGGGCTATACAAACACTCATACATTAATACAAAATTGGGATAAAATCAGACAGCTGATGGGGTGGAATTGCCTGTATTTCCATATGAACTTACATGACTTGTAAGTCGTGAATTTAGACACAAACATAACCACATCTACAGATTTCTCAATTCTATCGTGCACCTTCCTGTGTAAAAACGGTGTGCATATAAACAAGAAGAGCTGTGAAAAAGTGCATGTGCACAAAGACTAAAGGTAAACTGCAAATTATTTTTGGCACAAATGCCAATTTTATCCAAAATTGATATATAAGCTGAATGGAACTAATTCATGTTGAGAAAATACAGAAACTGAGAAAAACATTCTTGACAGATTTGCCCCCGTCTACTTGTAGATTTACAAATTATATATAATTTTTTACACTTAAACCTTCTGTATCCCTAATTCTCCATGATAACTCTGTTCATACTTCTGGTACAATATTGCATAGATATTTCTTCAGCTTGAAATTCTAGCTTCAAGCTAGATAGAAGCAAGACAAATTGATTCTCATAGAGAACTGCCAAGAGTGCCAGTGGGAATAACGTGCCCAAATTATTCATATAAGCTTATATGGGATATTCTATTGAATTCAGCAGACTATTTTTTCTAATCTTAACCAAAAAAAAAAAAAAAAGGACATTTACAACTATAAAATAATGGTTGTAATTATTTCATGATAATTGCAATGAGACTAGTTAAATACAAATTCTGGACGAAAAGAACTCTTGGAATAGAAGCTTGCATTCATCTTGTATTATTCAAAATTATAATATATCTCTATAGCATTCAAATAGTCAGATTTCTCTGATGTAAGAGCAATAGAAAGAAAAAAACAACAATCTGCACTGCCAAATCATATTCATCACAGTGATTTGTTTATTTATCATATCATCACAGTATTTATACGGTGATCTAGGCAGTATATTTACAATTATTTTTTCTCAAGAAAGCTTACAACTTGTTAAAACTGCTCTGAGATGTTATTTATATAAAGAAATGCTATATATAAATAAAGAAAAATGTTCAGTGAAATCAGAGAGAGAAAAAATGTACAGTGATATGGATTGTACAAGGGATCCTCCAAGAAAAGGGACACCTCTCTCTCTGATTTGGCTACTAATGGTTCTCCTACAGAAAGGAGGTCTAGACTGTAGTGAAGCACATACTGCTGATCATGCCTGTACACATGTCTTTTATAATTTATATGGCAGCAGATTTCACAAGCTCTCTTCTTTTTTTTATAGACATAATACCTTGGAGTATTAAACCTTGTTACTGTGCTATTGCATATTTAATGACAAAATAATAATAAATTCTATATCAATCATTTGGCATCATTTATAATTTAATGTATAACTTTAAAAAACAGTAAGTGATTATATTACTGAACATTATACAGTTAGAAAGACATGGTTAATGTAATTAAAGCATCAAATGCTAAAGGAGATTATAGTTGGTAAATGGCACTCATACACCCTCTTACTTGTGAAAAAAACTATTAAACTAAATTGGACCTATTTCTGTACAGATTTCCATATATTATATTGTATATTATTCCCTTACATTAATGAATATTATAAGTCTATATAAAGTTTACGTCTGCTTTCTTTCATCCTTGTTGTTAGGCCTAGCCCAAGGAACTCCTGGAGACTGTGTAGGTTCAATCAGCAAGGTTTATTAGCTAGCACTTATTTACAGAATCTTTTCAGACTGACCAGTAGTTCCCAGGCACAACTCTCTACTATCTTCTGGAATGTTTAGGGATGTGCCAGCTTTCTCCGCTTATCTCCAGAGTGTTGCTCTGGAGACGAGAGCACCGTTTTCACCCCCCTTCCTCCATTCCAGTCCATCACACTTGTACTTTCCATAGCTGACATATTTTTATTTCATTACAGTATTTCAATTACCATGACAGTGTTGAGTTTTTCACTATTACTAAATAATCAAGATAGCCACAGATATCTCCTAATAGAGCATAAATAAGTACAAATCTCATTTCATTTATTGCTCCTAAAATATTTGGATTAATTGCCAGCATACTATTAAAATGTATTGTTGTTAGCCACCCGGAGTCACTGGTCTGAGATCAGCGGCTATATATATTGAATTAATGATTAAATAAATAAATAAAATTTTATATTATTCCTTTCTGACATCATTTAATCATGCAGTTCTGATTAGTCTTTGTTCCCAGATATTGTTGAGCAGAGTTTCAATATTCATTTCAAGAAAAGTTAACTTTCCTTTTGGCTCATGGATCCTGACTTATCAGAGGAAGATAATAAAATGCTCTTAAAAAATATTCTAATATACAAGGTATTTCAGCATTCCTTTATATTTTAAATCATATCAATATGCTTTAATTGCTCCAAACAAGCTGAATTTTTTCAGCTTTGCATTAAAATCAGTAGAAATGTTGGTACACTTCAGCCTATTAAGCATTATAGTTTAATGTAAGAACAATTTAATGTGTGTGATGAATGCAATTTAAGAACATGATTTTTTTCTATCATTGATCATGTAGTTTTCAACTTTATTCATGTGAAATTGGTTCCCATGACATATGGTTTTCAGGATAGGAAATTGAGCTTTCCAGATGCCATATGTTTCTTGCATTCACCGTTGTAAATGTGCTGCTTTCTTTTGGACTATCTACCAGTTCTTGAACAGAATTGTATGTTATCATTAAAAAATAGTTTCCCTTATTTACAATCACTTTCTGTCACAGTAGCAAGACTAGTGATTGCTGCTGTCCTTACTGCTAGTAGGAAAAATTACTCTCCTCAATGTGGGGTAGGGTCGGACGAGTATTTGGAGTGGGGTTGGGGGCTTGGAATAGTATATTTAGCCATCTGTAAAGCTGGTCAACTAACCAGCTGTTGCAACCTTCAATTAGTAATTATGAATTAAATTTGAGTTTAGTTCCATTCTGAAAAAGCATTAAACCAAAATAGTGCTAAACTCATGCCCCAAAGTAGCCTGGCTGACAGGCCCCAGGTATGGAGAAGAGGCATAAGGTGAAGCTGGAGGGAGCTTTCAGTAAGCACTTCATGGCCAGCACACCTGGAAGAAGCCAATAGATGACCATACATCTGGAATAGATTAGGAAATAACACCACCCTATTACCAAAGCAGCAGCAGCAGCAGCAACAACAACAAAGTATTACAACAGAAAACAACTTGCTGGTTGAAGCCATAGGAGAAAATGTGTATCACATCCTATTGTGACAAAAACAGCACATCCAGCTGGCAGAATCAAATCCTTATTCCTTGGTTAAATCAACTTTACATCTAGCACAGAAGGGGCACATTACTCCTGTTTTTAAACAAAAGTCTAGCAAATAATGTATTAGTACAGAGTCCATCATAGAACTGTCAAAATGCTGGTGTAGGCAGATACTTCTGCAAAAGTCAGGTATCCAGTCTCTTCTGCCACAGAAGCTAAAATGGCCACAGTTGCTGGTGACTAGAGGAAAAGAGGTGTGCCTAAGAAGCCTAAACTGGCCAACAGGGAATCAGCAGATCCCACCACTGACCATATCAACAACCGCAATGAAAATCACTGTCAAACTCTGAACAGAATATAAATGTTGGGAACCATGGTGAGTACAATATGAATCATAAAATGAAATTGTATGCTACATTAATTTCTGTTAGTACTGTTAAAAGTCTCTTCTAATTTAATGAATTATACACAACTAAAATATTAAGTAGTTATGTAAAGAGAAACCCCAAATTTTGGTATGAGTGATCATGCACAGGACATCATGACCCAGGTATAGGACAGGCACATGTATTATTATTATTGTTGATTGCACAGTCAGCCAGATGTTTAGACTGGATTTGGCATTTTTATCCACTTATTGAGTCCTTCCCAAGGACCTGGGATAGGCAGATATTGTTGTTTGATGGCGTTAAAAATAACATCACAGGATATAAACTGTTCCAAGTAAAGCTGCCTTTTACAGTTGACTAATGGTGATTTTGTCAATGCTGATGGTCTTCAAGTGGTGCTCCAGATGTTTTCAGATTGCACCCAAGATGCCTATTGCTATTGGTACCATCTTTGCTTTCTTTTGCCACAGTCATTCTACTTCTATTTGCAGATCTTTGTATTCTGTGATTTTCTCCAGTTCTTTCTCTTCTAATCTGCTATCTCCAGGTATTGCAATGTCCACTATCCAGACTTTTTTGTCTTTCTTATCAACAATTGTTAAGTCTGGGGTGTTGTGTGGCAGGTGCTTGTCTGTTTGAATCCTAAAGACTCAGAGTACTTTAGCTTTTTCATTTAGTTTCTTTGTAGAGGTGGCATTTGCTGTCTGTTGTTGTCATCTCAGTTCTGGCTTTATATGCATTTGTTCTTAAGGCTTGGTCTTGTGCAGCCAGAATTAGTCTCTCTGGTTTCAACTTTCCTGCTCTTAGCCATTGCCAGGTGTTGTTGTTATCTGCTTTGCCTGCTAGTTTTTTTTTTTTTTTTTTTTGCGTACTGGCCATGTAATATTTTGCATTGCCATATCTCTTTTCTATTCTTCATTTGATCTTTCTTATAGACCAGTTTGGCTTCTTTGGTATTCAGTAAGCCTTCATGGTACACTAGCTTCAGTGCATCTTCTTCACTGTCCTTCAGATATTCTTCCAATGCCCTTCAACTGTCTGGTGTACTTGTAACATTCCACACCCACCTATGCTCCTTGGTAAGCAGTCTGTTAACATTGCTGTGTGGATGAAGGGAATGATTCATTGTCATTCTTTTTCTGGTCTTCCTATCCAGGGCTTTTAGTTCAGCTTGAGTCCAGTCCACTGTTCCAGCTGTATATCTAATGACTGGAATTGCTCAGGTGTTAATTGCCTTGATGGTATTTTCTCCACTGAGTTTGGACTTCCTTTACTCTCATGATATATTCACTGCTAACCTTCTTCTTGACTTCAGTGTGCTTGACGTTGTCAGCCTGAAGGGTGCCTGGGTATTTGTAGTTGTATTTTTCATTCAGATTCTTGGTGTAATTTGGGCAACTTGATTCCTTCAGTTTTCATTATTTTCACTATGTTTCCCTTGTTGATGGTAAGGATGTCACATTTGTCCAGTCCAAACACCATTGCAATATCTTCGATGTATCTTTGGACATTGTTGAGCAGCAATTCCATTTCAGATGATGTTTTTCCATACAGCTTCAGATCATCCATGTAAAGGAGGTGGGATAACCTAGCAGATGTTTTTGATGTTTGATAGCCATAGCCTGACTTGTTCAGTATTGTCAACAGAGGAATCAATACAATGACAAACAGTAGTGGTGATACTGAGTCTCCTTGAAGATCCTTCTCTTGATGTTAACCTCTCCCAGTCTATCGCCATTGACCAGCAACCATGACTCCATTGTGCTATTGATCTTTGCACAAAGCTTCAGTGTTTTTATTGACTCCTGTTATTTATAGGCACTTGATTATCCAGTCATGTGATAGGGAATCAAATGCCTTCTTGTAATCAATCCAATCCAATCCATTCAAGTTGGTCTTCCTTCTCTTACAGTTTTCCAAAACCATCTTGTCAATTAAGGGCTGATCTCTTTTCCCTCTTCTGCTTGGGCAGTTTCCTTTCATCTCAGATTGAAAGGACTTGTTTTTAACTAAGTGCTGTTGGACTGCATCAGCTACCCCACCAGTTAGCAATTTGAAAGTTGTTGGTAAGCAGATAATTGGCCTGTAGTTGCCTGGCGGTGCCGCTTTTGCTGGATCTGTCATGATCAGGTAGTTTTTGCCAGATGTTAACCAATCTTCAATGTCACCTCTTTGTACTATGTTGTGAAACTGCTTGGCAATGAGTGGGTGCAGAGCAGTCATATGTTTCAACACAAAACCATGCAGTTTATCTTCATCTGGTGCTGACCAGTTCTTGGTCTCCCTTGCCTTTTTCTCCACCATTTCTGCTGTTATTACAAGCTCTTTCATTTCATGTTCTTTTTTATTCTTATCCACTTCCTTTATCCAAGCTGCATTCTTGTTATATTTCTTCAGGTTGTCCCATAGCTACACCCAGAATGGTACTGTTTCTTCTTTGTCAGGTGTTGACTGGTTCATTTCAGTCTCTTCATTGATGGCTTGGTAGAAACGTTTCTGATTTGACTGACTTTGACTTTATTATTTCCTTCCTTGATCTTCCTTGATCTTCCTTGCTTCTTGGTGATATTTCTTGATCAGGTATTGTTTGGTCTTTTTGTTCTTCAGCTTCTTTTCTCTCATGTGTTCTAGATTGCCTCTATCTGATGTTAGCATGCTGATCTTATTTTCCAACCTGATCTTCCATTTTGGTGGTGCACTGTTTGGCTTTTTTTCTTGTTTGTTGATTTTGCATCCAAGGTATTCAGTTATAACTGCAGCTGAGCTGTACATCAGTTGGTTTGTTTCTTGCAGTGAGCTGGTGCTTATATTTGATATTACAGTAGTGGCATCGTTTAATATTTGTGCTAGCTGTTTCTTTGTAATAAGCTTCAATGCAAGCAACCTTATTCTGGTGTTTTTGTGCTGTTCTAGATACTCAGTTATTTTTTATTTCAATTTGTCTTGATTTTTAGTTAGAGGGCTTTGTTCTTTTTGAAGAGAAGTCTCTACCGTCTGAGTTACTTCTGGCAAGGCTTCAATTTCTATGCTCTGTGTAGACCTTTGCAGTTCTTCCAATTCTATTTCTGTGAATACTTTATTTTGTATTATAAATCAACATTGACCTGCCAGCCTCTGTTCTGTTATTTCTGATTTTGGATGTTGTTCTTTCCAGAAGTAGTGCATTTTTTCCAGATATCCTCTTGGATTTGATTTGTAATTGCAGATCATAATTTCTTTGTTTTCATTCTTTGTATATTTGTGATAGGTAAATATACAAAGATGGAGCTTTTCTTCCAGTAGTTCTGCAGCTGCTGGCCCTGGTTGCTTAGCCAACAATCCAGCCCACTTGTCACCAGATGTCCAGGAATTAGAACACCTAGCATGGTCCATGTTGGCCCAGGCAACGACCGATCTAATATAGGTTCAGTAAATTATGTCTTACCATATTGTTTATAGGAGAGACACTCTTCATCTGGCTCTTCTGATGAGTATAGTCTAGTATAGGTGAACATTCTCCTCAGAGCACGCAAGCACCACAATCATGTCAAGGTAGCGCCTCACTGGGAGATGATGATGATGATGATGATGATGATGATGATGATGATGATGATGATGATGATTTGTTATAGCCTCCAACTGCAATGGACTATGGGTGGCTTAATGGTACAAAGGACCTCCTGGCCATGGCTGCCACCTGCTCTTCCAGCAGGAGTCAAGAGTCCAGGAGGACCCCTACATTTGGGTACACATTGTCTGGGATGGGAGTGCCTCCCCATGCAAAAGTAAAGATTGAATTCTCCTAGAATTATAGGGAGCTAAAATTCACAGCTATTTTGTCTCAGTCTGATCCCACCATCCAGACCTCCATGGAGAAAAACAGAAACAAAAACCCTTTACTGTATCATCTAGTCAGCCGAAGCAGAGGTGCATAATTGGATAACATTAACATACTGATGACTGAAAACTACTGAAAGATGAAGGAAGGCCAGGATGGATTCACTACCATTATCCTGAGTCCCACAAATGTCATCTATTAGTGTGATCAATACTCTGCCCAGGACTGATTCCTGACTGAAAAAGGTCCAGATAATATACAATCACCAGACCCCTTTGAAGCTGCAGCCTACTTTCTCCCTCTCCCTCTCCCTCTCCCTCTCCCTCTCCCTCTCCCTCTCCCTCCCCTGAAATGTTATGCCCTAATCAAGGGTTGTCAGCATCAGCCAGCCTCCACCAGCCCCTCTCCTGAACAATCCTCCAAAGCTCTTCCCACTGGGCAGAAAGCAGTTCAAGTGTTTTTATGCCTTTTTTTTTTAATCCATTCAATCATGTCTGATTCTTGGGGACTGCCTGGACAAGTCCCTGTAGTTTTCTTGGCAAGGTTTTTCAGAAGTGGTTTCCCATTGCCTCCTTCCTAGGGCTGACAGAAAGTGACTGGTCTATGGTCACCCAGCTGACTTTATGCCTAGGTGAGACTAGAACTCGTGGTCTCCTGGCTTCTAGCCTGATGCCTTAACTACTAACCAAACTGGCTCTTTCTCTATAGTTTTCTCTCTAATCTTCCCTAAAAATAAAAGTTGGAAAGTGGATGAAAATTGTCCAGTATTGTTGGGTCCAATGACAGTTTCTTGAGGAAGGGATG
The DNA here is from genome assembly GCF_059951505.1 of Python bivittatus. Taxonomy (NCBI): domain Eukaryota; kingdom Metazoa; phylum Chordata; class Lepidosauria; order Squamata; family Pythonidae; genus Python; species Python bivittatus. The sequence continues at coordinate 27,404,865 of NW_028277034.1, forward strand.
GACCATCACCTTCTTAAGCAGAGACAGGACCACTCCTCACTCAAAGATGAATTAACTACCATCTGGACCCAATCACAGGTGACCTGCCAGATAGTCCTAACTAGTGACGAGGGACATGAATCTAATACACATATGGCTGAGCTCCCAAATCCAAATATTTTGTCCACTTCCTCAGAACAAATAGGCTCAAACTCTAGATAACATAGCTAAGCCATGCCTAAGTCAATTTCATAGAATCTGCACAGCTAAATACAGCTAAGCAAATATGAACAACTTTGTTTGCCAGATGCCCAGGATATTCCTCACAATGGCTTTACAAATGGTCCTCTGGGCCTCCTCATCCTAAACAGCAACTGGTCCAGTATCAGTGGATGTGATGAGGTCCAGCTCATCCTAAACAGCAACTGACCAATATCAGCGGATGTGATGAGAATGGAAAAATAATTGTTTTCCCACCCTTAATGCCACAAGTTGGTTCCTAATAAATGTTCTTGCCAATGTTCAGTCAGGTTTGCTCCTATTTTTCCTCCAGCAGTGTTCTAAACACCTGTTCTAAAAAATTCTCATCTTTTGCAGCTTCTCTGAAAACCAGGATATGCTCCAGGATCTTCATGTAGGGAGGAGCCACACAGGGGCAATCCAATCTAAGGCCGCAGTTGCCCATCTTTCCAAGTAACAAAGGGTGTTCTCAAGTTTTCTCTGAAAAGTGCTCTATTTTCAAATGTTTTTTTCACATTTTTTTTCACATTTTCACATGGCAAAATGTGTTGTGTGTACACACACACACATACTATTGAAACCGGTCTAAAGTACTGATTCTTGCTAACTACTTAATTTCTGCCAGTGACATTAACATACAGACTATGTTGCCTTTATATATATCTATTACAAAATATTTTATATATGTAAGTAACATGTATTTAAGTACTTGTTAGAGGGTTTATCCAGCCCAAGAGAAAGATAGGCATTATTCAGTCTCTATGCTTGTGTTCTTCCATAGCAGATGTTTTTGTTTATTCTTGATGATGCCTAAAGCTAATGCTATACAGAAGGCAAGTCCAGCTGAAACAGAAGTGTTTCACAAAAAAATGAGATGGATGATGAAAAATATAATGAGCCACTAAGCAAAAAGTTGAGTATCATAAGATTCTATGATAAGTTCAGGCTGGACACCTTAGACCTTGACCTCCAACTATCTCGTGAACAGCATGTCAAAGGTTCTGATGCTCTGATTTGTTATGTTGCAGAACATTTTTGCCCCTGGAGTTGTGTTGTATTGCAGACTTCTTTTGCCCCAGAAGCGTATTCATTAAAATGTATGATTTACAGTAGACATTGTGGTACTGCTATATTGTACTACATTCTATGTTATTTATTTATGAAATTTATTTGCTGCATAGTCTTGCAATGGCTCTAGGCAGGTTACAAAAATGCTACTAAAATTATATTCATAAAAAATATTGTCAAATAAAGAAAATATAAAGCATTAAGAAATATAACCATAAATAAGAAGACATTACTCCAGACTTTAAAAAAAATAACTCCTTTATATAACTGAAGTAGTACAGTATAGACAATTGGCATTTTATAATCTGATAGACAAACCGAATAAATAAAGAAATAAAACAAAATAAAACAAGAGTAATTTAGGAAAAGAGCAAGTACAATATAGTAACTCACTTAAAGTCTCAACTTCCAAGGAAGAGTTATGTTTCCTAGTTTAGCTACATTTCTATGGTGAATAAAATTGCTTTTCAGGTTTTGGCATGTTTTGCTAATCTTGTTTTGCTTTGAGGGTTGGTGGCCTTAGATAGACTATCAAATAGATCCCCATTTCCCAGAGTACAACAGTACCCAAAATCAGCTGTTTTTTAAAAGTTGTTTAAACCCCTCAAAGAAGATGTTGCGATTAATTATTTGATGTGTAATTATAATTAACAATTTTACTTTTCTTTCATTATCTCTGTAAAATTTCTCACCCTCTCAGACAATGAGACTGGCCATTTTTTTTTTCAAACTCATAGACACTAATTTCACAGTCCCAATATTTTCATATATGCAGATATAGCACAAAGTCACACTGTATCATGAACTTCAGTTTCATTAAATAAATATTTGTGCTTGCACCTGCCAAATATATTTGTGCTCACGTATGATAGTAAGCACATTTAGAATGTTGAATGCACGTTATCATTGTTTTCATAAAATAGATATCATTAGCCCTATTGCACAGGGGAATTTGAATATTCAAAAATAACTGCCACGATGGACATGGACAGTAACGAAACTCCTTTTTAGCAGAAGACCAAAACCTTTTTCATCCTTCCCCACTTTCTCCTCCCCCTCTTCCTCCTTCCCTAACAAATACTTGGGCATGATATTGGCTACAACTGTGCCCAGTTATACCCTGGTTTTGATACAGAAATATTCTGATAATCATACTGACAAGTATGATTAGAATTCTTTTTAACTATGGTCTAATGTTTTTGAATGAATGAAAGCTTAACTGACATGGTATTTACCACCCTCCGCAGATATAAGGTATTGTAATTGTCATGCATTCATGTGACTAATCTTAAAATGCCATCCAGAATATATCATGACATATTTTCAGTATCTTTGTTCATTAGAAGACTATATTTCATCTACATGGGTATGGGTGTTGCATTTGAAATTTCACAGTCTCCCATGATAGATATTCTCAAGTACTAAGTACACTTGAGCAAATGTATATGGCATTTGGGAATTATAGTGGAAGAAGGCATTTAAACACTGATATTGTTCCTTAAGTACACTCTTCAGAATGCTCCAAACAGCAGTTTTAGCATATTAATCTGCAGCAGGCATTACTCTATACCCCTCATTCTGCTTCTAAAGCAGACTTCTCCAACCTGGCACCCTACAGCTGTGCTGCAACTGCAACTCTTCAGAATTCCCAGACACAATGCTAACTGGTAATTCTCGGAATTGCAGACATGATGTAGCTGAAGGGCTTCAATTGGGGAAAGGTTGCTGTAGTCAGCACTGGAGTTTAAAAGGTTATATACCTATATAATTATATCATAATACTTTTATTTGTTTTTAGTGAGGTTCACTCATAGACCAAAATAAATCCATTCTTTTACCAGGGTGGGGGGAATCCCTCACTCATATAACTGGATTCCTTCCTTTTAATATATACAAGCACCAAGAACTTCTTGCAGTAACTAGTTTATAATTAATTATTGATTAGATATTACAATCCTGTGTTGAGTCTCATCTGAAACTCAGAATGATTCTTTGGTGCTCGTGCTAGCATTTATTAAATATGCATTATTAATCTGAATTATGTTCTGCTTAAATATAAGCCCTTAGAGCAAAGTTAACGATTACAGCATTAGTATTTCTAAAACAGAATTGATTTCTAACTTTACCAAATTAGTTGAAAGATGGGTGGGCTGATGATATTGATGAATGTTACCTCAGAATTTCCAGCACATAAAAAAAAAAAAAGGTCTTTGGGCTAGAGATTTCTTTGTCTTTAATTTTACAACTGAGTTTTATCTACCCATTATATTTCCCGTACTTTGAGTATCACTATACATTTATGTTAATAATAAAATTACTAGGTGTGTCAAGGTGGTGGTTGTTCCAGCTAAAATTTTCTCATGGCAGAGACAATGCATGCCACATCATAAAGTGTCAAGGCAAGCACAATCTGCCTTAACCAGGACCCTTGCCTCAAAGAAAATGGCTGACTTATGTACTGCACATATGCAGAAGCCACTTTTGTTGATAAAGCCAAAGCACTAATAAAAATATAGAAAATTGCATATATAATACAGACTAACATGAAGTACATAACCTCAAATTCAATGTTGTTTCAGTTCAGGACAGAAATAGAGAATGAGCAAAAGGAGAATTGAGAACTTTTGGGTTTTTTTTAAAATGTGGGGAGAATTTTTTTAAAAATCAGAATTTTGCAGAATTGAATACAGACTGTATACAGAATATAACAGCACAGAATATTGTATTGCCATCACAAGTCAGTCAATTAGGATGATGACAATAGGATATGGAATTGTAGAAAAGAATAGGATCTTGCACGCAAGAGTGAAGAAGAGCAGCTGGACTTCTCTTTCTTCCATTCTCTGTCAACAAATCTTCCTGAATGAATTATCTCTGGAGAAATAGTAGAGATACAAAATACAATACTATTTTTTCCCAAGCAGTTTAATGGGAAGGATTTGCAAAGATGATAGAACTCACTGGCTGTTTAATGACGTCAAAACTTATTATATTGTTGATAATATCAAAATTTCTACATATGGAACATATGGAAAAAATGCTGCAAAAGCATTCAGAAAGTCTATCAAAGCAATATAGGGTCACACAAAAATATAGTGTTGTGGGAAACTGATTCAATTCAGAGGTTCAGTTTAATTATTATTCAGTCTTCAAATTGAATCTTAAATACCCCAATTATATATGCATATCTAATTAAAATCAGAGCAAGCACATTTGATTACCATAGGTCTGGCTAAAGAAAGCTGATGACTTTTGAACTTCCAAACCTCTAACCCCCCCTAAGGCTATTGAGAAAAAGTAGCTTTGGAAACATTTGTCACCCTTTGATTTTGAAGTAATATCTGACTCTATCGTATGATAGTTTTGTTCAGTTGTAGAAGGAAATTTTTTTGAATAGTCAGAATGAGCCCTTCCTTTGCTTTTTCTTTGCTTTTTCCCTGAAATTAACTGAATCACACCTGTACTCCAGCTATAAATGAAAAAGCCTTCCAGATCTGAGCATGGATATTGGGTTAGTGCTGGAGAGAATAGCAAAGGAGAGTATTTCTCACTCTTAGCAGAAGTCTACACCACTCCTAAGAGGAAGTTTGAAAATAGTTTGTGGGGTACATAACACTAGCCTGATAATTACATTTTCAGGTTGAAATTTTACTACTCTCAGTTATATCCCTTCCAATCAAAAACATTGGCTCATTCAGATGTAACAAAATGTCTGTGCTAGGGTGTTAGAAGTCTTCCAGGTTGCAATTACAGCAAGATCTTAACTAAGTTCTACATAACATCTAGATCAATAGTTCTTCAGAACAGGTGATTCAAGATAGTATTACCAGAGATTAGTGGGGGAAAGGGACAGGATAGGAAAGTACCTCTCATGTAACTGATTTCACATTACATTACTATTCAGTACTGAATTTTGTTCCAAAAATACCCTTGTGTAATGCATTATCCTCTGAATTTAACTAGTGATGCTTTTGTGAGAACCAGCTCCATTTGTACATTCAACTGCTATATTAAAAAAAAAAAAAAAAATGGAACACGAACTGGCATGCTCAATATAGAACATATTTGAAGCATCTTGCTTACATTTTATTTTATTTATTTATTTATTTATTGCTGGGATTTCTATGCTGCTCCATTCCAGACTGGCCTGCAAAAGCTTTCAGTGACATCAAGAAAAAGTTTGGAAAACACTGATCCAGAGGGAAGATTAGAGAAAGAGACCTATAGTGCTCTGTGGGTGTGTATTTGTGTGTGCATGCATGTGCATTTAACAGTGCAATTCTAAGCAATCCTTTTCTGAGGTAAGGCCCATTAAATTTGGGGTTGCATCCTCAACATTTGCTTTCATTGGATTGGCTTCAATTGCAAGAGTTCGGCAATGTTATCCCATCGTGTTTGCCATCATTAATTTGCAATTACAGCACTTGAAGGCATAATTAAGCTCATAAGATTTAATTACATTTAGCCTGGCTACCAAGGATATTTTTGTGTTTCTTTTAAAATGCTTGAGAAAACAAATATTAATTTCAAGTTGGAATACTCGGGAAGATTCACAACTTCTTGCATCTAACTATTAAACAAGCATTGTACCCATTTTCTATATGCTCTATGAAATAACAATACATGTGTTCTTCACTGTGAAATCATCTCTGTTATTTTCTGAAACTGGTTTCATGATTTAAAAAAATTAAAAACTGAATTATATGAGTTGGAATCACAAGCCTGAAGGATTTATAAAAGACTAAGAATCAAATAGAAAATTCAGGAGACACCCCTAAAATACTGGAAAACTATAAACTGCTACTAGCAGCCATAAGAACCACTAGTAATCTGTATTAAATAGAAATAAAATACCAGAAGTTGGTTTGAAAGAACCAAGGACTAGAAGAAAACAATAGAAAACACTGTTCCATAAATGTGTCTCAGCTTGCACTAATTTTGTATCCTTTTCTAATACTTTCACATACTCACGGAGTTGCTTAAACAAAGCAGGATCTTTTATTTTTTTGTTTCTTCCTCATGCGTGTAGTGTATGAGAAACCAAGAAATAAAACACTCCTTCCATAAGAAAAACTCTGGTTCCTGCCTGCTGAAAAGGAAGAATTCCTTCTCTCCTTTATTGTTTATGAAATGCCATCAAGGTATTTGGCTGATTATTCTAGCATGGAAAATCAGCCTGATCCAGGAGTTTGCCGGTATCCCAAACAAGGGTTTTTCTAACGGGTACAATTAAGTAGTAATTCCACTTTTTCCTACCATTAAGGGTATTATTTAATGCCATGTTTAAAAACTGGGCTGAAGTTTTGAATATGTATTACAATGGTTTCCTTATGTTTTTGTTTTATTTGTGTTTTTTTTAAGCATTCCATTTTCTTTAATCTCTCCTCCTCCCCCACAGTATATTAAAACGATACAAAAATAAAATTGTCTTAAAATCTGAATCAGTCAATCTGGTGCTCTCCAGATGCGTTGGGATTACAATTCACAACGTTCCCATCCAGGCTCGAGATTTGCAATGTGGTGGGAATTTATCAAGGGTACTAGGTGGGGGAAGACTGCCTTAAGAATTTCGCAAGACGTTTCAGTTAACAGAACATCATCTTAGCAAGAATTATCACACAAAATCCATGGGCAAACATGTAATAGCTCTGCTGTCTTCATTTTTTCCCCATGATTTTGTATATATTATTACTGAATAGCAGATTAAATATCTAGCACAGTTTAAAGGAAGTATTATAGGTCTCAGCTTGTGTATGCATGTGACTATCTGTTATGTTTGATCTTTGTTCATGTTTCAAAGAAGAATTTGTAAAGGTCTCTGATACTGACAGCTCAGGTAAATGTTACTAACACAAGCATCAAGCTGGAAAATCTGACAAATATAGACAAGCAAAGTCATCCAGAAATAGTAGTGTCATCTCCTTGCTTCAGAACCTTCTCTCTCAAGAGATTCAGGTGTTATTTCCATTTGAAATAACAAATGTTAAGGTAGAAAAAAGAGTAAAGAGGCTAATGGGTATCTTGTCAGTGTCTGGTGTATTTTTACTATCTGGAAAAAGAGCAGAAAGAGAGAGACTGTACAATTTTAAAATATATACTATAATTACGATGATGATTTGTACAGGTTTTACATGTCTTAACAAACATAAACCATATTATTACATTGATAGTTGCAACATGCAGTTTCTGTTACATTAATCTACTTAGAGTTTATCACTATTTCTCAGTTTTACAGGTTACAGATTTAGATGAAGTATGCAATACAATGTACCTTCAATTAGAGGTAAACTTCGTTACATTCAGAGAGATTTACTTCTCAGTACAAAAAGAAGAAAGTATTGTTTCTTTGTTTGATTGATTTTCATATAAGAACATGATAATACAATAAATTGGTCTGGTTACCAAAGAAGTCCATGTTTCAGTTTCTTTGATTTAATCAAGACACTGATTTTGGTAGAACTATATAGTGTGTAGGATATATGTTACAATATATTGAGAATAATATTTCTAGAATTTGAGCAGTTGTCAATCCAACACAGTATGTGATTAAGATAAATATTAAAAGCATACAGCTTGATTCAGATAAGACTTATTTCCAGTAAACATTCAACTGTAGTTCATAACAAAGCAATCATTATAATCCAGAGCAAAATTTAAATTAAGGCAGCTTACTAGTCAGAGAATTGATACTAGAGGTATTCAGAGACCATTCAGTCTGTTTCAGATATCTAACCCCTGAATTAGATATCTGGGGCAGGACACTTCCAAGACTGTCCAGTCTAATTAGATAGTAGATCTGAAGTAAGATTCTGAAAAAGTCTAGCATAGGAAAACACAAATGCCTAACATTTGTATTTATAATCAAGTTAGACTACAGGAAACAATATTTCCATAGCCATGACCACTTGTTTTCCAAGACCGGGGTGGGGCTGGGTGGGGGGGGGGATGGTTCTAGTATCTCAGTCTTAATCATAAAAAGTAAAGAAAGTAGAACACATGCAATAGTACAGGAAGACTGAATGGTTAATTCAAATTATAAAACATGAGTGAAACCTAAGTCCTAAAACTTAGAACGTAAAAAAGAAAGGAATATAAAAGATGAATAGATTTAGACAATATAATATCTACTATTCAGAAATAATTAAATGTATGAAAATCAGTTCTGAAGAGAATAAAATCATAACAAAACACTGAAGTTACTTCAAGGGAACTTTTCAAACTATGTGCTGCCTAAATCTTTGCTTTTAATGTGTTTAATGACTTTTTACTTAATCTAGATATGATTACGGACCTTGCAAATAAAAATCATTTCAGATATCCTTCTTCCTTTGCATTCCATTTGAAGCAGAATAAGGAAATGATAGGTCTCATAAATCACTTTGTTGTATGTCACAAAACTTACCATTTAGTGTATAAATCATGTTTATGCCTATGTATGCACACACGCACAATCTGCACTTCAGATTCAGTTGCAAAATATTATTTGGAATATGCAGAGGTGGAGCTGTCTGCAACTCTTTAAAACAGTTGTGTCTTTCCCCAGAATAATGTAGTAAGCTTTCTGTTACGGTCTGGTTTGAATCCAGAGTAAGAAGCAGAAAAGAAGGAAGAAGTACAAATAGGAAATTATATGTGCATTATGTCTTATTTTAGACCTGCAATTTCTCACATTCTCCACCGCAAAGAAGCAAATCAGGAAACAGCCAAACAGCTGCATTAAATGATAGCCATTAGTCTTTAGCTAACAGAAAACATGCTGGCATAAAATTTGTTGCCCTGATTGCACCACAGTAATGAGGTCAAGAATTGATACTGTCTTTGTGGTGATAATCCAAGTCATTTTTTTAAAAAAAGTGATTGGATTGCCCTGCTTACATTTTTGCTCCCACCAAGTATTGGTTATCACAGGATAATATTATTTACTTATTTTAACTGGGTGGAAGGGATGGCGCAAGCTTGGGTGCATGCTTGGAATGGTGTCTTTAGTGACCTGTCAAGATACCCAATTGCATGACAGTTTGTGTGCAACCTGTCAGAAGCTATTTCTGAACATGGATCTAGCATGTTCTGAAAGTCAAGCTGTAGGCACAGAAGAGAGGTATGGATAAAGCTGGAAGAAATTCTTTATTACAAACAACTCTGTCCTTGACTAGGACTGCAAAGGAATAGCAAAGCTGGCAATTCTGTCCTAATGGCAGAAGCACCATAAATAGTCAGTGGCTGACCAGAGGCCAGAACAAAATATGGAATATGGTGCTGTCTGCCCTCCCCAGCTAATGAAAAAAAAGTAAAAAGTATTGCTGCATGAGATAGCCAGTTTGGGGTAGTGGTTAAATGCAACAAGCTAGAAACCAGAAAATTCTGTTCTAGTCCTGCCTTGGGCACTAGTCCAGCTGGATGACTCTCAGCCAATCACTTTCTCTTAGACCTAGGAAGAAGAATCTGGCAAGCCACTTCTGAAAATGTTGCAAAGAACATTTGTCCAGTGAGTGACCAGGAGTCAAGTTGGACTTGAAAACATAAAGAGGCAATAATACTAGGTGAGTAGCAGAAGATAACAAATATACAAATCTAAAAATATGGCATGTGCAGAAAGGAAAAGGGATGAATATAGAATGCTGATCAAAGACATGGAATCATGGGGGATGCAAAGAGGATCAAGTAATGAAACATGCATTGTGACCTTATAATGCAAATCCCATGACTTACCTAGCTGTATCCAACATTAGGATACACTACAAAAACCTGAGTTTGTGTCAGGACATCACAATGCACATTTCATCATTTCCCCTTCCTCACCATCCTGGTTGGTAGCAGATGCTATGCATAAAAATTGAATTCCTTACTGATGATGAGAACTAGAACAAGGCAAGACCTGTAAATTGATAGATTTTCCCATTTATATGTGACCCAATGAAAGGTAGCCCTGGTTTTGTCATTGTGAAACCAATAATCTGCTAGGAACAAGCAACAGTGTAATCCTTTACACACTCACTCAGAAGGAAGTGTTACTGAATTAAGTAGATTTACATCTGATTAGGCAGATATAAGATTTCAGACCAAATGATTTATTTTTTCTTGAAATTCTTCTTAACTAAATTACATATCAGTTTTGGGATTTGTTAGAAGTGGGATGAAATCAGTCACATGGCAAAGACATCAGTGGTGAGAAAATTCTTCTTTGCATAGAGTCTTGTTGAATATTAAGCTGAGTTAGTTCTCATCAGGCTGTGAGAGATTTGAAAACTATTAAATGATGTAAATAACTAGTAGACAAATTGAATAAATTCATTGCATCTTCTAAATCCTGGACTGTAACAAGTAAGGCATCCCAACTCAAGCTGCCTGCTAATTTATCTTCCTTGATAAAAATATTATTTGACATTAAATAAATGAGAGGAACACTGACTGTCACCCTTCCTATTCAATGGGAAGGCATTGAAGTAAGTAAGGCATAAACATGGTGCAAATGTAGTTAGCATTTTTTTTTTTTTTGATAGGATAGATAATGGGTTTACTATCAATCTACCATGCAGATTCAGGCATCATTTCCTTGCCTTCTGCTATCTATCTCTTGGACTCAGGTAGCTTGATGAGCAGGCAGAAAAGAAGGGAAGGGAAGGGAAGGGAAGGGAAGGGAAGGGAAGGGAAGGGAAGGGAAGGGAAGGGAAGGGAAGGGAAGGGAAGGGAAGGGAAGGGAAGGGAAGGGGTGGGGAGGAGAGGAGAAGAGAGGAGAGGAGAGGAGAGGAGAAGAGAGGAGAGGAGAGGAGAGGAGAGGAGAGGAGAGGAGAGGAGAGGAGAGGAGAGGAGAGGAGAGGAGAGGAGAGGAGAGTAAACAACTGCTTTCTTACCAGCAGCCCCTTTCTTTATTTAATATATTCTTTAAACAGCCAATGGTTTCATTCACTTTGTGAATAATTTGAGTACAGCTGGATTTTTGATTAAGCAACTTTCCTTCACAACCTAAATGACCTTATGAAAGACAGGAAAGCATGTGGCATAAGGGAAGTACTGATTTTCATATCAGGTAACAAGACTTCGTTTACATTATTCAAACAATGTATATACATATTTATACATATATATCATTGTACAACATACATACAGTGCACATCTGTACAGTATATAGAAAAATACAACACTTACATTTAATTTCTAGTCAGGGCTCTAAATAAACTTTTATTTTGATTTACAACACAACACATTATTTATTTTTAAATGACACCATTTGGATACTGTCCTTCCTTGAGCAAGGTTTGCAATGGTTTTCATTGCAGTCCACATTTGAGATCATATTTGAATAGCATTAGCATCTGAGAAAATTATATTTTAGACTTTTATCTCACCTTTGTTCAATAGTTCAAGCTGCAAGGGGAGGAACCAAATGGCAATCAGTCAGCATCACTTTCTCTGACTTCTTTGCTTTCTGTCTTTTCTGATAATTAAGGTATATTATAGCAGACCATATCAAACATCTAAATGGGTGCAAGCTGCTTGGAAGAAAGAAAAAAGGAAGAAATAGAGAAGAATTCAGAAACTCTGAGATGAAATCTGCCTGGGCAGAATGGGCGAAAGGAAGAACCATCACAAAGCCACACCATTCCAAGTCAGCTAAATAATGAAAAATTGAGAAAGTTGATTATCTGAGGAAGCTGTACGTAGATCAACTCCCACTTCTTCTGCTAACAGATTTGAGACACTTGAAAAGGAGCTTCAAAAGGAACTAGAAAAACACCAGTTTCTGGAGCTTTCTGCTTATCTCAGAGATGATTTAATTGAGTGGTTTAACTGCACCTCGGCCTTCTGCTTCTTCATGCCCCCTTTCTAATTCAGTTATCATTTCTACATAGCAGACAATGCAGAGACAGGTCTGGGAGATGCTGTTGCCTCAATGTGGGTCAGTTTATAGCTAAGGAATGTCTTCTTATAGCTCAAAGAGTCATCTTGATTTTTGAGCAACTGGTCTCCATAAATGAGAATCTGGACTAATTAAAAGTAACTTTGAAGCTTTTGTTCTCTGAAAGACTCTCTGCTTTTATCAAAGCCCATGCGACAGATCCAGTTAAGCAACATTTCCTGGGAAAGACAGCCAAGCAATTCTAATAAAGCTGTAAAGGTTGACACTAATGCCCAAGCTAAGCATTCTTCCTCTAGTGCTAAGACAAGTGGTTCCATCTCTGCTTGTCATAAAACCCCTTTGGCCACAAAAGAAGTTACCTCACCAAAACTCACTTGCTCTTTACAAATAAACCAAGTTGGGCTTCATATATCACTGAACAGTCTCAATTCCAGTTGTTGAGTTTCAAAAAGAGCAATTATAATTTCCCTAGGACTGTTTCTCTGCTGTCAGTACAGCAGAAAGAAAGTCCACAGCTGAGTGGCTCTCCAGTTCTCCTGGAAGCAAATAAATCAGCAAGCAACTTTCAGACTCCCATCTTTTGCTTAAAATGAAGCTGTATCTTGCTAATTTCCAAATCTTTCCCATCCAAGTCTTTTGTGATGGAAAAACAACTCCTCTGCTTAGTTCTGCCCCTTTGGGATTGGATACCCTCTATACAATGTGCCTGTTGCTTGTAATCCCTCTTCATGTCTGTCTTTGATAAAGAAGTCATCCTGAAGAATGAGTCCAAGTACAATGCAGTTGAAGCTAGCCTTATCAGTTCCTTTGGCATTCTGCCCAAGAGTGAGAAAGAGGAAATTCTACAAATCCTACAAATTCATTCTTCAGTGGATTCTAATGACTATTACTGCTACAGCTGAAACACTGAGCTTGTGTTTCCTGACACTACCCATCTCCAGTCTCCTCTGGTAGATGAGGAATGACCTAGAATCCATCAGGCCTTGCTTTCTGATTTGGGGGATTAGCTTCCTATCTTCATATTGATGCTGAAACATACTTTGCAAACTTGACACCTTATGCAACTCTGGTCCCCAGTTCTCCTGGTACCTTCCTACCATGTTTTATCCTTCCATTAGGATATCTCCATATAAGTACAGCAGAGTCCCGCTTATCCGACATAAACAGGCCGGCAGAACGTCGGATAGGCGAAAATGTCGGATAACACACAGTAACGATTGAGTGCGGTAAAAAAAAAAAAAAAAAACGATCCGCTTCACCTGTTGCGATCGATTTTTGTGTTGTGATGCCGCACCATCAGGAGCCACAAGAAAGAGTAGACTCACGCTCGCAAACAAGCGGCACACTTTTCTCATCGCCGATTTATGCGTGTTGTGGGTTTTTTTTAGGGGTGTCGGATAAGACGGAATGTCGGATGAGCGAAGGTCGGTTAAACAAGACTCTGCTGTACCTATAGTCATCCACCAATGCTAGGGAATATTAAGCTATTCAGTAACTGATGCTGTCCATAGTTAGGCCTATGTCCTCCTCAGGTAAAAAATCACTTCTTCTCATATATGTGGCATCCAATACTTATCCACTACACAAGTTTAACAAAGTCTCTAGCCAAAAACTCTCAGAGAAGAGGTACACTACTTAGTTATTAGTAACTAATGTACTACTACATAACCCATATAACTGATTACATGATGGCTAAAATTCTACTGAGCAGCTGGGCATGTAATCCTCCCATTTTATTGCCCCCCCCTTGAATAACTAGCATAGAGACGCCAATAGGTGGCAATACATAGCAGTATACGTGCAAACTAACAATAATAATTGCAGCTGACCCTGACTTGTTAGCCATAACAATATGTTTGAAGATAGCGAGATGCATTTCTTCCCATGAGAAACTCCTAACATGTCTGTCTGTCTGTCTACCTTGGCAAGCTGTAGTCCCTAAGACTTTGCCTTAAGAGGCAAAGTGTCTTTGCCTCTTAAGTTTTGAAAATGCCAGATGTTTTCTTTAGCAGAACATCTGGAACACTGATCTTCAAATCAATCTAAATCTGGTTCCCAGTATCTCAGCACTTAGGGTTTGTCTGTTTGTTTGTTTGTTTGCAAATAGGTATGTGCCAGCTTCCTATTTTTCCTCCACCAGAATCCTCAAATTTTGCTTGCCCTTTATTCTGGCCAGGCTGAATGCATTGCCTTCTGCCATTCCATTGGGGCATTTCAAAAATACTTGGTACATCAACATATATGTTCTTGTGGGATGGTTCAGTAGTTCCTAAACATAAGCTTCTTTATTCTATCTACAGGAAATCCAGGATGACTTTTTCCAACATATATTGAAGAAATTCTTTTGTAGGGAGCATAACTTCTATTTGCTGTCTCTTCTGCCTAACTATTGTTCAAATATATCTTACCTGGTTGTCCAATTTTGTATCTCTATATGTACCACCTGTTTCTCCTTGCATCTGAAAAAAAAGTATGTATCTTCTTTTTAGTTTCATTTTTTTCTTCATTTTCTTACCTTCTGGACTTATAGTCATAATAAAGGTTTGATTTGAAGTACACTGTGCTCTCTCCAATTACCAGTGCTGTGAAGTAGGTTGGATCAAGATAGACTTGCCTACAATCGCTCACTGACCTCCTAACACACTGACTGTCACTTCTGAGATCCCTAGAAAGGACTAGGTACTTTCCTAGTTTTTATTATTATTATAGCACAGGGCCAGCCACAAAATTGATAGCTAACAATAGAAATTCTTAAGCACAAAAACACTAGTAGATTTTTGTAGTACTACTAGTACAAACTCATACTGCTAGTACTTTATAGTACCAACTAGTGGTACTATAAAGCAGAAAAACTGTTTGATGCACTCCTTTTGTTATTTCCCCAATTATTTCAACAACTGATATGTGCTAATCAGCAATATTTCTGATTAGTTACCAGTTTTGTACCTGATTGTAAGTCATTCTTAAAACTAGATAGTAGCCTTCTTCCTACAAAAATTGTAAGCCCCAACATTGCAAAGTGATTAGAACATCAAACTAGGATGAGGGAAATCCAGATTCAATTTTCCACTCCACCATGAAAATCGGTGCAAATAATAGGTATCTTGAGGCCATTATTTTCTCCAAAAGACTTAGTATAACCATTTCATTTATCTCAGACTCTCTGCATCTTTGTGTATATGCGCATGCACAGACAACACTTCCATTGAGACTGCTGGTGAAGTGACTGAGTATCATACACAGTCAAAGATGACTTGGAAAAGCCCTCAAGCCACTTTTGCTGAGCCTTCTGGAACTAGAGCTGTATGGAACCTTCTGCTTCAACATTTCGAAGAGGGGCACCTTCTGTGTGTCTGTTGCTTTCAGAAGAACTCTCTCAATGGTTTGTCCTGCCCTATAGTCAATAACTCTTAGTATAACTTGACAGTGGAAAAGGAACCATATAAGTTATCTTGAGATGGTTAGAAGAAAGATAGGATTAAAATGTGACAAACAAATAATGGCTAAATATCTTTGAATATGAACAGACAGGCAGGAGAATGGGAGTGTGTCTTTCCTAAATTCTGCACATTCAGGGAAAGGCTTTAATATAAATGGAATAGAAATAAATATTTTGTTTTTAGCTTCCATACCCCAGGAAGCTTGAGATGGGCAGGAACAATTTCACACATTTCTAGTTGCCATTGTGCATCCTACAATCTCTGCTTGACAGATAGCAGGCCTTGAAACAGTGAAGGAGCTAAATGAATGAATGAGACAGTATGGGCAATGACACTCTTTCCTACATCTTTCATTACTTATTACTTCCATCTAACCCACCTCCTTATTAATTCAGCGCTATTAGGATCAAAACAGGTCTTTAGCTTTATCTCTTAGAGAGCTTATCTCTCTCTAATATTCAAAGAAGAGACCTATCAATTGGTGAGGTGCAGGACTTGACAGTCATTTAAATATCATATACTTCACTTTTCCCACTAGTATGTATTTTGGAGTAGAATTCATGTAAAATATGGAAGCTTGGAAAATCCGCTTATTACCATAGCAAAATAGTGTTCACAGCTTGAGAGATTTAGCAGTATAATACATGAGAATTTTCCCAATCTGAATTATTCATATGGTTCTCTACCTTCACTATGGTCCTTCCCTATTATATTGCTGCAAAGCATAAGAAATAATTCTGAAAAAAAAACCCTAAACATTCTCTAAAAGGAAGACAAGATAAACGCTCTGTATTTTTGTCAGCTTAAAGTCAGATGTGTTGACTTGACCTTCAGTTCTGAACTCAATGGACACACACAGGTGACATAAACAACTCCACCTGAAAAGGTCAGGTAAGCTGCTAGTGCACTTTTCCTGCTGAGACACTTGTAGGAAGCAGCTAAATGGATTTATTTTGTCAAGAGTCAAATGCATTATGAGATGAAGAACTTCATGGGAAGTTGGGTGTTTTAAAATCTGTGATATGTCACTTCTGAGTCTGTGATAAGCAGACATGAGTTTCTTTAAACTTAACTGAAATAATTATTCTGACAAAACTCTGAGAAGCTTTTTTCAGCTTTGGAAATGTGATGGATTTCAGAACTCAGTAAATGGTAAGGACTCCCTGGAGTTTAGTTTGACTCCTGGTAATTGCATGAACCTGTTCATGTACTTTGCTTGGAAACCAGGGGGAAGTTGTTTATTACTGTCTTCTCATCTTTGGGATTTTCTGGTAGTTGCCCACCCAAGTGCTAATGAGGTTCAGCCCTGCCTAGTTCCCCTCCCCCCCAAGATCAGTCATGGTCACATAAGTACTGGTGCCAGGTCGGAACTCAGAATGCATGATGTCTCATTTATTACTGTTTTCTAATCAACCAGAAGTCTAACTTTTCAGAGTGTTATCTGAGGTTCTGTGTGTCATGCTTCATGTTTTGTTTCTATCATCTGCCATTGTATCATTTCAATGGTAAGACAGAAATACTTCCCTGCCCCAACCTGTCTCCCTTCCAAGGTAAACCATACCAGGAAACCAATGCCATAGGTCAGTACTACTTTTATTGTAAAGATATAGTAACAGAATCATGTAAGTACGAATGTGCTGCCCCCCTTCATCTTTGTGTGAACTAGGGAGAGGCTTGCCTGAGACATTTACTCATATTACTTCCTTGTCTTGGGCTCATGCCCCTTTTATCTAGTTGTTGCCTTGGTAGTGGTTCTTCCTTCTGTCTTTCAGGCGTTACCTCTGCCTTCTACATTCCTCTTCCAGTGATCATGCCACAGAAAAACCTATTTCACACTGTCAGTGCTATGGAGATGATCACCATGAGATCCTAAGGGAGGACATCTGGTATAATTTAAAAATATTTATTTATTTATACATACAATTTATAGGCCACCCAACTCCAAATGACTCTGGGTGACTTACAATTGTTGTTGTTGTTATAAATACAAAGATATCACAAGTGGCCTGAAGACAAACATGCAAACCAAAAAACAAACATCCCAAACAACCCCTTGAATTCTTAATCAACCAAATATTTCAACATGCAAGAAGCTGTAGAAATAATTAATGCTGTGTGACTGCATATACTGTAAGTAGGTGGTCCGCCTACATGCCAGCCTGCATGTGTAGGGTCATATCTAGCCTATAGCCTGTTTCTTTGTCCATATTTTTGCTTAACTTGTACATTCAGTGAGTAATAATTTTGCAGTTATTTGGCAGCTTGCCAATAAATGTGGATTGTGTGATCTGGTGGATTCCTGGAACTATTAAGTAATAGCTTCAGGTGCTGAATGTTCTTCTTCTTTTTTCAGAGAAGTAGCAGTTAAATAAGAGTTATTTTAACCTATGTCATTTGGAAAAGTAGAAGGAAGTTAATTATTCACTACTAGTAATGCCTGCAAGTGAGGGTATCTATCTAATTGTGACTAGATAGGTGACTTTTAAAAGTTGGTGTGATTGGAAATACATTTCCATATGTGAATTTGCATATGTGTCTTTTTGGGTATATGTGTTTTAGCCTCAGTTTCAACTGTCCAAGCCAGTGACAAACTACTTCTGTATTGTTGCCAGGAAAACTGTGTGGATATGTCCATGAAGTCATAAGGAATCAAGCCAAGGAGGCTTGATTCCTTCTTTTGACGCTGAAATGGGAGAAGTGATTGTTTTGGGAGATAATAAATAAATAAATATATAAATACATAAATATATAAAATTATTGAATAAAATTAATTGGAAATGATGTGGATTTGATGTTAATTTAGGAAAGTAAGTATTGGATGTTGAAGAGTTCTGTGTGTATGTTTGAGCTTTCCTGAGACAGGGAATTTTATGGGAGTAAGGATTAATGAAGCAGATTATGAAACTATGCAAAAGGAGATACATTTACAGGAAAGCCTAGCACCCACCTAACTATGTTCCACCCGAAGAAAAGTCAAGGAGCATGTTCTCTGTGACTGTGTACAAGACAGGTGGAAGTAACCTGAGATTAGCAATTTCTGAGACAATCAGCAGGCAAAATGATAAAGGGGGGGACATAGAATAAATCCTTAATCCCTTATTTATACTGCTTTTTATAGGTCATAAGATGCTGAAGGATCACTGCTGTGATTTGTACCTCCAATGGTGCAAACAATATGCATTTTTATTTGGAGGTGATTTGAAGAAGTAATGATTCTTTAATTATCCATTACAGAGAAATTTATCTGGAGCAGGTTTACTTTACTATCTAAGCAGGAATGGAAAAGAAACTTGTTTACCTATCCTAAAGAAACTGATTCACCTATCCTAAATCAAAAAGTTAATTATTTCAGAACAACAGTTTACCTGTCCAGTTCAGAACAACAATTTACCTGTCATCACTAGCAGCTCTATGCCTAAAAGTAGGCTTAAATTCATATTGTTCCATAGCTTCATTCTATATGCTAGATAGTGCCCTAAATAATTTTCAGTGTGATTTGCATAAAAACTAATAGGAGCAAGATCAAATGAAGCAAAATTCCATCAATCTTAATTAGTTTGAGCTTTTTTATATGTAATGGAGTGAAACTAGACTTAAACTTATTTTTTTTAATCTAATTAGAGAAACCATAATAAAATATTTTAGATGTTGCTCATTTCATTTCAATTTTCTCTCTCATATTTAAGATTATAATTTTGCAGTCTAGTTTTTACTAGTTTGTAAGTAAAACCATTACACTATTTTAGCTAGCGTCTACATTGTTCTATGAATGTGAAATAATGTGAAATATTATCCTATGAATGTGAAATATTCTATGAATGTGAAATAAATATGTAATATAACTTTAATAGTATAATTTTAGTTGATCCCTTTAATCCACTGTAGAGTTATTCTATTTTTGATGGAAATAAAAGTCAATCTCAATTTCTAGGGAAAAAATGTTATTTTCACACAGACATTTTTTCTTTTTTTTTAATATTTTATTAAAATATAATTAATATTTTAATAAAAATGTTAACACAGACACATTTCATGCATTTCGTGTTTTTTGCTAAGTGGCTAGATGATGTAGTACGCTCAGGATTCCCCCATTTATTCAGTGATTATTCAAAGTTATGACAACACTGAATGAATGGTAGTTACATCTGGTCCTCAAAATTATGGTTATTGCAGTGCCCACACAGCTACATGATCAAAATTCAGGTGCTTGGCAGCCTGCCTGCATTTATGACCACAGGGTGCACTTCAGCTCCCCTCACCCACCTATCTCCTTCCCCATCTCTGCCCTTTTGGCCTTCCTACACTCCACTGCTCCAGCTACCCCTGACGCTTTGCTGCCCTACATTCCACCACGTCTGCCACCCCCAGCTGACCTACACCACCTTTTTCCTCCTGCTGCTGACGGGGTGGCTGGCAACTCCTGTTCTCCTGAGGTCCGCCCAAGCCATACGTGGCTTTCCCAAAGCCTAATGAGGCCTTCCTGAAGCCACACATGGCCAGCAGCTGACTCACGTATAATCTATCCTTCTCTTCCTTAAGCAAGAAGGTTGAAATTAGCATAAACCTTACTGCACAGCTTTTTCTATGGCTTATGCCTTTAGCTGCAATTTTACAGGAGTTAACAGAGGAGTGGGAAAATTCACCATGAAGAAACTTACTGCTTGCCTGAATTTTAATCCAGAAAAAACTTCTTCTGTGCCTTTGCCAAAATGAAATGGGATCCTTCTATCAGCTGGAGGTATTTTTCACAAAATGCATAAAAGATTCTTCATGCTTCTCTGTGTTGTTGGAATGAGAAGATGGGCAATAATAACCTGCAAACCAAAGCTATCCCACTTCCTTCTACAATCATTTGCATCACCAATATTACCACAAAGGGGTTGAGTGCAACAGAGAAAGTTTTCCACCAAAACAAAGAAACAAACAAACCCAGCAACTGTTCCTACTTTGGCTAAATTATGGTGGATCAATATTGATTCTGATCTTAATTCTTCTAATTATGGAGCTCTTGCTTTATCAGGAGATAAGAAATTGTTGAATTGTATTTTTGAGAGGGGGAGTAATAAAAATGATAGAAAGTTCCAGGCAAATGTTTTATTTCTAAATGGGCTCACTGGCCCAGAGAAAAGGCAGATATGAGCAGGAGAGTTCTGAGGGAAGAGAACAGGAGGATAGCAACTGGTGTTCTGGCAAACTGATACGCTTGCGCAGGTTATATTCCCATGGAAGTTGTTCTGTGAATGGGTAAACAGCCTTCCTAGTAAAATTTTGAAAGGGCACCTGCAACATATTCTCAACATTCCAAATGTGCAAGCGAGAACTTCAAGGACCTCTGCCTTATTCCCTTTTTTTACACTTAAGTGAAGAAACAATTGGTTTTTAAGTTCATCTTTGTCAACTTCCTGATGCTGATTTGTCTGCATTGTAAATTCCACAGATAAAACTTTAGAAATGCCATATTCTATGCTAATAGGTTTCAGCTGGAAATAGCTGTCCATAACACTGTCTATTAACTAAGTAGAAAGGTAAGCTTTTCCAAGCACAGTTATTCTTATAGCATAAAACAACAAGCTATCTACTATATCTTGTTAGGGTTTAAGAAGTTAGATTACATTTAGTTTTAGGAAAACATTGTTTATTTGCATTGACTGCAGTGGCAGGCTGAGTATGAATCTAGTATAATATCAAAATCCATAATCAGGAAAAAAAATTCTAAATCTTAATCAAGACAAAGCAAATGGAGAGATGCTGTGGAACCAGCATAGGAATGAGCCTTTAGGCCAGTGTTGTGCAAACTTGGCCACTTTAAGATGAGTGGACTTCAATTCCCAGAATTCCCCAGCCAGATGGCTGGCTGGGGAATTCTGGGAGTTGAAGTCCACTCATCTTAAAGTGGCCAAGTTTGGACAACACTGCTTTAGGCATTTTAGCACTACAGTGTCATTTGCAAACCTCTATTTAAGGTTCTACTGCCTGTCTCTCCACTGCAAAATCACAGATCCATCTAGCAGAAGAAACCTCATGCCACAGATCTGCAGGGTCAAGCTGTTGCAGTTTGGCAAGGCCTGTGAAAACAGGCTTTGGGTTTCCTAGAAATAAAAGCTTGAAATAACTTCAGCTGACTGATGATTCTTCACTCAAATATTGCTTGGAAATAAGCTCCATCATTTTTTCCCAGGGGAATCAACTGATACATAAAGAATTGTTAGTTGTGGGAAAAATAAGGCAATATAGTGAGTGGATATTGTGAGCATATCAACTTGGCAGTGAGAGTGGATGGTGATATAACCATGGCTCTATCTGACCATTTGGATGTTGTTTGGAAGCTGTTTGGATGCCATTTGGAGTTGTGAATATCTAAAGTTGTGACGACGTAGTGACTGGTTGGAGGTACTGGTATTGGGACCTACCTGTCTCTCTTTTGGGCTGCCTCAAAGTCAATCTAGAGCATGTGTGTTGGACTTTGTCTTGGACGGGTGATACTAAAGGGCAGAGCAGCATGTTTTCCTGGTTCCCCAGACATAACATCTACAGCAGCAGCTTTGTGGGGGCTGCTGTGAGGAGGTTAGTCAGAGTGAGTTTGCTGCTGTTTGTCCATCTAAGGGAGCAATCCAGCTGCAGGAGTGGTGAGTGTTGTCACTGGAGGTTCAGGAGGCTTTGGCAGTGGTGGTGGAAGCTCATTGCCAGCCGGCTGGAGATTGAAACTAAGATGGAGACCTTGTGTTGCTGGCAGGGATAGAGTCACCCAGCCACATTACTGCAAGATTGGGACAATTTGACTTGTTCTGAGTTGTCTTTTGGTCACTGGATCATAAGGCTGCCCAGCATGCTTCCCAGGACTTTGAGGACTGCCTGGTTTCCCCTTTGAAGGAGGTGTGACCAGCTGAGGGATGAGAAGGAAGTGGCAGCAGAGCTGCTGAGCTGGTGCCAGAAGGCTGGTGCTGTCCCCCCCCCCCCCCCAATTTTGTCTTCAGCTCCAGAAACTGCATCCTGTAGGATATGGGGTTTTCCCTGTTAGAAACCAACTATCCTCCCTCGGGTAAAAATCTGTGGGGTAATTGGGTGTGTTTAGGTGTGTGTGTGGTATATGGATTGGAGGGTGACCCTGGTCAGCTGGTGAGAGCAGTTGGTGGGGTAGGCCATGGTTGATTGATTATGGAAGGGAGAGGGTTCCTCTGAGTCCTCCATGGCGCTGAGAGCATGAGCTAAAGTGCCTAGAGGACTTAGTTTCCTCCTCTCTTTGGACAAATAAATGATGGTTGGGAGGTGATGTGGGAGTCCCATTTTAGGGGAGCATGGGGTGGGGGTATGTGGTGAACTCAGAGAGGTTGGGGTTGGGACAGAATACTGCAGTAGTATTTCCTCTCAGAAATGTGCCCAGCTGGTTTTAGAGTATGTTATGAGCTGAGACTCCAGGGCAGGGGTGGGTGTAGAGTTGTCATTCCAGAATCTCTTATGGCTTTCAGGGGTACTGCTGCACAAACTGCCAGATGTAAGACTCTGTTCCTTAAGTTGGGTTCTAGGGATCAGTTGGGACTGTTGCTGTTATACCAGCCTCCCTGCTGCATAGCAACCTCCCTGCCTGAGCTCCTAGATGCTGGCTCAGGATTGGCAGTTGAATTCCCCAGGGTTATGGTCCTGGAAGATTTCAATCTATCTTCCCTGGGATCAAGGTCTGATGTGGCTTAGGAGTTCCTGGTCACCCTGACAGCCAAAAACCTATCCCAGGTCATCCAGGACCCAACATCAAGTGTGGTGACATACGCAATCTGGTTTTGTTGTTGGAGCAGTGGCAAAGTGATCTGGAATTGGGGGAGCTCTTTGTGCCCTGGTAACTATGAGATTCTCTGGCACTCCCCACCCACTGCAGGAAGGCTGGACCTATTAAATAGGTCCCTCTGCAGTGACCGATGGACCTGCAAGGGTTCCAGAGGGAGCTGGAGGTTGTTCCTGATTGTCTGCTACACAGTCCTGACAGAGGCCTTAGTCACCACTTGAAACAAGAGGGTGGCTGTGGCCTTGGATCAAATTATAACCTCTTTCTTCCTATGGATCCCAGTGCTCCCCATGGTTTACAGAAGCTGAGAGAGATGAAATGGGAGACAAGATGTCTACCATTGTCTGACCACTGGAGGTCAACAAAGAACGAACTTGACTGAACATGGGTGAGAGCTGCTATTAGGGTCTGCCCCAAACAGATTGAGTGCACAATCTGGGGTCCTTCTGGAGTCATGACTTGTACTTGAGAAGCTGGTGGCAGTCATGGCCAGGAGAGCCTTTGTGCAAGTCCGTGTTATGCACCAGTTGTATCCATTCTTGGATTGTGAGGCTTTACTCACAGTTACTCATGCCTTGGTTATCTCCCAAGTGGACCACTGTAATGCACTCTACATGGGGCTGCCCTTGAAGAGTATCCAGAAGCTTCAGCTGATGCAAAATGCAGTGGCATGGGCAATTATGGGTGTTCCTAGAAGGACACATGGTATACCTCTGCCCTGTGAGCTACTCTGGTTGCCAATTTGTTTCCTGGTGCTATTCAAAGCGCTGGTTTTAACCTTTAAAGCTCTACATGGCATGGGGCTAGGTTATCTGAGGGACTGCCTCTCTCAATTACTTCTACACATCCCATCAGGTCTAGCAGGAGAGGCATGATGCGGGTCCCATCTGCTAAGGCATTCCATCTGACAGGACCCAGGAGACAAGCATTTTCTGCTGTTGTAAATGTCCTCTGGAACATCTTCCCCACTGAGGTGAGATTATTCTCAACCTTTATGCCTTTCAAAACCCCTCAAAAAATATATATATTTTTTTCAATCAGACCTGGGAATCCACTGACAACAGAGAGCCTGTCCATTAGTTGCACCACATATGACATCTTAATTAACTTCTCACAATCTTGGTTTTACTTATGTTGATTATTTAATTGTTTTAATTGGTTTTTATATTCAATTTTAATGTTTGGTTTTGTTGTACACCACCCAGAGTCACCTTGTGTGACATGGACGGCCATATACATTTGATTGATTGATTGATTGATTGATTGATTGATTAAATAAATAAATAAATAGCATTATACTTTTTTCCAGAAGTGATGGAGAATTATGACTGAGTGTATGAGGATTTTATCATAGAAAACTCAATCATGCTATAGCTTATTTTTAAATTAAGATAAAAACAATGTGTAGATACATATCTCCTATGATTTTTTTCCCTATAGTATTCTGATGAGTATTTAAGTCTCAAATCATTCTCACATTGAAGATGCACAATTGTTCACATTTATATTGTTTTGATAAACAGGTGTTCCATTATGAAACAGTATGCAATAAAGATTAGAAATAATTAGAATTATATAATGCAAAAGGCTATCTGCATATTCTAAACTTGAAATCAGTGAACCCACACAGAATATTCTTAATTTCCTTTTAATAGCAATGAATAAATAAAACCCTAGATTTTAGTGTGGCAGGATTTTCTTAGGATTTAAAAGCAATGAGCATTCCCGTTATTTCTCTGCTTCTGCTGTTTTCAACATAGACCTCAATTCTGCACAGAAGAAGTGCCAGCATATTAATCAGATTTCAGCCATGTTGTGAGAACTAAGAAAAACTACTCCCTTTATCTCTGTTTCAAATAACCTTTTAGGTCTTACAGTTAGTTGTCTAATTTAGAAGCCAAATTCTAAACTTTTGCAGTAGAAACATATGGTCAGAAATAATTTAGTGAATAATAATCAGGAAGTGTATACTTAGGATTTTTTTTAGCCATTAAGGAACAAAACTTTTAATGCACTTTGAAATCCATGCCAGTGGTTAACATTACATTTTTTCCTCCCCCCCCCACTTTTTTTTTGTTTTTAGAATAAATTCTGGAGTTTACCTTCCTATTTTAAAAAAAAAAAAAAAACCTGTACAAGTTATGTACCATTCTGATAACCCTTATTTCATAGTTTCCTGCTGTGCTTCTTGTAACTGAAAAGTTTAGTCAATTTGTAATAACTGTTCTGAAATGATACATTTCTTTTTGGAAATGGGGTATATGTTATTTGTTCAAAAATACATATGCAATCAGCAAATAGGGAATGATACAACATTTTTTAAAAGACTTAATTCTGCAACTCCATAATGCTTCAGATATCTTTGCATTTTCTATTCTTCAATTTATTGATAGAGGTCTTAAAGAGTAGTTAACCTGTGCCACCAAATATTTCATCCTACCTTGGTATCTATTTATGTATTATTTCAAGATGTTTAAAGAAAAATAATAATGCCATAGCCACTTCACAGCAGTCTCTATGTTATGTTTTTCTTGATCTTCATGCTAATTCATAAAAAAGGACTATGAAGATCATATATTAACTGCATTGCCCACTTTACTATATCAAGGGAAAAAAATGTTTTACACAGATGTGCCTTTTTAAAAAAAAATTACGTTGAACACTAGCAATCACTGTTTCATTGTCAGATAATTGCTACAATAATAGTGAATGTTTGAATTTATGAATCAGGCAATGCTAAGATTTATCTCCATGCTTTCATCTATCATGTGATGTACTTAGAGTACCGCACCATCAAATTGCATTAAAAATTAACATAATATAATCTAATAATTTATATTCATTCACGTTATAAATGTAGCAATTTTATCCCTAGTTCTCTACAGCAAGTTAATTTAAAAGATTATATTGAAGGTATTTTCAGAAACAATATTTCTTTGTATGCTGGATAGAGTGCTGCATTATATTTTGTCAGCAGTAGTTGGCTGTGTCAATGAGTTTTCAGCAGGAAATTTATAACACAAGACTATATGAAATGGTACAGCATTTCCCCCCGTTTCTGCTTGAACAGACCAAAACTAACTAATGAAAACCTGGATAGAATGTCAATCTGATGCCAGGTGTTACAAATATTATATAGATGCTTTTTTTAATAGAATGCATTGATAGCTCCAGCCTGATTCCCTTTATTATTCATGAGTGTTATGTTACACTACCTTTCAAAAATGATTTCATTTAGCTGTAGCTGGGCTTCCCTTACAGGGCTTTCCCCTGTGGAAATCACAAGGAACTTTGAAATAATTACTACTCACAAGACAATTTTAGCAGGACCAATATCAGGCTTATGTTATTTGAATACTTGGTAAGGCTATGATTACTGGAGCTACTTGTCTGAGCTTCTTTCCATTGCTATTCAACATCTTCTCTGAGAAAACAAGCAGAGAATGAACAAATCCCAAGGTCATTTTGACACAGCTAATTCCATAGCTAGATAGTAATATCTGCAGTGTCCACAGCAAACTGTAATGACATCAAGATGACATCACATTCATGGAGATACCATTATGCAAATGTCATTAAGTACATTTGTCCTGATATCTGATGCAAGTACTTAAGTTGCAGCATGTGTCTGATGTTGCTATGACATACATTGCCACAACATTGCGGAAGCCCAAGAGAAGTGTAATTGAAATCCAAATTTTAATGCAATCACTGATAAATTGCAAAAAGTGCAAGATCAGGAATGTTATCTTTCTGATATTTCTACACTTGCTGTTAATAGGTATCAGAAATCATTTAAGTCAATAATTACAGTGCATCAAACTCTGCTGGATGGTGTTTCGGGGGCCTCAATTCTGATTAAATATGAGCAACCTAACCTTAATAGTCTTCTTAGCAAAGCAACCCTAATACAGTGGTACCTCAGGTCAGGAACGCTTCTGTTCACGACCAATTCGGGTCACCAACAGCACCGTTCGCAAAATTTTGCTTCCGTTTGCAAACTCCTCATCGGGTGATGAACAGGATCCACGGCCATTGTCCCTGCTGTGACACGTGGTCGTGGCTTCCTGTAGGGAGGGGGACTCTCCCTCCAAACAATAACCGCCTCCCCACCCGCCTTCCTGTCCTCCACGCCTCAAGCAAGGTTAGCGTTCTCTCTCTTCATAGTGTACTGTACTGTACTTTGTGTCATATTTTTGTGGTTTTTTTAAAAAAATACATATGGTTCAGAATGGATTAACCGTATTTACATTGAACCTTATGGGAATATTTGATTCAGGTCGTGACCAAAATCGGATGGCAACCAAATTCATAGGGGTCAGAATGAATTAACCGTACTTACATTGAACCTTATGGGAAAATTTGATTCGGGTCGCAACAATTCGGGTCGCGACTAAAGTCGCAGAACAAATTAAGTTCGTGACCCGAGGTACCACTGTATTATATCGTGACAGACATGAAGGTGGAACTTATGTGTCTGCCTTCCTACAGAGCTTAAACATTTCAGTCTGCTTTATTTTGGGGAAATTAAGAGATCTATTCCAAAAACTGAAATAATAGCAGTTAACAAAGTAAAATTCATAAAATTAGGAGAGTTTCAGTATCCCACACTCCATATCTAGGAAATTTGTTTAAGTATGCTTTATGCTTTGTGAATTCTGATTTGAACTTTGCACAGCCTGCAGTAGTATATTAATCAGAATACACACACACACACAGAGTATGTGTGTGTGTGTGTGTGTGTGTGTGTGTGTATGATTTCACATTTTCAAATGTTGCGGCTAAGTTACTAGCTGAATACTCATTCATCAGAACGTACATTTGGAACATTTTTAAAAAAGAGAATTCTGGTGACAATTTTAAAGAATTTAAAATAAATGCAGAAATAATACATCACCTATCTGTACCCAGAAAGTTGTCAAGGATTCAAAATAGAATGAATAGTATTTGAACTTAATCCTGCACATATCCCTTTATGTCCGAACTACAATTATTGTTTCAGAAACAAATCCAGACCGGATTTGTGTTGGGGATATGGGGGGTGCAAAATCCATATGACAACTAGGTGGCAACAAAAAGCAACCAATTTCTGTATCTGGTTGCTGCCATCTAGTGGCCATTATATTTTGCAGCCCAGATAATATCCTATCCTGTGGGTGTAGATATAAATTACATAGGTATTTGAATCCTAATGTCATCATTAAGAAGGGCAAAATTTTAGTGGACACAACTAATGGTAGTAATTACTGGAGTGCACGCACAACCTGTTCTTGTTCAGAAATGGTCAAATTCAAGTACAGATTGTAATGTAGGTAGTTTGATTTGACTCAGTTGGATTAGAAATGAGTTGCTGAAAAACTGAATTTTTTAAAAAATGGTATGCTTGCCCTTTGCCATGGATTAAGCTATTCATTTTAAAAACATTTAATGAAATTTGGTTGTTTTTTTTTAAGTGAATGATGGAAGCTGAAGACATAGTCTCTTCTGTATCAAATGGTGTCAAATTTATTTTGTATGCTTTCACTTTGTGCTAGAGCATACCATTGAACAATTGCCCTCCTATCTGTTCCATAAGCAGCTTTACTCTGACTGTTGCAATTAACCATCACTGAAGAACATTAGTTCTTTCTTGGCTAATTACTGTAGCAAATGATGGGGAGGAAGAAAATGGAAGCAAGAAGCTGCTCATTCACTACATTTGCATGTATCTGTGCTTGATTTCTGAATGATTTATCCAAACTATTTTAGGCTGCAGACTCCTGCTTAAGCAATCTGGTAAGATGACTTGAAATAGGTAGTCTGTGCTGCTCAATGCTTTTAAGGTTTCTGCATGCAGAGCTACTGATCTGCCTATTTATTATTTTTTCACATTCCTCTTTTTATTTACAAATCTCTTTTCTTTTCTTTTATATATTTGAAAACATATGTTTCTTCAAGGAACTTAAATGATCTAGTGATTTATCATTGGCTGAAGAAATAATATATTTTTGGACACAGTGCATGCTGTGTAATTTAATCCCTTTTCCAATTCAATTCTACAACTAGGAAGAAGTCCAAAGTTCATAGTAAATCACAAAGAAAATTTCAACAATTCTGTTTTTCTTTCTTTGTATTTATTACATTTGATTATTATTTTCCCCTTGTTTTCTTTCCAGAAAAGCTAAAATACTTGTTTAGAAAAATATCCAATGGCATCTCTCAAGATAGTATCATGTATGAAAGATATCATTCTTGGGGGGAAATGTAAGGATTTATAAATATCTTGAGGAAGGGATTAATGAGGGAGTATCCTTCACTTAACATCATAGCCAAGTGTGGGCAAACTTTTCAGTCAGAAGAAAAAATAGTAGCGTAGTGCTTCCTGATGATTTGAGGACCAAACACACGTGTGTTCATGTATACATTCCATTCACACAGATTTTTCCTCTTTCTATTATTATGATTATTAATTTTTAAATTAAGTTTTTAAACTAATGCTGTTGCATGGATTTATACTTTCCTTTTTTTAATTAATTTACCATCGTGTGTGTGTATGTGTGTGTATTTGTCATGCACAAGCAAATGCAATGATGTATTTGGAGATATCTGAATGACATGTCCCTGCACTCTATATAAATACAAGATTTCTTAGAAGAAAAATAGGCTTCAACTTCATTCTGTCAGACCACAATTATTCTTCAAATGCACCTGTAAACCTCTCTTACCATCACCTTCAAAAATTTATGCTGGTGTTTTCCAATCTGGACAACTTCCAGGTTTGTAGAAGATTCTGTCACTAGAGCTGTTCTAATAAAAGCTGTTACTGTAGTTTTTGATCTGCACAGTGTTTGTTTCCTTGTCTTATTTTCTTGATAGGGCTGGCATCAATCTTGCAAGTCTGAATGTACTACCTTTACTCCCTCTTTATCTTCCTCAAATGTGGGGGGAGACGTCTGTCTCAGATGTTTTCACAACCTACTTTCTTGGCCTGAACTCAAATTTCATTTATCATTGTCTTGGTAGTAGATCTTCCATATGTCATTCAAGACCATCCCCTTTATTTACTACACAGGCCCTGTGGCACCCCTTAAACCATAGACTTTGGACTTGACCTTCCTTCCCTGGCAACACCAACTAAAACTGGCAATGGAGAAAGGAGGAGAACCACTATAGTATTGTGCCTCCCTTTCCCAGTTCCCTCACTCCAAAACATACCATGTTTGATGGTAACAAAAGCCACTGAGAGATCAAGCAGAACCAGAGCAGTCCTGCCTCCATCCCAGCTCTGTCAGAAGTCATCAACAATTATGATCAATGACATCTTGATGCTATGTTCCAGGCTGAAACCCAACTGAAACAGGTCCAGATAATCTGCTTCATTGAGGCCCTCTAAAATTACAGCCCATGCACCTTCCCTAAGAAGGGAAGGTTGGAAATACAATAAAAATTGTCCATAATTGTTAGATCCAGTGATGGATTTTTGAGAAGGGGGCACCCCACTGTCTTCTTCAAGTCATGCAAAACCATCCTCAACATTAGACTGAGAATGCCAAATGCTTACTTTACTGCTGAATCTTGGCATCTGACCTCTACCACACAGTATGCCACTCGAAATCTCTTCAGGTTTTATCATGGTTCAGTACCATAAAGGCATTTAGCAGTCATTGTATTTTACCTAAAGCATAAGCCTAAATTTTATGATTTTACAAGTTCAATAGAAATAAAGAGAGAAGAACATTCAGCTAGGGTTATGCAAAATATCACCAGAGAAAATAGTCTAGAGTATTAACTTTATTTTCTAATAGATAGATCTGCAGCAAGTTTCAGTGACAGACAGTTTGAATGCTCATCTGATTCTCACTTGCTAAGTTAACAGTTGTAAAAGCTTAAAATATCATGATCCTAATAAATAATTAAAAAAAAGAAAATAAATTGCAGGTGTTGTGCATAAAGGGCCCTGAGAGTTGTAGTCATCCAAGCAGTCTAATTCTAATCATCACACTCTCCCACTCATTTCAAACAAGAAAAGGAGAAAATCTGACAGTGACTCAGAATGGAGTGGGTGGGATGGACTTGCTTAAACGAAGCTGAAAGCTGAGGAAAGGAATTTTGAAAGGAAGATTAGTTGCTCAAACATCTTTTTTGAAAAAAATGTACTGCTGATACTTTTTGTAACCTAACTTGTGGATGGCATACTAGATACATTTGTGAGCCAGAAAGAAGATAGAATCCTGCCATGTTATATTGATAACTCATTAAGACACCTTAATTGAGCAATGTGGCATCATCACAAGATTTATTGATCAGTAATGTCTATTACGCAGATAAATTGCCTTTTCTTTTTTAGTTGCCTATTGAAATCACAATAAATTGGTTTCTGTCATTTAATATTTCTGATATATTGAGGTATGCTACTACATCACTTGTTTCTTCTTTAGACTGATGTTGGAGGAGATAGCCTCCTTATAAATAGATTCTGGTAAATATTATTTTTGAGATTTTTAGCAATCTTTAGCTTTAAAACATACAGATAGTCCTCACTTAACAACCATTAGTTTAACAAAGGTCCAAAGTTAAAATGCCCTCAGAAAAAGTGCTTTACAACTTGTATTCGCACTTATGACCATTGAAAACCATTGCACCATCCCCAGGGTGAAGCAATTGCAATTCAGGCATTTGGCAAGCAGCTTGTATTTACAACCAGTTGCAGCATCCTCTGGTTGTGTGATCATGATTTGCAACCTTTTCCCACAAAAACGTCCATTGGGGAAGCTGGATTTGCTTAACGACCTCATGATTTGCTTAATGGCCATGATGATGATTTGCTTTATGACTATCGTAAATTGGTCGTAAAATCAGGTCTGGTCATGTGGTGACTCAGTTAATGACCCTGCTGCTTAACGACCCTGCTGCTTAACGATCAATTTTCAGATCCCTATTGTGGTCGTTAAGCAAGGATTACCTGTATTCTACTTCTAGGAATATGACTCAAATCATTCTACTTTTTGTTATGAACTGAACTAGTCACTCCTGTCATCCTGTACCATGGCAGCATCCTTGCAATGTCCTGAAAATAGGCTCCCCTTATGGTGAGAGAAAGCATTTCATCAACTCTTGTGATAGGATAGAAACTTTACCAGTGTGCCTCCTATTAATGAAAAAAAAAAAAACTGCATTCCAAATAGTGTTTTGAGATATCTTCATAGCAACCTATTTAAAAAGAGGCTATGACCAAGAGTCACATAGCCATGAACAAAAGGTTTTGAGTAGCATTTTGTGACATACTGCCATTATCATCAAAGTTTATAACCCTGACATATAATTAAATTAGTAAGAGTTGTTCCAATCTAAGTATGCAAGTTTGAGAATTTCTGAACTAACAAATTATCATACTCACATAATTTAAACTATTTAAATAATCTGAAATTTCAACCATCTAAGAACATTGTACTTACCTAGTGGCTTTTAATTTAGTTTACTAGGTTGAAAATGACAACTTAATGTACAGTAGAAAAGAA
Source organism: Python bivittatus (assembly GCF_059951505.1). NCBI lineage: Eukaryota > Metazoa > Chordata > Lepidosauria > Squamata > Pythonidae > Python > Python bivittatus. The sequence goes on from NW_028277034.1 coordinate 27,437,724, forward strand.
CAAGTTTCTGCAAAGTGAGGACCACAAATCACTTCTTCAACCAGTGGGGAGCAAAAGTTTATGTCACTAATAGTGTAGTGATGGTATGAAGGGCCTAATCTGGTTTTTTAAATCTCTTTTTAGAGTTTTAGGGAAAAGATTAGGAGTGGAAATGCAAGTGAGAAACCTCTGAGAGTGTTTTTATTTTCATCCTTAAGACCCTCCAATCTCTTCCTCTCCAAAATGGTTCTAAATCACACTGTTGAAATACAGTAGGAAAACTTCAGTGGAATGATTTGGATTGGATAATTTGGATTTAGATAATTGGTAATTGAAGCTATTTATCTCCCAGAAATCACAAATTTCCATATTCATTCTTACATTTTAATCACCCTTTTAATGCAGAATTTTGGTGATACAAACATGCGATTCTAGGGAGCTGCAAATGTGATACTTGGAATGACATGCAGCCCATAGGTTGCCAGTCTTTGACATATAGGAACTAATGCACATTCTACTTTCATCTCTTTGTACAATTTCAAAGGAAAGGGAGAAAAATAATACACTATAACTGGCCTTGTGGTAAAAAAAAAAAAAGAACCAGAACAAAACAAAACCCTCACCCAAGAAATGTAAACAACTGCTGAGGATCCAATGATTATGTTATTATTTCAAAAACTAGCAAATTATTGAGAGTCACCAGTCTCTTGCACCCAGATGAATCTGTACTTAACTGCAAAAAGAAGACAGGTAAGTAAGCAGACATTACATATCCTTGAAACTTGCCTTACACTGAAGGTATCCATTCTATAGGAATTTGGGGTCACTTACACAATATTGGCACAACTATAAAGAATGATGAATAGCTATTAAAAGAAAAATAACTTTTTTTTTTACTCTTATTTCATTTGTCCACATTCAGAAGATTGAAACATGGAATGGAACACATGTTCAAAGCAGGATTAAGTGGTATAAGAACAAGCTATATTTTGACACCAGCACTAGAACTTGAAGATGAGATGGGAAAACTCAACACAATATACCGTAACTCGGTTGGAAACTAAGACATTAAAATGAAAGTCACATTTCATATGACGCTAGATGAACAGAAATGATAGCCATGGGCCTATCTGAGGTCATCCAGAGCCAATACAGGATAGTGGTCAAACTCAGATTTAGTATTTCTGTCTGAGGAGCGGCAATGTGATCTGAAATTGGGGGAGCTTTTGATGTCTTCTTTGTCATGGTCATATCATGCCCTGACTTCCATGGGATTCTCTAGTGCCACTACCCACTGCAGAGAGGCTGGACACATTACATTGGTTCACTCCCGGCAACTGATGGACCTGGATGGGTTTCAGAGGGAGCTGTGGGTTCCTTCTGCTAGTCTGCTGCATGGTCGATCTGAAGCCTTGGTTGCCACTTGAAATAAGGGGGCAGCTGAGGCCTTGGATTGGATTGCACCCATGTGACCTCTCCCCTCCTGTGGATTCCCTACTCCCCATGGTTTACAGAGGAACTGAGGGAAATGAAACAAGAGAAGAGACATCTAGAGCATAATTGGTGCTCAACCAAGGATGAGCTCAACTGGACACAGGTTAGAGCTGCTATTAAGGCCTACCTTGTGGTGGTAAGGGCAGCAAAGCAACAGTACTTCACTCTTATTGTACCTACAGATTGCCACCCTGCAGCTCTGTTTTTGGGTGACATAAGCCCTCTTGGATAAAAGGGGCTCAGAGCACCTTTTGCAGGGCCATGCAGAGAAAGTTGCTCAGCATCTGTCAGATAAAATCTCTCAGATTCATTCTCAGTTGGACATTGATTTTTTGTAGGTCCAGAGGAGATGCTTGGGGTAGGGTCTTGCCCAGTTATCTGGGAATGGTTTGAACCTGTTGGACCTGAGGAAGCAGACAGGGTCCTTTGAGCTATGAGCTCAGCCACTTGCTCTCTAGATCCATGCCTCCCCCTGGCTTGTGAAAAAAGGCCCATGGGGTATTGTGTGAGTGGGCTCTAGCAATGGTTAATTCTCCATGGAGGGAGAGGGTTGTTCCATTGCCTCTTAAAGAGGCTCTGGTGTGCTCCCTCCTCAAGAAACCATCACTAGATTCCACCATACTGGACAAGTTTCATCCAGTATCTAAACTCTCTTTTTTGGTAAAGTGGTTGAAAAAGTGGTTGTGCAATAGCTTTAGAGGGCCATGGATAAAGCAGATTATCTGGATACTTTTCAGTCAGGATTCAGACCTGGGTATGGGACAGAAACAGCATTGGTCACACTTCTGGATGATCTCTGGCATGGGCAGGATGGAGGTTGTGCATCCATCCTTGCCCTACCTGACCTTTCGGCAGCTTTCAATACCATAGACCATGGTATCCTTCTGGATTGGCTCAGGGGACTGGGTTAAGGGGGTGGCACAGTGCTGTGCTGATTTGCCTCCTTTCTTGAGGGTTGATTCCACTGGTAATGACTGGGGAGGAAAGGTTCTGCCCTTGGCTTCTACTATGTGAAGTGCTGCAGGGCTCTCCCTTCTCCTATTTAATTTCTACATGAGACCACTGGGTGAGCTTATCCACGGGGTGAGGTATCATCAGTATGCTGATGATACCCAACTATGCATCTCTGCCCTGGTGAAATACGTGATGCTATGGATGCCTTATTCTGATGTCTAGAAGCTGTGAGGGCCTGGATGGGGAACAACAGGCTTCAATTGAATCCTGCCAAGACTGAGTGGCTTTGGGTTCAGGGTCCTGCTGATTCTGGGAGTATACCATCTTTGGTGCTGGATGGGGTGGCATTGCCTCAGACAGACCCGGTGTGCAAACTGGGGGTCCTCCTAGACTCATGACTCCTGTTCAAAAAGCAGGTGGCAGTTGTGGCTAGGAGGGTCTTCACACAACTCTGTGATGTGTGCCAATTGTGCCCATTCCTGGGTCTGGAGGTTCTGCTCATAGTCACTCATACCCTAGTCACCTCCAGATTGGACTATTGTAATACGCTTTACATGGAGCTGCCTTTGAAGAGTAACTGCAAGCTTCAACTGGTGCAGAATGCAGTGGTGCAGGCAGTTATATGTGCTCCTAGAAGAGCACATATTACACCTCTGCTTCATGAGTTGCATTGGCTGCCGGTTTGCTTCTGGGTCCAATTCAAGGTGTTGATTTTGACCTTTAAAGCCCTTCATGGCATGGGGCCCGGTTATTTGAGGAACCGCCTCTCCCTGATTACATCAGCAGATCCCATTAGATCCAGCAGGGAAGGTATGCTATGTGTTTCATCAGCCAAGGACTTGCATTTGGTGGGTCCCAGGAGGCAGACCTTCTTTGCCATGGCTACCTCCTTCTGGAAACTTCTCCCTCCTGAAGTTAGACTCACCCCTTCCCTCCTGTTGTTTAGGAAATCGCTCAAGACCTGGTTGTGTCATCAGGCACTTTGAAAACCAGAGACATTCTTAGATGGCTCCACTGCAATTGATATTCTGCTCTCTCAGTGGGGCTTGTATATTTTAAAATCTATTTTCTTAAAATTTGTGATACTGTTTTTATTTTAATAATAACCTTTTATCTTTTTATAATACTTCTTTTTATTCACTTGTTATTTTATTTAATTGCTGTATGCCGCCCAGATTCACTTTGTGCAAGATGGGCGACTATATAAATATGACATATAAATATATATATAATGATGCAGAAGATTAAAAAAACAACAACCCTAGACTACTTGGTCTCCAGAGCTTAGTATGAGTTGTACCCTGGGGTTCTTCTCATAGTACCAATGCTTCATACCACCCTCTCTCAGAAAGCCACTGAGCCAGTAAAAACCTAAAAGAAGTTAAAAGCGACTCTTTGCCATTGGATCTCTTCAGTGGATCATTGCCACTGTTGTCTCGTTGATAGACCTCCTGGGCCTCTTTGTAGGCCACATGCTCCCCATGCTAGTCTGCTATAGGGCCTTTATTATTAGGCATCATCCACCATGGTTTATTGTTTGCTTGTTTTGTTACTGTTGTACACCACCCAGACTCACAATGTTTGAGTTGGGTGGCCTTATAAATCACATCCATACATCCATACATCCATACATCCATACATACATCTCCTTACGGCTAAATCCACTGATGAACCTCTTCAAATTCCTGCTGCTGAGATTCTTCAAGCTTCTACTTCCACTGGGTCATTCCAGGTCTGCTGCTTTACCACCACTGAATATCTTCCTGACCTTGATGTGCTTGTCTTTATCTGCTTTTTCTGCTGTAGTTTTAGGCAGATTTAGCTAGTTGTTGTCTTTTCCTCTAGCTCTCAGCCATTTAGTGTTTTAACTCTTTCCAGTTCTCATTGTTTCCACTGCACAATGGAAACACAATCCATTGGATATAGTGTGTCATTACAGGTAGCTCCATACGGTAAGAAAACACACTAAAAAACTTCTTTTTCCATCTTCCTTCCTGTTGGGCTCGAGCTATCAAGCAGGTAGAGTCAGTTAAAAGCAACTTGGAAAGGAAGGGCTGCAAGATATTCCTTTCCATTTCAAGCCAAACCCTTTCGTTCCACCCTGCCTTCCTCTCATTCTCAGCTCATAGATGAGAGCAAATCTTTTTTTTTTTTTTCCCTTGAAGTAAAACTGAGGGGATGTTTTCCATTTTTTTCAACACAAGATTTGCTATTTGATATGTGGCGCTTTGGCAGTCAGTGAGCTATTGACATAGCAAAGGGTAGAATCTGTCTAAACGCTATTGGCTACTTTCACCAGATGCAGGCATGCCCTCTTCCTTCTGGTTCCCTGCAGCTGGTAATAAATATAAGGCAGAATATGCGATGGAGTGAAAGTATGGCTATTTAAAATAATATTTACTTTCCCCTTCCAGATCTTCTATGTGGTATGTTGGCTGGTGTATCAAACAGATTGTATGCTGAAGCCTCTATCCATTCCATTGATATAAGGAATGTATTCTGCTCTCTGTCAGGCCAGGAACATGGTTCGCCTGTAGCAAGGAGCAGTCTTTCAATGGGGACCAACAGCCCTTTGCTTACAGAATTGTGGTGAAGAGGATGATAGGTTTTTTTGGACCTGAATGATACAGAAAATCTGACACCAGCAATCCTACTACTGGCCATGCATTCAGACTACAACCTTCATCCTGAGACTGACTTTAATTTGCAACTCTCATGACTAAAACACTTAGCATAATATATGGATTTGTTAAATTCTTCCTTGTCTCATGTTCTTAATAGCATCTTGCAGATAAACAATTGAAAAGTTTGCATATATTTTTGTGCCATTTTGGTTGCTACTTATAAAGCTATTGGTCTCATTGATTTTTTCCCCCCTTCTGAATCAATATGGCTACCATATTTTTTCAAGCAGATAATATTCTTATATATTTAAGCATCCAGAATCAGCTAGACAAGGGACAACTTTCTAATTCATAAACATTTTTCCATTCATTCTAATAGAGGAATCCAATCTCAAATGTACAAAGTTCCATGTGCCTCTGTGAATGAGAAAGCTTAATGGGTCATAGAATTTTATGATTAGAGTTATATAAGAGCTACATGAACTATTCATGGATTAGAGCAAAATTGTTCAGACAGCCCTAGAATTACAGCAAAAATATAATCCACTACTTTGAGCATTCAAGTCTATTTCATAATGATCAAATTCAAAATACTTCACAATGAGAGTTGGCACAAAAGGCATTTCAAGATTACCCAAAGGGTTTTGAGGCTGTTGCTTCGATGATTCTTTAACTCCCATAACTATACTTCTAAAAGCTAGAATATGTGGAAGATTGGATCAAAAGGGGAAGTTGAATTTATAATGCAATACTTGTTCTAAAAGAGATGGATCTAAAATTGATGGAAGTGCAGCTGTATTTTTGTATTCTAATGCTATAGTTCAGTAATTATAGGTGTTACAATATATGACTGACTCCTGGTGACTGTATGAATAAATACTTTCCATGTTAATCTGTCTCTAGTTATAATCTGTAGCTCTCCCAAGGACAGTTCTGAGGTCTGTTTGATCATTACCATCCATCTTGTTTCTTTCCCTTCTTCCATTTTCTTCAAACTCACTAGATATCAGCTTTTCTAGACCATCATTTGCTTATATCACATACCCTAAATATGTTAATTTCAGTTTTCAGATCATTGCCTCAAAAGCCAGTCATTATTTCCTCTAGGAGAGATTGATTGGTTCTTTTTGAAGTTCATTGTACTCTTAGTAACTGTCTGCAGATCCATAATTCAAAGGCTTCTATCTTCTTTCTCTCACGCTTTCTCAATGTCCAGCTTTCACAGCTGTACTTTAATACTGGAAAAAGAGAATTGCTTAAACTGTTCTGAGCTTTGTTGTTACAAATATTCTTATCTTACATAATCTTGTCTAAATTTGTCGTTGCCTTCCTCCATAGGATTAATTTCCTCTTTACAGCATGCTGTCCATCTATCTATTCCTGAGGCCCTTAAAAAACAAAACAATCTTCTACCATTATTTTGCCTCCATTAACTGTAAGTTCACAACACATACTGGTTGATATTAAACATTAACCCAGATTTTTCATTTTCCATTTTTACTTTCATAATGGACTTTAGTACGTTTGTAAAGTGATGTTATCTGCTTGTTCTTCTTCTTCAATGGTTAGTGTTTTGACCTCCAGTTTTGAACTGATGTATTCTCTCTGCCAGTCATATGATATTTTTTGCTATATAAGTCAAGTTATTCTTGACTTATTCTTGTCTTACTCCCTTTTATATTTTGAATTACTCTGTTTGTCCAAATTCAGTTCTTGGAGCAGCTGCTTGATGATTGCAATGGTTTCTCAGAAGAATAAGCAGATGTTCCAGCACATCCATTAACCTTAATATATTCTGTATTCTGGCATACTCAACATAACCGAAGGCTTTACTGTAGTCAATAAAGGAAAAGTAAAACTTCTCATTAATTTCCTGCTCTTTCCCCATTATCCATCTTATATTATCTATCTGATCTCATGTCCCTCCACCTTTTGTAAAACCTGCTTGCTCTCTGGCAATTCTCTCCACATATGGCTCTATTCTTCTTTGTAAGATATTAAGCAAAACTACTTGTATGATTAATGAGTATAATGGCTTGGTAATTTGCATATTCTTTTCCTTCTCCCTTCTTCAGAATAGTGTAGATATCATCACTAGCCCTTTCTAATGCATAGACAACACAGCCATATTTCATATTTGTTGATTGTGTTAGTGTTTTAACACCTCTTCTCTTGCAGCTTTAAATAGTTCAGCTGGCATTTTGTCTGTGCCTGCTTTCCTACTTGACAGCTGGTCAACTCTCTGTTGTACCTCAGTTCTCCTGTAGTTGGTTCTTCAATTCATTTCTTTGCAAATGTTTCCGTAATTCTACAATTCCATTTGTAAAAGGTTTCAGTATAGTTTATAATCTTCCTTTGACCTTCTTTGCCTCTATTAAACCTTTTCCATGATTGCTCTTTGTAGTCTTACCTTACCTGTAAATATTTCTATGATTTCTGTGATTTTCTTAAAGATGCATCTCATTGTCTTTTACTTGCTAGTCTCCTCTGTTTTGAGACATTCTTAATTAAGAAGTCTTTCCTTGCCCTTTCTTGCTGAACATTGGACATCTGATAATTAATTTGAATTATTTTTAACTTGTCCCAATTATCTATGAATGGCCATATCCTCATTGCAGTGAGGGGAATTATATCAATATATATCAACCATAAATCAGCTTTGACCTGGTTTTTCATGTCAATCATGGACTAAGAAGATATATCAAAACAGACATCCAAGAGATATAGCTCCCCCAATCCCTTAATTCTTGAATGTCTACTGGGACTCTGAACATGAAAAACAAATGGAAGCTGTGGGTGAGCCATGAAAGCAAATGAGTTTGAGCAAGGCCATATAGTTTGTGTAGCAAACAAAATAAGATCTTATTATGTTAGTTTGAAAACTAAGTGGAGATCTTGACAATCTTATTCTCTCAACTTAAATCAGATGATGATTTTTGATAATGGAATACATGTTACAAAAATCAATGTCTATTACTGGGAATTAATTGCCATCTTCTGAGAAAAAAAAAAGTTGTTCTGAATTATCCACTGTAGCTGACAGAATTGAAAAAGGATATGCACAAACGCATGGCATTATGTCTCAAGTCTTAGTGATCTGAGGCCTCAGGCAGAATCCTACTATTGCTTAAAATGAAATGCATATCCTTTGTCATAAGGCAATGGTTTCTTAATGTACTCTAAATCAGTAGAGTTTTCATAAGGATAAAGCTAAAGAAAATAAAAGAAATCTCCAAAGCTCATCATTGATCTTCTTGCTTTCATACTCTGATCTGCATAGTATCATAAGTTAACTTCAGTTTCAGAGTTAAAGAAACTAAATCCCATGCAATTACAAAGAAGGCAATATAAAAGATCAATGTGTATCATGAGTTGTAAAGATACAAGGATTAAAGATCAATATTTTAAGAGTGCACAGTACCATGTATCAGTAGTTGCTCATACTATTGTGCCATTGCCATTAGCACCATTGTGCATGGAGGTATTTAGAGGCATTGAACATAAACAAAAAGGAGAATCAAATATAATGAAAGATAACAGCTGTTTTTATGCAGGTAAAAGATGAACAGTAGGAGGTAATGGGTACAGCCAGACCTATGTACCATTTTAAGCTGAAGCAGATGCAGCATTCCAAAGGTCACAGCTCAAAATTTGAAGTGATTCCATTTTCACTGTTCTAGGAAATATTACTTTATTTTTTTGTTGTATACTTATAGTACCATAGCCTATGTAAAAATTGAAATTAGAAAGAAAGAAGCACACATCAGTGAGGCAATGTACTGAAAGCAAATTGGGAAATAAATTAGAAGGAAGAAAGATGGAAAGAAAGTTAGATGTTGATAGATGGAATGAAATTAACTGGTAATCTTGAAAACAAGATCTAGGATTAGAACAAATAAGTAAAGAAAAGAAACTAGTGACAGCTTACTGCCATGGCAGTGGAGGTCTTGTCTCAGTTTGGCCTGGAATAATGGTGGAGATGCAAGAAAGAAGGCAATACACTGTCCTTGTTCATTATTGTTTAATCCACAGCAGTTGATGAAGTAACATGCTGGCTATTATCAAGCAGGTAGAATGAGAGTTCCATAGGCAGACACCTATGGTGTTTTAACTTGGAGTGGGAGTACATGTGGGAGGAGTCACCTCTTTATCATAGTGTACTGGGCAAGGTAAAGCATAGGGAAGGAGTTCATCATGTTATCATGTATTTCAATTTCAAGCTAATGTCTGTAAATGTTACATTTGTACAGAAATGAAATTGCAGAGATCTTAAATCTAGCAGTAGTTTATTACTGAGACATGGTTGGGAAGTGATCTGTTGGATATCTGCTCTCCCAGGTTTTGTCTTGCAGCATCCACAGTGCCAAAGGTGAGAAAGAGGGATTGCTGTGATTATTTGCAACTGCTTAGGGGTGACTAGTATTCCTTGGCAGTGACTAATCCTTGGCATGTTTCAGTCATAGTTAGATGCAAGCACCGATACTTGATATTGGGCCATACACACGAGCTAGGACTGCAGCTGGTGCATCAATCAACAGTAGTGCACCGATTTTGCCAAATAGTGACCTTCTAGAAGCTCCAAGGCTTCATAACAGGGTTGATGTTAGAGTCCTCAAGACTTTTAGTGTTCAGGAACTTCAACCACTATGCCCTGGGATTTAAGTCTGGTGTTGCTCAGGAATTGATGGTTTTGGGCTTATCTCAAGAATATTAAACACCACTAGATATGTTTTTTTAAAAAAAAAAAAAAATTCTGAGCAGATGAGGTGTGATCTAAATAAGAATGAGATCTGTCCTTTGGTTAGATTACTTCCTGCTCAGGCTGATAATTGTTGATGTCCTAAATGTCCATGAGGGCAAAGGGGCAATTAAGATGGTTTGCCCATGAACCTTATTGATCCTGATAGTTTTCTGAAGGCTCTTCTTGAATTTGCCAATGGTCAAAACAATAAAATAGACTAAGTTTTGGACTTAGTAGGTCTCTGTATAAGGCAATTACCAGAATGGATGTTATTGCTCCTACAAGACCCCCCACTAGCCAATCCTGAACAGAAGTAAACCAAGGAGCTCCAAAAGATAAAACAAACTTACAGTGATGATAGGATGACCTGAAAAGAATGCATCCAAGCACTAGCGCATGCACAGACTCTACCCTCCACAGCAGTGATAAGATCAGTAATGAATATTTTCTTCTCCATTCTTATTGCATCCATGGATTCTTTCATGGTAGCTCTTTTTAGAGTGACCTAGAACCTTTTAAGGATGTGTGGGAAAGACAAAGATGTTTTTGAAAGAGGCAGTGATTTGGTAGAAAGATGGACAGAAATCAGCTACAGAGAATCCTAGAAGATGATGATGATTTAGGTCTATTTCAGTTAGGATTGAGGCCAGGGCACAGAATATAAGTAGCCTTGGCTACTGTGGTGAATATACCTTCTTCAGGACTTGAATGTGAGGAAATGCATCACTCCTGGTCCAATTAGATCTCTTAGCTGCATTCAATATCATTGATCATCATATCCTTCTGGATTCCCTGTAAGGAATATGGACACTGTGCTTATGTAGTTCTGTTCCTACCTGAATGGACTGCTTCAGTTAGTAGTAATGATGGAGGAATTGTTTTGCCCATGGCTACTTCAATGTGGGGGTTCCACATGGCTCAGTCATTTCTCCATGTTATTCAACACCTATATGCAAACACTGGCAGAGGTTACCCATCATTTTTGTATACTTATGATAATTATATACTGCTATACCAGGTCAAGAAATGTGAAAGCCTTGGATCAGTGCCTGCCAGAGAATGAATGTGGAGAACTAAGTTCAGACTAAACCTTAGCAAGGAAAAGTTGTTTGTTGCCAGTAAATATATAGGTTTTCCTGAAATATCAGCCATGATAGTTTTTCTTGGCAGGATCTATCTTCCTCTGGAAGAATCTGGTCTGTGACATGGGTGGTCCTCCTGTACTTGTAGCATTTGCTACAAAAGCAGCTGGAAGCTCTGAACAGAGCATAATTGCTCTGCTTTGGCTAGTGACCAGTTATGTCCCTATGCTTAAGTATGCATATAACAAATATAAATACTACTATTACTACCATTTGGACCACAAGCTTTGTCAACAGTAGTGCATTTCCTACCTGATTGGATTACTATAACATACATGGGGCTGCCTCTGAGAGTGAGTTGGAAGCTACAGAATCTAGACTGCTAGCAGGGAGAATCTAGTACTTTAGAATAACACCCATTCTGCAGTTTCCCTACTAGTTACCAGGAAGTTTCCAGACCCAGTTTAAATAACTGATGGTAGCCTTTAAAGCCATAATATAATATGGGGATATATAAGAGATGACTTATCAATTTTGAGTCTGCCTACTCAAAAGCTCAAGAACCTATGCTGGCATAGAGATACAGTAGATAAGTCTTATCAATGACAGTATCCACATTATAGATTATACTGCCCCAGATATGTGCCTGGGGTCCTTTCTTCTGCTATTCAACAAGATGTAGAAAATAATTGCTTTAAAAAAGACTTTTGGTGCCTAAGCTGTGTTGGGGGCCATTGTGTATTATATTGTAATTGGGTTTTAATTATATTGAGGAAATATGGATGCCTCTTTTATATTATTGTGCACCATCCAGAAACTTGGGTTTCAGCTTTAATGGTATTTTTGTTATAAATCACTAAATAAATAGTAAGTATTGGGTCTACAACTTGGCCACAGTTGCATTTATTTACATGCGTACTGTATATGGTAAATTATCTCACTGCCAAAACATGCTAAGCCTGTATTTTCAATTCAAATTTATGAGGTTGGCGTCCAGTTCTATATTAATTTAGTGACCCAATTAAATTGTCAGTTTAGGAATAAATTCTAACACTGTAGAGGTATAAAGGAGATATGGGGCCTTCTTTTCTGCCACTCACGTTGGTTTTGGTGCTAGCGCTTTTGTCCCACAGCCAGTTGCTCAACCATGAACCTGCTCTTTGTGAAGTGCTTGTGTCGTTTTGCTCCCTAGATGATGCAGTGCTTTCCATTTTCCTGTGGTATCCTAGAATGTGATAGGTTGCCCCTTGAGCCTTAATTTGACAATCCCATTGGCTTCTTTGTATTCTGGGCCTTGCTCAAAGGATCATTCAACCACTCTTATCTGTACACATGAAGGTAAGCAACAGAATAAGTCTAGCACTCTGAAGGAGTAGAACTAGATGTCCTGGGGGTACTCATGTGACAATACAAATTTTCACTAATTTAAGGACAGTATTTAGAAAGTGAGCATGTACAGGTATATGTTTCCTTGCACTTACACCCTAGCACAACCAGCATAGCAGTAGCCTATCTATCTCTGTGTGTGTGTGTGTGTGTGTGTGTGTGTATGCGTGCACCTCTGAGTCAGTGTTGAATCCTGGCAACTGCCTGGATCAGTCCCTGCAGTTTTCTTGGCAAGTTTTTTTGGAAGTGGGTTGCCATTGCCTCCTTCTGAGGGCTGAGAGAGAATGGCTGGCCCAAGGTCACTCAGATGGCTTTGTGCCTAGACGGGACTAGAACTCACGGTCTCCCAGTTTCTAGCCTGATGTCTTAACCATTACATCAAACTGGTTCAACCTATCTATACTTTAGTAGAAATTAGACTAATTAAACTCAATAAAGTTTACAATACCCTTTGAACCCAAATTTATACATTTTGGGGGAATATCTGCACATTGTATGTACAATATCTATTGTATGTACAATATCTTACAAAGTGGTTTTTGTGGGAGAGAATGCTTTGTTTACAGTATAAACAATTAGGGTGTCTTACTTTACAGGCAACTCATTTAATCAGTATTCATGAATACAATTATGTTTTTATTGTGGCCACATCCTTTTTTGGAGTGTGGCCTCTGCCCAGTGTGTAAATACACATACTTTGTATGTGTGTGGATGTATAGCATGTTTGTGTGTGTGTGTGTGTTTATAAGTATATGCATTGCAAATACAGAAGTGCATCACATATTAGGGAAAATCTCTAGGACTAATTTCACTGGGAATTGGTAGCTCTAACTGACAACCAAGAAAATCCTGGTGGTACACCAAATTTTTATGTCTTTTTTAAAAAAAATTCAGTCTAATTTTATGGGAGGGACCATCCTAAATTTAGGAACATCTTGACTTTACATAAGTATAGTAGCTGACGGTAGCAAGTATAAACAGAAATGGACTAAGCACCTTTTCCCAAGCTGTAAGCACACATACTCCAAATTTTATAAATGTGTAACCTTCAAACTTGGCAATATATGCAGTATTTTATGCCTGAAAATCCGTATAATCACATATATGTATAAATACACAAATTGTAAAGTGAGTTTTTCTCTTCTGTATGCTTTAATGCTTTTTGACAGAAGAGTGTTGGTAAATTTGCTAAGCGGCTTACTTATGAACCATATTTAACTGCATAAACGTATCAGCTTAACTATAAATCTGGGGTTGTAACTAGATGTATTCAAATAGTATGCACCATAAAATGCATTAGTTGGGTCTACAGCCAAAGACACTTTTAGTTAATTTATGTTCTACTATTTGTTTCTAAGTCAGTGGTATAAGGTAAATTTCAATTGTACCAAGTGTTTGATAGTTTTGCAGTGTTTGATGGAGCAATGAATTTAAAACAATAATAAATAAATGCAATATTCATGCAAAGTTACCTGGCGTCACATACTAAAACCAAACCAGAAAAACAGAACAGAACAAAGCAAAAAAAAAAAAAAAAACCACCCTCAAACAAAACAAGAAAGAAAGAAAGAAAGAAAGAAAGAAAGAAAGAAAGAAAGAAAGAAAGAAAGAAAGAAAGAAAGAAAGAAAGAAAGAAAGACAGCCTTATTCAGATATAGGTTACACTGATATTTATCACAATATAGTGGGGAAAAGAGAAAAAGTTTAAATTCCATTCCTGCCAATCTAGTATATTGTTTAGCAGTTTCAGAAAAGCATGTTCACTAATTAATGTCATGAGACTAAATAGTGAAGAGAGAGGGAGGGAGGGAGGGAGGGAGAGATGAATAATCCCATTCACGGTTATTTGGACTTCTTTTAGAAATATGGAATATATATTAAAAAAAAAAAAATCCCCTCTCACCCTTATGGGTGGTACGTGTCTTCCTCAATCTTGGGTCCTCTACCAGGGGCCTGGGAGTTTGAGGGTTCTGAGCAGTATCTTAGCTGTTCCTAGCACTGCACTCTTCTGGACAGAGAGCTCTGATGTTGTTCCTGGGATCCACTGGAGCCATTCTCCCAGCTTAGGAGTCATGGCCCCAAGTGCTCCTACCACCACTGGGGCCACTTTGGCCTTTACTTTCTACATCCTCTCTATTTCCTCCTTCAGGCCCTGGTACTTCTCCAGCTTCTCATGCTCTGTCTTCCTGATGTTGCTGTCACTTGACAGTGCTACATCTATCACTACTGTTGTCTTCTGGTTGATTGGCCAGTACTTGCCTGTCCATCTGGATCTGGAAGTCCCACAGGACCTTAGCCTTGTTATTCTCCGTGATCTTCTGTGGAATCTCCCATCTGCACTTGGGGGTGTCTAGCCCATACACTGTGCAGATGTTCCTGTGCACAATGCCAGCTACTTGGTTGTGTCGTTCAGTATATGCTGTTCCTGCCTGCATCTTACATCCTGCATCTATGTGTTGGACTGTCTCTGAGGCCTCTTTGCACAATCTGCACCTTAGGTCCTGTCTAGTGTGGTAGACCCCTGCTTCTATGGCTGTCTTTTAGTTCAGCCCTTTCCAGCCACTGGTAGGATTTCCCAATGTCAGCCATCTCAGCAATCTGTCAATGGTACATCCCATGCAGGGGCTTGTCTTGCCATGGTATTTCCTCCACTTGAACTTCCTCCCATGTCTGCTGCTGCCTCAGGCATTCTGTCAGCAGCTCATCTTTGGGTGCCATCTTACTGATGTACTCCTGGATGCTCCGGGTTTCATCCAGGGCAGTCGCTTTGAAACTCATCAGACCCCACCTGCCCTCTTTACAGCTGGTGTACCATCTGTGGTTGTTGGACTTGGGGTGGAAAACTCTGTACATTGTGAGGAGCTTCTGGGTCTTCACATCAGCAGCCTCCATGCCTTCCTTTGGCCAGCTCACTATACCAGCAGGGTATCTGATGACTGGCAGGGCGGATATGTTGATGGCATGGATCTTGTTCCCCCCATTGAGCTGGCTCTTTAGGACCTGCCTTATCCTTTGGTGGTACATGGATGTTGCTGTCTTCATTGCCTCCTCATCATGGTTCCCATGTGACTGTGGGACACCAAGGTATTTATAGCTGGTCTCTATGTCTGCTATGTGGCCCACTGGTAGTTCCACTCTATTGGTCTTAATTACCTTCCCTCTCTTTACTATCATCCTGCCACACTTTTCCAGTCCTAATGACATCCCAATGTTCTCGCTGTACGTGTCAGGTGGATCAGATTGTCCTGGTTCCCCAACATCTGACACGGACCTTGTTAATCTGGGTGACATCCAAGCTGGCATGACTCTTAGTTCGTGTCACTCTCATATTTGAGGTAGGCACGTAAAGTGTTAGGGGGTCTTTGCCCAAGGACCCCTACTGGTAAGGTAGGCACCAGCTGGGATTTGAACCCCGGCGTCCTGCATCAAAGGTGGTGTATCTAGTGGTGCACTATGCTATCCAGCTGCTTACACACACACACACACACACACACACACACATACACACACGTGTACTTTTAAAAAAATCTAAAATTTATTAATAATAAAAGGGAAGTAAGTCTATAACAAAGAAAATTGCAAAGAAAAGATGAAAGAATACCCTCCATAAAAAGCTGTTACTCATATTAGTCCACAGACTCATTATTTACAAAGTATCTATTTCCCATAATAGGAGATGATCATCCCTGTTGTTTCATCAAAAATAAACCTGCATTCCCTCTTATTTTTTTAGCAACTGAACTTATCCCTTAGTTTGGAATCTAACTTTCATTTTATGATTAAATGTATATAGTTTTCCTGCTGAGCAGTTCAGCAGTTCCTTGGATCACTGGTTCATCATGGAGTTAATTTTACTTCCACTTCTGCCAGTTGCCCCTTGAGATGATAAGATATCAGCCATCAATAGCTGGATTTCATAGGGTTCATAACAATCCTGAAAATGTCCACATTTTTGTACACTTATCCTTGTGAATGTACTTTTGAAAGTATTTTTTTATATTGTGAAACTTTTTCATGCACCTTAGCTTGGGAATACAAAAAACAGATGGACTGAATTTTTCAAGCACATAGCAGGACACAGTGGTTGTCTGGTAGACTCCATTTTACTTGACTGTTCATAACCTGTATAAATATGATCTGAAATAAACCAGCATAGAGAAATAAAGGTTTACCACAAGTTATTGCATTAACTAAGAAAGATAATGTCTTCATGCTAAAATCAAGAGATAATCTTCCCTTTTTAAATCAGAACCATTAATACAAATGCAAGACAAGCTATGAAAAGCAGTAATGTAGTTGAGGGATACCAATCTTGTATATAACTTTCCTGAAAACAGATATGTTTTGTTTTATGCAATGAAATGTGTATAAGAGAAGTCATGGAGTAATGATCGTCCTGCTGTTACTTCAGAGAAGTAGAAAGGAGGCATAAGAAGAAGGATATGACTCTACAATGATTTAATTGGTCTTCTTTTAAAAACCTTTGCATAATTATCTAAACAAATTACCACTGTCTTCTTTTCTTGAAAGGGCATCAGAAAGAGAATCCCAGCACATTAGGAAAATGAAGTTGTTTTGATATAACAAATTCCCATCTACAGGTATAAAATTTCTGAGAACAGGTATTTTATCCAGTGCCCATTGATGGCAATTATGTGTTATTTGCAATTAAAAAACAACGTGGAAAAAGCTTTCTCAAAATGCATCTTTAATGAGCAACATGTTTGTTGGAAGTGCAATAAAAGTTTCATCAAAGTTCAGAATATTCCCATGCAAACAGCTCTTTTGCTAAGTAGATCATCAATTTGCAGTACAGACTGAATAGCAAGAAGGGGAAGAAAAATGTCTGTTAAAATTATTAGGTTACAATACTTACAACTTTGCAAGCACAAAAGCTTTGAACAAGTTATTTGCTGTTGTTCTGATTATTCCACTTACAAGGCATATATTATTTTAAGACTAAAACAATTATATAAACACACTGCCAAGTCTGGAATGTTTGTTCATTATAACTCAAAATTCTTCACTATTAAGTATCTTCACTATTAAGGACTGGCTTCTGCAGTCCTTTAAAAAACTGTTCATAATCCAGAGTAAAATGTCCTTTAATTCCTAAAACCAAAATGTATTTTTACAATTCACATTGCAGGTAATTGTGCCAATTTGTAAAGACAATATATTTATTTGACTCCTCAGTGGAACTTAATACTCTGATGATCTCTGTTGTTAAATATGATGTGCTGCTGCTGCTGTGGCCTTGCCTTACCTCAGCCAGTGATCTTTATCCACCTCTCCAGTCTATGGGCAATCTAATGGCAGCCTAACCTACTTCTCTTCCATACTGCTTCCAGCTGTTCCTGAATGCATGACCTGGATTAATTGGTTTGGCTCTGGGGTTGAGTTGGTACTTACTCTGCACTATGCCCACACAGGCCCTGACTGGTCATTTCTCTGCTTCTAACCCTTCCCATGTGTGCCCTGATGGTTGGCCCTAGGTTGGTAGGTCTATCTGGCTTTTCCTTTTGGGGACTGTTCCTGTCCTATCAGTTTCTATTTCTTTTGCTTTCCCAGAAGCTGACCCTCACTGATACCTTCACACCGCCATCCCACCTTATCTTATTTGACATTAACATAGACCATTCTTCCTCCTCCTCCTCTGAAAAAAGAAAAGATGCTGTTGCAGTGAGGAAAGTATGCTTTACCTACCCTAGGCAATAACTGAAGGGTGCCCACTAGGAGACAGATGTGTGGAATGGAAGCAGAATTGGTGTGGGAAATGCTCAATAGGAGACTTCACTGGACTTTATGGGTCATCACTGTTGAATGGGAAGAGTTAAAAAAGGAACTTGTAGACTAGCTGAGAACATAGCAGCCCAGGATAAAGTGACCATATAGAGCAGCAATCAGCCACTGGAGGCCAGGCGCTGCAGTCAGTCAGAGCAGAGGACGTAGCTAGACTGGAATGAAGCACAGTAAACTAACAGTTCAAAAGGGCTTAAAGCAGCGTGAATTGGGAAACAGTTGTTTTGAACCAGAGTTTCCAAACACAGGTAGGGAGTTCTGGAAAGCTCTTAAAACCTAGCATTAATTCCAGATCTAGGGTTAATGTATTAATATTTTTGGTGGGGAGAGGGGCTATTTTGCTTGATTTTTGTTGCTTTATTCTGGGCTGTCTGTGTGGTTTAATGTTTTGTCTGTTTTTATAGACTTTTTGGTTGTACACTGCCCTGAGAACTTTGGAATTGGGCAACTCTAACAAATTTGAATGAAAGAATAAATAAACAGATAAATGGTGGGATGGGAGTGGAGGACTACACTATCTGTGCCTGCACTCAAGTAATAATGAGTGACCAGTACTGGTGAAAGGCAAGCAGAAAGTGCTATTTCAGCTCCAATGTCTATTACTCTGTTTTTTTCACCCTTAAGCTTAGAACTTGTCCCCAGAAGTACTTGGGATGTCAACCTTAAGCACAAATCTCTCAATTCTTACTACAACTAATGACAAAAATAGATTTTTGATATAATAATTACAAATAGATCATAAGTAAACATAAGCTTAAGAAGCGAGTAACATCCAGAAACAGTGGAACCCTGGGTTACGAACGCCTCTATTAACGAACTTTTCGGGTTACAACAAGCTCTGGCCGCAAAAATTTACCTCGGTTTGCGAACTCCGCCTCGGGGTACGAACAGGATACACGGCCATTTTCCCTCCCGTGACATGGTCCACTGCCATTTTTCCGCCCCTGACACGTGGTCCGTGGCCATTTTTCCACCCCTGACACATGGTCCATGGCCATTTTCCGCCCCTGACATGTGGTCGTAGGGAGGGGGACTCTCCCTCCAAGCAATAGCCGCCTCCCTGTTCTCCACGCCAGAATGGATTAACGGTAATTACATTGAACCTTATGGGGAAATTTGCTTCGGGGTGCGACCAGAGTCACGGAACGAATTAAGTTCGTAAACCGAGGTTTCACTGTACTCTGAACTTTCAGTTCAGGGGGAAAAACCTATTTCATACTTACAAACAGTTTAGTATTTCAATATCTAGTTAATTTTGTTTCTTTTTATATTGCTTTCATTTTTAGTCACTGGTAGTTTATTGTTTATTTGTTTTAAGGGAAGGAAGGATTTAAACATGCTAACTAATTAACATAGAAATGTTTGTAGCAATGTAGGAATGGAAATGTCTGTTTGTTTTAATGAAAGGGATGATTTCAAGACTTATTTCCCACGAACATGAATGTGAAATGTTAGTCACAATTTTACAGTGACAATTGGTATTAACTAACTCTAGTGTTTCTGAAATATACCTAATTGGGTTAGATTTGCATTGGTAAAAATTGAAATATATTACATTAAATTGAATATAGAGAATGATGTGCTCATATTGTTTGAAAACAATATAGTTTTTCATGCTATTGACTACACTTGTCTATTTATAGTCAATATGATCTCTTTCAACCCCTACATATGAACACTGCTGAACATTTATTTGAAGTGTTATCACCTTGCAATAGAGGGTAGATGGCAAAGTTCATAGTATATTTCCTTGTTCTCATGTTCTTTACAGAACATTTACCATAAACACATGAAATCCCTTCTTATGTTCTCCTAAAAATCTGAGAGTTAAATAATATCCTTCTATTAACTGGAAATTGTTATTTTACCATAAACAAATTGTGTTTGCCGGTGTGTGTGTATGTGTGCGTTTTAGTAATCTTCATTCAGCTATTGAAAAAACTAAAATTATCTAGATACATTGAAAGATTATAAGAACATCATAAATATAGTGACAAATCAAAGAAATCTAGAAAAATCATAAGGTAATTAGGCAATATACATTTTTAGCAAAATTTGTGAAAGCCACAATGAATGATTCATTGCACTAAATGTAAATTTACTTGATGTTAATTTAATGGGTTGCATAAAGTTACTTGTGGTTTATGGATTATTGCAATGTGTGAATCACACATTATTGCAATTTGGCTTAAACCACAGTTAATCAAACTATGGATTAGCATGTGTGAAAAGTTTAGTGATATAATAAAATCAGAGCACAATCTTATGCATATCTACTCAGAAATAAATGCTATTTAATTCACTGAGCACTTCCTTCCAGGAAAATACATAGAATACTATAACTGACAATAAGCCACATTGTACTCAAGGAATCTTTCTTCTAAATAGGACTGCACTGACATTCAACTATTCATTTATATATTTATATTTGTATTGCTATGTGTGTGTGTGTGTACAGTGTATGAAAAATATTGATTTTTCATGCTTACCAAAAATTTGGTTTAAGAACAAAATTATATTCATAAATGTAAAAAAAAGTTTAAGACCTTAATAAAATATTTGTAATTTTTTATCAGGCATTATGAAGTGACAAGTAGCATAGCCATGTTTTTAATAAATGAAATTACCGTTCTGAAAATGCATAAGATAGTATCTTAGCTACCTGTATCTTTTTATCATACTTTTCTTCATTATTTTATATCACAGTAGTTCTAACCACAGTAGCCAGGTTAGAAGAGAAGACTGTGCCAAAGTAATACAATGCACTTCATGATTCAGGGCTCATCCTCACATCCCCCAAACTGTGATATAGATATATCCCATTATCTTTTTTTTTTTTTAATTGCTATGTCCTAATGGTGCTGGAGCAGTTTGAAGTGATCTTAATTGTTGCAGTTTAATGTAATGTTTCCCTCTTCTTTTGACACACTTTTGGATATAGATATTATGTAGCATGCTTAAATGGGCAATGTGATTGCTAACATGGTAGGGGACGAGATCTGCCAAACTCCTATTGGCACCTGAGGCTTTGTGACCATGTTCCTTCTCATCCAGTCACTGGGAACTGCCCTCCACAGGCATTTTGGCTTGGGTTATAGGCGATACTGGACACCTGGTTTCTGAAGAGTCATCAACCTAAATAATGCCTGGCTGGCTATTTCTGAAGTGATTGTCAGGCTCCTTATGAATGTGGGTTTAGCATTCTTCTTAAGAGAACATTAGTACTGAGCTGCATAGAACATCAATTTAAACTGTAATAGAGCCTTGTTCTGCCAGATGTATGTTGCTAGTGTATCATTAAGTGCATTACAGGTTTTATGGTGCTTCTGCCAAGAAAGGTTTCCTGTGGTTGCATTTTTTTACTCTTTACGCAAGCTTTAGTTTTTCTTAGGACTTGTGCATAAGCAGTAGAACTGCTGTCCTGACCAGTCAATGATCCTGGAACCGGTACCATGTAGCTGGAGTCCCTGGGGCTGTCTGTAGATGCTTATGTCACACTTGGGGAAGGGCACCATTCTGGCTTTGGAAATACTTGAAGCTACAGTGATGGTGGTTCTTATTACACTCAGGCCAATCACCCTTGTACCTACCAACTACTTCTCAGAGTTGCTGGCTAAGAGGTCAGAACTGGATTCCTTGGTCACTCACTCTAAGCAGTTCCCCACTCTGGCTTTGGTAGTATTGAATGTCATGGTAATGACTATTGTTATTACATGTTGGGCAATCAAAATTGTGCAGTTCCAGAAATCCAGTCTACTGCATGTGTTCTCCATGATCATTGCTGTGCTATTTCCATGTGCAGCCAGACCTGCAGTCAGGAGTAGATTCCTTGTTCATTGGCTGACAGTATTGTCATTCCCTTGTCATCACAGTATTGTCACAACTAGTCATGGCAGAATTTATTTGTTCACTTGCAGGTTCATTATCAACCATTCCTTTGATTTTCTTTCTTCATAGCTAGTGTACAAGAAATCATATTTTCTCCCTCAATATGAGCAACCTAGGAAAACATCCTATAAAGTGGTAAATTACTGCTGTAAATCTGGAGCAAGATGAAAGTACTACAGGAGCTATGGTTCAGCAACCACAATACAGACATTAAGAGAGAGAGAGAACACAAACTACACAGGCATGGATATCATCACTCAGCAAAGAGTTCTGGATGAAAACAAAGATGGTCTATACGGTGTATTAGTGCATCATAACTCACAGTCAGAAATTTGGAAATGCCCAGCAGTGGTCTTACCTTACATTCTCCAGGGAGATGTAATCATGGCAGCTAAATACATAATTTAAGCAACTCCTTGTACAAAGTAGCAGATCTATGCTGCCTTATTTTCTACATCTAGCTTGGCACACAAGTTTGGAGTGGAACACAGTTCAACCCTGAGCTACACCTATTCTCTTCTATTGGTAACACAAGTTTGGGTTATGGGATATAAACCTTGGAACAAGCCTTTCACTGACACCTTCAGGTAAGTTAGGAATGTAGTCAGGAATCCAGGGCCATGATCACCTCTCTGAGACCAGACAGATTGGTGCTGCATAATTTGATGTTGCTGGTGCTGTTTACAGGATGCATGAGTGTTGGACAGAAAAAAACCAGTTTGAAACTGCATAGTAGGGACTTAAGAATTTGAACCTCTCCAAATATCAGTACCATGTCTGTTCTCTGTCTCTGCTTTTACAGGGAAAGATGGTAAGAAACCAGAAGTGGACAGCAAAATATATTTAGGAATAATAATTGTTAATTGTGTAGCATCATCTGCAGGCCATGAAACCTTATCCACTTCTGGACTGGAGTGGCTACATAGGAAGAAACAAGCCTCAAAGGACCATATGGCCACAATTTTCTTTAGTGTCCCAAACTGCTTTTTGTTAGTTGCCAAGCAATGAATTCCACTAGCGGATTGCAGTAATTGCTCCGCCAAAGGAACAGATTGGTGGAGCAGAAGTGAAAAATCTCCATCTCTTCTTGCGGCTTTTCAGGGAGACAGAAATATTAGATGCAAGTGAACTGCAGAGCCATGCATGCCAAGAGGTATAACAGTGTCTGAAGCATATATGCATGGTGCATGTACCATCTGCTTCTGAACACTACTTTTGACCATCCTGCTGGGCTCATGGAAATGACATAATCCAGTAAGTGCCCATGGCCACAATTACCAGCAGGTTTTTTTGCCAGATAATATCAGAACTGCTTTAGCATGTGGTCCTGCTGGTTCATGTCTGGTTCAGTTAAGGATGATGAAAACACTGTCATCCTTGCCCATCTGCTGCCTTAATGCTGGTATCCCATGGATTGAGGACTGTGGTTAGTGACACAGTGAAGCATATCCTTATACTGAACATCTAAGTTCAGAAGCCATATACAGATTCAAAAGCAGTTGAAATGTCCTTTTTCAAGGTGAACATGCTTTGCACATCAGCAGCATGCTTCAGTATATTTTAATGATGGTAATAAATGGATGGTAACTAGAGAAACTACTAGCACATTGGACATGAGAGAAAGGGTATATATAAAGTGAAGGAGGACAAGAAGCCTAAGCATGCATTTTATTTATTTATTTATACACACACATACAAACGCGCACGCGCACATGCATGCTTAGGCTCCTTGTCTTCCTTCACTTTCTTTTGTTTCATTTCCCTGGGGTTTTTCCCCTTGTTTATCTGCCTTCTTCAGATTTCTCTAGATTTCTGATCAATAGATCCTTCAACTCTCCCTCTTTAGTAGTTTACCCAGGGAAATTCCAACTTTCACTTACCGCATCACACCCACACACATATACACATATACCACATTAAAATGTTTTTAGGTCCATGTTAAGCCCATGTGCATTGGGGGAATGTGATGACACCAATCAGAGGATAGACCTTCACTTTGTAGCAATGATTGTTCCCCTCAGTTTTGTTTGAAAGAAATTCCAGCTTCAGATACCATTGGCAGTCCATAATAATAATAAAAAAGTGGAGTATCATAGCTTTTTGACACTGAGTATTCACTTCATTATTGTTATCTCTAATCCCTAGGATAATATTATCTATCTTATCTACTTGGTAAATCTATACCTTGCTCTCTTTTTAAGTTTTCTCTCTAAGATTATATTTATATTAAGACTGAAAGAAAAATCTGACTTTTATATGATGTCAATCTCTTGCTGAGATTATGAGGCAACATAAAAAAAAAGTTTAAAAATAGTTTAGAAAGTCTTTGTTGGTTGAAAGCTATGAAAAGCTGGTTTTGCAGTTTCCAGCTATCTTTACCCTGCTGTTTTCTGAACAATATTCACAGAATGCATTCAGAAAACTCTATCAGAAACCAAAACTCAGTGTAAGAGTTAATGATCTGAATCTTTCTCATTACAAAAGGGCACCTGGCAGGAGTGTCCTCTTTCCTCTATTATTTCCTTGTGATAACTGAATTACTAGCAGTAATTATTAGAGGTGAACCTGATATCAAAGGTTTTGTGATTGATTTCCATAGCAAATGGAATTTCATTATACACCACCAATGCCTAACGACAGTGCATTTATCCTAACACTGCCAGATGTTGCTTCCTGTGACCTCTATTCACTCCTTTCTGTAACAGCTCCTCTGCTGTTATACTTACTCTTTATAAAACCTTTGCTGAACATAATTCCCACGCTTTTCCATTTTCCTCCCAGTTTTTTATGTTTTCTTACTCTTTACCACCTCTTATTTATATATTTATTAATGTATTACATTTGTAGGGCACTGTACTCCAAATTACTCTGGGCAGAATAGAAATTTAATAAAATAATACACAACATACAGAGAGAGACAAACATGTTTTAACCACAATTTACAGTTCCAATAGCCCCATATGGTTATCTTATACATATCAATTGTATCAAACTGTGCATGGCTACAAGGAACTCAGTCATCTCGCTTTAAGTCTTTTCTCCATAGTGCTACATATGAAATATTTTTGCCAGATTCTAAACAATTTCTTATTGAACCTGCAGAATATTTAAGTAGCTGAATGCAATGATAAATTACACTTAGGAAACCTATTATTGAAGATGAAGTTCTTCTTGGCTTTCTTAAGAATTTATCCAGTTAGGTTATTTAGAAATGAAGGTCCAGTTCACTACTGCCGGGGGGGGGGGGAGGATGTTAGCTATTAACTAAAAGAAAAACAGGGAGGAAGGAAGGAAGGAAGGAAGGAAGGAAGGACGGAAGGAAGGAAGGAAGGAAGGAAGGAAGGAAGGAAGGAAGGAAGGAAGGAAGGAAGGAAGGAAGGAAGGAAGGAAGGAAATTAATTTTTAAAAAATGAAGCAGATAGGAGTTTGCATTCCCTCATGACAGAGTTATCTTTGACAAGACAAAGTTCAAGCAAACTGAATATGCATTCTGCAGATTCACTCTTTTAGTAAACTGTGATAAATGAACAAAAGGATGTCTTATTTAAATTAGAGCACCTCAAGGAAAAAAATACTGTTACAAGTTAGGGTGTCAGCTTAATCATTAATGACATTTCTTCAATCAACAAGAAGCTACTGATATAAATAATGGAAAAGATTCCTATTCCTGGGAGGTACTGAATAGAATAGATTGGCAAATGATTATTCTGTGTTTTAATCAAGGTGATAAAGATGTACAAGGATAATATGCAACTTATCAAAAGATGCAAAATATGACACAACAAAGGTGAAGTAGAATGGAGAATAAAGTAGGCTGAAAAATGGCATAATATCAAATCTTCCATGGTTTTAGAAGATGATCAAACATTCCTTAAAATAGGCCCTTTAGGGTGAAGAGATATAGTAGATGTTTTAGAAGGATGGAGAGGGAAAATTAAAAGGAAGCAGAACAACAAGTCTAAATCACAGGCTGGCTGGAAGCAGAGTAAGCTGGATAAAAGAGCAGGAACTTCTTCATAAGTGTTCAGTGTCCACCTATTGCACAGATAATAATGTAATTCACTTTCTACAAACTGGAACTAACAGTAGAATATTCTCATTCTTCAAATTACATCAGGCAGTTCTGAGGACATTCAGAGACACCTAGTGGGGTCCCTCAAGAAATATGTTAATAATTTAGCAGTCCATTGGCTATGAATTTACTATAATGGGATATAGCTGGTTGGATGTTGAGAAGAAAGAACAGGTTGTTACAGAAAGTATGTATAATGTATACTATTGAGTTGGAAAACTACAGTTCATATTTACTTGCTCCTTTGTCCAGCATGAGTATAGAAAGGACAAGAGACAGCTTAAGTATTTTTTGCTATATCTCAGTTACAGATCTTTGTTAGCCTTCTGTCACCATATAAGCCTTTAACAGTACCCATGATTCTCAATGAAAATTTTTGATTCTCAATCTATCTTTCCCTGCAGTGATTAAAAAGTAATGTCCAAAAAGTTGGACCAAAGTAGAAAAGTGGGGACAAACTTGTACCCTCACATCCTGAGACATTTCTTATATTTTCAGGTAATTATGATATTAGATGGGTGAGCTCATCCATCACCATGGGTGAGGTATCATCAGTATACTGATGATACTCAATTGTACATCTCTTCCCCGTCGACTTAAGCGACATTGTGGGCATCCTATCTTGGTGTTTGGAGGCTGTGAGGATCTGGATGGGAAACAACAGGCTTCAACTTGGGTTTTGAGCCCCTCTGCTTCTAGGATTTTACCATCTTTGGTACTGGATGGGGTCACACTGCCCCAAACAGACCCTGTGCACAATCTCGGGGTCTTCCTGGACTCATGACTTCTGCTCAAAGAGCAGATGGCAGTTGGCGCTGGGGAGGCCTTTGCACAATTTCGTATTGTGCACCAGTTGCCCATTCCTAGATCAGAGGGATCTACTCATGATACTCATGCCGTGGTCACCTCCCGGTTAGACTACTGCAATGTGCTGTACGTGGGGCTGCCTTTGAAGAGTATCTGGAAGCTTCAGCTGGTGCAAAATGCAGATGTGCAAGCAGTTATGTGTGTTTCTAGTAGAACATGTTATACCTCTGTTTTGCAAGCTGCATTGGTTACGAGTTTGTTTCTGGGTCCAATTCAAGGTGCTGGTGTTGTCCTTTAAAGCCCTACATGGCTTGGGGCCACAGCTATCTGAGGGACCACCTCTCCCCAATTTCATCTGCCCATCATACCATATCCAGCAGGGAGGGTATATTATGGGTTCCATTGCCTAGGGAGCTACATTTGGTAGGCCCCAGGCAGTGGGCCTTTTCAGGTGTAGTACTTGCACTGTGGAATCTTCTCCCCATGAGATGAAGTTGGCCTCATTACAGTTGAGCTTTTGGAGGTCCTGTGAGGAAAACACATCTTTGGGTGAAAGAAGTAAGTTTTTAGAGGCCTCAGATGAATGGGATCACCTTAATAAAAATGAAATACTGTATAAAGGAATGTGCAGGCTGGCTGTAAAGAATTTAGCCAACTGGTGTAAACTGGGATGAACTGGGGTGATTGCAAAAAGCCTCATCTTAAGCCTTATCACAAACATCCCAATATACAAGGCATCTATCTTGCAGTTCTTCCTGGAATTTGGCACCTTGACTAACTTGTTACTTCCTTTTAGTAAGGCTATTGTTTTTCCTTGAAGATAGCAGATAAGAAGAGGGGCAAATGCACAAGGCATCTGTCTCGTAGGAGGATGAGATAAGAAGGGGGGCAGAAAGTAAGTTGAGATCTATTGTTTACTGATGTATGCCTGCATCATCACATGAATATGTATGCATATACATTCTTTTCCTTTCCCCTTTCTGGTAGAAATGTATAAATATCATGGTATCCATTTTGCCTGCAGGGGAGTGTCTCCCACTAACCCTTGGTAGGTCCCCTCCAGTGGACACTGTCTGATAAACACTGCAATGAAGGCTTGATTATTTTGCATTTGAGTCCTATGTTTTGATTCCACAGTCCCTTAAAACTTGATTATGCCAGCGGGCCTGGGGACCCCAGGGGACGGGGGAATTAGTGGCTCCCTTATTTTTAACTTCCTTTTATTCTCTGTTTTATTTTGCTTTTTATATTTTAATATATTTACTGACTGTTTTTAGCTTTGTTGTACGCCACCCAGAGTTGCCTGTGGTGAGATGGGTGGCTACATAAATTGGTATAATACTACTACTACTACTACTACTACTAATAATAATAATAATAATAATAAGAGGAGGAGGAGGAGGAGGAGGAGGAGGAGGAGGAGGAAGACACAGTCCAAATAATACATTTTTATATTTTCAGTATAACAGTTTTACTTTAAGATATAAGGAAGATAACATCACACTAAAGATCCAGTCAAAATATCAGGCATTAATTTTGCAAGGTGGTGTTTGACACAAATGGGCAACAGCTGGGATTTAATTTAATTTAATATTCCAATTTTGAGGCTTCTCAGCTCCACAACTCTGGGAGGCTTACAATGAAATTAAAATTAGAAAGAAAAGAAAAGAAAAGAAAAGAAAAGAAAAGAAAAGAAAAGAAAAGAAAAGAAAAAAGAAAAGCAACCCTTAAGACCTCCCTCTCCCCCACAAAACCCAAGCTATACTTAAACCATAAAACAAAAGGGGGTCAAGGAGGATCCTTACTATCCTTGACAGGTTGTGACAAGTTGATGATCAGGGGTATATACTTTCTGGAATAAACAGGATCTAGTGTTATTGATTATACCACACAGTTCCATAAATCTAATATCCTCACTCAGAGTAAACCTCTATCCTGAAAACGATCATTTATCACTAAATTTACATCTGACCATAATGGTCACGTCAGCCTTGATATAATGCAAAATTACGTACAAGGAGAGCTCAGTACTTTTCTATTATTAAAGGCTTTATAGACTACAAAATTTCAAAGATCTTTTACAGCAAAACAAGAGATGACAAAAAGAAGCTGGAATTCACACAAATGTTTGTGCATGCACCCACATTAAAAGAACGATTGAATGTTATAAGGTAGAGAGGGGAAAACATTATTAAATTCCAAATTAATTGATGGTTTTAAAAAGACAATATAAATATTACATGAGAAAAACAGGATCAAAGAGATTTATTAAAAATATTAAGATATTCAAAGCTAACAATTTAATTGCTTTCTGACAAATCATTAATGGGCAAATGAAAACTTATGGAAATAAACTGGATAGTACAATACCTGCCAAATCTTTTTAGTGTTGATCCAAAGTATTAGGTTTGTTGTAGGATATCATAGATCTTTATACCCCTATGATCCCAGGAGACATCTTCAGCAATTATTACATTAATCAGTGAAAAAATAGAAATAAAATGGAGGGGCTACCACCTGAATTATTGAAAAATACCATAGATTCTGCGCCTTTGAATTTTTTTCACCCATTTTATACATGGAGCCAAGAACTGGCATTTGCTCATTATTATCCCAATATATAGATACACCCTATTCAATACATATATCTAATAAGTTCAGAGCATACATTAACTCTGGAAATCACTTGACTGGATTGTACAAAAGAAACCCATGCCAGACAAAGGAAGTTCACATTAGTTTATTGCTTCCTTCTCTAGCGTCTTATAGAAAAACATATGTTCCCGTTATTGCTATAGAGATATTTATGAAAAATTCATAAGATGCAACTTCTGCTAGAGATCATTTGTTGCTTCATTAATCCACCAGCTACATGAAAAAACACACAGATCAAATATGATAAAGAGGGGCAACTTTCTTCTGCTATACAAATATAGAAAATAATCAAGCAAGGATAGGTTTTGGAACATACATTACTCAACTTATAATTCTATAATTTGGACTCTAACTTAAAAAAAAAGTAATCAACTATCAACTCTCAGTAGTAGACCAATAGTAATTTTATTATGCAGTATGATTCAATAATTCAATAATTTCATCCATTTTCCTGTATCTGGCTAGACATACATGCACACTGGGGAGTAGTTCCAGGGATCTATTTAAGATTTGGTAAGTGGGGAATTATAATTATTTTATAGTTAAAAGAGGTCTTCTAAACGATATGTTTTTTTTGGGGGGGGGGACTACCTGGTGAGTAAAACTTCATCCCAAAATATAAGAAAAGTTAACTAGCAGGTTAAAGAACTTAAATAATATAAACAAATGGCAAAAAGCTGTGTAAGAATTTAATTTAAGAAATTTTTAAATGGATTAAGGGATCAGACAAATTTGAAATATTAGGACTTTTGCTAAGATTTCTGGAAAAATTGAGTAAACAAAGGAATATTTCCATGGGAATATAAATTGTTTAGTCTACCAGGAAAGAGATTATTAGCTGAAAGTTGAAAATAAAACAACAATGAAACCTAAGACTTTACGAATACAGAAATAGGCCATTAGAGGGAAATAAAGTTCTAGGCAGAAAAATCTACAAAATGACAAATAAATGTAAGACATTTGAGACATTTCAAAGGATTTTTGAAAAACTGAGAAAGAAATTTATAACCAATCTGACAGCAATAATCTCTGTGACCAAATATATATATATATACATATTTTTTGAAGATTACAAAGAAGACGTGAAAGATGTGAGGAACAAAACTATGGAAGAATTTATGGATATGCAGGATGAAGAGGGGATACAAATCCTAGCTCATAGGGAAATGTTGGAAAATAAAGAAATTAAGGTTGGTAAAACAGAGATGACAGTCAGAGTAGAAATGCAGATGACAAATCAAGAGATAAAAAGACTTGGCCAAGGACTTATTTTTGGATTTACAAAAGAAAGTTTCTAATACTTTGGGGAAAAAAAACCCTTTGATATGGGAGAAAGAAAGTCTGCATGGAGATTCAGTCCTGCAATAACAACTTGATAAACAAGATTACGATTGTTAGAAGCAAAAGAAAGAAATATAAAGTTGGCTTGTTTGATCAGGGCTAAAATATGGAATATTTTTATAAAATTCTGGAAAATTTTTATGGACTTTTTGCTGACATTTGAACAGAAATGACAATGATTTTCGGAATTGTGAATGGGTAAGTGTGTGTGTGTGTGTGTGTGTGTGTGTGGTGGCCATGGGAAGAAGTGAACCATGTATATAATCTCATAAGGGGCAGGGAACTATTAATTTCTATTAATTTGCCTGTACTTGTTGCAAAGAAGTTTGGGAGTCACTTTTTTACATATCTATGTATCTATCTATCTTTATTCTTTTCTTTTTTCTTTTCTTTTTTGCACTTTATATTTCTTTTCTGTTATTTTTATTTTTTTCTGACATCAGTTTGTATTATCTTTTAGCATTGTAAAACTCTTTAATAAGAAGTATTTTTTTTTTTTTAAAAAAAGGATTTGGTAAGTGGCAGGCAGGATGTAGTGTACAAATGCAGACATAGAACAACAAAATCTCAAATCCCTATATAACTTGCCTACAATGAGTCCCAACATGAAGCATACCGAGGTTATGGTTCAGAAGTCCAAGACTTATCTCAGATAAATTTACTTCATCATCATCATGATCATCATCATCATCATCATCATCATCATCATCATCATCATTTTTTTTAAGCACAGCTGGAAGCAGTGTTTTCAGCAGCCCTAAAAGTTTGCTTATATAAATTACATAAATGTTATAGTTCCTAGGAAGTTCACAGTCCAAATTTCTAAGATACATCTTTACAGTAGCCTGTTATATATATATGACACTTTTTTGGGCAGGAGGGGAAGGAACAGAAAGAATCACAAGACCTCAGTACAGACCTGTCACTTCAATTATTGCTGTAACTTTTCTTCTTTAATAGTTTGGTGCCTGTTCTGCTGTAAGATATATTTCATTCCATATGGTAGAACTCTTTTGAGCAGTATTTCCATGATTATGGGACTCTGACTAAAACTTTTTCTAGGGATGTACAAAGCCAAAGTGGCTTTCAATAAAGGGCAAGGGACTTTAGGTGGCACTGACTGAGTTTAACACCTCTAGAAGATGTTTTTTAAAAAAAAAAACTGAAAAAGAATTTTATTGCAGCAAAATATTCCTTGCTAGGCAGGAATAATAATAATAATAAATATTTAGCCTGACTTTATGTAATACTTTGCCATCTGGTCTTTTAGAGGGTAGTTACCATATATATATATTCTATCCTAAAATGCTGTTGGTCCTAAGGATTTGAAACGACTGAGACAATAGTCTTGTGCTTTACTCTGTACAGAGAAATCTAGATGATTTTCATACCCATGAGTCAAGGCAAATGATCAGGGATCAGAGCAAAGCACCTATTGATCTTTTTTTGTCTTGTAGTTCAGGATGACTTGAGTTGTTGCTATTGTGATTATCCTTCATTGGCAAATATTTCAGTTGCCTAAAGGGAATAATTCATTTATATTATTTAAAAATTGTTTGTTGTGATGATGTGGTCTTGGTATGTTGTTCCTGTGTCCTAGTGCAGCCCCTGATCTCATCTCAGGGTCCCAGTCAGCAGACCTGGGTTTTCAACTATTGCTACTGAATGCCAGGTTGGTCTGTAATAAGGCCACCCACATCTCTGATCTGATCTGAAAGAGTAAACAGTGCAAGGAAAAAGAGAAAGAGAAAGAGAGAAGAAAGAGAAAAGTAGGAATATAATAAGGAAAGAGAAAAGAAATATATAAAGAAGTGACTTCCAACCTTTATCACAACAAGAATAAACAAATTTAGTGACTCTTCACCCCCTCAAAGGTTACAAACATTTATCTCTTTGTACCATATCCCATCTCTTATCTATAAACAGATCCATAAAATATCATCTTTTCACTCCTGGTGACAGCACAAAGTCCATAAAGGGTTGCCAGAGGTAATAACATATCTTGTTTTAACCTTGATCAAATAAACCAACTTTATATTCTTTCCTTTTATTCCTAACCACCTTAATCTTTAGTTCATTCAAATGATGTCATTGGATATGATTTGTCTTCATTTCTTCTTTGTCCTATCACAAAGAGTTCTTCAAGGCTTTAACAAGCCTCTTCTGTAGATCCAGTAGGAAAAAAAATATCCAGGTCACTCTTTTGATTTGTCATTTGTATTTCCCTTTTAAATTTTAGAGCCCCAGCCAATTTCTTTTGTAGATCTAGTGAAACATTCTTTTCTAAGCCATTCTTTTGGCCTGTCAGTTATAAATCCACTTTCAATACCATCTCTATCTTGTCAGATAAAATTTGTTCTATCATTTCTTCAATAACATCTTTTGAACATAGTCTATCCAGAGAAGCAGACATCATTACTGACATTGTTGAACTTGTGGCTACTATTTTCTCATTCCATTCTTCAAAAGTCTCCTTCAGTATTTTCTTTGTTAGAATGTTTACATTTTGCAGGTTTGTAAATCTTTCCTCTACCTAAAAACCTTGCTCTAGTGTCCAGCTTTTGAAATCATGACAGTGTTTATCTTTGTCTCTATTTTCCATGAGAAGCTCTTTGTTCTTTATAATGAATTCCAAAATCTTATTATAAAGGTTTCAATATTGCAATTTTTCTGGACCATTTATAAATTTATAAGATCAAAATTTTATTTAGCTTTTTGCTGTTTATTTCAGATTTTTTTAAGTTCTTAAGTTTATGATTAATATTTTATTTCATTCAGGATTGAAGGAGGATTCACTGGGCATTTTCAGAGTTGTGGTCCAAAGATCTCTAATAGCTTAGAAGAAGTTAATGAGTAATTTCCAAAACTGATTAGAAAGTGAGTTTTGTGAACTTAGTGTCCTTTAAATGTCTCTGCTGCATTTGCAAACAAGATGGCTAATCCTGTTGCCTCCTAGCACCAGTGGAAAACCACTATCCTGAGGTTTCCTCATGAAGACCAGTTATCTGGAGCACATGTAGGTGAACTCCTTTCTCTCTTTATCTGGAGAGGTTTCAAGGAACCAGTCTTCTCACCATTTCCTTGATCTTTGCCACTGTTGTCTGCTCCACTTCTGTAGAGCTATCTTCAGTTTGGCATACTTCCCCCAGAAATCCCCTGACCTGGCATTTATTACTGAGATTTGGGGGGGGGGGGGTTACCCCTCTCAGAAATTTTGCCCAACTGAGTTTTGAGTATGGCATCAGCCAAGACCCAGGACAGGGGTGAGATGTAGTAATTGTCATCTAAGATACTTGGGTGGCCTTCAGAGGGGCTGTTTCACAGATTGCCCACCTTAACAAATAGGGTTGTGTATTTGTTAATAGGGCCAAAATTTATGTATATGTCTATTTATTGGCTGTAAACCCAGCAAACTTTCATTAGCTTATTGTATAATACAAGCCACTGCATACATTAGAAGTCTTTCAAAGTTATATTGACCTGAAAGAAGTATGTGTAGTATTGCAAAGGCATTATGCATGTATATTCATTTTTAAAAAAGAAAATATTTTATTTATAATATTTTAATCACATATTTTGATTAGAAACGATCTCAAAAAGGATATATATCTTGCCTTTTATTGTAGAATGCTCAAGCAAGGTAAGAACATAAACGGATACTGAAAAAAAGAAAGAAGAAAAGATAAAAACGAAATTATAGCTTTTAGCTGGCTTTAATAGAATTGTTACTTGTGATTTTAATTGGGGGATATTTATATTTTTATTGTTTTTATTGTCTTGCTTTTTAATTGTAAGCTGTCCAGAGTCACCTTCTGGGGGAGATGGGCAGCATATAAAATAGATAAATAAATAAACAAACAAATAAATAAGGTTACAAAGCTCAGATTACTAATTTCTTTATGTTTGTGACATTTTTGTCACAAACAAAAGCCTTGGATAAAATCTATTAAGATAGTCGTCTTCCTCTGCAGACTTAGGCCGGTAACAAAACCAGGAAGCCCTAGTGAATTTGGCAGTTGTTTGATGTTCCTCATGCTGTGGAAGAAAACATTTATTTAATTTGAAATAGAATTGTACTTTCTTTTTCCATTATCTTATATGATACACCTTGTTTTTCATTTGTTGTGGTGATACAGTAAGTGAAGTTTTACTAAGTGACATACTCCTATATCTGTAAAATACAATGAAAAAATTAATTATACCATTCCCACTAAGAAAGTGCTATTATAGAAATGTATAATAGAAATGCCTAATGGAGGAAAATTTCTACTGATTGTCCACTGAAATGGCAACTTCAGTACAGTATCATTATTAAATGGAAATGCCATGGAAAGAAAATAAAGCATTATATTGGTCACTTAAGTAAGCAGCAACTTTATTTTTCCAATGTGTATGCATTTATATTAATAAGTGATGACTGATTCTTGGATAAAATGTACTTCAAGGTTACTTAATAATGCCCATAGAAGCTTTCATATATATTTTTGGGAAGCTTAGCATCTTCAGCCAAGTACTCCATTCTGCAATCTAGCATTGTGAATACCTAGCAGACTTTTACAGGATGTTCCTTGTATGAAAGTAAATACATTTTTACTTTAATAGCATTTCAGAGCAATATGTGGAGCGCTCTACTGATGAGAGATCTTAGGGGTGTTTTAAACTATTTGTAATAATGCCATATAAATAAATAGTCCATTAGATATCTGATGCTGGTCTAAAGTAGTTTTCACAATCTGGTTTCCTCTAAGAGTTTTCTGCTCCAGCCAATGGTCAGAAATGAGAGGCTTAAACACTGGAGGAACTCAGAATGGCAAAGATATTTTAGAAGAGGTGTCTGAGTTTTTAATAAAACCTATGTTGAAGCTATTCCAAAATCAGCTTTGTTAGAACTACTGGGGGATAAAAAAAACCCCAAACAAACAAACAAATAAAACATGGAGTTGAATGTTATTCTTTACAGCAAGAGTCAATACATTTTCAACATAGTAAAGTCTATTATTCTCTCAATATAGTGATGAGAACTTAAAATGTTGGATTACCAGGTCTGGGTTCTAAAAATTGGGATGGTCATAATATGGCAGCAAAGAGGTACAGAAACCTCTTTCTTTTTGCTGTCATCTACAATTATCCATTTGTTACTGGCAGCCCAAGTAAAGTATGATACTTTAAGATGAATTGGTGAGAAAGTATATGTAGCTTCCAGGGAAGAAATGGCAAACTGAAGACAGCCTTACTAAAAAGAGAACTGACAACTGTGGTGGAAGAAAGAGCTGGTGAATAGACTAGCTTTTCATACTTCCTTTCTGGAGAAGGAGAGGACTTGAAATCACCCACAAGTGGTCCAGACAATTGCTCCTCGGAACAGTCTCTGGCAGGTTTAGAGCATTGGGAGATGAGGGAATAGCCATCATGCTCAAACCATAGTTGGCACCTTCAAAAGGACACTAGGTTTGCATATTTCCTTTTCTAATCACTTTCATAAATTGCTTGTAAACTGCTTTTTAGCTATTAGGAACCTTTTAGGTTTTGCAGCACTGATGAGCTTCCTTCAATCCTTATGACTTTAAGTTCAAGGATTTGGTTTTTTTGTTTTTTAATAAACAGCAAAAAGTTATTAGAACTTGGATTTTGGAAAGTTACAAATGGACTAAGGGTCCAGATGGATTTGAAATAAGATTTTGGAATTAATTGTAAGAATCCTTCCCATGGGAACATGCTTTTGTTTTGACTTCTCTTAAAAAGAAAAAAAAAAAAGATAGGATGAGACTTTGAAGGTTGAACACTAGAAGGAACAAGAAAGAACTAAATATTACAATTAAAGAGAAGAACACTTAAATCTGACTTACTAATACAGAATGAAGCAAAATATTTTAACATTGGACATTGTCAGGTCCAGCACAAGAACAGTGATGAAACGGTCCAGTCTAGTACAGTTCCTTTATTTGCTTACACCTTAAAGACAGAATCTTGCCAAACTAAATCTATACTACAGCAATTAGTAGATATACCCTGGGGAATTCTAGGGAGTGACTACCCTGAATCTCTTACTCTTCCTACGCTCCTCTTGCAGGCTGGATTGTCTTTTGTCTCCTTTTACCTGCTGGAATGCAGCCCCCTCCTTCCTGATAGCCTTGATCTCCCACATCTCTCTCCTTCTCGGAAATACATTCAGTCACAGACATATTGAAAGATAGTTTTGAACAATGGACCCAGAAGTTAATTTTAAGAGTGTCTGCCTCTATAGCTAGATAGTGTTTAAAAGATGTTATGAAAGAGGAACAAGTTTTAGCTGACAAGATTGAGACTGTTCTAAAAGTGGATTTAAAAATGACAGGCTACAAGAATGTTAAGGGAATAGATGCTACATGGGACATACAAAAGAAACCAGCTGATGTCTTAATATTTAAAAGATACCAACAAATAACAAATCAAGGGAGTGACCTGGATAATTTTCCTATATTGGATTTACAAAAGAGGCTTGTTAAAGCTTTGAAGAATTTTGTGGGAAGGGACAAAAGAAAAAAGAAAAGAAAAGAAAAAGAAAAAAATCAAGACATTATTTGAAGGGACAAAAGATCAAGGTTGTTAAAAGTAAAAGGAAGGAACATAAAGTTAGTTTATTTGACTGAAGTTAAAATAGATATGTTGTTATCTGTCAGAACCTCCGCAATCAAACAACCTCCCTGCTAGCTTGCTTGCTTCATTTCTGCCATTACAATGCTAAGGAGGGTGGGGGAAAAGCTGTTAGGCGCAGATGGACTGTTATCTAGTTCTCCGTGTGAGACCAAGAGATCATAAGTGACAGGCATGAGACAACCTGAGTAAGAGAAAGGGGGGAGGTACAGGTGGAAAAAGGTTAAATGTAGTTTTTGGCACACATGGGTTTCAGTTTCAGCAATGCTCTCTACCTGTATACCAGTCCTTAATAAACTAACTTTCCTTTGAATCTACAATGGTGTCAAGGGGAGTTGCTTTTATTGGGAACCGTGCAATGCAGGTTATTATTTCTGGTAACCCTTAATGGACTTTTGCTGATCAGAACTGAAATAATAAGGCTTTAAGGATCTGTTTATGGATAAGAAATGGGATATAGGAAGAGATCATTTGTTGTATTTTAAGAGAAGGTGACAAGTTACTAAAATTGTTTATAATTATGATGCAGGGGGAAGACATTTCTTTATATATTTCTTTTCTTTTCCTTTACTATATTCTTATTTTTTCTTTCTTTTCTATTTTTCTATTTTTTTCTTTTCTGTGCTTTCTATTGTATCTCTTTTCTTTTTTTTTAATTTCTTTCGTTTGTATTAGTTTTTATCTTTGTAATTGTAATTTTTCATAAAATTACTATATATATAAAAAAGAAAGAATATGTAGGCTTTGAACCAGTTTTTTATTCATCAAGGTTAGACTTCAAAAGTATCATCTATGCATTTTCAAGATGATGCTTATACATTTTTTTCAGACCTCAGAAAAGCCTGGAAAAAAAGGGGGGGGAAGGGGTGCAACACATGATAACTAGTGATGGTTTGCTTAAACATGGTTTTGAATAAGCTACCAATAAGCTTCATACAACCACAGTATTGCTTTACATTACATGTGAATGGAGCCATGTGGATTTCAGGGGATATACCTTTTTATTAAAACAGTATTAGTTGAAAAGCTATTAAAAGTAATTCCAGAATAATTCAGGACTGACTTAGCATATCATAATCTACTATTTTATTTCCTCTTAACATAGCTTCTCCAAAGTGTATATGTTATCTATGTTGCTTCACACGCTATGCTCAATAATCATAATGGTAAGTGGGAATGACCTTGGGAGACTGGAAGAAGAGCCACAGACCAGACAGCCATTGTGCAAAAGGTATCTCAGTCCACAGAAGCAGAAGGGGCGTGGGAAGCCAAGTGTTTCAGGGGGGACCCACCCTAGTTTTCCAGTGTGTAAAAGGAAAGGAGGGGAAGAATACTTTGAGACTTGCAAGACTGATGTTAGTCCTTCAAGGTAGTCCACACAAGAAGCACAACAATGAATAGTAGTTCTATCTTTATTGTAAGGTTATATCAGCAGAATGCCCCCTGTGCTTCTGTGGACTGAGATATCTTTTGCATGATAATTGTCTAGTCTTTAGCTCTTCCTCCTGCCTCCTAAGGCCATTCCCACCTAGCATTATAATAATCTTCACAATAAACTTTTTTGACTAATCTGGTCACAAAACTGTTTGTGCTTAATTAGAGAAACACTTCTTTTTACCATTGTTTTTATATGGATGCAACTTTGTACTGTTTTTTGTATGTTTTTTATTGCTCTTGCTGTGAGCCGTCCAGGATTATGGCACATAGGATGCCTTTTGAATGAATGAATGAATGAATGAATGAATGAATGAATGAATGAATGAATGAATGCAAAAGTATCTGAGGAACTATACTGAGCATATGGGATGAATTCTATATGCTCAAGTTACCATAACATTTTAACATAAACATCAAAATATAAATCTGCCCATCTATCTAAACCCCATATATGACTGATTATTCAGCCACAAAATATTTAAGGTAGCAAGTCAAGATAACATAACATTATACAAGCAGGATCTTTTGTTGGAATAGCAAGAACCGGATTCCACTAAAATTCAGGAAAACTTCTCATTGCTGAGAACTTGGATATTAGCTGGGCAGATTCAGAGAAGATGGATAAGGCTTTATCTAGTGAAGTTATCTGAAATGAGTTTGATTCTGTCAATCCGGAGCAAGTGAACAGGGTCCTTCTCAGCATCAGTTTAACCACTTACTGTCTGGATTTCTGTCCTTCTTGGTTGGTGAAGGCTTCCATGGAAGTGATGGGGAGCTGGGTCAGGGTGGTAGTGAATGTGTACTTGAGGGAGGGGGTATTACTACCCTCTTGGAAAGAGGTGGTGGGGCATTGTCTCCTTAAGAACCATGTGTTGCAGCTGCAATTAGATTATCTGGGCCCTTTTCACCCACATTGTAACCTCAGATTTAACATGGAGAGAGCATTGGCTATGCTTATAGATAATCTCTGGTGGGACTTGGATATGGATAGTGTGACCCTTAAGTAAAGCTTGATCTCTCAGCAACTTCCTGTACCATCAATCATGTAGTTATGAATACACTTCATAGCACTCATGAAACACCTCTATTCCAAAAGTTACACTAGTTGCCATTTGCCTTCTAGGTGCAATTGAAGGTCCTGGTTGTCAATTTTAAACCCCATACATAGTTCAGAATATAGTATCTGCCTTCTCCCAATAATATCTGCCTGCCTGGTAAGATCTAATAACGTGGGCTGTTTACATGTCCCCTCAGTGAGAGATTGCCATCTTTAGGGCTATGGAAGCATGACTTCTCAGTTGTTGCTGCTCTTAAATGAAATAGTATCACACTACATTGAACAGCTTCATCCCTCCTAGCCTTCAGGAAATTAGCAAAAACTTGGCTCATAGACAAAAGCAAGCAGCCTACATGGCAGTTTAGTGTGATTGGTTAACATGGGAAAGTTCTTATTTGTCACAGGTACCATGAAATACAAAATTTAGATTTACCAAGTCCTATTATTATAACATGTTAGGAATGGAAAAACTAGTTTTGTTCTTATAGTAAACTTCTAGTGATTGCTAGAAACTGACTTTAAAGCTAGAAATGGCTATTTTTAGCTTTCCACCAAAATCATCTTATTAAAGATTATGGAGGTGTTTTCTACATCTTGGTCCCATTCCCCAGATCCCAAACCTTTCAAATTAGTAATATAATACTTAAGGTAAATCAATAGCACAAGCCCCTAGCTAAGATTGATTTTACTCCGGTGGGATTTTCATCTCATTCATCAAAAATCATTTCCTATGCCATAATAGTACTTTTTTCCCAAAGAACAGAGGAACCAATACTTAAATTATTTTTAATATGTTTGATCTTAGTTATATGCCACCTGTTTATTCTTAAATAAAACTCTCTTCTCAATTCATTGCTGTACAGTTAAATTTATTTCCTTGTCATTGAACTGTTGCCCACATTTACAAGCAATCTCTTTATGCTTGCCTGTGAAAAATTACATTTTAATAGTTTTCAACATAATCCACCCCTATAATATTAGTTCTTATGCTATTGGACATAATCCAACTCCTTTTCTATTTGTTTTTCTACTACTTCTAAAGCATCTGGCCAATAATTACATCAAACCTCAAATATGTGAATGTTAATTTTAATGAAAAATCAGATCCTAAAAAAAGAAATAAAGCCCAATCCACTTAAAATTCTGAAGCAAGGATATTTGGCTATAAGTTACTTTGCAAGAAGAGGAACAAATATCTCTTAACTCATTACATAAACAATTTCTACTCAGCCCAGCATACAAATAGAACAGCATAATACATGTTGAAACTCAGATAACGTATTAGATATGTCTATATATTATATTTGGATAATTAAATAATTATTATTGGAAAAGAAAACTGAATGCCTTTCTGTTTCTCAAAGATGATAATTCATCATAAGACCACCATGAATATTTTTACACACGGGAATCTGAAATCATGAAGGAGTAAAACACTGATTTCTTGCCAAGAGATGTCATCTTCAAAATCTTCAGGGTTTTTTTTTTTTCCTATTCACAAACTAGAATCTAATAGAATGTAATATTTGCCACACAAAAGTCCAGTGTGGCATGAAGGTTATTGAGAAACTTTGTATTTCAAATTTCAGTACAGACTGATTTATATCTCACAGACTAAGATGGACATTGGAATGTGGTTATTCATTACCTTTTTTACTACCTTGAATGCTCTTATGTTCAAACATTATATAAGGAATTCTGATTTTGATTCAAAATATGTTTAAGAATTGCTCTTTTAGGGAAAAATATAGTCAGAAAAATGCAATTTGACAGTAAATGTATTGTTAAATATATATTTAAAGAAAAACTAGTATAGATTTTTTAAAAACAAATTTGAATGAACTAAAGAAGAAACAGAATAGAGAGGTATTATGGATGAACATAACAATGACATAGAATTCAAATAAATTAATGGGAACATATTTCTAGTTGTGCTTGATCTTGGCCTAATGTAGTTTCTTTTACAATGTAAAAGAAATGACACATAGAAAAGGAAAGAAGGGGTGACAGTGGAATGGATGGGATGGGAGTAGAATAAAATCTGTATTAGAACAATTTTCTTAAAATTCCACATCTTTTATAATAACTAAGATGAAAACAGAGTTCCAGCTGGAGGAAAAAAAACTTAGCCCAACTTTTCTTCTTCCCCTTTTTAGTGCACACTGTTAAAAAGTCTGAGTGAACTCACAATTAAGAAGAGCTTAGCAGCTGAATTCTCAATAGAGGCAAGAGAACAATTGACTATCCTGCCAAAGGCTGTGCACAGATGTATCCTGGCATTTAGAACAGCCTGGTGATACTATAAAAGCATGCAAGAATTCAAAGTTCATGCAGCTGGACTTCAAACATTGCATTACAAAATTAGGTG
The DNA here is from genome assembly GCF_059951505.1 of Python bivittatus. Lineage (NCBI taxonomy): Eukaryota > Metazoa > Chordata > Lepidosauria > Squamata > Pythonidae > Python > Python bivittatus. The sequence goes on from NW_028277034.1 coordinate 27,480,044, forward strand.
GCATCTATTCTAAGCACAAAGGCCCAGCAATATCACTAATCTCTCTGTTCAAGTTGCCAATATTTTATGAAACTCTCAACAGTTTCATTAAAAACACTTTCTTCATCCTGGTCCTTTTAAAACCAAAAGCATAAAACACTTGATAGCCAAATTACAATTACTTGAGAGAAACAATCCAAATTTCCAAAAAAAATTGATAGCTCCAGCAATGAAATAAAGATTTCGAACAACCCAAAGGCCGGATTGTTAATATTTCTCATAATTAGCTCCACCTGGCTTGTGAATCTCCTTCCAACAGCAATGCTACTTTGGAAGCACAGCAGGATAAATCATCCAATCAAATGAGATGATCACTCCCAGCTGTCTCTTATTCAGGATTTCCTCAAGCAGTGACAGTTACTATGTTCTGGATCTACCTGCTTCAGTGCTTTTTCTTTTCTTTGGAAGGGATAGAAATGATTTCCCCCACCCCAATAGAGAGTTTTGATGACATTACCAGTGACATTGTTGAATTAATTTACTTTTGATGCCCAGAATATTCTAGGCATAGGTTTGCATTTTGGTTTTTTAAAGAGATGAGAAATTGAAGCAAATCTCCATTTGGTTCCATGAGGTGAATGGAATGCCATTGCAGTCCTCTAAGGAACCCAGTGCTCAATTTTATGCTTCGATAGAGAGTGTTTAAAGTTGCAAAAGAAATTTAAAAGCACAGATAAGTGAAGTTACAGTCACTGCATTGGGCCAATATATACTTTGTGAGCTGCAGTTGATCAATTCTATTTTTAATCATGCATATCTTTTACCAGTAGAAACATGTGAAGTATACTGTATACATTAACACATGTGCAATTTCCACTCAGTCCCTAAAAGAAAAGTTGGTTGCTACTATTAGCAAAGCTATTTTTTTTTAAGAAAAGAAATCTTCCAAATAAGAGCTAAAACAAACTACTAAACCTGTAACTTCTGTAGTTTGAAGAACTAGCCATTCTTGTGTTAAATTCAAAGTACTGCAATGTCTCAGAACTCATCTGGTTTATAAATCCATATTATTCAATAGAGAGACATTAAAGTACTAACTTCCAGATGGCTTAATAAGCTGTTGAAAGTGTAAATTAAACCTAATTGGCCTGTGATCAAATATATAAGAGATGTCAGTTATTCATGTTTGAATATGTTCAAATAATTTTGAGTACTTTTTAAATCTATCTTTCCACTTTACAAAGGTACCAGACAAATATGTCCAGTTTCTCCCTTAATTTTTTAATATTTGTTTAGCTTTAGCCTTTACTCTTAGCTTTTTCTTTTAGGCAAGTTTATAAATCATTCATTTTTTGACAATTAATTAGAATATAGTTTGGCATTACATGCTGATGATATTTTATTGTTTATTTCTCAACCTCATACTTTAATTCTCATTATGAATTATTTGACTGATGCCTTTGGGTGAATTGCAGGATACTCTGTAACTGGTCTGGTCAGAATTTCTGCCAATAGACAAATAGTAATTTATTCATATGCTCTATTTATTTTCATATATGTATTTAATTTTTAACCTATTTAGGAATTCTTACATAAATTATATCTATATACTACTAAAACTCTCATTCCTGTAACTTTCAACTGAGTGAAACGGTGCATCATAGGGCAACAATTTTTGAACCAAGGTATCTCAGATGGCTAATTTACAGAAAGTGTCCAAAATCCAGGACCCATTATTCCCATGGGATTGACATTTGGAAAAATTTGTGGCTGCTTCAGCACTACAGTGCTGGTCACATGATCATAATGGGCATATCCCCAACCTCTTTCCAGCCACATCTGCATCCAATCAGCTGGCAGCAAGGCCCAATGGGTGATTCAACCAAGGCTCAAATTTGAGATCTCTTAATGGTGGTGGGCATTGAGGGAAGGATGAGGGGTGATTTGGATGCCTGCTGGCAAAGTAGGGCTGGCTGGAGGATGCTGGTGGTCAATGGGTGAGCCCGCTTTCTCCCTTGAGGGAGGGGGCCCTTGGGGACCTGCTGGAATGGGGAATGTGGGAATGCAGTTTTCCTCATGGTCCATGGCTCCCTTTGTTCCATGTCCCCCCCAGCAAAGTGGAGGCAGTTCTGCAGGTGAGCTGAGGAGGAGGAGAAGACTTAACTGGGGCTCTCCTGAGGCTTGTGAGGGGAGGGCAAATGGCAAAACCCTATTTTATATGTGGGAAGGAAGGAAGGAAGGAAGGAAGGAAGGAAGGAAGGAAGGAAGGAAGGAAGGAAGGAAGGAAGGAAGGAAGGAAGGAAGGAAGGAAGGAAGGAAGGAAGGAAGGAAGGAAGGAAGGAAGGAAGGAAGGAAGGAAGGAAGGAAGGAAGGAAGGAAGATTTCTGAAGTTTCCTGGCAGCTTCCCAAAAGCAAAGGCATTGGGGAAGCTGGCAGAAAGTCACAAGTAGCTCACACTCCCATTGCTTTTTTGCCCTTGGTCATTCTGTTTCTCTGTTTAGGTAAGGAAATATCTCTGATACAATGACCAACAGGTCATGGGTTGTCTAATTCCTTCATTAAAATTAATAAGATGTAAAAAGAGGTTTCCTTGGAAATTAATAGATAGGAGACTCTACCCTCATCCTTTGGGTTTTTTTTAAACATCTCAGAATAAATGCAATTCTCAGGATACTTCATATTTAACATAGAATTCCTATAAATTTATAGGAATTCTATAAACATAGAATTCCTATAAATATATCCAGAATATATATATATATATATATATATATATATATATATATATCACACTGTTCCATAAATTTCTATAGGATACCTCAGTTCCTAAGGTAGCTTTGAAAAAAATGCAACTGTCCATTAAAGAGGTAAATTTGGTTTTCCTGATTCAGTCTTGAATTATACCATTATGCATAACTTTTAATAACTACCAAATTTTGAATGTCTTCACTGTATACCAAGAATCCATTCTGGGCCTTTTGGAATGTCCATATATAGCATTTTAGTTCACTGAAATGTTTAGGTTCAAAATGTAATATATTATCTATATTTCCTGTTACTATCATATCAATTCAAAAGCTGTGGTATACTATTTCTGAAAATTTGATTTTTCTCATGTCAAATTGATGCTATGGGGTAATTCGAATCTTAAAATTGATGAAATAAATAATTATATAGAAACTTTTGAAGGATACTGGAATTTTGTCTTTAGATGAACTATGAGATGATAACTCTGACCATTGATTATTTTCTACTATAAATAATAAGGATAAGGACTGCTTGTCTGCTGCTACCCATGGGCAATATTTTCACCTAATAAGTAACTAATACTTAGTGATATCTCAGTTTGGACCAGGAACATTTTCATTTTCAGTGACACCTCTTTTAATATAAATAGTCATTAAATCCTATGAGACCAAAAAAAACAAAAACAAAAACCTGCAACTAATCTTTTTACATACTTGGAATTTATAAATGAATTTTATATTCAAATTTTAAGGAATCAGAAATTTCTATTTTTGTCTAAATAGTGAGAAACTATCTTAACATTAATAGATCTTTGATTATGGTTTATTCAATGAAAACATATTTCAGGAATTTTGGACCCCATTGGCATTGTATATAAAAGTTGAGTAAATAAGAATAATTTTTCATTAAAATATATTTTTGTGATGTTGCAAAGTTAAAATATATTATGGGAAGAAGTAATTCTATATACTCTGACATTACATTGATTCTGAGACAAGATTTAATATTTTCAGTTCAGATTCTTTTGAACTATAAACCTATCACATGCAAATTAACAACTGGACAATGAAAATCGATTCTTCATGTCCTCTTATTGCTAACAGACTAGTACTTCAACACTGGAATGATAAATTTATGGGCCCATTTACTCAGTATATTGAGATGTTTTTACTTGCAACTTATGAGTAAGTTGCTTATAGGCATAGATTATGTATGGACATTAACAGTGGAATATGGCTATTTTTTGTTGAAGCTCTTGTGGAAAGTTCAAAAACTTGTATGATAAGCCTGTCTGTATATAATTTTTGTTTTAATTGTATTTCTTTTTTTTCTTTTTTCTTACTTTTCTTTGTTTTCTTTTATTAACTAAAGGTAATTTTTTAAAAAGCCGTTGGAAGTTGCAGGCAACAGACTTGGTGCTACTATAAAAATTGGTGAGTTATCAAGGTGTAAATAACTTCTATCCTCTATTTTCCTGTATTGAGAGATCTCTACTTTTACATTATTAGAATACCAGAAGTAAAGTGTAAGCATGGGGAAATGATGAAGCATATGTTGTCATGTTGTAGCACAAGTCACAACACATTTACCCTATTTTGGTTCATTATGGGTAGGAACAAAGCTTGGGAACATATCTGACTCAGTCTGGAAATACAAAGAGATCTCAGTTTAAAATGTTCCTTCTTAGGGTATATTGGATGAATATGTGAGAAGCAAGCCTAAAGACTGAAGCAGAGCTATACCAATAGGTCTTGCATTGACAATTCAGGCACTGACATTCCACAGCATAAGAATGTAACAACATAGATATGCAGCCTTCCCACATGCAAGTACGTGCATAAAGAAGTCCACATAATTTGGAGTCCATATCAACTGGACAGTATTTAAGCAAAACTTGAGTCTGGCAATTTTAATTATTCAAAATCTGAATGTTTATTTTGAATATTGACAAATTAGATATTGAATAATATTTGATAAAATATATTATACTTCTTACAATGTCATTAAAATAAAAAGAATAAGAAAAAAGATCTTATGCTTTTGGAATTCATATAGAACAAGATATTTATAATAAGTTTTGATTTGAAAATGTTTGTCTTCAGACTTCTTAACTCCAGTGCATCAGATATTATTTTCTTTTTTGACATTACATTGCACTGTGAGGCTATTTTATTAGAATGCAGCATTTCCTATAGAAAGTAAAACCCAACACCAGATGGCACTTAAAGGTCACATATTGGCCAATATATAAAATTATAATCTGGATTTTATATAGTTAGAATGAAATATTTTCTTTAAAAGGTCACTGAACATGGTTCATATGTTAGACCCTAATTTATCAGGTTTCTTACAAAAAGAAAACTTACGTTAGATGCTTAAAACAATCAAATATGTAACTCTTTGAAAATACAAGAACATGAACACATTCCTTTTAAATTTTAGCAGAATGCTGGTTAGAAATATTTGCCACAAACAAAAATCACAGATGAAATACAAAACATTTTCTGCTCCCTCCACTTATCAAGAAACTGTTTGACAAAATTTGTACATCTCTGAAAAACGGGAAGCCAGATATTAAATTCCACAGAAAGTTCCATGCTAATATATCAAGAACAAATGATATACACTTAAGGGTAAGTGGAACTACCCTTAAACTTCACCAAGGCACTGAATAATCTAGAACCAAGCCCATAGATTCTCAATTTCTTTCCATTTTTTTTTTTTAGACCTACAGCCTAGCAAAGGAGAAAGGAAGAGGATAAACAATATAAAGACCAGAGCTGACAAATGCTTCTGAATTATTTCTGAATAAATAGCGCTTGCATAATTTTGAGTTCACCCTTTTCATTCAATATCCCAAAATATCTAGCTGTTTATTCCTTTTTCTATATTATTGAATAAAAGAAAGCAATAATAAATGTCCTTTCAAACATTCTGCTTTTTGAAGCTTCTGTCAGTTCCATCATTGTTGTATTCCCCTCGTTTTTTCTTTAAACATCTGAAGTAGCTTCTTTCAATATTGTTTTACTTCTTCTTTTTGTGCATTCTCTTAGTACAATTTTCCATTATAATCTTGTATAATCTTTTTCTCACCCTCAGTGCCAAGAACAAGTCTGTCCCTCTTCATTTATCAGTTAATTAACCCTTTTAATTCTCAGTTTATAGGCCTCACAATAATTCTGTTTAATGTTTCTGATTTCTTGTACTATTTCTTCCTTTTCCATTGATCCCGTTTTATATTTAATTAAGTCCATTTTAGCTTTAATATCTTTTTTTCTTTTTTTTTTTGCGGGAATTTCTGCAGCTCTTCTTCCAGTTTTTTATAGTCATCCTCAATAGTTTAAAGATCTTTTTCTGCATTGTGTTTCTCGCATAGTTTATTATCTTGATAAACCTTCATTGAGTCAAAGGATTCTTTATCTTTATTCTTGCCAAAAATAAGAAAAAAAAAAAAAAGCAAGAGGAGAAAAAAAAAAAAGAAGAAGAGGGAAAAGACTAAGTCTCTTTAAAAAAAATCCAACTGAGGGGGGAATAAAGAGCAAAGCAGAGCTTCTAGCAGAAAGAAGAGCTACTGCCACTAATCAGGGCTCTTGTGACTAGCTCAAACTTTCCATCTTGATATTTTCAAAATCGCTTTCAACTCCACTTTCTTGTTTATAGTTACGGATGGCACCTGTATAAACATGCACATCCCACTATCTTTTTAGAAAGCACAGGGTCTTTGAGCATGCGTCACAATAGAAGAAAAAAAGCACTATGTCAAGCCTCTAGATGGCAGTGCAACTTTCTTTCATTTACTTTCTCTTAACTCCACTTTCCCCATTTCAAAATCAAAAAGTATAAGTTTCTTATAACAATAAAGAAATCTTAGTCAGAAAAAAAGCTTAAGATAAAGAGTTATTGAGTATTAAAAAGAAAAAGCCAATCCAGTTAAAAATATATTTTTTTAAGAGAAAAACATCTTGCCAATTCCACTAAAAAGGGAAAGTTGAAAAGAAAAAAAATTTCCCCCCCTTTTTTTATAAGGCTCAATCTTGCCGCTTAATCCACTTTTCTTCACTTTTAAAAATCTCTTTAAGTTACTTAAGGTGTTCTCTAAGAATATTTGAATAGTAAAAGTCCATCTCACCCAGTTGACACCCCTCTCTTCCTTCTTCCTTTGGAGCTGTCCCGGCTTTCGCAGCCATTTTGGCTGGCTCTCCTCCGCCGGCTTCAAGAGCTTCTCCCGGGATCAATCTGGGACTTGCGGCGTCCCTGAGATCCGTGGGACGTGCCCTTTGCGATCGCCATCTCTACGGGATGGCTTAGGTCCATCGGGACCGTCCGGGGAAGGAGATATCGGCTGCGATCCTGGGAGCCCAGGATCGCCCGCCGTATCGCCGCGACGCCAGCTCCGCCCTCCGTAATGCAATTTTTTCGGCTGGAGATTACTTTTGATATGTCCTTAAACTCCCTCAATAAGGGCTCAATAAGGATATCTCAGGGACAAACTGGTATAAGGAATACTCCTTATGCCTCCAGCTGCTGCTGATCTGATTCACATATTCTTAGCTTTCTCTTCTAATACAGTTCTCTCCTCTAATAGAGTACATTTACAAACTGAAAAAATAAAGTTTTATACTTGAGTGTGTCATTTTTCATTCATTTCAACTTTCACCAGTTCAAATTCCAGTATATTTCCATATTCAGGGTTTCTCTTCCATTCTCCTCTACCCTGCCATCACTATTGGTAAGCTCCTGAATAGCAAAGGTGCTTGATTTTTACTTTGAGTGCACATCTCCACAATCCAAACCCATCAGTGCTTACAAACTTCATGGATCTCCACAAATCTTCATCAGGGCTTTGGACTTAACCCAACCACTTGTGGCCAAGCAGCCACAGCTCTTATCTCTCACTGAGAGTCCAGGGTCTACATCAGCTGGAAATTGGAACTGATACTTAATCAGACTCTTGTTTTTGTTTTGCAGTCTGGCTTACATACAAACCATGGTGAATTCAAGACCTTTCTTAAACTGCTGGATCTGTTACTGAAGGGCACATGTATGTTGTTGGAAAATCTGCTTCATTTGATCTGAAAGCTTGTTGTTTTCCTCCAATCTATTTCAAATATACTGGCTTGCTCTTTTTGTTTAAGCAAATGAGGCGTCCTCACTGCTGGGTTTCTATTTCCATTTCACTGAAAAATCTGAGAGGCAACATCTGCCATGTTTGACTTTGGAAGTGAGATTCTTATAGGGCATAATTAGGTGGATGCCAATATCAGTCATTCCACTTCAGTCCCATTCATAACATTCTACAGATCTTTTCCTTTTCCTTTTCCTTTTCCTTTTCCTTTTCCTTTTCCTTTTCCTTTTCCTTTTCCTTTTCCTTTTCCTTTTCCTTTTCCTTTTCCTTTTCCTTTTCCTTTTCCTTTTCCTTAGAACAGCCCCCATAAAGAAACATTCAATTATCTTCAAAAAATAGTTTTGGCTCATTTACATACTTGTTTCGATCAAAGACTTATACACAGCAACCAAACGGACCACAGTATTATATTTTGATGGAGGAGGAGGAGGAAGAAAAGGAAGAGGAAGAGGAAGAGAAGCAAATGGGTCTGATCAAACATAATATTTTTTCCCTAATGCATATTTTTTCCCCAAAACCATATCCAGTTGTTTTATAAGCTGACTTTTCCTTTCCGCTACCATCTCTGATTTATCCAGTCCAACAACCTCTGTTTTATATTGACCTTGTTATTGAAAATAGTATTTAATGAATGAGGAAACTCAGTTCTGCAAAAAAAAAAGCTTTAGTGGCCCTAAGTTGCACAGTCACATTCAAGCAGATAAAACTTGGGGGGGGGGGGACCCTGTTATCACTTGGATCTGAACATCAGAACTTATAATGGTAATATAAGGTAAAAACAACAACAACAACAAAAACCCTACAAAATGGTCTCACCAATAATAATGCAGCTTGTTTTCCCAGCGAGAGAGACTGTCTAGTGGCACTTCAAAGTACCGCTGCTGAAATCACAACATTTTTTTTTTCCGCGTGTGAAAGAAGCTTCTGTTTTTCCACCTCATTTTCAGAACTGTTGAAAATTATTTCAAATTTCTCATGGTTGTGCTCTTGCGCTTACTTCCACTACTTGGAGGTAGAAGTGCTATTGCTGATATTATCTGCTGTTGCCTAATTTTTCATCCCTAAGGTCTTCCTAGCTGCCCACACTTTCCAATCTGAAAAGGCCCAATGGATGGAGTTGCCTTTCCTTGGAATTTAATTTAAGGACATGATGTCAGGGAGATAGAAGACCACTGGAGAGATGATTGTACAGTGCAACACAAGACATGTTAACAGACTGTATTATGCTACACAACTAGGTAAGAACACCACATTCGGCCCATGAGAATTACACACACACACACACACACACACACAAACTCCTTTGAGATAAATTTTGAAAGTAAATTTACTGTCCAAAAAGTGAATGCCAGCTCGAAGCCAAAGTGTAGAAGAATGTATGACATTAGTTCTAACGGCGTGGCAGCAGATCCCTGTGTTGGAAATGAACAGGAAATCCCAGATGTACTACTTGAACATGATAATGCATGACTCCCCCACAGTGAAAAATAAATTCCTTGCCAGGCGGACATGTTCATTGGTGCACCTTCTTATGGAGACCGATCTATTTTACAGTAACCAGTCATTACCACATTACATGATACATAGGCTGCACTTTACTACAGGAGGGGAGATTATTGCTTACCTAGAGTGAATCACCTGTAGCTACTGCTTAAAGGAAAGCTTACTGATCCTTGAAGTGTATTTTGTATCAATGGTTTGGGTCTTATGGCTGCCTAGAGGTAAATAGAGCTGTTTCTGGAAACAAGGGATAAATTTCATGTGTACATGAGCTCAGGGTACAGCTACTAAAAAGAATTACTATAGAAAAGGGATTCAAGTAATTTTCCTGCAGCCAAGTGAACACAGATATAAAGCTTGATTAGGGAAGCCTCCGTGCACATTTTACTATGTTTTAAAGTGGTCTTTTACATTAAAAAAATATAGAAGTAAAAGAAAGTGATTACATTTTTATTTCTAAATTTCAAAGCTTCTTACCTGGTACATATAACAGTCGAAAATTCCCATAACCAATATATTCAGTTACATTCCTTTGCTGAAATCTGTTTTATTATTACAAGCAAATAGAAACATTTGTTCTGCAGTTTCTTTTTTGTGTTTGTTTCCAGAATCTTAACAAATCAGTCCTGTGCAGATACACTGCCTGCAATCATGATTCAACTCTGGAAGAAATATCCATTCGGTTTGTATTTACATTTACTTTGGATTAGAACAGTATGTGTAAGGAATATTTAAATGTAAAGTGTTAAATCTGGCAGGTTCATACTGTCAGACTTCAAATGCTTCAGGTAATTTCACACCAGCAGGATTGTTATACATAATATGCTTGTTCTGATGTTCTATTGTGTTCCTTTGGTCAGATCTTTAACACAGTGGCATATTTTAATGGTGTCAATTAGTACTCATGGATTTATGAATATTATGCTTGTAACAGCTTAAATTATATTACTTTAAAATTCCTGCTGAAGATTCTAGAAATAGGTAATGCTCAAGGTTGCTGTTAAGCAAGCACTGCATTCTAATGCTACTAAATTTGATTCATCAGGAGCAGTTCTGAAATTAATAATGGAACTAAAATATCTATAGTAATTTTAAAAATAGATTTATATATAAGATTGCATCAAGATTACTGTATGTGCACCTTTATGTACTGGTAAAACAGCAACATATACAATCGTAGTTTTTTGTTTTCCTCCTGTGGAATGGTGATTTGCTGACAAATTATATTTCAGCTTGAAAGAAAGAAAGAAAGAAAGAAAGAAAGAAAGAAAGAAAGAAAGAAAGAAAGAAAGAAAGAAAGAAAGAAAGAAAACTTCTCTGAAAATATTAAGAACGGATAAAATGAAATGCAGAGTTTTACAAAATAAATCCTTTTATACTCTTTTGATACAATTGTCTGTTTTAACCTGTAATAATAGAATTGTGTTTCAGTAAAAAGTAATAAGGGACTTTTTGCTTCAGATAATAATTTTAAAATAAAGTCTGTGCATTTAAGACATCAAAAAGACATATGTTCTTAGGAAAGTTTTGTAGCATGCTTCAACAAATTCCAAGTATATTTGTATTTATTTATGTGATTGCCTTAACTAAAACTGATGACAGAGACAAACTATCATAATAATGAAGAAATATCTTCATTGGAGAAGATATCTATGGGAAACAATTTTTCACCTACATATTTATGCCATTTTCAGGAGTAAATTTTTCTCCCAGATGTAAATCAATTATGACAGTGCTGTTCCAGTAACAAATGAAGTTTCAATCACTGTAGAAAAGTTCTACTTTTCTTCTAAGGATTGCTGATTACTTTGATTGCTTTGATCATCATATTAATTCAGGCAGGTTCAATGTCTGTAGCAATGATGCCAATAGATGCTACAAGTCCTTTGGAAATGTTCCTCCAAAGATGTCACCTTTAGACTCTTTCTAGTAATATTAGTGGGTGATTTCCTCCCTATTTTTAGACTAGCACTCTTCTGAAAGAGATCTAAACCCAGGTCCCAAAATAACCTGACAGATTGAAGGGACAAAGGAGTGGCAGGGGCAGGATGGAGCGATTAATAATGAGTGAGCCCCATCCTTGACTTGTGCTGCAAGGAAATGGCAGTGCTAGCAGTGAACCCAGTTCTGTTTTCATTATAGTAATCTGTGGATGACCATGGAGCTGTGATGGAGTACCAAAATAGCGTCATCCTCCAAGTAATAAAAATATGAAGAAATACAGTTATGTGAAGCTGCATGGCAGAAGCAGCAGGAAACCTGTAACATACCTAATGATTAAGAAAAAGCAACAAACAGTAAGCCGAATCCACTTGTCTTTCTGGATATAAGTCAACTCTCTGTGTAGGACAGGCCAAGCATGTTCAGGACTAGAATACTAGTCATCCCCCCCCCCCAACCAAAACAAAATAAAACAGAAATCAGTCCAGCACTCTTTCAAAATAGTACTAAACTCATGTTTAACAACCAGATCTAAACCTCTTTCAAAACAGCACTAAATCTGTGTTTATTAGTATGCCATGAAAGACTTGACAAGAATATCATAAAATGTCAGACATTAAGCTGACAGATGCTTCTATGGAACCCAGGCGTCCAAGTCTCCCCTAGAGTTCGACCAAAATGGCCAAAGAGGGGCAGTTCCCAGTGACCACAGCAAAGTAACTAACAGCAGCTGAAAAATCCTGACTTAAATTGTATCTATACCAAAAAAAAAAAAAGTTTTGGGAGAAGAGGGAAAATACTACTTTAAGACTGAAACTGCTAAAGGGACTTTAAGCTGCCTTAGCTGTTGCTGGGAATAAAACAGGCAATATTATTGGGACATGGCATTGGGGGAAAAAATCTCAAAATGTTACTGTGATCAGTTCAGGTTCTGACTAGGAAGATATGAGCATGAGTCCAATTGTCTCTAACTTTTGGCCAAAGGCACAATGAGTTTAAGAGCATAAAATACAAAAATGCTGCTTTGTCTGATTGAATATGTTTTGGCATTTATATTTCCTTTACATACTCTCAAATGCTATCATGGAGCCTATACATTCAAATTATGGCTGTCTGACAAAAAGTATGTCTATGGTTCTGAAAAAGCTCTGTGATTTCTGCATGTACATACATATCATGGGGGTGGGGGGGAGAAAGGGAGAGAGAGAACCAAAACCTTTCAGATGTCACATCTCCTACTGTCACTTTTTCTGAAGCAAAAATTGAATGTTGCCATAGCTGGGAAGTTGTCACAAAGGAACTTTAGTGCACTGTTTCTCTTTTATCTCTTTTGTGGCAGATTGTCATGGGATCACACACTATGTTAGAATACAATTTGTAAAGCATTGCAGCAAAGAAAAGGACAAAAAGAAAAGACAACCTTCTAGTTTGGCTAATAAGCAGAATAGAAGAATGAAGATGAGGTTTAGTTGATCCTTAATTTTAAGTGATATGACCTAAGCCCAAACATTTTAGGTTCCTTGTATAACCTGGAGGGAAATTTATGGAGTCTGGTATGGCAGAAATAACTCTAATGGTTTAAGCTTAGCCCTAACAGTTCCCTGAATAGACTTTTAGTATTATGAAATATTTTGGAGTAAATATGTTTTGATAAATAGGAAGAGGAAAAACTTGGATGTTTTCCAAATGTTATATATATATATGCCTTAATATTCTGCTTGCTAGCACATATTTTCCCCAAGATACTTGGGGAAGTCATATTGTTTGACTAAGGGTTTTTCTGTGATATAAGATTGCAAGTAGCATGTAGTATATACTGCATACTCCAGAAATTATTACACCTACAGTATCAGTATTCAGATTCTAGACCATTATTCTCTGGATTCATACATCATACTAAGCAATAATCTGATTTGTTTTTGCTTTGCTGTGATACAGACAGGGATCAGTGAACTAACCATATCCTTTTTAGAGCTGTCACACTGTTTGAAATCAAGGTTTGTTGCTGAGTTATAGATTGCAATGTTGAGATTTAATGTATGAACAGTGATTCATGGTTTCTTTATGGTTCCTAGCTTATTCATGATTTATACTATCCTCAAATATTTAGCCATTTCACAGAGTTCAAAGTAGTCTAAAAAGGAAAGAAATTACCAGGATTTGGCTGTGTAAAACTATGATTACTTTGTTCACCTTCAAGATTTAAACTGGGTTGTTTTTGGCTTGCTCAACATACCATGATTAAAACAAACTTTTTAAAAATTAAAATAGTAAATAGTAAATAAATTTAAATTCTTATTTTAAGATAATGTGCATCCTTGTAGGAGGTTTCTTTTAAAAAAAAAAACTTGAACTATGATTGACAAATACTATAAAGTAACCAAGTAACATAAATCTGTGATAAATTTGTTTCCTGTACAGCTTTACTAAAGTCAGTATCCCAAGGTTCCTTTTTTTAGCAAGAAGTGCATCTCCTACTTCTGTTTCCAATAGTAACCTGAAGGTTTCCAATAGTAACCTTCAAAAACCAGCATTTTGGAAATTGTTCTAGATAATTAAATATTAAATTCTCAAAATTGATGTAGGGGTTAATGAAGTTCTAGCATCCTTATTACCCAACAAATATTTAAGCTGATACCAGAAAAACCATGGTAACTTGTCACCTATTAATTGTTCTTTATTGAGAGGTTCCCTATTGCTGCAGAAATCTTCTGTTCTGTAAAGGTTATATTCTCTCAACAGTTCCCTTTAAGCCAGACCATAGTGATTGTCCTGTTCTATATACAGTATGTCATTAAAGGGGTTAGGAGAAACTCATCCTTTATCAAGGTTATATATTTATTCTTCGAAATTTGGAACACCATTTTGGTAAAAAACATTTTCAAACTTGTTTATTTTTTAAAAAAAATTCCGTGAAAGAATCATTGATTTATATAACAAATTTGTCTGTAATATAATTTCAAGTTGAATCCATTGTTTAGAAGGGCCTTCCAAAAATAATGTAATTGTATGTCTTAAGTGAAATGGAACATAGTTTTAAAATATAGGAAGGTGTAGGTTCCCATCAGCTCATAATGATAAAAAAAACATTAATACTATTCACAAAACTAGCTCTATGGAAAACTACTTTTTCACAGGCCACTTTAAGATGTTTCCAAACTGTTTTTCCATACAAAATGTTTTGTTTATTTATTTATATTCTTTATCTATTCAAAGTTCAGTGGTTATGCCATGCTCATCAGTTTCCAAATTATTTGCTTCCTTCCTAGCTTACCTCTTAGCTATTTTTATCTGATATTTCAAATAAATTACAAAATGCTTTGAACTGCATGATTAGTCCATTATGCATTCTGTTTATTACAGTTATACAAACTTTCATGAATAAATTATTTGAATCATGGAAAATTTCACTTAATGTAAGGAAGCTCTAATAAAAAAATTCCAAGATATTAACCTATCTGGTTTTCCTTGATTCTTTAATATATAGGGGTGTCTTCCTACTTTTTTTTTTTTCTCTCTATAGGGATGCAAGATTTTCTTACAGAAACATGTATCTGAGATGTATTGGTGATGTGACTGTGATGTAAATAAATGGTACCATTATTAATGGGAAAATGTGTTTGTAAACTAGAAAAGACAAGCTCTACACTTTTTTCTAATAACTACACTCATATTTATTTTATTTAATTACTTAGAATACTTAGAATAATTTTGTATACTGCATCTTTATTAAATTCTTCAAACAGTTGCAAAAATCCAGAGTTCACATCTGCCAAAGTTCCAGAAACAGAATCTCAGTAGAAGTTTTCAACAGCCCTGATCAGGCAACACATCAATGTATAGTTTCAACAGTTAAAGGAGGAGTAAGTAACCCTTCCCTTTTTTTAAGTCACACTTGTAACATCCCGAAAAGTTCAGTCTCCATATGCACAGAGTGATTGTGTTTGTGACTTGGGACTCCAATAATGGAAGTTTACAGCTTATATGGGAGCCTTCACATGTAGTAAATGCTCATGCTGCAATTGCACTGTATTTGTGGATGACCAACAGCTATAAATTGTTAATGTATTGTCGAAGGCTTTCACGGCCGGAATACGATGGCTGGTGTGGGTCTTCCGGGCTGTGTGGCCGTGTTCTGGAAGTTTTGTTTCCTAACGTTTTGCCAGCATCTGTGACCGGCATCTTCAGAGGGCAGGAGCACAGACAGGAGTAGACAGGAGGCACAGAGAGAACTGCTCCTGTCTGTGCTCCTGCCCTCTGAAGATGCCAGTCACAGATGCTGGCAAAACGTAAGGAAACAAAACTTCCAGAACATGGCCAGACAGCCTGGAAGACCCAC
The DNA here is from genome assembly GCF_059951505.1 of Python bivittatus. Classification (NCBI taxonomy): domain Eukaryota; kingdom Metazoa; phylum Chordata; class Lepidosauria; order Squamata; family Pythonidae; genus Python; species Python bivittatus. The sequence continues at coordinate 27,495,676 of NW_028277034.1, forward strand.
ACCAGCTATAAATTGTTAACTTTAGAGAGAGTAGGGACTGTTCCCTGCTGATCATGTGCTCAGCTCTACATACAATTTATTGGCTGCACAGGAGGCAGATTACAAATTCTACCTAATTTTACCAACTGATTATCATTTGCAAATTGATAAATATCCAGAGTACTGAATTGTGGGAGTACAGTTATCAATGATTGTGGCTGGCTCTCAACCATAAAACAAAGTCATTACAATAAAATCAATACAACATAAAAAAAGAAAAGAAAAAGAAAAGATGGCAAGTTTGATGAGGTGATGGGTCTCGCTCTTTCTCACTGAAGGTCTGGGTGAAGAGCCAGGTATTCGTGGTTTTCTAAACAACAGGACATTCGGCCAACCAGATCTCAGGGGTAACCTCAGGGTTCTGAGAGGTGATATTGTTTAATCAAAGGAACCAGGAGCATGTCAAACTTGCAGGATTGAATTGGCTGGGCTGATGGTGTGGGAGACAGGTGGTCCCTCAAGAAATCAGGCCTTATGCCATGTAGAGCTTTATAAGTAACAACCAGCACCTTGAATCACTCCCAGAAGCAAACTGGCATCCAGTGCAGCTCACAAAGCAGAGGTGTTACATGGGCATAATGAGGTATGCCCATTACTACTCATGCTGCCTTATTCTGGACCAGTTGAAGCTTCTGGGTGTTATTGAAGAGCAGCCCCATGTAGACAGTATTGCAGTAGTCAAGCTGGGAGGTGACTAGGGCATGAGAGTACAAACACAAAAAGACATAATGATAATAGGGATTGTTCAAAATGCCCTTCAGAACAATTTGCACAAGACCAACAGAGTGTTAACCAAGCCTCAAGAAGGTTGCCATTTCAAAGTGTTGAAGGGGTGCAAATAATAAATGCTATGCATGCCCTCAAACCCTTCATTTCATGGTGGACCATTTTGATGATTTATACATGCTGGACAGATTGGACAAGGTGCTTCTACATGGAAGAAGTGATCCTGTAGATTCCTAGGTGCCAACCCATGTGAGGCTTTATAGATTAAATCTATCACTTCAAACTGCACTCAGAAACCTATTGGTAGTGACAGCAAAACAGATGTTATCTGATTCCGTGGAATGTTTGATTAATTTCCATCTGCTACCTAAAAGAGTGATATTGTATCACCGTATTCTGAAATTTCAATTTCAAATTTGTGGGCTTCCAGTTGATATGGTGCTATGCTGAATGTATAATTTCAGTTTTCTCCTGAGTTAAATGGCAGTTATGTATCTTTTGACTGCTTTATTGCTTAATTGGTAAACTGAACATTCCAAGTTCTTTCATTATGTCCTCATCAGGCATATCTTCAAGTCCTTTTTACAAGTCCCTTTGTTACCTTCCTCTCACCTCAACCTTTTCTGAACTTGTCTATATCCTTCTGGAAAGGTAGTGCCCAGAATCCTATACATTCAAGGTGTGATCTTACTAGTGCAAAATAGAGAGGAATAAGAACTTCACCTATTTTGTCAAACTGGCAGAAAACCAGTCTACAAATTCAGCTGAATGTAGAAAAGAATATCAAGCTAAACCTCCTTACACCTTGAAGTCTTTTTTCTGTGACACAAACATCTAGGAAGATTAAATTTATTCAGATAAAAACCTTAATGCATATTTTAAATGAGAAATTCCAGGATTTGGCTCAGATATTTGATACTCTAGATTTTTTTTTTTATGCCAGTGCTGAAGAGCCTGATATTGTTTCACATGTAACAAGAATTGCACAGCTTGAAAATTCTAATAAGCAACTTGCTATTGATTCTTCAGGATAAAGTGAACCATTTGCAGGTTCTAAATCGCAAATACAATTTACAATTTCTGAACATTCCTTATAACCCTGAGCAAGATAAGCCCGCAGGAGCTTTCATAGAAAAAATGGAAGTGTAATTTTTGTACATGGATAGTATTGTATGATTATATGTTGGGACTTATATGACAGCTTGAAAACCCTTCCCAAGAATATACTTTTTAAAAAATTATGTATCAGATTGGTTCCTGACTTGGTTATTTTCTAATATCTCAACCATTAGTTGAATGGATAAATGTGATATAGGTTCCACTGCAATATTTATTGTTCCCCGGGAACAATATAAATTGCTACAAGAAAGAATTATCCCACTTTTTTGAGTTGGCATTTGTTAAGGAATCCATTTTTGTTACAAATTTTACAGGGCAACAAGAGCTTGAAAATCCACCGCCCCCACACCCTCCATAAACATTCCATAAACATTCCACAAACGTAATAGTTAGTTGGGGTACCTTTAAGCCATATATGTGATTGTATTATTGCTCATACTACATGGAAAAATAAATAGAATAGAATAGAATAGAATAGAATAGAATAGAATAGAATAGAATAGAATAGAATAGAATAGAATAGAATAGAATAAAAACCACATTTGGGGGAAAAGGTTAAGGAACTTCTAGGTACTTATGCAAGATGACATATATCAGAATTACATAAGCTTTTCTAATGCTGAACAGGAATTTAATTCCCTCAATGCACTAGATGCAAAATATTAATTAAATAGAATTAAACAAAATATTAGGAGCAAGAGGAAAGAAGCAATAAACCATTGTCTTATGACTGAAATACTTACAAGAATGCGATATTGTTTTTATTATCAAGGGTAAAGTATATAATGATCTGATTTAATAAATCAATATTTGTTTTCATTTTTATTCTTGGTTTTATACTACTGAGGAAGAAATATATTAAATTTTATATAATATAGCTCTTTCAAAGATTATGCATGACCAAGCTGCCTATCTAGCTATACCTTTATTGCTCCAAGAAATAAGAGACTATATTATAAATCAAAGAAAACAGGAAGCTCCTGGTTCTGATAGGTATCCCATGGGGTGATATTAGACATGTAATGATTCCCACCCCCACCTCCAGTATTATTGGAGGTTTATAATGATAATTTTTAATTTACTCCCACTCCCCCCCCCCCCCAAAAAAACCCTCTTTCCGTGATGTGTACAGAACTGTAATTTGGAAGGCTGGCAAAGATCCTATTAATTTGTCACACAATATCCTTATTAAAATGTGAATGGTTAACAGTGATTATGGTATGCAAAGTACAGGTTATACTCTCCATGATTTTCCATCCAACACAAATGGGTTTTATAAACAGTCAACAAGTACTGTATCTGATAATACTGGATTATTAACTGATATTCTGGGCAAAAGGGTCTGCAGTAAACCACCATGATGCCAAATGATGAATGTACATAGTGATGTCAACATGCAAAGGTGACCATTAAGTCCTTGTGTCCTTATGACTGGTACAAGAATATGCTGGTAGCATTTGTATGATGATATTGCCATGCACATTTCACTGTTAGCCCTCCCCTCCCCTCCCCTCCCCAAACAGTTGTCCAAAACCTGAACTCAGATGTGAAAAAGATTTCTGGTATGGTCCAGTGGAAATTTTTGAAATAAGTCTTGGCCAAACAATTAGACTCATAAGTGGCATTCAAATTCTGCTGCTACAATTGATATAAGTTGAATTATTTTTTCCTCTAGAAGATGGCTCACGGAATTTGTCAAGACTGTCCTTCATCTCCTTCTATATTTAATTTCTTAAGTTTTCGTACAGTTTGAATTTTCCCTTTTTTGCCATTATTTTTTGTGCATTAAAGCAATTAATAATACTTTTTTTTTTAAAAAAAAAATTGATTTCCCCCATGCTGCCACTTATGCAGTTACCTTAATGCTGTCACATCACACATTTCGCTTTAGTAAACATTATGAGTTGGGAAAAAGAAAGAGAAATTCAAATATATTGTTTTCAATAGTTGCAATAATTGGAACAATCCAACTTTATGTTTGTTTCTCTAATGTGAGCCGATATAATGAAGAAAAGAAACAGAATATATTTAAAGTTTATCACTTTTTACTCTGCATGCTACCTTTATTTTATATAAAGGTTGCCATAGGTGTACTCATGTGACTGAAGGGAAATTCATATTACAATATATCTTAGGGGTTTTCCATTTTTTCAAGAGGCAAAGCTATAATGGTAGAAAATTGGCTTTAATTTAATTTAATTTAATTTAATTTAATTTAATTTAATTTAATTTTTTTGCACTTAGTGTTTTATGGAGCCTCCTCAATTTCTCATAGAACGCTGGGGTTCTGGGGACAAAGCTCAAAAAACTATGATCTAGCTCATTGAAACCATTTTCACTTAGATGTCCCTAGCCAGTTCCACACTAAGGATTTATAGCATTACCTAGTCATTGCTGTGGCAATAGAAAGTATGTCTTCTTTAGTGATAGATCACCATAGCAACAGCTGGATGTTGCTTTAAGGCAATATATATCACTAGTGTGGAAGTGACCACTGCACTGCTAACCTACTCTGTAGTAGTTTGTACTCATGATAAAATCTGGTAGAACATAACTACCCATACAGTATATCATATTCAAAGGCTGTTCCAGCTCTGTGAGAAATTGTATGGAGACAAAGCTTTGTCTGAAGGAGATATTAAAACCCCATATTTTTCATTACAAATGTGGCACATTAAATTTCAACATATCTAATATTTTAAATAGTAATAATTGATTATGATTATTTTATCATCATCATCATCAGGTAGCAAGTGGTATAAAAAACTCCACATGAGACTAAGGGCACAGCTGTTAAACAGTCTGTATCACAGTTAATACAAAAATAATAAAAATAAAGCATGGGAAATCAGTATTTCTTCAATTCAGTACATGTAAAAGAGCCGTCTTTCAACACACTATATACACAGTGAAAAACTAATCAGCGCATATTCAAATGAAGGATTATTTCTTATGTTTGAGGAGGACCTTAAAAGTTTAATTTAATTGTAAGGACAATGGAAGCAAACAGAAAAAGGGAAATGCATACTGCTAAAAGCCATGAAGTCTTTATGTCATCTTGCCTTCCCCTTGATGAAAAATAGTATTGAAACTCAGGCCTTTTCATTTTTCTCAGTGCAGTGACATTTGGGAGTAGTAAAACAGTGCAATGCCATCTGACTTCTTTGTCTATTTACAATGGGAAATGTCATCAAGCATTCAAAATGTCACTACCTGCTGGGGTGACATCACACACACATACATATAACAGCTGTGGAAATTCAGCTTGCTACCCCCTCTTTTCACAAATACAAGAGTTCTGTGTAGTTAGGTATAATCTAATTATGATAATCTCCTTTTGATAGTCAAATAATATTGAGTGTAATACCTACAAAATGAAGTGAGGGGCAAACAGAATAAAAGGGATTTTCCTAAGAGCATAAATGTGCGCTAACATTGTCTGCTGCAAAAAGCCATTGATTATTGTTGGATGTATAAATGTGCGCTAATAGCCTTCTCTAAGCCTTTATATTAGGCTCCTTTTTATTAGAGGACTTGAATAAAACATCTTTTAAAGGTCTTGGAAACTCATAAACCTGCATGTTTATTTATTGACTAGTTTTATATCTCACCTTTCCTCCAGGAAATCATGATAAGTTACTCCCATCTCCAATTTTTCCTTACAACAACCCTGTTAGAAAGATTGGGCTGAGAGAAGTTGACTAACCCCAGGTCACTCAGTGTATTCCCATAGCTTAAGCTAAACTTGGTCCTGGATCTCTGAGTATACCACATTGGCTCAATTTACATTGTGGATGAATAGTTTTTATACTAAACACAATTAATCTTAATTGCATTGTCTTCTGAGAGAATATAAACAAATGGCACTTGCCTTTCTGTAAGGGAGTTTCTCAATTCAAACAATTCAGATCCACATTTAGATTACTTGTGTGTATAAAGAAAAAGCCACAGTGATCTGTCTGTCTATCTATCATCTATCTATCTTTATCCTTATCTCATTTCAGGGTGCTCAAAGTGATGTCTTTTTATTTTTAATCATAATGTGACTCAGATTCCATGACTGAAGAAGCAAATCATCTGAGAGTGTCATCAGTGTTCCTCTTTCTGGAAATTTTCCTGAGGCCTAGAATAAGCCAGAGAAAATGAAACACCCTTTACCTAAGTTTGGCTTTATGAGTACAGCTGTTCAGTCTACGAGATAACATTCTAGCAGCTGCAATAGGAAGTCAAATGGCTGCTAGAGTGTCATCCAGCAGATGGTCTAATATGTGTTTAAAAATAAAATGCACCTATATAAGCACTGATGGCAACATCACATTATTCACAATCTGAAATCAATCCTATCAGTTTGTGAGCAAAAATAAGAAATGGGAAATAAGTGCATGATTTAAATGCATGGAACTGAACAAGGACTGGCTCTAGATGGCGTAAGTGGCTGCTTCCAATCCTGTGATTTTGTGAAAATGGTAACATGATGGAAAGTAGATGGTGGAGGAAGTGGCTGAGAATGAGGGCAGTCAAGGATATTGGGATGGCGGGCGGGCGGGCAGGAGATAGATAGATAGATAGATAGATAGATAGATAGATAGATAGATAGATAGATAGATAGATAGATAGATAATGTATTTATTTATTTTAAAGATTTTCTATGGCCACTCATCTTAAAACAATTCTGGGCAGCTGACAACAATAAAACTATAAAAATCATTATATATATATATACATACATACATACATACACACACACACACACACACACACATGCACATACATACACACACACACACACACACACTAAAAACCCAGTGCTTTGATCAACCTCCCTTGGTGCCCCAACAACTCTCTGCAGGCTCCACCACTCTACCCCAGTGCCTGGGTAAAGAGCCAGGTTTTAATGGCCTTCCAGAAGGCTAAGAGGGTAGGGGCATGCCAGATTGCTTGGGGAGTGTGTTCCATAAGTTAGGGGCAGCCATAGAAAAGGCATGCTTCCTAGGTCCTAGGATGGGAACATTTCAGGGAAGGGACCTGGAGTGTGCCCATCCTATCTAATCTGGTGGGATAAGCAGATACCCTCAGGGAGAGGCAGTCCTGCAAATAGCCTGGTCCTGTGCCATGTAGGGTTTTAAAGGTAACAACCATCACCTTGAATTGCATCCAGAAGGAAACTGGAAGCCAGTGTAGCTTGCACAACAGAGTTGTAACATGGGAGAACCTAGAGGCACCCAACACTGCGTGTGCCACTACTTTCTGGACCAGTTGTAACATCTGGGTAATCTTTAAGGGCAGTGCCATATAGACCATATTGCAATAATCCAACCAAATGGAAGTGATCAAGGCATCAATAACCATGAACAAGGTAGATAGATAGATAGATAGATAGATAGATAGATAGATAGATAGATAGATAGAATGCAATATGATACAATAAAATACGATACGATACAATATGATATGATATATTATGATTAGGAGAAGCTGGATTGAAAAACAGACTGAGTAGGTGATCCCAGAACTTCCAGCATGCTCTGCCCAGTTTATCATATTTAAAGGGTATGCATTGTTAATCAGCGATACTGCAGGTTAATCCTATTAGTCTCATTTGATTGTCTACATGTTTGCACATATTACATCTACTAGCCAGGTAATAGGAAAGATCTAGACTTACATGTCACTCTAGGCTTATATGTTACTCATGCTTGCTTAGATGATATCAGTAGAACTGACCATTTTTTCTTTAAAGGTTATAATGGAACAAGTAGATATAATACAGTATTTTCCCCCAAGGTAAACTAAGATGGGTAATTTAATTTCCAAGGCAACAAATTATCCTATCATGAGTGAACAACACATTTCTTTCCTGCAATGAACTAAGTAGGCACAGACAGTCCTAACCAGATGAAAGCATTATCTTAAAAAACAAACAAGCACTCGATGAAGGCAGGTTTTTAAGTACTGGTTTTTGAGATTACAGTTGCATTTTGTAAACATGTCTTATTGCAGTCATAGGTAAAATCAGCTTGGTTAACTCCTTTGCTCAGAGTGGCAACAAGCAACTTTGTTCCGTTAGCATTTAAGTTATGCAACTGTAGTGGTTCCCATTTTAGACACACAGAGAGAGTGCACAACTTGAACAACACAAAACACTGGTTTGATTGCTTTTAATATCACACTGGATAAAGAGAGTTCCTCCCCTCTTTCAAATATATAAAACTCAGGCTCCACTCTATGGCTAGTTTTATTAGAAAAACAAATAGCTTGAGTGTTAAGGGATACCTTTCATCTTTGTGCATGATAATGTTCATAATTAGATAAAGAAACACTGAAATACATTACCTTCTGCCAAACCAAGCCCATTCCTTGAAGAATCTTACCATGCTATTTGCAACCCTGCAACCAAATATTCTATATTTCACAACTAAAATAAAATGGAAGCTCTTATCTATGCATCTTGCACAGGAAAAACGACAACTTTATTCAGCAAAGGAAGGAAAGTGATACTTGTGTTGAAATTAAAGTTCTGTGCCTTGGTGGGCGGTTTTATGTACACATAATATATATTTTTTCTTACATTGGAAAAGAAAACAGGTTGATGCAAAGCAAATTCTGCCTTTCACTTGCATCACATAATTCTTTAATCTAAAAATCCTTACATTAGATTTATGTTTTCATTCGAATGGGTGAGAAATATATGCTGTCATGGGATTATAAGAAGATATGGAACACCAACAAAATTACATTGCTACCTAGTATTTCTAGCAAAATCAAGTTCAGCAATATCCTTGCTTAGGGCTGTACTACTTTTTCTCCCTTTCAAAACTCTATTACTTCCCTGGATGTGTATTAACTTTGAAGGGCAGAGAGCAACAGAAAGCAAGTTTTATTTTTTTAATACCCTATAGCAGTTTTTCCCTCATTTCTCAATCTAACATGAAAACATTTTTTTTTAAAAAGTCCCTTCAAAAAAAGTACCACTAGCATCACCTTTCTATCTTCTCCACAGATCTTTTGATGAATCAATGGTATCAATGAAAGCTAATGAATACATCATTTTTAATGTAATTTTTAATTATTTTAAATCCAACAAAATCTTAATCTGGCCCTGTGCGCTCTACTTCCTTACAAGCTAACTCCAGCAGTTTGTTCACTACTTTGCAGAGGTAGGAATGCTCTCTCAACTAAGTTGATGGTTATTATAGTCTCTAATATCTTCTAGGGGTATATTTACCAAGAATACTATAATAACAAAAGGGTTATAACTCTTGCTTTTATAAATACAAAGTTGTAGATTCAAAACTAGGCATAGATTTATAGTTTTATAGATTTATAAATTCCCTGAGCTAGCTATTTTTCCCTGGCTCCCCCTGCCCCCCCCCAGCTTTTAAATAAACAAATACATAAATCCAACAATGCACCATTTCTGCATTTTCCCAATCACCTGGGAACTTATACCTCAAATGACTGGAAAAATTATGAATAGGTGCATGACTAAAATTACTTTAAAAGAGAGGTGGGAAGAAAAATAGAACTTATAAATATCTGCCAGGTTTCAATCCACATTTTTCTACTTATGCAAGAGGACAATTGAAAAGGAGTTTTATTTTAAAGGTGGTTGTTATGCCTGCATGTACATGAATATTGATGCTTCAACTTTTATATATAAAATCAATTTGATTTTGTTCATGTGGTATAGCTATATCTATGGGTAGCTAGGTATTCAGTAAGGCTTGCACACAGGAAGGAAACCAAATGGCATGCTTTCTTGGAACATAAAGGTGAAGTAACATCTGCAGGGAATTGTCCAATGGGAGGACATGACTGCCCACTGCTTGGAGTCAGTAAAAGTAGTTTCAGCCACTGGAGGAATATTCTCAGCATCTCGTAGATAAGCCAGCAAGTTCTGTAGAGATGACCTGGTGACATATTACAATACTACAGTATATGGTATGAGTTTGAGACATTACTTCTGAGGAAGTGATCAAAGCAGTAGTAAATACCATCTTGGGTGATAGTAGGGTGCCGACTGCCTTGAAGAAGGTTGTGGTGTACCCACCCTCATCAGAAAACCATTGTTCAACCTCACAACAATGGACAACTATTGTCCTATCTCTAACTTCCCATTTTGAAGACGGACTGCAAGTATGCAGACCTCCAGAGGACATATGGGTTTCAAACTGAAAAAATTATCTTTGTTGTTGTGTGTTCATTTGTTAAGCTTTACTGTCTCTATGTATATACATTCTTCGGATGCTGTGATTTTGACTTTGTTAGAATCAATGGCATATACAGGTAGTTCTCACTTAACAACAGTAACTGGGACTGGAATTTCTATTGATAAGCGATGTGGTTGTAAACTATGATGTCACATGACAGTGCCGCTTAGTGACAGCAGTTCTGGCAGTCCCTGGTTACCATAATCAACTGAATCACCATGGGTCATTAAGCGATGACTTCATGTGATCGCAACTTTCAACTTCCTGCTGGCTTCCCCACTGACTTTGCTTGTGGGAAGCTGGCAGGGGGTCACAACCATGGGATGCTGTGATGGTTGGAAATCCAGGCCAGTTGCTGAGCACCTAGATCACAATCACACGACCGTGGGGTGCTGTGACGACCAGAGCTTTGATGATTGGTTGTAAATCCCACTCATTCAGTGCCATTGTAAGTCTGAATGTCACTGAATGAATGGTCATTAACTGAAGACCACCTGTAGTCCAAACCCTTGCTCAGTTCAGGAATCCAAATTAAAGCATTCCTGACAGATAGCTCGGCAGCTTTTGCTTGATCATATCCAATGAAGGAAAACTTACAACTTTTCTGAGTAATTGGTTTTACTATTAAATTGTTCTTACTGTTAGGAAGCTTTTTCTAATACTCAATGTCCATCTGCCTTTCTATAACTTAAACCCAAGAATCAACAGATCCTAGGTCTTGACATTTTGTGCAACATCCTTTCCAGTATTTGAAGAAAACCTTCCTTTGTCCCCTGGCCCTCTTTCCATTTCCTACAAGTTTTTTTTTCCCCCTCCTTCTTTGTTTGATTTTGTTTACAAGTCTTACTAAGCTTTTTAGGTAATGACATTGACTTATTTTGCTCTCCATCATTTTTTGTCCTCCTTATTGGAATTGTTTCCTATTATTATCTCCCTATTTTGATCTCTCATCCATGTGACCTTGTTTCCCATTAGCTTTTTTTACCATAAGATCTTACATAATACTGCTCTGAATTTATTAAAGTACAAATTTTTAAAAATTTAAAGATATATACACAACTACACTCATTTTTTCCCCTTAAAAGCAATAATTCTAGTATGATATAGTTGCTTTCCTACAACTGTCCTTCTATTGCTAATTTCAAAACTACAGAATTGTTCCTTTCTCTACTGATTAGTATTAGGTCAAGGATTGTTGATCCTTTTGTGTCTTCCTCCACTCTAAAGTAGAATGTTATCAGCAAGACAAGTCAAAAATTTTCTGGATGGACCTTGCTTGGCAGAATTAATTAATATAAAAGGTAATAAAATCTCCATTTCATGCCTATTTGAGTGATATGCAATATGCCTCTGGAAAGTATCATTCATATCTTCTTCTTAATTGGATGGGTTATAGGAGATACCAGCCACAATATTTTTCTTATTTGTTCCTTATTTTAACCTAGATGATTTCTAGCTTTCTATGGTATTATCAAGTTCATTAATTTGGATTTCTGAGCAGGAATGTATATTTTAATAAATACTGCAACTCTTTCCTTTGTTGTTGTTGTTGTTGCTGCTGCTGCTGTTATTTTGTTACTTTTAAGCAAGTTGTATCCATTAAAAGTGCTATATTCCAGGGATGGAAGTCATCTACCTGGGACAATATTATACCTTTCAGTACTATAAGATCAAATTCATCTTGTTTATTTCCCACCTTTTGTAATGGTATATACCCTGGTACTTATATAATCAACTTTCAGACAAATGATTATCCTCCTTGCTCTTTCACAGTTTATTGGGGGGGGGGGACCCTGAAAAGTCTACTTTAAGAAGCTGATAAAAATCAATCCAGCTGCAGAGGTATCTGCAACTTTATTCTTTTTCAATAAATCAAGTTTAAAAAAAAATAGGAAAAAGTGTGTTTTCAGCTGCCAAGAGTGTATTTTGCTGTTGCAGTGTTAATGTTACTCATCCAAGAATTAAGCACCACCAGCCGTGGATAGTAGGATTTTCTGTTTGCTTTGCAACTCCCAATACAAAAATGCTATATATGAATGGTTCACCTTTCTTGTAATGGTATGTGGGAATGACCTTGGGAGACTGGACAAAGAGACACTGCCAAGGGAACAGTCAGTTAAGAGACAGCATAGCCTGCAGCTGGATAGTGGGAGGGGGAAGAGGCTCAGAAGGATCCTCCTAGTTTCTTAGGCTGTAAAAGAGATGCGGGGAGAAATGTACTTTCACACCTGCAAGATTCTGTCAGTATAGCTTTACAATAAAGTAGAATTAGCTCATCTGATCATGTTTCTTATCTGGTTTGCCCTGCAAGGCCAATATTTCTGGATCTCATCAGAATAAGAATAGAATGGCAATATTTACCATCATACATTTTTTCTGCTTTCTTTAAATGTACAAATATGTAGAAAATAAGAACTAGTATGAATATGTTAAAAATATGTAAATTCAAACCTTTTGGAAGGCCATATTATTTTAAATCATTTAAAACAGTACAACTGTTTTAAAACAAAGAGAAGATATTTTCCCACACATTAAATAAAATATAAACACAGTTAGTTTATTACATTTTAAAATGTTTTTCTATGTTAAATAATTCTGTATAGAAGAAGAGTTTTCCCACTCTAAATTGTTATTTTTAGAGATTAGAACCTGAAATTATGCTAGAAATGACAAAGGGTCAGTGAAAAGTTCTAAATAATCAGATTTTATCTATCATAACGGTTTTGTTCATCACAGTTTAACAATAGGCTGCAACTGGAAAGATAACTTTTAAATTACTCACAATTGCATTATGGTGCAGCTGTAGAAGCATTAGGATGGGAACTGGATTTTGTAGATACTTCAGGAGACAGGCCTTACGTTTTTCTTTTTCTTTTTCTTTTTTCTTTTTATTTCCCTACATCACAGATAAAGAGATAGACAGAGAGCCAATTTGGTGTGGTTAAGGCACCGGGCTAGAAACCAGGAGACTGTCAGTTCTAGTCCAGCCTTAGGCAAAAGCCAGCTGGGTAACCTTGGGTCAGTCGCTCTTTCTCAGCCCTAAGAAGGAGGCAACAGAAAACCACTTCCCAAAAACCTTGCCAAGAAAATTGCAGGGACTAGTCCATGGAATCACCAAGAGTCAAAAACTGACTTGAAGGCATGTATGTATGTATGTATGTATGTGTGTATACATGCACAAACACACACACACACAAGCACACACACATGCATATACATCACACACACACAAACACACAGTCCATATAATGCCCTTTCCCAATGCTCTTGGCAATGGCAGTGTACTGCTTTTGAACTCTTTCACAGTGAGGAAAAGAGCAAACATGAGGAGGGAGAATCCTGCTGGTTACATCTGGCAGAGCAATCTTTACCCATGGGAAGTATTGGTCAATACCAAAATGAAATTTGACTGAATTTAATTACATTTTAAAAAACAGTGGCAAGTTCCTCATCACTACCAGCATATTGAAATAAATTAGACTACCATCTCTGGAAATGTGTTAACTTCCTATTGTATATCATGATGCTTTGCTCATCTAAATAAGAGAAGCTAAAGGACACAGACTATGAAGGCTTCTAGAATTTCTAGAAGTCAAACTAAGCACTACTGGGGAAAATACTGATGAAATTGAGCTCATGGAACCTAGAAAGTAAAGGTATGTGAGAATGCGGCACATTCAATAGACATCTTTCACTTGGTGATCAGCTCTCCATTAACATTAACTGAGTCACCTGGATTCTTGTACTTTTCTTGGCTGTTGACTTTCAGAACATTTTTAGTATTCCTTGCATGACCCCTTTGGCTTGAAAAATTAGATGATACCTAATGTTCTCTTGGTTCCTTTGAAATCTGGATTTCTCATGTCTGCAGTTACTTTGAAGAAGGAAATGCTTGGTTGTTAACTTAGGACATAAAACAAGACAAATGAGGAAGCACTGATCACTTCCCATTCTAAGTAGGTGTGTTTTAATCAGGCAAATTCTTAGTCAAAGTAGAGATTCAAGATTTGAAGCTGGAATGATTCAGTTCAAAAGCATGTTCTGAGAATCAAAGGGAACAAGATTTGATTGAAATCACGGTTTGAGATTCTGTTCAGTAATAAATGTGAGCATATGCTATAATGGGAAGCATCAACATGTCTGAAGCTGCTTCACTTTTTTTGGCAGAGTGCAATGAAAATAAAAGGGTGGTAGAACTTTAGATGACATTAATTTTTAAAAGTTTTTATATGAGAAAAGGATAACACAGCAGCATCCAAATTGTCCAGGAAAAAGCAGAAAGGGTCCTATAGGAACATAAAATTACAAGTTCTTACTAAAGATTATAATTTCAACTATCACTTGCTCTCCTGCTTTTTGGGCTGGCAGACTAGTTGGCATGGGTTGTTGGCAAGGATACATGTTAACACATTCCATATATAATGCGTTATGATATAAATAGTCTGCATAATAAGTAATAATCTATTAGCAAGACACTATTTCAAATTCTTTCATTCATATTAGAAAGAAAGGTGTAACTATAGTTCAGATTCTGCAAAGCCTAAAATTTCACTGAGACTTTGAAGTGCCTGTGAACGAACAATGTAAAGATTTCATCAAATATCCTTCCAGCCATATCACCTATCTGGAGCTTCATAAAACCTACTCTATAATTCTGTGAGTCTGTGAAATAAATTCTATATATTCAGTAATATTATTCTGTCAATGTGATGCTAACAGTATTGTTGCTGTTCTTGGAAGCAGAATATCAGAGTGATCCAGGCATTCTAATCAAACGCAAAATGAGTTAGTGTTCAGACTTTTCTAATCGATTTCAGAAAGCTTAGTGTTCTCCAGCATAATAGATTGAAAGTTCCTTCCAAAATAAATACAATATAAGGAAGGTGTAGTGCTGGTAACTTTACTAGAAGATTAGTGGGGAGGAATTGGAAGAGGTGTACTTCTTTCCCTTAGGTGTATGGTACATAGAATTTTATATTCCTATGTAATGACTGAGTATATAAATCAGAATTAAGCAAGAATTTATTATGGTCATTAAAGGATTATACTTCAATATACTTTGCTTTGCCCTGCCCTTGTTGTGACACTTGTGTAAAGTAGAAAGATCTTTCTCACTATTAATCCAAAAACCATGGAAACAGATACTCCTTAACTCTGATGTGGCCTCATTGCCACCTGGTATAAACAAAGTCATTAACCTTGATGGTCTCATCCTTTGCAAGACTAGACAAAGAATTCCAAGCATGAGATAAGACAGACTTGTCCTTGGCAAACTCCAGTGAAATGAGATCATCGGAAATGAATGTTAATAATGGTGGTTCAGAGCCTATAATAAGCTAGTCAGAAGCCCCCATGATATGGAACTTCTATGAAGACGAACTGGGAGTGTGCTACACATTTACTGGCTTAGAAGGGCTTTACCAGCCAACATCTTTTTGGGGTTCTTTGACTGCAGAAGTTCTTTTTTTCTTTGTCTCATTGTATCCTTGAGTTTGTTTTCATTGCTATTTTATGTTACGTTGTATTCTTCAGTATTCTTAAATATTCTTTGATTGCTATCTCATTGTGATGGACTGGAATGGAGGAAGGGGGGTGAAAACGGTGCTCTCGTCTCCAGAGCAACGCTCTGGAGATAAGCGGAGAAAGCTGGCACATCCCTAAACATTCCAGAAGATAGTAGAGAGTTGTGCCTGGGAACTACTGGTCAGTCTGAAAAGATTCTGTAAATAAGCGCTAGCTAATAAACCTTGCTGATTGAATCCTTGGGCTAGGCCTGACACTCATGTCATGTTGTTAGTTTATTATACTGCTTTGGAATAAAGTGTTAAATATTGGTGTGGTCACTCTTTCCAAATCCAAAAGAACCTGTGACCCAGGTTGGGACAGAGCAAGGAAAAGTGGCCTGTCTCACTTTTGTCCCAAATTGAAATTCATTAAAATGTTTCATGACTTCTAGGTGCAGAAAGGCCAGCCTGAGCTTAACAAACTAATAAACAATTTTTTTCTATAGAGGGTGGGGGAGGGTAAAAAAATAGTACAGCTCTTACAGGAAAGATTAAGATATTTCAAATATAAGTATTAAGAAGTAGTATCGTAAATCAGAAGATTTATTTACCCAGATATAAGATTTTTTAAGCTCTGTTGATTTTCCAAATTTTTCACAGCTTCAGTGCTAAACAAATGATATCTCCTAGGCCAGTTTTCCTTAATCCCTTCAAATCTATTGAATAAGATATGAGAAGGAAAATGGCACATTTGGATTGTCCTCCCTTGGAGAATGCTATTACTTTAAGGCATTAATATTATATCTTCATAATACCCAGACAGCATAGCTAGTAGAACTAGTTTTACAGTTGGTTTAATCTTTTTACTTCTAAGAGTAAATGTCATTAAAAAAAAAATCTCTACCACTAAAATCAAGAGATCTCAAATAATTTAAGATTCCATTTTAAATCAGATAAAATAATCTGATTTATTCTCAACAGTATCATATTTCAAATATTCATTATTAAGTCTACCTAACTGGATACACTTTTTTCTATATTTGCAATGGGAATCAGTCCTCTCATTTTCAGAATTATCTGAGAGACTGAAGTACTATTTAGACATTCATATGGGATTCAATAAAAAAATCTAGTTTTAATTTAATTAGGAAAAAAAACCACAACATGATAGCTAATTGGAAAGTTACAGAAACAAAGAACAAGTGTATCTTCATGATCATGATCATGATCATGATTTTCTTACATTATCTGTCAAGTCACACAGTATCTGGTTTATTTTCCATTGTACTGAAACTTTCCACAGTATTCTTTGTTTGATGGGCTGCCATTTATTAGAATTCATGCCCCCATATTGTGGACTCTTTGGTGTCAAATCTTTTTAGAATAACAACAGAGTATTGTTAATACTTATAAAAGCATTAAGTACGTCGTAAGCACATTTGTAGGGACAACAAAAAATATCTGAAACACTCTAACATTTGAATTTATCTGGCTTATTTCCACCTTCATTCAACCACATTTTCCTCTATAAATCCCTATCTTTTCTTGTTTTAGTCACCACATTCTTCTTTCCCATTCTTCTTTTTTCTTCCAGATTAAAAAATACCTATTACTTATTTATTTTTTCAGATACTATGCCCATCACATTCACATTTATCAGTTTTATTCAAAAAGCAGTAACTAGGACAGCTATTCCTCTTCTTTTTATTTGTTTTTGGGAGGTTTGCTTTTGGCTAATTTTGTTATAGCTGTGTTTGAGATATCAAAAAAATGGATCATTAGTAACACCATTTGTTAGATCTTACTGCATTAGATATATCATTAGGGTCATCATGCATGATCCTTCAAGGGCTGTGCATTTCAAATGAAAACCGTAAGGTTGAAGTACAGAGAACCTTGAAGTTACCACCTTTCAACAGTTGCCATCTGGAAAGCAAACTGAGCAGATAAACACTCCTTTGCAAAATATTAATTGAAGAGGACTTATAATGCCAATCACTGTGACAAGAAGTTAAACCTAACATTCACAAAACAATAATCCTTCCTCTCACTCTTCTTCTCCAGGCTAAGCTTTCTTTCAAATAAATGTTTTTAGAAGTGTATTAATGTTTTCCTTGCCTGTTTCTGTACAGATTCTGATTCTGGAATGAACTAAAGAACCTTTAGGAGATTGCAGGTTCAGGCTGTCCTAGAGAAATCATTGTGTAAATCTCCTGAATGTGTACAGAGTACCTCAGTATAAGGTAGGGTCCATATACAATATTGGAGCCATTCGTAATCAGTTTCAACATTTTTAAAGGTTTGGACAAATATGAAAATCTTAACTGAGCACTTTCTTCTAGATTATAGGATCAGCAGTAAGCATGGCTTTTTTGTTATTTGTTTTTGTTGGTTTGGAGGCTTCGGAGGTGGTATGGCAAGTGCAGATATAGGTCACCTTTGTACACACTTCCTGAACATTTAGATGACTTTAAGATACAGGCCTTATTTATATGGCAACAGCATGCTTCTTCAGATATTTAAATCTCAAGCAAGTTAGGGTACTAAAGGTAAAACACAAAACCTTAACTTGGACATAACAGATGTGAAGTGAAACACTTTGGCTGAATTCTGGATGTTAAATTCTTCCTGAAATGAAAATTCAGGAACAGAGGGTGCATAACTTGTACCACTTCTTGCGTGTGTGTGTGTGCTTGTGTGTATGTGCATGTAATTGAGAGTGCATATGTGTGTATCTAAGTGTGTGAGAAAGATAATGAAGTCGGAAAAAGACAAATATATAGTTCAGGTTTTGGCCTGGATATTTTTGAATAAATGGAGGTCATTAGTGATTAAATGAAAAGTTAGGGTACATAAATGAGAAAAGATACCAAGAAAAATGATAAAATACACATATTCAATGTACCCATATATTCCTATGACCTTTACTTTTCCTTTTTCATTTTCTTCTAATTAGTAAAGTGTTTGTGTGAGTGTATGTGTATCTTCTTTAGAAAGCACTTGAAAAAGTGGAAAAAGATAAAACTGAAAGAGGAAAAATGTGTTCATTTGCTTCCTTTTATTAATACTGTAAGCATTTTGCCATCTTTTCTGCACCTAAGATATAGGAACAGGACTCAACCAACGATTTTGGGTGGCAGTTTTCATTGCTGTCAGAGAATTAAGTATGATTGTATTAAGTTTTTCTTAAAGGTTTGCATTATCTTAACAAACACTTGCTCTGAATAAACCCGAAGCTATGGCTTTTTACATGCTCAGCCAAGAACCCCTGCCAAGTGCAATAAGGCCAATGTTCTACAAGAAAGCTTGAACTATGATGTAGTTCTCACATGAGCTCCATTATCTCTCTTTAAATGCTGGTGAGAAAGAATTAATATGGCAACTTATGTAGTTTGATAGTTACATATCTTAATCTTAAAATGTAAGCTGTGTGCCCTTTTTATACCAATATCCCAGGATGCAAAATAAGGGGGTAGTACCACAGAAGCAAATAGCCTTGTCCCTTTCTTCTTTCATTCTCCCACCAGCACTGTTTGTGAAAGTGGAAATTTATGTTCTTTATGTACCAATTTTATGGAAATGAGGTGTTCCCCCACCATCAGTTCAGAAACAAAGATCATAATTGCAATCCTTTAGAATCTGTGTGCGTAGCAATCAGTGGCTTAAATTATAACCTTGATGTCAGCTTTTGCTTAAGATATTAAAGTTGCTTATAATGCATTTCTTTGTGTTTGAGTTTGTGTTTGTGTATGTGTGTTTTCTAAGAAGTACAAGTGTATAGAGCAATTGTATGAAACCTGACATAGTTAATGCAGTTGGAAAGTAAGTTAACCTCTTCTTCCCAGGCTATGTATAAATAAAGAACACTTTATTCTCACCAAAGAAACCCTTGGTTGATATTGTGGCTTTCTATTCTGCACACTTGGCAGTAATCTTATTGATGACCAACTAGAAGGCTTCAGTTTAATGTTGAATGGGGTGAACAACTCATGGTCCCAAGGGCACATAATTTCCCAAGCTCTTCTGGGAACATCCTGGGGCCCTCTATGAACATAATTACTGAAAACTGCAAGTGTAGTTTTCTGTGATTTTAAGGTAGAAAGTGCATGTAAGTAGTTTAAGTAGCCCTAAAAAAAGGTTGAAATAGAGTTTTTCTTGTTTTTGTTTTTTGTTTTTGTGTGTATGTGTGTTTTTTAGAAATAAAGAAGTTAAGGAGCAAAATGGGACCAAAATTAAATACAAAGGAGACCAAACTAATGACAATAGGTAAAACAGCCAGGCTTAGAATTGGCAATGAAGATATCAAAGTGGTGGATAGCTTCTGCCTTTTAGGATCAGACTCAGTTACAGTGAGATGAGTACACCATTGGAAAACCTGAAAGACCAGGTTAGGAATAGGTCATCATGCAGAAAAACTATCTGTGTGGTTGCTAGGAATCAAAAACTACTTGATGACACATAATCAATCAATCAATCAATCAATCAATCAATCAATCAATCAATCAGAGGCAAATCTTAAACTTTTCCCCAAACCCAGGAAAACAAAACCAACAATTCTGTCTCTACCTATTTGTACCATCATCCTATGCACTGTGGCATTTGGCCTTTCCTCAAATGTAAAGTCAACTGTAGGTAGTCCTCACTTACTGCAATAGGAACTGATAACTCTGACACTAAGCGGTATGGTCATTAAGCACGACATTACATGACCACACTGACTTATGATGTCAGTTCCAGATGCAGCCATTAAATATATGCCTACAGATTATTAAGCATGACATCACATGACCATGACTTGCAACTTTCTGCCAGTTTCCCCACTCACTTTGCTTGTCAGAAGCTGGCTATGAAGGTCTCAAGTGGTGATCATATGACCGCTGGATACTGCAACCAACATAAATGCTGCTTGCCAAGTACCCAAATCACAATCACATGACTGCAGGGATGTTGCAACAGCTGCAATTTTGAGGACAGTTATAAGTCGTGTTTTTTCAGTGCTTTCGTAACTTAGAAAGGTTGCTGAATGAGTGGTTGGTAAGTGAGGAGTACCTGTATCAAGCAATTGCTGACTCCTGATATAGTAATAGGTGGGCCACCCAGAGCCAGAAGCCTATTCTTTGGGTAGACTGCAAAAACTCCAGTCTGACTTATTTTTTTCCTGCTGCTAGCAATAGGAAAACAGCACTTGAGGACAAAACTGCTGGGGAGTGAGAAAATTTTACTTCTACCTCACCAGTTATCCCTGAAGCAAAGTGGCTGTTTCCTTAACAGTTAACAGTAGCAAGGTCATCAGAGTTTATTTCTGGAAAGACAAGATTAAAATTTCTCATTCTGAGCACCTCTGCAGACAAAAAGCTGAGTTCAGACATTTGCCTGATTACACAGAAAACTCATAGTCATGAGAAAGCGGGTATATGAATGAACCTCTTGCCCTGACTCTTTCCAGTTTCCATGCACTCAGACCAGGGACTTAGGGGGAGCTGCACTCATAGGCCTGAACATGAGTATAGCTGTCAATAGAATTATGCCCTTTTAGCAATTACCTAGAATTACTGAAAGAAATTGTAGACTTATGGTTCAGAAAATTGTACAGTTTAGTGATAATGGAAAATCCACTATCCACTTTATCTATCAAACTGACATACTAAGCTAGTCATGCCTTAACTGTGTTGCAAAACTTTATGGCATATCCTGGCAGCAGAAACTTGCTCAGAGACTTTTACGAAATTGCAACTACTTGTGAAGAGAGTTCTCATCAAACTGAAATCTGAGAATTGTTAAAGTTACATTATTCAGTATCATCTAATATATTATACAGCCAGCCTAATGTTTTAAATATAATTTGATGTATTACATGTTTATATATTCTGTAGTTATAATGTACATTTTCTGAAGAAAAAAATTCCTTATTATTATTATTTTTTTTATCCTACACAAGATCAAAATTAAAGCATTCTTTCCTCATCCCCTTAGGCTGTGCTTCTAATTCCCTGACTACTGTTGTTACTGAGCAGAGAACAGATTTTCTCCAGTGAAGGAATATGCCAATTCTGGTTTATCATCCAGCAAAGAGACAGCCAGGCTCTCTTTAATGGTAATTGTGATACACTTTTTAAATTTGTGCTTCTACCCTTGTAATAAGCTAACAGTTCAGTGTGTGAATCTGGTTGGAAAAGTAAACCCAAGAGGGTTATTATGCTGCTACATTATTTAGAAATGTAGGAATAACACTTTATCGTCAATTGGAATTCTTTCTATGTAGCTTTACACATTTCTAATAAAACTAAGAGAACAAAATAGACACAGTGCAGAACCATTTGGAAGTTACTTTGTGAATCTTCTTGTACGCAGAGTCTGTCTTTCTTTCTTTCTTTCTTTCTTTCTTTCTTTCTTTCTTTCTTTCTTTCTTTCTTTCTTTCTTTCTTTCTTTCTTCTAACATTAATAAAATGAAAAAAAAAGGATTATTATTACTTTTGTAATGAAATCTACCTTTAGGTTTCATTTGATAGAACAATACATTCAACAAAGTTTTGTATCATCATCATCATCATCATCATCATCATCATCATCATCATCATCATCATCTCTGAATTCCTTCAGTTTGAGATTGTATGTGTGCATGGGTCTGTCTAGCTACACAATTTCTGGAATGCTGGTGAGGTGTCAGAAGACTACAGGAGACCAAATATCTCTCCCTCTTCAAAAAGGGGAAGAAAGAGGACTCAGAAAACTAAAAAACTGTATCTTTATTGGCTAAGTTCCTCAAACAGATTATCAAGCAGTATGGCCAAATATGCACTAGGACAGGTATGTTAGAATCAACATCATGGGTATGTCACAAATTATACCAAACTAACATTATATCTGTCTTTGATAGAATGATGGAAACATAGTGTACCTGGACCTTAGCAAACTGTTCCAGAAACTGCTTCATGCTGTCCTGAATTAAGTGGTAAAATATAGTCTAGACATTTGGCTAAATAATTGCACACAAGGAGTGCTATTAAATGCTCTACTTTTATAGGAAGTATTGAGTAGAATGCTATAGGATTCTGTCTTAGGTCCTATATTGTTCAACAATTTTATCAATGACTTGTATACTGAATTGAGGGGACACTTATGAGTTTTACATATTAGTTGGGTACATATTTTAGATGAAAGTAGTACATGTGAAAGTATCTGGGCCCCCCTTTCAACCACAAACTAAATATGAGCTAGCAAACACTATGTTGACGTACATTAAAATGAACATAAGAGCCCAGATCTTGGGAAGTATATGTTTCATTCTATTCTGTTCTGGTCAGACCCATTTGGAGTACTGTATTCAGTTCTGGGCATTACAGATAAAAAGGACAATGACAAATTAGAGCAAGTTCAGAAGAGGACTACTAGATCTCTTCTGGAAACCATTCTATAAAGAATAGTTAAAAGAACTGGGTACATTTAGCTTCAGAAAACTAACAGCTCTTAGCTATGTAACTGAGGGGCTATAGGATAGCAGTTTTCTTTTTCTATATTTTTTGTTGAAAACTTTTACTTGAATAAAAGAAAAATAAATATATAAAAGAAGGAAAGAAGGAAAGAAGAAAAAAGTACAGGAAACAATATAGTTAAAGGAAAAGAAAAAAAGAAAAAAGATAATTAAAGAAGTGATTGCTGACTTTCATTACACAGTTACAATCAAAGTTATTATCCCTTTTCTCTCACAAACATAACCACAATCCCTTCATCCCCTTATTCAACACTTTTTCAACTGTCCAGTCTAAAAATCACCATTTTAGGTCTTTCCATTTTCAGCAAAAATCCATAAAAGATTCAGTGTTCCACAAAAGTACTTGTTATTTTATCTTCCATTGTGGGTAATTCAATATAGACATTCATATGCATATAATAAAAATATATGCTAGCCAACAAAGTAATATCCTCTTCTACGAATTTATCTGTCTTAAACAAATATATTCTTCTGAAGTAGTCCAACCACCCTCTCCTTCTATAACTTTCCCTCCCTTTAATAATATATTAAATTTAATATATAATAATACATTTCAAATTTGTAATCCATAAAAGGGGAATAAAAAAATAAAAGAGAGGCTTTTTTCCCCATGTCCGTAACACTGGTCTCTTTCAGCACTCTGTATTTCTATAATCACATGGTCTTCTCAGAACTTCATGTTTCCCCGCTTTTTCTACTATTCTCTTTGTTTAGCAGTCAGCTAATCAGCTTCCTTAACAAATTTAAACATTCTTCTTTCCCGCAGAGAGATATATTATCTGTTTATTTAATTAAAAAAAAAATACTTTAAATGAGGCAATATTCCAAATCAAACTGTCCCTTTAGTCCATTTTTTAATTTCCTCATTACAAAATCCTGTTAAGTTATTTTGCATTTAATTCTTTTGAAATCTTTTAACTGGTTCCTTCCTTCGTACTTTAATTCTTCCCAGATCGAAGGTATACTCACTCAGGATGCTTTAGGTGCTCTGCTGCTCTGAAGGTCTATTTACGCTTTAAATTTGCTCAATTTAAAGTGCTTTAGAAAATGGATCGGGCAGACTCAGTGTCCTTTAAACAGGCTTTACACGAGGCTGGGAGCATGGTGTCTTCTTCTGCAGTTCCCGGTGTTCTACTCCAGACCATGCAGGCTTCCTCATGAGGAGCTGCCTTCTTGGAGATCATGTGACCGAGCTCATGGCTTCTCCTTGTCCAGAAAAGGCCCATTATCTTGGACATATTGTGAGAAGAATATGACTATAAAGGTGGCTATACTGAAACATATAAACTGGCTTTAAGCAATAAATGCTGATGCTATAACAAAACTAGCTTATATGGCAAGAAATAAAATTTGCTATGTGAACTGCAGCTTTATCAACTATATTGGACAGGAAGCCATAGAATTGTACAAACAAGTAAAATGCTGATGGAAGGAATGTGACAAGGAATAGGACAGGGAAGTGAAGTAAAATTAGCACCAAGGATGATTGCGAATCAGTTGCAAATCCTGGGAGTCATGATTGTGGTTTGTGGTTTTGAAGGATAAAAGGGATTGCTGGGAGGGACTCAGGGCCACTGGGCTTCAAGCTGTCCATTTGACCACTTGTCTGTGCTGGTCCTCATTGAAATGGGAATTTAAGTAAGTATGTTATGTTTTGTTTATTGAACTAGATTTGCTTATTGAGCTAACATTTAATAACATCTTTAGAACCCTGAAGTGGTCCGTGTTCTGCTGTGTCTGTCACTTGTACTTGACGAGGTTTTTCCCCTGACAATATTGCCTGGCTGGGTCATCCTTGCTGCTTTGCAGAGATATGCTAGTCTGGCATAGGAGAGCAGTTTTCAAATATCTGAAGGGTTGTTAGAAGAGGGAGAGGACTTATTCTTGTTTGCTGCAAAAGGTGGGACCAGAACCAATGAGTTAAAACTACAAGGAAGGAATGTCAGGATAGACTTCAGGATAGACCTCCTCACTATATGAGCTGTCAGCCATTGGAACAGGCTGCCTTAATTAGAGGTCTTCAAACAGAGGATGGATGGTCATATGTCAGAGGATAATCTAGTAGATTCTGCGCTGAAAAGAGAGTTGGACTACCTGACCTCCAAGGTACCTTCCAATGCTATGTTCTATGTCCTATGTTTTCTGTTATGTGAGCCAGGTAGTTCTGTGATAATCTAGGTCTCAAATGATAAAACTATTATTAATCTCAATTCTCTTAGGTCCTTATATTCTGGAATAAAAATATGAAACCAGTGAACATGGGAAGGCATCTTTATTAATTAAACATTAAATTCTATGAGTGTGATTGTATGTAAACTAAACTGTGTAGACATCCTAACTATGAGAAGGCAACTGGAGAAAGAACAAGCCATCACTAGAGAAGACTTCATAACTATAAGAAGCCACTTGAATCCCTTCTCAATTCTTTCCCACTCAAATGAAAATAATGAATTATTCTGATCATGAATCATTATCCATGCAATCCTTCATTCCAACTTGTAATAAAAGAAGCAGTGGCCATCCAACCTATCAATGTATAAAAAGATGCAGAATTTAGCTCTTTAGCAATATGATAAATAATTACTCTCACTTAAAGAAGAATGTAAGACCACTGATTCTACTAAATACTTCTTTCTGACCTTGTCATTTTTTAAAAGTTATATGCTTCTTTTCCACACTTGTCTTTCCAGCATCTATGCCAAGAAAGATCCTTTAGAAGACCCTTACAGCCTTCTGAGTAAGAGTGAGAGCTAATGATTGACAAAAAAAAAAAAAAAAAAAGACTCTCCTTGAGTATACTATTGGAATTTATTGGATTGTTCCCAATTATACATATGATTCATTGTACTGACTTTGAATGCCACATCAAAACTCATTTGCCCAAGCTTAGCTGAATTAGCTAATAAATTTATATAGACAACACTCTTATGGACACTAATGGTAAATTTTGGAGTCTATGTTTGGGAGGCATATAGGGATCACTGTTATCACTGCTTGATAAACAAATCTCACAAATCACAGTTAGCTTCAATTAAAACTGTAGATATTCTTTGTCATTCACTGAAGTATGCTTCTACATAAATAACATTAGGGGGAGTCACACAGAAATATATAGATAATAAGAAACTTATTTCTGACTTGGAAAAAGCATGGGTGAGATAATCTATTTATCACTATAAAGACAATTTGCACCAAGGATGTGTACTCCTCTGAACAGCAATCATAACGTAGGAACAGCTCTACTTATTGCCTTGAGCTGCAATATATATGGGCTGTTATTTTTTTTTTCTATCTTGAGATTAATACAATCAACTGACTGAGCATGTCGTATATCAGATAACTTTTGACAGAACCAACTCATGATATTTTGTCTCCTGAAGCAGAGCATCAAATATATTTTCCTGTTGCTTTCTATACATCCTTCTGGCCCTGATGAAGCACATAACTGAAGTAATTTCTTATGAATTTGGATGTTGAAATGTAATTTCCACGTTTTCATGTAAAAATATGTAAGATTGTAAAACTCAAGCAATTGATGCTTGCTTTTCTAAATGGGGGGGGAGGTGATCATTATCTTAATACTATCTTCTGCAATTCCACATATATCTTTTCTTTTTCCTTTTAAATTAGATACCTATTTTTTCTACATGCATGCAATTATAATAATATACATTCAGTATAGTAATTTTTAATGTGCTTAAATTACTTTATACAATTATCTTGGTATTTTCTACAAAACATGACAGGTGGCTGGTGTGGGTCTTCCGGGCTGTGTGGCCGTGTTCTGGAAGTTTTGTTTCCTAACATTTCACCAGCACCTGTGACCGGCATCTTCAGAGTGCAGGAGCACAGACAGGAGCAGTTCTCTCTGTGCCCAGGGTCACTGCTGGAGAGAACTGCCAGAGAGAACTGCTCCTGTCTGTGCTCCTGCACTCTGAAGATGCCAGTCACAGGTGCTGGCAAAACATTAGGAAACAAAACTTCCAGAACACAGCCACACAGCCCGGAAGACCCACACCAGCCATCGTATGCCGGCTGTGAAAGCCTTCGACAATACATTGAAAACATGACAGGTCTAAAAATAAAAAAATACAGTAATCTAACCAGGTTACTAGAAGATGTATAACTGATACTCAACTGGCTTTCATCCAATATATCTAAATTAGGCTTCTTAGATGGAAACTACAATAGGACTTTCAGGGTTTCTACAGAATAACTAAAAAAAAGAGAAAATCTGAGTGTCACCTACCTCTTCATACCACTCCACTACAAATAACACTCCACTACAAATTCTCCAAAGATTATTTATGATGAAATATATATTTTTCATCCTAGAAAAACAAATAAATCTACTTAACAGAGGATTTCTTTTCTTTTCTTTTCTTTTCTTTTCTTTTCTTTTCTTTTCTTTTCTTTTTTCTTTTCTTTTCTTTTCTTTTTTCTTTTCTTTTCTTTTCTTTTCTTTCTTTCTTTCTTTCTTTCTTTCTTTCTTTCTATCTGCAGGCGATAACTATTATCTATTAGTGACTAATATATTATGGTTAAGGTCAATTATAACAACAATACAAAGGAAAGGAAAGCTCATTCTGAGCTCCAACTTTGTCAAAGTATTTCTCTTTTTCCTGTTCTTTTTTTTTATATATATATTTCCTTTTATACTCCATTTCCTTCTGTTATTAATAAGACACAATGTTGTTTTGGAATATTTTTTCACTGAACAACTTTGTATTATGCCCTTGAAGTAATTGTGACAAAACAGTCTCTCTTGAGAAGATTCACTAGTGCCCCAAATCTTCTGTTTCAAGGCTATCATTCTGATTATATATCACTGGAAATTATTTTGTACCATTTTCAATCTGATAAGCATCTCCCCACCCCCACCCCCTTCTTCTTCTTTCTTCTCTTTTCTTTTTTTAAATAGAGGTCTTCAGAGATTTATTTTGAGCAGAGCATGGTACTCCTCTAAAACATGTGTAAAAATTTCATTGTGATGATGGCAGGTCTGCTTATTGAATGAAGTACTCATGCAACTGGCCCTAATTATCCTTCTAATTGAACTGTTTGAATTAGGACGTTATTATCTTTTCCTAAATACTGGCACATTTAAGTTTGATTACTTTGTTTATGAAATAAATGAAAGAAACACCAAACTCTGGTATTATTTGTTCATTCAGGCACTAGGACCTAGTTCTGCAACACTTAATGACAACAATATGGAGAAAAAAATCAGAAAATCCAAAAGCGGTGAATATTTTTCACAGTTCTCTCTTGCTTCCTCTCTTTCTGTAGCATAATTCTATGCATTTGTATACTAACATAAGCCTCAATGAATCAATGAAACTTACTACCAAGGAAGTGTTAGTAATATCTCCACCAAAGTGAGTACATGAGTATATGTATGTATGATGCATACATACTCATACAGACAAAAGTGTTGCATGTGAAATGAAGCTGTTTGTTATTGTTATTGTTACTGTTTTTGTTGCAGTTCCAGAAAGTTCAGCTGACTTGATAACACTGCTATCTTAGGAAGAAGAGAGATCTGTCTATTAAAACTGTTTCCTATAGTGGCCAAACAGGTATCTCTGAATAGCTCAAAGGCAGGACATAAAGACAATCCTTTTTTCTATTGTTCTTTACCAGTGTCTACCGTTTGGAACGCTCCTTCTCTTACATCAGAGTTGGAATGGACAAATCAGTATGATTCCATATCACTTTCATATGTGCTCAGTCATAAATTTATTTCATTTGGTTTCTACTTGCTTAATGTCTTATTGTGTTGCTTGCTACATCATAATTTTGCTTCAGTGAAAATAATTATTAAATAAAATATTAATATTAATTTTTATTAATAATTAATTAAAATAATAATTAAAATGAAATGAAATTGCCTATGATTTAAGCACTGTAAAATGTGTTTATTTTCTATATAATTTTTCCAAATACCTATTCTATTGTAACTTTCTATAATATTATTTTTAGTATATGTTGTTCCCATTTTTGTATAAAACATTCCCTAATGTGTTTGATTTGTATGCTCTTGTGGAAATGAGAACTGTAATATGGGAACACCTGCAGCATGATATCTGCAGACTTCTTATTAATCTTGAGGTTTATAAATGGCACTGAATAACAAATTAAAATAGACTCTGTCCTAATACAAAGAACCTGTAAATGCAAATAAAATGAAGTAAAATAAAATAAAGTGTCCCTAAGTAGTTTAAAGTTGAGTTGCATCTTGAATCAATAGTTCTGCCAAAATCCATGAACCATTGTTCTTTACATTTAAATGCTGCACTTCCACATATTCAGAAATAAGTGCTTTTAGGTAATATTGAAATGAGGTTGCTGTCAAGGCAGAATTACATTGCCTAGATTTATTTTGAAGATTTTGAATTTACAACAGCTACCAAAATGCTACCATGCAGCCCGTCAGCATTCATCTAAATTGCCTTCTGTTTTTCAAAATTATTGGAAATTATTTATATGGCTGAACAAATCCTGTTTTGTTTTGTTTTTAATATCATCATCATCATCATCATCATCATCATCATCATCATCATCATCAGACTAATTAGTAATCTCAGAAGCAAGACTAGGAAAAAATGTTTCAGAAACTGAATGTTGACTTTTGCTACATAATAATTCTACTGGCCTAAATTGAGAATGTTGGCTAGGTAACCTGAAGACGACAATTCTTTGGCTGGAGGGAAGTGTTTTGGTTCATGAAGTAACAGCTTCTTCTTTGATACTGTCACTTGGTGCTTGTCAGAAATACTTTATATGATAGATAGAGCAACAAACATAGACTGGTTCATGTACTATGTCAGTTGTGGTGCTGTGAGGAAGCATGAAACTCAGCACTGACAGGTTGTAGATGGATCCTTCAGCTTGAGAAGTGAGTTAACAGCAACAAAATTATAATCAGGCTCGAAGAAAACATTTTGGTTCCTTTTTCAATGTACTTAATAATATGTATATGCATATGTATAATATCTGACACTTTAAGTCATTTCTTTTTCTTTTTCTTTTTTTAAGGTGTGTGTCATTGATATCTGTCCCATTATTGATAGATAAGCTCCTCTGATTGAATTCAGATGAAGAGATGGGGGAACACAATTTATGAAATTCTTCTAGATCAGTGGAATTCAGATATTTGTAATGAATGCTTTAAAGGGGGGGGGAGGGGTGTTGCTTTGACTTGATACAGAAAAAGAAACACTAAAACAATAGCTATTATTTAAATATATGTTATTTATTTGCATTAGGACACTTATAATTTCCTACTATATTGTCCTTATTTTATATTTTGTTATAGGTTATATTTTAATTATGAAATATAATGTAATATATTTTAAAAATGGACTTTTCTTCAGTTTATACTGCATACAAACTGAAAGAGAAGGAGAGAATGTGTGTGATTGGGGGTGTGAATATTGTACAAAGATAATTCTGGTGTATATATGCACACACAATTACACACACACACCAGAATTGTTTTTTGTACTAAATTAGCCATAATTTTCGTATACCACACACACACACATTTCATACATGCAGATAATCCAGGCAACATCCGAGCCAGCATGACTCTTTTAGTTTGTGTCACTCTCATCTTTGAGGTAGGCAGGTAAAGCATTAGGGGGTCTTTCCCCAGGGACCCCTACTAGTAAGGTAGGTACTATCCGAGATTTGAACCCTGGTCTCCTGCGTCAAAGGCAGTGTTCTAACCACTATGCTATCCAACCCCTCCCTCCCTCCCTCTCTCATAATGTATATATATAATATATCCCCCTCTCACCCTCTCATATGAGTGGTATGTATCTTCCTCAATCTTGGGTCCTCTACCCAAGGCCTGGGAGTTTGAGGGTTCTGCAAAGTATTTTAGCTGTTCCTAGCACTGCACTCTTCTGGACAGAGAGCTCTGATGTTGTTCCTGGGGTCTGTTGGAGCCACTCTCCCAGCTTAGGAGTCCCAGCCCTGAGTGCTCCTACCACCACTGAGACATTTAAGTCTTTACTTTCCACATCCTCTCAAGTTCCTCCTTCAGACCCTGGTACTTCTCCAGCTTCTCATACTCCTTCTTCCTGATGTTGCTGTCACTTGGCACCACTGCATCTATTACTACTGCTGTCTTCTGGTCCTTGTCTATATATGTATACACACACACACACACACACACACACCAAGAGAGAGAGAGACAGGGAGAGAGAGAGATTCTCTCTCTATATATATACACACACACACATATGTATGTATACATACACACACACACATACATTGATATGATATGATAGTATGCATGTGTGTCTGTGTGTGTGGAGAGAGAATCTCTGTATGTCTGTGTGTGCACACGCTTACTGTATCTCTTTCTATCTGTGTATCTATGCAGCTTTTTCTACAAATCTCTTGACTATGGGGGAAAAAAAAATACTTCAGATTTAAAAGGGATGTGCCTGTGTGTGTTTAAGTATGTTTTTCTCCTCTTAGGAAAATGGGCTGAAATGACCAAAGAAATGCACATTCACAATGAGTCTGTGATCTGAATTAATTTTTTATACAAATGTTAAAGTATAGTTCAGTTATACCTCAAACCTCATAAATTCTTTTTAGTGCTGTCCTTCTAATACAGATAAACTTGAAATAAGGCAGAGTTATATTTAATTCCGTTTAGAATTAGAATGAGTGGTTTTTCAGAATTGCTACTCATTTTGTTAGGCTGCAGCAGGCGTTTTGTTTTGCTACTTTATGGTAGGTTGTAAAGCTGAGACTAATTTGAAATCTAGGCAGGTTCAGAAACAGAGCTAAATTATGAACTAAACTAACCACCATATTGACTTTACTTCTAGTAGTTATGTTTGTTGTTTTAGATATTCTGCAAGAGAATAGAAAGCTTTATATTGTTATTTTATGTTAGGCTTGCTAATGACATGTAGCCATCAAGCTCAATCAGAACGTTACTATTTTATTTATTTATTTATTTTTATTTAATCAATTTATATAGTCACCCATTTGAACCAGTGATTCTGGGCAGTGAATAATATTAAAGTAAAAACAATTACAACATTAAGTACAAAAATGCATAGCAGCCAAGAAAAGTGTCACAATCAACAATTGCTAACACAGTCAGGATACAGTTCCCTTCACACATTCAAGGCCCCAGGTCTGGGCACAAAGCCAGGTCTTTAGGCACTTACAAAAAACCAGCAGGGTAGGGGTTATCCTGTTCTCTGGAGGAAGGATGTTCCCAAGGGCAGGTGTTATGGCAAAAAGACATGCTTTCTGGGCCCTGGCAACTGGCATTCTTTAGCTGACAGTTCCTGGAACGTGCCCATCCTGCCATACTGGATCAGACAGGTAGAAACAACTGGGGAGAGATTCTACCTCAAGTAACCTGTTCCAAGCCGTGAAGGGCTTTAAAGGTGACAACCACACCTTACTTGCACCCAGAAGCGTACTAGCAACCAATGCAGCTCACAAAGTAGTGGTTACATCCACTAATTAACCAGTGTCATTTAGTATCTGTGCTATCTCATTCTGCACCAGTTGAAGCTTCCAAATGCTTTTCAAAGGCAGCCTCATGTAGACCGTCTTGCAGTAGTCCAGATGAGAGGTCACAAGGGCATCGGTAACAGTGAATATGGCTTCCTAGAGCACGAATGGGTACAACTGGCACACAACCTGAAGATGTGCAAAGGCCCTCCTAATCAGGGCTGCCATCAGCATTTCGAGCAGGACGTGTATCTTCAGGAGGATCCAGAGATTGTGCACCAGGTCTGCCTGAGGCAGTGCCACCATTCATTTAAGCTACACTCAAACTGACTAAGAAATAACATATATCAAATAAATCAAGTCCATCCAAAATTTGGGACAAGGATGTTGCTTCATGTTGCAAAATGCTTTGCTATATAAGTAAAACACCACAATCCTGAATTCCTAATAGCCCCTCCACACGTGATGTGCAGTTATTTCTTGCCAATGTATGATTTAAAAAGTTAAACACTACCTTATTCAAAATGAACCCATAGCAATTAAAAAAAAAAAAAAACCCTGCTGCTGGTAAGATTGAAGTGGTGCCATCTTCTATTTGTTATACCATAACAAACGCACAATTTATGTGGATTTCATGCTTCTTTTACAGTTTCTTTTTTTTTTTTTTTTTCCTCTCTTCCATATCAGTTCTGGCAATTTTCATGGTAAAGGTAGCAATTATATGGAATGCAGATGGGGTGAAAGAGAAGATATTCCCTCTGAGTGTTACTGTTTAGCTATAAAGAAAGCCATTTTTGATGGCAGAAAGCATATTTCAAGGCAGAGCTGTGTTCTTTAAGATATCTTTTATGTTAGCAAACATTTATTTTTGTAGGGATTATTCCATCTGTTCTCTGAATCGTTGGGGTTCTGAGAAACTTTTTTGTAATTGCTTCATTAGTGAATTATGTCAAAAGCTTTGACACAGATCCATAAAGGTCTGTCCTTATTTGACAAAAAAAATATTACATTTGATTTAGTGAAGGCTAAATTAAGACATGACTTAGGGTCAGTAGCATTATTGAATAACAATAAGATCATGCTCAGCTAGGTGTCTTTCACACATTATTATCAAGCATCTAGAAAATCCCATCTTTATACAGTATGGAGTGTATGCAAAGTTACAGATGTACCATTAACCAAAATTATAATATGTTTTTTTCCATTCTCTTTTATACTGACAGTATAGCATCTTGCCTCCCTTTCAGAACACATTCCCCCCAGTACAAAACAACTATTCAGCGATTGAAAGCTGATCAAAATCTCTCTCTTGTTTCCCCTAATGTTTTGGTTGTCCTTTTGCTTCAACGTATTTTATAAAGCACACAGATATCTATTTGCTACTTTATATATCAGTGAAAACATTACTTAAAGCAAGTATATCTGAAATATATCATCCCAGATATCCCCAGATATCCCCAGAAAAGGAAAAGGGGGATTTGTAACATTATACATACATATATACATATACATACACACACACACACATACACCTATACACACATATATATTGTACATATACATATATTAGATTTTTTATCCCGCCTTTATTATTTTTATAAATAACTCAAGGTGGCGAACATACCTAATACTTCTTCCTCCTCCTATTTTCCCCACAACAACAACCCTTGGGTGAGTTAGGCTGAGAGACAGTGACTGGCCCAAAGTCACCCAACCGGCTTTCATGCCTAGGGTGGGACTGGAATTCACAGTCTCCTGGTTTCTAGCCTGGTGACTTAACCACTAGACCAAACTGGCTCTCTTGATTTCTTGATTTATTTATTTCATGCTGTAATCAGCATATGAATATGCATAGTCAACTAGCAAAAACATGTTTCTCTGAGCTCTATCATACTTAGAAAAGCATAAGGCAGAAATTCAAAACTAGAAATGTCAGTAGGATATTACAGTTCTACAAATCCCACAGTCATTTGGTCATGCTAATTAGAAAAGATGTCTAAAACAATTCTGGTTACATCTGTTCCACACACACCTTAATGTCATTCCCACTGAACTCAAACTATGTACAACAGATATAAATGCTTATTTATTTATGTATTTATTTGAGAACTATCAGTACCCACATTTAATAAACAGCTACAGTTATATAGTAAATATAGTGGTTTAATAAACCACTATAAATAATTTCAAAATGTGGATCATCTTGGTATTTTCTGAGAAGAATATGAATTCCTTCAGTTAACTGTGAGTAGCATATATAAATAGCACTATTCCAGTAATTTCAAAGAAAGGAAGTCAGAGAATATCCACTGATCTTGAATACATTCAGGCTCTAAAAGGTAGCAGGGTTTCATACTTGGTGCTGAAAGAACTTGTTTATCACCTTGCTGACACTCTGCTCATGATCTTTGAGAAATCCTAGAGAATAGAAGTACTAGAAGTACTAGCAGCAGAAGAAATGTTGTTCCTATCTCTATAAACAGAAAAAAGAATGATCCAGAGAATTACAGACTAGTCAGAATGATATCAGTATCAGAAAAGATTTCCAACATTCTGGGACTACATAGATTACTACAACCAGAATAGATTTGTGAAGAACAAGTCTTGTCAGGCTAATTGTGTTCCTTTTTTTAACTGGTTAATTTCCATAGTAGATTGTAGGGATTCCATAGGAAAAAATGTCTTAATTTCAGAAAAGAATTTTCAAGATAGACATGATGCTTTGATTAACAGACTAATTGGGTGTAGCTGGATGGCATGACAGTCAACCAGATTTTTAAAAACTGTACTCAACAGCAGTCATCACCAGTTTCATTAAACTGGTGTGAGGTATCAAATGAAATTCACAGAATGTAGACCCAGGGCAAGTACTCTTAAGTTTTTAATTAATACTTAAGGTGAAGAGATGAAGCTCAATAAATTTTCAGATGACAAAAGGCTGGATGGAATAACTAATATTTTAAAGAGAGAAGTGAAATTCAAAATGATAAAGAAATGGCTAATTCTGGTTGAATGTTAAGGGGAATTTTTTTCCTAACAGTAATAGCAGCTTGATAATGGAACTAATTACCAAGGAAAGTAATGAACTTCCTTCACTACTGGATGTCTTCTACTGGAGGATGGAATATCTGTTTGTCACAGAGGCTTTAATTTGGGTTCCAGCACTGAAGAAGGATTAGACTGGATAGCTTAAATGACCCATTCCAATAGTAGATTCTAAGAAACCTTAAAAATATTAAGCAAATATAAATATAAAATAATGGTATCCTGTGGCAGATTGATTAATAATACAATGGAAAGTAATATACTCCACTTATTTACATTAAGAAAATGAAAAATTTTCTGATGTTTATTTCCTTAAGTAGCTGGGTTTTTTTTTTTTTAATTATGATCTCAACATTTCTTGGAAGTATTAAAATGTTGATGCATACCTTGTAAGAGTATTTATTCTTTAGCATCACTAATAATGGAAAAGCCCATGCTTAATATAACATTTATATTTAACAATCTGAGACCATTACATTTGAAAATTCTGAGGCAGACTCTAACTTAAATCAGTACTTTATTCCTCATAATTTCAGATGGATTGAAGCTGATCTTGAATCATGTAGACTACAGAGAGCTAGATTTTGAAGTTATAATTCCTTATAACTTTTATATCAATAGGAATTTTTCCCCAAATAGGTTCAGCTATAGCAGGGGTTCCCAACCCCCAGGCCATGGACTGGTACTGGTCTGTGGCCTGTTAGGAACCGAGCAGCACAGCAGGAGGTGAGTGGTGGGTGAGAGAGTGAAAACGGCCGCTCCCCATCGCTCGCATTACCGCCTGAGCTCCGCCTCCTATCAGATCAGCGGCGGCATTAGATTCTCTTAGGAGCGCAAACCGTATTGTGAACTGCGCATGCGAGGGATCAAGGTTGCATGCTCAGAATCCGACACTTATTTTACTCTGAGTGTGGCCTGCCCATTATTTTATTTAACACTTCCATCCGTGCCTCTTTCCTGCACTGCGTGCTTGTCTCAGTCACAGTTTTGGTAAGCGCACAAGCTTTTTTTTTTTTTAATCCATGCACTCATGTCCGATTCTTCAGAGACTGCCTGGACAAGTCCCTGTAGTTTTCCTGGCAAGGTTTTTTCAGAAGTGGTTTGCCATGGCCTCCTTCTTAGGGCGGAGCCCAGCTGGCGGTCGTAGGGGAGACAGATCTTCTATTGTGTCATGTCTTTCTGACATTCGCATCTAGGCAGGACCAGCAACCTATTCCTATCCCTGTGCAAAGCGCCACCAGCATTTCCTCCCACCAAAATAATAATAATAGAAATAATAATAGTAGTAGTAGTAGTAGTAGTAGTAGTAGTAGAAATAAAGTGCACAATAAATGTAATGTGCTTGAATCATCCTGAAACCATCCCCCCCCCCCCCCGGGTCCGTGGAAAAATTGTCTTCCACAGAACCAGTCCTTGGTGCCAAAAAGGTTGGGAACTGCTGAGCTGTAGTATCTAAATATGACTTAATTGAATACTGTAAGTTGCAAGCAGCCTCTAAGCTGGTTGTATGGTATACCAGGACATAATTGTAAACATAGCTGAAAAAAAGGAAAAGAAATCCTCAAATCCATTGAGCTCTTGCACATCTGGATTTTACAATGTATGTGGATGATTGGGATACTTTAATATTTTACTTTCAGTGATAAAGGTCACAGAAAAAAACAATGGATCATGCTCTCTCATTCACTGCCATCACTATCACTTTACTAAAAATTAAAAAGGGATCAGCAAAAAATACTTGGTTATATCAGGAATCCTGATCAAAGATATCAGTCAAAAAGTAATCTTGAAACTTCACAGGAGAAAGAAAGAAAGAAAGAAAGAAAGAAAGAAAGAAAGAAAGAAAGAAAGAAAGAAAGAAAGAAAGAAAGAAAGTTTATGTACTATTTTAAATTAAAAAAAAAGTACTTTCTGTCCCACTTTAAATAAAAAAATAACAATACATGACTGATTGTTATTGTTTGGAGTACCTTGACTTTAATTAGAATTAGAAACTTTTTTCTTTCTTTTCTTTTTCTTTTTTAGAAAAAGCAGATCTGTCCTTTGAATTAAGTTTTTATTATTTTATCCTTCCTGTAACACATGCTTCTAATACAATAAATAAATATAATAACATAACATAAATCCTTTTGTTGTTTAAAATGAAATCAGAAAGTGGAAGAGTATGTTATAATACTCCAAAGAGATTATGGGTTACTGTTTTTTTATGCCACACTAAACATGGCCATTTATAGTATATAGCATATATATTCATTTAACATATATTATTAATAACCTTGTAATACACACACATACACACACATGCACACACATACATACATACAGTATATATTTGTAAACTGTAGTCTACTTCCTTTTTTAAGTTCTGTCTATGCATCCATCCATCCATCCATCCATCCATCCCCTGATATAATCATAAAGCTTTCTCATATTTATCTTTATAATTTTTGCAGTGGAATACTTTTGATATGCATAAATTGTCCAATGAGATTACAAAGGCACTTAAAAACACTAATGTGCTGTATTTTGTAAACTTGCTTTAAAACATGCACTATACATTCTGTTCTTTTTTCTTCATTCTGTGCAAGTGGGCAAAATCTTTTAAAATGGACATCTAAAAGGAAAGGGAAAAATTGAATCAGTTTAAGAACAGCTTTTCTTTGTTTGCTGATCTACAGAAGTACCTTTGTTTACCAAGGAATTCTGGAAGATGAAGTGACAAGGAGTTGCCTGGTGTGCTATCTGTTGAAAATAACTGAACATAGTTAAGAGCTAGAGTTTGAAGATAGATTGAAGATGATAAGAATAATGAAGCAATAATATTTCTCTATACTTATCATGTCCTCAGAGTCCACACCAATGACCTAAACTTTTGGGGAGAAATATGAGCTGGAAGGGGGCAAAGTTTTCAGCCTTGAAGGAAGCAATGGTATATCCCCTTCTCATAAAGCTATTGCTCAACCCAGAAGTGCTAGACATCTACCATATTCCTTTTTAAGGGAAGTTTGTTGAGTGGGTAGGGGTCACAGTTGTACAGAATGTTGGAGTCAATTGATTATTTGGACCCTTTTTTTTCAGGGTTCAGAGCTGGGTATAGATCCAAATCCATCTTGATCACTTTTGTGGGTAACCTGTTAGTGGGCTAAGATAAGGGAAGTGTAACCATACTGATTCTGCTTGATCTCTCAGTGACTTTTGACACCATTGATCATGATACCCTTCTGACCATCTTTGATGGCTAGGAGTAATGGGCACTGTTTTTCAGTTGTTCCCTTCCTAAGTGGGTAGTTCTAGTCAGGTCTAGTTGGGATGAGAAGTTGAGCCTTAGATCCCTTCTCTGTTGGACACTCCCCTCCCCCCACTTATTTTACATTTACATAAAGCCACTGGGGGGAAGCCATCTGTTGGTACAGAGTGGAAGCCATCTCTTGGTACAGGCAGAGAAACTCAGCTATATATCTCAATGTTTGGCTGAATAGGAAATATGGCCAATATTCTGTTCCAATGCCTGGTGTCTGGGAGGGTCTGCATCAGGATGGAGAGACTTAGAATAAATCCCAAGCAAGACAGTGGGGTTTTGGGTGCAGAAGCCTTCTGATTTAAGAGATATACCATGAGGTTGTACTGCCCTTTCCAGAACTGGTTTGTAATTTGAGGGTCCTCCTGTAAATATAAATCTTGCGGGAAGAGCAGCTGGAAGCTGTGGCTAGGAAGGCTTTTTCATAGAACAAACTTGTGCATTAGTTACAACTTTTCCCAGATTGGGAGATTTGCTTAAAGTCATTCACGTCTTGGTTACCTCCCATTTGGCTTACTACAATGCACTCTACATAGGCCTCTCCCTGAAGATCTTCTTTTCAGCCTAACTTAGTACAGAAATCAGTCATATTCCTGCCACTATTTATTTAGATTACATGAGATGGTATGGGAGTACAGTGTTGTGAAGAAAGAAATAGTTAAATATATGGCCAGATAGAAGATTGCTCACAGCTGGATACTTGACAGCCTTTATTCCATTATTCTGCATGACTTTTTACTTCTAGAGGTTTCAGGTATCTTCTGAAGTCCATCTTAAAAAAAATAAATCCCCTGAAACTGAGACTTCTTCATTTCTAAGAAGTAAGACTATTTGTCTTATCCCAGTCTGGTGATTTTAAGAAATTTCTAGCTAGAATTCTGGGCATATTATGCAGAATTATTTATTCTAAGCAATTATTTTTCTATTGTTTAATATTTTGTAACTGATTAACAAATAATGTACCTTATTGCTATTTTTTTATAAGTCAGCAATCCTATAATATTGTTACACATCAGTACAGATGATAATTAACTGCAAAAACTGTACATATTCCAAACTGTAAGCTGCTTCATGAAATTCATGGAAATAGTTGCTAATAATATATTCAGAACTGTACGTACTTGGGGGTGGGGGGGTGGGGAACTGCCCTGAAAGACAGAGTGGTTATAATCCTTTTGTCCATTCAAAGATATTTAAAACTCATGAAGCAACTGATGTCTCAGATTTTCTCATCTATTTCCTTCAATTACCCCTAATTGTGCTCATTAAAGTAATCTAGAAATCATTTTGCTTGTCTACCTAAAGTCCAAGGGGCATAATTATAAAAGTAACTTTCTCATAATTTCTATTCAAGAGAATTTAAATGAGCTGAGGTAAGCATTTTTGTTAAGTAAAAGGTAGTAAGGAAAATACAGAACCTTCAGATAAAGAACTAATGAATATATAGAATGCCACCAAATTCAGGAAATTTGAAGATCAGTAGCACACAACGTTAAGGGAACATGATGAATTGATCAGATGGGTTCTACAGAGTTTTAGCCTGGCATCTCCTCCTGCTTCTGTAAATGAAAATAAAATGAAAAGGAATTAAGGTAAAAATAGATACTGAAGAGATCTGTAAATAGACAGAAGATAAAACACACCTGTTCATTATGAAGCACTGTGCCATATAAAGTATGTTTCTCTTGTAAAAGCTGAAGCCATTTTTCTTCTTCATGAATGGATGCCTGATTATTTAAAATGAATATTGTAAATACTCTCTCTCTGTGTCTCTCTCCCTCCCTCTCTCTCTCTCTCTCTCTCTCTCTCTCTGTGTGTGTGTGTGTGTGTGTGTAGTATGTGTCTCCCTCAATCTTGAGTCCTGTACCAGAAGTCTGGGAGTTTGAGGGTTCTGCACCGTATCTTAGCTGTTCCTAGCACTGCACTCTTCTGCACAGAGAGCTCTAATGTTGTTCCTGGGATCTGTTGGAGCCACTTTCCCAGCTTAGGAGTCACAGCCCCAGATGTTCCTACCACCACTTTGGCTTTTACTTTCCACATCCTCTCTAGTTCCTCCTTCAGACACTGATACTTCTCCAGCTTCTCATACTCCTTCTTCCTAATGTTGCTGTCACTTGGCACCGCTACATCTATCACCACTTTGTCTGGTTGATTGTCCAGTACCTTCTTGTATATCTGGATCTGGAAGTGCCACCGGTTCTTAGACCTGGTATTCTACACAACCTTGTGTAGAATTTTCCATCTGGACTTGGGAGGGTCTAGCCCCTACACTGTGCAGATGTTCCTGTACATATTGCCAGCTGCTTGGTTGTGCTGTTCAGTGTATGCTGTTCCTCCCTGCATCTTACACCCTGCCACTATGTGTTGGAATGTCTCTGAGGCCTCTTTGCACAACCTGCACCTTGGGTCCTGTCTAGTGTGCTAGACCCCTGCTTCTATGGATCTGGTGCTTAGTGCCTGTTCTTGTGCTGCTGTGATCAGTCCCTCAGTGCTGTCTTTTAGTCCAGCCCTTTCCAGCCACTGATAGGATTTCCCAATGTCAGCCACCTCAGCTATCTGTCGATGGTACATCCTATGCAAAGTGTTTGTCTTGCCATGGGACTTGCTCTGCTTGAACTTCCTCCCATGTCTGCTGCTGTCTCAGGCATTCTCTCAAGAGCTCATCTTTGGATGTCATCTTCTTTGATGTACTTCTGGATGCTTTGGGTTTCATTTAGGACAGTAAGTTTGACGCTCAACAGACCCCACCTGGCCTCTTTCCAGCTGGTCCACAGTCTCTGGGTGGACATGGGGTGGAAACCTCCATAATTGTGAGGAGCTTCTGGGTCTTCACACTGGCAGCCTCCATGTCCTCCTTTGGCCAGCTCACTATACTGACAGGTTATCTGATGACTGGTAGGGCATACGTGTTGATGGTGTGGAGCTGGCTCTTCCCATTGAGCTGGCTCTTCAGGATCTGTCATGTGCTTTGGTGGTACTTGGATGTTGCTGTCTTCCTTGTCTCCTCATCATGGTTCCCATGTGACTGAGGGATACCAAAGTACTTGTAGCTTATCAGTATGTCTGCTATGTGGTCTGCGGGTAATTCCATCCCATCAGTCTTCACTACCTTCCCTTCCTTTACTACCATCTGTCACTTCCAAATGACATCCCAATGTCCTCACTGTAGATCCACGTCATGTAGATCAGCGAATCGATGTCTCATTCACTTTTAGCATATCCATTTACCCTGATGTCATCCATGTAGAGGACATGGCTTATATGGTAGTTCCACTCTTGAACTTGTGTCTGTATCCAGTCCTTGTGATTATTTGCCTGATAGGATTCAAGCCTATGAAGAACAACAGCAGGTACAGCGCATCATCTTGGTATATGCTGCACTTGATGGCCTCTTGTGCGAGGTGTCTTGAGTTGACTTCCAGTGTTGTCTTCCACAGTCCCATTGAGTTCTTGAGGAAGGTCCTGAGTGTCCTGTTGATTTTGCATAGCACTAGACATTCACAGATCCATGTGTGTGGCACTGAGTTGTAGGCTTTCCTGTAGTCAATCCAAGCTGTATTCAGATTGGTCTGTCTAGACCTTGAGTCCCAGGCAACTGCTCTATTTTTGAGTAACTGGTGTTTTGAACCTCTGGTGTTGTTCCCAATGCCCTTCTGAGCTGAGCTCATATACTGACCCATATGATCCTGCGGCTTGGCGGCTATGGTGCCTGATGGAACTTTCCATGTTGTGCTGAGGCAGGTTATTGGCCAGTAGTTGGACAGTGTTTTTCCTTGGTGGGGGTATTTTATGATCAGCATTGTCCTTCCTGTATTAGCCAGTCTGTGTAGGAGCCTGCTGCTACCAGCTGGTTCATCTGTGCTGTTAGGCATTCATGCACTAGATGTTCATGCACTTTAACCAGTTGATGTAGATCATATCCAGGCCAGGTGCTGTCCAACTCCTCATCTTCTTGACCGCCTGTTGAATGTCTGCTGTTATGATGCTGATTGGTTCCTATCCTGGGAGATCACTGTGGTCTGCTTTCAGGTTCTGCAGCCAGTTTATACTAGTGTTATGTGTTTTCTCTTTCTCCCATAAGTTCTTCCAGTACTGTTCAGTTTTTGCGGTTGGTGGCTCTGCTGTTACTGTGCTGTTGCACTGCAGTTGGGAGCACACTTTGGCTGGTTCTTTGGAGAACAGGGCATCTATCTTCTTGGCCTCTGCTTGTCTAGTGTATCTCCTTAATCTGGCAGCCAGTGCTGTGAGTCTTTGTTTAGCAGTCTCTAGGCTACAGATGGAGTCAGGGCCTTGTATTTTTTCAGTAGCGGAGTCTTATCCTTAATATCTTATCCTTGATCTTAACCTCTAACTTCATTTTATGGAGCACAAGGAGGTGCTATGTATTTCTGCTCTTCTTGATCATGTACCCAAGCATCTCCAGAATTACAGTGGCTGTAATGTATACCAGTTCACTGGTTTTAGTTATAGTGGTAGTATGGATTGTTGCAAGTACTCTATTCACATCTTCTAGCATACTATCTGATGGTACGTCTCCACTGAGTCTTGGCAATCAATCTCAAGGGTTGACTGTAGCTAGTTTATTCATGATCTTATGCCTCCTATCAGCTGCTGTGCTCTGTAATGGAAGGGGTGGCAGTGACATTCCAGCTTCAGGTGTTGGCTGCACATCCAGTTGATCTTCC
Organism: Python bivittatus; assembly: GCF_059951505.1. NCBI lineage: Eukaryota > Metazoa > Chordata > Lepidosauria > Squamata > Pythonidae > Python > Python bivittatus. Next base: position 27,539,287 of record NW_028277034.1, read on the forward strand.
AGGTCTGCTTGAATCCAGGTTGTAATGTGGAGTTGGTCTAGCTCAAGTTGTGAAAGCAGCTTCGTCTTCATTATGTTGAAGCACTGGGTAACTAGCTGTTTCTTAGTTAGTGTGGATGCATGCCTTCTGTCTATCCATAGTTCCCTCATACATTTCATATATCCCCTCTCATTAGGTCTGCGTTTGTAGTAGCATTCCATCAATTCCAAGTTCTCTTGTCTCGTCCATGTACGGTTTGTTCCAGTAGCCCAATTAACACCAGATTGTCCTAGTTCCCCAACCTCTGACGTGGACCTTATTAATCCAGGTGATGTCCAAGCCAGCATGACTCTCTTAGTTCATGTCACTCTCATATTTGAGATAGGCAGGTAAAGCGTTAGGGGGTCTTTGCCCAAGGACCCCTACTGATAAGGGAGGTACTATCCAGGATTTGAACCCTGGTCTCCCACTTCAAAGGGCGGTGCTCAAAAGACTACACTATCTAACCACTCAATCTATATAAAGATAGAAATAGAAGGAGAGATGGAAGATTTAGAAAAATATCCTATGCAGGACATAATGTTAATGTTTTCATATCAGTTATTAGAAATAACAGAAAATCTAATGTCAGGAGGTAAATAAAAGTAAATGATGGATACAAATACAGACAGTAAATATTGGCAGTTGCTACTGTGGAAGAAGTTTTCCTTTACTGATTGGGCAATATTAGATCTTGAAGCTACTGAGAGAGAGAGGGAGACAAAATGAGAGAAATTGGATAGATTCTTTATTTTTCTCATTGACCAGTCTTTAAATCACATTACATACATAAAATTAGTATAAGTTGTGAAATTACAGATATCATTCAAACTGCTCTCCATATTACATATTATGTGACAAAATTTAGCTTCACATAAAGAGATAGAGTTGCATGAGTCTGAGAATAACGGCTATAAATAAACCTGATCAGAATGTCTGGGGAAATTGACGGAAGGTTATCAGCTCAAGGCAGATGTCAGCATAAATGGACAGTATACTAGCACACTAGTATTACAAGGCCATAATCTAAATTCAAATGGAATACCCTTATGTAAAAACCTCTGATGAGAGCACATTGAACTGTGCCAGATTAACTGATTTGGGGAACAGCAATTTGACTTAACAGGTCTCAAAAGAGTGACGACCTACTTAAAAATGCTTCTTTAGGGAGGGACATCAGATGTGTTTGAATATTGATGTCCTTAAGACGTTGCTTGATTGCCTCTATAGCATGTTCATACACACTTACCTAAAAGTATACCCTTGTCCCAAGATGAAACAAATCAGTTATCAGTGAGAACTCAGGGAGTTAGACCTGTCAGGAAGAAAACAAGTTTGGACTAGTATGTAAGGTATGTATCTAAGAGCATTAGACTCCATCTTGCCCACATCAGCCTTAGGTAATTGTATGTGGGAATGACCTTGGGAGGCAGGAGGAAAAGCTGCAGACTAGACAACTATCATACAAAAGTTATCTCAGCCCACAGAAACAGAAGGTGCATGGGAAGCATTTCAGAAAGGACCCTTTCTAGTTTTCTGGAAAATAAAAGTAAAGGAGGGGAGAAATGCTTTCAGATTTGTACTGTAACCTTACAGTAAAGGTAGTGTTAGTAATTGTGGTTTATGCTTCTTGTCTGGATTATCTCAAAGGACTGATATGTTGTGACATAGAATCATATTTGAAATTCAACAGTGACTTGGAATATGTTCCTAGGAAACTTGGTCTGAACCCTATCCAAGGAGGCAAAAGAGGTTTATACACCTGACTGGGCACCAAATAGTAATTGTACCCTAACATGGACTGAAGTTACACAAAATGCAACAGAAATATACACTGTCCCATTATCATTGTCATTGTCACTGTCGTTGTTGTTGTTTGTTTTTAAATTTGCAACAGATTTTGGGTTTTGGACTACATATCCTCAGCGCATCCCATGTATGGTCATGGCATGGAATACCAGACCAAGATACTTAAGCAAGTTGACCTGCTCAGTAGAGTGATTGTTTAATTCCAGATGTACATTTTAGGGCATTTAGAAATCACCACCACCTTAGCTTAAGATTACAATTAAGCAGATCTAAACTGTTGCCAGCATGTTGTTGACTAGCCTATGCTTATCTTGGGAACCACTTCCAGGCTACTTTATTCTTACAGCTGCAAAATAAAAAGGGTACAATATGAAACCTCCTTAAATAGTTCCTCATTCTTAGGACCATTAGAAGGAACATCATCTGTGTGAAGGTGAGGACTTCTCTTAATCTGACATTACTAGGTAGCCATTTAGTTGCATTAAAATCACCATGAGAACTTGACAGCACAGCAGCTACAGGGAGATTCTCCAATTTCAGTCAAATCAGTAACGTTTCTACCAATCCATCAGTGTAGAGACTGCAATGAATCAGTCAACATCTGATGAAGGAAAAACAGTGCAGTTCTGGGTGCAGCTATGGGACAACCCAAAGAAATACAACAAGAATGCAGCTTGGATAAAGGAGGTAGATTAGAGTTAAAAAAAGAACGTGAAATGAAATAACTTGTAATAACAGCAGAAATGGTGAAGAAAAGGGCAAGGAAGATCAAGAATTGGTCAGCACCATATGAAGATGAATTGAATGATTTTTGGTTGAAACATCTGACAGGTCTTCACCTACTCACAATCCTTCAAGGTGACAACGTCAAACACATTGCAGTCAAGACGTTATGAGTGAACACAACATGAGAGTGAAGAAGATCTTAAAGTCCAAACTCAGGGGAGGAAATACCATCAAGGCAATTAAAACCTGGGCAGTTCCAGTCATTAGATACACAGCTTGAATAGTGGACTGTGCTGAAGCAGAACTAAAAGCCCTGGACAGAAAGACCAGAAAAATAATGACAATGAATCATGCATCCATGCAGTGATATTGACAGACTCTATATACCATTGGTGAGTGTGGAAGTTTGTAAATACACCAGACAGTTGAAGAAAAGAAAAGGGCATTGGAAGAATATCTGAAGGACAGTGAAAAAGATGCACTGAAGCTAGTACACCATGAAGGCTTACTGAATACCAAAGAGATCAAACTGGGCTTCAAGAAAGACAAATGAAGAATAGAAAAGAGACATGGCAAGGCAAAGTATTATATGGCCAGTACACAACCTAGCAGGCAAAGCAGATAACAACAAGTCCTGGCAATGGCTAAGAGCAGGAAAGTTGAAGAAAGAGACAGAGGAACTAATTCTGGCTGCACATTTCCTTAAGAGGAAATGCATATAAAGCCAGAATTGAGAAAACAGCAACAGACAGCAAAAGCCGTCTCTGCAAAGAAGCTGAAGAAAGAGTGGACCACCAAGTTAGACGCTGCAAGAAGATTGCACAGATTGACAACAAACAATGACATGACAAAGTAGCAACAATGGTGTATTGGAATATCTACAAGAAATGCCATTTGCCTGCAAGCAAGAACTGGTGGGACCACAAAACAGACAAAGTAACAGAAAATGAAGAAGCTAAAATGCTCTGAGACTTTAGAATTCAAACAGACAAGCACCCCAGACTTAACAATTGTTGATAAGAAAGACAAAAAAGTCTGAATAGTGGACATTGTAATACCTGGAGATAGCAGATTAGAACAGAAAGAACTGGAAAAAATCACAAAATACAAAGACCTGCAAATAGAAATAGAATGACTGTGGCAAAGGAAAGATAATACCAATAGTAATAGGTGCCTTGGGTGCAGTCCCAAAACATCTGGAACACCAGGTGAACACCATCAGCATTGACAAAATCACCATCAGTCAATTGCAAAAGACAGCTTTACTTGGAACACCTTACATCCTTTGAAGATACCTTTAATACCATTAAACAACAACATCTGCCTATCCCAATTCCTTGGGAATACTCAATATGTGGATAAATATACCAAATCCAGTCTAAACATCTGGCTGATTGTGTGAACAACAACAACAGCAATAATAATAATAGAAGATGATATGAAAAAAACATTAATGATACTACTGAGTGTATTGTGGGTAAGCATTCAATAGAAAGTATAAACTGAGTTGTTGAGTAAATTGGTATTAATAGAAAAAGAAAATGACTTGGTTGTTAGTACACCCATAACTGTTGCAGTGGCAACAACCACAATTTTAGCCTGCCTGCCTGCCTGCCTGCCTGCCTGCCTGCCTCCCTCTTTCCTTTCCTTTCCTTTCCTTTCCTTTCCTTTCCTTTCCTTTCCTTTCCTTTCCTTTCCTTTCCTTTCCTTTCCTTTCCTTTCCTTTCCTTTTAATACTATTGCTATTTGGCATTCAAAACAATTTTTGTATAGGATAAAATGGGTCAGCTGATTGCACAGCAAATCTTGAAAAGTTGGAAGCAGATAAATAGATAACAAAAGAAGCAATAGATGAATCCAAGCATTTATACATAATGTGTATTAGGTTACCATGCTATTAGAAATTAATTTCTCTTGCTATGGTGATCCTGCAATATTTTAAACTATGCCCAAATTAGTAATACTGAAAAGAAAGTATTTTACTTCCGTTCACTTTCACTTTCACTTTCTCATTTTCAGGTCTTAAAAACAGTTAGAAAATATATGCATTATATGATTGCTTAGGGCTATTTAGATCAATACCAGCATTTTGAATTCTGCCTGGAAATTAATACAACACATTTCTTTAAGGATTAATGTAATCCTGCAGCTATGTTTGATTCCAAGTTTCTATGTTAACTTCAAGGGCAGCTCCTCATATAATGCATTATAGTAATCAACATGATAAATTACCAGAGCAGAGATTAATGTAGCTAGACTATCTCTATCCAGAAAGAGACATAACTGTACCTAGTTATAGGCATTGGACTCTTTGGGCTTCAGGGACAAAGTAGGTTAAGGAAAATCTCCAAATTAACCAGCTGTTCCTTTAGATGGGTGATAATTCCATTCAGAAGAAGTGATCTTCCTAATTCTCCAACCCAAGAACCATCACTAAATATCTGTAGGGATCCAAGTAAGTTTATTGGTCCTTATCTAAGCAATTATAACTTAAAGCACATGCTTGGGTTCACTTAACCTGGATGACAAGATCAATATCATCTGAATAGGTAGGTGAGTAAATATTAAGAAGATGGTAAATTTCTGCTTATAGAATGAACATATAATTTTTAATACTTCCTGGAAATATAGAACTGATTATTTCTCCAATAGTCTGCTCCTGAAGACAATGACTGAAATGTAAAAGTATCCCCCCCCCAAACTCTATTTCTATATTGAGTACCATAGTACTTAAAAATTGAAGGCAGAGAGTTTAATGGGAATGACTAGAATTCATGGATTGTTTAATATTGGTTAATCATCCAACAGGTGGCATTCTCTGGGTAATATACAATAAAGGCAATTGTAAAATTCCAAAACAGTATAAAATAATTCTGAAGAGCAATATTAAACATAAACAGTCTTGCTATCTTATGGAAGAAAACATTAAAACCAGTAAGAGCTAAGTGAGTGGCATTAATTTCTAAGGAAATGCAAGCAGTCATCCACTTCATTTTACTTACTTTATTTTACTTACTTTATTTTACAAACATCATCATCATCATTAGCATCATCATCATCATCATCATCATCCATGTTTAGAAGACTCATTTACTGAACATACTGGACATTTGTTTTGTTTTCAGTCAAGCCAAGAATAGTTTTAACCATTTCTCTTCTCTTCTCTTCTCTTCTCTTCTCTTCTCTTCTCTTCTCTTCTCTTCTCTTCTCTTCTCTTCTCTTCTCTTCTCTTCTCTTCTCTTCTCTTCTCTTCTCTTCTCTTCTCTTCTCCTCTCCTCTCCTCTCCTCTCCTCTCCTCTCCTCTCCTCTCCTCTCCTCTTCTCTTCTCTTCTCTTCTCTTCTCTTCTCTTCTCTTCTCTTCTCTTCTCTTCTCTTCTCTTCTCCTCTCTGGCTTTTCTATGTCACTCACTGTTTGGATTCAGATGAAATGGGAAAAAAACCCAGAAAAATATGTATTCATATATTCTAATTATTCTACTTTATTTTTCTTACCACAGGTAGAAAGTTTTAAATCAAGAGAAATAATTCACTTTGCACTGTGTTCATGAACTTAGGAGTGCCTTGTTATTATTTTAAGTGACAGACATAAGCAGACAGCTAAAACCATGAAATAAGTTATTGTGGTTGGGAAATTATGTTTTATACTATATATCCAAGTACTGATATATGCTGAAACCTTCATGTCTTTCTTTGCAAGGCAACTGAATGCCATAGGACCTAACTGAAGGAAGTGCCATATGTTAAATATTAACTTGGCTAGGCTATAGAGCACTGCATGTAAAAATCTTGGTTGCTTTGCTGAGCCTGACAGAAGCCTGCATTATTATTAGTGACTAATTGGGAAAGTATCCATAAGCTAGTGAAAGAAGAAAGACATACAACATTGTATGAAGGCTAAAGAAACATGTAAAGGTGTTTAACCTCCATCCTTTAAAACTAGCTTAGTATCTCATTCACGTTTGCCTTTGAGCTGCAGGTGAACATATGAAATAATATTCAGTAGGTTGCATTAGATATACTTCATGTGTCAGCATAAGGTCAGCTAATTATCTCTGATTGTCTATGGTGCATAATTTGGGTTCACCAAAATGCTGAGAGGAGAAGCCTTCTGTTTCCATCTGTTTCCATGAAGGATTCAATAATAGAATGCACTATGCATTTCCATACCCTTCATTGGAAGAGGGGTGAGTCAGAAAATAACTAGCAGTTTAAAAAGCCTGTAAACCACATACCTACTGTTGTAATGACATCAGTGGGAAGGCAAAATGGATTCAGCAAGAAAAAGCCTATTGTTTGTGGCCATTAATAAGCTTCCATCTTTTTAAACTAGGGAATAGGTGAGGTTTACCAACTTTATGATCATATGAAGTAATAATGTGAAATTAATCAAAACTTTTTTTTTCTAATATAACACCTTGCTAAATATTAAATGCTTACTTTTCTATGAGAAATATAACTAAATGCAATATATTTCTGAATGGAGAGCAGTTGCGTGGGTGTTCAGTTTCCTTGGCACAAGGTAAGGCCAGCCAACCTCCTTTTTTTGAACCCATTTCTTCTGATCACAACTGTTGAGAAGTTGCAGTGCTGTTTCCTACTGTTTTGTGGCAAAGTATTAAAATTACTTATTTTAATTTAATTATTTGAAAATTGATTATTTGAAAAAAGTCCCCTTTACACCCCCCCCCCAAAAACAGGAAAATTTCAAAACTACTATCCCCTTCAGTCCCTCTAAAAATAGCAAGTCAGCCTCTTATAACATAATTGCCCATGTCTAGCTTAGAAGGAAGTTATTAAATTATGGTACTTCTCTGATATAGAGTTTATTCACAATACATAAAAGCTAAGTGTAAGTTGGGGAGGGAGGGATGCAACAAGGTCTGCTATGGGGAGAAGGTCAACATAGGAACCCTGTAAGCTGCAGAACTTTTTCCAAAAGATCCCACATTGGAAACAACATGGACTATAAGCCCCAAAAGGCAGAGAAAAATTATTTTCTGAAACCGCTTTGAGCACAAACGTAGATCAGGATGCTTGGTGGGTGATGACCTGAAATGATCTCTGTCACCTCCAAGGCTGTTCATCAAATGGAACCTGGGAACATATTTAGTGATCTTCCCTTATATGATTAAAACTAGGAAGTCCAAGATAGTCATTGATTATTTCATGCTTTCTCAGCTGACAAGCATTGAAAACTTCATGTTTCATGGCAATTAATTAAATCTGTGGGCCTAATTCTCCTGCTTAGTCTGTTTCTTCTACTTAGATGCTCAGTACCTACCACTTTTGTGGATCAGGGTTCAAATAGAATAATGTAAATAGCAACTATGATAACAAAAATAGATGTTTTTATACATCCTTGCAACTTACTATGCAATCTATTTATTTAAATCATTTCCATGTCTTTATTATTAGAGTGTCCATTTATGCTGAAATATATATATGAACTGAGACAAAATGTCTGCTTTGCACTGAAAGAAAAAAGCAAGAGAGGAATGGTTCCATAGCCGTTGGAAGCATAAAATGATCTATTAAAACTAGTTGATTTAGTTTAAATTAACTAAATTTCTAAAACCTGCATGTGAAATTCACTCTGAGTGAAAGTCAGAGAATAGTTGTGGAAATACATTCTTGGGGTGGAGGTGGGGTGCAGCTGGGAATGTGTGATCAGATACTGAGGTCTAGTGGAAAAAGGATCTGTGGATATTGGGAATGTTGGATTTCAGTTTTATTGTGGCTAGCCAATGGTCAGGTGGGAATTGTTATGGCTATGTTGCCCTTTGACAGACAGCAACACCAGTTATTTTGGGGTGGGTGGGAAAGGTTTGTGGCTTCTTAGAAGGGATTGCCCAGAGTGTGATTAATTCTGGGGGTTCCAGATGCTACAGGAAGTGTTATTAGTTATCAGACAAATTACCACAGTGCCAGGCAATTTTGTATAAGAATTGTTATTTAGCTGAGCAGGAATGAGCAGTCCTGGTATCTTTAACTGAGATTGGATTGAGTAAGTATAGGAAAGTAGCTGTATCTGTGATTTGGCCACCAGGGTTTCGGTACTTCGGCAGCTATAACTCCAAGATCAGTGGATTAGGTCGCTGTAGGGACAATGCTGGTATATGTTCCACTCTTGAAGCTAGTAGTATTCCTAAGCTATATAATCATGGGGCCAGGGCTGGATTTTCCTTGGTGTTAGTATTGGGGATTTCAACCAATTACTTCTGAAATGAAAGAAAAATGCTAAAGCTATAGACCTTGTATTATTATTGCTATTTATACACAGTTTACCAGATGATTATATTTGGTACTTTTACCAGATCTTTCCTGAGGATCTAGAATAGGTAAATACAGTATATATATATATATATATATATATATATATATATATATATGCTGTTCCAAGTAATGTAATTTTTTGTAATTGATGAGTTGAGATTCTACCCATTCATACTGTATCCAAGTGCTTTTCCAGATCTTTTGGTATGGCACCAACACATACCAACCACTATTGGCACCGCTATGGCTTGTTTTTTCCACATTCGTTTGATTTACTGTATTTGAAGGTTTTTATATTTCCTATTTTTCCTAGTTGTTTCTCATTAATCTTTATACAGTAGTCACATTTTCTTGTTTCTTTGTAACTCCAGTCAAGTCTGGCTTAATATGAGCTAAACTTTTATCAGTTTGCAATTAGAACGTTCTTAGCTTCTTTGCTGTTGGCCACTTTCTCAATATTGTGATTCCACCAGTTCTTTGTTACTGATAAGTTCTGATATTCATTGGTGGTCTCCCATCCCAGAATTAATTAGAAGCTCTCTAGATTCTGAGTCTAAACCAAAAGAAACCTTACATAAATGTGCTGTGTAATATTAACAGTGTAACAGAGTATCCCATTTAAATCATATTTTGAGCTTTCTGATTCAAATCCCATGTGTAAGTGGGTGGGATAAGTTCATTCTATATTGCCTGTTCCAAAATAGCTGAAAGAATGTCTGTCACTGTAGAAATATCTGGATAGTAAATTGGGCTAGTAATGCTCACGGCTAATAGCAGAGGCTTTGAACTAGAAATCTACATTTCAAAACTTACCTCAGCCATGAATAAACTGCTAGGTGGCTTTAGGCAAAGTACTACTATCTTTTGTCAGTCTCAACTATAATGGAGCTCTTTGGGCTGAAAAGCAAGAAAATAAATCAATAAATAAAACAGGGATTATGAGTAGTGTGAGCCAAAATGAAGTGAGGATGCTATCACAGGTTTGTCCATTGAACAAAGTAGTATTTTTTCTTGGTTTGGAGAGGGAAAAGCAAACTATGGCAAAAGAATTTGAAGCATGCCACATACATCTTTCTAACCATGATAACCATTCTGAATGAGCACATCTTTACTCTGCTGTCATTCTGAATTGGTTTTGTGCCATCAAGAGATGAACAAGAAAGAAAGAGAAAGAGAAAGAGAAAGAGAAAGAGAAAAAGAAAGAGAAAGAGAAAGAGAAAGAGAAAGAGAAAGAGAAAGAGAAAGAGAAAGAGAAAGAGAGGAGAGTGATTTTCTATAGTTATTTAAATAGGCAGATAGCAACCAAGAATGTGTAATCTTCATGGAAATGTTAGAATTAAGGTGGAGGTGGGGAAGTATTTCCTTTAGCATTACAGATAGACATCAGTCATATGAATCATGGCAAAAATGTTATTTAAATAGTATAGCTGAGAGGGAAGGAAAAAGGGTGACAGGTATCAATCATTTTAATACAGTCAAGAACCTAAGGACAAGAACCACTTCTGCATATCAGAGAAAAGAGGACTACAGAAAGTTTAGCTTCCTACCACAGACACATTTTGAAGAATTAGAGAACAGCTGCAGGAGGTAACAAACAAATCTAGCTATACAATGGAGAGAGAGAGAAAGAAAAAAATGAAGAATTGATACAAAGAACTTTGCAACCCAAGGGATTAATAATAAATCTGAAACAGTGTTCAGTAAAAATCAATATAGCTGAAAGAAGTGTATATCCAAAGAGGTATTCATAGTGAAGCAACCAAATTAAAATACCTAGTAAGTTGATTCAAGTTTTATAGATGTGTAACAAGAATAGGTAATGAATTTACTTCTTTCAATGGAAATGTTAATCAACTTTTTACTTTTTAATTAAATCAAACAAAAGAAGAGTTAAAATGTCTAAAAAGAGTCTAATACCACAGTATATATTAATCCAGAGTTGGGTGTTTACATTATTCCTTTAATGAATTTGGAATGATGTTGCCATTGTTCAGTTTCTCTTCTTTCAGTTCAGGATTTGTCACATACTTTTATAACCATAATTATATGTATACCAAAATAGTCATCAGTTTTTGATTAATTTTGTCAGCAGGTGTACATTCCAACTACTCCCAAAAATTACTTTGGTTATTAGTTTTGGATAAAGAAGAGTAGTTTAGGGCTTATTTGCACTGCCTGGTTGCCCTCTCATCAGACTGGGTCAGCAACTATATTTGGAGGGCAGGAATGATGTTTCCTTGAACTATCCTCTCCCATTGTGACAAATGCAATCACTGGTCATGTTTTCCTGCTTCACTTCCAAAGTACTTTTTAAAAGTACTCACATTGCTTCAAGCCTTCAGGCCCATTTTGACTCTCATACTTCATTCCAGGATAGCTTAACCAGTTCATTGGCTTCAGGAATAGATGCAAGATCTATGATTCCAACCTGCAGCACCATTTTGGTTCTTGATGGACAACATGCAATTTTCTTCTGTTTCAATGTGCATTTTTGATGGGGGGAAATCCACAAACCATCACTGCTTGAGTGCTAGAATATAGACCCTCATCCACAGATATTGTTGTCTTCTTTACCTCCATATAGCTTTTCTCATTTCTGTGCAAATGTCATTTTCCTCAAAAAACAAAATCTCCCATATGGGACCTGAACTTTTTCCTGCTTCTTTCTATTGATTCTTAAAAGAGAGATTCTTAAAAGAAAGGGAGGGAGAAAAAAAAAAAAGCTTAATTGGTAAAACACTAAAATTGTGGAATCAGCCACTAAAAGTTCATCACTTTGGTGGTTCTGTGCTTGAACCATCACTGTTCATAGAGACTTAAGTTCTGAATATCCACCATTGCTTTTGAGTTTTGCATTCCACTGGTGAGGTGGTAAATTGTGGAGACTCCGTTAGGAGTAACCACCATTTTTTCCCAATGTTTATTTCAGTAGTAAAATACTGAATCCTAAGCAACTTTTGTCTCAGAGTTCTTTGATTGCTAGCTGCCTCACACATTGTTTGTGGAGCCCAGGAAGTCAATAACTTATGCAGTGTTAAATTTATTGCTTAATTAAAACATCAAAAAATACCCCCCCCCCCATTGTTCTGCATGTTTCCCACTGAAAGCCTACAAAGCCTGGGGTGAGGACAGCCATTCTTACATACACATGGGCAGTTCTTAATATGTCCCTTCACCTTTATGAATTTAGGTGGCTGCTAACTTTTATGAAGAGACTACTCAAGAACTCTGTTTCTAACTAAAAGTCATGATACAGCAGCATGAATATTGCACATGCTTTTAAAACATGCAGGCAAGGATTACATCCTTCTTTCTTAGCTGTTGCTTTGCTGCTCTGCCACATTGTATCAGAAAACATCTGTGAAACCATCTATGTTACAAGTTGCATACCCAGTTTCAGAAAATCTTTGAAATTTATATTTTGAGAACTAAAATACAAATAGTTTTATGCCATTGTAATTGTTTTAATTGTTCGTTTCCTGTTCTACTCTACTTCTGAAACAGTTTCTCTTCTGCAATGTCATAGATTTCTGAATTAAAATTTTTTGTTTCTTGAAGAAATTTGGAGTCCTGTTTTCTTCTTATAACTGTATCATTGCAGAATCCATGTTGATCAAATATTTTTCCTTTCTTCATGACATTTCCAGCTGGCTGGGTTTTTAAATCTTTCCATGCATTCTCCCTTATCCATAATTCTTTCTTTCTCATTTCACTAATACTTCTTACCCCTTCTCTAATACTGCCTTACTCACACTAATGTATGTCTAGGATTTGGTGTTAGCTATGCAGGATTACACTTTTATACACATGAAAATTCATACAACCAGAAATACATTTTGCCATGTGCCTTCAAACTCTGCTTCCTCTGGTTTTCCTCTGGTTTTTCACATTCTACCTTGCTTCAAGTGTAATTTTGTCCTAAAATCCAAGGGAAACTTTAAGCAGCTAAGCCAGTTTGCCATAAGAGCATCAGAATCATGCAAGAACAACTTCTCTTGTGAACTTCTTTTTATCTTTTTGGCAGAGCAGACTATTAACTTAAAAAATCAGTACGCTGTACATTTCTTCTCCATCTGCTGCAGGGAACAATGTTTTAGATTATACCTTTGCTGTTAGCATCAAATCTTTCATGCTAATGAAAGTTTCTTTTTGTATCCAGGTTTCCTTTACTTTTTAATGAGCAATCCCTTTTTGTACAAAAGTAGCATCAACTGTACATCTAGAACTGGCAGTATAAATGGATTTAAAAAACAACAACTTTATTTTGTATTTTTGTGCACTGGAATACTTAAAATAAGGGTGCAATTATACTACAAACATTTGCACTGTACAATTGGTAGTATGTGGGTGCTCTTCTACAAGAATTAGAAAACTACATTAGCTGCAGTTCTTTCAAATTTCCATACTTACCTTAACGTAAAAAGATATGGGAAGGAAAATCTCATAGAATATTGCTAGTTATGCAAGTATTACCCCCTGGGAAATGTTACATTTGTACCAAAGCCAGCAAAGGTATCAATTACTGGGAGGAGACTGCAATATTATTCTTTCATTTTTTTTTTATATTCTTTCCTTCAATCATTGCAAATGAAAATGCAAGGTGAACTCAAGAAAGGTGTTCCAAGCAGAATTCATAAAGATAAAAATATGTCTGCATTGAAAACTACTATAAAATCCAACATTTTAATGTGTCTAGCTACATGATCTGAAATAAAATTTGAACTGGTTACATCATTTCCATCAAGAATTCTTAAAGCTAAACCAAGTTACTTTAAAGTCCAGAATAATTCATTGTCCCAACCCTTCCTTCTATAGATTTTTCTTTCCTTCTTTCCTTCTTTACTCCTCTCCTCTCCGCTCCTCTCCGCTCCTCTCCGCTCCTCTCCTCTCCACTCCTCTCCGCTTCTCTCCTCATCCATATCTATCTATCTATCTATCTATCTATCTATCTATCTATCTATCTATCTATCTATCTATCTATCTATTTCCAACAGGGGAGAGATGTTACAGTAGTCATTTTCTCCCTTCTGTATGTATTGTGTGCATGTGTGTGTGCATGTGTGTGTGCCTTGGAGTCAGCTTTTTGACTCCTAGCGACTGCCTGGACTAGTCCCTGAAGTTTTCTTGGCAAGATTTTCAGAAGTGGTTTGCCATTGCCTCCTTCCCCAGGCTCATGGAGAAAGTGACTGGCTCAAGGTCACCCAGCTGGCTTTGTGCCTAAGGTGAGACTAGAATTCACATTCTCCTGTTTTCTAGCATGGTTCCTTAACCACTACACCAGCCTGGTTCTCTCTCTTCTATATTAGTAAAATTTAAATATGTTCATGAAAATATGCTTTTGCATTTTTGAGCAAATATCTTCCACATTTCCTAAATATTTCCCAACAATAGTATAGTTTCATGTGATGATAAAAGTTAATCCTTACAGAGTCTGTTTTGACATGCCACATCAAAAAAAAAAAAAAAAAAGGTGAAGATAGAAATAAAGTGTTTTAACAAACCATAGGTTTGATAGTAAAAAGAAAGCATATATGCACAGGAAGTTTTTTTTTCTCTCCAAAATATTTTTATTTTTATGGCAATTTAAATCACGATCATGCTTTTAAAGCAGCATATTGTATTTGGTGTGCTTCAGAGGAGACAAGCAAACAAATTGAAGCCTTATTCTTGGATAATTAAGGCAAGAGGTACCAAAGCAAAGCCTCCCAGGTCTGATTTCTCCCAGCACAAGAAGTATTTGCTGATATTGTGGCATTCAGAATGCATAAAGGACTCTTGAGCCTTCTGTACCATCACACAACATTCAGCAGTAAGATACAGGCAAAGGGATATCAGGGAAAAATAATAATAAAAAGAAAATAAATGAACCACTAATGGCACATGCCTGCAGTGCTGTTTAGAAAAGATATTTGTAGAGCACTGTAGCTCCAAAATCATCTAAGTCCATCCTTGTGTAACTTTCATTTCCTCTGCAGCAGTGTTAAATGCCTTAACCCTCCAGGTGTCTCTTCTACAGGGAAAGTGAATAACAATAATGTAAAAGAACCACTCCTTTTGCAGACACTCTTTATGCTCATAAAAGGGAATCAGAGCCTACTTTTAATTGACAAGATTAAGGAAGAGAAACTAAATGATTGCCAAGTCCATAGCTACACAATATGCAATAAAACAATCACATTTTCCTCTAAAGATGAATGTCCTGCCTCTTTATCTTAAGACAGTGAAAAGGAGTCTTAAGGAGAAATAAAATGAAATAAAATAAAATAAAATAAAATAAAATAAAATAAAATAAATAAACCCTCTGTTAGTTGATTCTTGCTCTGCTATAGAGACCCCAAAGGGCTGGAAAGTTTATAATTTTTAACAGTATTTCTGGGGGCTCATGCATTGTCCCACTTTATCCAGATCTATGTTGTTGGTAAGGGAAAAAAAAAAAAGAATCCTTCAAATGTATACCTCTTATAATTCCCAACAGAGAGACCTAATCTCCCTTGATAGTTCCTTGCTCAATTCTAGAAATCCTTTCTTCCTTCAACCTGTTCTTGCTTGCCATGTCCTCTTTAGTGACCCAGAGTCATCTTTGCTAACAGTTTAACTGGACAATGTCCAAATCCTTCCAGCCATTGCCAGTCTATTTGCCATAAAATATGCTTGTAAAATCAGAAGAAAAAATAACTCAGACTTCCTCTGAACTAAACTCCTCCAAATGGATGTCTGTATTTTTGCTGTGGCATACTCTGAAGACTCTTTTTTTGAGAAAATATTGGTTTGTGCTGTGTTGTCCCCCCTTTTGGGGGGAGGCAGTGTGTTATTCATTTTATTTATATTTATTTTATGTATATTTGTTTGAAAATGGATTGTTTTGTATAATGTAATTAAACAAATTGTAATTGATTAAAAAAAGGCATATATTATGGAACTAAAATTGAAAGAGAATTTTTTAAGCAACACACTTTGTTATAAAAGCAAAACAAGGAATTGTTTACAGGGTTACAGTGTAGATAGATGACAGACAGACAGGTAGACAGATAGATAGATAGATTCACATTCAGTGGACAGGATGCCTATAGTCATGCAAACACTTTAATCCTTGAACTTCTGAAGGCTTTGTTGACAAGTTCCAACTTGTGCCTGCACAGAATGGTACTCCAGCAAAGGCTGCACAGTGTGTTCCTACCAGCACAGAGAATTCTGTAAGCATGAAACTGAAGAGTGTATTTGGTTTACTACATATATTTCATTGTCATTGCTAATAATGTACAGGTTATGGTTTTGCCCTTTTGCCTGCCATACCGAGAGGCTGCTTTTCAATGCTGACCTTACGTGTTATGCTTGCCATACAATTAGTCGACATAACATGCTACTGTTTTAAAACATCTAATCATCCTGGATATGAATTCATAGAAACCTTTTACCTGATTTTCTTTCTGCAATCTATCTAATAATGTATTTATTTATTTATTTATTTATTAAATTTTCAACTACCCATCTCCTTCCAGCGGGGGAACTCTGGTCAATTCACAACAGACATTAAAAACATAAAATATATAAACACATATACATTTATATACATTTCCTGCATGCAAACAATTACTTACAGTATGTTATGTATATGCTTCCTTTCTTTATGGAATATGTTCTGTGTTCCACCACTAATGTTCCTACAAAACTGTATGTAGCTATTTTATGGAAGCTTTATCTAAAAAGATTCTGGAGAAGACTTGGTAGCTTTATAAATGCTACTGCCTTCACCATCAAATTAAGCAATGTGGAAAAATATAATTTAGACCAGAACTGGATGAGTAGATCTTAATTTTCATGAGCCTGCAACTTTCATTCATTTTACAGTTCTAATCTTGACTATACCTTTTCTTTGTTTTATTTGTGGACTTAAATTTAAGTAACGATTAAATTTAAATAACGATATTATGAAACAGTTTAAAATATTCTCTACCCCACTGGCAGAGTTTACTGATATCAAATATCTTGTGTTGCTATGTTGTAAAACAGATATTGTATGGTTAAAAATGCACAGAATCCAAACCATATTGATTATGTAGCTATTATTTCACTGTTTGAAAAGTTTCTAAATTTACATGCAGGTAGAAAAGAGCAACAAATATATAGTACCACCAAAAAGTGTCCAAAGAACAACTCCTTTGTTAATTCTGAGGGTTTTCAAATGCAAAAAAACCAAAGCAAAACAAAACAAACTTCACATTTTTAGACAACCTATTTGAAATTGCCCACATTTGATATTTAAAAAAATAAAAAGGTTAATGCATCTTATATATAGTTGCTACCCTCAGATTATTTAAAGCAATACAACAGACCCAGTGTACTGTTGGCTGTATACCCTGACTTTGGTCCACTGGAGTAAATCCAATTAATTTTTTAAGATAGGTAATCCAGATCCCCTGCTATATGATGACACTGAAGTGCGCTGAGAGGCGGTGTCATGAAAGTGGAAGTAAAATATGGGTATTGTACTAAATTTCTGTCTGAGAGAAAGAGAGTGAGTGAGTGAAAGAAAGTTGGATTGGCACGACCTATTCTTGATATACCCAAGCTAGCTTGCAAAGCAATTCATCCTTTGCTGATTGGTTATAAACTGATTATTTAATAATCTGTTCTAGAGTCTTCCTCAATAAAGATGTATGACTCAGTGCTATATAGTTACCTAGATTCTAATCCCCCCCTTTTTTTTTGAAGTTAGAAACAATATTTGCTCTTTTCCAGTCCTTTGACACTACACCCATCCTTCTCAGAGATTTCATAAAAAAAATTCCAAGATGATACCCATAAGCTCCTTTAATACTTTCAGATGTATCTGACCCTGCCCTGGAGACTTAAACAGGTTCATGGTAGTCAGGTATTCTCTAATGATCCCCCTACTTAACTAACATTGACTTTCCCTCCTTATACCAATTGTGCTACTTAGGTCCACTTGATTATAGTTTCCTTTTGCAGTGAGGACCAAAGCAAATTAGGAGTTAGGGATCTCTGCTCTCTCTCCATCAACTCTTACCATCCTACTGACTTTACTAAGAAGCAGGCACTTTTTCTATCTCTTTCTTGGAACACACATGAGTATGCTCTAATTTCCTTTTCTGGGATATCTTGAAACCCAGTGACATATGATAACTTCCTCCCAAGATTCTCATTAGTTTTATCTCTAGAACCAGTTTCTTCCTTCTTGAGAACCTCTTGTTCCTACTTTAACCTTGTGAAAAATGCAACTGTCAACAAGTCCACTGGGAAGGTTGGAAGAATGCAGTCTTGGCTGAGTTGATTTTCTGATAGATGTTTGGGTAGATGATATGTCCCTTATTACTATATATAAACTTCTTGAATGTTCTACAAGTACAGGCAGATCTTCTACAAGTTCAGACATATCAGTCTATAGCATGCACACGTGCACACACACACACACACACACACATTTGTTTATTATTTTTCTTATCAAAACATTCTTGATTTCATGCTCTAATACCTGCATTTCCTTTATATATAATACCAGTCCTTCTCCTTTTTTGTCCAACTTATTCCTTCTGAATAAACTGTGTCCTTCAAGTGTGTCATGTCACACTTGTCTTTTACCCACTAGGGTTCAGTAATATCTGGTAAATCATATTTTCTTTCCTGTATTAAGACATCTAGACCTTCCTTTATTTCCCATACTGTGTGCAAACACTGAAAGCCTTGAGTAATGTAACTTGAACTATTTCTTCCTGTATTTAAATGCTCATTATTTGGTGCCTCCACATTTTTTGCATAGGTCCCAATCCCATCCCTAGGACTTGGCGTCACACTGTGGTCTAGGTTCACTTCTTTCTCTCCCACAGAATTCAGTTTAAAGTCCTTTAGGTTTGGAAGTTATATTAAAAACACATTTGTTCCAACTTGTGTGAAGGTCCTGGTGTGTCTGTGTGTGGATTGTCTCAGGATTGAATGGGAAAAACATTGCACAGAAAAGCCTTCTAGTGAAGCAGTTTAATTTGTCTTCATTCATATTATTTCAGTATAGAAAACTATTGGTTTCTTTTTCAGCCATGCACAGTTAACTATGCAAATGACATTCAGATAAAGCATACAAACAGATCCTCCCTCCCTCCTGTTTCTGACTCCAGGAGATACTAGAATGTAGCAAATTAATTTATGGCCCAATTTGCTTTGCATCACAGAAATTATCTCCCTGCTAGCAATACATGCCTTTAGTACTATGTCAGTGCGTGTCTTACTCCTAGCAGAATTTCAAGGGAGAAAAGGCTCCAAAGACCAGACAAAGGCCATTACGGAGTTTAGCAAGGGATTTTCTTAAAACTTAATTGGTAATCTATCATGGCTAGTACAATGCTGGCCTTCTTTTCTAAGGAATATCTTTTCCCTTGGAATTCTGTACTGGGTAGACTCCTCTTCAATGATCTTCTACCACTCAGAAACTTGCATATCTTTAGCAATCTGCCTAAATCCAATTTTCTTGTTAGCCATTCTGTTACAGGTAGCTCCTCTTTTGCCAGAAGTTGTACATCAGAAAAATGCACCCATGATCAGAGAACCAAATTATTCCCTTTGCTTTCAGTTCTCTTCTTTCTCTTCCTGTGTCACATCCTTTGGCTGAATGGAATGAAGTGTCAGAGATCCAAATCCAGTGCAATGACTCTGTTGTTCATTGTGCCCTACTGACTACAAAGGGGCAGTAGGGTGTAGGGAGAGAGTTAAAGTGTGACTAGTGTACTGAATGTTCTTTATCTGAAAAATTACTGTCTAAAGTAATTTCTTTCTACCTTTTTACATCTTTTTTGGTAGGATATAGCTACTTAGGTGCTAGGCTTTGCTATCTGTATAATGTATTTTTTAATATATATAAATGAATCCCCTTTCTGTTATAGTTGTATATAATTATAAAACTTCCTTCATTGTAATTGCTCGAATCAGATTTCCCCTCTCAGAAACACTCATATGCATACACAGAATACTCTAACCTCCAATAGGAAATGCTATCTGTGCCCCAAGCGTCATCCTCCTCCTTCAGGCTGGATCATTTGTTCCCCTGTGGATAACTAGAAAAGGATACATGTCAGTAGGCTTAAAGAGTTTTGGGAACCTCTTGAGCAGCTTTTCATCAAAACCTTAGAAATCTGAATAATATCTGCTATTTTTCTTAGTATAGCTACCATATGTGAATCAACAGTCAATCCATTGTTTTGTGCTCCATGCCAATGCATTACTTTTATTATTACAAATATGGGATCAGAAGTTAAGTTGATTCTTTCAATAATTCACTATTTGGCTGCAACATTTATTTTTTTCATTTCCTTTTGTGGTGATGCTGAGTAAGTTCTTTTAATAGTTGGCTTGAACAACTTCACCTTTGTGTGAATTTGGCTGCTATGATTACACACCTACAAAGGCAGGGAAGTATACTATTTCCATAGAAAAGGTTATTATTCCTGCATCCTTGATCAAAGTATTGTTGAACTGCCATTTGGTGCTACAAAGCAACACCCCATTTCTAAAGGGCCAAGTAGAGTATCTTTCCTACTCCTTTTCAAGGTGATATACTGTTGTCAACCTTACCGAATTCATTACCATGAAATGACCAATCAAATCAGACTGGCAGCATTTCAATGTTTCATGGAGCCAGAGGATTTTGTCTCTGTGAAGCAGATGAAGTGCAATGTGTACAAATCTAATGAGTATAAATATCTGACATAAGGTTTCTTCAGCCACTAAAAACAAAAAAACAAAAAAAAACACGAATCAATGTAATGAAATCCTACAGGGTGGTCGGAAAATAAAGAATACAATAGATCATTAATTCCTAGTTGTATTTTAAGGCTGGGCTTTATTAAGAATGCATGAAGAAATTAATCTTCACACAGCCCAATCTATACTAATCTGACATGCTTTTCTGAAGTGCCAGTTATTCTATACTTCCCTGAATGCTGTGTGTCATTGTGCTGTTGCTCAAAAACATATCAAAACTTGTTTAGAAATGCCTACTTTGAAGTAAAAATACATGAGTGCATGTTTTGAGATGATATATTTATCGAAAAAAATACAATCATGATAATATTAAATTCTGTATTTAGAAGTGTTCCCCCCTCCAAGTGGGCTATTTTTGTATTTAATGTTTGCTGATTGATACAAAAGAAAAAGAAAAAAACATGAGCTACTTAGCTCTTTTGTGGACTTAATATGCTCGTCCAAATATGCTTTCCTTATCTGAGTTTGAGATCTTCTATTATGCTATTGAAAATCATACCATCCTCTACCTATCCCCAGAAAACATGTTTTGAATCATTTTAGTGCAGTGATCCATAAGCTTAATATTTTGTTCTAATGAAGATATAATAAAAACAGACACATTCATTTCATTACCAGAATATGCATGATAATGCCAACAGGTATCAGAATTATAAGAAGATTCATACCGCTGGAGTCATTGTCAGATTTTTTGTCTCTTTAATTTTGTTAAAGCTAAGCTAATTAACAGGAAATAGGACTGAAATTTCAAGACACGTTCTTAATAAAAGTATGTTGAGATATATATTTTTAATGGGCTGGTTCTCTCAAACTGGTATGGGCAGGATTCTCAAGTGGAACTGGGATAAGAGGCCACTGGCATTTCATATGCTGTACAGTCTTTCTTCAGCAGGTATATTCTATCTGTTTGTCTATCTATGTCATACATGAATAATGAGATTAACAACATTTTGAAAGCAAGGTATGTTTATTGAAGTGATGTTTTTATTGCAGGTACCACAATATTTCCATTGTCAACATAGTAATTATACGTATCCCCTATGCCTGTCAAATGGAATCACTTACCTGGAATAATACTTAATATGTCAATTATGGAAGTAATATCAGAGTAGCTGGAACTCACTAGTTCTCCAGCCATTGTTGTTACTTTTATTTGTTTGAAAAGAAGACAGGATGACTGATGGCTTGGAATTAATTGCAGTGCAGTGACAGATAAGCATTATATGTACTAATATAGTGCTACTTGAGATGTCAGCAGAAGAGTGGATTATTTCTTTTTACTATTTTGAAAGAAGATTCAGCTTTTGTTCTTGCATTTCTTAAAACAAAAACTTGTGGTTGCATGACTAAATAGGCATACATACAACACACGCGCGCGCGCACACACACACACACACACACACAGAATGCTACTTATTAATAGAACTTTCAGAATCCTTTATATTTTCTTCTTGCCAGTCACTCACTTATTGATAAAATAGTACAAACATAGCATGGAATGGGAGAAAGAATCTTCTGCAAACATACTAGATTGTAGAAAGCAAGCTGTTATCATT
Source organism: Python bivittatus (assembly GCF_059951505.1). Taxonomy (NCBI): domain Eukaryota; kingdom Metazoa; phylum Chordata; class Lepidosauria; order Squamata; family Pythonidae; genus Python; species Python bivittatus. The sequence goes on from NW_028277034.1 coordinate 27,561,438, forward strand.
TGCTTTACTAACGTTAACCTATCAGATGATTAAATAACATATGCGATGACATTCTGCAAACACATTTATTGCATGTCTAAAAATGGTCATATCCAATGGTTACTTCTCTGACTATCTGCATTAATCTGGGATGAAATATTTCTTGCTTTTAATTTCATTATATTTTATAGGCCTAGTGAGGTAACTGTAATTCATCTTAGTGAGGTGCATCGCATTGTGGACACAACATTATTGGCCTCATCAAGATACTTGGCATCACTCCAATCACTTTATCATTTTCTGAAGGAAGTACTTGAAGAGGCTTCTGCTGTTGTGCAGGACACGTACAGAAGCCTCTTCTGGGTATTGGATACACTGGAAGATGCAGCTGGTTGATGCAAAAGGAAGCAATTTGGAAAGTTTGCCATTTAGAAGGAGTAAGTCCTGTTGCTTTGCAAAACAGCTTTGAATGGGTGCATAACTGAAGTAACGTTTTGCACAGTCCTGATATTTTATAAACTCAAAAAAGAGTATGTTAAGAATATGATGGAAGATATGCCTTTCGACATCTTCAGGTGTATGGCTACTGGTCTGTACTGGGGATTCTTCAATTATCCAGAATATGCAAAGCAGATACACTGCCTCTGCTGAAGAACTTTGGGGGGGGGGGAATGAATAATAACAGCAATAATTAGACTCCAGATTTGAGACAGAGAAGAGATTAACAGAATTTTAGATCAGGAAATCAATCTTTAAAGTATTTCAACTTAATACTTTTAAAAGGTATTTCTTTTCCTCCTTCCTTCTCCCCAAAACTTTTTATGTCATGACTTTTACATCCCTTATTTTTATTTGTAATCTCTGCAAGAATCCTTTATTTAATACACACACACACACACACACACACACACACACACACACAAATGTTTTAAAGGCACATGTACACATGTACAGTATGTATATACAGATATTTAATGAAAAAATGGAAGCAAAATGCAAAGGGCCTTATTAGTTCATATTGTTGTATGGCTAATTGTTGTTCATATACTTAATAAAACTCTCTGTGTGTGTGTGTGTGTATACACACACACACACACACACATATATACATAATATATTTTTTTTTCCCTCAGAAACCACCCTACATACTGGCCAGCACATAACAAAAGTTATAAGTAGAAAGAGGAAACTGAACCATGTTTTCCAGTCTTCTCTGGATCATGGATTGACAACTAAGAGCTGGACAAATGACTCTCTATCATTCAAAATGCTGCTTTCAGAACTATGGGAATGTTCATGCACTTTTCCCAATGGCCAAATGGTCAACAGTTACTTAGCAGAAAATATCAATTAATTTTGCCTGCAGCAGCCTGAGTATCTAAAAGAACATGATTTGATATCAGGAAACTAATGTTGTAAATTGAGTTTCTGGGAGGAAAGTACAGTAAGTGAGTATTGTGTGTATGTGTGTGTAGAACTGCAGGTTCTACTGCATGTCTATGTGTGTGTACAAATATATTCTTTCAATCATAAGGACCACGAATGTTAATGAATTGGAGGCTTCACATGTGGTCCATAAGGATGAAAGGTTGCTCATTGCTGTATGAAAGCAAGAAACAGCAGCCTACTTTGTCTGATAAGAATTATTTTACAACCTTTCTCCTCCCATAATGGTTATCTATGAATGTTCTCTGGATCAGCTTTCTAAAATAAAGAAACAAGCTAATTTAGAGGTGGAAGAACTAATGCATATTGGCCAATGTCAATCAGTTGCAGCTAGCAAGCTTAAGACTGTGCAAGTAAAAATGGAAGTGACTGTCTAAAACATAAATAAATTATTGGCCTATTCAGGTCCCCACATCTTAAATCTGTCAGATGTACCAAACATCCATTCACAAACACCTTGATTTATCATCAGAAATGATGGGCTAATTCAAAATGAAAACTGCATGTAGTTGTGCTCAAAAACTAGGACCATGGAGATCTTAGAGGGCCGCTTCACCTCAATGAAGGCTTGAGTGAAGTACCTTCTTGAAGCAACTTACTTACAAGAACAAAATCAAACAGCTTTGATGCTTTGTTTTTCCTGCCTCACCTGTCATGTTCAATAGCCAGATGATGCTCTGGGCATGCACAGAAGCATCTTCTGGCTTTTGCAAGTGTCAGTTACTAGGCAAAATGATATGAAGTGTCTTATCAAAGAAAAATGCACTGCAGCTTTGCTTTGGAGAATTGTGTTCTTTTGCAGCATCAAGGCACCTTGCACAGGCCTAGCAGAGACACATTTCATGTAATGTTTATGACTTCATTAAAGAGAATTCATTGTAAGTGACTGAGTACCCATTACAATAAATATAACTTAGGTGAATGCAGGTTGCATCTATACCTTCCCCTACATCATGTTCAAATTTTCTGGAAGAAATATACTTTTACTTATTAACTTGTGCTATAATTCTTATACTACTTATTTTTCTTACTGAAATCAACAATACTATTCCCTAGTGAATTGTTTTTAGATCAAAACTAGAATGAATGTAATGTTTTTGGCTAAACCAGATTATATTTGATACACAATACCTTCAATTTTATAGGATTCAATTTTATAGGATTATGTACATGGAATGAATACATTATATGTTTCTTCAATATCCACATTTAGGTTTTATTTCTAGAAGGAAAAACAGTCCTTTATTCCATTCTATTAATTCTAGTAGTAAAACTAGGCAAGCATTACATGTTTATCTGAGAAAAGAATCTAAACAGTAAGGCTATATTAAACTTTGAAAGGAGTGATTCAATCTGAATGTGATGTGACTGAACCACCCATTCAAATTGTATCCTTGAATCAAATATTCAAAATATTTCCAAAGTGCCAATTTCAGAGAGATGTGAAGGCAGTTTACAATTTCAATAGAATTTTGGTTCTTTCTGGTTATGCAAAACTTCAAATCCCTATCAGTGCTTTCTCCCACACAGTATGAAATAATGCTTTCGTCATTGTCACTAAAGTGACAATCCATCTCCAGCATCTTCCAGTGTCACTGCTGCCTAATTTAGTGCCTGCTTGCCTACAGCACTCAGTGGCTCTCCTTGGAGTACACTCCTGGTGTTCACTCATCCCTCTTGGGAACCCCCATCACCACCACAATGAGGCAATATAGCAGGGGTTTCCCATTTCAGCCTCTGGTAAAAGCCCCTTTTTTTGCCTAGATGAAATCTCAAATCAGTCTGAACTGAATCTTGTTGCCTTCAAATATTGAACCTCAAATTTGCATTGAAACCTGGATGATTTATACACCCATACAAAGCAATTACTTTGATTTTCTTTTTGCTATCACTTTGGGTTGATTTGATCATCTTCTAAACTACATAAAACATTTTTCCCTCAAAACATATTTGCCTCTTGCCTTTCCTCTCAAGCACCTGTTTTGATGGAAGTAGATGATGAAGAGAAAACTCAGTGATGCTTTCCCTTTTTAAACATCATACTAATTCTGTAGATGAACATCTAGGGACAATTATGAATAGATCTTTACTCAGGATTTTGCATTGTAATGCATGTTGCATTCCATGGTAATAGAAAAGTTGATGTGTTTTCCTTTGTCTACATCTATTGCTTGAAACATATGTGAAGGATGTTTGTGGGATAAATACTAACTTGGAGGACCTTGGGATGCCATAAGAATTAGAAATGGGTGGTAAAACAGATAGATTTCTGAGTAGGATTTAATTTAATCTAGAAATGTGTGAAATTTTAATATCCATCTTATCCTATGCCACATGCAGATATTTAACAAAGTTTTAAAAGTTTTCCTGAGATGATTATTATTTTTTTTTTTTGTGCTATAAAGCCAAAACTGTGGCAGAAAACATGCCACCTGCATAATTTATTTGGGATGAAAATATTAGTAAATTAAATATAGCGAATATCCCCCCCCCCACAAAAAAAGAGAATTTAGTCATGGAAAAACAAAATGAATTCTCAGAAGAACTTAACAGCTTACTGCATAGAAAGAACCACCCATTTCTGATTCTGATTCTTTTGACCTTGTTATTTGATAAAACCATATGAGTGGAGTTCAAAGCTAAAAAGAAGCATATAATGAGGCATATAAACATAAATTCTTTGATTCTTAAATAGAAAGACCTCCAGAAAGTGATAGACAATTCTTGAAATATTGCACAGATATTCCAGAGACTGGACTATGATTTTACCTATATAAATGTATCTTGGGAGTATATACATCAAGAAATATGTTTGGCACAATAATATTTTACAATATGGAAGAGAAAATTGTGATATCTGCTTATAAAATCTGTCAGACATGAGCCAAAAGCTGTTAAGTGGATAAGGAATAATATAAAAGAAAATAATTTAAACTGAAGCCATCCAAACTATCTGAAATGGAAAGTTCATCCAAGGGAAAACAATCTCATAGTTGACATATGGGCCCCAGTTTAGGGTTTGAGTAAACTAGATGAATTAGAGGTGGTCCACAATAAATTTATGAGGTCAATCTTAGCCTTACTCCCATGTATCCCAGCAGTGATGTTGAGGTTAGAAGTAGGCCTTCCATCAATTAATATAAGGGTAAAGAAAGCCATAATCTTAATTATTCTCATGTCCAGCACTTATTTGACAAAACAATGCCTCCACAAAGAATTCAACAGTAATGGATGGGTGAATTTATTCTCACAATTTTCACTAGATCAGAAACTGTTAAAATATAGTGGTACCTCGGGATATGAACGCCTCTACTAATGAACTTTTCAGGTTACGACCAGCTCCGGCCGCAAAAATTTACCTCGATGTGCGAACTCCGCCTCGGGGTATGGTCATTTTTCCGCCCTGACACATGGTCCACAGCCATTTTTCTGCCCCGACACATGGTACGCAGCCATTTTTCCGCTGCGCTGTGCCGCGCCCGGCCGTTTTTGCACCGCGCCGCGCCTGGCCGTTTTCACGCCCCTGACGCGTGGTCCGCGGACGCCAGAATGGATTAATGGTAATTACATTGAACCTTATGGGAAAATTTGCTTCGGGGTGCGACCAAATTCGAGGGCGGAACGGATTAACCAGATTTACATTGAACCCTATGGGGAAATTTCCTTTGGGTTACGACCAACTCGGGATACGCCCAGAGTCATGGAACGGATTAAGTTCGTATCCCGAGGTACCACTGCACATAAATTATCAAACACTATTGAGGGACTACTTATTTTTTTAAAGGTTTTGGATAAGATAAAGAGCATGTATGCAAACTTCAAGTTGGCCAAGTGGTACCACTCTCTTAAAGATGGAAAAGGAATGTCATATTATTTACAGTTCTTTACATCCTATTCCATGAGACAAGCTTTCATAGAACTTTGTTTTCAGACAATGTCAACAGCCTATTTGGATGGAATATATAAAGGATTACCAACTGCACATCGTTTATGCATTTGTAATAATTCACAGATGGAAGATCTGATCCATTACTTATTACATTGCAAATTATATCAGAAACCTAGAGGTAGATTCATCATGACTTTGTTAATCCAACTGAATCAGTCTAGCATAGAAGAGAAAAAAATCTATTTCCTGCTGACTGATGTAGATGAATGAGTTGCATTGGCTGCAAGGAAGATATGAAAGCAGAAGTTGACAGATAGTGCTGTTAATATTAGAGGGGATGAACTGAACTGATATGGATTGTTGCAATTTTATATGAATTTTGCTAAAACCTATGGTTGCAAATAAATGTAATTTTTTTAAAAAAAGTAGATAAGGAATAGTATAAAAGAAAATAACTTAAGCTGAAGCCATCTAAACTGTCTGAAATGGAAAGCTCATCTTCTTACAGTATCTCGGGTGTGATTCAGATAACCTTACTAAGCAGTCTGTGAGTTTTAAACACAAATTGCTTAACACTGCCCTGTGGTATTCTGAGAGCCAGAGTAACACAGGGCAGAGATGTTAGCTATGTCAACAACTAGCAGTGGCCCAGCTTCTAGACCAAGAAATGCAAGCAAACAGTCTCTTAAACCATGTGAAGGTGGCAGTAAAGAAAGGAAAACCAACTGCAAAGGTTGCTGATAATACCCGTGTAGCATTTCCTGGATACTTAACTTAGAACATTTGACTAGGCTCTAGACTGATTGATTGATTGATTGATTATATATCATCAAGTCATTGTTGACTCCTAGTGACAACATAGACAGATTTTCTCTAAGATGATCTATCCCTAACCTGGTCATCCAGGTTTTTCAATGGTGCAGTCCATTGTAACTGAGCCCATCTACCTTGCTGCTGGTCATGGTCTTCTTCATTTTCCTTCCATCTTTCCCAGCATTAGTACCTTCTCTAGAGATCTAGATCTTTGCATAATGCGTCCAAAGTGGGATAACTTGAGCCTGGTCATTTGTGCCCCAAGTGAGAACTCTGGATTGATTTTTTTGAAGATCCAGTTATTTGTTTTCTTGGTAGTCCTTGGTATTCTCAGCAGTCTTCTCCAACACCAAAGTTCAAAACTGTCAATACTCTTCCTCTCCTGCTTCTTCAAAATCCAATTTTTGCTTTCCTAGAACTCTGTCCATCATTCTGATCTTTGTATGTATAGACACATCATGGCACCTGAATATCTTTTCCAAAGCCTTTCTGGCTGCTCTGCCAAATGCTAGTCTGTGGTGCATTCCTTGACTGCTTGTTCCTTAACTGTCAATGGTTGATCCTGAATGGCAGAAGATATCCACCACTTTGATATCTTCATACTCAAATTACAGTGGTAGTTCTTTGGAATTGAAGAAGACATGCTGTTGTGAAATTTATCTGTCTGGAGGTGGCTCTGCAGTCCCAGTCTGGAAGTGCAGAGTCTAGCACAATGGGGGCACTGGAAGTCCATTGTTGTAGAAACTATGGCTGTTATTTTGTGATGCTGTTCATGGTTTTCTATCAGTTTTTGGCAAAGCTGTCTTCAAAGCTGGTGGAGGCTTCATAGCACAGTACTCACCAGCAGGTTTTGTCAGCAGCCACAGCTTCTAGTTCCCTTGGCTGGATGTCACAGTGGCATAGGGTTTCTTTCATAGCATCTTTGTAGTGCTCATGTGGTTGACCTCGAGGTCAGTCCTTCCTAGACTCCAGTACACTATAGAGCAACTGACATGGCATATGGTGGTCATCCATTCTGATGACACATCCCACCCACCACTCTGATAATCAGAGATTCAATGTTGGTGGACTCTGCATGATCCAAGACCTCTAGGTTGGAGACATGGTCTAGCCAATGAATGTCAGGGATGGAGCGGAGAGCATGCATCTGAAATTTCTCCAGTTGTTTGGTGTGCCTTCAGTACAGAGTCCAGGACTTACATCCATATAGGAGAGAAGGGATAACCACAGCTCTGTAGACTTTCAGCTTTGTAGAGATTCGGATGTTGTGTGGATTGAACATTCTAGTATGCAGCTGTCCCAGTGCCTCGCTTGCCTTGCTGAGCATGGAGTCAATTTCTTTTTCCAAAGTCCCATTGTTCAAGATGATGCTTACCAAGTATTTGAACCTGTTTACATTTGTCAACTGGGTGTTGTCAACAGTGATTTTTGGTTCTACTGGGTTGATATTTGGCATGGCCTGGTAAAGTACTTCAGTCTTGTTTAGGCTGATAATCAGGTCAAACAGCATTGTAGCGACTGAGAATTTTTTTAGCAACAACTGTAGATTACTGTCTTTGTGCACCAGGAGTGCACAGTCATCAGCAAAGAGGGTTTCTTGAATGACTGTATGGAAGCACTTTGTCTGTGCATTCAAGTGGTGAAGGTCAAAGAGAGAGACATCTAATTGGTACTTGATATACACTCCACAGTCTCTGGACAGCACGTAACAACATGCAAGTAAAAAACAGATTGAACAGGACTGGGGCTAGTACACAAACTTGTTTTGCCCTATTGGAAATGGCAAATGCAGCTGATGTATCGCCGTTGTAAAGAACCTGTCCTGTCATTCCATCATGGAGTAGCTGAATCAACTTCACAAATTTCCTTGGGCATCCATAACAACTCAGGATGATCCAGAGAGCCTCCCTGTTTGCAGTGTCAAATGCCTTTGTCAGGTCAACGAAGACAGAATAAAGAGGCTTGTTCTGCTCTATGCACTTCTCCTGGACTTGCTTCATGGCAAATATCATGTTTGCTGTACTTCATTCTGGCCAAAGCTCCTCTGGGAAGTTCCTTCCTTAGATAGTGTTAAGTCTATACAGGAGAATGAGGGCAAAGATCTTGCCTGTGATGGACAGCAGTGAGATACCTCTGTAGTTCCTGCAGTCTGATTTGCTTCTCTTAATTTTATAGACAGCCACAATGAAAGCATTGCAGAAGTCATCAGGCATCTCCTCTGTGGACCAAATGTCTTCCAATATGTCTTGGAATGCCTGTAAGGCAATTGGGTCTAGTGCTTTTTAGATCTTAACAGAAATGCCATCCTGTCCTGTTGCTTTATTTGAGTTCATCTGCAAGATCGCTTTCTTTACCTCATCAGTAGAGAGAGGCAGGTCTAGGGCATCCAAGACTGGCAGCTGAGGAAACTGCTGTAAGACATCATGATCAACTGTAGACAGCCTATTGAGTAGATTGGAAAAGTATTTAGCCCAGCAGTTTTTCAATCCTTCCTGGTCTTTGATCAGGCTCAACCCATCAGATGACAGAAGGAGGGGAGCATCCTGATTTAGAAAGACTGTAAACTGACTTTATAGTGCTGAAGAACTCTCTGGTGGCATGCATGTCTGCATAGTGTTCCACCTGCTTAGCCTTTCTCTGCCACCACTCATTCTGCATTTCTCACAGTTCTATCTGTACTTTGGAATGCAGGTGCTTAAACTTGTCTTTCTTTGAGAGAGATGATGGATCATTCTACCAGTCTGCATAGGCCTTGTTCTTGGCCTGGAGGGCTGCTATAATGGTCTTTTGGTTTTGATCAAACCAGTCTTGACGTGCCTGGGGTTTTAGTCGAAGTACAGTTGTTGCAGTCTGCATGATGATGTCTTTGAACTGCATCCACTATGGAACAGGTTCTTACAAGCGGTAAATTGCCAGTAAGTTTTTCATTAGGTACATCTTGGAGGCATTGGATTTAGCCTGGGTTTTGCAGTCTGCCAATGTTGAATGACTTTCTGACAATCCTTGATTGCTTACGATGTAAAGGGACTATGTGCAGGTTGAGGACCAACCAGACCAGCCTGTGATCAGTCCAGCACTCATCACCTCACATGGTGATGGTGATGTCTTTAAGGCCGCACTACATACTATGACAAAGTCAAGTAAGTGCCAGTGTTTGGACCTGGCATGCATCCAGGTAGTTTTGTACAGAACATCATGTTAGTGATGTACAGGTTGTACTCAGCACATTTGCTCAGAAGCAGCAGGCCATTGCTATTTCGTTGGCTACCCTCATCTGCTTTGACCCATCTGCTGGGATAGTTTACTGGGGTGTGGCTGCTGTGTTACAGCTACTTGGAGCCACAGGTGAGAGCTGAGTACCCGGTGGGGACCAAAGGTGAAAAAGTAGCCTTGAAAAGGGCACAACAGGCCCATGCACCAGAGTGTTACCCCTCCCTGGACAACCCATACACCCCCTACTCAAATTAAGCCTCCCTAGGACATGCCATGACACTACATACTAGGGAAAAGCCACTAAAACAGTAGTTTACCCTTTATCATCATGACTGTACAATTCCCTCTATATTATATTCACTACAATTCAGTTCTAATACTTCTTCTTTCCTTTGATTAAAATATTTTGGGAGTGTAATCCAATAAATAAATAGTTTTGTTTGTTGGCATAATGTAAGCATGCATATCTTCTTAGTTAGTCTTATGGCACAACTGCTAGAGTAATTGTTATCAGGAGCGTTCATCTCTCCTATCCCTTGTGTATTACTGAGAAGTGGTAATTTAGGCAGAGAGATAACAGGGGAAATTTCTTTGAGATGGCCATGTAGAAAGAAAGAACAGATGTTGGCTACAAGTGGCAGACATCACATAAGATTCACAGAAGGATCAGCAGGCTTTCCACAGTATAAATCTGGAATAATAATCATGCCAAAATGCAGCATATGGTGATACCTAATAAGCACAGTTTAAAATGCTGCTATCTGAATTGTTCCTCGGGCCTTAACCAGGCATTTTTAAGGACTTGAAAACTTCAATTACATTTTTCATAAATAATCCATACTTAATTTATTCAAAATATATATAATGGGGCACATTTGAATTCTTATTTTAAAGGCATATTTTTCTTGCATAACCAAAAGCTCCTGTTTATAAAAACAGGACTACTATACATAACAAAGTGCTATTTGTATTAATGTTGTATGTTGTTGGTGACATGACATACATTAGACTGCCCATTTTACTTTTGCTTTGCCATTTTTTTTAAGGGGTTGGGTGGGAAAAGTCCTCACTCCAGCTTTAGTATTTTCCAGCTATATTATTACTAGTAGTGACAGTACTTACTGGGAAATTGCCAAACGGGGGGAAGAGGTGTTGAAAAATGAAGCTCCCATGAGATAGTTAGAATTGGAGACATTGATTTGAGAAGAATGACATTTCTCATTCTCCTTTCTTCCTCTGTCCTTACATATGTGATCTGATTGCTCTCTAACACAGTCGCTTGGCTATCTTTCAGACTGTTGATCCATAAGGAAAACTACTGCAGGGACTTTGGTACCAGGGACAATTATTGAATTATAGTTGAAAGCTAAGCTGTTTTTGTTATTTACACTTCACATTGCAGGACACTCAGATAAAAGGCATTACTTCTGCTATAATATGTCAGTTAATTGCTACTCTTTTTTTTTTTTTTTTAATAATGTGAGGCAGCTTTGCTCTGAAGACTAAAAGACCCATCTGCAAAGCTTGGTTATATAACAGCTAACTGCTTATATAAGCTACAGTTTGATGATTCAGCATCTGACCACAGTGTGGAATCCAACAGTATTTGTACTAGTTCTCTTGTAGCCAGCTAATAACCAAAATAAAACCAATAAATGTAACTGTTATGCTTTTAAGCTATTGCTGCAAGCTTATTGATTTACTAAGTAGTTCCCTTTTCCAGATGATATATGAATTTAGAAAAACAGATGTTCCTGTACACAGTGCCAGCTACTTGGTTGTGCCCGTCTGTGTATGTTGTTCCTGCCAGCATCTTACACCCTGCCACTATGTGTTGGACTGTGCACAGTCTGCACCTTGGGTCTTGTCTAATGGGGTAGACCCCTGCTTCTATGAATCTGGTTCTTAGTGCCTGCTATGATCAGTGCCTCAGTGCTGTCTCTTAGTCTATCCCTTTCCATCCACTGGTAGGATTTGCCAGTCAGCCACCTCAGCTATCTAGTGATGGTACATCCCATGCAGGGGCTTCTCTTGCCATGACACTTCCTCTGTTTGAACTTCCTCTCATGTCTGCTGCTGCCTCAGGCATTCTGTCAGTAGCTCATCTTTGGGTGCCATCTTAGTGATGTACTCCTGGATGCTCCGAGTTTCATACAGGACAGTGGCTTTGACACTCATCAGACCCCACCCACCCTCTTTCTGCCTAGTGTACAGTCTGTGGGTATTGGACTTGGGGTGGAAACCTCTGTACATTGTAAGGAGCTTCCGGGTCTTCACATCGGCAGCCTCCATGTCATCCTTTGTCCAGCTCACTATACCAGCAGGGTATCTGGTGACTGTCAGGGCGTACATGTTGATGGCATGAATCTTGTTCTTCCCATTGAGCTGGCTCCTCAGGACCTGTCTTATCCTTTGGTGGTACTTGGATGTTGCTGTCTTCTTTGCTTCCTCATCGTGGTTCTGCTGTGACTGTGGGATACTTGTAGCTGGTCTGTATGTCTGCTATGTGGCCTGCTGGTAGTTCCACTCTATCAGGCTTAACTACCTTCCCTGTCTTTACTACCATCTGGCCACACTTCTCCAGTCTGAATGAAATCCCAATGTCCTCACTGTAATCCACATCAGGGAATCAGTAAGTTGATGTCTTATTCACTCTTAGCATATAGCTTGATGTCATCCATGTAGAGGAGGTGGCTGATGGTAGTTCTACTCTTGAACTTGTATCCACACCAGTCCTTGTGATTATCTGGCTGAGGGGATTCAAGCCTATGCAGAACGGCAGTGGAAACAGCACATCACCTTGGTATATGCCGCACTTGATGGCCACTTCTGTGAGCTGTCTTGAGTTGACTTCCAGTGTTATCCTTCACAGTCCCATTGACTTCCTGAGGAAGGTCCTTAGTGTCCTGTTGACTTTGTATAGCAGCAGGCATTCACAGATCCATATGTGTGGCATTGAGTCATAGGCTTTCGTGTAGTCAATCCAGGCTGTGCTCACATTGGTCTGCCTAGATCTTGAGTCTCAGGCGACTGCTCTATCTATGAGCAACTGGTATTTTGAGCCTCTGGTGTTGTTTCCAATGCCCTTCTGAGCTGTGCTCATGTACTGGCCCATATGGAAGATGGGGGCTATGATGCCTGATAGGACTTTTCATGTTGTGGGGAGGCAGGATATTGGCCAGTAGTTGGATGGTGCTGTTCCCTTGTGGAGGTCTTTCATGATCAACACTGTCCATCCTTGTGTTAACCACTCTTGGTGTGAGCCTGCTGCTAGCAGGTGGTTCATCTGTGCTGCTAGGCATTCATGCACTGCTGTTAGTTTCTTTAGCCAGTAGGTGTGGATCATGTCCGGGCCAGGTGCCATCCAGCTTTTCATGTTCTTGACCCGCTGTTGGATGTCTGCTATTGTGATGGTGACTGGTTCCTGTTCTGGGAGATTGCTGTGGCCTGCTTTTAGGTCCTGCATCCACTTTGCACTGTTTTGAGTCTTCTCTTTTTCCCATATATTTTTTCCAGTATTGTTCAGTTTCTGCTGTTGGTGGCTCTGCTGTTACTCTGTTGTTGCACTGCAGTCCGGAGTACACCTTGGATGGTTCTTTGGATAATAGGGCATTTATCTTCTTGGCCTCTGCTTCACTAGTGTATCTCCTTAGCCTGGCAGCCAATGCTGTGAGCCTTTGTTTAGCAATCTCTAGGCTTCAGATGGAGTCAGGGCCTTGTGTTTTTTTGTTTTGTTTTTGTTTTTCCTTTTCATTAGCCAAGTCTTATCCTTAATCTCTACACCCTTCTGTAGTTCCACTGGCTGACTAACTTCTCTCTGAATTGCCTTGATCTTAGCCTCCAACCACATTTTCCAGGGAAGGTATGTACTGCTGTTCTTGATCATGTGGCCAAGCATCTCCAGGATTACAATGGCTATAGCAGTGATTCTAAACCTTTTTGAAGCTGCCGCCCCCCTAAGGAGCGGAAAATTTTTCAACGCCACCCTTTGTGAAAATCCTGTAATTTAGGGTATGCGGGGGGGGGGAGTTACTGAATTATAAAAGGCAAAAATTTTAAGTAATTTTTTTCAGTAGACTTACACACCAAATTTGTTCGATTTAACTTGATACTTTTGCCCTGGAAGGTAATTGCATTCCTTTTATTAAAATTAAAATGACTAATGCAAAAAAATAAAGATAAAGAACTAATAAGCGCACTTACCTAGCCGACTGGCCAAATAAACAATGAAAATAAATAAAAACTGAGGGGAAAAAACAGAAATGAAGCGAACGAAAAGCAACTCAAGAAACACGGGTTAAATCAAACATTCATATTGAAAGGAGGCTCAACGCACGCACTGCGATTAATCGTGCGGGAAGACAGCTGACGCATGCGCTGTGCTGGTTGGGATCGGAGAAGAATCATAGTGTCGAGTTCTTCAAGGTCAGCCTACCTAGAATACAAATTCGTCTCACCATTCTTAGAAGTGCGTGAGGGCAGCCGTCGCATAAGTTCGTTTTATTGCTGGTACAAATGGTGTAAACCGGATAATCGATTTAATAAAATTTTGGGGAGTTTTAAAGTTAAGTTTGAATGCCAAAACATGCTCATCGCCCCTCTACCACCCAAAACATGCCCACCGCCCCCACCCAAAACAAGTTCACCGCCCCTCAGCATCCTCCCACCGCCTCCCGGGGGGCGGTACCGCCCCCATTGAGAACCAATGGGCTATAGCATATACCAGTTCATTGGTTTGAGTTATGGTGGTAGTAGAGATTGTTGTGAGGACTGTATTGGCATCTTCTAGCATACTATCTAATGGTACTTCTCCACTGAGCCTTGGTAATTGGTCTCAAGAGTTGGCCACAGCTAGTTTATCCATGATCTTATGCCTCATATCAGCTGATGTGCTCTGTAATGGAAGGGGTGGCAGTGGCATTCCAGCTTCAGGTGCTGGCTGCACATCCAGTTGTTCTTCTGGGTCTTCTTGAATCCAGGATGTAATGTGTAGTTGATATATTTCAAATTGTGACAGCAGCTTCCTCTTCACTATGTTGAAGTGTTGGGTAACTAGCTGTTTCCCAGTTCTCATTAGGTCTACTGTTGTAGTAGCATTCCATCAATATCAGGTTCTCTTGTCTCACCAATGTATGGTTTGTTACAGTAGCCCACTTATTGTCAGATTGTCCTGGTTTCCCAACATCTGGCACAGACCTTGCTAGTCCGGGTGATGTCCAAGCTGGCATGACTCTCTTAGTTCATGTCACTCTCATATTTGAGGTAGGCAGGTGAAGCATTAGGGGGTCTTTGCCCAAGGATCCCTACTGGTAAGGTAGATACCAGCTGGGGTTCAAACCCTGGTTTCCCATGGCAAAGGCGGCATTCCAACCACTATGCTATCCAGCTGCTATCCATATAGATATAGATATAGATATAGATATAGATATAGATATAGATATAGATATAGATATAGATATAGATATAGATATAGATATAGATATAGATACATGCCTTTTTTTTGCAGTAATATATAATTTAATCATATAAGGCAAAAAGCATTTATTAAACCAATGAGAAAATGGATATACTATGCTACTTAAACGTACTGTAACCATCCTGAAGCTGGTATCTGCTTCTGCAGGAAAGATCCAATGATCTGCTGATTAAACTTTTCTCTAACCTGTCAGACTCCTCTACTCACTCACCATGGAATCATTATTCTAGAACCTTGTAGCTATTAGTTCTCTAAAGCATATAATACAAGTCAGTTTGGTGTAATGAATAAGGCACTGGAGTAGAAACTGGGAGACTGTGAATTCTAGTCCCACTTTAGGGACAAAACCAGCTGGGTGACCTTGGGCCAGTCACTCTCTCTCAGCCATAGAAAGGAGGCAATGGCAAACCACTTCTGAAAACATTGCCAAGAAAACTGCAGGGACTAGTCCAGGCAGTAACCAGGAGTAAAAAAAACCTGACTTGAAGGCATGTGTGTGAATACAGACACACATACAAATGCAGAGGACATAATAAAGTTGTTTCTTTGTGTTCATATCTAGTGTTTGCATATTTTCTTGTTATATGCTACTGGAATGTGTGGGAAAATCTCGCATCCTTCTTGTTGGAGACTTAGCAGTAGGTTTGTCTGGAATGATTCAGGTAGGAGCTAGGGAGGAGCTGTTTGGGATATCTCTTAGGGGCCCAGCTCCTCAACTCCAGAATAGTTTTTGTATTAGAGCAAAAGCTACAAACATTTGGAGGGGAAAGACAATGCTCATTTATCAATAGAACAATTTGCAAATAGTAGTTATCTAATTGCATATAATACACAATGCACAAGCCTAATTTTGGACCCATTGAAGGATTTGTGTTGACTTAAGATTTAAAGTTGCCCAGGCCAATGCCACCAATTCTGGACTGTCACTCTGAGAACAGTGGCTTATGTGTGCAGGCAACACAGAGTCTTTCATGATTCTTTGGAAAGATATGTCTCCCAGAGCTCTAAAACCAAGTTTTTAAAGATAATGAAATCTATGCTCTGAGCATTTGCTTTTTGTATGAGAAACTAAGTCTCCTTCAACAATGGCAAACATAGCTCCTTGTGGGAATGATCCAAAAAGACAACCAACAAAACTCTCAGGGGAATGTAAATTAAACTTCTAGGGCTGCAGCTCACTGACAATATTCTTTGTTCATGATTTAAAGAGTTGCCCTTCTGGGGAGGATTTCTCCCCTCTGACAATCTTATTGCAGAAAGGTATCAGATTTATCTAACAGGTTGATAGCATTTGAGGAAGTGGGCAATATGGCATATAGAGTGAAAGCACCAATCTATCAGAGTTGGGAGTGCATACCAAGATGGAACAGCTTTGGCAGCAGAACAGAAAGGTTGACACAGGAGGAGCAGAGGTGATATGCTCACTCATTTATTTGGGCAGTTGCAGTTAACAGCCAACTGGGTTATTGGGGAAGAGAGGGAGGAAGAAGTAAGCTGGTGCACAAAATGTCATTCGGAATTGAAACACTGGCAAGCAAAGTAACAAATAGGGAGGCATTTGAGTTAGCTGGCAGACAGGCAGGCAGGTGGCTGCACAGGGTAGTGATGGGGAAGTGCCCTCTGTTCAGATGTTAGTTTAAGCAAAGAAGGAACATGCTTTGGAAGGCAGTTAGCTGGCAGAAGTAGGCAGGCTAACATAGGAGGATCTAGCAGAGGCCCACCATTTATTGGACATTATACATTATATTGCCTAGCTATTGTTGTGGCAGAGTCAGAGTTGCAAACTGGCAGGATTAGCAAAGGAACTATAACTTGGAGGCCTGACTGTTATTCTCAGGAGTAAAGTAACATTTTGGACCTGCTCTATGCTAGCCATGTTTCCTTAATCACAAAACAGTAATTTTACCTTCTCAAAAGCAATACACACTTGACAAGGCTAATTATCACACTCCTGCCCTAAACGTAGCACATTTGGAGAGACAAGAGCCATTTTCCTGTCCCTACTTAAAAAGAAAGCAATGCATTAGCATAGTGATTAAGGGCCATTACCTTGCTTCCCATCCTTCTTAACAACAGTAGTCTACATTTGGAGGCAACCATTCACTCAGTGTTGAGGCTTAATTGTGTATCTGCCCACAGCAAACAAAAGAAAAACATTCCTTTTCTACCTTTTTAACTTTTAAAAATCGTATTGAACTTTTTTAAAGCAGAGAAACAAAGGTAAAGAATAAGGTAAAAAAAGGACATCTTCAAATTGTTCAGCAAAGTAAGTACTAATATTTAGCCTCTTCCTCCATTGTTCCCAGAGGAACTTTGAGGGTGAAGCCTAATGGTAGCCTTGTCACTACTATCACCCCTTTAATCCATCGGAGACTGGAGAAGTTGTTTAGTGAAACTCAAGTTAGGACTACTGATCTAATAATAATGATCAGAGTTACAAAGTGATGCTTATATCCTACACAAATGCAAATTCTGCCCAGAGTTTCAAGTATTGCAGATAAAATAATTGAAGACAGCTAAATAAATAAATAAATAAATAAATAAATAAATAAATAAATAAATAAATCGGCAGCATGCAGTAGAATAAGAATAGTCATTAACGCAATCTGCAGATACAGGAACATAAAGTTCATTTTCAGAATCACCAACTTCTCACATTCATAGAACTTGAATGGTTTGCCACATCACCCAATCAGTTGCTCTTAAATAGAATGCTGACTGGCAGGCCTGAATCATGTTCCTGTGTCTGCCTTGTATTTACTTGTACCACAATTCTTTTACTTTATACAACCAAGAACAAAGCCAAAGCATATTATTTCCTCTGTTTTTCCCTCTTCCTAAACAGAATAAGCTCCAAGGCAAACAAATCCCTAGGTAAAGAGAAAGAAAGGGGCGGTGGGGGGAGGGGGGAGACAAAGGAAAAATATCCCAGCTCCAAAAAGCTAGGATAAACAGCGTTTTAATGAAGTGATAAAACTTACTGGCCACACATGTCAGTGTCTGAGAGCTCATCATATCTTTCAACCGCTGCTATCCCCAGGTTCTCTATACATGAACATGACAATGCAACATTATATATTGTTAATAAACACTAAGAAGCAGGAGAAAATCTATCAGATCTATGGAGTGCTTCTCAGTCCTTTGATTTGCTTCACTGTTTTGAAGCTGTTCTCACCTTCTATTTGTGAATATGCTTTGATGGGATATTTTCACTAAAGTTGCAATGAATTGAAACAGCCCTTCAAAGCTTTGCACAATCCTAATGTATGTTTTACCAGGCAGCTCCAACCATAAACGTAATTAAAGATTAAATTGAAGTCAGTTTTAAACACAAAACTATTTTCTGGTCATTTGAATGCCTGTACAGACCTAGGTGAACATCAATAAAAAGAAAGAACTACAGTTTGGGGTCTATTACCAAGACCATCCAGCAACTGAAGGTATTTTATTAATTGATATTTGAGAATGAAATTTACATAGGGATTCTGTTAAGATTATATAGGTGAGAGTGGAATTTTAGATAGCCCAAGATGGTCACAAGCTGTTTGAAACATCAGAAATTAGAGTTTTAAGAAATTAAAAATGGTACACAGAAAATTGCCCTTATGGTAGAAATATATTCCATCATAAATATATTCCATTATTTCACTAGCATCTTGACAATAGTGCTGTATACCAGCTGGAGATGCTCTGCTGCCTTGAGCAGGACTCCCATATAAAAAGCATTCCACATTGGATTCTTCTCTCATTCTCTGTTGGCAATGCTGATTGGGCTAGAAGAGAGTAGGATCTCAAATTATCAAAGTGGTTGCTGCTTTCTGCCATGCATCTAACCAGAAGGGAAGTTTAGACTAGCTGTTTGGTTTAAGGATACTCTATTCCATTTCATGCTTGTGAGTGTGTGTAAGAGGAAGACGGCAGTGCAATACACATAATTTTCTATCCTTACTTCCATTCACCAAGTCTATGTCTGGCCCATTGGACTCGGTAGAGCATTAGAACTGCTTTGTTTTGGAATGAAGTAATCATCAGTAAAGAACTATTTTATATATTACAGAGTTATTCAAATGCAATTATATTGCACCAAAAAAGAAGACACATTTTAAAAATGTCTTCTAAAGAGAACATGTTTATTAGCATTATTGTCATAATTGCAGATTCTGTTTCATATGTATTAAAATAAACGAGACAGCTGTATTGCTCATTAAAAGTGAAGGGAATTACATTAAAATGAATATGTTATAATCTTTCTGATTTGTTCCAGGCTACAGATATTTAGTGCAAACCTTATAAATTATGGTATGAAAACTATATTCCAAAAATCAGTTCATGCCATGACTTCTGTGACTTCAATGTATTTTTAGAATGAACATGTTGTTTCATAGTAGTTTTTAGTATGATAACCTTGGGCCATTCATGCCTTGTCAGCCCTAGGAAGGAGGCAATGGCAAACCACTTCCAAAACCTTGACAAGAAAGACAGGGACTAGCAACCCTGGCAACCAAAAAGAAAAAAGAAAAAAGAAAAAGAAAAAAAGAAAAAAAGAAAAAGAAAAAAAGAGAAAAAAATGGATATCACTTCCATTTAAATTAAACTACATATATGTGTATATATGTGCACATATATATGTTACATTCAGAAACACAAACAAGCAGACAAATAAGGGTTAGAAGGCAACCTGGAGGATATTTAATCCCACACCTGCCCAGTGCAGGAGTCCAATACTATTATGTCCCCAACAAAACAGACATCCATCTTTTGTTTAAATTACATCCAGCAAAAGAGAGTCCATTACTTCCCAAAGATGACTCCTCCTCCTCCTCCTCCTCCTCCACCTCCACCTCCTCCTCTTCCTCCATCTCCACCTCCACCTCCACCTCCTCCTTCTCCTCCTCCTCCTCCTCCTCCTCTTCCTCCTTCTCCTTCTCCTTCTTTTATAAGTAGCTTTATTTTTTCCCCTGAAATCCACCTGAAATTTGCTTCTTGTAATTTAAACCCATTGTTTCTTGTCCTAGTTTTGGAACAACTCTGAACAATTCTACCCCATCTTCTAGTCAACAGCTCTTCAGATACTTTAAGATAGCTATTATATATCTCTTTACACTTCTGTTTTCCACGTTAAATACATCCAGTGCCTCCAACCATTCCTCATGAGGTTTTCCATGAAGGCCCTTTATCATCTTGGCTGCACTTTTCTAAGCACTCCTTTTGTCAATTTATTTCCAAATATTTGGTACCCAGAACTGGATGCAATATACTAGGTGTGGTTTGATCAACACTGAAGAGAAAGTGTTGGCTTTTCTTCATTTTTAAAATATATTTCTATTGTTGAAGCCTACAACTGCATTTGTTTTTGTTTTGTTTTGCAGCTATGTAACACTATTCATAGTGCTCATGTTCAGTATTCAGTGATTCATCAAGATGCCCAGATCTTTTTCACATGTATTGTTTTTCAGCATGATACCCAACTCATCCTATATTTTTATTTTTGTTTTCCTGGAGTACTTTGTCCCTGCTGAAATAAATTTTCCCAACTGTTCTCCCAACTGTTTCATGGGAGACTTTGTCAAAAACTTTGGTGAACTATGTCTACTATGTTCCAGTGTCCAAATAACCTGGTCATGCTATCCAAAAGAGAGAGAGAGAGAGGGAGAGAGAGAGAGAGAGATCATATTGATTAGTCAGGACTTATTTTTGATACTCCCAAGTTGGCTCCAGCAAGCAATGCACTCTTGTCTAAACAATCAACTGCTTAATAATCTGTTCTGGAGTTTTACCCTGTGTTGACTTTAACCTCACAGAAGTAGAATTATCTGGATCCTCTTTCCTTCCCTCTTTGAGGATAGGAATAATAACTGCCATTCTACAATCTTCTGGCACTATGTCCAAGATTGATCAAATTTCAAAGAAAGGGCTATAAGAAAGAATGACATCCTCAAGCTTCTTCAATACTCTTTTCTGGTCTTAGAAACTCAGACTGGTTCATGGTGGTCAAATGTTCTCTAGCCATGTTTTGTTTTGTTTTGTTTTTACATGGGGCTACCCTTGAAAAGTTTGTTTCCCAGTCCAATTCAAGGTGTTGGTTATCACCTTTAAAGCCCTACATGGCATGGGACCGGGTTAACTAAGGGACCATCTCACCCCCATTATATCCACCCATCCGACCTGGTCAGACAGGGAGGGTATGCTGCAGACCCCGTCAATGAAAGAATGTCTACTGGTGGGGTCCAGAAAGAGAGCCTTCTCTGCTGTGGCCCCTGGCCAATGGAATACTCTTCCCCCAGAGGTGAGGCAGGGCCCAATTCTGCAGTCCTTCCAGAAAGCAGTCAAGACCTGGCTCTGCCAACTGGCATGGGGCCAAAAAGAAGGGCAACCAACCCTGGGGGTGGCTAGCACCTTGAAGACACTCCTGTATGTTAACATCTTACTGACCATCAACATCATGGAAGATATTATTTGTGTATGTGTTTGGTTTTTATTCTATTTTCATTGTATTTTATATTGTTTTTATTGTATTTTAATATTTATTGCTGTTTTATTGTGAACCATCCAGAGTCACTTTTTGTGAGATGGGCAGTATCTACTGTAAATTTGAAATACAGATAGATAGATAGATAGATAGATAGATAGATAGATAGATAGATAGATAGATAGATAGATAGATAGACAGACAGACAGACAGACAGACAGACAGACAGACAGACAGACAGACAGACAGACTTTCTTCGCTTGTTACTCCATCTCAACTGTTCTGCTTAAGTTCACTCTCCTTTGGCAGTTGAAATATTGCCCTCTCCCCGTCACCTGTTACAATTTTATCATCTTTTCCAGGCAGTGAGCCCATCCTTCCTTTTTTTCCCCCCAATTTGCTGCTGGTATGAAAAAGCCATTTTTGTTTTTGTTTTTGTTTTTGTTTTGTTTGTGTGTGTGTTTGTGTTTAGCTTTCTGGCAACACTGAATTATTTCTTTGCTTTAGCCTTTCTTGCTTTCTATTAAGTACTTATTGGTTTGCCTCCATGGTAATTATACCCATTTTTTATGTCCCACGGATGTCTCTTTTAACACTTAGCACAATCAAAAGCTTCCTATACATTTACAGTGGTTTCCAAATCTACCTCAGTGTCTGAGTATACTTCTCATATCATATTTTTAAAAATTTTGAAACCTCTTGCACTTCCTGTGACCTGACCATTTCATCAAATTCTGCCCACTGTTTCTCTAGGCTTATTGAAATTGACTTTCTGAAATCTTGTTTGCATGTACCTCTGGGTTCCAATTTATCTTTCTGTAGTATTTTGCTTTTCAAGATGATGTGTCACTTCTACTAACATTTTCTACTGCTTTTTCATCTTTAAACAGCACTTCCATAATTAGGATCAGATCTAGGAGGACTAATCTGTTTTTTTCTTCTTTAATCTTCTGGACAAATGAAATAGTCAGCCACACTACTGAGGAATTCTTGGGATTTTGCAGGATTGGTTTACTTGATTTTTCAAAATATGACTATGTAGTTGTAGTTTCCTTATCTATTGTACAGCAACAGAGACTTTACTGAGGCTATAAAATGTCTTCTTATACTATACATATAGTTCATACATTATTTACATTTTAGAGAAGATGACTATTAGAGATGCATTATTATGTATAGCTTGTATCATTTGTGTGAAGATGTCATGATGCACATAACATTATTGTAATATCATCATGACTTTTTTTCCCCAAACACATACAGCTACAGCCACCTGCTATTTTTATTTGCTAAGAATGCATTTTAACATTAAACCTAGAAACTTTACTAGAAAAATTATGATGCCTGATGTAGGCATTTTTTACCACTGCATGGTAATTTCCCATTTATTTTAATTTTATTAATTTTTTTAAACATAGCGGTGTTATCAAGTGCATTCACATTCCTGGATGCTGTTTTGTGGATTCATAGGATATGTAAAGGATTGCTATGAATGCAAATTTTATATCAGTTAAAAAATGTATCATGATGGACACATAGCCACTTGTCCCCATTGACCCTCCTTGGAGACACCTATGGTTGCAGCCCAGTGTTTTGCTTCATAAATGTACCTCTGTCTGCTCAGAAAAGAAACTAAAATAAGCCCATCTGAGGTGGCCAAAAGTAGGGCTGGGCATACTTTGCAAATGA
Source organism: Python bivittatus (assembly GCF_059951505.1). NCBI lineage: Eukaryota > Metazoa > Chordata > Lepidosauria > Squamata > Pythonidae > Python > Python bivittatus. The sequence continues at coordinate 27,584,412 of NW_028277034.1, forward strand.
TTTGGAAAAAGTGCTTTAGACCTCTTGTAGGTTTAAGCATAGCACATCTCTGTTATTAATTAAAGGATCCATGTCTTTTTTCAGGCTTTTATGCAGCACTAAAGGAAAAAAAAAATGTGGCTGCTTTCAGAATTGCTTTAATGAATCAACTCATTAAAACAGCTTCATCAGGTATAGCCTGAGAAGGATTCATATTCTTCCCTTCTCTTTAAATAAAATTCAGGATGTATCCTGTTCTTGTTTCATAGTTTGATAAAGTTAAAGTTCAGTTTTCCTCATCAAGGAACATTTAATACTTATAATTTTGGTGAATATAGTTTTCTTTTTTTTCAAAAAATCTAATTAGTACTGAACACAACACCATTCAAATACCATTTCTCCATACAGTTCATCTCAAATAAAATTAATTGCATATTAGTTGGGAAAGAAAAGTTTTCACTATCTTAAAATGTATTAAATGAATGTATTAAATATATGAGGCTATTCCACAAAAGAACATCACTGTCCTCATTTTTCCCCTGAAGTTTGCTGTTTGCCTTCTGGAAATGATCTGAAAACTTCTGTCTTTCTTCAAGAATTATGAATCAGTGACTGAGCAGAACGTTATTTTTTTTTTACCTCATTAGTATAGAGCATGGAAGTAAACTGAGACAACTTAAGCCTGCAGTGATGGAGAAAACTAACATTTTTTTACACTAACTAGCACATGAAACCATGGAAGCAAGCAATGGTATACCCATTGATAGACCCAAGTCAATAATAATCTGCAATTAAGCCTAGCAATGATTTATGACATAATAATTTCATCTATTTTTTCCCTTATTTTCTTTTAGCAAACTAGAACTGAAGTCCTGTTATATTCCTTTTAGGAAGTTCTGCTGTAGAAAGTATTTTAAATAATCAAAATCTACATAATGGGCATATCTGTAATAAAGGAGAATAGATATACTACTCACTAATATCAGCCACCTTCTTCTGCTATGCTTGCTTTTGTCTTATATCTACCATATCAGAAAACCTAGCACTTCTTTGATGTGAAATTCTAGAAGGTCAATGTCTAGAAGGTCAGAGTCTAGAAGATCAAACGGATGAAAAGAAGCTACATTGCAATTTCAATTTACTAGGGTTTTGATTTTAAAATGTACGTTTAATAAATCACAGGTCTCAAGACAACCCCAAAATTCCAAGTTAGATTTAGTGAACTTAATACAATGAAATTTAATGAATTTTATTATTTCATCACTGATATAAAAGCAGTAGAGTTCTGGAGGTTCAAAGTAAATAATCTACATTAAATAGGACAGCAAACTTTCCAAATTGTGTTTGAATAGGAAGTCCATAAATAAGGAAACTGAAAGAGAAGTTCAGACAAAACTTTAATTTAAAATATAGTAATCACTTCTGAGGCTAGAAATGCATTGAACTATTTAACCCGAGTATGCAAAATACTGATAGATGGTTATGGAAGTCAATGTGTTCTTCATTTGTCAAGTTAATCAGCAAAGAGCACAATTTCCAAAGTCAGTATTGAAAGCTGATGTCTCAGATGATGGAATGAAGAGCTAGTATGCAAATGACCTTCTATTACTCAATCATAGTTTATAGAAGTTGACAAGAAACACTATTTCTATTCAGCAAGTATTTAACCCAGCTCAATTCAACTATGATTCAAGATAGCACTTAAATAAATGGAAGACATTATCTGTGGTTATGGTGAAGAATATGGTTTTAACTTATACAACTATTTGGGGAAAAAACCAAATAAGGATTAGATAGGTCTTAGCTGCAGGTTTTTATTTTATTTATTTTATTTTTATTGTCCTAAGTGTCCAAAAGTGCCTCCACAACTGTCAGCATTAATTGCAAACTACATATGAGCAAGGTGGAAGCAATTTTGCCTTGTGAAGACATGAAAGCAAAGTTATTCATCTTGTGAAGGTGCTTCATGTTACTCTGAGCCCACCAATGACATTTTGATTAACTGGAAGAGGGTGTTGTACATGCTGTGCAAAAGCTTCTTTTGGTTACTTTATAGGGTGGAGAAGGCCCTGAAGCAATATAAAATGAAGCAAAGAAACAACTTCATTCCTCTGAAGCAAATGGACTACATTATTTCACAAAATAGTTTCAAAGAAATGCTTCACTCAAAATATCCTTGAAACAAGCAGTCTTTTGAAGTTTCCAATTACAGTGAACAGATTTATATTATTACAAACTGTTTGTTCCAGTGCCATTTGAATGACCCAATTTCCTTTCTGCTTAATCCCATCTCCTACCTCTCATTGGAAGAGGACAGTAGCTTTAAAGAACAATTAAGAGCTATTAGGTAGCCAGCAGGCCACTCACTTAAGAGTCATCAATTGTCATCAGGTAGCCTGCAGGTCCCTGGATCTCTTACAAGTGCCTATCATGGCATTCTATGTAACTTCCTAGAAGAAATATAAAAGAATAATAAATAAATAAATAAATAAATAAATAAATAAATAAACACATGTCAGCAGTAACTAAACAACACACACATTATATTTACATTAAAACTGCATAAATAAATAGAAGACATAAGCATCCATTAACTATTGATGGATTGTAAGGTAAAACGTAACTGTGTAGAAGGTTCCATGCCAGTAAAGTCTTGCTGTACAGAAGAAAAAGAAGGGAGGAGGAGGAGGAGGAGGAGGAGGAGGAGGAGAAGGAATATTTAGCAGCCAGTTTTTGGCTGGTTGGACATGTACATTATTGAAAATGTTCACTTCTCCGCACAATATACAGATACTGATTCTAAATTAACTGAAGCCATACATCTTGGCTCTGATGCCATAGATTTTGGTTCTGAAATTATCTATCTGCACCAGCTGCTTTATATTCCTATTGCTACCAGTGTTATCCTTTTACCAGGTATATGACATTTAATCCATATAAAAGTTAATGGTGGATCAATGTCTATTCATAGCTGTTTCCCCTACAAATGTTTACATATTTTATTTTAAAACACACAGTACACACGTTGTAATGGCAAAATAGCAAACATTTGATATTAAAGAACTGGGAAATACATAGACCAACTTCTGGTATAATTTTATGTATAAAACATGTGTCAGTAAATAAAATGCAGGGAAACTGAAATGGGGTAATAAAGGCATTTTATTTTGTTAAATATAGACAAGCACTTTAACTATAAAGCAGTGTCATCCATCATAGTTATTACTTTAGATATCTGATGCTTTAAGTCAATTCTTCTTTAGGCCAATCTTCTGGCAGTTTTTAAAATGGGCCATTGTATAAATAGGTATTAATCCAATATCAGTGAGCATAAATGTTACTTGTATATATCAGGACTAAAGAAAATCTATCTTTCAATCAAGCTATATATTCCATTGCCAAGTAATGCATTGCTTGATGGGGAAGGGGGAAGGAAGAGTAAATGAATTCAGCAATAAACTATTTGCTCATCTGTAGTTAATAGCATTACAACATCCATTTAACAAAATAACGTCAGAGAGGTAAAAGGAGGCTGAATCTAAGTATGCTGTCAACACCATTTTTAACCAAATTCCTCCTGAGATTTAAGAGTTCTGAATATGGAGGCAATGATTTTCTCTATAACACTATATGGAAATGAAAGTTGGACTTTTAAAAGTAGGATAGGAAGGGTATATATGTTTTTGAACTTAGGTGCTGGTTAAGACTCTTGAGAATACCACGGATAGCCAAGAAAACAAATAAATGTATCATAAAACAAATTAATACCCTCAGGGCACAATTGATCAAGATTGTCATATTTTGGACACATTATGCAAAGATATAGCTCTCTTGATGTCTATAATGCTTGGAAAAGTGAAAGGAAAGCAAAGAAAATGACTAGCAGCAAGGTGGATTAACTCAATTATAGTGGCAATGGGTGCACTGCTGGAAGTCCTAAAGGGCCAAGTTGGGAATAAATCATCTTGGAGAAGATCTATCTATGTTGTCACCAAGAGTTGATGCTGATATAGATAGATAGATAGATAGATAGATAGATAGATAGATAGATAGATAGATAGATAGATAGATAGTTAAATAAAACTGTTATAATGCTGAACAAAGATTATATATGATCAAACTGAGTTTCCTCTCCTGTTTTCTATGTTTTACCATGTACAAGTATGTAGTAGCCATGTTGGGACTGATACAAAGCAATGGAAAGATTTGAGAATTGTGGGAAATTAAACTGGAATTTAGGAATGTAGAAATCCAACTATATACACTCAACTTTAGGCAGAATATTAGTAACATGTCTTAAAGTATTCCTATGGTGAACTGTTTTCTAGTTGATTGATTGTTTTGTTGTTGTTTTGGTAAATTTCAGTTTAGGAGTGCAAAGGATTTTTTTTTAAAGTGCTCTTATTCCACTACTCATTTAGATGTATGTCTCAAAGTTCAACATTTATAATATAAACATGGATGGGGGTGGGGGAACCCTTCTCCTCTTTGACTGTGGACTTGCCACAGTGGATATCAGCCAAAACATTCCCATGTCTAGTTGTATCCTTTCAAAGGGACATTTAAATATTTTCTTTTGTAAAAGGATTTTTTCCCCTTATGCCTCTGCTTGGCTCTAATAATGAAACCTTGGTAATAAGAGAACTGTCAAGAAAAGTGGCTCTCAGATATCTAAGTAATCTTTGAAACAGCTCCACTAACTAGACACATAGCTATGTTAATATGTTGTAGCAAGAACCACAAAGATATCTGTGATTATTTTCAAAGAAAATACTGAGGAAGTTTTGATTTTTGATTTATTATTTATTTTTGTGGGTTGGAATTCATGGGACAGATATTCAGTAAGATAAATACATATGCACATGCACACACACACATAAATGTATATCATAATGGCTGGTCTTGAAACCATGGATAAAGACAGAGAAATTGTGAGTTGGATCAGTATAAAAACTAAATTAACAAGACTGTTCTCCCATACATTTATGAACTTTCCACATCTGGCGCATTAAAGATTATAATTCCCTGTCAATTTTTCAGTGATCATTAGGATCCAAAGCTTTTAGTGGCTGTATGCATCTTCTGTGCTTTAGGTAGTTAGGTTGTGTTCCCTAGATATAAACATACAAACTTATGGCCAGATATGCAAGCGTATATAACTGGGAAACAAGTATAATTTTTAATCCAGTTTGATTGATTCTGTTCCATAAAAGTTTATGCCACATTAAATCTATTATTCTATTGTACGAATAGATTCTATGGCCCAGGTTTGATATGAAAATATGATTATATAACATGAAATGTTCTCATAGAAATAGGATGGGTAAATAATGGAGCTTGAAAAATTCAGCATTTGATATTTGTTGACCTGGCAGGGTTTGAGTTAAAATGATGAGAAACTTTCTCTTGTTTCAAAAAAGTATGTAAATACATTAAATGCATGATGAACTTTAGTCCTTGGATCTAATTTGAGAATGAAATATAATCCTGTTTCTTAGTCCCTTGTTTTGCACCTTCTAGCAAATCAATGAATTTATTCACTTTACTTTTGTTTCTTTGAAGATTAAAGACATGTCTTGCTTTGTTCTAAAACTGCCTGGACAGTTGACAGCCCATTAAACTAAAGCAGCAAAGCCTTAAATATTAAGGTCTTGATTTCCAAAGTACAACCCGCAGGGGGAGGGGGGACTTTTGTATTTGAAGGTGAATAAAGCATTTTCTTTTTAAATCTCAGCATGGTATTTTGTCTCCATAGAATAACTTTTGGAAAAATATTGATACTTGGGGGAGGGAGGGGACTTATTTTCAGAAGTACAATAAATTTTACTCTAGACAAGTTTAGATTTCTCGTTTAAATAAACACTATTCTGTGTAGTCGGATGGATGGATGGATGGATGGATGGATGGATGGATGGAGAGAGAGAGAGAGAGAGAGAGAGAGAGAGAGAGAGAGAAATTGGTTCAATTAAAGGTGTATCTGGAGAATCTCAACATAAACAATATCATTTTTGGATATATAGGATATATAATTGGTACACATAAACACATGTTTTTGGTATGTTTGGCTTATATATAACACATGTTCTAATGCATGCAATAAAGAAAAAAGTACCCAAATACGGTCTTTAGTTTTGTGATGTTTCCCACTCCAAAATGCACCTATGCAGCCAATGATTACATGCCATGCCATTATTTTAGTAAAGACGTAAGTTCCATGCAATAGAAATGCTATTGATTAAATATTTGCATACTGGTTCTGTGTTTTATTTCTTTAGATTATAGACCCCATGTCATATTGTTGCTAAAGTATACATATTTATTTCACTAATAGTGAGCTGAAATCTTTCTGTTACAAAACATTAGGACATTCCAACCTCAACAACATCCTTGTTACAGACTTTCTTTGTTTTGTTTTTAAAAATGAATGTGTTTATTTATCAATTATGCTGCTAGAAATAACGACAAAAACAACATGCATTTTCCATAGAAGGAAGGAACATATAGAAAAAAGCATTGTTGCAAAGAAGGATCTCATCTTTCAGATAGCCAGCATTACCAAAATAACTTTCCATAATAAATAAACCTAAGAAACATGGATATCAATTTAATGCAAATCATGTTAAAGAACACTACCTTAAAATTTATAAAAACTAACAAATGAAAAAAAAATGTAATAATGAACCATCTTTGTATTTAGTATGCAAGTATGAACATACAGTATGTATAGAAGATCAAAACACTTAATTCAACTCAATTCTTCATTTTTCAATTGGAATAGTTGGATTTAGAAGATAAGGATTAAGCATGCATGTAATTTTTAAGAAACATTTGTAACCTGTCTTATAAGAAATTTTACTGCTCTTATGACAAAAATTCTAGTTTATCCTCAAATGTTTCATATTGTATACTGAGAGATCTGGACATTTCCTTGAGTTTTTGCATGAAGTACAATGTTGGTAGCAAATAAAGTGGAGGACCCTGCTGGGAGTATCTCTTGGCTTACACTCCTACCATTATTCATTCATCCATCAAAGGAACCACCCCACCACAGCAATAAGGACATACATGCGCAGTATTGGAGAACATGCTTAGGGGTGCATGCCTAATTGATTGATTGATTGATTGATTGATTGATTGATTGATTGATTATGGGCCATCAAGTCATTTTTGACTCCTAGGAGCCACATAGATTTTATCCAAGATGATCAATCCCTAACCTGTTCTTTCATATTTCCCAACGGTGCACTCATCACCTCTGTAACTGAGTCCATTCACCTTGCTGCTGTTCATCTTCTTCTCTTTCTTTCTACCGTTCCCAGCATTAGAGCCTTTTCCAGAGGGATGGGTCTTCTCACAATGTGTCTGAAGTAGCATAATTTGAACTTGGTCATTTGTGCCTCAAGTGAGAACTCTGGATTTCTTTTCTTTTTTTTATTAATAATAACTTTATTAATTTTTAATGGATTGATTTGTTCAATAGTCCATCGGTTTGTTTTCTTGGCTATCCATGATATTTTCAGGAGTCTCTTCCAACACCAAAGTTCAAAAGCATCAATACTATTCCTATCCTGCTTCTTTAAATTCCAACTTTTGCTTCCATAGAGTGTCATAGGGAACACCATGGCTTGCACAATTCTGAAGTAGGTATAGACACATCATGACATTTGAATATATTTTCAAAGGCCTTCATGGCTGGTCTACTGAGTGCTAGTCTGTTCTGTCCAGATTGTGGATTCCTGACCTGTATATAAGTTTCTCATGAGGACAATGAGATATTCTGGGATTCCCATTTTTCTGAGCACATTTCCACACCTTGACATGATAGACACAATCAAAGGCTTTTCTATAGTCAATGAAGCACATACTGACTTTTTTTTTGGTACTCTTTGGCTTTTTCAATTATCCAACATGCATTGGCAATAATGTCTTATGTTCCTCAGGCCTTTTTTAAATCCAGCTTGAACATCTAAAATCTCTTTTTCTATGTAGGGCTCTAATCTGTGTTGGATAATCCTAAACGTTATTTTGCTACCATGTGAAATTAAGGATATTGAACAATAGTTAAGTCTCATTTTTTCTGGTATTGGTATGTAGATTGATCTCTTCCAATCGGTTAGTCACTGTGTCGTTCTCCAGATTTGCTGGCATACCATGGTTAGAACCTTGACTCTTTTCTTGTCTTGCCTTGCCTTGCCTTGCCTTGCCTTGCCTTATTGCTTGCCACATCTCAGTCAGTATTCCATCAGTTCCTGTAGCTTTCTAACTTGGTAATGACTGGAGTGCTGATTGAACTTCATCTTCTAGTACTAGAAGTTCTTGTAAGTAAGGAATATCTTCTAAGGTATCTTGGATGTTGACATCTCTACTATATAGAGTTTCAGTATACTCCTTCTATCTTCCTTTGATCTCCTTTGAATTAGTTACTATCTGTCCATTGGCGTCCTTAAGCATACCAATTCTAGATTGGAACCTCATTCTGAGTTCAGAGATCTTTTGAAATACTTTCTTTGTTTTTCAATGTTTGTATCCATCTTAGTGTCTTTACCAATGTTATTGAAATACTACTTCTTGTCCCTTCTAACAGCTCTCTGAACCTGAGATTTTTGTCTTTCTTGGCTTTGGCTTCTCTTCTGTTCTTGGCAATTTCCATGGTTTGTTCTGACATCCAGTTTGTTTTCTTCTCTTTCTTCATTTTTGACAGTCTCTTTTCACATTAATCTTTAAGGACTTCTTTAAATTCATTCCATAAGTTCTCTAGTTCTCTATTAATGAAATTCAGGGCTTCAGAGTGATTCCTGAAGTTCTCCTTGAAAATAGTAGGGATATATTCAAGACCATATTGTGGAAAGTGATTGGCTTTCTTCTTCTTTAGCTTAACTTGGAGCTTGCACATGAGCAGTTTGTGATCTTTTCTAAAGTCAGCTCCTGGCAATATCTTTGATGCTATAATTGAGGTCCTCCACCTCCTTTTAACAATAATACAGTCAATTTGATTTCTATATATTCTATCTGGTGATGTCCATGTATAGAGACATTGTTTTGGTTGTTTGAAGACAGTATTAGCTATGGATAAATCATTGGAGTGGGAGAAATTGATAAGTCAGTTTCCTGTTTCATTACAGTTTTCTAAGCCATACAGTCCAACCACATTTTTCTCTTTCATGTTTCCAATTTTGGCATTCCAGTCTCCATTCACAGACAGCAAATTTTGCTTGCATGTCCTAGATTCCTAGAATTATTTGCAGCTTTGGATTTTCTTTTCCTGTATGACAACATCAGTAACTAAATGTCCCAAAGGCTTTAATCTAGCCAGGTCATAAACACCATTAGTACTCTGAAAGATCCTCAACTCTTCCTCAGTAGAACATCAAGTGCCATCTGATCTGAAGGGTCCATCATCTGGCACTACATCATGAATCATTTTATATTTTATATCTATGTAGTTTTCTTGGTAAAAATACAGGAGTGTTCCATTGCCTTCTCCTGCTCAGTATGTACTGATGCCTTTGCCATTGTCACTAAAGTGATAATCTGGCTCCAGCATCTTCCTATATTGCTGCTGCCCAGTATAGGTGCCTGCTTGCTTTAGCTGTGAAGCTGGGATGACCTTCATGCCTTGGGTGACCCTATTGGGAATATATACTCTGGGCATATACTCATGATGTTCTTTGCTCATCCCTCCCAGGAACATCCCCTGCCCCATCATGATGAGGCAGCATAGCAGGACTTGTGGGGGGTGGTATATGCCTAATACAATAGGTGAAAACATAATCCATGTTAAAATGTAGAGGTTCACTAATATTTGGTTTCCTATAGCCATAAAATACTGACCGTACACATTTTTTTCTAGTTTATGTATCTATTTTACAATAAGCACCCATACACATCACTGGATCAAATACTGTGAGAAGTATCAGGATATTATAAAAGCAATCCTAAGTGAACTAAGATATTCAAGATTACTGTACATAGCACACTTTTTTTTTCCTGAATTGAAAGTAGATGCAACTTGGAATTAGAAGTTTAGTTATTACATATACATAATATCAGAAATTCAAAACCAGGTGCCTATATATCCTGCTGGTAAAATTGAGGTAAATCATGCTTTAAATAACAAGCCTAATTTAGCTCTGGCTATAATAAGTCCATTTAACACTTTCTCATAACCATAATGGATTTTATCATATGAAGGTGGACAGGCTTCATTACCACATGACTGAACTATCATTCCTATCAAAGAGGGCTTATCCCATTAACCCATATGATTGTTGATTATGAGTCAGCTGTAATTTTATTATCTTTGCAGAAGATAAGAAAAGCAGCACTGATAAAATGAGCTGTCATTTAGTATAATGTGTGCATGTAAAAGAAATTTCCAAGTTAGACCTGGTTTTGAGATGAGTCTCTCTTACAAGATTTTTTTTAAAAATATATTTATTATCTTCCTTGTATATTTGGGGTATATCTTGAAATCATATGATTTCTGACTTAATGTATAGATACTTTCAACCCCTTCCCCATCAATAAAACAAACAAAAATACACCATCCAGTGTGCATTTTGTTGGAGATTGTATCATCTCTTTGCATCTATTAGCTGTCTTGATCAGAACAGCAAAGGGGAAAGGGAAGGGAACTAGTCTTCACATACTGTCATAATGTCTTGTCCTTATTTGGCCTAATGATAGTTAAATGAAACTGTGTATGTAATTATGGGAGCTTCCTCTCTTTCTCTTTCTCATTCTCTCTCAAAATGTAGTTTACATAGAAGTGGAGCTTTTCTGTACTCATGTATTTCTTAATACGATGGATGAACTGAAGCTGTATGGAAAAACACCATCTGAAGTGGAACCACTGCTGAACACTGTCCAAATATACAGCCAAAATATTGCAATGAAGTTTGGACTGGACAAATGTGCCACCCTTACCATCAACAGGGGAAAAATAGGAAAAACTGAAGGAATCAAGATGCCCAATGGAAATAACATCAAGAGTCTGGATGAAGAAGATCACTACAAATACCTGGGCATCCTTCAAGCTGATAACATCAAGCACACTGAAGTCAAGAAGAAGGTTAGTAGTGAATACAACAGAAGAGTGAAGAAGATCTTAAAGTCCAAACTCAGTGGCAGAAATACCATCAAGGTGATTAACACCTGGGCAATCCCAGTCATTAGATATGCGGCTGGAATAGCAGACTGGACTCAAGCTGAACTAAAAGCCCTGGATAGGAAGACCAGAAAAATAATCACAATGAATCATGCCCTTCATCCACACAGCAACATTGACAGACTCTACTTACCAAGGAGCATAGGTGGGCATGGAATGTACAAGTAGACCAGACAGTTGAAGAAGAAGAAAAAAGGGCATTGGAAGAATATCTGAAGGACAGTGAAGAAGATGCACTGAAGCTAGTACACCATAAGGTTTACTGAATACCAATGAAGCCAAACTGGCCTATAAGAAGTATCAAATGACGACTAGAAAAGAGACATGGCAAGGCAAAGTATTGCATGGCCAAAACACAAAAAACCTCACAGGCAAAGCAGATAACAAGACCTGGGAATGGCTGAGGGCAGAAAAGTTGAAGAAAGAGACAGAGAGGCTAATTCTGTCTGCACAAGACCAAGCCTTAAGAACAAATGCATATAAAGCCAGAATTGAGAAAACAGCAGCAGACAACAATGCTGCCTCTGCAAAGAAGATGAAGAAACAGTGGATCACCTAGTTAGCTTCTGCAAGATCGCACAAACTGACTACAAATAATGGCATGACAAAGTAGCAAGAATGGTGCATTGGAATATATGTAAGAAATACCATTTGCCTGTAAGCAAGAACTGGTGGAACCACAAAACAGACAAATTAATAGAAAATGAAGAAGCTAAAGTGCTCTGGGATTTTAGAATTCAAACAGACAAGCACCTGCCACATAACACCCCAGACTTAACAATTGTTCATAAGAAAGACAAAAAAAGTTCAGATAGTGGACATTGCAATACCTGGAAACAGCAGAATAGAAAAGAAAGAATTATAGAAAATCACAAGATATAAGGACCTGCAAATAGACTATGGCAAAAAAAAGCAAAGATAGTACCAATAGTTATAGGCACCTTACGTGCAATCCCAAAACATCTGGAGCACCATTTGAAGAACATCGGCATTGACAAAGTCACCATCAATCAATTGCAAAAGGTAGCTTTACTTGGAACAGCTTATTTCCTGTGATGATACCTTTAACACCATCAAACAACAACATCTGCCTATGCTAGGTCCTTGGGAAGGATTCAATAGGTGGATAAAAATGTCAAATCTAGTCTAAACTTCTGGCTGACTGTGCAATCAACCAAAATAAAAATAAAAATAAAAATAAAAATAAAAATAAAAATAAAAATAAAAATAAAAATAAAAATAAAAATAAAATCATCTATAACTTTATTGTACAATAGATTATTAAGAAATTTTAGTGACAATAACTGTTGAGTTGGGGAACTCTTTTCTAGATATCAGATTGATAGGTTAGGGAACTAATTATCTGCAATTATGGTTAAAAATTAAGGATTCACTCACTTCTTCCCCATGAAATATAAAAAAGTATGCAAATTAATTTGGTTAATCTAGGATAGGAAAAATTCCTCCATCCTTCAAGACCCTGTACCTGAAAAACCAATCACATCATCATGCTGATTTGAGAAGAATTTGGTGTAGTGGTTAAGGCACCAGACTAGAAACTGGGAATTCTAGTCCTACCTTAGGCACAAAGCCAGTTGGGTGACCTTGGGACAGTCACTGTTTCTTAGTCCTAGGAAGTAGGCAATGGCAAACCACTTCTGAAAAACTTGCCAAGAAAACTGTGTGGACTAGTCCAGGCAGTTGCCAGGAGTCAACACTGACTTGAATGACACACACACACAATTGGTTTCTCAGCCTAATTCTCCACTACTCTTTTGCCCTTCCCCACATGGCATTTTATAGGTTTGAATAAATAAATTAGGACTCTATGTCTGTGGAGGCCAGAATCAGAGTAGAATTAGTTCAGAGCATGAGTTTCCCCTTTATTTTAATTGAAGCATGAATATTATCTAGATTTACTTGTCCTTTGGAGAATCTATCTATCTATCTATCTATCTATCTATCTATCTATCTATCTATCTATCTATCTATCTATCTTCATCAAATTGAGTATGCTCCAAGAGGACAGATCTTTTTTTCAGTAGAAAATGAGATTTTTCCAGTAGTTCCATTTGTAGAAGGAAGGAGGGGATATAAATATCTTTTTAAATGTATGTATAAGTAAGTAACACAGGCTGTCTCATTTGGTGGTTAGCCCAATGGTGTCAGGAAGAAATTCAGAAAGAGGCCCATCAATTATATGCATTTTTTGGCAGCAAAGAACCCTAAAACAAATTCATCCTGAATTGTCTTTCAGTGTGTAATACTTAGCTTTCTGAGATTCTTGCTCTTGGGTTAGACTGAAAAGCTAGCTTATTATATGTTGAATCCTCTGGGGTGCAGGGGAGGGGGGCAGGACACCGTACAACTCTAATGGTAATTAAGCATAAATTTAATGTAGTATAATTGCTTCTCCCACAGTATGACTTTAAAAGCTGGAGGCAGATCATGTAATGTTTACCATTGTCAAAGTCTGTGACTTGGTATGTGGTCTGTTTGTAGCATTAGGATTAATAATAATTTGTCTGGTGAACTTTGGTGGTAGGAAGTGATAGTCATAAGCCATTAAGTGAAGGCAATCAACTGTATTATATAATTAAAAGGCAGGTATCTCTCTCTCCCACCCTGTCCCAAGATGTTAATTATAAAGATGCAGTCATTAGATTCTGATGGCAGATCACAGCTTTTTGATAAAAATTCCCGAAGTAGATTAGATAGTGGACAGAAAGTTATAGTAGTAGAAGTCTACTGAGTTCTTTTTTCACATAAACTGATGAACTTAATTATTTCTTTTTCTCTAGTAGAGATATGCATTGATGTATATCAGTGTTGTCCAAACTTGGCCACTTTAAGATGAGTGGACTTCAACTCCCAGAATTCCCCAGCATGCTGGCTGGGGAATTCTGGGAGTTGAAGTCCACTCATCTTAAAGTGGCCAAGTTTGGACAACACTGATGTATATAATTTTATTTATCTCCATAATAATATGTATTTATTTATATGCTTCTCAAAATCAATCTTGTCTATGTGATTCAAATACATACATAAAAGTGAAGAACAGTATAAAAACCAGCAATAGCCAGGTGTTTTCTTGTGTGTCTTGTATTCGTGTGTATTGTGGGTTTTCAATCTCCTCTCATACTGGGTTTAAAACTGATTAAGGTGGTTTCTATGATGCTAACACATCGACAGAAAAGGTACAAATATGCCATATATCTCTTTTCAGTACTGCAAAACTTTTATGAATTTTTTATATCATTCACATATGTATAGTATGCCCAAATTTGATTTCATGTAGTAAACGTGTTCATGCCTCCTCTGAAACAACTTTTCTACTTTGGATCTGAATAGCTGCATTTCCTTAATTTATAGGGTATCCTATGGAAATGGCTTAAATTTGTACAACTGGAAGCTGCTCTTATGCATGCAAGTGTTCAGCTTGCAAAAATAAAAGCATTGTACATGAGAAAGTACCAATTCCTTGGCTTGTTTTAAATTGCCTTAATGGTTTTATAGAGTTTCATGGGGATTTGCAATGGGCTTGTCCTGGAAGCCTGATGGAGCAAAAACTCTTAACTGTAGAGCTTGAGAGCAAGACAAAATTTAACCTCACTGCAACTGGCATCAAATCTAGGATCACTATACAAACTCTTTACATTAATTTATTTCGTTCAGGTTTGCACTTTTAGTAAAACTGTACCGTAATGTGCTGCAGAGAATTAGCAATGTCTACAAAACTGAAAATGAAAAATTAAGTAGAGGCACAGGTACTTTCCTTTTAAAAGTGTGGCTTAAATTCTATAGGTGGCAGTTACCTTTTAACTTATGGGTTTCTGTGGGCGTCCTATAATTTGTTATTCAAAATCCTTTCCCAGAAGTCTACAACCTCTTTTGTTTTCTGCTGGTCAATTACAGGCCAGTGGAAGCTATAATGGGCAACTGTTTTCATGAGACTTTTTTCAAATCAAAAAATTGGGGAAGCAGGAAAGTTACAATAACAATACTGTCTATATCCTCATAATAACAATCTTAAAACACCACATACATAAAAGGAATGAAACTATTTTTGTGCAGTATTAGCAGAGATAATTCTGTATTCACAAAAGTACTTCATGTAATTTAAGACCCTGGTCTTCAATAGTTCCAAATTATGTCAAACACCTAATGAATACTAGAGGTCAGCACTGAATCTATGCAGGCAAAAATGGGCTATAGCAGAAGATGGGTGAAGTGAGCAGTTTCATGTCTCCTTCCCTCTTAAATACATTAGCTTTTTGTCTGTACTTTAAGATTTAAATTTAATTCTTATTCCAATTTTTATATATATATATATATATATATATATATATATATATATATATATATATTTGGGGTAAGCGAGAATGAGATTTTTCAGTTGGTCTTTCATTACTCCTGGTCTTAAATATTTAAGCTGAAAATACTATTTAGAATGCTTTCGGCTTTATCCTCCCTGTGTCCTTGAAGGAACTCTGTAAGCTAGGTTTAGAAATAATAGCTAATACAAAGTCATCCAGTTAGTTGTTATTGTTATCATCATTGTCATCATCATCATTACTGCTACAATAGTATTATTGTTAGTAGTATTTCTATATCCATAAACATTAAGTAAGTCCTGAATGATACATAGAGAGCCAGTTTGTTGTAGTGGTTAAAGGCATCTGGCTAGAAACCAGGAGACTGTGAGTTCTAGTCCTGCCTTTAGGTGTGAAACCAGCTGGGTGACCTTGGGCCAGTCACTCTTTCTCAACTCTAGGAAGAAGGCAATGACAAACCACTTCTGAAAAATCTTGCCAAGAAAACTTCAGGAACTAAGTCCAGGCAATCACCAGGAATCAAAACTGACTCAAACATAAAATTAAATTAAATTAAATTAAATTAAATTAAATTAAATTAAATTAAATTAAATTAAATTAAATTAAATTAATTTTTTAAAAAATGAAATGTAATGAAATGAAATGAAATGAAATGAAATTTTCAGTTGCTAATCTGAAGTCACTTTCAGCTATTTTAAAGATCTAAACATGGGTTTTTAAAGATCTATGACTGGGCTTCATGACTGGGGTAATTCTGTCATGAAATAGAGGAGTGACAATGCTTTGAAAAAGAAATAGTGTTAAGTCTACTGACCTGATGCTTTTTCTCAAAATGTAAGCCATTTTATAATTTGCAGCAAAAGATAAATACATTAATACATCTACCATAGGTAGGCTGCAGCTTAATATAATTCTGCCTTACTTTATGCTGAAAACAATGTAGTTACTGCAGTGACCTTTCTTCCCATGCTGTTTGGAAATCCCAAGCACTATAGACAGAACATTTAATCAGATTTGGAAGGCTATCTTGAATCTCTGCCTAAATGTCTCCAACCCATCTTTTCATGTGCTGAGACTCTATGTTCCAATTCATTTTCTCATTTTTTTTTAATTTATCAGTGCAAAGACCATATGAACAAAGCTTATACTGTGCTCCTTTATTCATTCCAGCATCACCATTTGTGTAGATTAAAAACAACAGTGGTTAGGAAGGTGCTGATATTTATACTTTTCCTGTCTGTTCCAAGACTTTTCATATAATTAAATTATCACAGGAAAGAATTATATGCAGGGACAGGGCATTTGTAATAGCTGGTAGATGAGCTTGAATTTCCTTCTATTTGGGGAGGCCTGGATGACAATGATGATGACAACAACAATGATGATGATCAATTGTGTACTTTTTATTTGATTTTCCCCCTAGAAAATTTAGTGATATAATTTATGGGGGTGCTGATGAGACCCTATTTCAAATCCTCAGTAAGTTATGAAGTTCAATAGGTAACCTTAACCACCTACTTATGCTATAATCTTTATGGAGGTGAGAAGAGAAATAATAATGTCTGCATAAAATTGTCTACACTCTTCTTTGGTTAAAGGACAAGATGAAATTGTAAAAATTGCCTCAATATTGAAGATGCATCCATGCCTTAAAAATATAACTCATATGATCTGAAAAACTGAATATCTTAGGAATGAATTTACCAATTTAATTCAAATATAAAAGAAGCATGTGGCAGATAGACAGAACTACAGGTTCCTTCAGTGTCAAGGCTGAATTGGAAAATTCCAGCCTAACTTGGTGGATTCTTCTGAATGGGAAGACAGGAATGCAGGCAATGTAAATAAGTAAATAATGTATTTAAGAAGAAATCTAAGGTTCCCTGTTGCAGAGGGAGCACCCAACAGAGCGTGAATAATTTGAGAACTTACTAAGTATAAATTCTGAACACTCAAGTAGTATCAACCATATCTTATATGGTTACGCTTCCCTGCAATACAAAGAAAATACAGTTTCTTGTTGGGTTTGTCCATGTTTCAGTGGGCACTGGTCACTCTTTGCAGCAAAATGAAAGCATCAAGGTACCTTTTTCCTTGAAAGTGTAAGGCAAAGCAGCATATCATACTGTATATTAAAAGTCTGCACATTATTTTATATTTTTCTATAGGCTTATTGGACAAAGCCTACAGCCCTATACTTTAAAATCCATGAATGGTTATTCAGGTAACTAATAAATCTAACCTTTCTGAGCAGATGTATAAAGTTAAAGAGACTAATTGATCATGTCAGTACAAAGGTGTTGTTCATTCTGCAAAGGCCAAGTTAATTCACATTGATGTGATTCAAATTAACCTTAATCAGCTACTAGGCTGACTCTGATTTCATTACTGGATGTGCTGTACTTAGACATCTCCTTCCTTTAAATGCCCCTCAGACTTATTTCAGCTTTGCTTAAAAAATAATAATAAAGGCCCATTTACACATCAAGTCTTATTAATGTAATTGGCTTTAAGATTGACTTTTTTTGTGTTGTCACTTTTGGGTTCCGTTAATTCTGAAAAGGTCACATAATTCAGACTGATGTGATATAAATTAACCTCAAATGTTTCCATCTCTCTTTAAAATGATAGGCCATCACTTTTGAAAAAAGACAGAGTCTTGTGTCAAATATAGCATGCATTTTGTTTCTAAACAATGCAGAAAGTTTGGAGCATACAATGTTCGTTATGCTGACTGCTAAATACATATAGGCATGGGTGGGTGTGCATATGTCCTTGTGCACACATTTTTCCTATGGTTTTATCTTGAAATATCATTGGGGACCTGGGAGTGTGGTACAGCTGCTGCAGTGGCTATACTGATTGTTTGAATGAGTGGGATTATGGGCTGTGAACCCATAATCCCATTCATATGCCACTCAGAGTCACATATAGTATATGAGATAGGTAGCTATATAGATTTATGTATTTTATTATGCTTTATATGCTTTTATATTTTTCTTGTTTTTAAATTGTATTGTTCTTTTTTGTTGTTCTTATGCATGTTCTTATGCGTGTTTTAATTGTTTGTAAGTCACCCAGAGTCACATATATGAGATGGGTAGCTATATAAATTTTAATACTATATATTACCTAATATATATGACCTGATATATATCTTAAATTATAAAGCAATAATGTTTTTGATTTTTTATTTGGGTCATTGACAATTAGCCTGATCACACAATCATATAACTGTAGACACAAGGGAGGTCACCTAGGCCGCTGAACCTAATTTTCTATACCCTGCATGTCGCTATTATTTATTTATACCACAATTTGTATACTGCCCAACTGCAGAGGCTTTCAGCAAGTTATGGTAACTCTGACCCATCTTCATAAAATCAACAAATCCCCACATAACTGATCTGAGTCCATAAAACATCATAATTGTCATAATCATCACTACCTTTATTACATCAAAAGGCCAGCAACAACATATAAAATTTAAAGTACCTCCAATAAATGGGTCTCCCTCATCTGCTGTTAACTATTCCACTGAAGGGGAATTCACATCTCTTTATCAGTCATCGATCCCACAGTTGACATTGTTACTATTAGAAAGATTTCCTAACAATTTAAATTACTAGAGTTTTCTTTCTTGTAATTTAACCATTATTCTGTTTGGGATATAAAGGATGAGTCGCAAGCTATGTGACACCTATTCAAGTATTTAATTGATGATCACTCTCTAGGTACGTTTTTCAATCTATAGCTATAGATCCAGATAATAGAGATGACATCCAGGCTATACTTAATTAGCTTGCTAATCAGAATTCATGGAATACTTTAGCAAATGTTTCTATCAAGCTCAAACTGCAATCCTGCTCTTCAAATCAGCTCTTCACAATTGCCCAGTGGAATAAATATCCTCTTGTCAAAGAATTATGAGTCAAAATAAGAGTTGAGTAGGTCTGCCTGTTCTTTGTTGTATGTTATATTTTTTCTACTTATTTTACTGACCATCTGGTATACTGATTCTTTCCTTTTTCTTTTATTTTGAATATAACTGAGGAGATGCTTTTGTGTTTAACGTCCTTCACTAAACTTAACTCATTTTGAACTTTAGCTTACCTGATATTATCTCTATAAATATGGCCTCTTCCACTCTCCATATCTATTCTATTTAATTTCCAGGTTTTCACAGAAACATTTTAAGTCCATGTTGGCTTCTTTGGCTGAAAGGAGAGGAAAAAGATCATATCTGCCTCCTTACAATTTAAGTTCAAACTCACCTAATTTCCTATCATATGAGCATTAGTATATAGACAACACTTTATAACTCAATGTTCTTTCTGATGTTTTTTTTAACTGAACAATTTAATGTCCCAATTTTGTCATTATCTCATTCTTGAAGCACTTGAAAATTCTTTCTTCTGAGTTTCCATATCTTAATAACATGAGGTTTGTTTAAAACTTTCCTGATAAAATTTTCTTTTGGCCAAACACCCTCTTCTCAGTCTTTGTCAGATGCAATCCATGTTGTGCAAACAAGTTATCATCTATATAATGTAAAACATGGTTTTAGAAATGAGATATCTTCTGTTAATAGCATTCCCTTAGTTTGCAATTCAACTGCAGTAGTCTGTCCTTTTCAAATCTTCTTTTACCAACTGGAAAGATGGATGAGAAAAACCATCTAAGTTCCAGTTTCTTCAGTTTCCTAGAGTTTCAAAGTCCAAGCTAATGTGACTATAGATGTTACCAAGTATAGGAAAGAAGGGGCAACTGTCAAAGGTTGGATGGTCTTGACAGCTGCTGCATCACACTCTTGATCTATACTCAAGGGAGACAGCACACTTCAGGAACCAGTGGGTGGTACTAACACACTAGTTTTTGTTCCTTGTAGTACGGAATATCAACCACTATGACTGGCATCTCCACTATTTTTCAGAGCAAAGTTATTTTTATGAATAACACATTCAGTAACCTAGGTTTTTCTATTAACCTTATTATTAAGCCCTAATACTGTTTTAACCATTACTATTATGAATCAGTGTAGACATCAATATCTATATAAGAGAGGTAGCAAATTTGGAAAGGTGCTTGGGTCTTCACCATTTTGTAAAGCATATTTCTAAGTGGTTTACATGCATGTATACCAAGAAAAGGAAATAACTATTTAAATAAATGTAAACGTAAATGTGGGTTTTGGCAGCACCTCGCTGTACTGTTGTGCTTTTCTGTTCTGGAGTATTTCATTAACTTCACTTATGCTCTGTTTGTATGTCTACTTCCTGCAAATGATGCAAATAACAGATACACCATAAATCTCCTATGATCTTTCCTCCAAAAGGAAGCCAAACAATATAACTAAAGGGCCATTTTACTATTTTAATAAAATGACAAGAAATAATACATCCATTTTTTGGCAAATGTAGTTTGAGTGTACTGTTAAAAAAAATATGTGGGATTCACATGTAACCCAAAGGTTATAAATCTCCAATGATCCATTCTGGCTATAAGTGATAAAGTCTTTTTTTTTTTTTTTTTTGTTAAAAGAAAATAAAAAACAAGTTTGAGAATGTAGTTTGAAATTCAGCTAACTGGAGTTACAGTGTCAGTGATTGTACATACTTTATTTGGGGTTCTCCAGGCTCAGACAGATCTTCACTGAAGTGTAGGTCATGAGTACTATAGCTGTCTTACTATGCATTCTAGCAAATCTTCAGTAGTGCAATGGTCCAGAAGTACACATTGCCGTGCTGTATGTATGTATGTATATATGTATTTATTTATTTAATTATGCAATTTCTATAGCTGCCCATCTCAATCCAAAAGACTCTGAGTGGTGAACAATTTCAGTAATTGAAACCATTAAAACCATTACAAATATATGTATGTATGTATGTATGTATGTGTGTGTGTGTGTGTGTGTGTGTGTGTATATATATACAGATTGCCCACTGGGTCTGTCTGGGGCAATATATATATATATATATATATATATATATATATATATATATAAAATTATCATAAAAATACATAAAAAACAACAGTGCAACCAGGTAATAGGGCCTTAACACTTTTGGGACCCCAGGCTTGGGCACATAGCCAGGTTTTTAAAGCCTTACGAAAGGCTGGCAGGGTCAGGGCCATCCTAAGATCCAAAGGAAGACTGTTCCAAAGGGCAGGGGCTACTGCTGAGAAGGCACACCTTCTAGTCCCCACCAGCTGACATTCCTTGGCTGATGGGATCCGCAGCACCCCAATCTACTAGACCGAACTGGACAGGCAGAAATTATTAGGAGAAGATGGTCCCTTAGGTAACCCAGTCCTAAACCATGCAGGGCTTTAAAGGTGACAACCAGCCCCTTGAACTGCACCCAGAAACACACCAGTAACCAATGCAGCTGCTGTAGTAGTGGTGTTACATGTGCTGCATATCCAGCACCATTTACTACTCATGCAGCCACATTTTGCACTAGTTGAAGCTATCCAAATGCTTTTCAAGGCAGCCCCATGTAGACCACATTGCAGTCATCCAAATGGGAGGTAACGAGGGCATGAGTGACTATGAAGAGAGCCTCCTGGTCCAGGAATGGATGCAATTGGTGCACAACCCAAAGGCGTGCAAAGACCCTCTTAGCCATGGCTGCCACCTGCCACCTTTGAGCAGGGGCTGCGAATCCAAGAAGGCTTCCAGATTGCCCACTGGGTCTGTCTGGGGCAATGCTACCCCATACAATACCAAAGATGGAAAACCTTGTCCCCAGGAGGACCAATAAAAATAATCTATGTGAGATTTGAATTCTGTGGGGTTAGTTGGCAATTGGACATTTCTTGGAAAGTGGCCATTAATTGGTAATTGGACACACATAGCAAAATATCCACAGCATTAGAGATCTACACTTTGTAGATTTTCCTGAGTCCAGAGAACCCCAAAGAAAGTATGTACAAAGAGTTTAGACTACCAGTATTCCAAGATGTCAGTAATCTGTTTACTCTCTTCTATGTTTCTAGACTGATTTCAAGTGTGACTAAGTTGCATACCAGCAATAATATTTGTAACAACAACAACAATCACAGAAGGCATGGACAAATCATTACTGCATGATTACCAATAAAACTACATAGATATGTACATTTGTTAAGAATACATTTGGTTGATTGATCAGTTAACATATAAATAGATGTGGGCCTAGATTTTTAGTGAATACAAAGGGCATACTGATGCTAACAGATACCACATTGCCTATTTCCATAATGAAGTTGCTTACTCTTTTTCATAAGGCCAAACCTTTTCTTTAAGAGAAAAACATGAAATAGAAAAATAATATCTTATGGGGTGAGGAAAGAAAGTCTAATTTCTGAATGTATCAGTGAAAGAATTTCAGAAAAGATTGCTGCACAGATGGCATTAATTCCCATAAAGACACTTTTGTTAACTTCTTTTGAAGATTCTTTAAATAGCCCTGAGATATTCCTCAGGTAGTTAAGCCATCTCAAATGCCGCCTATGAATAATTACATTGCCCACATTTCCACACCTAAAGTGGGGATGGGGAATGGCCATTGATCCCATATTCCAAAATCTGTATTTTTCAATGATAAAGACTTAAAATTCCTTGTATGCGAAGGCTGACTTTATTTGGACTGAGTTATATTGGATCCTTATCAATCAGGACTTGCTGACCTGATCATTTTATCCTTTAACATTTAATATCTTTTCACAATATACATTGGAGTAATAATCTTTGGTGGATATTTTTAATCAAGCAATTTGTGAGCTTTCAGTTATTGTTCTAGTTATCACTATGCATCATTTATAAAGTGTTTGAGTATAAGTAAAAAATACAAATTATGTAAATGTAATTTATCATCAAAGCTACCACAATATAATAGGTTTTCATAATATAAATTCTCTAGCCATTAGTAAGCCATTTGTCTTTAGTCTGTGTCCATTTCAGTTATAATACTATTTATCAAAAGAAGACATTCTGTAATGAGTGCCATCATATCTGATGATTCTTAGCAGTATACTTCATTTTGCTTAGATAACCATTAAATTCTCAGATAACGATAGTATGAAAAAATGTGAAATCTTTTTAAAATTGACATATATTGCACATATTAATATACATTTTTCAGCCATTGTTATACACTGAATAGTTGCAGACAATGCATATTATTTGATGTGTACTCAAGATTTTTCTCTGTTTTCAACTTTGATTAGATCAGAGTGGAAGGCATGTTTATTTCACATTCTTATAAGTAAATCAATATACTGAATAATTCAAAATAAAAATATTTTATTTTTCCTGCTATGCACTAGTAACATTTTAATGTTTAGAATTAGGTAAGCTTATGTTTCACTACTTATAATAATCTTATTTGATTATTATAAGTAGTGAAACATAAGTAGTGAAACTGTAGTAACTCCTTAAGTTCAATCTATTTTCATTGCTTTTCACTTGGGTATATTAATACAGCACTTTAAAAGTACTGCTCTAGAAAAGGTGGTTTTAATATAAAACCATAGTCCAGAAATTGCTTCCTTCAGAAACCACAGAAAACTACATGAGAGGTTTCCTCTCTGTGTCTTTTTTAAATAAACAGATTTTAAGTATAACTGAATATACCACAATTAGTCTGTAAATACATTTCTTGAACTCTGGAAAGTAAGATGAGTAGAATTAAGACCAAGGCCATGTGTGAAAGAAGGTTGGTTACTAATTTTGATTGTGTTTCAATTTAACAATACATCAGTGGTGAGAAGAAATGGAGAAATTGAGCATGTTAGCAAACTGGCTAGGTTCACTAGATTCATTATGGCTTACCCAATGTGGTTTCCTTGATTTTAATATATTGTGTGAAATAAGGTATTGTGATTGTAAACTATATTTGTTATACATTTTTTGTGTGTAAACCCAATAAGTTGGGATTTATTCAATGAATCAGGGTTAAGAAACCCATAGTGTGAAACCAATCAATGTGCTAATCTGTGATGCCTGCCAAGAAGAAATAACTGCTACCTATTCAAAATGATAAAGCAATAAAGTTAGTTATGGAAAATAATTTCTGGATGGAATGTGATGATGAATCATCCATCTGTTTTATTTCTATTTTAATGAATAATGTATACTTTGTTAATAATCCATCACTTTTGTAAGTAAGGAAGAGGTATCTATGTAAAATCCATTATGGAATTTATAAAAGCACGGCAGTAACATAGTGACCAATTTTGTACTGGTTGTTTAAGCAAAGAATCATTTGATAATTAACTGATGGGCATGGTGATAGCGAAAATAATTTATGGTTTCTAAATATTTATTACCTAAATAATTTAATTTAATTTAATTTAATTTAATTTAATTTAATTTAATTTAATTTAATTTACTTGAAAATACTTTATGTTCCAGTTGCTGCTGAAAAGTTAATTGCTGCAGGATCATCTGAATAAAGGAACTCTTGGCAGCATAAATAATACAGAACTTTAAAACATGTCCATACAACGAAACATTTAAAACAAAACAGAAAGGAACCACAAAGGTCCAAATACACAAAAATATAATTAAAATAAAAAATGCCTAAGAGTGACAAAAATACTCTGTGGAACAGCCCCACTTCCAGTATCTCCTGAATAGTATCAAGTAAGGGGCTAGTCTTCTCTCTCCTGGGAAGCTGAAGAACCAAAACTGCCACTGAAAAGCAGTACTTCCTGGCTTCAGTTCCCTTTATTTCTGGAAGTGAAGAACTAGAAGTAAGTTTTCCTCAGATAACCTAGCAGGTCAGACCAATTCTTATAGAAGTAAGTATTCCTATTCCCCAAGTCCCATGCCATAACGGACCTAAAAATAGATGTATAAATGCACGCATACCCACACATACATACACACACGTGTGTGTGTGTGTGTGTGTGTGTGTGTGTGTGTGTTAAGAATTTCTCAGATTATTTTATGGTTTTATTTTGCTTACATTGTATGATTTATAATTGCAACCCCTCTAGGTCAGCTGGAATAGGAAGATATATAAATAATGCATTGAATACATACATATATTTTAGCCTAATATAGTTCCTGTATTACTTTCATGGAACATAAAATATATTTTATATCCCTTCATGTTTATGTTCCTTCTGCAACATAAAACCTACTTAGCAAGTTTTAATAAGAAGCTCATATTCTACATTTAGCCAACTGGCTAAAAGAAATTTTGCCAGTTTTGTGTTTGAATATTTTTGTTCTTGATCGCAATAGTAAAGAGTCAGATTCCAATTCATGTTTTTCCACAATAGAGTGATTTCTTGTTCATGCTATGGGTTGATCAAGTGAACATTAATGGAAATTTAAAATCTCATAGACCTATCATAATCTTGATTAACAAATGCTTAACATTTGTGACAAAATACCAGCCCTTAGTGGTAGGTCAAGCCAGGAACGAGAAACTGCAAGGACTACTGGAATTCTATTGGTGTAGGGTATAATACTAGAATCTTAAAAACATGCCAGATTTCCCTATTCCCTCTCTTATACCATACTGAATCAAGAAGGGCGGTATTTCAAGTCTTTTCTAATGTTCCCATTTTTCCCAGGACTTAGGTGTCATTTACTGTCTCTTTTATCTGCTAATGGCACTTGGTTGTTAATAGAACCTGGTCTTGTACTTGATTGACATGTTTTTACCAATTGTTATCATTGGTTTTACTGTATTTCTATTTCTTTTATGTATGGCTTTATGTTTATTTACCAGCCAGAGTTGATTACAAGATGGGCAGCCATATCAATTTGTATGAACAACAACAGTTCAGTATGGAAGTAATCCCTATTTTCCACAATGAAATCTAAGATGGTACATAAGACTAGTAATTTAGTTATTCCACAAATAATTTTAACTTTCACAAAACTATCAGTTGAAGTTCAAAAGATAAATGAATTGTGAAACATAACCACCTAATGTCTGCAAGCATTTTAATTATCTTCTTTTGCATCAACTTAAAATCTAAGTTATTTCTGTTTCTAATTCTTCAGCCAGAGCTCATTCAAATTCAAAGCAAATTAGTTCCTCATTCTTCTAGATTACCATGGTTTTAGTGTTATTTTAAAACTCCTATGATTTTTTTTTCTGAAATTGTGATAATAATAATAATAATAACAACAACTTTAAAAAATATAGAAAGTACTTTAAGTTCATGAATTTAACAGATATTAAAGGGATAATAGTAATGATAAATTCAATCAGGCTCTGATTATTCATTGTGCTGTGATTTATGCTCACTGTGTAAATCCCAGAATAGCATGTTGTGCCTGTCAAACACATAATATAAAAACGGCTGCCAAAGTATGAAATATCTGTACTTTTTAAATGCTCAAAATCTTTGCCTGCTATGCCAGTAAATGCAGTCACTAAATGACTAAATGTAAAGGCAATTCTTTTGGCAGCTCATATATATAACTACATCTATCTCTTTCTCTGTACCTTTCTGTTGATACAATATGTGCCATCAAATCAGTGTTGATTCTTAGTGAAGATTTATTTTTCTCCATGATAATCTGCCCCTACCATAGTCCTTCAAGTCTTCCAATGGTGCACCCATTTTCACTGTAACTGAGTCCACCCACCTTGCTGCTGGCTGTCCCCTTCTTCTTTTTCCTTCCACTTTCCCAGCATCAAAGCCTTCTCCAGAGAGCTAGGGTTTACCATAATGTATCCAAAGTAGGATAAGTTGAGCCTATTCATTTGTGCTTCAGGTGATAACTCTGGGTTGATTTGTGCTTCGAGTGAGATCTCTGATCCACTTGTTTGTTTTCTTGGCTGTCCATGGTTTTCTCAGGAGTTTTCGCTAACATCTCCAAAGTCCAACTTTAGCTTCCATAAAATATTACAAGGAATACCACTGTCTGCACTATGACCTTTGTAGGTATAGACAGATGTTGGTATTCTTTCCAATAATCCAGGACCTGAGATGTTTTAATAATAGAAATTCTAGTTTGAGCCCACAGTGGCATTCAGGTACCATCCAACTAGAAGAGGAAAAAAAAAAAAAAACATAATAAAGAAGAGATGTAAACTACCTAATAGTTTTTCATCATAAGTATAACTTGCCTTGTGGTGTACTTTTTCTTCCTATGGCCAAACTATTATGAATGTATGATCCCATTAATTAATGTCAATTGGATAATGAACTGACCAGAAACTGGATGGTCTTTTCCATTTGAGTTAAGATACAGTATGGTATGCCTTCCAAAGTCAGGTAACTCTTTCAGTGACTCTTGAAAGATGCCCAAAGAAATCATGGACTAGTCTCTCAACATATGTAGTTTTCATCATTCCAGCACTCGTGCATCCTTGAATATGGCATAAATTTAGACCAATGCACAAGAGAAAGGAGCCATTAAAAAGAAAATATCTAAAAAAAGATAGGGAGATGTGATTATTTATTTATTTATTTATTTATTTATTTAGTCTAGTCTAGTCTAGTCTAGTCTAGTCTAGTTTATAGCTTCACAATTCCAATTCTGAAGCATTCTGACTTCAGCACAGGACTGTTTTGCCATCCAAATATGGATTAATCCAACAGAAAGGAGTCTCATACCAGTCAGAATGAAGTAGGTCTTACACAAAATCATCATTGCATTCTTCTAAATGTTTCATTCATTTCATTAGAGCTTCTTAGATTTTCCAGTGGATTTTTCATATTTTATGTTTACAAATGGAACTAAAAATATCAAGGTGCAGAAAATCAATTATTTGTTTCATCTGCTTATTTAAAATATTATTTTATTTCTAATCATACCACATTTTGTCTTAGCAAAGAACCTTCTGGCACTGACCTTTGTGTCCAGAGTATTTCAGCTTTAACATTCTTCTGTGCCTTCAAACTGATGTTGAACAGTGGAAAAGGTTTTCTGCTTTGAATGAAAATTGCTCATGAATGCTGCTGCTAGGTTGGATTTACTGTCCTTCACCACCTCTTATCAGGCACCAAAGAAACTAGTCAGACTGACAGCCCCCTTGGAACATTTCAACTCAAGAATGACAAGACAAAAATGCCTCGAGGACAAGATATTGAAGAATAAAAGCCACTTTTGCACAAAAGAAAAAATGAGTGACTCTGTTAAAAAAAAAAAAGGGTTAACAAAGCTGTGTGGCATAATTTATTAAACTAAAGCATAATTTTAAATATGCTAGTTTATATGGGCATGGTGATTCATTAGCATTTATGGGGTAGCCACTGTACACTTTCACTTAGGATAAAGAAGAAAGTAAATAGCCATTAGTCCTACATCTTGATTGTCACTGAGGGCAAGATGCTATAAAACAAAACATGTAATTAGGCCCTCTTGCTTTAGTTTTAGCATTTATAACTATGTTGGCTCTGCATAGTTAAAGACAGAGTAAATCAGATGATTTTTTTATTGTACCAATTACATGTTTGTGCTGCCAGCTCTCAGTAGTTTCTGCCTGAGGCAATTGAGTATGCTACCTAATGATAAGGCCGGTTCTGCCTTATTTGCTGAGTCTTTTTTGCACTCATAAAATCTTAGCTCAGTTTATTTGTGAGATGCAAAAGTAGTCTTTATTAACTGAAACACAATTCATAAGATCTTCTCACATGGTTAGGGATTCCAGACTTTGAGAACCGGTTAAACAGAACAGAACAAACAAAACAAAACAAAAACTAGTAGACAACCTGAGAAAATATTACATACCTTCCATTCTATTTGAGTTTCAGTACTTTCATTTTCAGTATTGCAGATGAAAATTAGCCAAGGCCTATTGCTGGGGATTAATTCAGAATTATTCCCAGCAAACTGATGTCCAATCAGCAGCTATATCAGTAATATCAAGAATGCAGAATGTGCTGGACTTCTGGTTGAGAGCCTCGGCAAGCTAAATGTCCCTTTTTGCAGCAGGACAGTTTTATGACAGAGATCAGAGTGGGATGTAGGATCCTGGCCGCTGAAATGTTCTCCAGATTAAGAAGAAACCTTTGAGATAGTCCATGTGACTCTGCACAGCTGCTCCTCATGAGTAAACCACATGAATCCTAATTTTACAATTTGCCTATGGGTTGAGTGTCTGGGAGTCAAGGGAGGAGCCATCTTTGTTCATTAATGTAGCCTTTTTAAAGGACATAAAGCTTGACTGAGCCTCACTTCTTAACCACTTTGGATTTGTTTGCTTTTTTCTGTTGCATTAAAAGGATTAACGGCAAGTTATATTGTATTCACTAGGTGAGTCACCTTCTCCTTTGAGAAAGAACTTTTAAATATGCTTTTTAAAACTTTTTGAAAAGTATTATTTTTTTGGATTAAACAGCAAAAGCTTACTCAGAATGTGGACTTTAGAAAGTTTACCAACAGATTAAGGACTCAGACGGACTTGGAATTATAATTTTAAATACCCACAAAGAGCTTTGAATTAACTAGAAGAAATTTTTTCATGGGAAAAAATCATGATTGTTTTAAGGGTTGTTGTTTTTTTGTTTGTTTGTTTGTTTTGTTTTAATGATAAAGGGACTTTGAAGGTTGGACACTAGAGGGGGCAAGATGATAAAGAAAATGGAGCATAAATCTATAATACAAATTTGGGAATATCTCTCTGCCAAGGTTCTTGACAAAATAGATAAATTTCTTGACAAGATTGACAGACATGTAATAAAATTACAGAACAAGCACAAGTTGCAACGGACAATTTTGAAATTACTTTGAAGGAGGACTTAAATGTAACAAGTACTGAGAATGATATGGGCACACAAAAGGAACCAATGGATGACTTATTCCCCAAAGGAAATACACAAGGAAAGTGACTTGGACATACAGTAGATAGATAGATAGATAGATTTGATTGGTTGATTACTGGATATACAAAAGAGCTCTGTTAAGGTTTTGAAGGACTTTATTAAAAGTGTCAAACAAAAGGACAAACTTTATTTATTGGATATACAAAAGAAATATGCTATAGTTCTGAAAGATGTATGGCTAGAAACACAGATGAACAGACACTTTTTAAGTGGCTAAAAGATATTTTTAAAGACTAAGGGAAGGAATACAAGGTTGGCTTACTTGACCAGGGCTAAAGGAGAAAAATAATTACATCTGACTGCCCTTACTGGGCTTTTGCTGATAAAGAATGACTGATGAAGCATTTGGATTTTGTTTTATTTCTTTTTTTTTTAATTATTCAATAGATGAGATATAGGATGAAGAGAGAATACACTGAATTTAGAGATAAGCTATTAAGATTGCCTCTACTTGCTGGGATGAAGGGGGAAGTTACTTCTTTCTTTTTTTCTTTTTCTAGTTTCCTTTTTTTCAAACTTTTTTCTTTTCTTTTGTATTTTCATGTTTGCATTTTATTTATTTATTTATTTATTTACTTACTTACTTACTTACTTACTTACTTACTTTGGTAGCCTGTATTGGCTTTTATTCTTTTCATTTATAATTCTTAATAAAATTATTTGGAAAAAAAAAAGAATGCAGAATATGCTCTCTCTCTCTCCTAGATTCTGATATACTTAAGGAAAAGGCAGCTATAAAAGCCCCAGCTAAAGGCTCATCCTCAATCTCTTGAAGCTGTACTGTCAGATACATGGATACCAGCTGTGAATGAAACTTATACAGACAATAATACAATATTTTTAGGTTACATATTTGTGCTGAAAAATCATCAAGCAAAGATTATATTGGTGTTTTCCTTCTAAATCCCACTATAAGATTTCATCTTCCTTCATTGTTTGATCATTTATTTTTATGTTATTACTTTAATATAGAGGAGAAGGAGGAGGAGGAGGAGGAACAGGAGGAACAGGAGGAGGAGGAGGAGGAAAAATAAGCTCAGTTTTTAACCTTGACCATACAAAATAATATTGGTCAGTCTTTCTGTTATGTTGATAGACAGCCAAGAACAAGTGAACATATTCAGTCTTTAGAGCCTGGGTGACCTTGTCTTTTCATCATAAAACTAAAATAGTTTTTACTATGCCCCATGTTTGATAAGTCCAGAGATCTTCATGTACTGATATCTTCCACATTTTGGAAACATAGACCAATTATATCACATCTTTAAATCATATTATTCTTCCCAAAAGCATGGAAACAAATTTATGAATGGCAAAGCAAAATGAGATGATAATGGGCCAAACCTATATCGCATAAGTAAATGTCCCTACTGTCATTTTATATTTCCAACCAAATGAGGTTGAGAGCAAGTCTTTTCTAAATATTCTCCGATGTTTCTAATAACCATGAAAAAAATAGTAAATTACTCTCTTGTTTGAATCACAAGAAATATATTTTATGTTCTTTCAGAACCTTTACCATGTATTTGTTAATATGGAGTATTCCAATTCTTTATTTGAAAGTATTTGAAATGATAATAACCACTTTAAACAATACAATTTAGTTGTCTGTGAAAGAAATTGTGGTTTTAGAATGAACACACTTTATAATCCTAATAATATTAAGGAGTTTCATATGCTGCTAATGAATCTGTGCCAGATTGTGATTTCAAAAGATGCTTTAACTGAAGATACTTCCATTTTTATTTTTTAAAATAGTTTTTATTAAAAGATTTTACATACATAATAAATATATTCAAATAAAAATATATAGTGTTTTTTTTATTTCTGCCTCTGACCAGCATAAAGTAAAAACACAGCTATTAGAAATTAACAGCTATAACATAAACAGTCTATATTATGTATAATATAAAAATAATCTATGTATAAAAACTGTAAGGACAATGATTATAGAGTTAAAAGATGGAGAGAGAAAAACTATAAAGCTTTTAAAAAGTAAAAGTGTGACTTTGTGGCAACAAAGCTATAAAACTAGTAGGTAATAACAACAGTATAATAGTTAAAAATGGACTGTGCTGAGTCTAAATGGCTCTTGTTGGAGTAGTAAAGAGATGTAAAACAGGTCTATTCTGGCAACCAGGTATGTAGTGGTAGAGTAAGGTTACTATCAGGGTCTCTGTAAAATGAGCAGAGGAGTAGTTGTTAATTCGGTTTAGTAGTTAGTAGTTTCAATTTGCCCAACATCACAGGGGCCAAGAAGTTTTAGGATATTCTTATGCCTTTCTTCTTTTAGAGAAAAGTGGAGATCTTTCTGGGGTTAGGAGCTTCTAAATGGGGTCAGATATGTATTTTGAGTAATCAAGGTCATGGTTTTTACCAAGCACTCTAAGGCACTAATCTCGTGGCTAAACCTCTAATAGAACAAGTCAAGACTTTCAAATACCTAGCAATTGTTTTCTGCACCATGAGCAATCACAAATCTCATGCCAACTATGTCGTCTTAAATGCACAGAAAACAGCTTCACCTCTACAATCCATCTCCTTCTCCAAAGGAGCCCAACAGATACCCACGACACTCAAAGTCTTCTCACCAAGATGCAAGCTCAGCTCCTTTTTGAAATTGTGTGAAGCCTTTATAGGTAATTTCTTCTCTTCAAAAGACTTCAATCTAAGTTCCTGAGATCTATCTTCCAAGTATCCCACTACATTCCAACCATGGTGCTTCAATGTAAAAGCCAACCTACTCAAAATAGAAAGTTTCATCTGAATTCACATCCTTTCATACTGGCTTAAGCTGCTGCTGCTGCTGCTGCTGCTGCTGCTGCTGCTGCTGCTGCTCCTCCTCCTCCTCCTTCCTCTTCCTCTTCTTCCTCCTCCTCCTCCTCTTCCTCCTCCTCCTCCTCCTCCTCCTCCTCCTCCTCCTCCTCCTCCTCCTCCTCCTCTTCTTCTTCTTCTTCTTCTTCTTCTTCTTCTTCTTCTTCTTCTTCTTCTTCTTCTTCTTCTTCTTCTTCTTCTTCTTCTTCTTCTTCTTCTTCTTCTTCTTCTTCTTCTTCTTCCCCAGCCATCTTGTTCTCTTTAATTATGACTGACAGCTTCCATCCTATGGCTTCTCATGGTCAGCCATCACTGTGATGGGCTACAAACGTGCATTAGCCAATCTTAAAATATGCCATTGACTTCAGGCTACAATCACATTTGTCACTTTTGCCCAGAAACATCCTTCTGAGCCACTCTGCACATTGACTTCTCTCAGCCAGATATCTCAGCCACATAACAATCCCTTAATTTAGAAGGGTTTTGTCTTTGGCTAGATTCAATGCCCTTCCAACAGTAGTCATTGAAGGAGGTCCCAGAACCTCCCTTTTGAATGGAGATTGTGCCCATGTGGTGGAGCAGCAATTAAAACTCTGGAACTACATTGTACCACTCTTTCTATGCCAACACTCATCAGAAATTATTATTCCCACTCATCACCAAACACCCTGCTTGCCCTGATTTCTTCTATCTCAAATTGCTACTATCAGATCAATCTGATTCTTCTTTGATGATTGCAGCCAAATAGTGTTTCATAGTTTGTACAATACTTCATAATTTGTCTTCAAACACCGCCTAGATATTTTCTGTTTGGAAACATTTCAAATGCAGCTGTCCATTTAGTCACTACTTTATAACAATGTATTATGTCCTTACTATCAATTGATTCTTACTTCTGTCTTATTTTTATTAATAGTTGACAGAGACATTTTAGCAATATAGATAAATAATAACTATAATTGGATTCTAACTTTTACTATAATCTTTTCTTATGTATTATTCTTCCTTATACACTATATAAGGAAGTATATGTCCTTATACACTTTATACATCATTGCATTTTGTCTAGATATAATATTAATATTAATTACAGTTTTTTTCCCATGAATTTAGCATTATAATGGTCCTATACTTTAGATCAGTAATTTTACTATTCTATTATTCTAAATAATCATTTCATTGCCTTATTCAAATTTCATAATGCCTTACCACATTGATTTTTATGCCCCAAAATCCTAAACTTAAAGTTACAATTTTACTTGTATTGTTATATGGTTTTATAGCTTGTCTTATTCTAGTCAATTTCTGTGCTGTATAGCTGCATTGATATTCAGCAAGTTAAATGTGATTTATTTATTTTTTTTAAGTTTTGTTTTGCTGGTCAAAATGACTGACTGACTGACTGTCTTGAGTTAGTATATGTCTTGTGTTGACTCCTGGTGACTGCCTGGACTGATCCCTGCAGTTTTCTTGACAAGGTTTCAGAAATGGTTTGCCATTGCCTGCTTCCTAGGGCTGAGAGCCCAAGGTCACCCAGCTGATTTTGTGCTTAAGATAGGACTAGAACACATGGACTCCCAGTTTCTAGCCTGGTGTCTTAACCTTAACTAGGCCAAATTGGCTCTCACTATATGTCACAGAATAGGGAAATATGGGACCTTGCCTATGTTAGTTTGGCACTCTGCTTTAATTATGCACTATTTAAGGAGAGTATTGGCCTGAATTAATGCAATAGGGAAAATGATTATAATTTGGCCAGAGTTCTCTTCCATCCAAAAGTATTTTGGACGTAGCTTGTTGGGAAAAAGAGTAGTCTTAGCCAAAATTACCCAAACTATGATCTCCACTTTTATAGGCCTTCTTCAACTGTAAATAACCATTAGAGACACAGTGGACTGATACTTAAGAGAATCCAAACACCATATTAGGTCCCAGTTTTTACAAACATCCATAGACATGTCCATGTCACGCAATCAAACTCACTGGAAAAGGCAGCTATGCTCAGAATGGTCAGTGGTAAAACGACATAAGGTCGCCAAAAGATGTGATGGATAGAAGAGAATATATTCAGTTCAGGGTTGAATTGTGTTACCTAGTCAGGTAATGAAATGTCTGCAAGCAAGCAACTGAACTCAGAGAACAGCAAGGAATCCACATGTCCCTTTTATATTTTTTCACTGGGCTTCCGGTGAGAAATGGCAGCATGCTAGTCTATCCTTTCAAGCTGAGAGACATTGTCACTGCAGTTTAAGGTTCAGGCAGGCTACCTGGAGCTGATGAATTCTCCAGAGTTAAGGAGAATCCCAGAAATCATCCCACATGACCTCCAGACAGCTCTTCATAGTGAGAAGTTCCTGAAATGAAGATTTTCGGGATCGACTGGTGAGTGATCAGCTAGGAGGCAGGGTTACCATCAAGTTGCAAGCTGCAATGAAGCTGTGAAAAATGGACACTTGCACTTGACTCTCTCATTTCTAAGATTTTTTTTTTTTTGCTTTTTTTATTTCTATATGGTTTAAGAGAATCTTTCTTGGGTGACAGTGCACTTTCTCCTTTTGGTATTATCAGTACTTTGTGTAAAGATTTTGTTTTCTTTTTTTGACTGGGACAGTAGATTTGTTTATTCAGCAAAAAAGGCAAAGACTGGACTTTTTATTAATTTTCAAGAAACGAGAATTTATTTATTTATTTATTTTTTGGTGAATCGGCACTTGGGTTTGTGTTATTGGACTGTGGATATGGGAGCAGTGTGAACTCTGTTTTGTTTTCCTACTTACTTTGTGCTGTTTGGAGAGGAATGTTAAACAAGATAATTGGACTTTCCTCATTTCCCTTTTTACTTTGGAGAGAATGTAATTTGTATTTCTGACACTAGAGAGTGATATTGACCATAGCTACTAAGAGATCATTCCGCAGGGATGACCGTTTCAAGATTATGTTTCAAAATTTTGCAGAAAAAAAACATTTAGTCCCTGGAGGGTAAATTTGATAATTTGAACAAGAAACTGGATGCTAAATTAAATGAAACTGTTGTTGATGTGAGAAAAATTGACAAGTTGGATATTTTGGAGAACAATATGGATAATAAAGACATGGAAAAAGAGTGTTGAATACCTTACTGGACTTTAAAGAAAAAGAACCTTACTTTGGACTTACAGTTATTTCAGAACAGCCTAATGGTGATATTACTTTGGATTCACAAAGATAAGATTTTAAACTATTGAGAGATAAATAGAACATATTGAAATTGTTCCTGAAAGAACAGGACAAGGAGAAAATGATAAAGATTCAGCCTGTGGGGCATTGTTTGTTAGGTTTAAAGACTGAACTTCATAAAAGTAAACAGAAAATGTATAAAGTAAACCTGTTTAACTGTGGTTAAACCATAGGCGGTGGTTTCCAATAGATTAATGTTGCTTTTTTGAGACCAGGACTGTATGATGATGTTATTAGGATTATTGTTACTTAATATTAGACAAAAATGAGTATAGGTTGTGATTCTTGATAGTTATTAGAGGGGTTTCTTGTTGATTAGGACTAAATGAGGATGTCATTAGGACTATATAAGGAAGTGTTAGCGTGTGTGGGAAATATAAGCAATATGAAAGTGTTTTCTACTATCTCTGAGAAGGGATGATGGTATATGATAATAGCATTGGGATTTTTATATGCACACAGATGGCAAAACACAGATATTTACGATTGAAGAAGGGAAGATGACAATAATGGAAATAGTGGGAGGGTGAAATAGATTATATTGATATTAAAAAGGGGGGGTTAGCCTTGCTTCTGTTTGGAAATTACTCTTGTTTTTCTTTTTTGCTTGGCATTTTAAAAATGGGATGCTGATTTGGAGGTTGGACAATTAATAGAGTTTAGGATTAGAGAAGTGCTTTATATTAGTTATATTCTTAGAGTAAAAGATGTATGGATTCTATATTTGTACCTGTAACAGAGAAAGTCGGAAGTCATTTCTTTTTCTTTTTCTTTTTCTTTTTCTTCCTTTGCACTTTTAACCTTATTTTTTTTCCTGACCTTTTCTTTTTCTGTGTTTTTGTACAAATTTTGTACATTTGTACAAATGTAACCTAAAGTGTATCCTAAATCAGTGCCAACTTTATATAATATTTATTTATACAACAATAACACCCTTTAAATCTTGTTTCATCTGTGTCATAAAAAAAATGAGTCTATCGTAAAAAAGGATGACTTTTGTTTGTAATGACTGATAACGTTAATGGAGAATGGTTAGATATTGCAGTAGGGTAATATATTGGTGTTCTTGAACTTATTTCATTATCAGGTGACCAAAAGATGTTTGTGAATGTCCTGTTTTTCATTGTACATAACATTTGCATTGCACTTATCAGAATTTCTATGATTCTATTACATCCTCAAAGAAGATAAAAATGAACTTCTCCTATTGGCCTTTTTCAGTAGTGTTACTATGATTGCTAAATGTGGTTCTGACTTTGATAAAACATTGGAAATCTTTTTATTCCCAGCTCACAAATTTGAAGAAATTCAGAAATCCTATTATCACCAGTTCTAATTTTGTTTATTTGTTGTTGTTTTTTAAGAGCTGTGCAAATTATGAAGCAATTTAGAATAATTTGTATGGCTAATGTGCCTCAGATGGGGATAAAGGTTGGGAACCATGAAGGAAATTGGCAATGTTTTTACTTTACTAGTGATGTCGGGTTGCTATCAGATCTGTCAAAATAGTCTTAGCATCTGTTTAGTGATCTGAAAGGAAGATCTTATTTTTCTTTTAGTAAGAAGAGAAAATAATTGTAAGGACAGAAATGCTAGGCATGCATATTAATTGCTTTTGAATAGCATTGCACTTTATAAGTCAACCTGTCAATAAGAATATTATTTTTATATAATGTACTAGACCTGACCTTAGCCAAAAGGCCAAGGACTGATTATATAAGGTATGTTATGGTGCTATAATAGTAATGGTATACAGTAAGTTTTTGTGTTTGTTTTTATAAGGTGTATAATAAGGAGGTATCCTTTGCTTCCTAAGTAAATGTAGCATGGGATTCAAGTTTTATTGGCCTTGTTGTATAAATATATCTATTATGGATGTAACTGTATAAAAGAAAGCTACTTCTTATGACTATGATTATACCGTATATACAATGAAATGATATTCTACTTGAAAAGTACTCTGGGGACCATGGTTCATAGGAGCTGAAAAGCACCAGGGTAAATGCCCATTAAACTATAGGAAATAGAGAGAAAAGAAATGTGGTAATTAACCATGTGTGTATAAGTAGCCTCTTCATGTTGACAGAAGGCAATCAACTTAAAGTGGCTTCATCCTCATGTACAATAAAGATTCTTTTCTGAGTTGAGTGTCTCCATGAAGTAGTTATGGCATGTTCGAGCCTAACAGAAGCCTAACAATAACAGAAATGAGTCTGCTTAGACATGACAGGTTAGATACCACTTTCTTCATGAATATTCCTCTGGGAACCATTTGGTTCCTTGATGCACAACCATTTACATTTATCTGAACTGATCTGTAAGAGAGTTGGCTTTGGTGGCTACTTCCCAGTTATGATCATTTATTGAATGAAAACATTAAGTCTGCTATATTTTTTACAGCCTAACTCTATATATTTTACTGTGAAGAAAGACAATTATTTCCCAGCCAATGCACTGATTTTTTTTTCAAAGTTTGTTTTAGACAACAGACATATTAAAACTTATATCTCTTCTATTTATATTTATAATCCTTCCCATTGCTATATATACACTATATGCCATGTTAAAATGTGTTTCATATGATAATGCCACAAAGGGTATCTGTGCTATTCAGAATATAGTTATCATATGTTCTGTATACTATGGTAGACAGAATAGTCCTTTAGCGCAATGCATTATGAAACAAATAAATTAACTCAAATGTATAGTTCTACAGTTCTTGAATGTGACACTGCATTTACTTATTCTTATGCCATCATACCAAAACAGAAATATTCCAAGGCAGCCTTTTTTAAGTTCTTTGTCTATGAATGGTGTCCTAAAGAAATGGTTGCTATTGTTATGAACAGACTAGTTTACAATATCTAAGTGCTGATATAACATCTTGTAAAGTTTGTAAGTTACATCCTTCAAAGGCTCTGATCTTTGAGTTATAAATGTGCATGTTACTATGACATACAAAAAACAGGAAAAATGAAGCCATTTAGTCATTGATAGTATTTGCATTTTACCTAATATGGGTAAAAATGCATTATAGATCTTCTAATAACAAGGCCTTGCTTTCAAATAGTTCACTGAGACCAGTGAAATACTGAATATCTTAATATATTGTATCTGCTGTTCTGATTTATGTAAACTTACATTTATTACTCAGTCCGAAACACATTAATATTAGAATGTAGGCTTCACTGAATAGAGGGAGTAATATTGGTTCCTGATTTGTTTTCTTTTAGGATAGGATAGGATAGGATAGGATAGGATAGGATAGGATAGGATAGGATAGGATAGGATAGGAAAGGAAAGGAAAGGAAAGGAAAGGAAAGGAAAGGAAAGGAAAGGAAAGGAAAGGAAAGGAAAGGAAAGGAAAGGAAAGGAAAGGAAAGGATAGGATAAGGTAAAGAAGATAAGATAAAATGAAAGCCAAAATAGAAAAGAAGAAAAAAGGATACAAAGAAGTCGCTTCTGATCTTGTTTAAAGCAGTTATAAGTACAATTATAAGGTTATCTCTTACTCTATAGTTAGAACATAACTCTCTTCTTTCTATAACCTATCTGTCTAAATATCAAAACTATAATCATAAGTTCTTTTTTTCTCCTTTTCATGCAAATAAACATATTGTTTTTTTTTCTAATCCTAATGCTGCTTCCTTTTGTAGAAACATTTAATTTAGAATTAGGTTCCTTTTACAGTAGTCCTTGTGTAACAACTGTTTGTTTAACAACAATCTGAAGTTACAATGGCCTCAGAAAAAAGCCATTATGACCTGTATTTATGACCTGTATTCACATCTATGACCGTTACAAACTGTCACACCACCCCCACGGTCATGTGATCTCAATTCAGGAACTTGGCAACTGGCTTGCAAGCAGGCACATGATTGCAATTTGCAACCTTTTTTGCCAGTTTCCAGCAAAAAACATCCATTGGGGAAGCTACATTTGCTTAACAACCACATGATTTGCTTAATGACCATGTGATTTGCTTAACGACTGTCATAAAATGGTCATAAAATCGGGTCCAGTCACTTGGTGACTCACTTAACAATTGCACCACTTAACAACCAATTTTCCAGTCCCTGCTGTGGTTGTTAAGTGAGGACTACTTGTATAAACCAAACTCACAGGATTATGATCCAAAAAGGTCTTTGGTAATCTCTGTACCTTAGAAACCTTAGTAGCCAAGTTCTTTGAAGTCTGAATCATGTCTATTTTTGAAAAGGATCTACACTGAACACAAAAGTAAGCATATTCTCTTGAATTGCGATTTTTCTATTTCCATCTATCAACCAGCCCTAAACTGTCCATCAAATCAAAGTAAATTTTTGGTAATTTGCCTTGAGTGATTTTAATATTTTTCTCAGAAGTTCTGTCCAGTGGGGAGATCACTCCATTCCAATCCCCCATCAAACACCAATATTCCTAAGAGAAACCTATTATTCTCTCCATAAGTTGTTTATAAAGCAATACTTTGTCCTCATTTGGAGCAAAAATTCCCAGTATCAAAGTGTTAGTACATACATATTAACTTTTACCCCAAAAAATCTACCATGTTCATCAGTCAGTATAAATTCTGGTTTTAGTTGGGGATTTATATACAAAACTACTCCTCTTCTCTTCTCTTCTCTTCTCTTCTCTTCTCTTCTCTTCTCTTCTCTTCTCTTCTCTTCTCTTCTCTATTCCAAAATAAATTCTTCACCCAAATTTTTATAAATCAAATATTTTATGCCCCTTTTTCTAATATATGTCTCTTGTAGGCAAATTATACCTTGCTTTAATTTTTTTCAAACAATGATTTATTTTTCTGTTTTGGGGAGCATTTGCTCCATTTATATTCTACATTAAGAATTTGTAATCCATAATCAAGCCAGGAATTTAGAAAAATCAATACCTGTAGTGCCTAGTTCAGTATCATCTCTTTCAGTTGGAGTTTTTATGTGGTCTCCTCTGACACCTACATTTGAATCTCCTCCAATTCCTGTTTGATTTTTTCTTGAAATTCCCTCATCTCCTGCACAGAATTCAATCAAAATTTGATTGGTATAAAATGCAGAGTTTACCTACCGGTATTCACAGTGTTCAAAGTGTTGTGATTGGATGCTTTAGCAAAGTTTCCATGAATGTATTGCTAAGGAAAACCATATATAAAATTGCAAAAGATATATTGAGAAATACTATTTGCAGAATTAAAATAAATTCAGAAGCATGTACATAATTGCTTCTATTAAGAAAAAAAGTATAGTTTATATACATTTTTTGTGTGCAGACCTGTTTTCTAAGGTCACAAATAAATACAGAAATGGGAAGAAACCAATAACATTAGATAAGTCAAGACCGGGGTGGGGGGGGATTTTGTATCTCAGAATTTACTTTGAGATTGAACAATTCTGTCAATTTTACTTTCATTGAATTTTTTGGCTTATCATTCACAATTTCTGTAGTGACATTCTTTTACAAATTCTGCAAAAAAGAGGTTACAGAAATATTTATATGACCATCCAAACATATTTCTCTTCTTCATATTTTTGTATGCAAATTTATTATTCTGCATAAATTTGCAAGCAATCTTTTTGTGTATGCTTTCCTCCAATAGATACCT
Organism: Python bivittatus; assembly: GCF_059951505.1. Taxonomy (NCBI): domain Eukaryota; kingdom Metazoa; phylum Chordata; class Lepidosauria; order Squamata; family Pythonidae; genus Python; species Python bivittatus. Next base: position 27,626,302 of record NW_028277034.1, read on the forward strand.
TTCTATATGAATGTTCCTATGTGTATTTTTGTTTCTATTTTTTATATATATATATATATGAGGTATGCCATGCTCTGAAGAAAGCAGATCTCATCATGCATATATTCCTCCCATCATCTCAGTACAATATATCAATGCAATATATAGGCGTCTGATAACATATATAAATTTAATTCATGTCTGCAAAAAAGTTCTTTCAACTAACACATTCTGATACAAAGGCTTAATAATTAATCAAAAACCTGATGGTATTTTCTGGACACAGAAAATTAGCTACCATCATCAACAGTTTTCAGTTCTGTTTTTTAGCCCCCATCAACAACAGAGATTGGTCAGGCACCCACCCTCCTTGCCTTCTGGAAGGCCTTGAAGAGTTGACTCTTCCCACAAGCATTAAGGTAGGATGAGGCTTGAACCCAGTAAGATGGTGTGTGGCTATATAGAAAGTGCTGCCCTGGGGTGCCATGAATTTTTTTTTATAGAGAGAGAGTTTAATAGAGTTTTACTGATTTTTCCCCTGATGGTATGTGGGGTTCTTTTGTTTTTACTATATTCCATATGATAACAACCTCCCTGGGTGATATTTTGCATACCACCAGGGTTGTTGTTATCATATGAATATGATACCTAAGTATTTATAAGTATATTTATATTTATTTATAAGTATATTTATTTATATATATATGTATATATAAATAAACAAGCAAACAAACATGAAATCTTCCAGAAGTACTATGATAGCACACTAAGGAACAGTTGTGGAACCCATTGAAACACTGTATAACCTTTCATATGAGAAAGTGAAAGAATTTTTTTTTTAATCTAAAAGTTCAAGGGTTAAATGGAAAGAGGTCAAGTGGCAGACATTTAGACTTACAAGGGATGGGAAAGAGAAAGGGGGAGAAAAGAAAAAGGGAAAGACAGTATATTATATTAGGATACTTCATTTATTGGGAATGAAAAATACTTTTTCAGAGGCTACTGGATCTTTTCAGATATCTCTGAGGGTTGAATGAAAAGCAATGCCTTTGCCTCTGTAACTTTAAATTGGTGTATTTTAATGAATTAAACAGGAAAATAATCCTGTATTTACCTCTCTACATAATCAACACCATTCACTATGTACTTCTGCCAGCAATGGACAAACTTCCATCATGAAAGAATCCACACTTTGACTTTTCAACTAGGTCCTGATTGTCCTTTCTACCTCTTCATCTGAGGTAAACAGATGCCCACAAAGATATTCCTTCAATTTGAGGACAATGTAGAAGTTTTGTGGTGCCAGGTTGGACTGTATGGTGGATGGAATACGATAGTGGGAGCCAACATTGCAGTTGCTTCTTGGATTGCCTCACCCTCATGAGATGTAAGACCTAACATTGTCATGTTGTAAAAAAAAAAAAAAATCTTCTTGTGCTTTTAAACTCTGTTTAATTATTGTTTCAATTTTTCGAGTGTTGTAGTGTGGTGCTTTGAGTTGATACTGGTGCTAGGTTCAAGGAAATACATGTGAATAATATCATCTGTATCCCAAAAAATTTGTAACGAGTTTTTCTGCTGAAACCCGGATATGTTTGTATGTATTTGCAGGTGAAGCTTTATGAGGATATTCCATGGACCGACACTAAATTTCTAGGTCATATTGATGATCCCATATTTTACTGGCTCTGATGATATTGTAAAGAAATTCCTCATCCTCATTCTCATAACATGACAACAATTGCTGGCAAATTTCAAATCTTAAAGCTTTCATTTCACCATCAGCATGCAAGGAACCCAACTTATATAAACCTTCCAATATTGAAAAATGTTGATAATGTAACCCACATGTATCTGGAAAATGCTAGGTTTAATAGCAGTTTGCCTTTGAGTGATCTAGCAATTGTCCTTAATCAGTTCATCAAGATTTCTCATATGAAAATCATGAGTTGCTGTCACAGTTTGTCCTTTTCCTTCTTGATCACACAAATCAGCTCTTCCCAGTTTATCCACCGTAACTTTTTTTTTTTTTTTTGGCCTAGCAATGCATAGTACTCACGCGAACACAATCACCACCCTAAACAATCTGCATTTGGGGATAAGTTGCAATTGGAGTCATTCCTTTGGCAGTAGAAATATAATCACAGTGTGTTGCTTAAAGTTCACTGATGAGTACTACTGCAAGCATCTATTTCATGCAATAGCAATAAAACTTTTTCTCACAGCAACTTCCCACTAACTGAAGTGAAAGAACAAATGCTAAAGAATGTCAGAGCTTCTACCACATTAGTACTGCCATCTGTTAGTGACTAATAACATTGGAGGCATTTGAGATATCTATCTATCTATCTATCTATCTATCTATCTATCTATCTATCTATCTATCTATCTATCTATCTATCTATCTACCTACCTACCTACCTACCTACCTACCTACCTACCTACCTACCTACCTATTATCTATCTTGGCAGTATTTGTTACTCAGTGTGTGTTTGCTTGTGTGTGTATTTTGCAAAGAACATCAATGTAATTGGAATGTGTTTGAAATAACATTTTTAAAAATGTAAAACAAAGACTAATTTTTTGTTTCCTCTACAAATGTATCTTTAAAATGAGAAGATTATCTTAGCTGAGCTGAGAATACTCTGTGCTCTAAGAAAGGCCATGTCTACAACTACATTTTTCATGTTATTCTCTTTTTTCCCCTTCTTTATTGATAGTGTATGGCATGAATTATTGTTAGTGCACTAGTGGGTTGCATGTCCATCTTTATGGTGAACAGCTTGCCTCTATTTGATTAAAAAGAAATTATTTAGCAATGGAGTCGATTACTGTTTGTTTTCAATTTACAGCAAGTGAAAACAAGGAAACGTGTGTTCTTTGGTGATCATAGAAAAGATTACAAAGAAAGAAATTGAGTCTTAAGTGCCTGTTTTTACAAGGATATAATTGATATCCAGCTAGGGGAAGGGAAGGAGGAATGAGATCTTAGATCCCTACAAAATGTCTGTAGATTTTTTTTTTTCTGGCCTTTCTTATCTATAACAAAAATGATCTTTCTGAAATGTAAGTTATTCTATAGCCTTTGTAAGTCAGCCTGGTGAGCTGCTGCATTTTTGATCTTGAACCTATTATTCTGCCCTTTTATTATAATATTACTTGCTATTGCTATGCCTTCTTTGAGTGAGTTGAAAAAATTGGGTGTGCAAGACCTATTGTGGTATAGTTCATAGCTGAGATTCCCTCCTTGGCTTTGTTTCATTCAGCATTAACTACATAAGGGTGATAGATGAGATGGCTTAATGAATTGTGTCTAACTTAAATTGGTCATGGTACCTAAGTCCATTTCAATTCCTTTGGAATTAAAATAGACCTGTGGAAGTTGTATGCATTTTGTGACAGGGAAGGGGTTATCAAGGGGTAGAAAATGTTCACCTCCTATAGGCAGTTATTACACTAAAGAAATTCTGGAAATGCACTGATAAGTGTTACCTTTGAATTTATGTTAAGGAGCTCAATAGTTTATACCTGTGCGAACAGCTCATGTTTCTAAACTGACTTGTGTCCTGTAGAGATTAAGGACACGGGCCTGCAGGAGATTAAGATGTCAGTTGCTTTAAGTGACACCCAATCCATTTTATTGACCCCAGCTCTATCCTGCAAAACAAGCACTTTTTGAGAGAAACATAATGAAAATTTTGAGTGGCTTTATGGGATGGAGTATAATGGCTTTTCAAAGGCTGTTGCTAAGTGCTGTGGCAAGGTCTGTAAATGAAACCAACAACATCTGCTATAGATGCCAGGCTGGTACATGTCACTGCATACTAATATGGCTGTGTATGCCATTACTTTTTTAAAAAGAAATACTAATGCTGTGAAGTGAGGACATTAAGCTTCATTCATTGTACTGGACAGGCTATTACTTCTTACTGCTTTCATTCTTATTTCAAGGTGGTATTCCATTTCAAGGCCACACAAGGCTCTGATCTGATTTCTAATTGTTGGCTTTCAACAACCAAGGACACAGGTTATGTATTGGGAAGCCTTTTCTGCTACTTACTTTAATGCCCTGTTAACACTTAGATCAGCATTGATTTATGCTTACTGATAAGCATAAATTTGCCAATCTGAAGAATTGTTAGATTGATTTTGGGTTCCAGAACAGGATATCTGTGCCAGAACACAGTTGCCAACAACCCAAATTCCATTATTCTGGGAAAATAAGCTATTCTGAACTACTTGTAAAAATAAATTGTCTTTACTTTTATTTATGAAATAAGAACACTTATTCCACAAGAACTACTGGGATTGATATACACAGAGCAATATTATATTTGCATAGAATCAAACTGCACCCAGAAACAATGGAAAAAATAAGCCAATTCAAACTAAGAAGCAGCCCACCATTGTTTCATCTCACAAATTTAGCTGCAGCTAAATTATAGAATTTTGTGTTCTAGCGCAGTAAACACAATATAACCTTGCTAGTTATTTTCATTTCAGGTGCAATAAAGCATTAAATAAAAAGAAAGGATTCATGCCACATTTAAACAGAAGTGTTCTTCGTGTATTTGGTATTCCTGATTTATCTTTGTTTTTATATTAGTAGTAATTTTGTTTTTGTTTTACAAGTCCTTGATTTCTTATGAATAAACAGTTGATGCACAGAAAACAAGTTAAACAACAGATTTTATGAGCCCCTGTTTCATGTAGGCCATAAAAGGGAAGAGAATAATAAACCCTAGATATTCTAAAGGAAATGAGGGTTACTAGTGGGACAAAAATATTTGAAGGCCAACAGGCTCACTTGCCTTTGAGAGGCATGCCTTGGGTTTCTATCTTCAAATATTTGTGGCTAAAAATAGGACTTTATTTCAGTTATTTATATATTTGATTATAATAAGATGCATTTGTCTTATTCCTCCACATTCTTTATGACTTACATTTTTTTAAAGAGGTCATTATTCAGTGACAACTTTTAGAAGGCACTGGAGACACATGACAATTTTTAGGGCTGTATGTGATATCAGCTTCAGTTTATGGACTTCTGCTATATGTACTACTATGATGAAATTTTGAAGTCATATTTTCGTGGCCTTTGACTTCTGACTATGAAATAGTCCATCATTATCTTCAAAATTAAATGATGTCTGCATTTTAAAAATAACATTCCCAGCCATTGAATACATTTTTTACCAGGATTCAGTCAATTCTAAGATACAACATGTTAAAACAGAGTCACAGTTGCAAGCAGTGAGTTAACAGACACCTATATGTTTTTGAAGAATCAGTCAAAGGAAAAGCTTCTCTGATGATGTCTGACAGTCTCCAAGGGAAAGAGGAGTGAGGACATGAAAAGAAGAGAGTATCAAAAGACAGCTATAGTAGGTAGCAAAATGAAGAAAAAGTGATGTAGTCAGTGAAGTAAATCTTCAGTTAGTTTCTTTGGTCTTGCAGAGCTAGAATTTCTCTTTCTCCACAATCTTATAAGATCCCAGTTTCTCTAAGAAACAATTGAACTTTGGTACTACCCATTTCACAACTGAAAGTGTTTGTGACTGTCAGTTTTTTCTTGTACCCTGAGACTTAAGCACATATATTTTTCAATGATTCTGAGTCAAAAACACAATATAATTAAAAAAAAATAAATACTAAGATAATTGCTTTATTGATATTAAAACTCCAATTCTAGACTTATCTATTTTATGGTAGTTTCTATACATTACATAAGTGAAGAGCATGCTTTGTTTCTCTGTTTTGTTTTTTTTAACAAAATATCACTAATATTAATTCAGTTTTTATCTGTTTGGGACTAAAATGCAAAATATAAGGTATATAATGTAAAATAAAAATTGTTCATTAAAAACCATCATTCACTGAATGCAATCTAGTGGTCAAACAAAGGATTCCATTCTGGAGCATATAGTTTCAACCAAATATACTTGGGCTAACCCTAACCTTAACCCTATGCTGCCCAATCTGCTTCAAAGTTCAGAAATAATTCTAAAGCTCCCAAAAATACCTTTTCCTGCCCCAGTTGAAGGTATTTGAATGGAATGGAATGGAATGGAATGGAATGGAATGGAATGGAATGGAATGGAATTGAATTGAATTGAATTGAATTGAATTGAATTGAATTGAACTGAACTGAACTGAACTGAACTGAACTGAATTGAATTGAATGTAGTCTAATCCAATTTTCTCAATAGTCTGGAACACATTTCTATGAAACATAATCCCATCTTCAGACTTGTATCCTTTCTTTAACTAAATATGTGGTCAGGGCCTCATTGCTCAACAGTCATGACCCTCTTTTCTGTCTCTCCTAGGTAGGTATATGAGGGTTGAATGAACAGCAGGGCCTCCACTACCATAACTTTAGTTTAAATAGGGTTATTTTAACAAATAGAAAAGAGTCAAACTCCACACTTTGACTCTTCAACCAGGCCTTGATAGTCTTTTATCCCACTTGTTTTGAGGCAAATAGATGTCCATGAAAGTATCTTCCAATTTGATGAAAATGTGGAAGTTTCATGGTGCCAGGTCTGGACTTTATCCAGACTATGGGCTACATTGATAAGATGCAACTTTGCACTTGCCTCTTGGATGGCTCATGAAGTGTAAATTCTACTTTTTTCATGTTGCAGCAAAATTTCCTTCTTGTATTTATGAACTCTTATTAATCATTGTTTCAAAATTTTAAGTGTTGCCATGTAGCACTCTAGTGGTATCCTAAAACCGGTAACTATGAGTTTTCTTGCCAAAGCTTATTTTAATTTAATTTAATTTAACATTATTTTATTTTACTTATATTTCAAATTTGGTCACCACCCATCTCACTAGGAAGTTCATTTTCATTTTATTCATTTTCAGGTGAAATTTTGTGATGGTATTCCATGGACTGACTCTTCATTTCTGGGTCATAATGATAAATTCACATTTCATCAACTCTCACGATGCTGTGAAGAACTATTTCACCTTCATTCTTGTAGTGTGACAGCAATCCCTAGAATATTTAATCTCTTGAACATTTCAACCCTGCTGTCAGCATGCAAGGAACCCATCTTGCACAAACCTTTCAATATCCATAAAGTGATCCACACGTAGCTGTGAAATGTAAGGTTTGTGAGCAATTTCCCTTTGAGTGATCCACCAATTGTCCTTAATTAGTTCATCAACCTTTCTTATGTGAAACTCATTGGTGGTCATAATAGTTCATCCACTTCTTTATTGATGACACAGTCAGTTTTTCATAGTTCACCTCACCATCTTTACCTTTGGTCCAGTGATGCACAGTACTCATGTCAACAGAATCATCACCATAAACCTGCATTCAGCAGTAAATTTCAATTGGAATGATTCTTTCAGCAGTCAAAAATTCAATCATGACACATTGCTTAAAGCAGAATAACACTGTTGACCTCCATTTCATGAACAATCACAACACAATCTTTCTCATGGCAGCTTCCTGCCAACTGAAGTAAAAGAACAGATGCTAAAGAACATGTAAGAGCTTCTAACTGCCATCTGCTGGTGACTTATAATATTGGAGGTATTATTTTTCATTCAACCATGGTAAATACAGCACTGTCTGCAATTTCTTAAAGCTGATCTTTTCCTGGATTGCACATAGCTATTCAATCCCAAGAAGATGATTTGGATGCTTTAAGGAGTTCTAGACATATGCTACTTTTTTATCTCCATGGGCTCCAAAGTATAGTTTTGCCTTAGACTCTAAAGTGCTACACAGTCTTAAAAACTATTTGCTCAGATTATTTAAGTAGCATTTCCAAAGTTCCCAATAATTCTTTTTAAACTTAACTGAATGCCACTCCTGCCTTTCTCATCCTTGAACATTCCAGTCCCTGCATCCTCTTGCCATTGTTCAAAAAGGCTGCAAATGGGGTGACTAATAAATGTGGATCTAATTAAAGTGATTACTCTGAACTGAGGACAAACCTAACTTATTGAGTTCCTGTGCTTAATGTTCTCAATAACATGGGTAAACTTAAAATTAATTTCAGAGTCATATTTAAAAGGGGAAAAAATGCTTATTTGATCCCACTCAATGTTGCATATTTGATTCTATGTGATGATCAAGCTGATGTGCCATCAAACCAAATAGTCATTTGTTCTTCATTTATAGATTAGGCCCACCGTCCACTGGGATTATTCTGAAGTCATTAGCTTGAACATAGTATGGTTTAATCCAGATATAACTAGAGAAATTGATTATAAAGTTGTGCATTGTTTGATTATATACTATTAAAGAAACTGAAATAAGTGGAACTGGTACAATTTTACTGTTAGATTCTATGCAAAGTACAGTAGCTGGTTCAGTGTATAAATGAAAACTGCTAGCAAATTTGCTACTTGATTTACAGAGTTATCCATGCTCTTTTGCTATATTGTCATGCAGTAGCTGATTATTATATCCCCTTGAAGAGGTAATTGCAGATTCTTGGGAGGAAGCAGTTAGGAGAGATGAATCATTTTGCCTTTTCATCTGTATATTTTTCAAATTACATTCATCCCTCCTACTTTTGAAGAAATTTGAAAATTTATAAATAAATTCTTGCCAACAGACAATCTAAAAGAACTGCTTACCTTTTATGCATAGATGCTCCTAGCATGTAGAAAACTATTATCTTCCTGCCTTGCAGCTACTAAAACTGAAGATTCAGTCAGAAAAAAGATAATTAACTGAAACAAAAACAGTTGAATATATAAATTGAAATCTATGTTTTTAAAAGCTCAACATTCAAAACCTTCTGAGCAGATGGATTAACTGACTTTTTTCCATCCATGCTTTCTTTACAACAAACAAACAAAAGCACAGAACTTATAACTGGTAAATTCTTCACCAGAACCAAGCTGAATGAAAGTCTTATCCACCCCTGTAGTCAAATTCATAACTTCTGTAAAATAGAAGCACTACTGTAAAATCTTTTAATTCTACTCATGAAGAAATTTCAGTCAATATGGGCAGTTTTAATCAGATCTTAAAAACTCTAGATGTTCCTGGAAAGTGGCACTGATCTCTTTGTTGTGTTAATTATCACAGTCAAGAGAAGGATCCATGCTGAGAGCAGCATTCCCCTTTAATGCTATTGCTGTCAGGAATTTTGTGAGTTCAAAATAATTGCCTAAACAGCTGCTTGAAGAAGCACTTATTTCAAAAAGGCAAATAAACAAAAACCCTGGATGTCTGGTCTGCTGCAGAGAAAGAAAAGAAACGGTAGGAAGTGAATGATAGGTATCTCAGAATTAAACATTATAATAAACCAATAAGGGTAGAATAAGAAAAAAATGGAAGAACACATAGCAGACTCTGTGGGAATATGGAATGAGGCAAATGCAGGTCCTATGTACCATGCAGCTAAGTAAGCCAGGAACAAATTTAATTTGAATCCCACGCTAGAAGGACTAAGATAAATTGTCATAAAACTTATAGTAAGTTTGGCTGAGGTAGATATACTTAAAAGTATAACCTAAAATACACAAACACATACATACATATGAAACTTATTGGATGTTCATGGCTTATGGAATTCACCACCATCAGTTATGGTGATAGTCACCAATGTGGTATGTGGTAATATATTTTTAAGTAAGGCTGATTCAGTCAAGGCCTATTACACAGCTGTCTATAATAATTGGATTTTACTTGGATGTAGTATTGTAGTTGTCTGGCTGGTTTTTGTTTGTTTGTAGGTATTTTCTGTGACTTGGCTGCTCTATCTAGCTGTTCCTCAGAATAAACTGGCTTGTTGGAGCTAGCATTGTCTTGGTTTGACATAGTGAGTCAGCATAGCAATGGCTTGGTGCCTCCCTCAGCAAATGTTACAACCTATTTAGGTAGTTCTAAAAAAAGGATTGGATAAATTAATGGAGGATAAGACTATTAATGGCAATGGATGTTGATGTTGATATACAACCCTCAGAATCTAAAGAAGAATATCTTCAATAACTGGTACTGAGAGAAATTATAAGGACTTACTACTTAGATTCCTGGAAGCGTCTCAGTGACCACTGTGTGACATAAAACACCACACTAGATAGGTATTTGGTATGATCCAATAGGGTTTTCTTATGTTTCTTGAAGAATGCTCATTTTATTTTGTTTTGTTTGTTCTTTCCCCCTATTCTTTTGTGTACATAAATTAGAATGTATGTGTCTTCTTTTATGGATTTTATACAAGTTCCAATAGGTGCCTTTTATAGTTGAACAGTGGGTAATTAATTAAAATCTATGTTTATAGCAACATGTGAAATAGCTCAGCAGCTAAGTAGGGTCAGTCTTGGTTAACCAGTCTTGGTTAGAACTTGGATGGGAGACAGGGAATGCCAAGACTTTAGACTTGACTGGGAAGTCAGAAAGCCTCCCAAAAGTAAGCCAACCAGTTCTGTACTGTTGCTAATAAAACTGTGATAGGTCCATGAAGGTATCAGGAGTAAAGACTGATTCAAAAAGATTTTCTTTATGTTTATCTGAATATTAGATATGTATTAGTTTATATCAATTTAAAACATCCATGGTGGATGGAGAAAGGACATATTGGTGAAAAAAAATCAATTGTCATAAATCTTTTAATGATGCAAGGTACAAGTTGGTAAGCTTACAGTTGGCCTTATTTCGATATGAAAACTATCAATGGATGCCTGTAAATTCTTAGGGCAGATAAATACACACTATCAGCCCAAACAATATGCATGTGGAAGCCATTACATTTGTACACAGTTAGATGTATATTGGGCATGTAATTTGGATATTATGGCTCTCTCACAAATATTAGCATTGATGTTACAATTCTCAGTAAGAAATAAAACTAGCCCGTTTCTCCATATTTAGAAATAGGGGTTTTCCCCCCCCCCCTTCTTAAAAAGGATTTATTTCTGTAAGTCAATATTAACAAGATTCAATATTGTTAAGATTTGTTGTTTGCTTGCAACAAAGCAGTGCATTTGATCAAAGATTCAATTTGAATGGTCCCAAAAGTGTCTGGGGAATAGCTAATGCTGTCTTACAGCTAAAACTATGTTAAGTGCTGACCTGATCAATGCCTGAATCAGACAAAAATTGCATAAATTGTTCAAACTTAAGTTTTCCTAATAAGGAGTGGCTTAAAAGTGTAATAAATACACTCCAGCTTCTAACTGATATACTAGATGCATTTTCAGGTGTTTGGTTTGTTTGTTTGTTTGTTTGTGTTACTTTTTAACTGAGTAATGTTCATGCTTGACTCATTGGGAACATTTTTTAAAACAATACTGTACTGGAATTGAGTGCAGATTTTAAACAAAATGAATCTCAGCACATCCTCCCTAGAGCTTTAAGATTTACTAGACAACCCATGACTCACTGGGGGCCATTGTTTTAGAGATAGTTCCTCACCCAAACAGAGAAACAGAATGACCAAGGGGAAAAAGGTAGTGGGAGCATGAGCAACTTGTGACTTGCTGCTGGCTTCCCTATTGACTTTGCTTGTGGGAAGCTGGCAGGGAGCATCAGAAATCTTCCTTCCTTCCGTCCCTCCCTTCATTTCCACATATAATATAGGCTTGCAGCATTTGCCTCCCTTCATGACCTTCAGGAAAGCCCCAGTGAAGCCTCCTCTTCCTCCTCCTCCTCCTCCTCCTCCTCCTCCTCCTCAGCTGACCAGCAGAACTGCCTTCCACTTTGCTGGGGGAAGGTGGAACAAAGGGAACCAAGGTAGAGGGTTCATCCATCAACTACTATACTATCAGCCCAAGGTAGAGGGCTGCCAGTCAGCCCTACCTCAACTGCAGGCATCCAAGTCACTCCCTCATCCTTCCCTCAATACCAAACAGCTGTTAAGAGACTTCAAATTTCGTTTCCAAAGCAGCCAATCGCCACTTGCCCATCAGGCCTTGCCGCCAGCTGATTGGCTGCTTTGGAAATGAAGCAGAAATTTAAATATAATATTTTAATGTATTTTCATAATAAATATTTTACTAGCCACCTTAGTGAGGAAACTTATCTATTAGCTTCAATCCTCATAAAACTATACTTTTTATTGTTTTAAAATTTTCACTATTATTATATGACACCCAACCATAATTTACCTTCGAATTCTGATACTATAACCAAAATACAGTATTTCTGAGTAAAGTACAGAATGGTCCTCATACTCAATCCCACTTGCTGCCTAAAGGATTAGATAAACTATATAGCCAAACCTATTTACACTACAGGTCCCAAGTATGAATGCTGAAAACTCCATGGATGCAAATCTACAGCTGGATACAATCCCACCAATAATTATTCTTTCCAGAACTCAGGAACATAGAAAAGGGTTTGAGGCCCTAGAATTTAGCCCCTTAAAATAGATCTGGCAAATGTCATTTCTTGTTTTTGTTTTCATTAAAAAAGAGGAAAACACAGGGGAATTCACACACACACACACACACACACACACACTTTCCATACTGGCTGATAGGAATGCCCCTTTGATTTTTGTCCATCTGATTTAAAATTGTTCTCTTAATCATCAGCTTCCCAGATTTTCATATATAAAAAGTAAAGTCTCCCTCAAGTGAAGATCAATCCCTGCTGATTTCAAGGTCATGCCCATGTATTTTTCTTTACATCAATTCAAAATGGTCTGCCACTGCCTTCTTTGGGAAGTTGGATTCTTTAAAAAACTTATCAGTTTCATCTGCAGTTTTGAGATTTCCTGGTGGTCTTCTGTCCAAGCGCTAATTAGGTCTCCCGCTGTTTAACTGTTGGACATAAATGAAGATTGGTAAGTTGTTGCTACCTAACTGGCTTACCTTATATACATACCTATTTAAAAATAATGATAATTGGATCATATATCAATGTGGAAAATTCACAATACTCATTCCATGGTAGTTGGACTTGGACTATCTTTTATTTCAGGCTTCAACAAACAATATTCTCTGTTAATTTTACCTATATTTATACATGGCAAATCTCACCAAATGAGGGAGAATGGCTAACACTTCAGAAGACAATTCACAATGCAGAATTACTGAGATAAATTTCAATGCAAATCCAACAGGCTGACATCAAGTGGTGACAAGTATAAAGTCCTGTATGTGGTAGAAAAAATAAATTTATCAAAGGATTGGGGAGGCCAGGCATGTTAGAAGGATCTAAGGGGTCTTAGGAGAACACTACCTGAGTATGACCAAGCAGTGACACAACACCTAAAAAGTCAATGAAATCCTGGGCTGCATTAATAGAAGTATTGTGTTGGAGTGAGGCAATTTTCATTGTACTCTGCCATAGGAGAATACATTTAGAGTACTGTCTTCAGTAATGCACACTTCAGAAGGAACATGGAGAAGCTAGAACAGGTTCAGAGGAAAACTAACAAGATGATAAAGGATCTGGGAGTAGGAGAATCTGTAAGAGATGATTAACGGACCTGGCTTGTTTAGCTTTCAAATGAGAAGACTGAGAGGAGATATGATAACAATACTATTTTAAAAAGTGGAGGCAGTCCAGTCTCTTTTGAAGCTGAGACCAGATAACAACCAATGAAAGTAAAAGAAAAAGTCATGCTGGATTTTAGAAGGGTTTTGTTTTTTTTTTGGAAAGAGCTGTTAAGAACCACCTTGTTAGAACAATAGTTAACAACCCTCACTGTGCATTTTTGCACTGAGCAGAGGTGGGAATAGTTGGGTCACAATGTCATTTCTAACCCATACATGTTTTCATAATAACCTGAAAATTTATTTAATGTTTATAACAGAGATAATGCCTCTTCTAAAGTAGCATGCATATATAATGCACAATATGAACACCATCTAAAGTGTTGTTGCTGTTGCTGTTGTTTTACTGCTCCTCCTTCAAACTAGAGACAAATTCATTTTTTATTATTTAATGAATATATGGTAAAAAAGGAATTTGTGAAACTGATAAAATTGATTTTTTAAAAAAAATAATAACAAATGAAATAAGCAAGTTAAAGTGAGGGAGAAGAAGAAATAATATATGTTGTTAATGCATGAACAATGACCAAGAAACAGTAAATAGCATTAGGTAGCTACCTTTATAACCCTTAAAGCAACTACATGCTCCAAACAAATGTAAATGGCAATTGCAATTAAACAAATTTAGTAATTCTTTATAGAGATTTCAGTGGAGGCATCTGTTAGTAAGAATGTACAATCTCAGAATCAGGCCAGTCCATATGACTGGCAAGATATGGTATACTTTTAGTACCAACATGAATTCTGGTATAATGGACAGTGTAACATAACATGAGCTATGTAATAGGACAATAGCTTCTACTTTACATATATGCAATAGTTATCTAAGTAAGTTATGTTATTAACTTGTCCTTCCACTAGCTAAGTCATTTTATTCTTCTTCTATCATGTACAATTCTGCCTTCATAAAAACACAACATCCCAAGAAGTAGTTAAGTCTAGATTTATGAGGACTGTCCACCGCAGTCCCCAACTTATCCCTATGCTTTATTTGGGGCTTGAACTAACATTTACTATAGCTGCTCACACATGAATTTGCCACTTGAGATATTAGTTGAAATTAAATTTTGGGAGCAATTCTTTAATCCAACTTGTTTTTCTACATAAATTAAATTCTTCCTAAGCCATAACCAAATTCCATGAGCTGTGTGTGTGTGTGTATTATTGTGTTATTACAACATTGTTATCATATTTCGCTTACCCCATTCTTATGAGTTTCTTGTTTCTTGTTTCTTATGCCCATATATTTCCATGCAACAAACAGCCAGTACAGATACAGATTTACCTTCAGAGAGTTTCCAAACTCCATAGCACAATGCTCAGAAAAATCCCATGATTTCACTTGTACCTCAGTTAAATATCTCATACCATAAGGTGATATGGAAAATTTACCAGCAAGTCTTGCAAATATTTTTAGTAAAGTGATTATTCTTTCATTATATTTCTAGTTCTTTGAGTATTTAAACCAACACAGTCTTTCAATATTAGTCTCTCTTTTTTTTCATTTTCAGATAACTTAAAATATGCCCACTATGTTATATAGTGTTGTTGTGTAAATTGTATCCATGAAAAGGTACTAAGACAAAGTGTTTCAAAATGAACCGTTACATTTGAACCAAGTCTTAAATTTTTCATGTTGTAACTGATTTGTTAGAATGATGAATATATATTAATTATTAATTAATTACTACCATAATTATGTGTAACATACTGGGCAGCTACCAGTCATATGCACAAGAGGGAGCTAGAATAAGGCCTGTGCTGGAAGCTAAACCGGAAGATCAAATCTGGCTTGGATTCAAAGAGCACATAATAGTTTGATTGTGCTTCAGAATATCCACCATGTTCCAGATACTACAATTTCTTATACACACACAATAAGAAAGCCGGTGGGTTGATCTCAACTACAGATAACCAAAAGTGTGTATGTGTATGTTTAGGAGAATAAAAAGGTGCTAAACTATATAAACTCCCCAGAAGCCTTGAAAGCAAAATAAAATGTAGGAGAAAGCCATTAAGTTAAGCTTGCAGTATTTTGGCATTATGATCAAAAAGACATGTTTTTGTCCTGAAACACTTGAAGGGATTTATGTATTTATTTTGGAAAATTTATATGACTACCGATCTTCAACAAATAACTTGCTTGTGGCAATTGGTTGTAAATTTGAAATCTCCAAATATTTTTGAACCTAGCTGATAAACAAATATTTTACTTTTGTACTACATGTAAACAAATATTTTACTTCTGTACTACATGTACAGGTAATCAAGAGTGTTGTGAAAGATGCAACAATATTAATATATTTTTTTAAAAAAATGCTTGGAAGAAAGTATATCAGAATGTTTCAGGCTCACAGCTTCTTGTTTCACCTCCTTGGAGAGAGTATAATCTAAATTCATCAGAGCACCCCTCCAGATACCTCGTATTTCCAATGCACATTTATGACTGGAGACAGGTATGATAAAGGTGATTCAAGAGTGTGTTTAGCTTCTGTAAACCTTTAGTTAAAGTTTAACTTTTATCCTCCAGGCCTAGCACCATTAATTCTCCAGGACAATTTTCAATCCACATGGATCAAGGCTGTTGAATCCAAACTTTTAAATCTAGGTTCCTTTCCCTCCTCGGTTCTTAAGATGAAATATGATCAGGCAAAACAAACTCTGAAGCAAAGGATAAAGGATACAGAGTGACAAGCAAATCTAGGGAAGGCCCCAGTCTTCCTGTCATCAGTACACAACAGATATATTGTCATTGCTTCCAGCTACCTTACACAGCTAGAAACACCCAGCAATTGGAAAGCTTTCTCTCTTGCCCAATGTCATGTTCTTCCCTCTGCAGTATTGGATGGTAAATGTTAAAAAAGCACCATTGGCTGAAAGGTTCTGCCCCTGTGATTCCAGAGAGGTGGAAGCTACAGAACTTGTTCTTCTTCATTGCTCCTTTTATAGAAACATTTGAACCAGATTCATCCTATGTACCTTTGACTAGTAGATATCCTGATCTCCCAGACTCAGCCTATGGCCAGATGCTGCTCATAGACCAAATGTCTTGTTACAGAGCAAGTGGCTCTCTTGTGCTGAGAGCCACAAAGGTTTTTCAGGCACAATCTGGATTTGTATCTATTCCACATTCTCAATATGGCATGTCTAATATAGTGATTTTTGAAATCTACATTAACCTTGACTTTATCATACCACAAATATCAGTGCCGCTGAAATCTCAGATCATGTTCTTCCAACTCTAAAAGTCTCCTATTTCTCAGTAAGACCCACCCTTCTATCAAAGCAAACAGCAAGCTGCAAATACAATTTCAGATCAGGTAAACCCAATCCTTCTCTTTTCTTTGCATTTTTAAATGCAAATTAATTTCCACCCCAATGTATCTACCATGATCATCAGCCAGTATAAGTTCTGGTTGTAGTTGGGGGCTAATATACAAAACAACTCAATTTATTTTTCTTTTTTTGTTCCTGCTGACATAAATTCTTCACCCAAATTTTTGTAAGTCAAGTATTGTATATCCTTTTTTCTAGTATGTGTTTCTTGTAAGCAAATTACATCATGTATATATATATGTGTATGTATGTATACACACACACACACACACACACACACACACATACATACATACATATAATCTTTTAAGGAGCATTTGCTCCATTTATATTCTGTGTTAAGCATTTGTAACCCATAATCAGGCCAAACATTTAGAAAAGCCAAAATCTGTAGCACCTAATTCAGTATCATCCCTTTCACTTTTCTGTTGCACCTGTAGAGGCTTTTGTGTGGTCTCATGTGTCACATTCATTTGTATTGTCTCCAGTTCTTCTGAATTTTTCTAGAAACTCTCTTATTTTCTGCACAGTTGAAGACTCTGCTGTTTGAAAGTAAAAATCAGTCCTTCCTGTTTGTTGCACTGAAATGGAATATTTCTGAGTTTGTAACTCAGGAAGAAGTACTCTTTTCTCTTATACAGTATTCTAATTGGAATTTCTTTAAGCACAATAACATCTGTATTATCAATCTTGAATCTTGTATTAAAATGCTGCTGCAGAACTTCGTATCTTGTCTTCTTCCTGACAAAGTGCACCAGGACGTCCCTTGAAACATTTCTTAATTTCACATACTTGTATTTATTCTATAAACTTTGTCAGTTTATACCTTTGTATCCTTTTAATCCCATTCCAAAAAAAATTGATAAAGCTTTAATTACCTTTTCTCTAATGTCTTCATCAGAATCCTCTGGAATCACACTGAATCTCAAACAAAATTCCTTCTCTCTCAACTCCAATAATGCCAGATTATCTAAATCTTTTTCCATCTCTCTATTTATAACTTCTGTCTTACTTTCCAAAATTTCCACTTTGTCATTTTGTTTTACATTTCCAGTCACTTGTTTTACAGAGTTTTCCATCTTCTTAACTTCTTTTTTCATCTTCTCTTTCATCTTTACAATTCTTTCATCCACTATCTCTTCAAAAGCTGCCAATTTAGTATTAAGTGATTCAGACAACTTTTTCCCAAATTAGCAGAAATATTTTCTGAAACATCTCTGATGTATTTGCTCTTTCTGCAAGTTACTCTAACAATTCTTGCCTGTCTTCTCCTGTTTTTTGCTGCTTTTCTGGTAGCTGCCATTCTAATTACAAGAGGGAAAGTAAAAAGCAGGGTTCCTTTTTCTCCCGTGTTTTGTCTTTCTGTGTCCTTAATAGTTTCATCTCAAATGGCACTCTGTAGTTACAGTCAGCATCACAATCTGACTCATATTATCTTTATATTTATAGATATAAAGATATAGATATTTATATGCACTTAAATGCAAAACAAATAACATTCCCATGAAGGTCAGGTCTGTCTGTCTAACACCAATATTTTCCAAAGCACTTTCACCAAAATTTAATCTTTCAAAATTAATGTTCCATTTATCAATTTTAAACTTTGCAACATCCAATTCTTGTAAAGCTTTTTGCTAAAAATTTAAATCCTTTAAACCCCCCCTTTTTTGTCCTTCTTTAATCTGGAAAGAATGTTGATTCACCAAGTGGATTTCTTTTTTCCTGCTGCTCAGAAAATATCTCTTTAACTGTAAATTTATTACATCCTATAGTGATTAAGAAAGTGAGGCTTTTGTGAACCTTGTGGCTGGCTGTGAGCTTGATTGAAATCCTTTGAACCCCAACTTCTTGACTCATGAGTTCCTGCAGTCTCCTCATGAGGAGCAGCTGTCCAGAGTCCAATTGTCAATCTCACCATCTCTCCTTGTCCGGAGAGATTGCCCCAACCATAATTCACCATCTGGCCGCCAATCTCTGCCACAATGCTGTCCTGCTCCTTCAGGGACATCTAATCTGCCATAGAACCTCACTCGGAAGCTGATGATCAATCAGTCAAATCTTTATTACAGTCATAGACAAGGATAAGGAGGGTGGGGTACAGTCAGTTAAAAAGCTTAGAAGATACATTGGCATTTAAAAGGGGAAAAAACCATGAAAAGCTAAAAAATATAAAACAAAGTATATATGAAAAACAAGAGTCTAAAAGCATCTAAAAGGAGGGGTGTAGGGGAGCATAAAGGTTAGTATGTGGCAGACTATATCTATCAAATGACAGAGCCCCCTGGTATGATGAACTAGATGTTCATTAAGTCTAGCTTATGGCACAGGTCAACATCTGTTGAATTTTAAATGCTGCTACGCAGAAGCTGGCAACATTATATATTGTAGCAGGTTTGGTATCTAAAAGCAGCAGGGAGGTGTACAATTGTCCTGTGTGCCCTGGGTATTTATGGAGTAATGGCAAGATGAGGCTAGTACAAATGTCTCTGTAATAAAGGCACTGGAGAAGCACATGCTCAGTCATTTCTATGTGTCCAGAGTCAAAGCGGCACTGTCTCTCTGGGTAAGGAATCTTCCTATATTGGTCTTCAAGGACAGTGAGGGGAGGGCAAGGAAGCTGATGATTTCTGATGAGTTCTAGAACTATCTTTTCCAGGGATGCAGCAGTGACGCAATGATTGTAACACTTCCTAACTGAAACCTGGCAGTAATTTTTAAATTACTATTTTTCTTTTCCTGGGCTGCTTTTCCTCAACTTGCTGGCAGTATTCCCCTACTCTTCTTCCTCCTCCATTTTTCTAGTCATTAAGGATGAAAGGTTTCACCCTCATTTCTTGGTTGTGAAATACATGAGTATCCAGACTAAGCTGTGCTACTGCAACAATAGCAAATGACAGCACTGAAGGGTAGAGATGTACAAATCACTGTAATTCCTGCCTGCATTAGTAGGACAGCAATTTGGTCTGTTTGATTTTTTAAAAACCCAAATACAAAGGGAAAAATAATAATTCTCTACATTCATATTTCATAACATATGGACATGTGTAAATTACATTTAATTTACATAACTGTTAACATAAATTGCTAAGGAATATTTTTCTTTTTAATACAAAAATATTCTTTGATATGTAAATTTTTGATGCAGGAATACCAGTTCCTCAATTCAGGTTAAAAATTGAGATGATGAAATACAGTATCCTGCCTTTAAATTTGGTGTGCTAACTTAATTGGAATTCATTTATATTGTTCAATTATTCAGTCACTTTCGACCTTTGCTACCTGACAGATATCACTTCACCAGGATTGTTGGTCAGTTAACTGAATTCTAGTAAGTTCTTGCTTATATCATCGGTGATAATATTTGATTACCGTGTCTTCTCTCAGCCTGCTTTGTGATTTTTTCTTTCTTTCTTTCTTTCTTTCTTTCTTTCTTTCTTTCTTTCTTTCTTTCTTTCTTTCTTTCTTTCTTTCTTATTTCAGATGTCAGGATCTTCTTCAATGATTCTTGCCTTTGCATTTTATTTACAAAATATTTAAAATTTAGCTTTATTATTATTGCTTACACTGACTAATTTGCTTTTACATTACCTAATACTGAATTATTTGTCCTTACAAATAATTCAATTTGTACAATTCAAAAGCATTTCTTCCTTTGTTCAGCTTTTCACAGGGATATGCTACAATTGGGAAAACTATGGTCTTCACATTAGATGCATTTGTTATTAGTGTGATGTCTCTGCACTTTAGTATGTTGTTTAGATCTCTCACAGTTTTTCTTTGAACTGGCAGACATTGCTTTATTTGATGGCCACTGCCCTGCCCCTGTGATCTTTTCAGCTTGGGGAGGGAAAGTTTGTTTCTACTTCAACTCTTCCACCTATTTGCATTGTGTTGGTATTGCCTGTTGTTATGTCTATTTTTAATACTGAGCAACAGACTGGATTTTGTACTCTTTTCTTTACATTCAACATAAAACTCCTTAAGCCTTCTTTACTTCTAGCCATCAAAGCAGATCATCAAGATATTTGTGGTTGTTAATGTTTCTCTCAGCAATTTTAGTTCCACTGTCTCTTTTCTCGTGATATATTTTGCATATGTCAAATAAATAACATAATGGTATTGAAGGATTGATTGATATTATTTGTAGTTAAATTTATTGTGATAGGCAGAAATTTATTTATTTATTTATTTATATAGCCACTCATCTCAATCCAAGTGACTCTGGGCAGCGAACAAGTTCAACAATTAAAACGTTTAAAAAGATTTACAAATTATACATATAGGCAGCTGAATATAGGCAGCATTACATTCAGTTTGATCACTCTAACTGCAATGTTCCCAGCCTGGAAATGTGTTGGGATGAAAACTTTCAAAATTCCAGCCAGCATAGCTATAACTGGAAATACTAATTGGGAATCAGATTATAAATTATAAATCAGGGAAGGCTGGTTTAGCTTCTCCAGAGTATTTGGAACAGAAAGGCTCCCCAGTTACACTAGACAGAAGAGATAGTGAGGAACATGATTTATTTGAAGAGAAAATGTTTTTTCCTTATGCAATTACAGCTGGAGTAATAATTGCCACAACTAAAGTTAATAGGGAAGGGTAATGAGGATGATCAGGAATTACAAATTAAGTCCCAAGAAAACAGAATTTTCCAAACTTCCAAAAATTCCTTGCCAAATCTTAGGATAGAAAATGTTCTTTTTTACATGTGACAGGAAGATAAACAACACTACTTTATTTATATTTGTATAGTGATACTGGTCACTAAAATATATCTTATTTCCATCTCCACCATGATATAAAATAGCACCTGGTCCTTTGCCTCATATTCATGGGCTGGGAGGAAAGCTGACATGTGTACATCTTAACTCATATACCATAGAAACACAGATAAACACCTATGTACAATTTCAGGAAAGCATATCACATAGAGTTATAGATTTGTAGACTTCCTTTTTTGATTAATAATTTGATCTATCATAATTTGAATATCAAAAGCAGAATGCTTGAGTTTGTTTTTTAAATTGGGAATTGGCAAGGTTTAGATGCATTAATGCAATGGTCATCTTAATAGATACATTTAACTGATCAGAGGGGTAGCATGTTTAATCGTTTAATTTAACAGCTAAAATAAGTGGGCAATTATAATATTTTAATTTGATGGTTATCCATTTAAAAACTGGAACACAGTTTTGAAAAATTGTAGAAAAATGGTCTGGGGAACCTCATTCAGCTCACTGGTTGTAGGTTGTATGCCAAAATCTAAGGGAATGAATAATAACAGCTGCCAAAATGTCTCCCACCCCTGGAGTCCTAGCAAGGAATCTGGTACAAATATTTTTTGGGTTCATGAGCCATCATTTGAGGTAGGACTTTAAAAAGACATTCTTATGCTGTATTTGAGGCTTTCTGTTCAGGACTTTTGTCAGACTCTTCTATACTTTGCTTTGTAGAGATTGTGTACTGTCTAGCATGGAAACATATGATAAATCAGGCTACACTGTACCCTACAAGTTTTCAACTTCTGTGGGAGTTCATATTCCAAAATCTTGCCACATTATGTCAACCTTTTCTAGCTCTGTAGTTACTGCAACACATTTAACAACCCTATGAAGGGTTTATAATGTGAGGCCCCAGTGAGTCAGTTCTCCCCAGAATGCCTTTCTAAGTTAGTTAAAAAATTATGATAAAACCAGAAAATGTAACTAATTTAAAGTCCTGCCTTCCATTCAAGTTCCTGCAAATTTCCCTGCATGGTTAGTATGAGATGGTATTTCCACAACAGCACACTTTTGTTAATTGTGGCACCCACTAGTTTCATTATTTTCCTCTAAACTCAATAACCTTTATTCAGAAAGTAAGCTATTTCCAAAGCATAGCTGAATACCCTTCAACATGTCCTCCCGCCACCAAAAAGAAAAAGAAAAGAAAAAGCAAAGGAAAAAGAAAGAATCTCAAAATGTTCCTCCTTTTTGTCGTGGGCACAAAGGAACAGACTGTAAATGCCACAGGGCTACGAAAAACATATTACCCCTTCTGTGAGAATTGTTTGCTAAAGATGGAAGGTGATGTCTCTCTGATATAAGACAGCTGTTCCACCAGTGGTTTGTCCTCTAATACTTCCCTCGGCAAATTAAAGACTCAGAAAACTGAAGTGAAATGTATTAGGAAACCTAATGAATTTGGACTGCTTTGAAATAAGCAGGAGATGGAAAGTTTTAGAAATATTTTCCCCCCACGGTACTGGCTGCTTCCAAATGGCAGACTTTAAGCTGGCTGAAAAAGGAATTAGCTACCTTGTGGAGGGGGGGGATGGGGGATGGGATGTACATGGGTGGGGGTGTATTTTCTTAGGACTGATAGGATGAATTCCATCAATAGTCCACGTGCTATGGCCAGAGATAAATATTTGATTATTTATCAGTAAAGAGAAGGCTTGGTTATACATGCACAATTTACCATCATAGCACTTAAAACACTTCAGTATGTTTGACTTATGGGTTAAATAATCCACATGTTTCTTAGGATTATTCCTGGGAAAAAAAAATAGAATGTTGAAAATGCAAAACTTTAAATTAAGGAAATCTATAGGATTGCAGGCTGCCATATTAATTGGCCATATTTATGCAATTAAAAATAAATATGACCTGTAAACAAACAATTGCAGACTCTACCGGGCATTGTAAATCTGAATATATTATTATCTTAAGTAAGTTTAATGGTTTGCTTTAGCCATTACTGAAAATCCACAATACCAGTCAGAACAAATAAAAATATAAAATTTAACATTGTACTAGATCCAGCTGTGCACAAAACATTAAATAAGTGTGTTTGTGTGTTTGTGTGTGTATACAGACACACACACACAGACACACATATATATACATACAGTATGTACACACCTACCCTAAAGTTACTTTACATAATTATCTCAGAATATTAAAAATTTATTTAGGATCACATTTGCTTCCACAAACAATTATCTAATTGTTAGCTGCCCACATACTCTCCACACATTTGCCTATTACCAGATAATCCAATGAGAATAAGAGAAAAATAAACCCTTGATTAGAACGTGCCTATGTGCACACTCACACAAATGTTCAGGAAATAGGATATGTCCTTTTGTTTTAAGGTTTTCCTGTACCTTTTCTGTTCTTATCCATCCTAGGTTACCTGAGGTGAGAGGATCTACTCAAGTATAATAGAGTTACTAGAGCCACTACCAAGGCAGGAAAATAGGAGTAAAGAGAAAAGAAGACAATCAGTGGCTGGATCCTGGATCAAGAACTTTTCAGTGCTTCTTTATTGCATTTTTTGAACAAAAATTTCTTACAAAAGAACAACCATGAGTAATGTTGAAATTTATTCATAACCTGATTGTTTTGTACTATCTAAGGAATTTAGAAGTAAAGTTTAGAACTTCAGGGGTTCAACTGGAGATACATTAAGTGGCTCAATGCATAACTGGAGGACCCATATCCCTCCAAACATTACTTCAGAATGTTGAAAGTAGCAAAGGAGAAGCTGTTAGACATGGCTAGAAATTATATTACCTCTGAATTAAACAAATTATTTTTTGGTCTGAATTTCACCCACATTTTGTACAGTTTATACTTATTTTGGGAGAAATGTGAATCCTGAAATGCCATTCAAAAGCCAAGTGTCCTGGGGCAAAAAGAGTCATACCTTCTTGTTTGCTATCTGGAATTGGAAATCTAAAATGTCTTTATAAGGAAGGTCTTTAAATTAGTGTGTGTGTTTTGATAAGCATGCTCAATCATTCAAAACTTACTTCAAACTTTTCAGTTGAAAATCCATATTTAATTTGATGCTGCAGCTGAGGTAAGCATTACAGCCTCTACATTGTGTATGGCAGATTCATTGGAAATTATTTCTTTCTTTGTATTAACATGTTATATCACTCTCTTGCACCAGACTAATCAATGTTCACACACAGATTATAATATTAAATTATTATTATTTCTTAAAAATAAGGCAAATCTCTGCAATATGGTTACAGCAAAATGTGGCTCATTGTAAGCTCCAAGCAATATTATTGTCAAATTATAAATGAAACATAAAGTCCTTAATCTCTGCAGTAAAACTGCATCCTTGAGTTCTTCATTTATTTCATATGGACTGCTACATAAACAAATGAAGCATGAAACTTGGCCAGTTATAAAGGAGCTGATGAGCCTAAATGTCACATATAGTAGCATAAGGGCCTTGTTAAACACAAGTTCCCCTCTTCCAGGAAAGGGCCTCAGGTAAGAAAAATCACTAGTTTTACCAATGCAAAAGCTGTGGATGCCTGGAAATTACATTGTTATCGAATCTTGTCCCAGGAATGTCACCTGACATGTCCTAGGGTGCTTGACCAGGCTCTGCAGACCCTTAATAAAGTATGTGTAGCTCAGGGTTGAACCGTGGTGTCCTCGGGCTTCTCTGAGCTTGGTTGTTTTCGTGCAAATATTTCATTACCCAGATAGGTAACCTCGTCAGTGCTAGAATGGAATGCGGTTTGCTCTGTGTTTATATATAGTAGCATGCCCTTCCAGTGTTGGTGGGGGTGGGGGTTTTGTTTTGTTTTTTTCCTCTGGTAGTTTCTTGATTAGGGTATTGTTTACTGCTGATTGTATGTCTGGTGATAATCTTGGTCTTAATCTCGGTTTATCTGGCTGATGATTGCTGGTGAGGAGATGTTTTGGTCTTTTGTTTTCCTTTCTATTGTCTCTTTTGAATAGTGTATAGACAAAACATTTGCAAGAAAACAACCAAGTTCAGAGAACCCCAAGGACTCCACAGAAATGAACCTTGCCGCTGACAAGGTGGCTGAGAAAGAAGAAGGCACACACAGAGATGCACACAATTTTTGCCTCTTATTCCCCCTTCAAAAATATAAACTCTTTCTTGGGATTCCAGATTTTTTTGCAAAATGTTTTCCAGGAAGCCTGAACAACTTCAGGTATTCTTGCAGAATCCACATTATAGCACCTTTAAACCTGAACCTATATGAAATGCTATTAAGAAGAAGAAACCTTGGGAGAAAAATAAACCATTCATTCATTCATTCATTCATTCATTCATTCATTCATTCATTCATTCATTCATTCAAACTTATCCCCACCCATCTCCCCCCAATGCTAGGAAGATTATATTTTGAACTGCTACAAATATTTCAGTTCATAAATTTAAACTAGTTCAATTATAATGCTAAAATATAACAATTACATGAAATAGAAAATACCCCAAGCTGATCTTTGCTTGCACTGTGCAGGAACCAGCACATATGGATTTCTGAAGATATTCCTTAGAACTGTCTTGCCACAATCAGTCAGAAGCAGATTCTTGAATATATCAGACTGCCTATGTCAATGACAAAAGCCACTTAATTTTCTCCTCTGAAAATCCCTTTGAAAGAACCATGTCTCTCATGTAAACAAGGCAGAGTCACAGTTTAGCTTACTGGCAAAAGCTCAGAGAGCACTCATTAAGATGGCTCCGCACTGTTATGGGCCTCTCCCAGATGGATGTCAGCTTAATTACAAATAAAGAGATTAATGCTATAGATAGTTAAAGATTAAAGATTAAAACCACAACACAGCTTTTAAAGCCTAATTTACATGGCCTTCCACATATTCATACACACTGAATTTTATTCCTCGCCTTTTATGTGTAACAACCACTCATTAAATATTTTTTTTATAAGTATCTAGCAAATGGTAGATTAAAAGAAAAGGAAGAACAAAAAATAAAATATCAATCAAGTGGAGAAGGGTGAAAACTCAGATATTTCCAAATTGTGGACTTAAAGAAGAAAAAATTAATGGGGAAAAAAAGGGGGGGGGGTGTGGAGAGAGAGAAAAGAAAGAACTCCAGCCTGATATAGGTGAAGTATTGGACCTCAGAAAATACATATATTTTCAACACTGATTGCTTTTGTCAGGACATCAAAAACAGCAAGGTTTTATTGTGAATAAAGTGATTTAAAGGATGCTGGCAACTAAATCACAAAAGAAACCCATTCCAATAAACCATGACAAATCTGGTGATATTCTATGATGCTTATTAAGATATTTATGTCAAAAGTTTTCACTATGCTGAGTAACAAGTAGAGTTTGTTGTCATGTTTCCGGGGTAAACACACCTGTATTTACCTTTTTAAAATTTTTTACTTTGCCTCATTTCCTTTCACAACTTGAAAAAAAATGATAAAATACCTTTATTAAAGTTTCTGCATGAGTACAAGAAAAATAAAGATACATACTGTATATATATGTAGGCTTGTTAAAGAAGAGTAGCAGAATTATTGCATGCATAGGAGTGGAACTTACTGCCACAATGACACCACACACACACACACACACCTTTGCCCATACTTTTTTTCTGCTCCAGTTTTAAAGTGGTGGTTTCCATCTTCTTCAGTCAGAAGCCATGTCATTTGGTCCATGTGAAGTGCATCATACCCAAGTAAGGTCCGGGGCAAGGGCTTATCATGCTTTCATTGGTCATCTGCAGCTGATGGAATCCTCCAGGCCCCATCCACTGCTTTCCAGGACCATTTGCTTTTGGTGAGTGATGGTGAGTGATGAACCACTTCCCCAATAGGGGAAAAGAGATCTTCCCCTCCAACAAAGGAAGAGGGAAGGGCTTTGCAGCCAGCATACCCATAGTAAACCTGACTTTATCACAGGGACACTAGCTGCAGAGCTGTTTTTTCTGGAAGTACAGCTGCAAACCTCCAAACCCAACAGTTTATGCATTGTAGCCCAAAACTGGCAGGAGGATCTTTACCATGGGAGAGTCAGCGGAAGATCAGCTTCCAAATAATTACTAAGTGGGATTGGACAACTAACAGCAAAAACCTATGGGTCTTCTGCTGCCAGTAACTAGCAGCAAAGGAGGTGTTTCCCCATATTTTTATTCTGTCCCCCACTTCTGGGTCAGGCAGAACTCCTGTTCTGCTTCATTGTCAAAGCAGAATAAGGGTGGGAAGTATATTGAGCATCCTTCTTGTATTGGAATTATTTCTACTGGTTCCTGCACTGGATGACAGCACTTAACTACTGTTGCTGTTGCTGTGCAGAATAATTCTATAACTGTTCTTATCCCCATCCTGAATAGGATGGGAGTTCTACTCCAATATTTCAAGGGTGCAGGCTGTTAGGCTGCTGTAAATAATCACACAAGGATAAAATAGTTTTTAAATATGAAAGAATGGAATCAGTCTGGGAGAAGCCTGGTCAAAGAACAAACACTGCTTTAAAATGCTTCAAGCTATTTCTTCCTCTCTACACAAATAAGCAACTGACTCCCACTCTCTAGAGAGTTAAGGTAATAGAATATGTCCAATCCTCAGACATGGATCTTCACACAAAGCTCTCATAAAGACAAAATGAGTCAACTGTCCAGAAGGAGAGTTTGTTTGTTTTTTTAAAAAAGCTGCATTGTAATTTTTTCCACTAGATATACAGGGAAAAGATATAATTAGCAGTTGTGTTTTGATTTCATTATCAACTGAAGAATATCACAGCCACTTCTGTGTGATGGGCTTTTCAATTCTAACTGGAGAATTCTAGAAACACTGAACTTCTATTATTCTGAATCAAACTTAGATCTAACAAGCTTGAACAACCTGCAGAATGACCCATAGTGAATCAGGTTATTCAAATTTAGGGAGTTGCCAACAGTCAATAATGACTTGAAGGGTAAAAGGAGAAGGAGAAGACTATCTGCTGACTTGTCAGAAACCTTTGAAGTTTAACCCATTGAACTGGGAGCTGTCACACCATCACTATTTGCTCAAAAAATATTATTCTGGAAATTTTCCTATTGTGGAGAATCTGGCTGCCTCACACATGAATATCCTGCCAAGATACCATCTCCTGAGAGATTGGTGGTATTTAGGTTGCAGCACCAGGTTTTTCTGGTTTTGTTTTTGTTGTATTGTTTTCTGTTTTTCTTGTTTTTATTTTTAGTTCTATATATTGTCATTTTGTATCTATATGTTGTAAACTGCCCAGAGTTTGATTTTTAAGATGGGCAGCTATACAAATGTTTTAAATAAATAAATATTTGTGGGGAAGGGGTACATTTTATAAGCAAAGTCAGTCTTTGACTCCATTCCATGTAACAGGCTCTGTAAGAAGCTGTCATGTATCTCTATAGATCAGCTGCTTCTCTGTCTAATCATGATGCTACATGAAAATACTGTCACCTAGGTTAGAAATAACAGTGCTGGACACCTTACTGCAGATACCCCAATAAGTGAAAGGGTGAAACAGGGCTGTATCTTGGCCTCTCTTCTATTTAATATGTATTTTAACTCTATCATAGCAGCCATAACCAAAAGCATATTTCACCATCACCACCACCAACCCGAAGCTACAAAATCTCAAACTATAACAACTCCAAACAACAAACCCCAAACAAAAAGACAGACATCTTGCTATGCTGCTCATGCAGACAATGCAGCAATCTTTTCTCTGTCTCAAGTTAGCCTTAGGACATGTCTGTCAGGTTCAACCCAAGAGCAACAGTGAAACAGTTCAGAACAGTTTAGCTCCTTTATGAGCTTACACCTAATAGAAAGAATCTCGCCAGACTAAATCTATACCACAACAATAGTAAGTATAACCATGAGGCCCTAGGGTAGGGCCAGTCTCATTCTCTTGACTTTCCCACACTCGGGTTGGGGACTGAGGAGGTGCTTCCCCTGGAATGTCTCTCCTCCCTCCTGGCAACCTTGAAGCTCCATTCCAGAACCTTCCCCGCTCATGCCTTCCATCACAATGTCTCTGGGCCTTGGCAGACTTTGTAGGAAGAAAAGGCACATAATTAATGACAATAAAACTAAATGTATGGTATTCTCAAAGGGACTTAGATCCCAAACACACACACACACACACACCATTGGCACATTGATAACAATCACACTGACATGCTCCAGTTAATTCTGTTATAACTACCCTTCTCATGGAAGACAAAAAATTCAGTTGACGTGTGTTTCTTCTGATTCCTTCCACCAGTTTATGTTGTCTTTAGATTAAGAGAAAGCTAGAGGAGAAATCCATCACTGAGTTTATGATGTAGCATGGCAGATGGATCTAGGGGTATTGGTTATTCTCATGGCTGGATTCTGAAGACCAGAAGCTTCTTGTTCCTGCTAAATATTCAATCTCATCACTGCTATGCATTGCAGAGCTTTTTGCCTGTCCTGTTCAACATCTTCCCCACAGTGATATTGGAGGGTAGGTACCAGAAAATCCCTTTTGCAGAGAGAGTCTGTCCTTTTGATTTGAGTAATCCTGAAATTCTTACCCACATTTTTTTTTCATTGTCTCTTCTAAGACACCATACACTCTGCTCTTTTACAGCTTTCAGTAAGTGTTATATTTTCATTGTATTTTATTATGTTTTAATTGTCTGCTTTAACCCACTGGTCATTAAGCACATTTTCTATTAAATAAATAAATACGAAGGAGAATCATAGATCTGCTCTCCCCCACTGATTCTGGCTGTACTATCAATCTCATTCATAGGGTTCAGATTCACATAAAATGTCATTCCTTAATGTCAAAGACAGTTGAGTCAGATAATCTATAGATGAGAATTTACTGAAAGATTTTATCTCTCTTCCCACTCTTCCCTGCCAGTGTTCCTACCTTTTTAAGAAGAAGGATATTTCATTATATGTAGTCCATGACTGCTGGCTCCTTTACTCTATAACCACAGGGAATCATTACTTTCTTTCCTTAATTTCTGAGATCTTTTAGCAGACTAGATCTCATGGGAATTTATAACCATATTAACCTAAAAAGGGGCACAGATATTTAACTGTATTTGATACTCTTTATGGAAATTTGAATAGAAGGTAATACTACTCAGATTGCAATAAAGTTCAGAGGTTGGCAATATCTCCTCAAAGGGACAGAACATTCCATCAAGCTCTGGACTGACTGCAAGAATGTGGAATGCTTACAAATTTATCACAGACTTACTTAGAGCCTGGTTGGTGTTGTTCATTTCTCATTTTAAGTTCTGGATCTCTTACATTCTAGCTTTCAGCACAAGCAAACAGGTGTTTTATTATGTAAGTCAGAATCAGATGTGAGGTGATTTCCTTTAACACCTTTCACATTTAGGTTCAGGCCAAGATTTGCCACAGAAGCATTAGTTGCTCTAGTGTGTGTTTGTGTTTACCATTTATTTTAGCCTGATGAACATAGTTTTTCTATACCTCATCATCCTCTGTACTAGTCAATAATACACAAAAGAGCATTCTTTGCTTTTTTTAATGAAAGATAATGTTTCTTAAATTTCACAGCTAGGTCAATACAGTGCAAATTGTATCAGAGACTTTTACAGAATACTTGTACCATTTTTTGGAATGACATGATTTTCTATTATATCTTCTTTGTTTCAAAATAGATGTAAATATAGGAATAGATAAATTTTAGAAGGTGGAGGCCTCTGGCTGGACTTCTCTGGACTTGAAAATTAAGTAGGGTTCGATCTGACTAGCACTTGGGAGGGAGATTCAAGATATAGCAGATTTATAGGCAAGAATGGGAAGTTGGGGGGAAAAAAATCTTGGAAAAAGGAAATTCCATACCAATACCAAGAAAACGACATGAATATTTTTATGTAATAGCTAACATTTCCAATATAGTACCCATTATATTTCATAATCTTTTATCAGTTACCATGTTGGAAGAACCTGAAGGAATTTGTCATCCAAAACACTGGATAGCCCCAGTTTCAGAAACACCTGTTAATTCAGCTGCTTTGAGTTTATAAATTACTGGTTTCTGTACAGTTCAATCCCAGATTAAAATTGGGATTTGGTACTGTTATTATCTTTTACTATTCATAAAGTACGCTATCTGGGTAGAGTATAGAAAATCCCTCAAGTGTATTGTTTATCTGCCTGTACCTGTTATCTACCTGTACTTGATTTTTCTATCTGTCCCATGTATTATCTACATCTATATTCAATAAAAATGATGATGATGATGATGATGATGATGATGATGATGATGATTAATGATGATGATGATGATGATGATGATGATGATGATGCCTCATGTTTTACAATTTCTCATGTTTTACATTTCTCATTTACATCTTAGGATGTAAATGAGAAATACTAAAGTATAATTGATTTTAATTCTAAAAGCAATGTTGTGTCAGCTGAAAAAAGATGGTACCAGAACAAATAGAATCCGCATAAAATATAAGTAATGAGTGGGATAAAAATCCCATGGTAAGGATTTCAAGTTAGATATGAGAGAGAGAGAGAGAGAGAGAGAGAGAGAGAGAGAGAAAGAGAAAGAGAATGAGAATATTGGAGACATATTTACTGGGAGACCTACTTTCAACTCATATTGGAGATACTGGCACAACATTAACAATCAAATTCAATACTCAGCCAGAAATTTCTATAAGGTCTAGAGTGTTAAGTGCTGGGAATAGGTATTCCGTACTTACTTAGTTGTGCCTTAGTGATCTCTTAGCAGTTGGGGAGGGAGGATTGTGGTTAGATAAAGGTTATGGTCATTAGATAAGGCCATTTTTCATTGAACATAATGTAATGTTCCTGATCTTTTATGCAGGAATTGTGGCTTGAGGGTGATATAGTAATATGGCTAAAGCTGAAACTAATCTTTTTATATAAAGAGGCACAAGCTGCATGATTGCCAGAAAAGCTCCCAAATTTCTTCGCTCACAGCTTGACCTAAGTGGATGATGTGATTTGTACTCCATGCCTGAATTAGTGCTATAAGATAGAGTTATTCAGGAAAATATTCTGCCTGCTATTTCTTCTCCCTCTTCCTTTTCCTCTTTGTTTTGCTGCTTTTTCTCTTTCATCTTTTACAGTTACCACAGGTTATTTGGAAATAGTATCACAGGTTTTCTAACTCTTTTAACTCTCAGGAAATGATTATAAATACATGAAGAGTAAAATTATGGCATGACAGGAATTTATGAGTAGCTGAAGTTATGGAAAACAATAGTCTGCTTTGAAACTGGGAACCAGCCAAGAACAGATGAAATCTGAAACTTGGGAGGTCTGAAGGGATTATAATCAAAACTGTTTTTAAGAAAAATAGTCAATGTTTTTTCTTCAAGAATATTTTCACTTCACTCTGAAGTCAAAATAAAGGTTCTGCAATCAAACAGGGAATATCTTAGAACCAGGGCTGGTAGACCAAAACTGCTGATTAATTATGTAATATTCATAACTTTCAGTAAGACCCACTCATCTGTAGCTGTTCCTGCCTGTCCAAACATATCTTGTCTTGTAAGACAGGGCAGTGTGGGGTGGATATGAGTCCTCCAAACTGTGATTGAGTAGAGAAGATGTCATGCTGCACACTATTTTCCCTTTTTCTTCATCCTGTCATTTTGCCCTTTTTCCATTGCTATATGCATTTCAGAAGTCCTGATCAATTAAAGCAGACTGGAAAGAAGAACCACAATAGGGCCAAGAATAATGGTAAGGAGAAGCCAGGCTTTCTTGTTTCATAGAAATTTAAAAGTTTAGAGATGGACCTCATTATCCATGCTTTTGTTTTCTAGGTTTTATTATCTCCAGTTGATAAATATAAACTAGAAATCATTATCTGTGGCAACTTTTTTTTATACCTATGTTTCTTGATGGCCTATCTGCCATTCTGCTTGTTATGTTAAAGTATGATTCAGTCCCTGCCCCCAGTTTCCCAGTGATCCTAGCAATTTGCAGTCTTTGGAATGTATGTGTTCATCATCTTCCTGCACAATAAGTCTTCCAAAATGAAAATGACTATAAAATAGAGTGGGAAAGTAGAAAATCTGAGGTGGCTAAAATACAGTGTTCTTATTTCTGTTCCCCCTACCCCCTTTGTATGGGT